>NC_066579.1:64028020-65474270 GCF_024323335.1 Lathyrus oleraceus | reverse complement strand
ATAGTGGTTTCAGGTCGAAGAGTGGTATACACTATTATCACCATGAGAATAACTTATGACACTTTGCATAACTTTCTATATAGTATTCTCATAGCGGGTCAATCCGGTATAAATATTACTCCTAATATTCATACCTATGTTTAAGACTTGATAACTCTTTATCCATGATCCATGAGATGTGATCATCAGTCTATAAACATAATAGTCTTAATGCTTTAATGTTATCCCACTTCACACTAAAGCTCGACTACGGATACTTTAAGAATAGTATCCTTATGTTTAATGTGTTCTCATGATTAAGTCACACTTAATACATTAAACAGACTATCTATTCCAGGGACTTTATTAATCAACCATAATAAAGAAAATGCCTTTAAATAATTCGATACAAGTACCAAAAGTATTGGCCTCTAGGGCTTACACCAACAATCTCCCACTAGCACTAGAGCCAATCAGGCATACCCCGTATGCCCATTGATCTAGAATGGCCATCATGCTTCTGCTGCGCAAGAGGCTTTATCAGTGGGTTAGCAACATTGTCAAGTGTAGGTACTTTACATATTTTCACACAACGTCTAAGTATGTGTTTGGATCGTTGGTGAGATCTAGGCTCCTTAGCTTGTGTGATAACACCATTGTTATCATAATAGAGATCAATGAGATCCACAATGCTAGGGACTATGCCAAGTTTATTGATCCAAACAACTTCCTTTGCTGCACTTAAGGAAGCAATATGCTCGGCCTCAGTTGTAGAATCAGCAACTGCATCTTGCGTTGAACTTTTCAAGCTCACAGTGCCACCATTTAAGCAAAACACATAACCAGATTGGAATCATTCATATTAAAGCGTCTCAGCACTTTGTCTATGTATGTACTCTGACTTAGGCCAAGCAGTTTTGTGATCTATCTCTATAGATTCTGATTCCTAATATATAGGATGCTTCACCTAGGTCCTTCATAGAAAAGCATTTCCCCAACCAAGACTTTACTTGTTGCAGGGTAGGGATATCGATTCCAATGAGTAATATGTCATCTACATATAATACCAGGAATACGATCATGCTCCCACTAACCTTCTTGTAGACACAAGGCTCATCTTCGTTCTTGATGAATCCATACAGTTTTACTGTTTCATCAAGGCGAAGATTCCATGAGTAGGTCACTGGCTCATCTTGATCCATGAGTAATACATCACCTTGATCAGATATCCATATATCTCAGGTAGGTGACGTATCCTGCCTGACCTACGCTGGTCTTGTTCTACTTGAGCAGGTTGCTCTTACACAACTACTTGTGTTTCCTGCTCTAATTCCTCCATAGGTGTATCGATGCTTTGTGATTCTTGAATTTCTTCAAGCTCTACTTTCCTCCCACTGGTTCCTTTGGAATTAAAATCCTTTTCTAGGAAAACTCCAGTTCGAGCGACAAACACTTTGCCCTCCGAAGGATTGTAGAAGTAATATCCTCTTGTTTCTTTAGGATACCCCCACAAATAAGCATTGGTCAGATTTGGGCTTAAGCTTAGTTGAAATTTGTCGTTTCACATAAACCTCGCAACCCCAAATCTTCATGTAAGACATATGTGGTTTCTTACCACTCCATATCTCATATGGTGTCTTCTCAACCTTTTTGGATGGAACACGGTTAAGTGTGTAAGCTGCTGTCAATAGTGCATGTCCCCAAAAGGAGTTTGGAAGATCGGCGTGACTCATCATGGATCAGACCATGTCTAATAGGGTTCGATTTCTTCTCTCAGATACACCATTCCATTGGGGTGTTCCAGGAGGAGTAAGTTGGGATAGGATCCCACACTCTTTCAGATGGTCATCAAACTCTAGGCTTGAATACTCACCACCTCGATCTGATCGAAGAGTTTTAATATTCTTACCTAGTTGGTTTTGTACTTCATTCTTGAATTCCTTGAACTTTTCAAAGGACTCTGATTTGTGTTTCATTAAATACACATAACCATATCTATTGAAATCATCAGTGAATGTGATGAAGTACTGAAAACCTCCTCTGGCTGGTATGTTCAGTGGTCCACATACATCAGTATGTATTAGGCCCAAAAGATCATTCGCTCTTTCACCTTTTCCTGTGAATGGAGACTTTGTCATCTTTCCAATTAAACAAGATCTGCATGTCTCATATGATTCATAATCAAAAGAGTCCAAGAGTCCATCTTTATGGAGTTTGGAAATGCGTTTCTCATTTATGTGGCCTAATCGACAATGCCAAAGGTAAGTTGGATTTAACTCGTTAGGTTTCATCCTTTTAGTATTAATGTTATATATAGGCATTTCGAGATCAAGGACATACAGTCCATTGCTCATTTGTGCAGTAGCATAGAATATATCATTCAAATAAATTGAGCAACAATTGTTCTTTATTATAACTGAAAAACCAAACTTGTCCAAACAAGATATGGAAATAATATTCCTGCTAATTGCAGGTACATAATAACAGTTTTCTAACTGAATTATTAAACCACTAGGTAAAGTTAATACATAAGTTCCTACGGCTAAAGCAACAACCTTTGCTCCATTACCAACTCGTAGGTCAACTTCACCTTTTGCCAAATCTTTACTTCTTTTTAGCCCCTGCACATTTGTACAAATGTGAGAACCGCATCCAGTATCTAATACCCATGATGCAGAAGTAGATAATTTAATAACAAAAATACCTGAAGTTGAAGTCTCTACTCCATTCCTTTTATCTTCCAGGTGCTTTGGGCAGTTCCTCTTCCAGTGTCCGGTCTTACCGCAATGGAAGCAGGTGCCTTCTTTTGCTATGCCTCCACTAGGCTTTAAAGCAGCAACGGTGGGTTTGGGTTTGGCAACTTCCTTGCCTTTCCCTTTATCACCCTGCTTAGGGGGCCTTTTGTTCTATCTCTTTCCATTTCCGATCATCAGAATGGACTTCCCTTTTGACTTCAGATTCTGCTCGACAGTTCTTAACATGGCGAGCAGTTCAGGAAGAGATTTGTCCATACCAATCATATTGAAATTTAGGACAAATTGACTGAAACTATCTGGCAACGATTGCAAGATCAAATCAGTCGCAAGTTCCTTTTCGAGGGGAAAACCCAATCTCTCAAGGTTTTCCACATACCCAATCATCTTGAGTACATGGGGACCTACAGGGGCTCCCTCAGCTAACTTGCTTTAAAAAAGGGCTTTTGAAACTTCAAACCTCTCATGCCTTGCTTGCTCTTGATAGAGCATCTTCAAGTGTTCGATCATATCGAACGCTGACATGTTCTCATGTTGCTTTTGCAATTCTGAGTTCATGGTAGCCAGCATGAGACAAGCAGTTTCATTGGCATCATCGACATGCTTCTTATAAGCATCTCTTTCTGCCTTAGGTGCAGAACTAAGAGGTTCCTCTTCAGGAACAGGTGTCTCAAAGACATACAGCTTTTTATCATGTTTGAGGACAATCCTCAGGTTTCGGTGCCAATCCAGGAAATTTGTCCCAGACAATTTTTCCTTGTCAAGGATTGATCGCAAGATGTTGTTAGAGGTGTTTGTTGTCATGGTAATCTACATAAGAATTAATGAAAATATAAGTATCATTGACAAATTTAATTAGGCCTTTAATTAAATATGCTCCCACTATTTTACTCAAAACAAATGACCCTCATCATTTGATTCGGAAAATCCCGTTGGAAGATTTTCTAGTGGGTCGAGATCCATATTTCACTTCGTTCTAAGTCCGCGTAGGCGGATTACACAAAACTAGGTTATTTAGGTAGGAACTCCTTCCAATTGTATCTCATACAACTCTCGAAAATTTCTGTTGGGTGAATAACTCCTTATTCCAATCCATCATATGGATTATTCCCAACTCTTGCTTCTAAACATATATAATAAAATTATAATCTGTTTAGTTAAGTTTGACCCACTGTTTTAACAATTGGATATTACAATTATCCCATCGCACCTTACTAATATAGAACATGCACCTCGCGTAGGCGAAACCTACATTATCCGATATTAGTCTTGATGAGTGTTAAAACTTGGAAAGCATAAACTTAATATTTAATTTGAGGGAATTGCAATTGTTCTGATCTCACCGGCTTATTTATCATATAAATCGTCTCTCACATGCGCCAACATATATTCACATGCATCAACATACATACACATGCATCAACATACATACACAATGAAACAGTTATGGCCCCTAGCGCAATTGTTCTCCCAAGCCAATGAGAGAACCTAAGATAACGTAATAACGATCTAAGCTTCTCCAAGCAAGATCTTCAAGGTTGTCCTCCTTTGATATTGAAATCTTCTCTTTCTTCATAACATTGTCTTCTTCTCTTTCTTCATAACATTACATTCCAGAAGAAACTCGTTTTACATACGAGGGTTTGAGATGAGAAAAGAAGTTACATTAAGAGATCAAAAGGAGAGGCACGACACGCAGGTCGTATTTAAAAACCCAAAACAAAATGAAGGAAGACTAAGGCCATAACTGATCACAACAAGGCAATAATAACAAACACATTATTATTATTATTAATTTTAATTCCTTTAATTAATTAAACTCAAATTAAATTTCGACGACCGATCACACTACGCAGAGTTAGCCGGGGGTTCCGCTGACCGATCAGCGGACGGAGTCAAGGGGCAGCGCCCCTGTCCAAAATTTTAATGAACAATTCATTTGAAATGGACATTGTTTTTGCATCAACACAACTCTTACGCATGCACAAAATTAGAAACCCCGGGTGTGACGACCGTCACAGGCTTGTTACGACCGTCACAGGCTTGTTACGACCGTCACAGGGCCAAAATAGAAACGCCTAGTTTTATGGACTTGTGAATGTGACGACCGTCACAAAGCACGTGACGACCGTCACGCCCAGCATGTTACGCTCGTTACAAGCTTGTCACGAGCGTCACGGCCAAAATAACAGAATTTTGAAACAGTCTACAGACCTGTTCCAAAAAGCCCTAAATTCACAACTCCTTGACGACACAACCCTTGCGCCGTCACCAACCCTAATGCGCCAATTTCAGACCGTCAAACACACCTCGATTGTTGATTCAGTATGATTGATCAACAGGTCATTGCTTCACCATACTAATGTCGGATTCCGAAGCTAATGACCATTGATCGCTCAAAGGAAAACAACCATTTAGTGTTTGAATGAACAAAACAGAAACAGTATATCATATATACCGTACTTTGCATTAGGATTAGTTATATCATATATAAGTTGATCGGTCTCAATCGCGTAACATATGGACGATCGATGTATCGCTGCTTCACCATACTAATGTCGGTACCGAAGCATAGTCAACATCAATCATCCAACTCGTACACTCATGATGCCAAATTTAATTACCCGTTTAATTAATTGATTTATTTGTCTTTTAATCATATTAATACAGAAATTAAACAGCTATCTGATTCATGGTTTCGTAAGTGGCTCTGATACCACTGAAGGAGAATTGCCATCCAAGGCGCAGCGGAATTTAAAAATTTCTCCATTTAGTGATCCTTACGAATGGGCATGATCAGTGATAGAATCGTTACCTCTTGTGGCGATTCAAACCTTTGGTGCAGATCTCTGATAATGATCAAAACCTTTGATACAGATCCACAGGGCGATCACGAACGTTGAACGATGACAACGTCTCTACTCAGTTCACACGAACGGATTCCTTCAATCGTAGTGCTAGCTGTTATGAATGAAGGCTCTGAGTGAGAGAAAGAGGGAAACAAAATTCCAAGTCTCTACTTGAATTTCAGTCTGAGTGGAGTGGAGTGACAATGCTTCTACCCAAGGGGTTCTATTTATAGAACCACTTGTGTGGGCTTCAAGCTAAAAAGCCCACTTAAGTGTATTTTGGCCCATATCTTATAATATGCCCAAAATCACTTAAGTATTTGGTACCTTACCATATTTCGTCTCCCACTTAAGTGCACCGTACCTTACGGTGTTCCTTAGTTACTCTATCTCTCATCAATCCGTCCTTTGTGTGTGACCCTATAGGTTTTTGTGGCGTTGGCAATTATATTAAATCACGCATTTAACATAATAAACAGTGAGCGGTATCTAGCAACACATCACTGCTACCCAAGTCACGAAAATGTCATGTGATCTGACAAAACCTCCTGTGATAATAATTATGTGTATAATTACCCCTTTGCCCTTATGTCTATATTGAACACAAGGTATAGACTGTGTCACCCTTGTCCAGTTCAATATTGGGCCCATAGACATTTATCCTGTTACGCAGGATTGACAAATTCCATCTAGGACACTCATGTCCCTCAGCATGCTTCGTGGAGTACCCATCAACTGTCTTTATGGTTATCCAGTTACGGACAACGTTGGATCAGCAATAAAGCACTCGACTCTACATATAGGATCCATAGTGGTTTCAGGTCGAAGAGTGGTATACACTATTATCACCATGAAAATAACTTATGACACTTTGCATAACTTTCTATATAGTATTCTCATAGCGGGTCAATCCGGTATAAATATTACTCCTAATATTCATACCTATGTTTAAGACTTGATAACTCTTTATCCATGACCCATGAGATGTGATCATCAGTCTACAAACATAATAGTCTTCATGCTTTAATGTTATCCCACTTCACACTAAATCTCGACTACGGATACTTTAAGAATAGTGTCCTTATGTTTAATGTGTTCTCACGATTAAGTCACACATAATACATTAAACGGACTATCTATTCCAGGGACTTTATTAATCAACCATAATACAGAAAATGCCTTTAAATAATTCGATACAAGTACCAAAAGTATTGGCCTCTAGGGCTTACACCAACACTAACATCCAATTGATGTGAATGTCGTCCTTTTGTAAGTGCAAGATTAAGAAGACTTCTAAGAGTAATCATTTGACCTACTGGTGTGAAAGTTTCATTGAAATCCTCTCCTTCAATATGAGTGAAACTATTAGCTACCAATATAACCATAAATTTATCAATTTCTTCTAAGAACTTATGTTTAACTTTGTATTTCTTCTTACAATAAAATATGTTAATTCCCTAAAAAGATTTAATCTCTTAAGCCATAGCCTCTGGACATCCTTTTCATTTAATAGCTTGACTACAAGATGTTAGTTTTGGACATTCAAAAATCTACTATATATGCTTATGATTATGGGATAAATAATTATAATGAAAATATTATGAGATGGGATATTTTGATTTGTGATCCATGTTCACATTGGGGAAATAATAATCTTTGAGATATCATGTAGGATGCCCTTTGATTGAACCTAAAACAACATACTTTGTTCTTGTTGAATCTATGAAGATTTTCTCGAGGCTCCTCTTAAGACCCCTCGAGTGATATTCTCCATACATTTAATAATTCCTATTTTTTAAAGATGATTGTTATTGTAATCCATTTTTGAACATGTTTCTTGTGGCACAAGTCTTTTAATGCTATCACCAGTTGCTTGCTGATGCATCATGGCCATGTTGTGAATTAGTGTCAGTTAACTCATTGGTTCCATTATTATTCATAAACATTTTGCATATTAGGAAATTATTGAGTAGTAAATACATCATTAGTTTGCTATGATATACAAGGGATCATACGTTCATAAAAACTATGTCCCTTGATGTATGAAATTGATGAGTTAAAAGAGCATAAGCTTTCCATCCCTTTTTCCCCTTGTGGATAATCGATAAATATAAATTTTGATTCTCTTTAGCCAAATTTATAAATTGGCTTTGATATATATTTGTGTGTATCAAAAGAAACCAAAAATTCTTAAATGTTCATATCTTGGTATTTTTCCAAAGAGTAATTCACGAGTACTGCTTTTATTTTCAAGTGTGGGTGATTTATTGATATAATATGAAGTAATTAACACATTTTCCCAACAAAAAAAAAACTTAGAGGAAGGTTTGCTTGGAAAAATATTTGTTTTCCATGTTTAAATATGAATGTGCTTTCCCTATACATGAACATTATGATAAGGTGTTTAGAAACAAGAAGTCTCTTGCATGATCCTTTCTTGTTGTATAAAAGTTTGAAATTTTGCATTGGAAATTTATGTACAATTCTCACTTCTAATTTTTTTGTTGTTGACATTATTATTGAATTGTCTTTTCCATATGATGGAAATTGATTAGATGATCCAAATTTGATGTCTTTCCTTTCATTAGATAAACCTAAGTTCTACTTGTATAATCACCCATAATAGTTAGAAAATAATGAAAATTATTATGATAGATGTTTGATATTTTCTTCAAAGATCAAAATATATTAATTCAAATGAAGTTTCATCCTTATTATTCCTTAAAGGAAAGAGATTTTTACATTGTTTAGACTTATGATAGATATCATAACAATAAAGTTTATTAGTGTCATATTTAAGAAAATTTGAGATACTTTGAAATGTCTAATTAAAGGGATGCCACCTTCTTCTATGACACAAATCGGTCAAATTTTGTTAAATTGTTCCAAAAGTTCATGGTTGAAACTCTTTTAACACATAGACTCCTTCATGTAAATCACATAATCCCAAATTCTTCTCCAACAATAGGTCTTGAATTACGCAAGAGTCTAATTATAAGTCAGACTACAATTCAGTTCAGTGGTTAGCTTATGAATTAAAATTAAATTGCATGTAAATTAAGGGGCCATGAGCACATTATTTAATTTTAAATTTTTTAGATTTTGACATTTTCCACAAATTCAACCAATTTCACGTTTCTTGTAGGATTAATTATATCAAAAGATTTGTCAATGTTCTCAGTTCCTTGCACAATATACTTTAAAGGGATCATATAATATGGTACAAAACTATCAAGAATTCCAATCCTCGTACAATATAATCATAAAAAGGTATGATTTCAACCTCTTGGGGCCTCCCTATCAACCATGCATTTATGCCTGAAGTGTTTGTTACATGACATGAGAGTAGGGTAGTCCAGGGTGACCAAGAGACCCCCCAGATCATTTGTTACCAGGATAGCTTTAGAGTAAGAAAGGAGATGATGGTTGTAGTCAACGCTCTAGAACTAGACGTACAAGGAGTAAAATTTGTAGATATGGACCCTAGAGTAGAACTCAACTATGAGATTTTGGAGCTCAATCGTGTGATACATTATTTGTTAAATACTTTTTATACTTCTTGTTGAATAAGGTAACGTTTTTAATCTCACCATTTATATGAATTTTCCAAGGATATGGTTTCATTTAAATAATGGGATATCGTTCTTTTTCCATGCAAGCACATGGGTTTTTAATGAGGTGCATTCTCTTCTTAACTGCTTTGATATTCATAGGTTATGTATGATATGTTTTCTACACATTCATTGAAGGATCCTTTCTACCTTGCTAGATGGTGTTTGCTAGACTTTCATTGAAGGATCCTCACCACCTTATTAGTCAATGTTTGTCAGACCTTCATTAAAGAATCTTTGTTGACTTATTAGGAAATATTTATTGAACCTTTGTTGAAGGATCCCTGCCTCATTATTAGAAAATGTTTGTTGGACCTTCATTGAAGGATCCTTTCCACCTTATTAGGAAATGTATGGTTGACCTTCATTCAAGGATCCTTGTTGCCTTATTAGACAATGTTTGTTGGACCTTCATTGAAGGATCCTTGTCACTTTATTAGGAAATTGTTTGTTGGACCTTCAGTGAAGGATCATTGCTACCTTAATAGCCAATGTATAGGCTGGACCTACACTGAAAGATCCTCGTCGCCCTAATAGGCTGAGTGTACGCCCTAAAGAAAACAAAAAGAAATGAGATTCTATAAAATTAAGAATGAAGCAGTGCATTGATAATAAATCCTCAAAATACATGATTACATAAAGCCCCAAAGGAAATTATTACAAAAAAAGTATCATGAGGGTTTGATTACACAAAACCCACAAAGTGAAAAGTTATAAAGGATAATAACAATCAAAGGGATCTTAACGAGTTTCTTCTTCACCAACTCGCCCCTCGTCAAGAATAGGGGGAACCCCAATTCTTCTTCACCAACGACTTTCATGTGGGCCGTTCTTTTTGCAAAAAAAAGGATATGCATTTAACAATAAGAAAACCCTAATGGAGAACGCCTACAAAAAGTAAACTTATGCAAATGCTCATATATTTTGCTATCATCACATCATTTGAGCTCCACCATCTCCCTAGAGATCATAATATTAAACTCGTCCTAAACATTAACCACCCCTCTCTCTCTCTATGTTATTGTTAAGTATTCAAATTCAAAGTCATTTGTGGCCACATGATCCTCCTTTGAATATAAAAGGAAACGATAGGTGAAGGCATCCCCGGTGGTAACCATGGATGCACCATCACCCCCTCACCTCATGTACTTGTCTTTCCAATTATTATAATGGTCAGGGTGGCAGTGAGTAGGATTCTTCCCGACAACGCCCCTAGATTCACCTAACCACCTTTTGGTCATGTCTTAGTACCATATGTCATATCCCAAAATTTGCCCTCCCCTTTTCATATTTCATCTAACCATTTGGTTTAAGGTTCATATACATTCATGAATATCCATGTCATCTAGTGTACTAACATCATCATAAATTTAAAGTTTTGAAGCTGATTTTACTTGACAAGGACCTAGGTTTTGCTTGAGAATCAATCCCTAGGGGTTGTGATGCCATAGTCATTGTGGAGAGCTCATCATGGTGGTTAAAGGTGCAAAACTCTAATCAGGGACAGTTGGTGCTTGAGACCTTGAAGGTTTCATCATGGTGTTCAGTCATTGCCCAAACACTAGTTTCTTAATCTTGAAGTTTGGTGAATCTTGTGGTTTGTTTTGAAGGGTTGGAAACCATAGCTTGGCTCATGGCATTATTGATTTGCAACCCATGTTTGAGGTTTGGTTGTTGTTTGACTTGAGGTTTGACCTACTAAACCCTAGTTCATGGTGTTATTTTATTGATCTAAGATGTGCTTGCATTCATGTTTCATTCATATTATATTCATTTGATTGCATTATCTATGTTCCATTGAAAAAGGCTTACAAACTTTATCATTTTTGCATAAGTTGACTTTTGGTCAACTGTTGACTTTTGGTCAACCAGTTAACCAAAGTTAACTCATCATTTTTGACCTTCTAAGACTTGTTTCTATGCATTATATCATGTTTCATTATCAAATCATTGTTTCATTGGTTGTTTGCATGATTATAAGGCTTGATCCATTTATGGGTCCATTTCTATGTTGGACCACCTTTTAGACCAAGGAACCAGGTCCATGACCATATCCAAAACCTGGTCAGACCAACATTTGGACCTACTTAACTTTTTCCATTTTTTAGCTTCTTTTCATTTTCAATCAATCATTAGCCATGTTCACATTTTAAGTCATTTTTAAACCATGTCCATAAACCATGCCATGACCATTTACATTTCAACCATTCAAATTACAATTTTAAACCAATCATTCAATTTCCAAATACCATTTCATTTATAATACATCACATTACAACACAAATTCCATTTAAGCATTTCATACAATAATCATTCCATACATCCAAGTTCATTCATTTTCAATTTCCATCATGCATTAGTTCATTATAAAAATGATAGTCCATTTCAATACAAACATTACAAAACAAATCTATAATTCCTAGCAACCAATAATCCAAAACCTTCCAATTCACAAGCAATCCAAACATTTCCAATAGCCATTCTAACTCTTCATTCCATACGTAAGCATGAATCTCACCCTTCCATTTACACCCTGCACAAATCATTCACAAGTTAACAACCATCCAATTTCACATTTCATAACAAATGGTTTCACATTTCATAACAACTGGTTTCACTAACTCCACTCTACTAATTCATAACAAAATAACATTAACTATACGCCATTCAATCACGAACTAATTTCAAATCAATAACTAACAAGACTTACAACGAACTGGATTTCGATTCCCCTGTAAACATCACACACGCAACACAGAGGATTCAAGCCAACAAATTCATGCTAACAAAATTTACCATTTGTAACTAACAATTGAATTTTAGGTGAATTACATGTGAATTTCAAAATAGAATTTGCAACAGCTATATTAACACCACGCATCACAAATTTTAGGATCCAACTCAGTTTTTCTCAAACTCACATTTCAAAACTCTCCCTCTCATTTTTCCAGATTCTCATCAAATTTCATCAGTTCCACCAATCTCAATCCATAAAACCTTCACTTCTCTGAACCAATCTCAGAGCTTCAAATGCATTCATCACTTCGATCCTCACAGATCGACCAATCTTGATTCATCACTAAACTCTCACAATAATCCTCGATTATCATCAGCAAAAATCACACAAAAGAAGAAATTGCAACACATGCACATAAGCAGAAGAAGTAGATGTAGAAGAAGAAGAAGAAATGATCAAATAGACGAGATTCACGTTTACCTGAGTGCAGATTCGTCAGCACCATCTTCATCGGATTCGAACACAACAAACTCTGAGACACACCATCGTCTCGCAAGTAGGTTTCTCTTCATCAAGGATAATGGGTGGGTTAGAATACATTTTGAGCCATAAATCCTTTTTTCTCAAACCGTGAACCAGGTCATGTTATAACCCTGAAAATACCTAATTGAAGTAGGGTTTATTTCGAAAGCATATTGTAGTGGGATCATGTTAAAACTGACTCCTAAATGATTTGCTTATCATTTGTATTGGTATCGATATGACATTCTCATTAGTGATCCATTCACTATATGTCATAACTCTAGTGAACATGCTTGGATTTCAAAACTAACGTAAACATAGCATTTCAGTTATCATTTCCAAAATAAACGTTCTTACTCGTGAGTAAGCATTTCACATCAAGAAATTTTCCACAATGAATGTGAATTGAGGGGTTGGATGGTACCAAAGAACCAAATGCTTGAGGACTTCATTGAGCAGGGGAAAATCACTTTAGTTGACCCCATCAAGGGGAAAAGTGATTGAAGACTTTGTTTAGCAGAAAAGACAAGCCATTTCAAGTTTCAATAAATCTGGAGAAATCATGTCGAAATCAAATCTCTCCAAGACCAGTTGGTCAGTGGAATACCCTCAAAGATCAGCCAGCCAGAGGCAAAGTTACTTCAAGGCTCGTACTGGGGCGGGCCACCCCAAGAGTATAAGAAGTCAATCACTCCAAGACATGGTTAATCAGATGTATACAGTTCCAAGACATTGGGGAAGGTTAGATTGAGATCGTCTACAACCAAGTGGCTTAATAATTTGTGACTGTGGAAATCCATGCAAATACCCAACAAACTGGGGCAAGACTATCCATGGAGGGGAATTTCCTCTCCATACTTTAAGATTTTCTCAAAGTAGGATCCATCATGTGCAAGAAACTTCTAAGTTTAAGATGAATGTCGGGAAGTCATGTTGATCATATCCCATAACTTTCAACTAGAAGCCTTGTAACCAATCATGATATCTCTCGGTGTCCACCATGCTAAGACCTAATCATGGGGAATTTATGGACCTTCAAAACCATTACATAAGTCATCATGCATTAATCATGGCATGCATATCATTCATTTAGCATAGCATGAAACCTCTCCCTAACAAGAAAAGCTAAAGTCCAAACCCTCTTGGCACATCCATCAAGGCCAATCCCTATTGGCTAGTTCCTAAAACCTATTTTTTCTTAGCACCTCCAAAGGTCCAACCTTGATTAACACCATTTCAAAACCCAGTTCCTTCCTGGTACCCAGTTCATGTATGATCTCTCTTTCAAAACCCAGTTCACGCCTGGTACCCAGTTCTCGCATGATCTCCTTTCCAAAACCCAGTTTCCACCTGGTACCCAGTTCCCGTATGGTCTCTCTTTCGAAACCCAGTTCCCGTATGGTCTTACTTTCAAAGTCCAGTTCATGCCTGGAAAACTCTTTTCAAAGTCTAGTTTTGGTTTGGTCTCACTTTCCAAACCCATTTCCCGTATGGTAGTCAATCCTCATTTGACTTACCTTTTTTAAACCTAGTTCTCACCTGGTACCCAGTCCTCGTCTGGTAGTCAATTGTCATTTGACTTATTGTTTTCCAAATCTGGTTCTTGTCTGGTAGTCAAATCTTGTTTGACTTGTTGCTTCCAAACCCAGTCCTCACCTGGTAGTCAATTCTCGTTTGGCTTATCTTTTCCAAACCCAATCTTCGTCTGGTTGTCAATTTCTGTTTGGCTTATCTTGTCCAAATCCAGTTCCCATATGGTAGTTAATTCTCGTTTGTATTATCTTTCCTAAACCCAATTCTTGTCTGGTAGTCAATTTCTGTTTGGCTTACCCTTTTAATATCCAGTTCCCATATGGTAGTCAATCCTCGTTTGACTTATCTTTTTAAAACCCAGTTCCCGCTTGTAGTCAATCCTTGTTTGACTTATCTTTTCTAAATCCAGTTCTCATCTAGTAGTCAATTCTCGTTTGACTTGTTATTCCCATATGGTAGTCAATTCATGTTTAGCTTACATTCCTAAACCCAATTCTCGTCTGGTAGTCACTCCTCGTCTGACTTATCTTTTTCAAACCCAGTTCTCGCGTGGTACCAAGTTCTCGTCTGGTAGTCAATTCTCGTTTAACTTGTTGTTCCTGTCCAGTAGTCAAATCCCGTTTGGCTTTTCCTTACCTAAAACCATTTCTCGTCTAGTATTCAATCCTCGTTTGACTCATCTTTCCTAATTTCAGTCCCATTCTAGTAGTTAATTCTCCTTTGACTTATATTTCCTAAACACAGTTCTCATCTGATAGTCAATTCCCATTTGGCTTACCCTTTTAAAATCCAGTTCCTGTCTGGTAGTCAATCCTCATTTGACTTATCTTTTCTAAACCAAATTCTCGTCTGGTATTCAATCCTCGTTTGACTTATCTTTTCTAAATCCAATTCTCGTATGGTAGTCAATTATTGTTTGACTTGTTGTTCCCGTCTGGTAGTCAATTCTCGTTTGGCTTACCTTTCTAAACCCAGTTCCCGTATGGTAGTCAATCCATATTTGATTTATCTTTTTCAAACCCAGTTCCCACCTGGTACCCAGTTCTCGTCTGGTAGTCAATTCTCTTTTGACTTGTTGTTCCCGTCCAATAGTCAATTCCCGTTTGGCCTTTCCTTACCCAAACCCAGTTCTCGTTTGGTAGTCAATCCAAGTTTGACTTATCTTTTCTAAATCTAGTTCTCGTCTGTTAGTCAATTCTTGTTTGACTTGTTGTTCCCGTCTGATAGTCATTTCCTGTTATGTTTACCTTCTTAAACCCAATTCCTGTCTAGTAGTCAATCCTCGTTTAACTTATCTTTTTGAAACCTAGTTCCCGCTTAGTACCCATTTCTCATTTGGTAGTTAATTCTCGTTTGACTTGTGGTTTCCGTCCAGTAGTCAATTCCCATTTGGCTTTTCCTTACCTAAACCCAATTCTCGTCTGGTAGTCAATCCTCATTTGACTTATATTTTCTAAATTCAGTCCCCATCTGGTAGTCAATTCTCATTTGACTTATTGTCTCCAAGACCTAGTTCTCGCCTGGTAGTCAATTCTTATTTGGCTTATCTCTTTTC
The DNA here is from genome assembly GCF_024323335.1 of Lathyrus oleraceus. Classification (NCBI taxonomy): domain Eukaryota; kingdom Viridiplantae; phylum Streptophyta; class Magnoliopsida; order Fabales; family Fabaceae; genus Lathyrus; species Lathyrus oleraceus. The sequence continues at coordinate 65,458,731 of NC_066579.1, read as the reverse complement.
CCAAACCTAGTTCCCGTCTGGTAGTCGATTCTTGTTTGAATTATCATTTATGAAATCCAATTCTTGTTTGGTAGTAAATTCTCGTTTGACCTACATTTCCAAGATCTAGTTCCGGTCTGGTAGTCAATTCTCGTTTGGCTCACATATTCTCAAATCCAGTTCTTGTCGGGTTGCCAATTCTCATTTGGCTTACATATTTTCGAATCCAGTTCTTGTTTAGTAGTCAATTCTCATTTGGCTTACATATTCTCGAAACCAGTTCTCGTATGGTAGACAATTCTCGTTTGGCTTACCTTTTCAGAATCCAGTCCTCGTCTGGTATCCAGTCCCCGCCTGACATATCTTCTCAAAATCCAGTTTCCCTATCCCCATCAAAGTCGTCTTTCACCTTCATCTTTCTTCACAACCTTTTGTTAAGAAGTGCTCATTTTCGTATACATAAGAAATCACATTCACCTTCATGCATTTTCTTAGCCTTTTGCTAAGATTTTCTCATATGCCTTGTGCACGAGGAAACATTATAATCCCTTTACTTTCCTTTTGCAAGATGCCTCTACCTTTTGTAGCAAGATGTCTAATCAGTCCCTAGTCAAGTCACTTGCCTTTTGCAAGACGTCCTTCTTCCTTCCGTAGAAGATTTCAATTTACCTATGTATCCTCTGTTACTTGCCTTTCGCAAATACATAATGCTCTTACCTTTGTCGAATCCTACAAGAATATCTAAATCACCGGTGTATGCCAAAACTTGTTAGTAGAGGCAAAAAAAGAAAAAAGAAAGAAGAAAAAGGAAAAGAGAAAGATAGATAAAATAAAAGAGAAAAAAAATATTTGTCATGCACTGCATACCTGGCATATTGCATACATCATGCATGTCTAACACACTCTCTTTGCAGCTAACCCATTCTCCCCACAGACATCTTAACTAATCCCCAACAGAGGATCATGTACAAAAGCTTACATACCATCCATTAAATAATATCATGTTAATACCTTTACCTCACGTTTCATTCATTTTATTCATTCCCCGTGGGGAAATTTCTTGGTTATTTTGGTACTTAATCCGCTCCTACCGCGAATGTTTGAAAGTCGTCGCTATTAATACCTTCAGGTTCGAGAAGATTAAATAAGGGCCACTGTCATACCCCAAAAATTTCCATCCCCTTTTCATTTTTCATCTAACCTTTTGGTTTAATTTTCATCTGCATTCATGAATATCCATGTCATATAGTGTACTAACATAATCATAAATTCAAAGATTTGAGACTGATCTTACTTGACAAGGACCTAGGGTTTGCTTGAAAATCAAGACCTAGGAGGTGTGATTCCACATTTATTATGGAGAGCTCATCATGGTGATCAAAGGTGCAAAACCCTAATTTGGGACAGTTGGTGCTTGAGACCTAAGAGGTTGCATCATGGTGTTCAGTCATTGCTGAAACCCTAGTTTCTTAATCTTGAAGTTTTGTGAATCTTGTGGTTTGTTTTGAAGGGTTAGAAACCCTAGCTTGGTTCATGTCATTATTGATTTTCTACCCATTTAGTTTGAGGTTTGGTTGTTGTTTGACTTGAGGTTTGGCCTAGCTAAACCCTATTTCATGGTGTTATTTGATTAATCTAAGATGTGCTTGAATTCATGTTCCATTCACATTCTACTCATTTGGTTATATTATCCATGTTGCATTGAAAAAAAGTTTACAAACTTCATCATTTTTTGCATAAGTTGACTTTTGGTCAACTGTTGACTTTTTGGTCAACCATTTGACCAAAGTTAACTCATCAATTTTGACCTTCTAAGACTTGTTTCTATGCATTCCATCATGTTTCATTATCAAATCATTATTTCAGTATCAAATAATTTTTTCATTGGTTTTTTGCATGATTATGAATCTTGGTCCATTTCTAGGTTGAACCACCTTTTGGACCAAGGAACCAGGTTCATGACCAAGTCCAAAACCTGTTCAGACCAATATTTGGACCTACTTAACTTTTCCCAACTCTTCATTCCATACGTAAGCATTAATCTCACGATTCCATTTACACCCTGCACAAATCATTCACAAGTTAACAACTATCTGATTTCACATTTCATAAAAAAATGGTTTCACTAACTTCACTTGGATAAGTCGTAACTAAATAACATTGACTATACGTCATTCAATTACATAAACTAATTTCAAATCAACAACTAATAAGACTTATGTCGAACTGAATTCAATTCCATTATAAACATCACACACGCAACACAGAGGATTCAAGCCAACAAATTCATGCAAACAAAATTTACCATTTGTAACTAACAATTGAATTTCTGGTGAATTACATGTGAATTTCAAAACATAATTTGCAGAAGCTGTATAAACACTACGCATCACAAATCTCAGGATCCAACTCAGTTGATCTCAAACTCACATTTCTGAACTCTCCCTCTCATTTTCTCAGATTCTCATCAAATTTCATCACTTCCACCAATCTCAATCCATAAAACCTTCACTTCTGTGAACCAATCTCAGAGCTTCAAACTCATCAATCACTTTGATCCTCACAGAGTGACCAATCTCGATTCATCACCAAACTCTCATAACAATCATGGATCATTATCAACAACAACCACATAAAATAAGAAATCCCAACTCACGTACAAAAGATGAATAAGCAGATGTATAAAAAGAAGAAGAAAAAAGGATTGAGTAAAGGAGATTCACGTTTACTTGAGTGCAGATTCTTCATCACCATCTTCATCAGATTTGAACGCATCAAACTCCGAGACACATCATCGTCTTGCAAGTAGGTTTTTCTTTAGCTTCTCACCTTGATTGAGTTACCACGATGTAGTGCTTCACGAGGGGAATCAAATCCCCAATGTGAGGTGGCTCGATTCCCCTATGCTACGATTTAATTTGAGATTTCTGCGTTAGGTTTCTTTAAGGCCTCTATTAGATTTGCTTAATTCTTGCAAAATCAGGATAATCCACCTGCATATTCATGTTCAGCGCATTGAATAGGTTAGATGGATGGTGTTTGCCTGACTTTGTGAGCGTCCCCACTGCCGAGGACAGCCTCCGGCACGATAGAGGGAGAACATAACATAAGATGACATAGAGATGAGAGAGGGAATGTGTTTGGATTTGGCATGAGTTTTCTCACTTATTTCCATTTCACACATGCTTATTTTTACCCAAACCATTGATGTTATTCACATGTGCATTTTAATGTTCATTAGTTGCTTCAGCCACATGCTTATTAATGCTGACTCACCGCTGACTCACTCCCATGTCATCTTTTGACATTATCCATTTTTGTTGCCATGTGACTGATTTCGTTGGGCCATGTTGTGTTGGGTGTCATACCCTAATTTTTAACCCTAAGATCCCACATGTCATTTTCATCCTTGCATACAAACAAGGTCACATATTTATGTTTGCCTCTTGCAGGGATCATCAATCACCCCTTTGTTGGCGTTTTACTTTTGTATTTATATGTTAATTTCTTATCTAACTGATGAGTCCCCAATTCTACTTGTTTTTTTACACTCACTCGACACCTTTGCACGAAGTCGGTAACACATTAGTCTACTTATTTTATTGGTCTGTTTAGTAAATTAGATGTTTTGCATTGTTGATTCCAATTGTTGATTACATGTTATTTGCATCATTATACTCCATTTTATGTCTCTTTGTGGTAGTTTTATTGGTTTCAGGTGTAAGCAAGAGTACCAGAGGGATAGACAAGCAATTCAGACGTTCCAGGCCCGTCGGAAGAGGAAATTGGGTAACACAGTAGTCCTGACAGGGCCGCTTGTGTTGCCCAACACGGGCCGTGTCAGGAGAAGACACTTGGAAGAGGAAAATAGGGAGCTGACACGGGTGCCCGTGTCAGCTGACACGGCCCGTGTCAGCCTCCCTGGAGGGGCGTGTCAAGAATTTCTTATAAGTAGCCCAACACAGCCTGTCATGTTTCCTGACACGGTCAGTGTTGGCTTGGACACCTCATTTTCCAATTTTTGTTGTATTTTTGGCACGGCTTATCCCGGAGGGCATTTTGGACTTTTGCTACATAAAAATTGTTATCAGGAACTATTTAGGGGATTTTTGAATATGGAGAAGGGACTTTTTGGAGGAAGACAAATTGGAGACGGTAAAGATTGAAGTGGTCAAAAAGCGGCGAAGAACGAAGATCCTTCGAGAGCGGAAGCAATTGAAGATCAACAGAATTCCCATTATTTTGTAATGTCTCAATTTTATCTTGTATCTTATTCGAATAATATGAGAGGCTAAACCCCCCAATGCCAGGGGGTGTCCCTGAATTGATCATGTAATGACTCTGATGTTATAATTTCCTTAATATATGTTATTTGTTATCAATTTCACTGTGTAATTTGCGTAATGCCTTCTTTATCAGAAAAATCAAGATTGATGTATGGTTAACGATTAACAGGATTGCAATTGTTAAGGTTTTTATACAGTGAAACCATAGTAGATATCACCTAGGACTAGGGATACCCTATGGTTACCGGATTATTCTTGTTAAATTAAAATTACTTGGTTTCATCATAATCACCTGAGGACTTAGAGGTTAGGTTGAATACCAAAGGTTTCCCTCCGAGGTCTTAGGGGGAAATAATCTTAAGATCCGATAATTGAAACAATTCTCATTATTAAGGAGATATACACTCAAGGGCCATTATAGGAGATTTTCATACATCATCCTTGACATATTATTATCATCTGTGAAAATATTTATTTTGTTTTATTTTCCCTTACAGTGGATTTTACAAAACCCTAACTAGTACTTTTGTTCAATTGAATGACTATTTACACATATATTACTGTACAATCCTCGAGATCGATCTTTGGGAAACATCTCTATTATTACTACATCGGCAAAATAGTACACTTGTGTAGCGGGGTATTCGTTACCATTAGAAATATTTACTAAATCCAAGGTAAACCATACAAGTCGAGTCGCCACCGCACTTATATTTATCCAAAGGAATGGTTAGAAAGCGAACAAAAACCTAATAGTTTTAACAAAAACTGGTAAAAGAAACAGAGATCTGGGTAAGGGGGTTGGTTATGCAATGGGAAGGTGTTAGGCACCCAAAACATCCTAGGTACTCCTAGGGAGCCCTTTTCATACTTGTTGTAAGGTAGTTTGTCTTGTGAAAATTTTATTTGTGCAAACATGATTGAAGAGATGAGAAGAGAATGTACAAGTTATTTACATTTTGAGTTTGGATGGATAAACCCATTGCCTACGTGTAGCGGTGTATTCGTTAACATTGGAGATATTGACTAAATCCAAGGTAAATCATACAAAGTCGAGTCGCCACCGCACTTCTATTTATCCAAAGGAAAGGTTAGAAAGCGAACAAAAACCTAAAAGGTTTACAAACAAAACTAGCAAAAGAAGGTCAGAGATCTGGGTAAGGGGGTTGGTTATGCAATGGGAAGGTGTTAGGCACCCAAAGCATCCTAGGTACTCCTAGGGAGCCCTTTTCACGCTTGTTGGAAAGGTTATTGTTTATGTGAAATTTATTTGTGCAAAGATGATTGAAGAGATGAGAGAAGAATATACAAGTTTATTTACATTTTTGTGTTTGGATGGATGAACCCATTGCCTACGTACCCTCTTATAAAAAGATTAGGATCAAAACCTCGTAGTTCGGGTAAAAGATTTCAAAACAAATTGGTGGATTGATTGGTCCAAAAGCCTTAAGGTCTTTTGTTATCAAAGGGAGAAAACTCAACCTGAAAAACCACAAGTCCACCATGTGAGGATAACTTCAACATGCTAGTGAGGGGTTAACCCTATAATAAGCATGGAAGGCTTATTGTCCAATCACTAAGGACAAAGGTGAGTATTATATCTACCACAAAGATAACTCAAACCTAATAGCTAAAGGTCATGGAAAAAATTTGATTAAGAAAATGGACATTGAACCACAACAGGAGTTTGAATGGGTTATATTAACCAATTAGAAGTATGTACAAAAGTGGTCAAAGTTGACTTAAAGATTCAATTCATAATGAGTGTTATGAAAAGAAAGTTTGAAAATCAAAAGCATAAGGCTTAGGTTTCTAATGTTGAAAACAAAGTCAAATGTTTGCACAAAAGATTTTTGGTTTGGGTTAGGATGGAGAAATGAAGGAAATGGTGATGGTTGAGCAATGAAACCACAATAGGAGTTCCTTTCTTGAGATCATAGAGATAATCCAAGTAAGTTCCTTTGGAATAAGCAAGCACAAGGCAAAAGCAAATCACAAGTCTCATAAGAGATCCACAAATGAAAAGGAAACAGAATGCCAATATATGGACTTACATCCAACTCCAAACAAACAAAAAGGAAACAGAATGCCAATATATGGACTTAGATCCGACTCCTAACAACAAACAGGAAACAAAATGCCAATATATGGACTTAGATCCGACTCCTAACAACAAATGAACATCAAAAGCAAACACATCAAAAGCAATCAAGCAAACAATGCATCACACACTATATACATACAAGAGGCTCAATCAAATAGGTGGGCTTTAGTCAAGAGGGGTCATATCAACCTCGATAAACAAGCCAAACTGTAATGGGTAATCTGTGAGCTCTTAACCACTAACATTAAGAGTTATGGTGAAGCTGATCAAATAGGAAATGAGGATGAGACCTCATGCTCTTAACCCTGACCTGGGTGATCTTATGATAAAGAAAGCGTGGGGATCCAGAAAGTGGGATCCTATTCCACTTGACAGACACTGGACAAAGATCTTTGGTACATGTTCAAAAGCATCAACACGTAGTGCGAGCATAATGAACGACTCACTGAATAACGGGGGATTGATTGCTAATCCCTTCTATCCGTCAATTGCCTCTTCACTTAGGAGGACTTATCAAGTAACACATGCCTCATCTAGAGGTCTTTGGCACAATCTGTAAACAATCACAAACAGAGCCTCTTAAGGAGGACTTCCAGCCAAATGCCAGCCAAAATGGTGACAGGACTTCCAGACTACATGGAGTAAGAGAATAGCTACCTAAGTGGTGTATCAACCATAATCCAAAGCTCAAGCAAGAGCTAAAAGCAAGCAACTAATGTACCTGTACAAAAGCTAAACAGTTAATGTCTCAGACAAACAATCAGAAAATCAACAGTGCAACCATCCAACTGTACACAAATCAATGAACAATGCTCAGGCACTCAAATGAGGCAATGAGCTGAACTCATCAATTTAAATCCCTACAAAACACAAAGAAGTCAGAACACAATCCATTTTGCATCTCAAAAGGTGAGCAACTCAACCATTAATGCTAAGTGTCCAAACCTGAAACACAAGTCAAGGTTAGTTCATGTACAAAACACTAGTACAAAGACTAGGTCCAAAACCAAACCAAATGATCAAAACAGAAGTCAATCTTTTGCATAATGCACATTCAAACATGTCACAAAATGTCCTCAAAAGGACCAGCATCAATTCAAAAAGCAAAGGCATCAAATGGTTCATGCTATGCAAAGACCAACAAGAAAGCACAAAGTGGACATCCAAATTAGAAAATCCAAATCAAAACAGAAAAGCATTCAGTGGCTATGAAATTTTTTATGCAATCTACTCATGTCATGAACAAGCAATGTGCAAAAAATCAGATTCAGAAAAGTTCAAATGATAAGTGAACAAAAATGCACAAATGCAATGTCCAAAATGTGACACAAATTGTCACATACATCTTCATGTGTCATAAACAATGATAGCATATGAGAAAAAATTCCAAACCAATGCTCAAAAATCATATCACATGTAAAGATCAAGCATGCAAAAATTCAGATTATTTGGATCAACACATAGCATTTCACAAGGCAATGAACACAACATATCAATTTAGCACAAGGTTCAATCAAAAATTCCAAAATAAAAAATTGGAGTCAATTTGTAGCATTTTTCAATTTTTAATGATTTTTTAAAGATGAATGAAATAATATGGAAAATGGAGGGAATGCAATATTTGAATCAAATCCAGAATTAATCAGGACCTTTGGATAAGGCGCGCATAAAGCCATCAACGGACCAAATTCAAAAGGCAAAACGCACAGCATCACTTAACACAGTCAGCGGGCCACTCAGCCAGTCAAAGCACACGCAAGCAGAGTCAAGCGAACACGGTCCAATTAAACACACACGTAAACGCACATTCAGCAGCCACATCATCTAAATGAAATGCTGCGTTTCATTTATGTGTTGGCAACACACATCAGCGAGTCAAAGCTCGCGTGGCCTGGTCAAAACGAGCTCAGCCAATGGATTGGACACGCAAGGCGAAACGTGGATCACACATGGCAGAAACCCTAGGACAGTTGCAGAGACGCCGGAGCTAAGCTCCGGTCGTCTTCTCCGGCCAACCAGGCGGCAAAGATCCAACAAAATTTCCAGAAATGTGCAAACTATACACCGATCGAAAGCTCTTGCCAAGCACATTCCAAATATCATACTAGTTCATCCTAATTCCACATGTATTTTCTAGATCGTGGAAAAACATTTTCAACATCAAAACTTTAATCTCGTTATACAACCTCAATTCAAAGCCAAATTAAGATCTAAACATATCAGCATGCTCAGCTAAGTGAGATCTACAGTTCTATAACAAGAACTCAGAAAAAGGAGAGGATCAATTTCAACCTACTTGGAATTGCATTGCTCTGAATTCGCATAATCAAGCTCTCCAAAGTTCCAGATCTGCTCCTATATGCTTCTGTTGAAGCTTTGTGCAAGAAGAATCCACTAAAACCAACTGGATCTAGCTGAATTTCAAAAATCCATTTCTATGAAAGTGCTCTTGATTCGCTTGAAACTGGACTGAATTCTTCAAACTAATGGTTGATTCTTACTCAATGATGCATGATAAACAAGATTATGCAAGAATTTTTGAGGAATTGTGTGAAGAAATGCAAGAATCGAAGAGAGAGAAAAATGGAGGGAAAATGAAAATTTGGATCTGAAATTCTATTCTTGTGGCAAATGAGATTAGGGTTTGATATTTATATAGTTCACTAATCACAATGCTAATCAAATTAGGCCTTGGTTAATCATCATTAGTGAAATGTGAGGTGAATTGCAAAATTGCCAAATGCACCAACATGTCCATGCAACACGTGATCTTTTCAACGCTGAGCTTCAAATCCACTTAAAATCAACCAATAATCAACATGGAATGGTTGTTTTGCTTGCATCAAAGCCAATTTTGAATTATAGAATTTCCCTCCAAAATGGACACATGTGAAATAATGGGCATACAAGCCTCTCTCATGCATGGCAAGGCTTGTTTTGAGAAGTATTGGTCCTGAGGAGTATTTTGCAAAAAGAATGGACCAAATTGGAGTTTTGTATCAAAAGTTATGTCACTTTGAACTTCCATGCACACCTTGTGATCATTTGGCCATAACTTCTCAACCAATCATCATATAGACATGAATTAGGACTTTTTGGAATGGGGAGAGAAAGATCTACAACGTTCATGTTCACCAAAAATCGATTTGAAGCTTCTTTGATGTTGATAAGTCAAGTTGAATGTGAACCAGAAACTTGCCATTTTTGGAAACTTGAAATTACAGGTCATTTTCCATTTTTGGATCTTTTGCCATGACTTCAAAATCTTCAAGATAGATGTTTAGAATGACAAATAGACTTTGTTTGAACATGAATGAGGTGTTTCAAATCATTTCCCCAATCTCAATGCCCTCAGTTGACTGCACAATTGACTTTTTGGTCCTTAGATGACCATGAAGTGTATTGATGAACTTGAGCCTTTATCTCTTGATGAAATGGCTTCAAAATGGAACTCTAGCTCATGTAAGCTCCATATAATGATCATGTGGTCCTTATCTCAAGGAAAATATCCCATCTCTTGCACAAAGGATGCTCTTGAAGTGCTTGACCTGTGATTGCTTGAGCTACAAAACAAAATGTTAATGACAATATTTTTGTGCTTTTGGTCAGTGAAGCAATGATATACAATACAAGCATGCCTGGTGATCTCAAACCACTCACAAGGATGTCCCACCCAAAGGGAAAGGAAGCCAAGATGCTCAATGATCCTTGAGGCTATGCAATGCAATGCTATGATGCCATGAGGGATCTTAGGGACACAATTGGTGTCTTACAGATGCCCCTATTTAAGGTCATTCTAGCCGGAGAAGTGAAGGTTAAAATCTTCGTCTTGACGAGGTAGAATGGGCTTAAATAATAACAAAAAGACAAATTTTTGGTCCCTGAGAGACCTCATGATGCAAATGTATGTATGCAAACAAACTCTGTGGGGATATGTGTCCACAAAGAAGAAAAGACAACAGAAAAAAAAGACAATCCAATAGGAGTAATACACTCACTAAGGAACAGAGACTCTAACAGGGACTCTTATGGATAAGAAAGAATGCGTGAGCAGGACACGACTTGAAATTGGGAAGCAGAATTCCAAAGGGACAAATCCAATGGAAAGACTAAGCGGAAATTGACGACTCTCATGGATAATTCAATCCATGGAGCAGAGACCCTACTGGGGAGTGAAGGGATAAAAAAATGCGTGAGCCAGGTCACGACTCAAAGATGGGGAAAAGAGTTCCAAAGGGAAATAAATCCAATGGAAAGACATAAGCTGACTCAAAAATGCATGTATTGGGGAATACGCCAACACAGCAAAACTATCCGCAATGGATACTTCAGATAAAAATCCGGACTCAGGCTGAGGAAAGATTTGAACAAAACCTCCCTGCCAGGGAAAATGCATGTATTGGGGAATATGCCAACACAGCAAAAGGAAATTCACAACAGAAACTCCGCTGGGGAAATCTGAAAAGACTCTCCAGGGAAAGCAGCGGGATGAGGTGTTACCGGTTACTAGGTAACAAGCTCGAGAAGAATGAATATCTAAGACCGGTATAAGGGTGAGAGATATCAATCAACCAAATCATCTGAGGAGGACCTAACAAAGGTATATCTCAACTCAGGAAAATCTGACTCCACATGGGACCAAGGTCATAACAGGGAGCAGAAGGAAGGAACACAAGGGATACCGGTTACTGGGTATATAATAGGTGACCAACCAAAGCGTGAATTGGGGAATAAACCCAAAACACAAATCATCCGAAAGGAGGGCTGAAAAAGCAAACTCGACTTACAGGATGGACATTCGATTCCACAAGGAAATACGAATCTTACTCGAATGGGGAAGGACAGAAGGCTTCGACCAAAGAGGGCATGAGATATATTATCTATTACCGTCTGAACGTAGATAATATACTCACATGGAAGATTATCCACAACCGGTTACTGGGTTAATAAAGGATAAATCGACCGAAAAGAAAGGACATCGGGATACCGGTTACTGGGTATATAATGATGACCAATCCAGGGGAGAAACAATCATTATCAACAAAGGATAAATGAGAGATGACTCACCAGGGATACATTGATAAAGCAACGATCCAAGAGACATATCACCGGTTACTGGGAGATATGCTCAAAAAAGGGGAGAATCACAAACATTACCGGCAAACGGTAAATGAAAGAGGACCCGCTGGGGATAAAATTGCTTACTCAGAGCAATTATCCGAAGAAGGAGGAATATCAATACCGAATACTGGATAATGATAACCGTCAAAGAGGGGATTACATCTACCGAATACTGGGTAGAAAACCACGGAAGAGTAACCGTCATCAACTATGATGAACAACAAAGATTAACTCTGCGAAGGGGGAAAATATATTTGATTCCGCAAAGGGGACACGAATCTTACTCAACTGGAGAAGAACCAAAAGGCTTCGACCGAAGAGTGCATGAGGTATACTATCTATTACCGTCAGAATGTAGATAGTAAACTCGCATGGAAGATTATCCATAACCGGTTACTGGGTTAAAAAAGGATAAATCAACCGAAAGGGAGAAACAATCGTTACCAACAACACAGGGTAGACGAAAGATGACTCGCTGGGAATAAATTGCAAGCATAAGGCAATTATCCAGGAAAAAGGGGGAATATCAACATCGAATACTGGATGAAGATAACCAACACGGAGGATATTTTATCTACCGAATACTGGGTAGGAAACCACAAACTCAGCCGGGGATAAGATGAATGATTGTCGATTACTGAGCAAATACTCATTTATACCACGGGGAAGCACAAACTCCGATGGGGAGGGCAAAATATAGGATTTACAAATACCGGCTACTGGGTAGAAGACCACAAAAATCCGCCATCAACCAGGATGAACCACAAGGGTCAACACTGCTAGGGGTTGAAAGATAGGATTTACAACTACCGAATACTGGGTAGAAAACCATAAAAATAGGACTTACAACTACCAGTTACTGGGTAGAAAGCCACAGAAATCCACTGAGGGTAAGGTGAATAATTATTGGCGACCTTACTGGAGATAGGGCGAATGATTGCCAATTAATGAGCAATTAATCATTTACCACAGGTAAACACCAAAGACAGTCATAACCAGGCCAATTTAGAATCAAACCAAAAAGGCAAACTGAATCAAGACTCATCCTAATGAGGATATAACTCAATAGGGAAACCCATCCCAATATATGTGTTGGGAGGAAACGGAAACAACCGTCGTCCACGAGGATATAACTCAGTGGGGAAATGGCAACAAAGATAAGCACTTTCTGCTTATGGGGCTGACTCTACATTGAGGGATCAGACACCGACATCTGCTTGGGGAAAATATATACCACCAGATAGCAGGAGACAACAAACAACGATATATGGCAAAGAATGCAACATGAATATCTGAATGTTATGATTATGCATGTATATGCGTGATTTATGTATGATGAATGCTGACAAACAGACATATCTAACATAACAGGTCCAGGAATCAGCCACCCGGTACTACATCTCAAGAGAGAAAGCCAGGATCACCGGAGAATATCCAAACTGCTGGAGATCCGAGATGCTAGGAAGCAAGGACCTCGCCGGGAAATTAGAGATATCAAGAAATCACAAAATCTCTGAGGGATGAATCATCAATCAATCCGGCTAGGGAAGAGAGTGTTCACTGCACAGGCAGAAACTGCCACAACGCAACTCTCCTGGGGGAACCAGAGATATCAGAAACATCACAAAAATCTCTGCAGGGGAATGAACAACAATCATTCCGACTGTGAACCGGATCACGACACAAATAAGTTCTGCTGGGGAGACCACTCCGTCGGGGAAATCCAAAAGGGAGTGATGGATCCTTGTGGGGATACAACCACCAACCAGAAGCTTCCAAAGGTCAAACGAACCAATATCTCTCACCTGCTGAGGAGGAAGGAGGCCAAAATACCTTTACCATACACTCTGCTCGGGAGGAAGAACACAAACGGCTCCGGAGGAATCAACGGTCACAGCCGGAGAAAAGAGTTCACTGTGCAGGTAGAAACTGCCACAAAAGCAACTCTATTGGGAAATCCATCTAAGGGAGATAAAGGAAACTGGTGATCCAACACCAAGTACCAAACTCACCAAGGAAATCACACCTGCTGAGGAGAAAAGATCGCACAAGTAGAATCGGCCACAAAAGCAACTCTGGTTGGGGAAATTGTCACCACAGATAAGATCCACCACACCAACCACTCTACTGGGGATCAGAGATACCAGGAAACAACAATATCTCCGTAGGGGATAACACCATCATAGATAAGATCCAACACACCAACAACTCCGCTAGGGATCTATCTGAGGAAGATAACATCGTCAAGGATAAGATCCAACACACCAACAACTCCGCTGGGGATCTATCACAAATAAAATCCACCACACCAACAACTCCGTTGGGGATGAACTATAAATCTCAGCTAGGGAGAAGAGCTTAATGCACAAATAGAATCTGCCGCAAAAGCAACTCTGGTTGGGGAAATTGTTTTTACAGATAAAATCCACCACACCAACAACCCTGCTGGGGATCTACCTGAGGAAAATGCAGGAATACTGGGGATCAACCACCAAATACCGAACCTTCCAAAGAGGCCACATCTGCTGAGGAGGGAAAACCACTGCTCTGCTGAAGGGAAAAGGGATGAATAAATCCTCCTAACACTCTGCTTAGGGGAAGAAGCCCAGAAAGGCACTCTGATGGGGAGAAAACCCACAACACAATATTCTAGAGAAAAAGGATACAATCATGCTAGGAATATGAACAAATGTCTTACCCTGTTGGAAATCATGCCACCCTTGGGAGAGCACTGAGAATCCCTTAAGTATCCTTTCATCATTCTGAATGTTCACTTTGTTAAAAAACAATTTGTGAAAAATTTGTTTATCAAAACAATGATATTTTCTCACTTAAAACATGCAAAACATTTGTTGAATAGAAACAAAAAAGAGTGCAAATAATTGGATAAAAGCTCGAATTTATTTGATGGAATGGTAGCCTGCAAATGGCAAGACTCCATAGATCTTTACAAATTTGAAATTGGTGATATATATTGGAAAAGGGCTACATTGAACATAATGACCATTTTTCCACCAATTCCGAGTTCGATGTATTCGAAGCTTCAGTTGACGACGAATGAACAAGAATCTCTGACAGATGACAGTTATAGAACACAGTCTTGTCAGGATGCAGTTACTTGCCATATCCCTAATTTTTGGCTAGATTGCCCCAGGATGAGGTACTCAATCTAGCGGGATGCAAATATTCATTTTTTCATGTCTCTAACGTTTGTCTGGATCGCCCTTTCGGGTTTTCAATCCACCGAGACGCTCATTTTTGCCTAAGCCGCCCTTTCGGGTATTCAACTTAGCGAGTCATTCTGTTTTTATTTTTAGGCGAAGTATTTCTTGACTGCATCTGAATTCACAGGACGAGTGAAATCCTCCCCATCCATAGTTGTAAGTATCAAAGCACCGCCTGAAAAGGCTCTCTTAACAACATATGAACCTTCATAGTTTGGAGCCCACTTGCCCTTGGAATCGGGCGCGAAAGACAAGACTTTCTTGAGCACAAGGTCACCTTTTCGGAACACACGAGGCTTGACCTTCTTATCAAAAGCTTTCTTATTTCTTTGCTGATATAACTGACCATGACACATGGCAGTCAATCTCTTCTCTTCAATCAAATTCAGCTAGTCATAACGACTCTGAATCTATTCAGCATCAGTCAACTTGGCCTCCATCAAGACTCTCATTGATGGGATCTCCACCTCTACTGGGAGTACAGCCTCCATGCCATAAACAAGAGAGAAAGGGGTTACCCCTATTGAAGTGCGGACAAATGTACGATATCCATGCAAAGCAAATGGCAGCATCTCATGCCAATCTTTGTATGTAACAACCATCTTCTGGATAATCTTCTTGATATTCTTATTAGCAGCTTCAACAGCCCCATTCATCTTGGGTCTGTAAGGAGAAGAATTATGGTGTGCAATCTTGAACTCACTGCACAACTCTTTCATCATCTTGTTATTCAGATTAGATCCATTGTCAGTAATGATCTTATCTGGCACACCATAACGACATATGAGTTAATTCTTGATAAACTTCACGACCACCTGCCTGGTCACGCTTGCATATGATGCAACTTCAACCCACTTGGTGAAGTAATCAATTGCTACGAGAATAAACCCGTGTCCATTGGACGCTTTCGGCTCAATCATGCCAATCATGTCAATTCCCCATATAGAGAAAGGCCATGGTGATGTAATCACATTCAGAAGTGTCGGAGGAATATGAATCTTATCCGCGTAAATTTGACACTTGTGGTATTTCTTCACATATTTGCAGCAGTCAGACTCCATTGTCAGCCAATAGTAGCCTGCTCTCATTATCTTTCTAGCCATCAATCTCCTTGTGCATCATATCATGGAACAAGGTAGTCATAGCACGTTGATACGTGGCTCCGGCGTTCTTCAAACCGAAGGGCATCACTCGATAACAGAATGTTCCCCAAGGTGTGATGAATGTTGTTTTCTCCATATCCTCGGGTGCCATCTTAATCTGGTTATATCCGGAAAATCCGTCCATAAATGAGACGACTTTGAATTTAGCTATATTGTCTACCAACATATCAATATGTGGTAGAGGGAAATCATCTTTCGGACTAGCTTTATTCAAATCTCTATAATCCACACACATCCGGACTTTTCCGTCCTTCTTAGGCACGGGCACAATATTGGCCACCCATTGAGGATATGTAGAAGTCACCAGAAACCCCGCATCAATTTGCTTCTGAACTTCTTCTTTGATCTTCACTGCCATATCGGGATGAGTTCTTTTGAGCTTCTGCTTCACAGGCACGCACTCAGGCTTCAAGGGCAGGAAATGTTGCACAATATCTGTATCTAGACCCGACATGTCTTCATACGACCAAGCGAAGATATCAACATATTCTCGTAGCAATTCAATCAACCCCTTCTTAACAGATTCTTCCAGGAGTGCCCCAATCTTCACTTCTCGCACACAATCCTCAGACCCCAAGTTGACTGTTTCCAGATTCTCAAGATGCGGCTGAATGATCTTCTTTTCATGCTCAAGTAGACGGGTAATCTCATCAGGAATCTCTTCAACATCATCTTCCTCTGCCTCAAATACAGGGAACTCAAAATTGGGAGATGGCGTTGGATCATTATGTTCAATGGGTTTAGAAATCAACCTGCATAATGATTTTGGATATGAAAAGCTTTTTAGAAATCAAACAAGGCAAATCATTATGCAGATGAAAAGATTGATTTTATTCTTTTTTAGGGTTTTTTGTGATCACCAATTTCATGCAAAAAGCGAAAATGGAAAATAATTGGAAAAACAAACATTTAACATGAATTTATTGAATGAAAATATCATTGTATTTATGTTGCCAACAAATTTCATCACTTCTCCTTTTGGCATGGGAGAAGGGTTTGTATACAAAGTGAACATTACGTTGACTTGTGAACATCTGTAGGAATATCCACAGCGACCTAATTGTTGCAGATCCCACCAGGGATGACAAAATTGTCAAAATCCTTTGCATCCTCTTCTAAGACAGCAGAAGCTTCTTCATCCTGACTGGTGTGGATGAAACCTCCACTCTTGAACAACCCTTTCTCATTGAAGACCCCAGAAGAAAAGCCTATGCCAGCCCGAGACTTATTGTCTTCCAGCTCAATCATTTTTCCTAGACCAGCAATTGCACCACATTTAATGGCCAATTTCGCATCTCTATAGGAAGAAAATGAAGGAGTTCTCTTCTCAACAGGCTCAGCTATAGATAAAGCTTGGAAAGGAGTTCCAACTTCATCCTCAGCATCTATGTATGAGAAGGAAGACAAATGGCTATCAAAGCACTCAGTCTGGCGACTTCCTCTTTGAGCTCACGGTTCTCTTGCTTTAGATGATCCATCAATCTGGAAGAGTTGGCTCTGGTGTAGTACCGGTGAGTCAGCTTATCTTCAAAATAAATGAAGAGCAACAGAGTTAGACCACAGGACTAGAAGTCGGAAACAACACCTGCTTATGCATATGATGCATGCGATTCTTGTGCATATGATTTGTTTTTTATTTCAAAGGAACTTTAGGGTTTTATTTGCAAATTTTGGAAATATTAAGCATTTTATCGCATATGGAAATATCTCATCATATATCATCAGGAAAAAGAAGTACAACATTTGTCAATCATATACAAGAGAAAAGGAAAATAAACATCCTATGGATCCCTAGAAGCTCGAGACATAGGAAGAACAGATGCACGAAGCCTCTTCACCTCTCTCTCGTAAGCTGCCTCCATATCGGCCTTCTCCTTGGCGAGTCTGTCATACCTCCTTTTCCAAAACTTGGAAGATTGAGGAAGTAGAGAAGTCCATGCATCATCAGGATCATCAATAACCTGATGCTCGAGGACCTCAATCAAAGCATCTTTCTCCTTAATTTGCTGAAGCAACTCTTCCCTTTCACGGATCCAGGCACGTGATAGGTCTTCGTCTCTCAACTCCTCTACTCCTTGGTTAGGGAGGGTTAAAGGCCCAGCCACAACCAAAGGTGTAGGTCTCGGATAATCGTAAGGCATGAGATACTCAGACGCTCTCTTCCTAACCCAAGTTGTGTAAGGCTTCATAGCAATGCAATTCTTAGGACCCAACTCATTCCTTCCTTTCTTATGAACCTTGCGCCAAGCGCGAACCATTCTGCCCTTCAAGCCTTGGGGATCTTTACCCTCCTGAAAGAACACACCCTCTAACAGAATGTTATTAGGTTTATCCTTTAGGGGGAACCCAAGCTGACGACGTGCTAAAACAGAGTTGTAGTTAATCCCATAACATGTACCAAGAAGAGGCACATTGGAGAATTCACCACAAGAGTCGATAATCTGCACACCATCATATACACGGTTATACCAAGAGATATTATCATTAGTGAGAGACATAAGTCTCGTGGACCACCGTAGACATCCCTTGTTCTCCTTGAAGGCGACCGTCTGAGGTAAGTGAGAAATAAACCACTTATACAACAGAGGCAAACAGCACACAATAGCGCCACCACCCTTTGCATTCCTCAGATGCAAAGAGAAATAGGTATCACCCAACAGAGAAGATCCTAATAGCGTTCACATCCACAAACTTGTCGATGTTGGGGAATAATACCAATCCATAGATGAGAAGTATAAATATGGCCTCAAAGGCATCCTCACTCATGGCCTTCCCATAAACAGTAGCTTGAGCAATGAGAAACTCAGAAGGGAGACCTTGAATTCCACCTTTGGTAGTCATATGAGCACCAATCAGAGATTCATCTATGTGTAACAGGTCAGCTATCTCTCGAGAAGTAGGAATACTCTCCAAGCCACTGAACGACAACTGATCCAGAATAGGTATACCCACGAGATAGGCATACTCCTCAAGGGTAGGCAAAAGCTGGAAGTCCGGAAAAGAGAAACATCGGTACAGAGGATCATAAAACTGCACCAACACGCTCATCAACCCTTCATCCACCTGAATAGTCAGAAGAGGAAGAAGCTTCCCAAAGCGAGCTTTAAAACCCAAGGGATCTAATACATAGGATGTCAGATTCCTTAACTCTTTCAAATCAGGTTGTCTGAAGCTGTACTTCTTTGTATTCCTTCTTTGTCTTTCCACGTCTGAAAATTTTGCAAATAAACCCCTTAAGTTCCTTGAAAATTTTCTTTTTATCTGATGATATGGATGCAGATGAATGCATGAATGCATGAATGCAACAATCACTCTCAAGGATCAAGCAAAGCACACCAAACAAATGTCATGGGATGGATCATATTATCCTTAATATCAATCATCCATTTTGGTGGATTATGGTTTACACCTTATCAACACCCAAGTTCCATTGATATTAAGGCCATATGAACGAATCAACCATGAATCAAGGGTTTGTTGCGAGTCACGAGCATGGAGTCTCGGTTAAGAACCACCCAAAGGGAGTGTACTAGGGTTTAAACCTGCCAAACATGTTCTACCAGAGGTTCCCATAGTCATCATCCCATCTTTCGAATATTATCGGAGAAACGACTACTCGTATTCCAAAAATATTCTCAAGAGAGACTCTTATGGGTGTAGTATCGCAAAACAATCGTATCAAATCTTACATTTGAACGACCTCCGCACTACGTCCTAAAAATAGGCCAAGATGGGTTTGGTAAACTAAGGTCATTGGCTTCTAAGGTCTATATTGGAAAGAGTAATGTCTAACCACAACTTACTTGTGTGACATTATTGATCCCAACATGACCTCCACCAAGTGAATGGACTCGCAAGTCAACTTGCTAAGGAATAACTCCACACAAGTCAACGAGACTACGCCATTCTCCTATCCTAAGTGCACTCCAGTTCGGGTATAGATCTCATCTCACAAAGATCACCAAGCACACAAGCAATTGATATATCAAGCAATTCAATCATTAAAAACAATATAGTAATCCCAAATTGCACAAAAATATGTCATAAACAATATAATACAACAAGTGTGAAAAGTTGGCAAAACCCACCAGAGATAGGTTTGTCCCCAGCAGAGTCGCCACTTTTCTGTAGCGGTGTATTCGTTACCATTGGAGATATTGACTAAATCCAAGGTAAATCATACAAAGTCGAGTCGCCAACGCACTTCTATTTATCCAAAGGAAAGGTTAGAAAGCGAACAAAAACCTAAAAGTTTTACAAACAAAACTAGCAAAAGAAGGTCAGAGATCTGGGTAAGGGGGTTGGTTATGCAATGGGAAGGTGTTAGGCACCCAAAGCATCCTAGGTACTCCTAGGGAGCCCTTTTCACGCTTGTTGGAAAGGTTATTGTTTATGTGAAATTTATTTTTGAAAACATGATTGAAGAGATGAGGGAAGAATATACAAGTTTATTTACATTTTTGTGTTTGGATGGATGAACCCATTGCCTACGTACCCTCTTATAAAAAGATTAGGATCAAAACCTCATAGTTCGGGTAAAAGATTTCAAAACAAATTGGTGGATTGATTGGTCCAAAAGCCTTAAGGTCTTTTGTTATCAAAGGGAGAAAACTCAACCTGAAAAACCACAAGTCCACCATGTGAGGATAACTTCAACATGCTAGTGAGGGGTTAACCCTATAATAAGCATGGAAGGCTTATTGTCCAATCACTAAGGACAAAGGTGAGTATTATATCTACCACAAAGATAACTCAAACCTAATAGCTAAAGGTCATGGAAAAAATTTGATTAAGAAAGTGGACATTGAACCACAACAGGAGTTTGAATGAGTTATATTAACCAATTAGAAGTATGTACAAAAGTGGTCAAAGTTGACTTAAAGATTCAATTCACAATGAGTGTTATGAAAAGAAAGTTTGAAAATCAAAAGCATAAGGCTTAGGTTTCTAATGTTGAAAACAAAGTCAAATGTTTGCACAAAAGATTTTTGGTTTGGGTTAGGGTGGAGAAATGAAGGAAATGGTGATGGTTGAGCAATGAAACCACAATAGGAGTTCCTTTCTTGAGATCATAGAGACGATCCAAGTAAGTTCCTTTGGAATAAGAAAGCACAAGGCAAAAGCAAATCACAAGTCTCATAAGAGATCCACAAATGAAAAGGAAACAGAATGCCAGTATATGGACTTACATCCAACTTCAAACAAACAAAAAGGAAACAGAATGCCAATATATGGACTTAGATCCGACTCCTAACAACAAACAGGAAACAAAATGCCAATATATGGACTTAGATCCGACTCCTAACAACAAATGAACATCAAAAGCAAACACATCAAAAGCAATCAAGCAAACAATGCATCACACACTATATACATACAAGAGGCTCAATCAAATAGGTGGGCTTTAGTCAAGAGGGGTCATATCAACCTCGACAAACAAGCCAAACTGTAATGGGTAATCTGTGAGCTCTTAACCACTAACATTGAGAGTTATGGTGAAGCTGATCAAATAGGAAATGAGGATGAGACCTCATGCTCTTAACCCTGACCTGGGTGAGCTTATGATAAAGAAAGCGTAGGGATCCATAAAGTGGGATCCTATTCCACTTGACAGACACTGGACAAAGATCTTTGGTACATGTTCAAAAGCATCAACACGTAGTGCGAGCATAATGAACGACTCACTGAATAACGGGGGATTGATTGCTAATCCCTTCTATCCGTCAATTGCCTCTTCACTTAGGAGGACTTATCAAGTAACACATGCCTCATCTAGAGGTCTTTGGCACAATCTGTAAACAATCACAAACAGAGCCTCTTAAGGAGGACTTCCAGCCAAATGCCAGCCAAAATGGTGACAGGACTTCCAGACTACATGGAGTAAGAGAATAGCTACCTAAGTGGTGTATCAACCACAATCCAAAGCTCAAGCAAGAGCTAAAAGCAAGCAACTAATGTACCTGTACAAAAGCTAAACAGTTAATGTCTCAGACAAACAATCAGAAAATCAACAGTGCAACCATCCAACTGTACACAAATCAATGAACAATGCTCAGGCACTCAAATGAGGCAATGAGCTGAACTCATCAATTTAAATCCCTACAAAACACAAAGAAGTCAGAACACAATCCATTTTGCATCTCAAAAGGTGAGCAACTCAACCATTAATGCTAAGTGTCCAAACCTGAAACACAAGTCAAGGTTAGTTCATGTACAAAACACTAGTACAAAGACTAGGTCCAAAACCAAACCAAATGATCAAAACAGAAGTCAATCTTTTGCATAATGCACATTCAAACATGTCACAAAATGTCCTCAAAAGGACCAGCATCAATGCAAAAAGCAAAGGCATCAAATGGTTCATGTTATGCAAAGACCAACAAATAAGCACAAAGTGGACATCCAAATTAGAAAATCCAAATCAAAACAGAAAAGCATGCAGTGGCTATGAAATTTTTTATGCAAACTACTCATGTCATGGACAAGCAATGTGCAAAAAATCAGATTCAGAAAAGTTAAAATGATAAGTGAACAAAAATGCACAAATGCAATGTCCAAAATGTGACACAAATTGTCACATACATCTTCATGTGTCACAAACAATGATAGCATATGAGAAAAAATTCCAAACCAATGCTCAAAAATCATATCACATGTAAAGATCAAGCATGCAAAAATTCAGATCAATTGGATCAACACATAGCATTTCACAAGGCAATGAACACAACATATCAATTTAGCACAAGGTTCAATAAAAAATTCCAAAATAAAAATCCAGAAACAAACAATTCATGAAATTAATCCTATAAAAAACTAGACATTAAAACAAGATTATGAAAAAAAATTGGAGTCAATTTATACCATTTTTCAATTTTTAATGATTTTTTTAAGATGAATGAAATAATATAAAATAATATGGAAAATGGAGGGAAAGCAATATTTGAATCAAATCCAGAATTAATCAGGACCTTTGGATAAGGCGCGCACAAAGCCATCAACGGACCAAATTCAAAAGGCAAAACGCACAGCATCACTTAACACAGTCAGCGGACCACTCAGCCAGTCAAAGCACACGCAAGCAGAGTCAAGCGAACACGGTCCAATTAAACACACACGTAAACACACATTCAGCAGCCACATCATCTAAATGAAACGTTGCGTTTCATTTATGTGTTGGCAACACACATCAGCGAGTCAAAGCTCGCGTGGCCTGGTCAAAACGAGCTCAGCCAATGGATTGGACACACAAGGCGAAACGTGGATCACACATGGCAGAAACCCTAGGACAGTTGCAGAGACGCCGGAGCTAAGCTCCAGTCGTCTTCTCCGGCCAACCAGGCGGCGGAGATCCAACAAAATTTCCAGAAATGAGCAAACTATACACCGATCGAAAGCTCTTGCCAAGCACATTCCAAATATCATACTAGTTCATCCTAATTCCACATGTATTTTCTAGATCGAGCAAAAACATTTTCAACATCAAAACTTTAATCTCATCATACAACCTCAACTCTAAGCCAAATCAAGATCTAAATATATCAGCATGCTCAGCTAAGTGAGATCTACAGTTCTATAACAAGAAATCAGCAAAAGGAGTAGATCAATTTCAACCTACTTGGAATTGCATTGCTCTGAATTTGCATAATCAAGCTCTCCAAAGTTCCAGATCTGCTCCTCTATGCTTCTGTTGAAGCTTTGTGCAAGAAGAATCCACTGAAACCAACTGGATCTAGCTGAATTTCAAAAATCCATTTTTATGAAAGTGCTCTTGATTCGCTCGAAACTGGACTGAATTCTTCAAACTAATGGTTGATTCTTACTCAATGATGCATGATAAACAAGATTATGCAAGAATTTTTGAGGAATTGTGTGAAGAAATGCAAGAATCGAAGAGAGAGAAAAATGGAGGGAAAATGAAAATTTGGATCTGAAATTCTGTTCTTGTGGCAAATGAGATTAGGGTTTGATATTTATATGGTTCACTAATCACAATGCTAATCAAATTAGGCCTTGGTTAATCGTCATTAGTGAAATGTGAGGTGAATTGCAAAATTGCCAAATGCAACAACATGTCCATGCAACACGTGATCTTTTCCATGCTGAGCTTCAAATCCACTTAAAATCAACCAATAATCAACATGGAATGGTTGTTTTGCTTGCATCATAAGCCAATTTTGAATTATAGAATTTCCCTCCAAAATGGACACATGTGAAATAATGGGCATACAAGCCTCTCTCATGCATGGCAAGGCTTGTTTTGATAAGTATTGGTCATGAGGAGTATTTTGCAAAAAGAATGGACCAAATTGGAGTTTTGTATCAAAAGTTATGTCACTTTGAACTTCCATGCACACCTTGTGATCATTTGGCCATAACTTCTCAACCAATCATCATATAGACATGAATTAGGACTTTTTGGAAAGGGGAGAGAAAGATCTACAACTTTCATGTTCATTAAAAATCCATTTGAAGCTTCTTTGATGTTGATAAGTCAAGTTGAATGTGAATCAGAAACTTGCCATTTTTGGAAACTTGAAATTACAGGTCATTTTCCATATTTGGAAACTTTTGCCATGACTTCAAAATCTTCAAGATAGATGTTTAGAATGACAAATAGACTTTGTTTGAACATGAATGAGGTGTTTCAAATCATTTCCCCAATCTCAAAGCCCTCAGTTGACTACACAGTTGACTTTTTGCTCCTCAGATGACCATGAAGTGTATTGATGAATTTGAGCCTTTATCTCTTGATGAAATGGCTTCAAAATGGAACCCTAGCTCATGTAAGCTCCATATAATGATCATGTGGTCCTTATCTCAAGGAAAATATCCCATCTCTTTCATAAAGGATGCTTTTGAAGTGCTTGACTTGTGATTGCTTGAGCTACAAAACAAAATGTTAATGACAATATTTTTGTGCTTTTGGCCAGTGAATAAAACAAGAAAAGCAATGATATACAATACAAGCATGCCTGGTGATCTCAAACCACTCACAAGGATGTCCCACCCAAAGGGAAAGGAAGCCAAGATGCTCAATGATCCTTGAGGCTATGCAATGCAATGCTATGATGCCATGAGGGATGTTAGGGACAAAATTGGGGTCTTACACTACGTACCATCTTATAAAAAGATTAGGATCAAAACCTCGTAGTACAGGGTAAAAATCTCAAAAACAAATTGGTGAATTGATTGGTCCAAAAGCCTTAAGGTCTTTTGTTATCAAAGGGAGAAAACTCAACCAAACCACAAATCCACCATGTGAGGATAACTTCAACATGCTAGTGAGGGGGTTAACCCTATAATAAGCATGGGAGACTCATTGTCCATCACTAAGGATATAAGTGAGTATTACATCTACCACAAGGATAACTCAAACCTAATAGCTAAAGGTTATGGAAAATTTTGATTAAGAAAGTGGCCACTGGAACCACAAAAGGGAAATTTGAATGGGTTATATTTACCAATTAGAAGTATATACAAAAGTAGTCAAAGTTGACTTAAAGATTCAATTCAAAATGAGTGTTATGAAAAGAAAGTTTGAAAATCAAAAGCATAAGGCTTAGGTTTCTAATGTTGAAAACAAAGGTTAAATGTTTGCACAAAAAGGTATTTGGCTTGGGTTAGAGTGGAGAGATGAAGAAGAAGGGCTAAGTCCTAAGGAAAACAAAAAGATGAGGGATATGAAATGAAACCACACTAGGAGTTCCTCTCTTGAGATCATATTGATGATCCAAGTAGCTCCCATCCTTTGGAATAAGCAAGCACAAAGTATAAGCAATCAAACAAGTCTCATAAGAGATCCTCAATGTATCTTGTATCTTCCACTTGGATGAACATGGTAATGATCCTCCAATTAAGCTCAAATGGAAACTCCTAGTTCAAGAGCACACACGTGAAAAGTTCCATGGGGTAAAACACTCTCCTAACCAGAGACCAGGGAAACCACAAACTAATAGGGAGATTAAGACTCGAGCCTAATAGTTGTCATGCAATCAACATCCCTAAGTTGAGGTCTCTAACAAGAACTTAACTCACAAGTAAACAAACATCACACACTATATCCATACAAGAGGCTCAAATAATGGGTGGGCTTTAGTCAAGAGGGGTCATGTCAACCTCGACAAACAAGCCAAACTATAAAGGGTAATCTGTAGCTCTTAACCACTAACATTGAACGTTAGGGTGAAGTTGATCAAATCGGTAATGAGGATGAGACCTCATGCTCTTAACCCTGTCCAGGGTGATCTCATGACAAAGAAAGCGTGGGGTTCCAGAAAGTGGGATCCTTTTCCACTTGACAGACTCTGGATAAAGATCTGGGGCACATGTTCAGAAGCATCAGCACGTAGTGCGAGCATAAAGAACGACACATTGAATAACGGGGGATTGGCTACTAATCCCTTTTATCCGTCAATTGCCTCTTCTCTTGGAGGTCTTAACAAATAACACATGCCTCTTCTTGGAGATCTTTGAGCATAATTTTAAACAAACACAAACAGAGCCTCTGAAGGAGGACTTGCCAGCAAAATGCCTGCCAAAAAGGTGACAGGACTTCAGACTACATGAAGTAAGAAGCTAACTACCTGAGTGGTGTGTCAACCATAATCCAATGCTCAGGCAAGAGCTAAATCAAGCAAGCAACTAAGGTACCTGTACAAAGACTAAAAAGTTAGTACTTCAGTCATAAAACCAGCAGACAAACAGTGAAACCCTCTAACAGTTACACAATTCAGTGCATAAGTTCCCTAGCACTCAAATGAGCTAATGAGTTCACCATATCAATTAAAACCCTACAAAACAACAGTAGGTCAGTACTCAATGTATTTGCATCTCACAAAGTGAGAACAAACCCAATTACCAATGCTAAGTATCCAATCCTGAAACAAAACAACAAAGTTAGCTTATGTACATCCAATCAACACAACAAAGCATAAACAACCAATGGCATGAGATGAATCAAATCACAAGTCCCAAACAGAACCATATGAGCCCCTAAACACCCATCACCATGGCCAAAGATCCATCATACTCCAAATATCATTCAAATGCTTCAAAAAGCCTCAAAAATATGCACAAAATGAGCTTCCAACTTAGAAAATTCATACCAAATCAGAAATGCATGCAATGACTTTGAGATTTTTTGTATAAGTTTCTCATGCCATGAATGTTCAACATGCAAAAAATCAAATCCAGAATGATGCAAATGCTATGTGAACAAAAATGCACCAATTCAATGTCAAAAATGTGACACAAATTGTCACACTTTTCTCTATGTGTCAAAAATGATGATAACATGTGAGAAAAAATCGAAACCAGTGACCAATAATTCATATTATGTATGGATGTCATGTATGCAAAAAATTGGATCAGAAGGTTCAACATAGAAAATTTCACAACACATTGAATACACTAGGTCAATTTGGCACAACATCAATTCAAAAATTCCCATCTAAGAATCCAGACATCCAAAATTCAGGAAATTAACACCACAAAAAAGTAGACATCAATAAAAAACTATGAAAAAAATTGGGACTCATTTGGATCATTTTTGCATTTTTTATGAATTTTACAAAGTGAACAAAATAATTGAAATAAAACAAGATAATGGAGGGAAATGCATTAATTCAAATCAAATCAGAAAAAACATGAGCCACACGATCTGGCGCGTATCTGCAATCCACGGTCCAGGTCCAAACAGTGAAACGCATCGTTTCACTAATTGACTCAGCATCCCAAGTCATCAGTCAGCGCTCACGTGGCTATGGTCAAAACGCACTCATCCAATCGCTCGTCCACGTAGTGGTACACATGGCTCACACCTCAGCAAAGCCCTAACACACGCAGACGCCGGAGCTACAGCTCCTGTCGTCTTCTCCGGCGAGACGCACGGTGGCGCCGCCACAAAAAAATTCCAGAATTCCACAAGGCCTATATCATTCCACTCAGTTTTCAATGCTGGTTCCAAATCTCACATCCGTTTCTCCTAATTCCTCATAGATTTTGCAGATCGAAGGGAAACATTTTCTAGATCCAAACTTTTAGTCAACCTAACATCTTCAATACTCACTCATTTTCAATTCTAAGTATATGTACATGATCTACACAGCACAATCTACAAGTCTATGATCAAAAAACAACAAAAGGAGAGATCGAAAATTGCATCACCTGGAATTGAAGACTTCTGAAACCGCAATCTCTCAAGCTCTACTGCTCCAGATCAACCTCCTTGAACTTCCTTTGAAGCTTTGTGCAAAAAGCAATAGCTGAAACCACTTGAATATGCTTCAATTTCCAAATTCCATCAACATGAGAATGTACATGAACTGCTCGAATTCTTGAGGTATGGCACCAAACAATGAATGATTCTTGCTCAGTGAAGCATGAGGATCAAGAATATGTAATAATATTTGAGAATTATGTGAAGAAAATGAAGAATCGAAGAGAGAGAAATTTGAGAGAGTTCTTGAATTTTGATCTGAAATTGGTTGTTCTTGCAGTTATGATTAGGGTTTTGGTACTTATACTCCTTGCTAATGACAATGCTAATCCTCTTTTCCATTTGTTAATCATGATTAGTGAGATATTAAGCCATTTTCAAAAATGCACATTGAGCTCATAAGGCCATAATCCACGTGTTCATCCTCATGCAAGGCTTCCAATTCACTTATGGACATCCAAGGGTCATGATTTGAATATCAATTAGCTTGCATCTTAAGCCAAAAATGAATGGTGAAGATTCACTTTAAAATGAACATGTGTGAAATAATGAACATTTGACCATGATTCCTTTGCACAATTGAGCCAAATGATGTTACTTTGAGATGCCTTGAACATGAGAAGCACTTTGCAAAAAGAATGAACCAATTTGAAGCATTACATCAAAAGTTATGCCATTTTGAATTTCCATGCACACTTTGTGATCAAATGACCATAACTTCTCAACCATTCATCATATGGACATGAATTAGGACTTTTTGGAAAGGGGAGACAAAAATATACAACTTTCATGTTCACCAAAAATCCATTTGAAACTTCTTTGACATTGTCAAGTCAAGTTGAAAGTTGATCAAAACTTGCCAAATTTGGAAACTTTGAATTATAGGTCATTTTCCATTTTTAGTAACTTTTGCCATGACCTTTGAATCTTCAAGATGGATGTTTAGAATGATGAATAGACCCCATTTGAACATGATTGAGGTGTCTCAACTCATTTCCCCACCTCATAGCCCTTAGTTGACTGCACAGTTGACTTTTGGTCCTCAGATGACCTTGAAATGTCTTGATTAACTTGAGCCTCTATCACTTGGTGAAATTACTTCAAAATGAAACCCTAGCTCATGTAAGCTCCTTATAATAATCATGTGATCCTCATCCCAAGAAAATACCTCATTTCTTGTACAAAGGATCTTCTTGAAGCTCTTGACCTGGTGATTGCTTAAGCTACAAACAAAAGATGTTAGTGACATATTTTTGTGCTTTTGGTTAGTAAATAAAACAAGAAAATCAATGATATACAATTCAAGCATGCTTGGTGATCTCAAACCACTCACAAGATATCCCTACCCAAAGGGACAGGGAGCCAAGATGCTCCATGATCCTTGAGGCTATGCAATGCAATGTTATGATACCGTGAGGGATCTTAAGGACAAAATTGGGGTCTTACAGATGCCCCTATTTAAGGTCATTCTAGCCGGAGAAGTGAAGGTTAAAATCTTCGTCTCGACGAGGTAGAATGGGCTTAAATAATAACAAAGAGACAAATTTTGGTCCCTAAGAGACCTCATGATGCAAATGTATGTATGCAAAACAATCAAACTCTGTGGGGATATGTGTCCACAAAGAACAAAAGACATCCGGAGAAATTGACAATCCATAGGAGTAATACACTCACTAGGGATAGAGACTCTGGGGACTCTCATAGGGATAAGAAGAAGAATAAAAAAAATGTGTGAGCAGGTCATGACTTGAAACTTGGGGAACAGAATCCCAAAGGGAGTAAACCCAATGGAAGGACATCGAGCTGACTCGAAGGTGCATGTGTTGGGGAATATGCCAACATAGCAAAAGGCGATCCGCAACATATACCTCACTGGGGATGTCTAAAAAGACTCTCCTGGGGAAGCAGCGGGGTGAGGTGTTACCGGTTACTGGGTAACAAGCTCAATGAGACATGTGATCTGATCACCGGTATAAGGGTGAGAGAACAACAAGCTCGGGAATAATGAATATCTAAGACCGGTATAAGGGTGAGAGATATCAATCAACCAAATCATCTGAGGAAGACCTAAAAGGTATATCTCAACTCAGGAAAATCTGACTCCATAGGGGACCAAAGTCATAATAGGGAGCAGAAGGAAGGAACACCAGGGATACCGGTTACTGGGCATATAATAGGTGACCAACCAAAGCATGAATTGGGGAATATTCCCAAGACACTCATCATTCAAAAAGAGGGCAGAACGCAAACTCGATTATGGGATGGACATTCGATTCCAAAACAGGGATACGAATCTTACTCGACTGGGGAAGAACAAAAGGCTTCGACCAAAGAGTGCATGAGATATATTATCTATTACCGTCGGAACGTAGATAATATACTCGCATGGAAGATTATCCACAACCGGTTACTGGATTAATAAAGGATAAATCGACCGATAGAGAAAGGCATCGGGATACCAAAACTAGGTATATAATGATGACCGAACAAGGGGAGCTACAAACATCACCGGCAAACGGTAAATGAAAGAGGACCCGCTGGGGATAAAATTGCTTAATCAGAGCAATTATCCAAAAGAAGGACGGAATATCAATACCGAATATTGGATAATGATAACCGTCAAAGAGGGGATTACATCTACCGGATACTGGGTAGAAAACCACGGAAGAGTAACCGTCATCAACTAGGATGAACAACAATGGTTAACTCTGCAAAAGGGGGGAAAATAGGGTTTACAACTACCGGTATAAGGGTAGAAAACCACAAACTCCGCTGAGGATAAGGTGAATAATTATTGATTACTGAGCAATTATTCATTTACTATAGGGGAACACCAGAGACAGTCACAAGAGGCCAATTTAGGATCAAACCAAAAAGGCAAACTGAATCGAGACCCATCCTAATGAGGATATAACTCAATAGGGGAACCCATCCCAATATATGTGTTGGGAGGAAGCAGAAACAACCGTCGTCCACGAGGATATAACTCAGTGGGGAATATGGCAGGAAAGATAAACACTTTCTGCTTAAAGGGGTTGACTCTATATTGAGGGATCAGACACCGACATCTGCTTGGGAAATGTATTGCTAACTAGCAGAGGATAACAAACAATAGATATATGGAAAAAAATGCAATATGAATATCCAAATGTTTGAAGGTTATATGCACATATGCGTGATTTATGTATGATGAATGCTGACAAACAAACATTCTAACACAAACAACTCCAAAGGAAAAGGCACACAGCCCGTCCGGTACTACATCTCAAGGGAGGAAGCCCAAAATTCCAATGGAGAGTATCCAATCTGCTGGGGAATCAGAGATACCAGGAAATCACAAAATCTTTGGGGGATGAATCATCAGTCAATCCGACTGGGGAAAAAAGTTCGTTGCACAGGCAGAAACTGCCACAAAAGCAACTCTACTAGGGAATCCATCTGAGGGATATAAGAGGAATCTGATGATCCGACACCAAGTACCAAACCCACCAAGGAGATCACACCCGCTGAGGAGAAAAGATCGCTCTTCCGCTAAAGGGGAGAGTGGTGAACATCTCAACAAGCATACCACTCGGGGATGAACCATAAAAGGGGCTCTGGAGGAAGAAGATACAGTCATGCCAGGGATATGAACAAATGTCTTACCCTATTGGGGATCATACCACCCTTGGGAGAGCACTGAGGATCTCCTAAGTATCCTTTTGTCATTGTGAGTGTTCACTTTGTTTAAAAACAAGTTATGAAAAATTCATTTTTTCGAAACAATGATATTTTCTCAACTAAAAGCATGCAAAACGTTTGTTGAATAGAAACAAATAAGAGTGCAAATAATTGGATAAAAGGCTCAAATTTATTTGATGAAATGGTAGTCTGCAAATGGCAAGACTCCATAGATCTTTACAAGTTTGAAATTGGTGATATATATTGGAAAAGGGCTACATTGAACATAATGACCATTTCTCCACCAATTCTGAATTCGATGTATTCGAAGCTTTGGTTGATGACGAATGAACAAGAATCTCTGATGGATGACAGTTGTAGAACACAATCTTGTCAGGATGCAGTTACTTGCCAAATCCCTAAATTTTTCCTAGATTGCCCCAGGATGAGGTACTCAATCTAGCGGGATGCATATATTCATTTTTTATGTCTCTAACTTTTGCCTGGATTGCCCTTTCGGGTTTTCAATCCACCGAGACGCTCATTTTTGCCTAAGCCGCCCTTTCGGGTTTTCAACTTAGCGAGCTATTCTGTTTTTATTTTTAGGCGAAGTGTTTCTTGACTGCATCTGAATTCACAGGACGAGTGAAATCCTCCCCATCCATAGTTGTAAGTATCAAAGCACCGCCTGAAGAGGCTCTCTTAACAAACATATGGACCTTCATAGTTTGGAGTCCACTTGCCCCTGGAATCGGGCGCGAAAGACAAGACCTTCTTGAGCACGAGGTCACCCTCTCGGAACACACGAGGCTTGACCTTCTTATCAAAAGCCTTCTTCATTCTCTGCTGATACAATTGACCATGGTACATGGCAGTCAATCTCTTCTCTTCAATCAAATTCAGCTAGTCATAGCGACTCTGAACCCATTCAGCATCAGTCAACTTGGCCTCCATCAAAACTCTCATTGATGGGATCTCCACCTCTACTGGGAGTACGGCCTCCATGCCATAAACAAGAGAGAAAGGGGTTACCCCTGTTGAAGTGCGGAGAGATGTACGATATCCATGCAAAGCAAATGGCAGCATCTCATGCCAATCTTTGTACGTAACAACCATCTTCTGGATAATTTTCTTGATATTCTTATTAGCAGCTTCAACAGCCCCATTCATCTTGGGTCTATAAGGAGAAGAATTATGGTGTGCAATCTTGAACTCACTATACAACTCTTTCATCATCTTGTTATTCAAGTTAGATCCATTATCAGTAATGATCTTATCTGGCACACCATAACGGCATATGAGTTGATTCTTGATAAACTTCACGACCACCTGTCTGGTCACATTTGC
The DNA here is from genome assembly GCF_024323335.1 of Lathyrus oleraceus. Taxonomy (NCBI): domain Eukaryota; kingdom Viridiplantae; phylum Streptophyta; class Magnoliopsida; order Fabales; family Fabaceae; genus Lathyrus; species Lathyrus oleraceus. The sequence goes on along the minus strand of NC_066579.1, from coordinate 65,425,630 downwards.
ATATGACGCTGCTTCAACCCACTTGGTGAAGTAATCAATTGCTACGAGAATAAACCTGTGTCCATTGGACGCTTTCGGCTCAATCATGCCAATCATGTCAATTCCCCACATAGAGAAATGCCATGGTGATGAAGTTACATTCAGAAGTGTCGGGGGAATATGAATCTTATCCGCATAAATCTGACACTTATGGCATTTCTTCACATATTTGCAGCAGTCAGACTCCATTGTCAGCCAATAGTAGCCTGCTCTCAACATCTTTCTAGCCATGGCATGTCCATTGGAATGGGTACCAAATGAACTTTCATGGACCTCAGTCATCAACAGGTCTGCTTCGTGTCTATTCACGCATCTGAGCAGAACCATGTCAAAATTTCTCTTATATAACACTTCGCCATTGAGGTAGAAACTGCCTGACAATCTTCTCAAAGTCTTCCTATCTTTCACAGATACCCCAGGCGGATAAACCTGGTTCTGGAGGAAGCACTTGATGTCATAATACCATGGCTTATCATCTTTTACTTCTTCAACTGCAAATACATGAGCTGGTCTATCCAAGCGCATCACGGTGATATTGGGAACTTCATTCCACAGTTTGACCATAATCATGGAAGCAAGTGTAGCAAGAGCATCTGCCATCCGATTCTCATCTCGAGGAATATGGTGGAAGTCAACTTCAGTAAAGAACGTTGAAATCCTCCTCGCGTAATCCCTATATGGAATAAGACCAGGTTAATTCGTCTCCCATTCACCCTTGACCTGATTGACAACGAGGGCCGAATCACCATAAACATCAAGATGCTTGATCCTTAGATCGATGCATTCTTCCAATCCCATAATACAGGCCTCGTACTCAGCCATATTATTTGTGCATTTGAAAGTTAGCCTTGCTGTAAAAGGAATATGTGTGCCCTGAGGAGTAATAATTACTGCCCCAATACCATTTCCATACTGATTTACAGCGCCATCAAATACCATACTCCATCTGGAACCAGGCTCTGGCCCTTCGTCGAGTGTAGGCTCATCACAATCTTTCATCTTCAAATACAGAATCTCCTCATCTAGGAAGTCATACTGAACTGACTGATAATCCTCAATAGGCTGATGTGCCAAGTGGTCAGCCAAGATACTACCTTTAATAGCCTTCTGAGCTCGATACTCAATATCATACTCAGATAACAACATCTGCCAACGGGAAATCCTCCCGGTTAAAGCAGGCTTCTCAAATATATACTTGATTGGATCCATTCTGGATATCAACCAAGTTGTATGATTTATCATATACTGGTGTAAACGCTTAGCGGCCCAATCCAAAGCACAACATGTCTTCTCAAGCATTGAGTATCGAGACTCACAATCAGTGAACTTCTTACTTAGGTAGTAAATAACATACTCTTTCTTCCCTGATCCGTCTTGCTGACCAAGTACACAACCCATCAAGTCTTCAAGAACTGTCAGATACATGATCAAAGGTCTTCCTTCTACAGGTGGAGACAGGATTGGAGGTTCAGACAGATACTCTTTGATACTATCGAAAGCTTTCTGGCAATCCTCGGTCCAATCATGGGACTGATCTTTCTGGAGGAGCTTGAATATCGGCGCACATGTGGCAGTCATGTGGGATATGAATTTGGAAATATAATTCAAGCGGCCAAGAAAACCTCGGACTTGCTTCTCAGTTTTGGGCGCAGGCATCTCTTGTATTGCTTTGACCTTTGCAGGATCAACCTCAATACCTCTTTAGCTGACAATAAAGCCCAATAACTTGCCAGAACGGACTCCAAATGTACACTTGTTGGGATTCAGACGAAGCTTGTACTTCCTCAAACGCTGAAAAAGCTTCAACAAGTGCTCTACATGTTCCACTTCCGTTCTCGGCTTAGCAATCATATCATTAACATACACCTCAATCTCCTTGTGCATCATATCATGGAACAAGGTGGTCATAGCTCTTTGATACGTGGCTCCGGCGTTCTTCAAACCAAAGGGCATCACTCGATAACAGAATGTTCCCCAAGGTGTGATGAATGTTGTCTTATCCATATCCTCGGGTGCCATCTTAATCTGGTTATATCCGGAAAATCCATCCATAAATGAGAAGACATTGAATTTAGTTGTATTGTCTACCAACATATCAATATGTGGTAGAGGGAAATCATCTTTCGGACTAGATTTATTCAAATCTCTATAGTCCACACACATCCGGACTTTTCCGTCTTTCTTAGGCACGGGCACAATATTGGCCACCCATTGAGGATATGTAGAAGTCACCAGAAACCCTGCATCAATTTGCTTCTGAACTTCCTCTTTGATCTTCAATGCCATATCAGGATGAGTTCTTCTGAGCTTCTACTTCACAGGCACACACTCAGGTTTCAAGGGTAGGAAATGTTGCACAATATATGTATCTAGACCCGACATGTCTTCATACGACCAAGCAAAGATATCGACATATTCTCGTAGCAAATCAATCAACCCCTTCTTAACAGATTCTTCCAGGAGTGCCCCAATCTTCACTTCTCGCACACAATCCTCAGACCCCAAGTTGACTGTTTCCAGATTCTCTAGATACGGCTGAATGATCTTCTCTTCATGCTCAAGTAGACGGGTAATCTCATCAGGAATCTCTTCACCATCATCTTCCTCTGCCTCAAATACAGGGAGTTCAAAATTGGGAGATGGTGTCGGATCATTATGTTCAATGGGTTTGATCAACCTGCATAATGATTTTGGATATGAAAAGCTTTTAGAAACCAAACAAGTCAAATCATTATGCAGATGAAAAGATTGATTTTATTCTATTTTTAGGGTTTTATGTGATCACCAATTTCATGAAAAAACGAAAAGGGAAAATAATTGGAAAAACAAACATTTAACATGAATTTATTAAATGAAAATGTCATTGTATTTATGTTGCCAACAATGTCATCACTTCTCCTTTTGGCATGGGAGAAGGGTTTTTTAAACAAAGTGATCATTACGTTGACTTGTGGATAACTGTAGGAATATCCACAGCGACCCAATTATTACAGACTCCTCCAGGGATGATGAAATTGTCAGAATCCTCTGCATCTTCTTCCAAAACAGCAGCAGCTTCTTCCTCCTGCCCAGTGTGGATAAAACCTCCACTCTTGAACAACCCTTTCTCATTGAAAACCCCAGAAGAAAAGCTTATGCCAGCCCGAGACTTATTATCTTCCAGCTCAATCATTTTTCCTAGACCAGAAATTGCACCACACTCGATGGCCAACTTTGCATCTCTATAGGAAGTAAATGAAGGAGTTCTTTTCTCAACAGGCTCAGCTATAGATAAAGCTTGGAAAGGAGTTCCAACTTCATCTTCAGCATCTATATATGAGAAGGAAGACAAATGGCTAACCAGGAGAGACTTTTCTCCCCCTACCACTACCAATTTCTTATTCTTCACAAATTTCAGCTTTTGGTGTAGGGTGGATGTCACGGCGCCCGCCTCGTGAATCCATGGTCTGCCTAGGAGACAGTTGTACGATGGGTGAATGTCCATAACTTAGAAGGTAATTTGGAAATCACTTGGTCCAATCTTGATAGGGAGATCAACTTCCCCAATCACAGTCTTTCAAGACCCATCGAAAGCTTTCACAACTACCCCACTCTGCCTCATGGGAGGCCCTTGATAAGACAGTTTTGAGAGAGTGGTTTTTGGCAATACATTCAGGGATGACCCAGTGTCCACCAGCACATTGGACATGGCGTCGTCTCTACAATTCATGGATATGTGTAAAGCCAAATTGTGGTCTCTTCCCTCCTTAGGGAGATCAGAGTCACAAAAACTCAAATTGTTACAAGCAGTAATGTTTGCAACAATGTTATCGAACTGTTCTATTGTGACATCATGATCTACATATTCCACATCCAAAACTTTCTGCAGAGCCTCTATATGTGGTTCTGAATTCAGAAGCAAAGATAACACGAATATCTTGGATGGCGTTTGTAGAAGCTGGTCTACAATATTGTACTCACTCTTCTTGATGAGCCTTAGCATCTCATCACAATCTTCTTTCACATTGCCGCTAGGGCCAACAGAAGTAGGAGCTTTTAGTACAGAGGAGGGCTTAACAACAGGTGCCGGATTCGGGGTGTTTACAGCATTCCCAATCGGGCGTTCAACAAAATCAGCCTTAGCCTGGGGCTTCGGTGGTGCTGAAAACACACGACCGCTGCGGGTCAAACCACTTACGTCAGCAATATTCACAACAGAGGAGGATGGCAAAGTCATCTCTTTCCCATCTTCTACAGCAACAACGTTGTAACGAAAGGGAATTGCCTTTTTAGAAGAATACGGTACTGGACCGGCAGGCTTAATGATCAAGGTAGGAGAAACCTTCTGCTTGCTACCATCGTATTTAATGATAACAGGTTCGGGCATCCGGAACACCGGGGAAATTATGTTGACCTCTGGCTCATCTTCGTCAACATTCCTATTCTGAAGGATCTCGATAACTCCTTCGTCCAGAATTTCCTTAAGATCTTTGCGCACCTGGCGACAACCCAATCGGTTAACAGGGCAGATTCGGCATCTATCATGATCGTGTTCATAGTGACTGTACTCGCATAGCAAATGATGCATTTCAACCAACGATTGTCGAATATGACTGACATATTTGACCTTGTACTTGCCAGGGCAGCCCTGGACCATGTTAACAGATTTCCCATGCTTGGGCAATGGGTTCTTCTTCACATTAGGACCTACATCCTCAAAACACAGGATGCCACACCTCACAAGGTCTTGAACCTTGGTCTTCAAAGGATAGCAATTCTCCACGTCATGGCCGGGAGCACCAGAGTGGTATACACAATGCAATTCAGGCTTATACCACCACTGAGGGTTAGCAGGTATAGTTGGTGGGTCTCTCAGAGTAATCAACTTCATCTCTATCAAAGAGGGATATAATTCTGCGTACGTCATTGGAATAGGATCAAAAGTGACCTTTTTCCTCTCGTAACTCGTGCTGGTTTGATTACTGTTTCGAGGCTGGTAGGTCTACTGTTGCGGACGGTGCTGTTGTTGTTGATATTGCTGAGGTGATTGTTGATTGTTGCTATGTTGCTGATACTGTTGATTGTCTCTGAAAACAGGTGCTATGTGAGCCACCTGGTGCTGGTTACCGGCGGGATGCACGGTCTTCCTCCTCACAGAGGGTCTTCTAGGTTTCGCATGGGAGGTCACAGCATGTGCCTCTCCATCTTTTTTCTTTGCAAATGCCCCATAACGTTTGGCAGAAGAGCCTTCTTCCTTGGTTGGACGTCCTTCTCTAACCCCTTCTTCTAACCGCATCCCCATATTCACCATCTCGGTGAAGTCAGAAGGAGCGCTAGCAACCATCCGCTCATAATAGAATGAACTTAAGGTCTTCAGAAAGATCTTGGTCATTTCCTTCTCTTCTAGCAGAGGCACGATTTGTGCTGCCAACTCTCGCCACCTCTGGGCGTACTCTTTGAATGTGTCTTTGTCCTTCTGGGACATGGCCCTTAGCTGATCCCTATCGGGAGCCATATCCACATTATACTTGTACTGCTTGACGAAGGCCTCGCCAAGGTCATTGAAGGATCAGATGTTCGCACTGTCCAGCCCCATATACCAGTGCAGAGCGACACCGAATAGACTGTCCTGAAAGTAGTGGATGAGCAATTGGTCATTATCAGTCTGAGTTGACATCTTCCTGGCATACATGACCAGGTGGCTGAGAGGACAGGTGTTCCCCGTGTATTTTTCAAAGTCAGGGACCTTGAATTTCACAGGAATTTTCACATTGGGAACCAAGCATAATTCGGCAGCAGACTTGCCAAAGAGATCCTTTCCTCTAAGAGTCTTCAATTCCTTGCGAAGCTCAAGAAATTGGTCGTTCATAGCGTCCATCTTCTCATGGACATCTGGGCCCTCAGATGTCTCAGAATGATAGATGGTGTCGTCTACCCTAGGCATGGTATGCACGACAGGCGGAGGAACAACAAGGACCGGGCTAGATGCCGGCATAGAAGCAAAAGTTGGAGCAGGGCCCTCAGGCATGAAATTGGGAGGCATCCCCCACGGGAATCCGGTTGGCATAGTTGCTGGAGCAAAATATGCATTGGCTGCAGGCACAGTCGAGGAGACAATCTCATAAATGACTATCCTCTGAGGAGGAGTTGAAGGCGTTGGAGAAGACTGGCTCTGGGCAGCCAGGAATGATTCCATCAAAGCACTCAGTCTGACGACTTCTTCTTTGAGTTCACGGTTCTCTTACTCTAGATGATCCATTAGTCTTGAAGAGTTGGCTCTAGTGTAGTACCGGTGAGTCAGCTTGTCTTCAAAATAAATTAAGGACACAGAGTTAGACCACAAGACCAGAAGCCGGGAACAAAACCTGCTTATGCATATGATTTGTTTTTATTTCAAGGAACTCTAGGGTTTTATTTGCAAATTTTGGAAATATTAAACATTTATCACATATGGAAATATCTCATAAAATAATATCAGGGAAAAGAAGTACAACATTGTCAATCATATACAAGGGAAAAGGAAAATAATCATCCTATGGATCCCTAGAAACAATCATCTAAAGCTCGGGACACAGGAAGATAGGATGCGCGAAGTCTCTTCACCTCCCTCTCGTAGGTTGCCTCCATATCTTCCTTTTCCTTGGCGAGTCGATCGTACTTCCTCTTCCAAAATTTGGAAGACTGGGGAAGTAGAGAAGTCCATGCATCATCAGGATCATCAATAACCTGATGTTTGAGGAACTCTATCAAAGCATCCTTCTCTTTAATCTGCTGAAGCAACTCTTCCCTTTCACGGATCCAGGCACGTGATAGGTCTTCGTCTCTCAACTCCTCTAATCCTTGGTTAGGGAGGGTTGAAGGTCCAACCATAACCAACGGTGTAGGTCTCGGATATTCGTAAGGCATGAGATACTCAGATGCTCTCTTCCTTACCCAAGCAGTGTAAGGCTCCAAAGCAACACAATTCTTAGGACCTAACTCCTTCCTTCCTTTCTTATGAACCTTGCGCCAAGCGCGAACTATTCTGCCCTTCAAGCCTTAGGGATCTTTACCCTCCTGAAAGAACACACCCTCTAACAGAATGTTATTAGGCTTATCCTTTAGGGGGAACCCAAGCTGACGACGTGCTAAAACAGGGTTGTAGTTAATCCCACCACATGTACCAAGAAGAGGTACATTGGAGAATTCACCACAAGAGTCAATAATCTGCACACCATCATAGAGACGGTTATACCAAGAGATATCATCATTAGTGAGAGACATGAGTCTCGTGGACCACCGTAGACATCCCTTGTTTTCCTTGAAAGAGACCGTCTGAGGTAAGTGAGAAATAAACCACTTATACAACAGAGGAAAACAGCACACAACGGCACCACCACCCTTTGCATTCCTCATATACAAAGAGAAATAGGTATCACCCAACAGAGTCGGAACAGGATTAAGAGCGGAGAAGATCCTAATAGCGTTCACATCCACAAACTTGTCGATGTTGGGGAACAATACCAACCCATAGATGAGAAGTACAAATATGGCTTCAAAGGCATCCTCACTCATGGCCTTCCCATAAACAGTAGCTTGAGCAATGAGGAACTCAGAAGGGAGACCTTGAATTCCACCTTTGGTAGTCATATGAGCACCAACCAGAGATTCATCTATGTGCAACATGTCAGCTATCTCTTGAGAAGTAGGAATACTCTCCAAGCCACTGAACGACAACTGATCCAGGATAGGTATACCCACAAGATAAGCATACTCCTCAAGGGTAGGCAAAAGCTGGAAGTCCGGAAACGTGAAGCAACGGTACAAAGGATCATAAAACTGCACCAATACACTCATCAACCCTTCATCCACCTGAGTAGTCAGAAGAGGAAGAAGCTTCCCAAAGCGAGCTTTGAAACCCAAGGGATCTAATACATAGGATGTCAGATTCCTTAACTCTTTCACATTTGGTTGTCTGAAGCTGTACTTCTTTGTATTCATTCTTTGTCTTTCCATGTCTGAAAATTTTGCAAATAAACCCCTTAAGTTCCTTGAAAATTTCTTTTATTATTGATGATATGGATGCAAATGAGTGCATGAATGCATGAATGCAACAATCACACTCAAGGATCAAGCAAAACACACCAAACAAAGGTCATGGGATGGATCATATCATCCTTAATATCAATAATCCATTTTGGTGGATTATGGTTTACACCTTATCAACACCCAAGTTCCATTGATATTAAGGATGCATGAACGAGTCAACCATGAATCAAGGGTTTGTTGCAAGTCACGAGCATGGAGTCTCGGTTAAGAACCACCCAAAGGGAATGTACTAGGGTTTAAACCTGCCAAACATGTTCTACAAGAGGTTCCCATAGTTATCATCCTATCTTTCGGATATTATCGGAGAAAAGACTACTCGTATTCCAAAAATATTCTCAAGAGAGACTCTTATGAGTGTAGTATCGTGTAACAATCGTATCAAATCTTACATTTGAATGACCTTCGCACTACATTCTAAAAATAGGCCAAGATGGGTTTGGTAAACTAAGGTCCTTGACTTCTAAGGTCTATATTGGAAAGAGTAATGTCTAACCACAACTTACTTGTGTGACATTATTGATCCCAACATGACCTCCACCAAGTGAATGGACTTGCAAGTTAACTTGCTAAGGAATAACTCCACACAAGTCAACAAGGCTACGCCATTCTCCTATCCTAAGTGCACTCGAGTCCGGGTATAGAACTCATCTCACAAAGATCACCAAGCATACAAGGAATTAATATCAAGCAAATCAATCATTACATACAATACAACAAGCATGAAAAGTTGGCAAAACCCACTAGGTACTCCTAGGGAGCCCTTTTCATACTTGTTGTAAGGTAGTTTGTCTTTTGAAAATTTTATTTGTGCAACCATGATTGAAGAGATGAGAAGAGAATGTACAAGTTATTTACATTTTGTGTTTGGATGGATAGACCCATTGCCTACGTACCATCTTATAAAAAGATTAGGATCAAAACCTCGTAGTTCGGGGTAAAAAATCTCAAAAACAAATTGGTGAATTGATTGGTCCAAAAGCCTTAAGGTCTTTTGTTATCAAAGGGAGAAAACTCAACCAAACCACAAATCCACCATGTGAGGATAGATTCAACATGCTAGTGAGGGGGTTAACCCTATAATAAGCATGTAAGACTCATTGTCCATCACTAAGGATATAGGTGAGTATTACATCTACCACAAGGATAACTCAAACCTAATAGCTAAAGGTTATGGAAAATTTTGATTAAGAAAGTGGCCACTGGAACCACAAAAGGGAAATTTGAATGGGTTATATTTACCAATTAGAAGTATATACAAAAGTAGTCAAAGTTGACTTAAAGATTCAATTCAAAATGAGTGTTATGAAAAGAAAGTTTGAAAATCAAAAGCATAAGGCTTAGGTTTCTAATGTTGAAAACAAAGGTTAAATGTTTGCACAAAAAGGTATTTGGCTTGGGTTAGAGTGGAGAGATGAAGAAGAAGGGCTAAGTCCTAAGGAAAACAAAAAGATGAGGGATATGAAATGAAACCACACTAGGAGTTCCTCTCTTGAGATCATATTGATGATCCAAGTAGCTCCCATCCTTTGGAATAAGCAAGCACAAAGTATAAGAAATCAAACAAGTCTCATAAGAGATCCTCAATGTATCTTGTATCTTCCACTTGGATGAACATGGTAATGATCCTCCAATTAAGCTCAAATGGAAACTCCTAGTTCAAGAGCACACACGTGAAAAGTTCCATGGGGTAAAACACTCTCCTAACCAGAGACCAGGGAAACCACAAACTAATAGGGAGATTAAGACTCGAGCCTAATAGTTGTCATGCAATCAACATCCCTAAGTTGAGGTCTCTAACAAGAACTTAACTCACAAGTAAACAAACATCACACACTATATCCATACAAGAGGCTCAAACAATGGGTGGGCTTTAGTCAAGAGGGGTCATGTCAACCTCGACAAACAAGCCAAACTGTAAAGGGTAATCTGTAGCTCTTAACCACTAACATTGAACGTTAGGGTGAAGTTGATCAAATCGGTAATGAGGATGAGACCTCATGCTCTTAACCCTGTCCAGGGTAATCTCATGACAAAGAAAGCGCGGGGTTCCAGAAAGTGGGATCCTTTTCCACTTGACAAACTCTGGATAAAGATCTGGGGCACATGTTCAGAAGCATCAGCACGTAGTGCGAGCATAAAGAACGACACATTGAATAACAGGGGATTGACTACTAATCCCTTTTATCCGTCAATTGCCTCTTCTCTTGGAGGTCTTAACAAATAACACATGCCTCTTCTTGGAGATCTTTGAGCATAATTTTAAACAAACACAAACAGAGCCTCTGAAGAAGGACTTGCCATCAAAATGCCTGTCAAAAAGGTGACATGACTTCAGACTACATGAAGTAAGAAGCTAACTACCTGAGTGGTGTGTCAACCACAACCCAATGCTCAAGCAAGAGCTAAAGCAAGCAAGCAACTAAGGTACCTGTACAAAGACTAAAAAGTTAGTACTTCAGTCATAAAACCAGCAGACAAATAGTGAAACCCTCTAACAGTTACACAATTCAGTGCATAAGTTCCCTAGCACTCAAATGAGCTCATGAGTTCACCACATCAATTAAAACCCTACAAAACAACAATAGGTCAGTACTCAATGTATTCGCATCTCACAAAGTGAGAACAAACCCAATTACCAATGCTAAGTATCCAATCCTGAAACAAAACAACAAAGTTAGCTTATGAACATTCAATCAACACAACAAAGCATAAACAACCAATGGCATGAGATGAATCAAATCACAAGTCCCAAACAGAACCATATGAACCCCTAAACACCAATCACCATGGCCAAAGATCCATCATACTCCAAATATCATTCAAATGCTTCAAAAAGCCTCAAAAATATGCACAAAATGAGCTTCCAACTTAGAAAATTCATACCAAATCAGAAATGCATGCAATGACTTTGAGATTTTTTGTATAAGTTTCTCATGCCATGAATGTTCAACATGCAAAAAATCAAATCCAGAATGATGCAAATGCTATGTGAACAAAAATGCACCAATTCAATGTCAAAAATGTGACACAAATTGTCACACTTTTGTCTATGTGTCAAAAATGATGATAACATGTGAGAAAAAATCCAAACTAGTGACCAATAATTCATATTATGTATGAATGTCATGTATGCAAAAAATTGGATCAGAAGGTTCAACATAGAAAATTTCACAACACATTGAATGCACTAGGTCAATTTGGCACAACATCAATTCAAAAATTCCCATATAAAAATCCAGACATCCAAAATTCAGGAAATTAACACCATATAAAATTAGACTTCAATACAAAACTATGAAAAAAAATTGGGACTCATTTGGATCATTTTTGCATTTTTTATGAATTTTACAAAGTGAACAAAATAATTGAAATAAAACAAGATAATGGAGGGAAATGCATTAATTCAAATCAAATCAGAAAAAACATGAGCCACACGACCTGGCGCGTATCTGCAATCCACGGTCCAGGTCCAAACAGTGAAACGCACCGTTTCACTAATTGACTCAGCATCCTAAGTCATCAGTCAGCGCTCATGTGGCTATGGTCAAAACGCACTCATCCAATCGCTTGTCCTCGCAGTGGCACACATGGCTCACACCTCAGCAAAGCCCTAACACACGCAGACGCCGGAGCTACAGCTCCGGTCGTCTTCTCCGGCGAGACGCACGGTGGCGCCGCCACAAAAAAATTCCAGAATTCCACAAGGCCTATATCATTCCACTAAGTTTTCAATGCCGGTTCCAAATCTCACATCCGTTTCTCCTAATTCCTCATAGATTTTGCAGATCGAAGGGAAACATTTTCTAGATCCAAACTTTCAGTCAACCTAACATCTTCAATACTCACTCATTTTCAATTCTAAGCATATGTACATGATCTACACAGCACGATCTACAAGTCTATGATCAAAAAACAGCAAAATGAGAGATCGAAAATTGCATCACCTGGAAATGAAGACTTCTGAAACCGCAATCTCTCAAGCTCTACTGCTCCAGATCAACCTCCTTGAACTTCCTTTGAAGCTTTGTGCAAAAAGCAATAGCTGAAACCACTTGAATATGCTTCAATTTCCAAATTCCATCAACATGAGAATGTACATGAACTGCTCGAATTCTTGAGGTATGGCACCAAACAATGAATGATTCTTGCTCAGTGAAGCATGAGGATCAAGAATATGTAATAATATTTGAGAATTATGTGAAGAAAATGAAGAATCGAAGAGAGAGAAATTTGAGAGAGTTCTTGAATTTTGATCTGAAATTGGTTGTTCTTGCAGTTATGATTAGGGTTTTGGTACTTATACTCCTTGCTAATGACAATGCTAATCCTCTTTTCCATTTGTTAATCATGATTAGTGAGATATTAAGCCATTTTCAAAAATGCACATTGAGCTCATAAGGCCATAATCCACGTGTTCATCCTCATGCAAGGCTTCCAATTCACTTATGGACATCCAAGGGTCATGATTTGAATATCAATTAGCTTGCATCTTAAGCCAAAAATGAATGGTGAAGATTCACTTTAAAATGAACATGTGTGAAATAATGAACATTTGACCATGATTCCTTTGCACAATTGAGCCAAATGATGTTACTTTGAGATGCCTTGAACATGAGAAGCACTTTGCAAAAAGAATGAACCAATTTGAAGCATTACATCAAAAGTTATGCCATTTTGAATTTCCATGCACACTTTGTGATCAAATGACCATAACTTCTCAACCATTCATCATATGGACATGAATTAGGACTTTTTGGAAAGGGGAGACAAAAATATACAACTTTCATGTTCACCAAAAATCCATTTGAAACTTCTTTGACATTGTCAAGTCAAGTTGAAAGTTGATCAAAACTTGCCAAATTTGGAAACTTTGAATTATAGGTCATTTTCCATTTTTAGTAACTTTTGCCATGACCTTTGAATCTTCAAGATGGATGTTTAGAATGATGAATAGACCCCATTTGAACATGATTGAGGTGTCTCAACTCATTTCCCCACCTCATAGCCCTCAGTTGACTGCACAGTTGACTTTTGGTCCTCAGATGACCTTGAAATGTCTTGATTAACTTGAGCCTCTATCACTTGGTGAAATTTCTTCAAAATGAAACCCTAGCTCATGTAAGCTCCTTATAATAATCATGTGATCCTCATCCCAAGAAAATACCTCATTTCTTGTACAAAGGATCTTCTTGAAGCTCTTGACCTGGTGATTGCTTAAGCTACAAACAAAAGATGTTAGTGACATATTTTTGTGCTTTTGGTTAGTAAATAAAACAAGAAAAGCAATGATATACAATTCAAGCATGCTTGGTGATCTCAAACCACTCACAAGAGATCCCTACCCAAAGGGATAGGGAGCTAAGATGCTCCATGATCCTTGAGGCTATGCAATGCAATGTTATGATACCGTGAGGGATCTTAGGGACAAAATTGGGGGTCTTACAACTTGCTATTTTCCCGATCAAGTCTTGGGAAGAAATGGAAAAAGCCTTCCTGAATGAGTATTTTCCAGCATCAGTATTTTTGTGGAAGAGGTATGAAATACAAAATTTTAAGCAGAAGGACGGGGGAACTTTGGGAGACGCTTACAAGAGATTCAAGAGAGTCCTAGTAGCCTGCCTAACTCATAATATGGATACAACTTAACAGATGCAGATGTTTGTGAATGGTCTCAAAATAAAGACCAAACAACTTATTGATACTACAGCCGGTGGTTCCACAAATTTTTCAATAGCCACCGGTATCAAGAAGATCATTGAAGCTATTGCTGCTAATGAGCACATGGAGTTGTACGATAGGTGTCAAAGCAAACCAGAAGGGGTTATAGATTTAAATCTGGAAACTAATAAAATCCGTATTGAAGATACTATAGTTGCTGAAGTTAATAAGAAGTTGAAGGCGATGAATATAGGTACCCAACAGGTGGCGCAGGTCCAACCGGTTCCTACTGTCTACTGTAAAATTTGTAGTGGTAAACTATTTATTGTTTTGCAACTCCTTAACAAGTGGAGGAAATCAAATTTTTGAAGCAGAATAATCCTTATTCCATCACGTACAATCCGGGTTGGAAGAATCATCCCAACTTCTCATTGAAAGACCAAAAAGGAACCGCTCCTCAACATGGTCAGTACCAAACTCAATATCAATAACAACGGCAACAACATGCCCCTAAGAAAGCTAATTGGGAAATTTCTATTGAAAGAATGGTATCTCACAATCTTCAATTTCAAGAAGAAACCCAGAATAATCAGAAAAACACCACAATATCCATAAAGAATCTTGAAGTCCAAATGGGTCAAATCGCTCAGTAACTAGCTTCGAGTTCTCAAGCACAAGGTGCTCTTCCTAGCGCAACTGTGACAAATCCTAGAGAGTATAATAATGTGAGTGCGGTGACAACAAGAAATGGTAAATCGGATGAAGTTGTTGAGGAAGTGGATGAAGAGGAAGACCAATTGATCGAAGTGGACCTTCAGATAAAAGAAAATGAAGTTGTTAGGGAATAAGTGGTAGCACCGAAACCTATTATGAAAGAAACAGTCATTGAGCCCAAGTCAGTTGTTAAGCTTCCCTTCCCCACTAGAAACAAGAAAAAAGGACAACATGAGAAAAACTTTGAAAAATTCTTAGAGTTGTTCAAGAAACCGGAGATTAACATTCCTTTGTTGGAGGCACTTGAACAAATGCCTAATTATGCCAAGTTCATGAAGGATATCATTTCGAAGAGGCGTACCACTAACACTAACTCGATTATTCTAACCGAAACTTGTAGTTCTATTTTGCAAGGTATGAAGATTCCGCTAAAGAAGAAAGATCGAGGAGCTGTCACCATCCCTTTGTATTTTTGGAGATATGTCATTCAACAAAGCTCTTATTAATATGGGAGCTAGTGTGAGTCTCATGCCATTATCCATTTACAAGAAGCTTGGTATAGGGGTTGTGCAAGATACCAAGATGACACTCCAATTCGCCGATCATTCGGTCAAGGAACTGTATGGCATTGTTGAAGATGTCCTGGTGAAAATTGTCAAGTTTGTATTTCCGGTGGATTTTGTAATTCTTGAAATGCCAGAATATGAAGAGATCCCTCTCATTCAGGGGAGACCCTTTTTGGAGACAAGACAGTGCTTGATAAACATAGAAGAAGGAACAATGACATTGAAGGTTTATGATGAGGAATTGAAAATCGATGTTCGAAACACCATGAGGTACAAGGATGATATTTGTACCAGTCATACTATAGAGGTTCTGGATAAGGTGACGACATATGATAATCCTTTGAATACACCATAGTCACCTTTGGAAAGAGTGTCGAGTTTGTCCATTTTCGATTCTGATAAAGAAGTGGACAACGGGGAACTTGAAGTGCTAGCCTTGTTAGACACACAACCCCCGTGGAAACGATCTCGACCACGCCGGTGGGAGGATTTATGCCTACCTCAATCTAGTGAGAAGAATGAAGAACCAGAGAAGGAAACGAAGTTGAAACAACTTCCTGACAATCTTAAATATGTCTTTCTCGATCCTGAAGGAAAATGTCCTGCTATCATAAACTCGAGCCTTCAGAATATCCAAGAAGAAAAGCTCATCCAAGTCTTGAAAAAGTACAAAAAGGATATTGGATGGGCAATTGAAGATTTGAAGGGTATTAGCCCTACTATGTGCATGCATAAAATTCTCATGGAAGACGACCACAAATCGGTAGTCCAACCGCAGAGAAGACTCAACCCTGCAATGAAGGAAGTAGTTCGGAAAGAGATGGTGAAATTGTTAGACGCATGTCTTATATATCCTATTTATGACAACCCGTGGGTGAGCCTGGTGCATGTTGTCCTTAAGAAAGGGGGGACCACCGTAATAAAGAATGAAAAAATGAGTTAATTCCTACTCGGACAATAACCGGGTGACGTGTTTGCATTGACTACAGAAAGTTGAACATAATAACTAGGAAGGACCATTTCCCTTTGCCATTTATTGACCAGATGTTGGAGAGGTTAGTCGGGCATGATTACTACTATTTTCTAGATGGATACTTTGGGTATAATCAGCCTATTGTAGCTCTGGAAGACCAAGAAAAGACAACATTCACATGCCCGTATGGTATTTTTTCTTACCGAAGAATGCCATTCGGGTTGTGTAATGCTCTAGCCACCTTCCAACGATACATGACTTCCATTTTCGCTGACATGCTCGAAAAGCATATGGAAGTCTTTATGGATTACTTCTCGGTCTTTGGATCCTCATTTGATAAATGTTTAACTAATCTGTCTCTTGTTTTAGACAGGTTCCAGAAAACGAATTTAATTCTGAACTGGGAGAAATGTCACTTCATGGTGCGTGAAGGGATAATGTTGGATCACAAAATTTCCTACAAGGGAATTGAAGTTGACCATGCAAAAGTGGAAGTGATATCAAAACTCCCACCCCCTGTTAATGAGAAGGGTATCAGGAGTTTCTTAGGACACGTAGGTTTTTACCGCAGGTTCGTAAGAGATTTTTCAAAAATTGCAAAATCGCTGACCACTATATTGGTTAAAGATAAGGAATTTCTATTCAACAAAGAATGCACCATGGCCTTTGAGACATAGAAGAGCAAACTAATTTCAGCACCCATTCTTATTGCCCTCGATTGGTCTCTTCCGTTTAAGATCATGTATGATGCTAGTGATATTGGTGTAGGGGCAGTCTTAGGACAATGATGAGAGAAGTTATTACATGTCATTTATTATGCTAGTCATGTGTTGAACCCTGCACAGATGAACTACGCAACCACTGAAAAAGAGTTGTTGGCCGTGGTTTACGCATTTGACAAGTTCAAGAAATATTTGTTAGGATCGAAGGTTGTAGTGTATACGGACCGTGCCGCTTTGAAATATCTGTTTGCTAAACAAGACTCTAAGCCGAGACTTCTCAGGTAGATCTTACTCCTCCAAGAATTTGATGTAGAGATCTGAGACAAAAGAGGGTGTGAAAACATAGTGGCAGATCATCTATCCCACATGTCACCAATTGAAGAAACAGAAGAAAAGAGACCGATAAAGGATGAGTTCGCTGATGAACACATCCTCGCTCTTATTGGTATCCCGTGGTTCGCAGACTACGTGAATTATTTGGTGGGGGTGTGTAACACCCCAAAATTTGCCCTCCTCAATCATGCATTCATTTTTTAGGTCATTTAGCATTTCATACCACATTGCATCATGTCAATCGGAATTAGCTCCAAGAAGCTCGGACATCATCCAGGACACTTTGTGGGTTCTACTTAGACGATCAGTCAACACAAGGAAAAGACTTGAGGTACTACCAACAGGGCCAGATGGGGCCTATCCACCGTGCAAACCGCCAGGTTGGAAGAAGCAAGAATCTGCTGCTGAGTTGTCATGCTCGCTAGGCGAGCAGATGCTTCGCCTAGCGAAAAGTACTGCCATGCTCGCTAGGCAAATAGGTCCTTCGCTAGGCGAAGGGCGCGTATTGCAGAAATATCAGAAAGATTTTGGGCTTGAGCTGTCCTCATTCAAAGCCCACAAGCTGCGAAATTTGGTCTATAAATACCAGAGTGGTCAATGAAATAAAGCCTGAACACTGGCTGAACAGAAAAGACCAGAGACTGGAGAAAGAGACCTAGGAACTACTCTGCAGCAACCTTCAGGCAGCTCTGAGAAGTTCACTCCGCCTCACACAAACCCTAGTATTACTTTGCAGATCCATCCGTACCGTTCAATCTTAATCAGTCTCTCTCATCAGGTATGCCTTTGTTTCTATTGCTTTACGCCTTGAATTTGAATATTATGAATGTATGAGGTAATATCAGGTTTTGCCCACGGGTTCGAATAGGCATGAATGTGTAACAATACCTTGAATGTTTTAATCATTTTCCTTTACGAGATGGATACCATAGGGTTTCGGATCATAGAGATCGAACTGTTATGAAGGAGAAACCCGAAACCCGCAGGCGCTCGCTAGCCGCTTCGCTAGGCGAGCACGCAGCGAAGCTTCGCTAAGCTTTCGCTAGGCGATGCAGTCGCGAATATGGCAGCATTCGCTCCTTTTGTTCTGTTTTGTTCTAACCTGTCTTTGTGTTGCCATGGCATTGTTTTCTCTAGATTTCATCTTGTTTGGCTAACCTTTTGTCGAGTTTTTGTGAGGACTCACATACTCTTTCAGGGATACCATGCGGAGGTTTATTCTGATTACTCGTATTGACTGATTTTCTTTGATGGTCTAGCTGGAGAGATCTCAGAGTTGCTAATCCTTTAATTGCTGTAACTTCGGATCTTTATCCGTGTGGTAATTTTTTCCCTTTCTCGTACTTTATCGCTTTCTTAGCTGGAAGACATCAATAGGAGGCAATGTTTGAGCCCCTTGGTGGCATTTTACTTTAAGATACATGTTTTGTGTGGTGTGATCGCTTCCCCATAGGACACGAGGCTTCAGATAGTCTCCCGTTTGCATGCCAATTAAGGTAGCACTGTTCCTTCGCCTAGGACTTCCTTTTTGCATGCGCGTTGCTACAACACGAACAAACCCTAAAACCCTAAAACCCAAAGCAACATGTTATCTCCTTCTACTACAGGCGAGTAAGTCTCCAAAGGTCGAGCATCCGGTAGATTGCGTAGTAACGTTGTTCGTCCAAAACCCAATCCATAACCCCGCAGTTAGCCGAACTACGGCTTGCTCTGATTCTCATTCCAGATGAGATACGTAGGCATAAGACACGATGTCTTAGCGAGCAAACATCCCCCCAACCCATAGGTCAGACGAGCTACGAAGACTCTGATTCTCATATTCAGATGAGATACGTATGCAGTGGATGCGACATACGCGCGAGTCATTTTCATTTAACCCTTTTTTTTGGTAAACAGCACAAGATAAACTCACACCTTTTAGACAAGAACTACAAAAGTGGATCCCGTAGAGTACTACGGATGCGTAGGGGTGCTAATACCTTCCCTTCGCATAACCGACTCCCGAATCCAAGATTTGGTTGCGAGACCTTGTCTTTTCCTTTCCTTTTTTCAGGTTTACTTCGAGCGTTTCCTTTCCCTCCTTTGGGATAAATAACACACGGTGGCAACTCTTCTGTCATTTTCTTTCGCCGGTTGTTTTTTCGCACACTGTATTTTTCAGGTTGCGACAGGGTGTCACCCCAACGATTTTGATTCTAACAAAAAGAAAAAGTTTGTTCATGATTGCAGGTTTTACTTGTGGGATGACCCATTCCTATACAAAAGAGGAGTGGATGGGCTAGTCAGAAGATGTGTCCTAGAGGAGGAGCAAAGGGATGTACTTAGAGCTTGTCATGATTCAGATTATGGAGGACACTTCAGTGGTGACCGAACAACGGCCAAAGTTCTTCAATCAGGTCTATATTGGCCCACACTGTTCAAAGATGCCTAGTACATCGTCAAAGAATGCGACAAATGTCAAAGAACGGGGAATGTTTCTAAGAGAAATCAAATGTTGTAAAATGCTATGTTGGAGGTTGAATTGTTTGATGTCTGGGGAATAGACTTCATGGGGCTATTCCCACCGTCCTTTGGGAAAAATTACATCTTGGTAGCAGTTGACTATGTATCAAAGTGGGTGGAAGTTGTGGCATTACCAACCAATGACTCTAAAGTGGTGGTGACATTTCTGAAGAACAATATTTTTTCGAGATTCAGGGTGCCAAGAGAACTTATTAGCAATGAATGCACTCACTTTTTGAACAAACTGATGGAGAATCTGCTAAGAAAGTACAATGTTAAACACAAGATTGCCACTTCGTATCACCCTCAAACGAGTGGTCAGGTCGAAGTGTCCAGCAGGCAGATAAAGAAAATATTAGAAAAGACTGTTTGCGCGTCTAGGAAAGACTGGGCACTAAAATTAAAAGATGCACTATGGGCGTACAAAACGACTTTCAAAACACCCATAGGTATGTCTCCGTATCAGTTGGTTTATGGTAAAGCTTGTCACTTGCCACTAGAGTTGGAGCACAAAGCATTTTGGGCATCCAAATTCTTATGGCTAAAGCGGGTGAATCCCGAATCCTTCAGCTCCACGAGTTAGAGGAGTTTCGGAATCAAGCATATGAGAACACCAAACTCTACAAAGAAAAGACAAAGAAATGGCAAGATCAGAAGCTGCAGAGAAAGAAGTTTTTCGAGGGACAACTAATGCTCTTGTTCAACTCCAGATTAAGGCTTTTTCCAGGAAAGTTGAAATCAAGGTGGTCGGGTCCGTTTGTGGTTCAAAAAGTTTTCCCCCATGGAGCGATCGAACTTAAAAATCCAAATAATGGGGATATATTCAAGGTGAATGGACAAAGGTTGAAGCACTACTATAAGGGGAAGGAAAGTGGTCTGATCAATAATGTTCATCGCGAAGGATGAGGGAGACGACCGTCGAGCCATGCGATGTTAAATGCAGCTCTTCGTGGGAGGCAACCCACGCGGTTTTATTCTAACTATTTCAATGTTTGGTGTGTTTACAATTTAATTGTAGGTTCACAGGTACATCGCATAGTGCAAAAGAAGATGGTTGAGCTAAACTCATAAAATATTGTTGGATACCAGAAAACAGGGTAACAACCAAAAAATCAGAAACTTTTGAAGAAAAACAGGGCCCTGATACGGGTGCCCTTGTCACCTAACACAACCCGTGTCAGGCAAGCAACTGAGAAGACAAAATTTTATAGTAGGCTGATACGGTCGCCCGTGTCAGCTCAACTTGAAAAAACACCATAAAATAGTGGCCTGACACGGCCCGTGTCAGGCCCAATGGCCATATTTTTCAAATTTTGGATTTTTATGATCGCGTGGTCCCCACCCGAATTTTTCAACACTTAAACTCATTTTACCCTTAATCTACCAATAAAATCTGATTTTTTCACTCTCTCTCTCTCTCTCTCTCTCTCTCTCTCTCTCTCATTTT
Organism: Lathyrus oleraceus; assembly: GCF_024323335.1. Taxonomy (NCBI): domain Eukaryota; kingdom Viridiplantae; phylum Streptophyta; class Magnoliopsida; order Fabales; family Fabaceae; genus Lathyrus; species Lathyrus oleraceus. The sequence goes on along the minus strand of NC_066579.1, from coordinate 65,404,609 downwards.
TACATAATCCATCTCCTTCCTCCATTGTTCTTCACCTTCCTCTATATCCACACCATAAAAGATCTCAGCTTTACCGCTTTACTCCGTCCAAATTGTCGGCACCCTTCACAAAAGTTACTCTACTCTCCATCCTCTACAAGGCTACGGTAATCGTTTTTCTGTTTTCCATATTTTTTTGTGGGTGATAAATCTTGTTGCAGGAGTCAATAATGCCGCCGAAGCAAATTTCCAAAGGGAAGCAAACAGAAGCGGAATCGTCCCGCCCACGAAAACGGACCATCCGGCATCTGAATTCATATGATATCATATTTGACAACCCGGAGCATGAACGGTGGTACGCATCTCATGTCAAATGGAAAATAACTTTGACAAGGTACCTATGCTCCGATACTTTATTTCAATTGGGTTTGTCGAAAGAATTGGATAGAATGTTCCATGTTCTTGGAATGCTTGAATTTGTGCATTGTGATGCGCCAACCTATGAGCGCGTCACTTTAGAATTCTTGAGCACAATTGAGTTCAAGTTGAAAAAAGGTTGGACGGGTACAACAATGTACTTTGGAGGAGCGATGTCTTTCAGGTTATATAATGTCGACCATGAGTTGATAGTGGAGCAGCTGGGTGAAATTCTCCGCCTACCCCCTTTATGGCCCTGGAGCCGTACCAGATAGTTTTGATGCTAAGAATTTCTGGTTGGCCATTACGGGACGATCAGATTATGTGGCTTAAGGGGCGAAGGCATCTGGCATTCAGAACCCTTATTTCAGGTATGCCCAAAAGGTGTCGGCTTTCACACTTTTTGGTAGGGGTGATAACACAGGTGTAGTCACCCAGAGGGAACTCTTCTTTTTGTTTTCCATAGCAAACCGGGTAGCTGTGAGCGTTGCAGCAGATTACCTGGGTCTAGTGAGGAGAGCAACCCAAGGGGGATTTTCCATAGGGGGCATCATCACACAGATTTCCCACTATTTCAGATATGACCCTGCTGCACTTAATGAGACGCCGGTGGCAGGTAAGCACAAACTAGACATGAACACATTGGTCCAACAAGGTATGATTTCATAAATTTCTGATTATTATGCCTTAATGAGTTCTAGTCAGTTTATTATGGCTCTTCCTGACCCTGCACGAATTAGCATTTCCAACACGGCCAATTGGCTATATGAGAGTGTCGTCCAAGATGATATGGACGAGCATAATGCTGACACATTTGCTGCAGGTGATCCACCAGAGGAAGGAGTACAGGAAGAGATACAGGAACATGAGCAGTTTGTTGCTCCACCAGAGGACACCACACACCCAGGTGTCGGGTCGTCATATGTGACGCCGGACCAATGGTCGTGGATGCAAACTAAAATTGGCGACCTCAGAGCAGAGCAAACACGCCAAAGCTTAGAGCAAGCTCGTCAAGGGACTCTTATGGAGGAGATGCATGTTGTAAGACCCCAATTTTGACCCTAAGATCCCTCATGCTATCTCATCATATGCATTAGCATTGGGATCACACCTTGGCATCCTCCTTACCCCTCTTTCATTGGGTTTGTTTTGGGAGAGATCACCAAGCACCATGTGATGGTATCATACTCGTATATTATCATTTTACTAACCAAAATACCAAAAATGTGTTTGTGCATTTGCCTAACTCTTTTGTAGGTAGGGCATGGTTCCCATTGATCTATCAAGTTCACATCTAGGACCCTCATGGATAAAAGCACAACCAAAGATTGATCCAGAATGTCTCAAAGCATCATATATGAGTCCCAATGATCTCTACATGTCATATTGATCAAGTATTCTTCAAGAGTTTGGAGGTGATTTGCCTTGGAAATCCTAGTTTGACTTGGTATCTTAAGTAACTTCTCCAACAAGCTATCTCACCATTTGATCAAACCTCTCAAGGGACATTTCAAAATTCATCATCTTATGCATATATTATCTACCATGAGACTATAAAGTCAAGATAATTGAAGGTTAGCAAGTTGGTTGATGGTGGATGGCCAGATGAATTCATCTGATCAAAACTGGGTCTCCTTAGACCCTATCTCCTACACGTTTCACCATATGAAAATGATTACAAGATAAACGTTACTCTAAATGACATTCCAAATAACTTTCATGTTGAGACCTAGAGCTAGTTTTGCTTGGAAAATCATTTTCTATGTTGAAACATTATAGGTCATTTTGTCTAAACCCTAATTTGAAAGTCAACTTCCCAAGGCCATAACTTGCTCATTTTTTATGAGATGAAAGATTTCAAGTTGAACAATAAAATTAAATATGTCTACTTCAACTTTTATGTTTGGAGTGGGAGCTAATTCAACTTTTATGAGCATGTGAAATGAGGATACATTATAGGTCATTTTTGACCTATACCATTAAACAAGTGATTTTCCTCAACTTTAAAAATGCATAACTCTATAATTCTAATTCCTAATGACATGAAATTGGTGACCATTTTGAAGGTATTTGAAAGAGATACAACTTTGATGAAGACACTTTTTTTCATTTGAAGCTCATATAAAAAGTTAAGCAAGGTGGAATATTGAGATATATGGCTTAACACTTAGAAACATTTTCAACATGTTGAAATTTCCAAACTTCCACCTCAAAATTCACCATGATCCAAGTTCCAAATAAAAAAGTGTCCAACATCAAAGTTGTTCCCCTTGATCTACGTTTTCCAAAGAACCCAATTTCATGCATTTTGGATGAGATTTGCTAGGGTTGCACATGGTCTTAACAGGGATGCATCATTGGAGAAAATAAAATGCCAAAAACTCCATATATCATTGCCTTTCCATTCAAGTATCATTTGAACTTCAGTACAGATGTAACTGGATCAAATTAGATTGCTTCATGGGCAGTACACGCCCATGCAAGCTTATGCATCAGCTTTCCAATTTTAGCAATTTTTCAAGTGTGCAAATAACACTCTCAAATGTTATCAATACAATGCCTTGGAGCTCGTTTCAGACACACCTTGCGCGCCACCTTTGCTCCCAATTTGAAACCCCCACAATTCAAAGGAAAACCTGAGAATTTTCAACTTGAAAATTAAGTTTGAATCTCACTGTTTGGAGATTCAAAAACTCCAGGATCCAAAGCTTTGTACCATTGCCAAACCACTTCGGCAAGCTCCTCGGGTATGATCAAATCAAGTTTGAAGCAAGCAAGATCCATTTCTGCACAGCATTGAAGGTAATTTTCAGAAAACTTCTTCTCTTCGATTCTCAGTCAATTCTCACTCAATTCTCATCAATTCTCTTGGATGTTTGGTTGTCTGAAGTCCTACCAATGTAGGCAAGAAGATTGAGTTTTTTTTAGGTCAAATCGAAGCAACTCAGTTGACACACCTCAAAATTCAACTCCTCGTGTCTTTCTATATGTGTGGAGTTAGTTAAAATTGAGGCTAGATTCGTGCTCTACGCCATTTTTTCTTTCAGATCATGTCCTCTTTTTTCATTTTCTTGATGGTGATGAGTGAACCAGTCCGGTGGACCTCGCCTAAAAAGGTGACCGAAGGTCCAGCGCCGGTGGTGTGTTGGACAGGTTCTGAGCTATTGATCTCATTTAAAATGTTTTAATCTTGGGCGTTGGTTGTGATTACCACGCATGTGGTCCGCTGACTAAGTTCCACCTTGGAACGCGCGTTTCCATCCACTTTATCTGCCACCTCAATTAATGAGGGAGATCAAGTGGTCCACGTTTTTTTTATTTTCTGATTTTCATTTGATTTTCATTAATTCATATTAATTTTAAAATTTATCCAAAAAATATGAGTTTCACCAAAAAAATTTAAATAAATTCCTCTTTCATATTTTGAATTAAAATTATTTTTTGGATCATTATTAATATTTGTCATGATTTAATTTTTTTGTGTGAATATTTTTAATTGTTTAAAAATACTTTTAAGTCTCTAAAAATTCTGTAATTTTTTCTCCAAGGTCCTTTGACCTTGTTTGACCTATGATGAATCTCATGACCATTTCCTTGGTGTTTTGATGAGATTTTAGGAATTTGACAAACCATATTTAATTTAATGCATTATTTTGAGTATTTTTAAATTGAAAAAATGCGAAATAATTGTGTTGAGCTATTTTGATGGTTTGTATAAGTTTGACTTGTGTTGTTGGGCCTTGGTCAAGGTTGATTTAACTTTGCTAGGTTAAGATCATTGGATTTAGGGGATTGATGGAGTGTAAATTCCATCTTCCAAAATGAATGAATGATCTTAACTTGGTAAAAGTCCTCCTTTGACCAATTTGAGTTTTGATCCATTCCCCTCCCTCTTCATCTAAATCCCCTTTTTTATGCATCCATTTCATTTGGTCTATGATGTCTCAAAATCCTAAGGCTAGTTGATTGAAAAGTTAACATAAGTATGGATGAGATTAGGCCACCTCTTTTGCATATTCTTTTGTGTGTGGTATGTTTCATGAGCATAGTCCATTATATTATGTCTCTAACATGCATTAACATAGCGCTAAATTTTTGATACAAAAGGCATAGCATTCTAGTTAGTGAGATTGTAAGTCACCACTCTTTCATGGTATTGTGTGGAAACTTGGCCTTTTTTCCTTCCTTTGGAAGATGTCTTGGTTCAAGGATCCATGCTTGTGATAAATGGGTTAAGTGTTCTCCAAAAAATGACTTAAAATGAAAAGCAAAAGCAAAAGCAATACTAACTTCTAATTCATTAACAACTAACATTTAATTTCAAGCCATTTACTTTTAATGCACTTTAATTTTTAAGCTCTATTCATTTGCCATTATTCATACAATTCTAGTTGTTTATGTTAATGTCATTTTCACTTTGTCCACATGGACCATATTGTGTGAATATCTTGTTTGTGTATACTTTGTCTGCTTGTGTGGTCTTTGATCATTAATGTACATAATAAGAACAAAAAACCCTAAAAAACTTTTGTGTGGACTGTTGGTTTGATCTTGGACAATTGGACTTAGAACCTAGGCAACATCCCTATGCAAAAGGACTTGGCTAATGCCAACTTTCATATAACCAAGTGCTTGCAATTTGGAACCTCATCTGATACATCATTGAAGATCCATCTGAATTCATCTACAACATGATCATTGTGAAGCTGTTATTTTGAACCTGTGACTTGTGGAATTCATTTGCTATATAGGCCAATTTGAAGAAGATCATGGAGTGGCTAAAGCTTGGATGTGGGTATCTTTATTTGATGCATTGCTCTTCAAGTTAATATTATATGCATTGTTTGTTGCTTGATTCTAATATCCAAGGGAATTTGGGGTTTGTATATGACATTATTGTCTATTGGATTGCTACCCATCAGTCAGATCTTTTCAACTCTTAACTTTTAAATTTGTGCTTAGGATTAGTCTCTTCATCTCCTCCCCATTTCTTTAATTTCAAAATTTCTCCCTCCTTTTAAAAATCTTCTTTGCTTGTATATGTTTTTTCTAAACTTTGACCATATTGCAAATTAGCAACTTTGGCCTTATGCCATTGTAATTTTAAACTTCTTTTCTCAATCAAACTTGTAAATAGACTTAATTATACTTGACTTAAACTTTCAAAAATCCAAAAAGAACTAAATCATTCAAACCATTTTAGGCCTTTGTGCCTTTCAAACTTAGTTTTGTTAAAGGCAATGCATCCACTTTGAAATTTATACCACGAACTACGTGGTTTTGATCCCTCATTTTTATGTTGGTACGTAGGCACAAGTCCAAAGGTCTTGTCAAACACAAAAAAATATAATTAATGAATTCTTTTATCATCCCCTCATTCCATTAGTTTGTATACATCAATTTGTACAAAAATACATATGCACACAAAAAAGGGCTTCCTAGGAGTACCTAGGACACTTTGGGTGCTAACACCTTCCCTCTACGTAACCAACCCCCTTACCTGTAATCTCTGACATTTTATTAGTTTTGATTTGAAAACTTTTTTCTTTTGGGTTTTGTTCGTACTTTTCCCTTTTCCCTTGGAAACAATAAAAGCGTGGTGGCGACTCTGATTTTTGTTGATGTCTTGCTTATCCATAGCTTGACGATCATGAATTTACCGCTACACGTGCGAGGATGCAATGTCCGATATTGCAATTTCCGCCACCGCAATGAACTTGTGTGAGTCCCTCTCTATCTTGGATTAAACATTGCGGACAATTTTTAGTTCAAGTGTGTGGGTGGGTGGGTGTGTGTGTGTGTGTGGGGGGGGGGGGGGGGTTATTATTTGTTGTTTTTGTTCTTAGTATTTTTCAGTATTTTATTATGTTTTTTTAATTAATTAGTTGTGTGGTATTTTGTGTGTTACAGATAGAGGACATTCGTGCCGTATGAAGAATGAAGCTTGGAGCGATTGGATGAAAGACACACCCCTCTACTTGCTCTTCTGGAAACCTCAGAAAGTTGATGCTACTGAACCGAACAATCGGACGCGACTCTTTGTCACTAGACTTCTTAGGGATGCTCTGCAACCGAAGCAAAGACGAAGCTACATCACACTGAGAGGTATCTTGGAAGCTTGCGAGCTAGACAAACTATGATAAGGACTACAAAAAGCCAAACACTTGTCATCATGAGAGCTTTTCAGGTATGTCTTTGTCTCTCTGGGTTTGCATTAGAGATACTGGAATTTCATAACACACTTGTACACACTGAGGCACTGTTCTTATTTTAACCCTGAGCCTTTCCAGCCAACCCGCCATTATTACCCTTTGTAGCACCTCAAATTTGCACCTATCATTGTACATACATTCTCATATTAGGTCATAGCATATCATGGTCCATTGCATAGCATTACATTGCCTCATTTGCCTCAAGTGCAAGCAAGTCAAGAAATTAGGTCAAACTGATCAAGAGGTCAATCAACCAAGCAAGCAAGTGTGTTTTTCATTGAGCCAAGGCCTTAGGGTTTGTCCAACAAGTTCACATGACTTGGAGGCCCATTTGAAGTGTTTAAGTCAAGGATTGGATGTTCAGAGGTCATCAATTCATGCACAGTCAGTCAGAAACCCTAGAAAGTCAAAGTTGGTCAACTGTGGTTGATTTTGTGGTTTTGATGGATGGATTTGGTTTGAGAGAGCTTATTAATGTCCCAATAGGCCTCATGTATCATGGCAATCAACATCATTGAAGAATTTGAAGCCAACAGAAAATTTCCAAAAATAGAAAGTGGACCTGTAATTTCAACTGCCAAAAATGGAAACTTCTTGATCCCAAACTTACATCATGATACAAGTTTCAAATGAATTTTTGCCCAACATGAAAGTTGAAGATCTTGTTCTCCCATTTCCAAAAAGTCCAAGAACTCTCAATTCCCATGCATGGTTGTCAAGATATGATCAAATCATTTTCACAAAATCTTGAACTTCAAAAGGCCATATCTCTCAAACCATTTGGCCAATTTTGGTGGGTTTTTTTCCTACAAACCACATTTCATCTCCTCTTTCCAAAAATATAAGTTTCATGAGCCAAAGCTTTGCCAATCAAAATGGCATTTTTGGACCTAACCTAATTAATTTCAAGTGTGGACCAAAGTTGACTTTTTGATTTAAGTATTTTTAGCACATTTGGCCAATTGGGAATTGTTTGGAAGGTTATTTGAGACTTGTTTGAAGCCCAAACTCGGGCAGACTTACACACTCCATTTGCCTTTGGTACAAAATTAGCAATTGTGCAAATTGGTTCATTAGAGCAAAGTTTGATTAGCACCTTCATTACCAACCTTAAACAGATCGTATATAACCCATTTTCTGTCATTTGAAGCAACCCTAGCAGCTGCAAACACTGAGAAATTCACTCTCTCTCAAAATTCATCTTTCTTGCATTTTCCAAAAATCTTCCAAATCCTTCAAAGGCCACGACCTGGTTAGCTTTGTTCAATCACCTAAGCATCATTGTGGACATTTTTTCATTGCCATTTCACAACTGGGAGGAGGTTTTCCCAACTGTTTTCAAAAGCACTCTACCATGGCAGATCGGATTCAGAGCTAAATTGGTGTGTTTCAAGCCAAAGTTCTTCACACATTCTTCATTTGGGACCTTAAAGGGCAACTGTTGCAGGCATTAAAGACCAAACAACACCTGAATCTTCATCTGCTCTTCAACAGGGGTTGGTTTTCGAATCTTTTGTTTCTCAAATCTATGCCATGCTTAGTATAGATCCTAGTATGCTGAATCCAATGCACTTTGTCTCATGTAATTTGGTTAAGTATGCTGCAAGAAATCTGGAAATAAAGATTGATGTTCATTTGATTTTTTTGTTCGATTCTCTTTCCATAGTTTGTTTCCATGAAAATGAAGCTTGGATTTGTCATGTGTGTGCTCTAATGGTTCTATTGGTATGCTATTTGATCATTTCTGGAAATGTTTGTTCATGAGCAAGTTTTGGTGTTGAATGTTCTTTGGTTCGATTCATGATGCACAACATGCTTTAATGAAAATTGATGATAGATTGTTGTTTGCCATGCCATGCTGAACATTTCTGCGTATTTAATTTTGACTTCTGGGAATTTTGTGTGAAAACTCGATTTGAGAAGATGATGTTGTTACTGTTTGATAAACCCTAGTTTCTGAAATGCCATGCCCAGATTTTTGGAAAATTAACGTATGCATATTCCCTGTTCATCCATGCTAGCCAATCATAACATTTCCCTGGCTGCCCCAATGCGCGGTCGTTTGGTTTAATGAAGACCATATTTACACAAATGCCACTCGGTCCTTTAAATTATTCAATTTAATTCATTTTAATTTCACATATTATTTCACTTCGATCATCCATTTTGCAAAATTCATAACTTGTTCATTTTAATTCCAAATTCAGTGGGAATTTTTGCATCATGTCCTGTTTGATGTCTATTATTTTATCATGATTTTTATTGATTTTTTGGATGGCTGACTTTTAAATGGCCTTAGGGTTTGTATCATGTGACCCAAAAATTGTACATGTTACCAAAACCATTGTGAAATTGTGAGGATGCATCCATTTGATCTGAAATTTTTTGTGATTAATCTACACTCATCCATGTTTATTTTGATGTAAATATCATGATTTTAGCTTATGTGATTTGAGAGTTGTGATTTTTTGAAGTAGGGTGTGACAATTTGTGTCATACCAATGTTATGCAATTTCATGATATTTGTTAACATGTTTCCTGGCTTCCAATTAATGTGAAATTTTGCATGAGCCATCTCTTATGTGTCTAGTTGATGTGTGAATTTTCCTGGAATTAATTATGCCATTTCCTATTTATTTGAGATTTTTCTTCCCTGCCTAGTCAATTGTTGACTTTGTGTGACACATCTTGCCATTTCATTTGGGAAATTCTCATACCTTATTGGATGATCATGAAATTTTACATGTGCATACTAGACATCTTAAGCTTTGCATTAGTGTTAATCCCATTCATTTCTCATCTGGTTTCATTTAGTTATGATTTTTTGAAGTTGACACATGTTTGTTTGACTTCTTTGTGCTTGCTTGAATTGGTTTTGACTTTCTGATTTTAATTGACCATCTTCCCATGATCCAATTGAGCTGAAATTTCATATGCATGTCATGATATGGATTTTGATTGAGCATGAATTATTTGGTGATTTTTGGAATTGATTATGTTTGGTTTTGAGCTAGGTCTTGCTGTTGACTTCATTGAGCATGTTCAAATTTGCTTTGACTTTATGATTTTCATTGACTGCCTTCCACTTGTCCAAATGTGATGAAATTTGACATGCTTACCATGCTAGGTGTTAGGATTGAACATGAATTATTTGATGATTTTTGAAAATGTTTGAGTTGACTTTTGATGCAAGTCATTCTGTTGACTTCTTTGAGCTTTCATTTGCCATGCTTTGGTTTCTTTTGCTTGTGAATTGATGATGATGCATGATATGAACATGAATCCAATTGGGATTGCTTCTTGTTTGATTGAATTTGATTTTGATTGAATATGGTTTGCTGTTTTGACTTTTCCATTCTCTTTTGACCCTAGGCTTGCCCTAGTGGTCCTGGTACTCACTTTTGAGCTTGTGTTTTCAGGTTGAACACCAAATGACCAATGAGATCAATTTCTTTTGATTGAGCTTACTTGAATAGCATTGTTTAACTTTGTTTGTTTTGTAGGTGACTTGGCTCACATGCCTAAGTCTTGTGCCTTGCACATTCCTTTGCTTCTGATTACCTATTGATGTCTGTTTCTTTTTGTTTTGTTTGTGAACTGTGAACTGATTGGTTTGACTATTTCAGGTACCATTAGTTGCTTAAGTTCTTTGAACTTGCTTTGCTTTGCTATTTAGCAACTTGCTTGAGGTATAATTCCTTTTTCTTCATGTAGTCTGGAAGACCTGGCCTGTTACTTGGCCAGACAACTGTCTGAAGTCCTCCTTAAGAGGCAATGCTTGTGTATGTTTAATTTGTCCTTGTACAGAGTCAAAGACCTCCTAAGTGAAGAGGCAATTGGCAGAACCAAGGGATATGCAACCTATCCCCTGCTATTCAGTGTGTCTTCTGTTTTGCTCACACCACTGTGTTGATGCATTACAGATAAAAACCCAAGATCTTGTGCAATTGCACAGTTGAGTCAGTATCAAATGTGTAGAAGGGTTCCCACTTTCTGAACCCACACATTTTTGTCAAATGCTCTCCCTGGTCAGGGATAAGAGCAATGAGGCACACCCCTCATCTCCTTTCATCTGCTTCACCTTAGCCCCTCAATGGCAAGGTTAAGAGCACCATCACCCATTTCCAGAGGTTTGTTTGTTGAGGTTGATATGACCCCTCGACTAAAACCTAACCCATGTTTGAGCCCCCTTGTTGGTGTGTTTATTTTATGCTGTATATGCTTGTGTATGTTTGTGTGGTGTGTTCATATCCCCTAGGTTGTTAGACTCCGCGTAGTCTCGTTTGCATGTCAATTAAGGTAGCACGGTTCCTTCGTATAGGACTTCCTTTCTTGCTCTTGCTTTCTTAAAACACAAACAAACATCATCCCCTCTTAAGGATACGTTAACTCCTTCTACTACAGGTGAGTAAGTCTCCAAAGGTCGAGCATCAGGTAGATTGTGTAGTGACGTTGTCCACTTAAAAAACACAAACCAACAGTAATAGTTTAGCCGAACTACGGCAACTCTGATTCTCATGTTCAGATGAGATACGTAGGCACAAGACGCGATGTCTTGCCGAGTTTGACTAACAACTAACACTAATTCTTTTCTCTCGCCCTCGTTGCGATTGAGACCTCCCCTTTCTCTTGCCCTAGTTGCAATCGAGACCCTTGCTTCCTGTGCAAGTTATGTTTAGGATAGGCTTGGCCCTTGTGCCAGTTAGCTAGAAACCTTAACTTAGGGTTGACTTTGCATGACAACATCTAGGCTCGAGTCGTAGTCTCCCTAGAGTTGTGTCTCCCTCTGTTATCTGGTTAGGCTAGATCCTTGTCCCTGCGTAGGGGAACTACATCGCCCTGATCTTCACACCAGATGAAGTATGTAGGCAGGAGATTGAGCTGATCTCTCCGGGCGCTTTTTTTCTTTTTGTGTGTTGTTTGACAGTTGCTAGGCTCGAGTGCCTGACTCCTTAGCAATTTGTTGTCTGTTTGTTTGAGTGTGTGCTTAACAGTTGCTAGGCTCGAGTGCCTGACTCCCTATTAACCTGTTGTGTTGTTGTGTGCTTGGAAGCTGATGTAAGACCATCGAGTGGCATTCGGGTTCCAGTGTGGGTGTGTTTTGGTTCGGATGCTGATGTAAGTCCAGTGATTGGCATTCGGGCTCCACGTTTGCCTGTGTCTTGTTTGTTTGTGTGCGTGTCAGCCGAGCTACGAATGCTCTGATTCTTCTTCGTCCAAGAAGATACGTATGCATAGGATGCGATATCCTAGCGAGCATGTGTCGTTTCCCCAGTCCGAACTACTTCGACTCTGATGTCTATGCCTGATAGACTAAGTAGGCCCAGGATGCGACATCCTGCCGAGTCAGTTTCAGTCAGTTTCTTGTGTCTCTTTCAGCCAGTGTGTGTGTGTGAGCAGCGTTTTTTTGCAACCATTTTCCTTTCTATTGTGCGTGGATCCCGTCGAGTACGACGGATGCGTAGGGGTGCTAATACCTTCCCTTCGCATAACCGACTCCCGAACCCATTCTCTTTGGTCGCGAGACCATGTTCTTTCCTAGGTTTACTCTGAGCGTTTCCTTTCCCTCTTTTGGGATAAATAACGCACGGTGGCGGCTCTGTTGTTTTTTTCTTTTCCCGCCGGTTTTTCGCGTAATGCGACAGCTGGCGACTCTGCTGGGGACATAGAGAAGTTGACCTATGCTGGTCCATCTTCCCTGAGCGAGTCTCTCCTAGCGCTCTCTAGGTTTGGGTTTTTGGTTGCTTTGTGCTGTGTGTATTTTATTGCACTCATTATTTGTTCATTTCATTTATTGATGAATTATTTTCTCATCCCCTCATTCCATTTGTTTGTATACATCAATTTGTACAAAAATACATATGCACACAAAAAAGGGCTCCCTAGGAGTACCTAGGACACTTTGGGTGCTAACACCTTCCCTCTGCGTAACCAACCCTTTTACCTATAATCTCTGACATTTTATTAGTTTTGATTTGAAAACTTCTTTCTTTTGGATTTTGTTCATACTTTTCCCTTTTCCCTTAGAAACAATAAAAGCACGTGGCGACTCTAGTTTTTATTGATGTCTTGCTTATCCATAGCTTGATGATCATGAATTTACCGCTATAGAAATTAAGTGGCGACTCTGCTGGGGAGTAGTCTTCAGTGGGTTTATCCTACTTTTTTGTGTGTATATAATTGTGTATTTGATGTATGTATATTTTTATGTATGATATAATCTGCTTGTTGTGCTTGGTGATCTCTGAGTAGTGAGATAATTTCTAACCCGAACTTGAGTTCAATTAAGATAGGAGGATGGTATAGTCATGTTCGACTTGCGTGGAGTAGTCCTTAACAAGTTTACTTGAGATCCATCTGCTCAGTGGATACCCTTTTGGATTTGGAAGTGTCACATAAGTATTTGTGGTTAGGCATTCCTATCTCTAATTTGGGTCAGAGAAGCTGAGGACCATAGAACATTTACCCCCTCTTGGCCTATTTAGGACTTAGTGCGGAGACTGTTCAAGTGTAGACTTGATAACAGTTGTTACACGATATTGCACTCAGACGAGTTTCTCTTGAGAATATTATGGGTCGATGAGTCAGTCATCTTAACCTGTAATATCCGATAGATGGAATTAAGACTCTGGGAACTTTTTAGAACATGATCTACAGGTTTCATCCTTAGTTCACTCCTTTGGGATGGTTCTTACCCAGACTCCATGCTCGTGACTCACAACAAACCCTTGATTAATGGTTGATCCAATCAAGTATTGTCAATATTATTGGTTCTATGTGTTGGCATCACTTTTGGTAAAACCTAGAGTTATCACAAGTTGTCACGCGTGTTGTCTTGACATGTGATATCAGTTTCCTGCAGGATGTTTAAATATGGTCGTGCAGGATTTAGCTGAGATGTCAGACTCGATGTTAAGACATGTGTATACAGAACATTCAGTCTGAATGTTATGCATCTTAAGATTGCACTTTTCATGCAAATTTATGTGTGATTGATGTGGAGATTGAACGCGTCATTAAAGGAGTAATTTGATTTAAAATCAGATTGATTTATTTTCCAATAAGATCATCTGTCGTGAGTAAGAAGATACGCAAGGAAAATAGATTTAGGGTTTTATGATGTCCAGGCCCATCCAAAAGCTTCTATTTAAAGGCCATATAAAACCTGGTTTTAACACACAAGAAACAAACGAAATAGTGAGAGAGAATAAGGGTTTTAGTCTTGTGTGAGCTTGTGTATTGTGAGCCATTCATTCATCCTATTGATGATCGAATTGGACTGGCTTTTGAGTTGCATTTTGTCCACTCTAAGCTTTGAAGCACGAGTGTGTCTTTACTTGGTTCAAGCTGTTAAGCAAGATCAAGTATGTGTTCTTGAAGAGTGTCTTCTTTCTTTGTAACATTTGTTTTTATATCACTGCTGTGATTGAGGGGGAGTGAGTAAGGTCTCATATCTAAGAGTTCTTAGATAGAAGTCACAGGGGTAGATATTAGGTGAAAGGACTGTAACTTGAAGTTGTTTACTGAGAGTCTTTGAACTTATTCTGTTTAGTGGATTTCCTTCCTGGCTTTGTAGCCCCCAGACGTAGGTGAGTTTGCACCGAACTGGGTTAACAATTGCTTGTGTTTCTTTGTCTTTTCTCCTGTTTATATTTTGTTTGTTATTCAGATATTAGTGTCATGACATTACCTTCGACATCTCATATTTGATACCAAAATTTCAAATATCAATGGAACTTGGGTGTTGATAAGGTGTAAACCATTATCCACCAAAATGGATGATTGATCTTGACAATGACTTGATTCATCCCTTGACCTTTGTTTGCTTGCCTTATGTGTGATCCCTTATTTGTGATTGTTGCATTCATGCATCCATGCGCATCATAACATTCATCACACGAAAATTTCAAGGAACTGAGGTATTATTTGCAAATATTTTCAAACCATGGATTATGGACGAAGGAACACTAAGAAGTACAGTTTCAGATATCCCGACTTGAAAGAGTTAAGGAAGCTAGCATCTTTTGTATTATATCCCTTGGACTTCAAACAATGCCATGGGAAGTTATTGTCTATCTTGTCTGCTGATGTGGTTGAAGGACTCCTGAGTGTGCTAGTGCAGTTCTATGATCCTCTCTACCGTTGCTTCACTTTCCCAGATTATCAGCTTGTGCCTACATTGGAGGAGTATGCCCATCTCTTAGGGATACCCGTTTCTAGTAGAATGCTTTTAGTGGATTGGAGGAGATTCCCAGATCTAATCTTATTTCTGAAGCTCTTCATTTGAAGAAATCTGAGATAGAGGCTCATTGGGCAAAGAAAGGAGGATTATTTGGGTTGCCATCAAGTTTCCTCGTCAAGGAAGCCACTACCTTTGCTCAAGCCGGTAGTGTGGACGCTTTTGAAGCTATCTTTGTGTTGCTCATTTATGGATTAGCCTTGTTCCCTAACATTGACGGTTTTGTTGATGTTAACGCCATTAGAATTTACTTGATTGAGAATCCTGTGCCTACTTTGTTGGGTGATATGTACTTCTCTTTACATTTAAGGAATTCTAAGGATGGTGGAACTATTGTCTGTTGCATTCCTCTTCTGTACAAGTGGTTTATTTCGCACTTGCCTCAGACACCTACTTTTGTGGAGAACAAACAATGTCTACGGTGGTCTCAGAGACTTATGTCTCTTACTAATGATGATATAGTTTGGTATGATCCTTCTTTGAGAAGTTTGAATATTATTGATTGTTGTGGTGAATTCTCTAATGTGCCTCTCATTTGTACACAAGGAGGAATTAACTACAGCCCTGCTTTGGCTCGTCGTCAACTTGGGTTCCCCTTGAGAGACAAACCTAATAACATGTTATTAGAAGGTCTTTTCTATCAAGAGGGTAAAGATCCCCAACATTTGAAGAGAAGATTATGCATGCTTGGTATAATGTGCATAGCAAAGGAAGATCCGAGTTTGGTCCGTGCAATTGTGTAGCTTTGGAAGCTTACGATCTTTGGGTGAAGAAGAGAGCTTTGGAGTTGAAGATGCCTTATTCTTGTGAGAGAACTATGTCTATGGTTGTGGTTGAGCCGTTAACTCTCCCTAACCAAGATGTAGAGGTGTTGGAAGACGCACTCGCCAAGATGAAGCAAGAGAAAGATATGTGGGAAGAGCATTTCCGTGCTTTGAGCAAAAAGCATGAGGAGTTGCAGTTAGAGTCTAAGGACAAAGATGCACTCATTGAGCTACTTGAAGACCGAGTGACAAAGATACAGAGAGAGTCAGAGCTTTCATCTACCAGCATGCCTCAGCCTTCCGTTGCTTGGAAGAAGATTATTGATCAGCTTATCCTCGAGAAGACTCAGATGAAGGCTTCTTTTGAGACCAAGATTCGATGCATTCGAAGGAAGTACACTCCTACAACCAGACCTTCTGACATTGTTGTTAGGGATCCTTAGGATGACTAGTCTCCTTTTCTCTTGTATTTTTATTTGGTTTCTGAAATTGTACTCAGTGTAATTCTTTCAATTATATAAATAAAAATAGATTTTTGGTCATATCAAATTGTTTTATATATGTATATATATATATATATATATATATATATAATATATATATATATATATATTATATATATATATATATATACCGATGGAGAAAATGAAACACTCGATATTTACGGATAGCGAATCTGCTGGGGAATCTTAAACGACAAAACCATTTACCGATGGTTAACAAGCGGCTGATGTTTACCGATATCGAACAATGATGTTTACCGACACCAAAGAAAGTAAAGGACACACACGGGTGTTGACAGAACGATTTTTTGTAGACACCGTGAGAGACATGCCATTTACTGATGGCCAACGATTGGAATTCGACGTTTACCGACATCGAAAGATGATGTTTACCAACATCAAAGAAAAGCACAAACATTTACGGGGATCAACACGACACTTACCGGTATCGCAAGGATGACATCTACATATGTCAAAAATAAGGCAGACACTTACTGGTGACTAAATCGGAAGAGAATCAAGCTTTCCTTTCACGGACTGGTGAGAAAATAAATCTCACTAGGATTATCGATTCTGAATGTTGCCAAGAGCAACTGCTGCAAATGTGCTACACTGATGTTGAAAAATGATCCTCTTCCGGAGATATGATCCAATCTGGTTTAATACATGTATGCATATGTTTGAGTTTTCTATGGCGTAATGCTCCACACTGAATGGAAATGCTACGCGATTTGAGAATGCGAATGCAAATGATGATTACTACATGCAAGATGCAAAGGGAGGAAAACTCCTGCTGGGAAAGCAAATGATCACTTTACTGAGCACACAATTTCTGATACGATCTTCCAACTCTGTAGGGACATACAACAATTCTGCTGAGGATAACATTCTCGGAACGGTAGAAAAACCAACTCAACTGGGAAGTCACTCGTTGGGAAAACACCAACCTCTCGACCACGCTGGGGAAACAAATTCTGAACTCGACTTAGACGACCCAACTTCTTACACGACTGGACAGTGTTGAAACAACAGGGTCTTCCTTCGAACAAACTTTGGTTCATCTGCTTTAGCCATCAACCAAAGATAGTAACCTGCAAAACGGCAAGACATACATGCCCCAGGGGATCGTATGGACAAAATATACTCAAGTGTACTCAACATTCAAAATGATTTTCATATGTTTTATCTTTCCGCACGTCATTGTCTAGCCTTCATGTTTTTAGATGCAATGTTTATCAAAAATTCGAACGTTTTTTGCAAACAAAATAGTAAAATAAAAAACAAGAGAGCAATTTGACTGAATAACGACTTTTATTGATTGAAAATGGCCTATAAAGGCAAATACATCAGGAAGCAATTCCTAGGAAGAGGTAATTGCGCCAAAAGAGAAAATAAATTATCCTATTGGCAATGTGAACACGGCATTCCACTATTTTCCAATTCTGTTATGACTCATAGTTCTTCACTTTCCCCCAAATTCTTTTCTTTCTGAGAAGAGTGATTGGACCGATCATATCCTTCAAGATGGTAAACACTGAATTGCGATGAAGTACAAATAACTAAGACTGTAGTCTTCGCTTTAATCCCTCTTTTGCCTGGACCGCCTTTTCAGGTTTTCAATCCACCGGGATACCCATTTTTGCCTAAGCCGCCTTTGCAGGTTTTCGACTTACCGGGTGTACATATTATTTTTATTCTTTATCCCTAACTTTTGCCCGAACCTTTTTCTTTTCTTTTTCTCTTGGTTCGCCGGGATGCCCTTTTTTGCCTGGACTTTCTTTTTTTGTCCAGCGGGTCAGTTTATGCGAAGTATTTTTTGACTACATCTGAGTTCACAAGAGACGGAAAATCTTCACCATCCATAGTTGTAAGCATCAAGGCTCCACCAGAAAAGACCTTTTTAACAACATATGGACCTTCATAATTCGGAGTCCACTTGCCCCTATTATCTGTACCGGGAGGAAGGATCCTCTTTAAAACTAAGTCACCTATCTGATAGCTTCGAGGATGCACTTTCTGATCAAAGGCCTTATTCATCCTTCTCTGATATAGTTGTCCATGGCACACAGCTGCTAATCGCTTTTCCTCAATTAAATTTAACTCATCAAACCTGGCTTGAACCCACTCAGCCTCGTCAAATTTTACATCCATCATCACCCTCAAAGAAGGGATTTCAACTTCTACTGGCAAGACTGCCTCCATGCCATACACAAGTGAAAACGGAGTTGCCCCGGTTGACGTACGCACTGAGGTACGATACCCATGCAAAGCGAAAGGCAACATCTCGTGCCAATCCTTGTACGTCACGACCATCTTTTGTATAATCTTTTTAATGTTTTTGTTTGCTGCCTCTACAACACCATTTATCTTTGGTCTGTAAGGAGAAGAATTATGGTGTTCGATCTTAAAGTCTTTGCAAAGCTCTTTCATCATCTTGTTATTGAGATTCGAACCATTATCAGTGATGATTCTCTCAGGAACCCCATAGCGATAGATAATTTCTTTCTTAATGAATCGAGCAACCACTTGTCTGGTAACATTGGCATAGGAAGCTGCTTCCACCCACTTGGTAAAGTAATCAATCGTGACTAGGATGAAGCGATGTCCATTAGAAGCAGTAGGTTCAATCTTTCCAATCATATCGATGCCCCACACCGCGAATGGCCAAGGAGAATTCATAATATTCAGAGGGTTTGGTGGTACATGCACTTTATCTGCATAGATCTGACATTTGTGGCACTTCCGAGCGTATTTGAAACAATCAGATTCCATGGTTATCCAGTAATAACCGGCTCTTAGTAACTTCTTGGCCATTGCATGACCACCATCATGGGTACTGAAAGATCCCTCGTGTACTTCCTGCATTAACATGTCTGCTTCGTGTCTAACCACGCATCTGAGCAGCACCATGTCAAAGTTCCTCTTGTACAAAACATCATCCTTGTTCAAGTAAAAGCTTCCAGCTAGCCTTCTCAGTGTCTTCTTATCAATCTTTGACGCTCCTTCAGGATACTCTTGGCTTTTGAGGAAATTCTTAATATCATAAAACCACGGTTTCTCATCAATAACAGACTCGGCTGCAAACACATACGCATGCCTCTCGAGTCGATTCACAGCAACGTGTGGCACATGATTCTGCCAATGAACTTTAATCATGGAAGACAATGTGGCTAAGGCATCAACCATTTGATTTTCATCTCGGGGTACATGATACAACTTTACTGTCTTGAAGAAAGTCAGGATCCTTCTAGTGTAATCTCTATAGGGAATCAAATGCGGCTGATGAGTATTCCAGTCTCCATTGACTTGGTTAATCACTAGAGAAGAATCTCCATAAATGTCCATAGTTTTGATCCTTAGATCAATGGCTTCCTCAATCCCCATGATACAGGCCTCGTACTCAGCTTCGTTGCTGGTTACTTCAAAAGTCAATCTGGCGGAAAAAGGTATGTGTGCACCTTTAGGATTAATGAGTACTTCCCCAACACCATTTCCATTCACATTTACCGCCCCATTAAACATCAATGTCCACTTGTCATCGGGATCCGGTCCTTCCTCGACAAGAGGCTCCTCACAATCTTTCATCTTTAAGTACATGATATCTTCATCGGGGAATTCAAACATCATCGGCTGATAGTCATCAATTGGTTGCTCGTCAAGGTAATCGGACAAAATACTATCCTTGATGGCCTTTTGCGACGTGTACTGGATATCATACTCTATCAAAATCAACTGCCAACGAGCCACTCGTCCAGTAAGAGCCGGCTTTTCAAAGATATACTTTACTGGGTCCATCTTAGAAATCAACAAGGTAGTATGGTTCAACATATACTGTCTTAGTCGGCGAGTAGCCTATGCCAAAGCGCAACAAGTTTTCTCGAGCAACGAATATCTTGTTTCACAGTCGCTAAACTCTTTGCTAAGGTAGTATATTGCATGCTCTTTTCGACCAGACTCGTCATGCTGTCCCAATACACACCCCATCGAATTCTCTGTTACTGAAAGGTACATTATCAGGGGCCTCCCAGGACTTGGAGGTATAAGAATTGGAGGTTTCTGCAAATATTCTTTTATCTTATCAAAATCTTTTTGACAACCATTGTTCCACCTGATTGCTTGATCTTTTCTTAGCAATTTAAATATCGGTTCGCACGTAGCTGTTAGGTGAGATATGAACCGTGCAATGTAGTTCAGCCTCCCTAAAAACCCACGAACCTGCTTTTCCGTTCTTGGTTCAGGCATTTCTTGAATAGCTTTTACTTTCGCTGGATCAACCTCAATCCCTTTCTCACTGACAATGAAACCTAACAGTTTTCCAGATCTCACTCCAAATGTACACTTGTTTGGATTCAGCCTAAGTTTGAACTTTCTCAATCTTTCGAACAACTTTTGCAAGTTTACCAAGTGCTCCTCTTATGTTTGAGACTTTTCAATCATATCATCCACGTACACTTCAATTTCTTTGTGCATCATGTCATGAAAGAGAGTCGTCATAGCTCTTTGGTAGGTAGCACCGGCATTCTTCAACCCAAATGGAATTACCTTATAACAGAATGTGCCCCAAGGTGTAATGAATGTCGTCTTCTCCATGTCTTCTGGCGCCATCTTGATCTGATTATAGCCAGAAAATCCATCCATGAAAGAGAAAACCGAGGACTGAGCAGTGTTATCGACAAATACATCAATGTGACGTAATGGGAAGTCATCTTTCGGACTGGCTCTGTTTAAATCTCGGTAATCGACACACATCCTGACTTTACCATCCTTCTTCGGCACGGGTACGATGTTGGCCACCCAAGGGGGATAATTGGTAACTGCTAGAAAACCTGCATCCAACTGTTTCTGAACCTCCTCTTTGATCTTGACAGCCATATCAGGACTAGTTTTGCGAAGCTTCTGCTTTACCGAAGGACAATCTTCTCTGAGAGGTAGCCTGTGCACCACAATATCTGTATCAAAACCAGGCATATCTTGATACGACCATG
Source organism: Lathyrus oleraceus (assembly GCF_024323335.1). Classification (NCBI taxonomy): domain Eukaryota; kingdom Viridiplantae; phylum Streptophyta; class Magnoliopsida; order Fabales; family Fabaceae; genus Lathyrus; species Lathyrus oleraceus. The sequence continues at coordinate 65,383,510 of NC_066579.1, read as the reverse complement.
CAAAGACATCTACGTATTCTCGCAGCATTTCAATCAGCCCTCTCTTGACCTTTTCCTCTAAAGTAGCCCCTATCTTGATCTCTTTCTTTGCGTCCTCAATACCAAGGTTAATGACTTTCAACTCTTCCTGATGAGGTTGAATGACCCTTTCCTCCTGTTTCAATAGTCTGGCCAATTCTTTGGGGAGTTTACAATCTTCTTCACTCTCCTCTTCGGCTTGGTAAATGGGATTATCAAAGTCGTACTGAGCCATAATAGAACTGTTTTTAATGGAATCCGCAAGATCAATTCTGCACGAACGATGTTTGATGCTTTATTTTAGAAAAGAGTTCAAGGAAGTCACAAAAAACAAAAAAACATTGCCATTTTTATTGTTTTGAAAATGAAAGTAAAAATAGAAAGACAGTGAGCACAAATTTGATTGCAAAACGTCCTTTATTGATGATAATCATTGAAAATTCAAAACATGATGTGGCCCTACAATGAACCACTAAGCCTTGGGCAGAGCGTAGGGCTTTCATGCAAAATGAAAAACAAAAGAAAATTACTCTGTCTGAAGAGTAACTTGGACTATTTCTTCAACAGTCCAGTTGTTGATCTTCTCCCCTGGAGCACACGGGTGCACCCAATTATCCATATCACAATCATTGTCACCGTCTTCATTGCCTGTTGCAAAGACATCCCCGTGATTCATCAATCCAGCGCTAGTGAAAGTACATGGCCCTTTCTGGTTCTGGACACCCTGCTCTGATAATTGAAAAGGCTGATAACCAATGTCAAACAAGTCTTCTTTTACGGGCACATCAATCACCTTGCCCCAGCCTTCCGCGTTACCTGAATGAATAACCTCTAGAGCTTGTTTATAGGACGCAATCGAGGTATCTGGTTTTTTCTGTTCAACAAAAGCCACCTTCTCAATACTGACAGTCTCAAAAGCTTGACATAGAGTTTCATGAATTTCGCCATCCATCTCCACATATTTGAAGGAGGATAAATGGCTCACAAAGATGTCCTCTTCGCCACACACGGTCACAACTTGACCATCCCACACATATTTTAGCTTTTGGTGGAGAGTCGAAGAAACTGCTCCGGCTCCGTGTATCCAGGGGCGCCCCAACAGACAACTATATGCTGGTTGAATATCCATCACATAGAAGACAATATTAAACACTTCCGGGCCGATCTTCATAGGCAACGTGACTTCACCAAAAACCGATCGCTTGGATCCATCAAAAGTAGGGACAACAAGATCACTTGGTATGAGAACAACCCCTTCGACATCAAGCTTACTCAGAACATTTTTGGGCAGCACATTCAAAGAAGAACCGGTATCAACCAAAACATGCGACAAAACGGCGCCTTTGCATTCCATCGTGATATGCAGAGCTCTATTATGATTGCGACCCTCAGGTGTCAAGTCTAGATCCGTGAATCCCAAACCATGTCTCGTGTTAACATTTGCAATAACACCTTCGAGCTGGTTAACAGAAATCTCTTGGGGCACATAAGCCATATTCAACATTTTCAACAGGGCGTCACGATGTGCCTCGAAACACATTAACAGAGAGAGAATAGAGATTTTTGATGGTGTCTGGTTCAACTGACCACGATCTTGTAATCACTCTTCTTGATAATTCTCATAAATTCCTCCACGTCCTTCTCAAAAGAATTCTCGGGCACTTCCTTTCGCACTGATTCTTCTTCAACCATAACTTGTTTTCCTTTTGTTCTAGCAAGAGCCTTAGCATTGTTATCCTTCGGAACCTGTGGTGCAAACAAACGACCACTCCTCGTAAATCCTCCGGGTCCTCCCACATTACCCACAGCCGAACCAACTGTTACTGGAGTCTGATTTACTGATATGGTCTGATTCTCAGGTCTTCTATTTCTGCAAGAAGCATTGTCATATTGCCACGGAATTTCTCTACTATTCTCAAAAAGCCTTCCACTAAAAGCAGCAATGGTGGTAGGAGTACTGATAGTTACTGGAGCATTAATAATCGCGGGAACACCAACAGTCACCGGAGCAGATATGGTCACAGGCGCAGCTACGGTCACAGGAGTACCAATAGTCACAGGCGCACTAGTAGTTCTTGGAGCATGTACAAGACCTTTTGACGGTGTAAAGTAAATGGTAATAGTCGATACCTCTCCACGGTCTTTCACCACTCGATCAAACTGTAAACAACCTTCATTCATCAATTCCTGGATACCTTCTTTCAATTTCACACAGCCGTTTTCATGATTACCACAATCTGAATAATTCTTGTCACATCCCGGGAATACTCCCCCTCTAAGCAGACGTTCCTTCACCACAAACAACGAAGTGTGAACGTCATTAACATCGATTACCAAGTTCAAACTTTCCCCATCTTCCACACTACTTACTCTGGGCCCTCCATGCTGAGGCATAGGATTATTCACCACATTCGGAGTAGGAGCAAAGTTAATCGTCTTGGCATCAATCAAATCTTGAACTTTATGGTGAAAAGCCCGACAATTCTCGATGTGGTGCCGTGGCGCACCAGAATTAAAATCACAACGGACATTAGCATCATAACCAGCGGGAATCCTTGTTAATGGAGCCATAGTGCGAAGTTCAAAAAACTTTAACCTGAGCAGTTCAGGGAGTAATTCAGCATAAGTCATTGGCAACGGATCAAAATGACGATCTGGCATTCTTTGTCTTGGTTGGAATTGGCGTTTTTGTTGTTGTTGTTGTTGTCCTCTTTGTGGTTGTTGAGGTTGGGTTGCTGGAATAGTCACAGCAGCAACTTGACGGTATTGTTGTCCTCTATTTCCATTTCTCTGATTATATATAGCATTTGTCTCACCCTCTCTCCTTCTGGGTGCCCCTGAAAATGGTTTCTTAGCACTTGAAGAACTTGAAGAACCAGGGTCTTGGATTTTTCCCGCTTTGATAAGACTTTCAGTTCTTTCTCCGCAAATCACAACATCCGAAAAACTACCAAATGGGCAACTTCCCATACGATCCATGAATACACCTTGCAGGGTTCCAATGAACATATCAGTCAATTCTCTCTCCAACATCGGAGGTTGTACTCTCGCAGCTAGCTCGCGCCACCTCTGGGCGTATTCCTTCAAACTCTCACCGGTCTTTTGAAACAAACTCTGCAACTGGGTTCTGCTCGGAGCCATGTCCATGTTATGCTTGCACTGCCTCAGAAAAGCTTCACCTAACTCTCTCCAGCTTCTGACAGATTCTTTTCTCAAGTCCATGTACCAATCCAAAGAGGCTCCAGACAAGCTGTCTTGGAAAAAGTACATCCACATTTTTTCATCATCAGTATAAGCGGATATCTTCCGGTAGTAAGCTTGCACATGAGTTCGGGGACAAGAAGTGCCATTGTACTTGTCGAAAGATGGCGCTTTGAACTTGTACGGGATCCTCAACCCATCAACTAAACCCATATTAGAAACATCAAAACCCAAAGAATTATGGCACTCCATGGCGCGAATCTTTTCATCAAGGGCGTCGACCTTTCTATCTCTCTCTTCCGCCTTTCCAAATTCATCATCATCATTGGGAATAGTGAACATATCTTCTTGCTTGTCAACCAAATGAGAAGGATGGTGAACTGGAGCACGTGACGCTCGAGCATTAGCAACCTCTGTAATGATGGGTTGTCCATTGATTCTAATACCACGCAGTTCGTCACCAGTAGCATGGTTGTTGACAGGGTTGGTAACAGCAGCGTCATCGACAGGGGCTTCTTCTGGAGGATTCTGACCGACAGGGGAAATCACAGTTTCTTGTCTCTGGGCCAAGGCTCGGAGTTCTTCTTGCCCTTGCACTACCCCTTGCATCATATTCATGAATTGGGCCATGTTGGTCCTCATCTCTTCTAGTTCTGCTTGAACTTGATCCATGATCTTCTGTTGATTCTGCCTTGTTGCGTAACGGTGCGGACGATGCTCAGCAATCCTGCCTGAAACGGGAACCAAAATGAGAAATCCTCTTCCAGAACACCTGTAATGATGCAAGAATGATATATGTATGATGTGTATGATGCGTATGATGCGTATGCTATGTTTTATCATTTCTCAGGTATTCAAGAGTCTCGTCCACCTTTGAAAAATGGCAACCTGTACTCGTAAGCGGAACATAAACAACAAAGAAGCAACATACACTAGACGGCAAGCAAAAGTGAGACATCAATAATCTCATCCATCGGCATAAGAAATAAGATTCATACAAATGTAGTTCAAGCAAAGATTCAGTTCATCAGTGTAGAACAAGGAATCCCATCCAACAATCCTGGAGGTGATTCTCAAAATAACAGCAAGACAAACTAGGGAAGTCGTCCTTCAGGAATGAGAGTCTTCAAATACTAGCACTGATCCATCAATCGGTCACACTCTGAACACTCAGGTAGAGGGGTGAGCTTCTCTTTCAGTTGTACCCTGAGTTCAACAACTTCCTCTAGGAGCTGAGATGCACGGATGTTACTTCCTCTGAGTTAGCTCTCTGCTGCATGCCTCAGATCTACCTCTTTCTTCAACTTAGTGTCTTTGTCCTTAAGCTGTTTTTCCAAGTCTCGTATCTTCTTTTTGTAATTGGCTTCCGCTTGTTGTAATCTCAAGCGTTCAAGGTGTTCTTCATCCAACATTGTTTCTATCTCATCATAGGACCTCTTTTTGTTTCCTGATCTACTAGCACTTTCACCTTGCACTCCTTTGAGTTTATGAGCCAAATTCAGCCTATCAACTTTTGCTTTGTAAAGCTCCATTAGAATCTCTTGTTCATTTTCTTTCAACTGGCGATTCTCCATTAAGGCTTGTTTGTAATACTCAGCAGGCACATTCTCAGAAGGATCAAAGGCGGTTGCTCCTGTAATGGTTCCATCCGGTCATATGGTAGCAACAAAGTTCCAACTCTTTCCTTGACCCACTCAGTGTAAGCAGGCATAGCAATTGCAAACTTCCTCCCTAAAACAGATCCATCTTTTATACCAATATTCTCCCAAGAATCGGGTTGTAGTTGATGCAACCCCTAGTTCCTATGAGTGGAACATTGCGAAACTCTCCACAACTCATAATGACGTTGCGCACATTAATCCTATAAGCTTGCCACTTGATATCATAAGATGTAAGCGACATGATCCTCTGAGTCCATTTGTGAGTATTCTGAGTATCCACAAACGGTCCATTGGTTGGTAGAAAAGACAAGAACCACTTGAGTAGCAACGGGAGACAACACCTGATAGCTCTACACTTACCATGCCTGCTGTGTATCGCATAATAGGTGTCAGCTAACAAGGTAGGCACCGGGTTTCGTCCAATGAAAATAGTGATTGCTGCCAGGTCCACGAAACTAGGCATACTAGGAAACAAAATAACTCCATAAATCATGACAGCCAACTGAGCGTTGAAAGCTACCCAATTTCCTTTCTTCGCTTCTTCCTTAGCCATTCTTACCAAGAACTTCAAGGATAAGCCCACAACATCACCGCTTGGTTTCCAATTATCGCTCACTTCCTTGATGCTCAAGTAAAGAGCCTTAGCGACAACTTTGAAATCCACCTCCTTTGGCACATCCAGGAAAGGTACTCGATTTTTGATTCGGACATTCATAAGGATGGAATACTCTTCAAGAGTGGGAGCTAGTTGGTAGTCCTGAAAAGTAAAGCAACGAAGCTCTGGATCATAGAATTGTAAGAGAGTCTGCAGAGGTACCGGATCAACCACCATCTTCAACAATGCCAAGATATCCCCATACTGATCATCAAAAACTTTCTGATTACGGTCGGTCACGAGATTACCCAATTCTTCCAAAGATGTCAACGACTCACGGTAGAAGCTGTAGGTGCAAGTCTTCCTCTTCAACTCTGGAATGGCAGCCATCTCTCGGTGTGAACAGACTCCTGAATAAACCTGAAAAGTGATATGCATATGCGGGTTAACTTTTTTCTTTTTTATGCATTATTTTTTTGAAAATAAACATGCTATGATGCAAAATGATGAAACAATGGATGGTTGGTTGTGTATCTCAAGGCACAGGATCAGAACTTCAGCATGAATTCGGAACCGGGAACCATAGAACATGGTCATCAACTTAGAACCCAGACTTCAGAACCATTGGTCACCAACAAGAACCAAACAAAAGTCACCAACAGGACACGGTCACCAACAGAACAAGTCACCATCAGTACCTGTAAATGATTCATTCTCGCCTTACTCACGGGTGTAATCTAGGCCAGGGTAAGGTCAAGAGAAACGCAGGATAAACAATCCTTTCAAGAATATCATCATATGCACACCAGGTGTATCCAACGATAATACCCCATCAGAATCTGAACTGCTCGTGATACCATGTTCCGCTAAGTGGCGCCATACCACCCGCTTCCCATGAATCACTTTACTCCTAGGTGTTCTAAAGTTCACTCATAGCCTGTGTATTGGGCCTTTTACCTCTTGTGAATCCCACCCAACAGTGAAACAGATACACAACCAGCACAGTATGCATGAAACAGTAAAGCGCACATAGGATGCAATGCCAGCAGATAAGTATGCAAAGCAATAAATGAATAACACACAATCGACAATAAACAAATGCTAGGAAAGGCCCACTGGGGAAAATATCTCCCCAGCAGAGTCGCCAGCTGTCGCTCCCCGGATTTCCCGAATCCAAGTACAAACGCGAAAAGAATGGCGAGGAAAAAAGAGTAGAGTCGCCAGCTATGTACTTTTATCCCAAGAGGAGGGAAAGGTAGTACTACATAACCAAGAGGGAACGGATAAAAAAAAGTCTCGAACCAAAGAAAACTGAGTAAGGGGGCCGGTTACGTGAAGGGAAGGTTATCGCACCCCTTCACGTCTGTGGTACTCCACAGGATCCACGCTTGCTATTTATGTCTAAAGTGTGTGTATAAAAAGTCCTATATGCAATGCGAAAGAGAGAAAATCAAAGTAGGGAAAAGAAAGAATTATTGCTCGCACAGGCCCTACCCTGCTGCATACGTATCTCAAGAAGGATTGAGAATCAGAGCACCGTAGCTCGGCTAAACTATTTTTGTTTGTTTTGTGTTTTTTAGGTGAACGACGTTACTACGCAATCTACCGGATGCTCGACCTTTGGAGACTTACTCGCCTGTAGTAGAAGGAGTTAACGGGTTCTTAGGAGAAGAAAAATCAATGAGTTTGTTTGTGTTTTAGGAATGCTCATGCAAAAAGGAAGTCCTAGACGAGGGAACCTTGCTACCTAATTGACATGCAAACGAGAGACTATACGAAGCCTAGCAATCCTATGGGGAGACGATCACACCATACAAAACAAACATGCATAAAATAAACACACCAACAAGGGGGCTCAAACATACGTGGGTAGGGCTTTAGTCAAGAGGGGTCATATCAACCTCGACAAACAAGCCATGGAAAGGTAACCAAATGGGCTCTTAACCACTAACATTGAACGTCAGGGTGAGCAGATCAAGCGGGTAATGAGGATAAGACCTCATAGCTCTTAACCCTGGACAGGGTGAGCTCATGACAAAAAGTGGGGATTCAGAAAGGTGGAACCCTCTCCACTGCCTGACCGGACAAAAGATCTTGGGCTTTTATTCTGAAGCATTGACACGTAGTGTGATCTTAAAGAATGACACACTGAATAACGGGGGATTGACTACTAAACCCTTTTATCCGTCAATTGCCTCTTCATGGAGGTCTTTAGCACTGGTGCCTCTTCTTGGAGGTCTTTGGGCACAAAAGTAAACACACAAAAACATTGCATCCTATCGAGGTCTTCCAGCTAAGAAAGCGGTAAAATACGGGAAAAGATGTAAAAGGGATCGAGAGATCTATCACACGGATAAAGATCCGAAGTAACAACAACTCAAGAAATAAGAAACCCAGAGACCTCTCAAGCTAGCACCATCAAAGAAAGCAAGTCAGCAAAGCAATCAGAATAAATCTCCAAACGGTATACCACAAATAAAGTGGAATACCAAGCAAGCTATCTCTTCAAGAGTCATGTGAGCCCTCACAAAAAAACTCAACAAACAGGTTAGAGAAACAAGATGGAGTGCAATCAAGAGTTGCACCAAACAGAAAATCACATGAATCATGCCATTAAAGTTCACAAAAAGCTCACAAAAAGCAACCAAGGGTAGGAGGCCTAAACCTCTTGTCAAACAAATGCATTGAAAGGGTATCAAAACTCAAAGTCAGGGGGCAAGGATCCACACATCAAGACATGACATACATACTAAAACATGTGCCCACATACAAAACCTAACGATACCCACTCTTCCAAATTCACCCATAATACCTCATACATTCAGAAATTTCATGTTGAAAGTATAAAGTAGTGGAAATAGGGCATACCTGATTGGGGAGGATCGATTGAAATTGAATGGCACGGTTAGGTTTGCAGAACAATCTTAGGGTTTATATGAGAGGGAATTGGTTCTTTGCATATGAGTTCCCTTCAGTCTCTGGAGGTTGCTCTGAATTAGTTAGAATCTCTCTAGGCTTTTTTCCATTGAATTTTTTTAGAATTTATAACCTGATTTTCGTGGCTTTGTGGGCTCAAATGAGAGAGGTCCAAGTCCAAGATTTTTCTGTTATATATATATATATATATATATATATATATATATATATATATATATATATATATATATATATATATATATATATATATATATTATATATATTTATTTTTTAATTTTTTAATTTTTTTTAATTATATATATATATATATATATATATATATATATATATATATATATATATTATTCTTTTTCTTTTTTTTTTTTTTTTTTTTTTCAAAACGCGTGGACTTCGCCTAGCGAGCATGACAGTTCAGGAAATTCCTCTGAGCGCAGGTGATTCTGGTGGCTTTTCTTGGGACTCGCTAGGCGACCCATTCTGCTCGCCTAGCGAGCATGACAGCTCATGAACAAACTTTTGCTCCTTTAAGATTAACGTTTTGAATGATGAATAGACCCTATTTGAATATGTGTGAAGTAACTCAAGTCATTCCCTAGCCATTTCACCTTCAGTTGACCAACAGTTGACTTTTGGCTTCATAGTTGAATTTTGAACTGTACTGAGCTCATTAAGCTTGATCCTTCAGATAGAACCCACAAAGTGACTTGAATGATATCTGAGCTTCTTGAACGACAAACTCTTGGAGCTAATTCTGATTGACATGATAAAATGCAATATGAAATGTTAAATGACCTAAAAAATGAATGCATGAATGAGGAGGGCAAATTTGAGGTGCTACAGTGCGGTAGTGAAAAGGGACATCCAGCGGTTGATGGATGAAGGCATGATCCAAATTGTTCAATCCCGTCATGTAGATGACGATGTGAATGTCATAGTGCCCGTTTTAAAGAATCTGGAAAGAGTAGTCATTCAGTACGACAGAAGTAATAGGAACAACAATTGTCAAAGATCGGTATCGCTATTGGTCATGCGGTTAGCGGGTCCAGTCCCGTATTCATCCGATAAGACTGTTCTGTATCAGTACAATGCAACGATGTTGAAATATGGTCAAGAGGTTCCATTGCCTACAACCAGCTCTGTAGTAAGTATTGCTGATGTTACTAAGGTGACCCGTAACGGTCGAGTATTTGGGTCGGTGTTCCCAAAAGATAAGGAAGAATCAATTGTCAATAAGAAGGTGAAAGTGCATGTTGTAGATCCGGTTAGTGCTTCAAAGTGTCAATCTGGTGAATCCAGCAATTTGAAGGCTAATGATGATGATGAGGTACTTCGTATAATAAAGAAGAGTGAGTTTAATGTGGTGGAGCAGTTACTCCAAACCCCCTCAAAAATTTCAGTACTGTCTCTGCTTATGAATTTAGAAGCGCACAGAGAAGCACTGCAAAGAGTTCTAGAGCAAGCGTTTATGGAACATGATGTTACGGTGGATCAGTTTGATCATATAGTAGCTAACATCACTTCTTGCAATAACCTCAGTTTTTGTGATGAGGAACTCCCTGAGGAGGGTAGGAACCATAATCTGGCTTTGCATATTTCTATGAATTGCAAAGATGATGCTTTGTCCAATGTATTAGTTGACACTGGGTCTTTGTTGAACATACTGCCAAAGTCAACCCTTTCAAAGATGTCATATCAAGGAGCGCCTATGTGGTATAGTGGTGTAATCTTCAAAGCTTTTGACGGTTCACGCAAAATAGTGATAGGTGAAGTGGACCTTCCAGTGAAGATAGGTCCGAGTGATTTTCAGATTACTTTTCAAGTAATGGATATCCACCCGGCCTACAGTTGTCTGTTAGGAAGGCCATGGATTCACTAGGCGGGAGTTGTTACCTCTACATTGCATCAAAAACTCAAATTTGTGAAGAATAGGAAAAGGCGTTGTTGGTTAACCACCTGTCATCTTTCTGTTACGTTGAAGCTATGGACGAGGTTGGAACTCCGTTCCAAGCTTTATCTATTTCTGCTGAAAAGAGAATTAGGGCACCTATGTGCTCATTGAAAGATGCAAAGAAGATTGTTGAAGAAGGTAATGTTGATCAGTGGGGGTGCATGGTAGAGGTCTCCGACAACAAAGGTAGAACCGGTCTGGGCTTTCAACAAGGTTCATCAATTGCTAGATCAAAAGATATGCAACTTAGCTTCTATAGCGGAGGATTCATTCATGGCAATGAACAACACTTAGTTGTTGTGCTAGAGGATGGTAAAGAGGAAGACTACACCAATTTTGTGACGCATGGAAAGGCTTGCAACAATTGGACTGCTGTTGACATTCCTATTATTTTGCATCGATCTAAGTAATTGCTTTTATTTGTTTTAAAAATCCTTCTCCTATGCCTAAGGGAGAAGTGAACATTGTTAGGAATTTCAAATTTGATCATCAATAAAATTAATTCTATTCATCCACATCTATGATGTTTTGTTTTTACTTTTTGATTTATTCTGAAAATGGTAATCACAAAAAACATAAATAAACAATATAATTGTCCATCTGCATAATGTTTGGTCACAAATTCACATCTCTAAAATCAAAATATCAAATCATTATGCAGGTTGGTTTCTAACCCCATTGAATACAGTGATCCTTCTCCTTCTCCAAATTTTGAATTCCCTGTGTTTGAGGCCAAGAAGGAAAGTGACGAAGAAGTGAGTGATGAATTGTATCGTCTTCTTGAGCATGATGAAAATACCATTCAGCCTTTCGAAGAGTAGATTGAGTTGGTCAACTTGGGTTCCGAAAATGATGTGAAGGAAGTCAAGATTGGGTCTCGCCTGTGTCCAGATGTTAAGAAGGGGTTGTTTGATCTTCTTCGAGAGTATTCAGATGTGTTTGCTTGGTGATATCAAGACATGCCTGGTTTGGATTCTGAGATTGTGGAGCATAGATTGTCGTTGAAGCCAGAATGCCCGCCAGTCAAGCAGAAGTTGATAAGAACGCATCCTGATATGGTTGTTAAGATAAAAGAAGAAGTGCAGAAGCAGATTGATGCTGGTTTCCTCTAACTGCTGAATATTCGCAATCGGTGGCCAATATTGTGCCTGTGCCGAAGAAAGACGGAAAAGTTTGCATGTGTGTTGATTATAGAGATTTGAATAAAGCCAGCCCGAAAGATGATTTCCCTTTCCCACACATTGATATGTTGGTAGACAATACTGCTAAATACAAAGTCTTTTTGTTTATGGATGGATTTTCCAGATATAATTAGATTCAAGATGGCACCCGAAGATATGGAGAAGACCATATTCATTACACCCTAGGGAACATTCTGTTATAGAGTGATGCCTTTCGGTTTAAAGAATGCTGGTGCAACTTACCAAAGAGCAATAACTACTCTTTTTCATGATATGATGCATAAAGAGATTGAAGTTTATGTCAATGACATGATTGCAAAATCAATTGATGAAGAGGAACATATTGAACATTTGTTGAAGCTATTCCAGCATTTGAGGAAGTATAAACTCCACTTGAATCCCAATAAGTGTACTTTTGGTGTTTGTTCTGGTAAGTTGTTGGGCTTTATTGTTAGCGAGAAGGGTATTGAGGTTGATCCTGCCAAAGTCAAAGAAATACAAGAGATGTTGGCGCCTAAAACTGAGAAGCAAGTCAGAGGTTTTCTTGGCCGCTTGAATTATATTTCCAAATTCATTTCACACATGACTACCACATGCGTGCCTATATTCAAGATTCTTTGGAAAGATCAGTCTTGTGATTGAACCGAAGATTGCCATAAAGCTTTTGAAAATATCAAAGAGTATCTGCTTAAACCTCTGATTTTGTCTTCGCTTATTAAAGGAAGATCGTTGATCATGTATTTGACTGTGCTTGAGGATAGTATGGGTTGTGTTCTTTGTCAGCAAGATGAGACTGGAAAGAAAGAATTTGGAATTTACTACCTCAATAAGAAGTTCACCGACTATGAGACTTGGTATTCTATGCTTGAGAAAACTTATTGCGCATTGGCTTGGGCTGCTAAGCGTCTGCGTCAGTATATGTTGAATCATACCACTTGGTTGATATCCAAAATGGATCCAATCAAGTATACATTTGAGAAGCCTGCTTTAACTGGAAAGATTGCAAGTCAACTTGCTAAGGAATAACTCCATACAAGTCAACATGACTATGCCATTCTCCTATCCTAAATGCACTCGAGTTCGGGTATAGAACTCATCTCACAAAGATCACCAAAGACACAAGCAATTAATATATCAAGCAATTCAATCATTACATACAATACAGTAATCCCAAATTGCACAAAAATATATCATAAAAACAATATACAATACAATACAACAAATATGAAAAGTAGGCAAAATCCACTAGGCAAATGTCCCCAGCAGAGTCGCCGCTTTTCTATAGCGGGGTATTCGTTACCTTTAGATTTATTGACTAAATCAAAAGTAAACCATACAATTCGAGTCGCCACCGCACTTCTATTTATCCAAAGGAAAGGTTAGAAAGCGAACAAAAACCTAGAAGTTTTATCAAATCAAAAACTAATAAAAATGTCAGAGATCTGGGTAAGGGGGTTGGTTATGCAATGGAAATGTTATAAGCACCCAAAACATCCTAGGTACTCCTAGGGAGCCCTTTTCATACTTGTTGTAAGGTTGGTATTTCGTGAAAATTTGTTTGTGCAAACATGATTGGGGAGATGAGAGGAGAATATACAAGTTATTTATAATTTTGTGTTTGAATGGATAAACCCATTGCCTACGTACCATCTTAAAAAAGATTAGGATCAAAACCTCGTAGTTCGGGGTAAAAATCTCAAAACAAGTCGGTGAGTTAATTGGTCCAAAAGCCTTAAGGTCTTTTGTTATCCAAGGGAGAAAACTCAACCTAAAACCACAAATCCACCATGTGAGGATAGCTTCAACATGCTAGTGAGGGGTTAAACCTATAATAAGCATGGAAGACTCATTGTCCATCACTAAGGATATAGGTGAGCATTACATCTACCTCAAGGATAACTCAAACCTAATAACTAAAGGTTATGAAAAGTTTTTGATAAGAGGTGGCCATTGAAACCACAAAAGCATTTGAATGGGTTATATTTACCAATGAAAAGTATTTACAAAATATGGTCAAAATTGACTTAAAGATTCAATTCAAAATAAGTGTTATGAAAAGAAAGTTTTAAAATCAAAAGCATAATGCTTAGGTTTCTAATGTTTGAAAAGAAGTGTTAATGTTTGCACAAAAGTTTTGGCTTGGGTTAGAGTGGAGGGAAGAAGAAGAATGGCTAAATCCTAATCATACAAGAGATGAAGGGAAACAAATAAGACCACAAATGGAGTTCCCTTCTTGAGATCATATTGATGATCCAAGTAGCTCCCATCCTTTGGAATAAGCAAGCAATTAAGTGTATACTCAAGCAATCAATCAATCAAGTGAAGCTCTTAGAAATCCCCAATGGCTCTTAGATCTCTCTCTTTAGAAGCTCATGACAATGGTTCTTCACTTAGGCTCAATGTTGGAATACCTAGCACAAGAACACACACATCAAAACGTTCTATAAAGCAAACAAAGAATGGAAAGAAAAAGTTTAGAGAATAGGTCCTTTCGATTCCTCTTCAACATTAAGCATTCTAAAGGCAGGAGGCCTAGTTGCTTTTTGACTTTTATAGCACTATAAAGGCCTAGTTGCTCTTTGACTCCATTTTTGCATAGGAAATGTCCTAAAGTCTAAGTCCTTTTTGTCCATTTTTGCATTTGGTCCTCAACAATCAAAACAAAAGCACAAGCACAATAATATATACACAATCATGTGTTCAAGTGAGCAAAAGGCAAATTGCATTAACATAAACATGTGCTCAAATGAGCAAAGGGAAAAAGCAAATGAATAATATGTACAAGAATAGTAAATTGCATAAATGTAAAATGCAAGAATTAAATGTTAATGGTTAATGGTTAATGTTAGAGTTAGTGTGCCATAAGGCAATTTAGCGCTATGTTAAGCAATCGTAATTGGACTTATGTAGAAGTCACAACTATTTGAGGCCGGTCAATAATAATGTAGGCAACAACACAAGTTAGAGATCTTGATTAGTGAATCAAGCTCCTACAACTTGTCATGCCAAAAGAAGATGAGAAATGATCTTGTATTGATTTAGGTTTTTTGCTTGATTAGGAATCAACTTATCCTTAATGCAAAGCCATTCACTTGATCCATGATCAAGTTGAATTAGATTTGAATCAAGGAAGGTTAAACCTCCCATATATCAAGGCTAACCACCAATCTTTAACTCATTGATCAAAAAAGAAAAAGAAGAAGAAGAAGATGATGATGAATAATAAAGTGCATTAATGGAAATGAAATGAGGTAATCAACAAGCATTGACCAAAGATAGATGAGATAAGGGTCAAACAATAGTAAACAGAAGCAAAAATGAAGATTAGGAGTCAAGAAACAACTAAAATATTTTTGGTATTTTTCAAAATTAAAATAATACTTGAATTAAAATGATAAAGAAAGGTCAAACTTCAAATTCACTTCAAATCAACTTTGAAAAGTCCAAGTGAATTATCCTAAATTCAACAAGGTCAAACAAAGTTTGACAATTTTTTTTAGCATTTTTAGAAGTCAGAAACTATTTTTAATCAATTAAAATGCATAAAAATAACCTAATTGAATTAAAATCTCAAATAAATCTCAAATCAATTAATAACTTGATGAGAATATTTTTCATAGACCTATCATCATTCAAAGAGGTTGGAAAAATATTTTTGTATTTTTTGAATATCAAAAACTATTTTAAATGAATTAAAAATAACCAGAAAAGAGAAAATTCCTAAAAAATATCAAATGATAAAATAAAAAATATTAAAAATCATTTTTAGAAACTAGAAATTAAAAGAAGAAAAATGCAATTGGTCTCACATTTTTTGGACCAATAATGAAGGAGATGTGATTTTTGGAAATAAAATGGAATTAAAGAAATAAAAAAGAAAATGAAATCAGAAAATAAAAATGGCAAAAAACGAGAAGCGTTGGATGACGCTCATTAAATGAGCTGGCAAATCACACGGATCACACATGCGCGCCTACCAAACACTTGAGTCAACTGAATCACACCTTGCCATTAATTAGGTCACAACATTGAGTGGCTCAGATCTAATCTGGAAATAAGAATGCACGGCCATGATTCAATCTGAAGACCATACGATGGTGTACACCACCGTCTTCTTCGGCCAGACTTCCGGCGCCGGCCAAAAGTTGCAGAGATTAAAACTCCACCAAATGTCACGATCCAGGTATCAAATGAAAGCTGGGGTGATGTACATCACCCCTGTGCCAACCAATTCTACTCTAGGCTTCCATGGAGAGAGGAATCAGAGTTTGAATTTTGTGGTGTTCAACTGAAACTTGTTGGAATTAAATTCAAAGCACAAAATGATTGCCTCTATGGAGAGGACTTCAGACAACCCAGCAACAACAAGAAATAAGCTATATACAAGTAGATTCAAAGAAAACAAGTTTGGATATAAACCTCTGAAATGAGGAGCTTGAGAGCACGATCTCTTGATGCTTATGCTTGCAGTGTGTTCTATGGATCAAGGTGAACAAGGCTTAGGAACTGTAGATCTAAAAATCAATCAAGGAAATTGAAATTTAGGTCTGAAAAATTTGAAAGAAATGGTTTGTTCCTTTGAGTATGGTTATGGAATGATCCGTGCAGCATAACAGGTGCCCTTAGGTTGTGAAAATGAGAAGCAATGAGCACTTATTTATAGCAACTGATGGCTGATATGCATGATCAAAGCATGTGCATGGATGGAAAGGGCCTCCATGCATGGGCATGTACAGGTGCATGGAGGGCCCAATTCCACTTGGATTTGCAAGCTGATGCCAAATAGAATCCAAATGGACGTGTAGATTATGTGTACTGAGCTCATGCAATGCAATTTCAATGAGTTTCCAAATTTGTATCAAATTGTTCATCTCTTCGAAAATGGCATTTCCAAAACTGAAACTTAGCCTTATGGGTAATGGTTGGAAAGCTTTTGGCCTAAGGATCATTTGTTATGTTGACCAAAACTTCATTTGAAACTTGGAAATTGGTGAAAATTGATCATGAAGTGTAGGGTGCAAAACATGTACATGTGAAAATTTCAAAAATGGCCAAACTTCAAGCCCTTCTGTTTTAGTGATGCAAGCTCCAAATGAAAAAACCTTCAATAAAATAGTTGTAGATCTTTTCAAGAACATCAATTTGGACTTAAATTTTGCATCATTTAGATTTTTTATGTAGACGTTAAGGGTACTTGAAGTTGGACTTTTTCCCATTTCAATGCCTTTGGTCCAAAGTGACCTATAATGTTTTGAATTATCACATGTATTTATTTTAGGATTTTGAAAATTTGTTCAACATAACAATTGAATTAAAAACCTTAAACTTTCCAATGCATTTGATACCACCTCAAAATCATGAAAAATGAATGAGTTATATCCTTGGGAAGTTGACCTATAATTAGGGTTTTAGTCAAAATGACCTATAATGTTTTGAAATGGATGATGACCTTCTAAGCTTAAAATCAATTTTTGATGAACATGAAAGTTGTTCATAAGGTTATTAAGAACATTTGTGCTCTTGGGGTAATCTCCATTTGAGAAACACATTAAACATTAGGTCTCAGTGTACTGCAAAATAGTCAAATGAATTGACTGATCAACTTCTCAAGTCCATGCCTCAAATCTTGATGAATTAATGATTGAGGACACTCAAATATGCATGAAATTATGAATGGAAGAACTTCCCTTGATTGTATTTGATCATGGGTTGAGGTTGCTTCATGAGCAAGGCACAGTTGATGAATAGATGAATTAGGGTTTCCTTGGGAAACAAGCCTCAAACCCTTTGGTTTGCTTTGATCAAAATGATGAATTGAGATACTTGGGGGGCACATTTGATGGATGAGAGCTTTGGGAACCATTTCCATATTTGCCTTCATCTTCACCTAGACATATTAATGAGCATAGGGGCTTCTATGAGCTTTGAATCTTGTGAATGCTCAAGCTACAAACAAAAGATGTTAGTGACATACTTTTGTGCTTTTGGTTAGTAAATAAAATAAGAAAAACAATAATATACAATTCAAGCATGCTTGGTGATCTCAAACTAACTTACAAGTGTTCCCACCCAAAGGTAAGGAGCCTAGATGCTATGATCCTTGAGGCAAGATGCAAATGCAATATTATGATGCCATGAGGGATCTTAGGGTCAAAATTGGGGTCTTACAGATGCCTCTATTTAAGGTCATTCTAGCCGGAGAAGTGAAGGTTAAAATCTTCGTCTCGACGAGGTAGAATGGGCTTAAATAATAACAAAGAGACGAATTTTGGTCCCTAAGAGACCTCATGATGCAGATGTATGTATGCAAAAGAGTAATACTTTGTGGGGATATATATCCACAAAGGAAAAAGAAATCAAGAGAAACTGAAAATCCACATGAGCAATACACTCATAAATGGGACAGAGACTCTGGGAACTCACTGGGGAGTAAAAGGGAAATAAAAATGCATGAGCAGGTCACGACTTAAAACTTGCTGATAGACAACGAGAGGGATTCCATGAAAATAAATCAACGGAAGGACTCGAGTTGACGCAAAGATGCATGTATTGGGGAATATGCCAATACAGCAAAACTATCCATAAAGGATACCTCGGATAAAAATCCAGACCCAGATGGGGAAAATCCACCAAAGGGACTCAAGCTGGGAATGTCCACAAAGGACTCATCTGAGGAAACAACAAACGAGGTATTACCGGTTACTGGGTAATAAGCTCAAGGAGACATGTGATCAAAACACCGGTATAAGGGTGGGAGAACAACATGCTCAGGGAGAATGAATATCTAAGACCGGTATAAGGGTGAGAGATATCAATCATCCAAAACATCTGAGGAAAACCTAAGAAGGTATATTTCAACTCAGAAAAAATCTGACTCCACAGGGGACCATAGTCATAATAGGGAGCAGAAGGGAAGGAACACCAGGGATACCGGTTACCGGGCATATAATAGGTGACCAACCAAGCGTGAATTCGGGAATATTCCTGAAACACTCATCATCCAAAATGAGGGCTGAAAAAGAAAACTCGACTTACAGGATGGACATCCGATTTCATAATGAAATACAAATCTTACTCGATTGGGGAAGAAAAAGACTTCGACTGATGAGTGCATGAGATATATTATCTATTACCGTCAGAACGTAGATAACATACTCGCATGGAAGATTATCCACAACCGGTTACTGGGTTAATAAAGGATAAATCGACCGAAAAGAAAAAGGACATCGGGATACCGAATACTGGGTATAAAATGATGACCAAACAAAGGGAGAAACAATCATTACCAACAAAGGGTAAATGAGAGATGACTCGCAGGGGATACATTGACGAAAATAATGATCTAGGAGATATATCACCGGTTACTGGGAGATATACTCAAAATGAAGGGATATCAATACCAAATATTGGATAAAGATAACCAACAAAGAGGGGATTACATCTAACAATTATTGAGTAGAAAACCGCAGAAGAGTAATCATCATCGGTTAGGATGAACAAAATCAAGGGTTAACTCTGCAAGGGGATAAAAACGGGGTATACAACTACCGGTATGAGGGTAGAAAACCACAAAGATAGGACTTACAGCTACCAGTTACTGGGTAGAAGGCCATAGAAATAGGACTTACAACTATTGGTTACTGGGTAGCAAGCCACAAACTCCGCCCGGGAAAAGATGGACAATTACTGGTTACTGAGCAATCATTCATCTAAACTGCGGGGAAGTGCAGGGGAAATAACAAGAGTAGTCAATCTAGGAACAAACTAGAGAGACACAACGAAACAAGGACCCAACCCAATGAGGATATAACTCAGGGGAGTAATTCCATCCCAATACATGTTTTGGGAGGAAACTGAATTAACAATCATCCACGAGGACATAACTCAGTGGGGAGTATGGAAGAAAGGATAAGTACTTTCTGCCTATGGGGCTGACTCTATATGGAGAGATCAGACACGAACATCTGCTTGGGGAAAGATGTATCACCAAATAGCAGGAGACAACAAACAAAGATATATAGCAAAGAATGCAACATGAATATCTGAATGTTGAGAATATGCATGTATATGCATGGTTTATGTATGATGAATGCTGACAAACAGACACATCTAACACAAACAAGTCCAGGGATCAACGGACAAACATCTGGTGCTACATCTCGAACGAGAAAGCCAGGCCCACTGGAGGACATCCAATCTGATGGGGCAACAGATACCAGGAAACAATAATCTCTGCAGGGAGAGTAGAACCAATCACTCCGCTGGGGATGGAAAGATAAATATTTTCAACATCCACTTTGCTCAGGAGGAATCAACAAACGGGCTCTGACCAGACAATTCCACTAGGGAAGCACTGTTGATAACTGAGTCGGGTACTACCTATAGGCGATCTACTAGGGATTAAGAGTGGGATCAACCCTGCTGAGGATGGGCAAACTGCAGATCGCTGGAGATTAATGTAGACAAGTCCACATGGGAGAAGCTACAAATCAAATGTTGAGAATTCCTCTCATGCCGGAGATTCCCTGCTCATAGCATATCAAATTATCAATTTATAAGGGATTTTAGGTCTATCCAAACCCAGGGATGACAGCCATATAATTGATAACACAAATGCTTGTCTCAGACTCTAAGGGGAATTAGAAGATTGAGGCCACACCCCAAACTCCAAATTCTCTGGGGATTTGGTGGGATGTACAACTTTCGTCTGTGCTTGCGGAGGAGACAACCTGAAAGACAAATGAAGAGGATACAGGTATGCTTGGAATATGAACATATGTCTTACCCTTTTGGAGAGCATACTATCCTTGGGAGAGCACTGAAGATATCCCAAATATCCTTTTTGTCATTGTGAGTGTTTACTTTGTTTAAAAACAATTTATGAAAATTTTATTTATTTAAAAACAATGATATTTATCAATTAAAACATGCAAAATATTTGTTGAATAGAAACAAATAAGAGTGCAAAGAATTGGGTAAAGGCTCAAATTTATTTGATGGAATGGTAGTCTGCAAATGGCAAGACTCCATGGATCTTTACAAATTTGAAATTGGTGATATATATTGGAAACGGGCTACATTGAACATAATGACCATTTCTCCACCAACTCTGAATCCGATATATTTGAGGCTTCAGTTGACGATGACTGAGCGAGACTTTGACAGATGACAGTTGAAAAGCAAAGTCTTGTCAGGATGCAGTTACTTGCCAAATCCCTAATTTTTGGCTAGATTGCCCCAAGGTGAGGTACTCAATCTAGCGGGATATATATTCATTTTATTTTATGCCTCTAACTTTTGCCTGGATCGCCCTTTCGGGTTTTCAATCCACCGAGACGCTCATTTTTGCCTAAGTCGCCCTTTCGGGTTTTCAACTTAGCGAGCTATTCTATTTTTATTTTAGGCGAAGTATTTCTTGACTGCATCTGAATTCACAGGACGAGTCAAATCCTCCCCATCCATAGTTGTAAGTATCAAAGCACCGCCTAAAAAGGCTCTCTTAACAACATATGGACCTTCATAATTTGGAGTCCACTTGCCCCTATAATCGGGCGCGAAAGACAAGACTTTCTTGAGCATGAGGTCACCTTCTCGGAACACACGAGGCTTGACCTTCTTATCAAAGGCTTTCTTCATCCTCTGCTGATATAACTGACCATGGCACATGGCAGTTAATCTCTTCTCTTCAATTAAATTCAGTTGGTCATAACGACTCTGAACCCATTCAGCATCAGTCAACTTGGCTTCCATCAAGACTCGCATTGATGGGATCTCCACCTCTACTGGGAGCACAACCTCCATGCCATATGCAAGGGAGAAAGGGGTTTCCCTTGTTGAAGTGCGGACAGAGGTACGGTATCCATGCAAAGCAAATGGTAGCATCTCATGCCAATCTTTGTACGTAACAACCATCTTCTAGACAATCTTCTTGATATTCTTGTTAGCAGCTTCAACAGCCCCATTCATCTTGGGTCTATAAGGACAAGAATTATGATGTGCAATCTTGAACTCGCTACACAGATCTTTCATCATCTTGTTGTTCAAGTTAGATCCATTATCAGTAATGATCTTGTCTGGCACACCATAACGGCATATGAGTTGATTCTTGATAAACTTCACAACCACCTGCCTGGTCACGTTTGCATATGATGCCCCTTCAACCCACTTGGTGAAGTAATCAATTGCTACGAGAATAAACTGTGACCGTTGGACGCTTTTGGCTCTATCATGCCAATCATGTCAATTCCCCACATGAAGAAAGGCCATGGTGATGAAATCACATTCAAAAGTGTCGGTGGAATATGAATTTTGTCCGCATAGATCTGACACTTGTGGCATTTCTTCACATATTTGCAACAGTCAGACTCCATTGTCAACCAATAGTAGCCTGCTCTCAACATCTTCCTAGCCATGGCATATCCATTGGAATGAGTACCAAATGAACCCTCATGGACTTCAGTCATTAACAGGTCTGCTTCGTGTCTATCCACGCATCTGAGCAAAACCATGTCAAAACTTCTTTTATGAAGCACATCGCCATTGAGGTAGAAACTACCTGATAATCTCCTCAAAGTCTTTCTATCTTTCATAGATGCCCTAGGTGGGTAAATATGACTCTGAAGAAAACATTTGATGTCATAATACCATGGCTTATCATCTTGCACCTCCTCTACTTCAAATACATGAGCGGGTCTGTCCAAACGCGTCACAGTGATATTGGGAACTTCATTCCAGAGTCTCACTACGATCATTGAAGCAAGTGTAGCAAGTGCATCTGCCATCCGATTCTCATCTCGAGGAATATGATGGAAGTCAACCTCAGTAAAGAACGTTGAAATCCTCCTCGCATAATCTCTGTATGGGATGAGGCCAGGCTGATTCGTCTCCCATTCACCCTTTATATGGTTAACAACAAGGGCCGAATCACCATAAACGTCCAGATGCTTGATCCTAAGATCAATACACTCTTCCAATCCCATAATACAGGCCTGATATTCTGCCATATAATTCGTGAATTTGAAAGTTAGCATTGTTGTAAAAGGAAAATGTGTGCCATGAGGAGTAATAATCACTGCCCCAATACCATTTCCATATTGATTTACAGCGCCATCAAACAACATGCTCCATCGGGAACCAGGCTCTGGCCCTTCATCGAGCGTAGGCTCATCATAATCTTTCATTTTCAAATACATAATCTCCTCATCTGGAAAGTCATACTGAACTGACTGATAGCCCTCAATTGGTTGATGTGCCAAGTGGTCAGCCAAGATACTACCTTTAATATCTTTCTGAGCTCGATACTCAATATCATACTCAGACAACATCATCTGCCAACGAGCAATTCTCCCAGTTAAAGCAGGCTTCTCAAAGATATACTTGATTGGATCCATTTTGGATATCAACCAAGTCGTATGATTCAACATATACTGGCGTAAGCGCTTAGCAGCCTAAGCCAAAGCACAACATGTTTTCTCAAGCATTGAGTATTGGGACTCGCAATCAGTGAACTTCTTACTCAGGTAGTAGATAGCATATTCTTTCTTCCCTGATTCGTCTTGCTGACCAAGGACACAACACATTGAGTCTTTAAGAACTGTCAGATACATGATTAAGGGTCTCCCTTCCACAGGGGGAGACAGAATCGGAGGCTCGAACAGAGACCTTTGAATACTGTCAAAGGCCTTTTGGCAATCCTCGGTCTAATCATGACGCTGATCTTTCTAGAGAAGCTTGAATATAGGCGCACATGTGGCAGTCATGTGGGATATAAATCTGGAAATATAATTCAAGCGGCCAAGAAAACCTCGGACTTGCTTCTCAGTTTTTGGCGCAGGTATCTCTTGTATTTCTTTGACCTTGGCAGGATCAACCCCAATACCTCTCTCGCTGACAATAAAGCCCAATAATTTTCCTGAACGGACTCCAAATGTACACTTGTTAGGATTCAGACAAAGCTTATACTTCCTCAAACGCTGAAAAAGCTTCAACAAGTGCTCTACATGTTCAACTTTCGTTCTCGACTTTGCAATCATATCATCAACATACACCTCGATCTCCTTGTGCATCATATCATGAAACAAGGTAGTCATAGCTCGTTGGTACGTGGCTCCGGCGTTCTTCAAATCGAAGGGCATCACTCGATAACAGAATGTTCCCCAAGGTGTGATGAATGTTGTCTTCTCCATATCCTCGGGTGCCATTTTGATCTGATTATATCCGAAAAATCCGTCCATAAATGAGAATACATTGAATTTAGCTGTATTATCTACCAACATATCAATATGTGGTAGAGGGAAATCATCTTTTGGACTAGCTTTATTCAAGTCTCTATAGTCCACACACATTCAAACTTTTCCATCTTTCTTAGGTACAAGCACAATATTGGCCACCCATTGAGGATATGTAGAAGTCACCAGAAACCCCGCATCAATTTGCTTCTAAACTTCCTCTTTAATCTTCACTGCCATATCGGGATGAGTTCTTCTGAGCTTCTGCTTCACAGGCACGCACTCAGGCTTCAAAGGCAGGAAATGTTGCACGATATCAATATCTAGACCAGGCATGTCTTCATACGACCAAGCAAAGACGTCGACGTATTCTCATAGCAACTCAATCAACCCCTTCTTAACAGATTCTTCAAGGAGTGCCCAAATCTTCACTTCTCGCACATAATCCTCAGACCCCAAGTTGACTATTTCCAAATTCTCAAGATGCGGCTGAATAATCTTCTCTTCGTGCTCAAGTAGACGTGTAATCTCATCAGGAATCTCTTCAACATCATCTTCTTCGGCCTCAAATACAGGGAACTCAAAGTTGGGAGATGGTGTTGGATCATTATGTTCAATGGGTTTGATCAATCTGCATAATGATTTTGGATATAAAGAGATTTTAGAATTCAAACAAGGCAAATTATTATGCAGATGAAAAGATTGATTTTATTCTATTTTTAAGGTTTTTTGTGATCACCAATTTCATGCAAAAAGCAAAAAGTCTAAATAATTGGAAAAACAAACATTTAACATGAATTTATTGAATGAAAATATCATTGTATTTATGAGCCAACAATGTCATCACTTCTCCTTTTGGCATGGGAGAAGGGTTTTTAAACAAAATGAACATTACGTTGACTTGTGGACAACTGTTGGAACATCAACAGCGACCCAGTTATTGCAGACCCCTCTAGGGATGACAAAGTTGCCAAAATCTTCCTCTGCATCCTCTTCCACAATAGCAGCAGCTTCCTCGTCTTGGACGGCGTGGATGAACCTACCACTCTGAAACAACCCAAACTTGTTGAAGGTGCCCGAAGAATACTCTATGCCAACCCGAGATTTGTTGTCTTCCATCTTGATCATTTGTCCTAGACCAGTAGTTGTGTCATGCTTGTAATACCCCAAAATTTACCCTTCATTTTTCCTGGAAAAAAAAAATTTTAATTAATTAATTAATTAATTAATTAAATAATTAAAATAAATAAATAAAATATAACAAATTATTTTGGACTTGGGTCTCCCTCATTCCAAGCCCATTACCCACGAAATTAGTCTATAAATACTGAAGTTTCAGTAGAGGAAAACACACTTGGAGTTACACTGGGAGATTCACTTGAGAAAAAGGGAGAGAAGCAAAATACTCTGAGGTTTCCTTGGAACAAAACACTGGACAAAACCTGAAGGGAAACCTACAAGCTACTCTGCAGCAACCTCCAGGCAACTCTGAAAGGTTCATTCTGACTTACAGACTTTCAGCTCAAGCAAACCCTGCCATTTGATTTTTCTTCTCCAATCAGGTTTGCCCTATATCCATCATCTTTATGCCTTTAATTTGAATGCTCTAAATATATGAGGTATTATGGGTGAATTTGATACCCTTTTGATGCATGTGTTTGACAAGAGGTTTAGGCCTCCTACCTTTGGTTGCTTTTTATGAGCTTTTAGTGAATTGAAAGGGCATGATTTATGTGATTACATTTTGATTTGAGGGCAACTCTTGGTTACCCTATTTTGCTTCACTAACCCTTTTGTTGAGTTTTTGTGAAGGCACCTAACTTTTGCAGGGATAACTTGCGGGGTTTCCCACTTTATTTGTGGGATACCCCCTGGAGATTTCATTCCGATTACCTGTACTGACTCACTTTCTTTAATGGTGTTTAGCTTGGAAGGATCCCTGGGTTTCCCATTCCTTTAATTGCTGTAACTTCGGATCTTTATCCGTGTGGTAATTTTTTCCCTCTCTCATACTTTATCGCTTTCTTAGCTGGAAGACCTCGATAGGAGGCAATGTTTGAGCCCCTTGGTGGCATTTTACTTTGAGATACATGTTTTGTGTTTTGTATTCATATCCCTGCAGGTAGCGCGGTTCCTTCGTCAAGGACTGCCTTTTTGCCCTCGAGCATCCCAAACCCTAAAACCCAAAGCAACACGTTTACTCCTTCTACTACAGGCGAGTAAGTCTCCAAAGGTCGAGCATCCGGTAGATTGCGTAGTAATGTTGTTCGTCCAAAACCCAATCCATAACCCCGTAGTTAGCCGAACTACGGCTTGCTCTGATTCTCATTCCAGATGAGATACGTAGGCATAAGACGCGATGTCTTAGCGAAGACACATCCCCTTAACCCATAGGTCAGCCGAGCTACGAAGACTCTGATTCTCATATTCAGATGAGATACGTATGCAGTGGATGCGACATCCACGCGAGTCATTTTCATTTAACCCTTTTTTTTTTGGTAAACAGCACAAGATAAACTCACACCCTTTAGACAAGAACTACAAAAGTGGATCCCGTAGAGTACTACGGATGCGTAGGGGCGCTAATACCTTCCCTTCGTATAACCGACTCCCGAACCCAAGATTTGGTTGCGAGACCCCGTCTTGTTCTTTCCTTTTTCAGGTTTACTTCGAGCGTTTCCCTTCCCTCCCTTGGGATAAATAACGCACGGTGGCGACTCTTCTGTCATTTTCTTTCGCCGGTTGTTTTTTTCGCACACTGTATTTTTCAGGTTGCGATAGCTGGCGACTCTGCTGGGGACCCTAAGAAGTTGACCTCTTGCTGGTCCATCTTCCCTAAGCGAGTCCCTCCTAGCTTTTGTAGTTTGTTTGTTTATTGGGTGTTCATGCTTTTGTATAGTTATTTATTTACCTGCTTTACCTTATTGCATTGTGTATATATCATTGTTATATCTGTTGGTTTTGGCTGCTTGGTGATCTTTGTGAGATGAGTTCTATACCCGAACTCGAGTGCACTTAAGATAGGAGAATGGCATAGTCCTGTCAACTTGTGTGGAGTATTCCTTAGCGAGTTGACTTGCAAGCCCATTCACTTGGTGGAGGTCATGTTGAGATCAATAATGTCACATAAGTAAGTTGTGGTTAGACATTACTTGTTCCAATATAGACCTAAGAAGCCAAGGACCTTAGTTTACCTAACCCATCTTGGCCTATTCGTAGGACGTAGTGCGAAAGTCGTTCAAATGTAAGATTTGATACGATTGTTACGCGATACTACACTCATAAGAGTCTCTCTTGAGAATATTGTTGGAATACGAGTAGTCGTTCCTCTGATAATATCCGAAAGATGGGATTATGACTATGTGAACCTTTTGTAGAACATGTTTGGCAGGTTTAAACCTTAGTACACTTCTTTTGGGTGGTTCTTAACCTAAACTCCATGCTCGTGACTTGCGACAAACCCTTGATTCATGGTTGATCCGATCAGGTATCCTTAATATCAATGAAACTCGGGTATTGATAAGGTGTAAACCATAATCCGCCAAAATGGGTGGTTGATATTAAGGATAACATGATCCATCCCATGACCTTTGTTTGGTGTGCTCTTAATTTCTCTCCAGACAGTGCAACCTGACAGATGTTCAAGCAGATACAGCAATCCTGATTGACATGCCACTGCACTGCATTCACATCGTTGCATCACATCATTTGCATTCATAATCATTCACACATGTTTATCCATTTTTGTGGGGTTTATATCTTCCACTTGATTCTAGTCGGAATTTTCTTGGTTCTCATCAACGGCTTAGTCTTTTTTTTTACACTGTTTATCAAATGTGAGACTGGAATCAAGGGGGTAGAATACCTTTGGAATTGATAAACATGTCATTGCATTTGCATATTCATTAGCATGTCTTGCATAACAGGTACTGTCGCAGGGGTGACCATTCCAGCTGCAGCACCACTACAACAACAACAATCACAACGTCAACCAGCTCAGTATCAACAACAGCAACAACCGGGTAACAGACCCGCTTATCAACAGAGGCAAAGGATGATGGACCGACATTTCGACACCCTTCCAATGTCGTACGCCCAGTTACTTTCTAGTCTTCAACAACTACAACTTGTGCAATTGCGCACTCTGGCTCCTCCTGTTGGTAGACTTCTGGTGGGTCACGACGCCAACGCTAGGTGTAGCTTCCACTCTGGGGCACCTGGCCATGACATTGAGAACTGCAAAGCTTTTAAGCACGTAGTTCAAGACCTCATAGATTCAAAGGCCATCGACCTTGCACCAGCTCCGAATGTCGTCAATAATCTCATGCCCCAGCATGGTGGAGCCAACGTTAACATGGTTGAAGGAGAAGTCAAATTAGTCGCTGCAGTCAACGAAGAAGATGGGGATAGTGATTATGACATTGACGATTGGGTGCGTCCGAAGATCCCGGGTGAAGTCATCAACAATTGGTCTTCTGAAGAGATTATCCAAGTCACTCTTCTTGAAGAGTAATTTTCTTTGTTTATTCATGCATATCCAAGTCTTACGTTCCGCCCAGGGCGTAATGACTCATTGTAGGGCCCATCTATGTGACACTTGCATTTTTTATCATAAATAAAGGACGTATTTTTGCATTCAAATATTTCGTTCCCTGTCTTTCTATTTTTGCAGTTTTTCAAAATAAAAAAAATGGCAATGTTTTGTTTAGTTTTCACTTCTTGTTCACACTCATAAGCACATACCATCACTCGTGTGATGCACGTCACCGGATCCTATTGATAACGGTTCTGCTATGGCTCGCTTCGACTTTGAAAATCCAATCTTTCAAGCTGAAGAAGAGGATGATGAAGATTGTGAACTCCCTGAAGAACTTACCAGGTTATTGAAACAAGAGGAAAGGGTTATTCAACTGCATCAAGAGTCTGTTGAAGTGATTAATCTCAGCATCGAAGACGCCAAGAAAGAAGTCAAAATAGGAGCAGGCTTGGAAAACAGTGTCAAAGAAAGATTGAGTCGGATGTTACGTGACTATGTAGAGGTTTTCGCTGGAAAAATCAAGAGATGATATGGAATGATGAATGTCAAGAAGCTTTTGACAAAATCAAGAAGTATCTCCAAGAACCTATAGATCTGATGCCACCAGTTGAAGGAAGACCTCTAATCATGTATTTGACCGTGTTAGAAAATTCAATAGGGTGTGTGTTGGGGCAACATGACGAGTCTGGTCGAAAAGAGTATGCAATATACTACCTTAGCACAAGGTACCGACTGTGAAACAAGATACTCCCAGTTCGAGAAAGCTTGCTATGCTTTGGCTTAGGCTGCTCGCCGACTAAGACAGTATATGTTGAATCATACCACTTTATTGATTTCTAAGATGGATCTTATCAAATATACATCTGAGAAACCTGCTCTCTTCGGAAGAACAACAAGATGATTGCTGAACTCTGCACGCAGTTCAAAATAAAACACCATAACTCTTCTCCGTACCGGCCAAAGATGAATGGCGCCGTGGAGGCTGCTAATAAGAATATTAAGAAGATCATACAAAAGATGACAGTAACATACAAAGACTGGCATGAGATGCTACCTTTCGCCTTGCATGGGTACCGCACTTCGGTACGTACATCGACCGGGGCAACCCCTTACTCCCTTGTGTATGGTATGGAAGCAGTCCTACCTGTTGAAGCGGAGATTCCTTCTCTAAGAGTCCTGTTGGATGTCAAGTTAGACGAAGCTGAATGGATTCGGACAAGGTTCAATGAGTTGAGTCTTATCGAAGAGAAGCGAATGGCAGCCATTTGTCATGGGCAGTTGTATCAGAGTCGGATGAAGAGAGCTTTTGATCAGAAGGTGCGTCCTCGTTGTTTCCAAGTCGGAGATTTAGTGTTGAAAAGGATCCTTCCTCCTCAGACAGATCACAGGGGCAAGTGGACTCCTAACTATGATGGACCGTATATTGTCACCAAGGTTTTTGATGGTGGGGCCTTAATGCTTGCAACTATGGATGGTGAAAACTTCACTTCCCCTGTGAACTCAGACGCAGTTAAAAAATACTTCGCATAAAATAGACCCGCTGGACAGTAAAAAAGAGTAGTCCAGGCAAAAATGGGCGTCCCGACGAACCAAGAAAATGAAAAGGTTCGGGCAAAAATTAGGGACAAAAATAAAAAAGGATTATACACCCGGTAAGCTGAAAACCTGAAAAGGCAACTTAGGCAAAAATGGGTATCCCGGTGGATCGAAAACCCGAAAAGGGCGATCCAGGCAAAAGTTAGGGATTAAGCGAATGACTGCGTTCTGAGTAGTTCTGAATCTCATCTCGTGTCAATGACTGGAAATTTTTGAAGGATAGGAAACAATCCAATCACTCTTTCAGAAAGCTGATCATCTGGAGGATCTTGAAGACGGGCAAGTCATAGCAGAATTGGAACCCAATAAAAATCCATTTCACATTGCCATTAGATTAATTTCTGTTTTTATCTATTGTGCGATTACCTCTTTCCAGGGATTGCTTCTTAGTGTAAATGCCTATTCAGAGGCCATTCAATCAATAAAATCATGTTATTCAGTATATCTCTGTTTTCATTTTCATTTTACTGTTTTGTTTGCAAAAATGACGTCCGAATTTTTGATAAACATTGCATCATGACACGTAAGGGCTTTACAGGTACATGCTTAATAAACATTTAAAATTGCTGTAAATTTTAAGTGCTTTGGATCGTCTATTCAGAACAGATACCCTCGGGGCATTTCCTTAAAATTCCCTGCAGATGATCGTGAATATCTTCCTCAGTGAAGTCACCAACAGACAAATTCGGTGTCTTATCCCTGCAGAGCTGATCAGAGCGTTGGATTCTTCAATCCCCAGCAGTTTCTCACCACCGTACTTCCCCAAGCGGTTGTTTCAGGACATACACTCCCCAGTAGAGTTGACAGTGCCAGATCATACACTCCCCAGCGGAGTTGACAGTGCCAGACTGTATCTTCCCAGCAGAAGTGGCTGCTCCTTAGAGTTCGATGCCAGATCGATAATCCCAATGCCAGATCCATGGTTTCTTTTCTTGAAGCAGAACCTCGGTACCGTATCAGTGTTTGCTCCCCCTGCTGAGTCATCTCTCGCAAATCGTGGTTGCCAGAACCATTGTAGCTTTCCTCAGCAGCAGGCTTCCAATGCCATTCTTTCCCCGATCAGAGTCTCGGTATGGCCAGAACACCGCATGGCTAGTCATCTCCCCACAGAGTTCATTGTGGTGTGTATCTCCAGCAGCCTGGCCAGAGCCCAGAGGATGGTAATCATTTCCCCAGCAGATCCCCTTGCCTCGGCTTGGCATTCTACCCAGCATTTCGCATCCCTGCATGTAGAATCATATTGCATTGCATCCTTCCAAATCGCGTAGCATTTCCATTTTTATGGAGCATTACGCCATTGAAAAATTCAAACATACGCATGTAAGCATAAAACATTCTCGGTATCCCAAGTGATAAGCTATAAGTTGTTTCCAGTACTCAGACTGAAGATTGTTCATGACTTACCTTTGTTATCCCCAGCAAGTGTCATTGGCCCATGCGCCGCCTCTATTATCATTCCCTATTTCTGCCGATGCTGACATGCATGCAGTTTCCCGGTATCCAGACCGAAGTGGCGTTCATGCCAGTGTTCCCGGTATCCAGACCGAAGTAGCGTTCAGGCCGGTGTTCCCGGTATCCAGACCGAAGTGGCGTTCAGGCCAGTTTCCCGGTATCCAGACCGAAGTGGCGTTCAGGCCAGTTTTCCGGTATTCAGACCGAAGTGGCATTCAGGCCAGTGTTCCGATATTCAGATCGAAGAAGTTTCCGACGTTCAGGTCGATGCAACTTGTGGCATTCAGGCCAGTGTTCCGGTATCCAGACCGAAGTGGCGTTCAGGCCAGTTTCCCGGTATCCAGACCGAAGTCGCGTTCAGGCCAGTTTCCCGGTATCCAGACCGAAGTGGCGTTCGAGCCAGTTTCCCGGTATCCAGACCGAAGTGGCGTTCGAGCCAGTTTTCCGGTATTCAGACCGAAGTGGCATTCAGGCCAGTTTTCCGGTATTCAGACCGAAGTGGCATTCAGGCTAGTGTTCCGATATTCAGATCGAAATGGCATTCAGGCCAGTTTTTCCGATATTCAGATCGAAGTGGCATTCAGGCCAGTGTTCCGATGTTCAGATCGAAGAAGTTTCCGACGTTCAGGTCGATGCGACTTGTGGCATTCAGGCCAATTTTCCGATATTTAGATCGAAGAAGTTTCCGACGTTCAGGTCGATGCGACTTGTGGCATTCAGGCCAAGTTTCCGATGTTCAGATCGAAGTTATTTCCAGTATTCAGACTGATGAGCGGCATTCAGGCCATGGTTATTTTCGTGCTACCATTTATTTTGGGTATCCAGATTAGCATTCTTTTTCGGTATTCAGGCTGACTCTCACCGTACCAGACGGATTCTTCTTTCAAGACCACCCCTTTGCCGATTCAGACAGGCATTTTTACTTCAGTGCAAATTTTTGGGCTTTTATTGTATTCAATCCCTTGATACCTCGAAAATGCGAAAGCCGCCGCTATCTTCTTTTCGGGTCTCCAGTTGATTGAAAAGGGGCAGCTGTAATACCCCAAAATTTACCCTTCATTTTTCCTGGAAAAAAAAAACAAAAACGAAAACGAAAACGAAAAAAAAATAAAATTAATTAATTAATTAAATAATTAAAATAAATAAATAAAATATAACAAATTATTTTGGACTTGGGTCTCCCTCATTCCAAGCCCATTACCCACGAAATTAGTCAATAAATACTGAAGTTTCAGTAGAGGAAAACACACTTGGAGTTACACTGGGAGATTCACTTGAGAAAAAGGGAGAGAAGCAAAATACTCTGAGGTTTCCTTGGAACAAAACACTGGACAAAACCTGAAGGGAAACCTACAAGCTACTCTGCAGCAACCTCCAGGCAACTCTGAAAGGTTCATTCTGACTTACAGACTTTCAGCTCAAGCAAACCCTGCCATTTGATTTTTCTTCTCCAATCAGGTTTGCCCTATATCCATCATCTTTATGCCTTTAATTTGAATGCTCTAAATATATGAGGTATTATGGGTGAATTTGATACCCTTTTGATGCATGTGTTTGACAAGAGGTTTAGGCCTCCTACCTTTGGTTGCTTTTTATGAGCTTTTAGTGAATTGAAAGGGCATGATTTATGTGATTACATTTTGATTTGAGGGCAACTCTTGGTTACCCTATTTTGCTTCACTAACCCTTTTGTTGAGTTTTTGTGAAGGCACCTAACTTTTGCAGGGATAACTTGCGGGGTTTCCCACTTTATTTGTGGGATACCCCCTGGAGATTTCATTCCGATTACCTGTACTGACTCACTTTCTTTAATGGTGTTTAGCTTGGAAGGATTCCTGGGTTTCCCATTCCTTTAATTGCTGTAACTTCGGATCTTTATCCGTGTGGTAATTTTTTCCCTCTCTCATACTTTATCGCTTTCTTAGCTAGAAGACCTCGATAGGAGGCAATGTTTGAGCCCCTTGGTGGCATTTTACTTTGAGATACATGTTTTGTGTTTTGTATTCATATCCCTGCAGGTAGCGCGGTTCCTTCGTCAAGGACTGCCTTTTTGCCCTCGAGCATCCCAAACCCTAAAACCCAAAGCAACACGTTTACTCCTTCTACTACAGGCGAGTAAGTCTCCAAAGGTCGAGCATCCGGTAGATTGCGTAGTAACGTTGTTCGTCCAAAACCCAATCCATAACCCCGTAGTTAGCCGAACTACGGCTTGCTCTGATTCTCATTCCAGATGAGATACGTAGGCATAAGACGCGATGTCTTAGCGAAGACACATCCCCTTAACCCATAGGTCAGCCGAGCTACGAAGACTCTGATTCTCATATTCAGATGAGATACGTATGCAGTGGATGCGACATCCACGCGAGTCATTTTCATTTAACCCTTTTTTTTTTGGTAAACAGCACAAGATAAACTCACACCCTTTAGACAAGAACTACAAAAGTGGATCCCGTAGAGTACTACGGATGCGTAGGGGCGCTAATACCTTCCCTTCGCATAACCGACTCCCGAACCCAAGATTTGGTTGCGAGACCCCGTCTTGTTCTTTCCTTTTTCAGGTTTACTTCGAGCGTTTCCCTTCCCTCCCTTGGGATAAATAACGCACGGTGGCGACTCTTTTGTCATTTTCTTTCGCCGGTTGTTTTTTTCGCACACTGTATTTTTCAGGTTGCGACAATGCTCAATGGCCAACTTAGCATCATTGTAGGATGTAAATGAAGAAGTTCCTTTCTTAGTAGGCTCAGCAATAGATAAAGCTTGGAACGGCGTTCCAACTTCATCCTCAGCATCTATGTAAAAAAAGGAAGACAGATGGCTAACCAGGAGAGCCTTATCTTCCCCTACCACCACCAGCTTTTTGTTCTTGACAAATTTCAATTTCTGGTGTAGGGTGGATGTCACGAGGACTGCCTCGTGAATCCATGGTCCGCCCAACAGACAGCTATATGATGGGTGGATATCCATGACCTGAAAGGTGATCTGGAAATCACTTGGTCCAATCTTGACTGGGAGTTCAACCACACCAATCACCGTCTTGCGGGATCCATCAAAAGCTTTAACGACCACTCCACTCTGCCTCATGGGAGGCCCCTCATATGACAATCTAGCCAAAGTGGATTTTGGCAACACATTCAGTGATGATCCAGTGTCTACCAGCACATTAGACATGGCATCATCCTTGCAGCTCATAGATATGTGAAGTGCCAAATTATGGTCTCTTCCCTCCTCGGGGAGATCAGCATCACAAAAACTCATATTGTTACAAACGGTGATGTTTGCAACAATACTATCAAATTGTTCTATTGTGACATCATGGTCCACATACGCCACATCCAACACCTTCTGCAGAGCTTCACGGTGTGGTTCTGAGTTCATTAACAAAGATAGTATAGAGATCTTTGATGGCGTTTGTAGAAGCTGATATACAACGTTGTATTCACTCCTTTTGATGAGTCTCAGCATCTCATCACAGTCTTCATTCATTGTGCCATTCTGGCCAGCAGAGACAGGAGTTCTTACAACGGTGGCAGGTTTATTAGCAACAAGTGTCGGATTCGGAGCAACAACAGCATTTCCAACTAGGCACACAGCAAAATCAGCAACATCAGCCCTTCTGGTGTCAGCCTGGGGTTTCAGCGGAGCCGAGAAAACACGACCATTGCGGGTCAGGCCACTGACATCAACAATATTAACAACAGAGATAGAGGGCAGAGGCACTTCCTTCCCATCTTCCAATGCCACGACATTGTGACGATAAGGGACAACCTTCTCAGAATAAAATGGCATATGGCCAGCTGGTTTAATTATCAAAGAGGGAGAAGCCTTCTGCTTGCTTCCATCATACCGGATGGCAACAGGCTCTGGGATCCGAAATACTGGAGATATCACATTGACTTCATCATCTACATCACGATTCTGAAGTATTTCAATTATACCTTCATCCAGCATTTCTTGGATGTCTTTACGGACTTGGCGACATCCCCTCTGATTGACAGTGCAAACTCGGCATCTGTCATGGTCGTGCTCATAGTGACTGTATTCACACAACACTCTGTGCATCTCGACCAACGATTATCGAATATGGCTGACATATTTGACCTTATATTTACCAGGGCAGCCCTGGACCATGTTGTCAGCAGATTTCCCATGCTCGGGCAATGGGTTCTTCTTAACATTAGGACCTACGTCATCGAAACACAAGATACCACTTCTCACAAGGTCCTGAACCTTGGTCTTCAGCAGGTAACAGTTTTCTACGTCATGTCCGGGGGCACCGGAATGATAAACACAATGTAGCTCGGGCTTATACCACCACTGAGGGTTGGTAGGTATAGTTGGTGGGTCGCATGGAGTAATCAGCTTCCTCTCTATCAAAGAGGGATATAGCTCTGCGTAGGTCATTGGAATAGGATCAAAGGTGACCCTCTTCCTCTCATAGCTGGTACTAGTCTGATTGTTGTTTCGAGGTTGGTAGGCCTGCTGTTGAGGACGGTGTTGTGGTTGTTGATATTGTTGATGTTGTTGTTGCTGGTTATTATTGTGCTGATAGTGCTGATTTTCTCTGAAAATAGGTGCTATGTGAGCACCCTGATGCTGATTACCGGCGGGACGCACGGTCTTCCTCCTCACTGAGGGTCTTATGGGTTTAACATGGGAGGTCACAACATGTGCCTCACCATCTTTCTTCTTTCCAAACACCCCATATCATTTGGCAGAAGAGCCTTCTTCTCTAGTCAGGTGCCCTTCCCTGACTCCTTCCTCCAAACGCATCCCCATGTTCACCATCACGGTGAAATCAGAAGGAGCGCTGGTAATCATCCGCTTATAATAAAATGAGCTCAATGTCTTCAGGAAGATCTTGGTCATTTCTTTCTCCTCCAGCGGAGGCACAATCTGTGCAGCTAGCTCTCGCCACCTCTGGGCGTACTCTTTGAAAGTATCCTTGTCCTTCTGGGACGTGGCTCTCAATTGATCCCTATCGGGAGCCATATCCATATTATACTTGTATTGCTTGACGAAAGCTTCTCCAAGGTCATTGAAGGATCGAATGTTTGTGCTGTCCAAGCCCATATACCATCTCAGGGCAGCACCGAACAGACTGTCCTAGAAATAATGAATAAGGAGCTGATCGTTGTCGGTCTGAGTCGACATCTTCCTTGCATACATAACCAGGTGGCTGAGAGGGAAAGTATTTCCCTTGTACTTTTCAATGTCAGGTACTTTGAACTTTACAGGGATTTTAACGTTCGGAACTAGGCAGAGTTCAGCAGCAGACTTGCCAAAGAGGTCCTTTCCTCTGAGAGTTTTAAGTTCCTTGCGGAGCTCAAGAAACTGATCATTCATAGTATCCATCTTTTCATAGACATCTGGGTCCTCAGACGGCTCAGAGTGGTAGATGGTGTCGTCTACTCTTGGCATAGTATGCACGACAGGAGGTGGAACGGCGAGGACTGGGCTAGATGTCGGCAGAGAAGCGAATGTGGGGCAAGACCCTCAGGAACAAAGTTTGCGGGCATCCCCCAGGGAAACCCGGTTGGCATAGCAGTTGGTGCAAAGTGGGCGTTGGCCGCAAGCACGGTTGAAGAAGCAATCTCGGAGATGACTGTCCTCTGGGGAGGAGTTGAAGGCGTCGAAGACAACTGGCTCTGGGCGGCCATGAAAGACTCCATCAGGGCAGTCAATCTGGCCACTTCCTCCTTGAGTTCACGGTTCTCTTGCTCTAGGTGATCCATCAGTCTTGAAGTGTTGGCTCGAGTGTAGTACCGGTGAGTCAGCTTGTCTTCAAAATAAATGAAGAACACAGAGTTAGACCATTGAACAAGAAGCCTGGAGAAAAACCTGCTTATGCACATGATGCATGCAATGCTTGTGCATATGATTTATCTTATTTTATAAGAGGAACTTTAGAGTCCTATTTGCAAATATTTGAAAATATTAATCATTTAGACATATATGGAAATATCATATCAATCATATCTGGAAAATATTTTTACACCAAAGAAGTACAGTCTTGGTAACCAAATACAATACAAGAGATAAGGAAAATGAACATCCTATGGAACCCTAGAAACAATCGTCTAAAGCTCTGGAGATGGGAAGATAAGCTGCACGAAGCCTCTTCACCTCCCTCTCATAGGCTGCTTCCATATCCGCCTTCTCTTTGGCGAGTCGATCATACTTCCTTTTCCAAAACTTGGAAGAATGAGGAAGAAGAGAAGTCACCACATCATCACGCTCATCAATAACCTGGTGCTCAAGAAACTCTACCAAAGCATCCTTCTCTCTAAGTTGCTGAAGCAACTCCTCTCGTTCACGGATCCAAGCATGTAAACGGTCTTCGTCTTTCAACTCCTCTACTCCTTGGTCAGGGAGGGTTGAAGGCCCAGCCACAACCAAAGGCGTAGGTCTCGGATACTCATAAGGAATGAGGTACTCAGAAGCTCTCCTCCTAACCCACGAGGTATAGGGTTCAAAAGCTATACAGTTCTTTGGACCAAGCTCTTTCCTTCCTTTCCTATGTATCTTGCGCCAAGCGCGGACCATCCTGCCCTTCAAGCCTTGGGGATCTTTACCCTCCTGAAAGAACACGCCTTCTAACAGAATGTTATTAGGTTTATCCTTTAGGGGGAACCCAAGCTGACAACGTGCCAAAATAGGGTTGTAGTTAATCCCACCACATGTACCAAGAAGAGGCACATTGGAGAATTCACCACAAGAGTCGACAATCTGCACACCATCATATACACGGTTGTACCAAAAGATATCATCATTAGTGAGAGACATAAGTCTCGTAGACCACCGTATACATCCTTTGTTCTCCTTGAAGGCGACTGTCTGCGGCAAGTTTGAAATAAAGCACTTGTATAACAAAGGAAAACAACACACAATGGTACCACCACCCTTTGCATTCCTCATATGCAAAGAGAAATAAGTGTCACCCAATAGAGTCGGAACAAGATTAAGAGTAGAGAAAATCCTAATAGCGCTCACATCCACAAACTTATCGATGTTTGGGAATAGCACTAGCCCATAGATGAGAAGTACAAATATGGCCTCAAAGGCGTCCTCACTCATGGCCTTCCGATACAAAGTAGCTTGAGCAATGAGGAACTCAGAAGGGAGACCTTGAATTCCACCTTTGGTAGTCATATGAGCACCAACTAGAGATTCATCTATATGCAACATATCATCTATCTCTTGAGAAGTAGGAACCCTCTCTAAGCCACTGAACGACAACTGATCCAGGATAGGTATACCCACAAGATAGGCATACTCCTCAAGCGTGGGCAAAAGTTGGAAATCCGAAAATGTGAAGCAACGATACAAGGGATCATAGAATTGCACCAATACACTCATTAAACCTTCGTCCACCCGAGTAGCCAGAATAGATAGAAGCTTCCCATGACGAGCCTTGAAACCCAAGGGATTTAATACATAGAATGTCAAATTCCTTAGCTCTTTCAAGTCGGGTTGTTTGAAACTGTAATTCTTCGTATTCCTTCTTTGTTTGTCCATGTCTGAAAATTTGCAAATAGACCTCTTAA
Source organism: Lathyrus oleraceus (assembly GCF_024323335.1). Taxonomy (NCBI): domain Eukaryota; kingdom Viridiplantae; phylum Streptophyta; class Magnoliopsida; order Fabales; family Fabaceae; genus Lathyrus; species Lathyrus oleraceus. The sequence goes on along the minus strand of NC_066579.1, from coordinate 65,344,613 downwards.
GTTCCTTGAAAATTTTCTCATTATTGATGATATGGATGCAAATGGGTGCATGAATGCATGGATGCAACAATCACACTCAAGGATCAAGCAAAGAACACCACACAAAGGTCATGGGATGGATCAAGTTATCCTTAATATCAATCATCCATTTTGATGGATTATGGTTTACACCTTATCAACACCCAAGTTCCATTGATATTAAGGATACACAAGAACGGATCAACCATGAATCAAGGGTTTGTTGCAACTCCCGAGCATGGAGTCTAGGTTAAGAACCACCCAAAGGGAGTGTACTAGGGTTTAAAACTGCCAAACATGTTCTACAAGAGGTTCCCATAGTCATCATCCCATCTTTCGGATATTATCGGATAAACGACTACTCATATTCCAAAAATATTCTCAAGAGAGACTCCTATGAGTGTAGTATCGTGCAACAATCGTGTCAAATCTTACACTTGAACGACCTTCGCACTACGTCCTAAAAATAGGCCAAGATGGGCTTGGTAGACTAAGGTCCTTGGTTTCTAAGGTCTATATTGGAAAGAGTAATGCCTAACCACGACTACTCGTGTGACATTATTGATCCCAACATGACCTCCACCAAGTGAATGGGCTTGCAAGTCAACTTGCTAAGGAATAACTCCACACAAGTCAACAAGACTATGCCATTCTCCTATCCTAAGTTCACTCGAGTTCGGGTATAGAACTCATCTCACAAAGATCACCAAACACACAAGCAATTAATATATCAAGCAATTCAATCATTACATACAATACAATAATCCCAAATTGCACAAAAATATGTCACAAAAATAATATACAATATAATACAACAAATATGAAAAGTAGGCAAAACCCACTAGGAAAATGTCCCCAGCAGAGTCGCCACTTTTCTGTAGCGGGGTATTCGTTACCTTTAGATTTATTGACTAAATCAAAAGTAAATCATACAATTCGAGTCGCCACCGCACATCTATTTATCCAAAGGAAAGGTTAGAAAGCGAACAAAAACCGAGAAGTTTTATCAAATCAAAAACTAATAAAAATGTCAGAGATCTGGGTAAGGGGGTTGGTTATGCAATGAGAAGGTTTTAAGCACCCAAAACATCCTAGGTACTCCTAGGGAGCCCTTTTCATACTTGTTGTAAGGTTGGTATTTTGTGAAAATTTGTTTGTGCAAACATGATTGGGGAGATGGGAGGAGAATATACAAGTTATTTATAATTTTGTGTTTGAATGGATAAACCCATTGCCTACGTACCATCTTAAAATAGGTTAGGATCAAAACCTCGTAGTTCGGGGTAAAAATCTCAAAACAAGTCGGTGAATTAATTGGTCCAAAAGCCTTAAGGTCTTTTGTTATCCAAGGGAGAAAACTCAACCTAAAACCACAAATCCATCATGTGAGGATAGCTTCTACATGGTAGTGAGGGGTTAACCCTATAATAAGCATGGAAGAATCATTGTCCATCACTAAGCATATAGGTGAGTATTACATCTACCTCAAGGATAACTCAAACCTAATAACTAAAGGTTATGAAAAGTTTTTGATAAGAGGTGGCCATTGAAACCATAAAAGCATTTGAATGGGTTATATTTACCAATGAAAAGTATTTACAAAATATGGTCAAAATTGACTTAAAGATTCAATTCAAAATAAGTGTTATGAAAAGAAAGTTTTAAAATCAAAAGCATAATGCTTAGGTTTCTAATGTTTGAAAAGAAGTGTTAATGTTTGCACAAAAGTTTTGGCTTGGGTTAGAGTGGAGGGAAGAAGAAGAATGGCTAAATCCTAATCATACAAGAGATGAAGGGAAAGAAATAAGACCACAAATGGAGTTCCCTTCTTGAGATCATATTGATGATTCAAGTAGCTCTCATCCTTTGGATTACGCAAGCAAATAAGTGTATACTCAAGCAATCAATCAATCAAGCGAAGCTCTTAGAAATCCCCAATGGCTCTTAGATCTCTCTCTTTAGAAGCTCATGACAATGGTTCTTCACTTAGGCTCAATGTTGGAATCCCTAGCACAAGAACACACACATCAAAAAGTTCTATAAAGCAAACAAAGAATGGACAAGAAAAAGTTTAGAGAATAGGTCCTTTCGATTCCTCTTCAACATTAAGCATTCTAAAGGCAGGAGGCCTAGTTGCTCTTTGACTTTTATAGCACTCTAAAGGCCTAAGGCCTAGTTGCTCTTTGACTCCATTTTTGCATAGGAAATGTCCTAAAGTCTAAGTCCTTTTTGTCCATTTTTGCATTTGGTCCACAACAATCAAAACAAAAGCACAAGCACAATAATATATACACAATCATGTGTTCAAGTGAGCAAAAGGCAAATTGCATTAACATAAACATGTGCTCAAATGAGCAAAGCACAAAAGCAAATGAATAATAGGTACAAGAATAGTAAATTGCATAAATGTAAAATGCAAGAATTAAATGTTAATGGTTAATGGTTAGTGTTAGAGTTAGTGTGCCATAAGGCAATTTAGCACTATGTTAAGCAATCGTAATTGGACTTATGTAGAAGTCACAACTATTTGAGGTCGGTCAATAATAATGTAGGCAACAACACAAGTTAGAGATCTTGATTAGTGAATCAAGCTCCTACAACTTGCCATGCCAAAAAAAGATGAGAAATGATCTTGTATTGATTTAGGTTTTTTGCTTGATTAGGAAGCAACCTATCCTTAATGCAAAGCCATTCACTTGATCCATGATCAAGTTGAATTAGATTTGAATCAAGGAAGGTTAAACCTCCCATATATCAAGGCTAACCACCAATCTTTAACTCATTGATCAAAAAATAAAAAGAAGAAGAAGAAGAAGAAGAAGATGAATAATAAAGTGCATTAATGGAAATGAAATGAGGTAATCAACAAGCATTGACCAAAGATAGATGAGATCAAGGTTAAACAATAGTAAACAGAAGCAAAAAAGAAGATTAGGAGTCAAGAAACAAATAAAATATTTTCGGTATTTTTCAAAATTAAAATAATACTTGAATTAAAATAATAAAGAAAGTTCAAACTTCAAATTCACTTCAAATCAACTTTGAAAAGTCCAAGTGAATTATCCTAAGTTCAACAAGGTCAAACAAAGTTTGACAAAAAATTTCAGCATTTTTAGAAGTCAGAAACTATTTTTAATCAATTAAAATGCATAAAACATAACCTAATTGAATTAAAATCTCAAATAAATCTCAAATCAATTAATAAATTGATGAAAATATTTTTCATAGACCTATCATCATTCAAAGAGGTTGGAAAAATATTTTTGTATTTTTTGAAAATATCAAAAACTATTTTAAATGAATTAAAAATAACCAGAAAAGAGAAAATTCCTAAAGAATATCAAATGATAAAATAAAAAATATTAAAAATCATTTTTAGAAACTAGAAATTAAAAGAAGAAAAATGCAATTGGTCTCACATTTTTTGGACCAGTAATGAAGGAGATATGATTTTTGGAAATAAAATGCAATTAAAGAAATAAAAAAGAAAATGAAATCAGAAAATAAAAATGGCAAAAAACGAGAAGCGTTGGATGAATCTCATTAAATGAGCTGGCAAATCACACGGATCACACATGCGCGCCTACCAAACACTTGAGTCAACTGAATCACACCTTGCCATTAATTAGGTCATAACATTGGGTGGCTCAGATCTAATCTAGAAATAAGAATGCACGACCATGATTCAATCTGGAGACCAGACAGTGGTGTACACCCCCGACTTCTCCGGCCAGACTTCCTGCGCCGGCCAAAAGTTGCAGATATTAAAACTCCACCAAATGCCACGATCCAGGTATCAAATGAAGGCCGGGGTGATGTACATCACCCCTGTGCCAACCAATTCTACTCTAGGATTCCATGGAGAGAGGAATCAGAGTTTGAATTTTGTGGTGTTCAACTGAAACTTGTTGGAATTCAAAAATTCAAAGCACAAAATGATTGTCTCTATGGAGAGGACTTCAAACAACCCAGCAACAACAAGAAATAAGCTATATACAAGTAGATTCAAAGAAAACAAGTTTGGATGTAAACCTCTAAAATGAGGAGCTTGATAGCACGATCGCTTGATGCTTATGCTTGCAGTGTGTTCTATGGATCAAGGTGAGCAAGGCTTAGGAATTGTAGATCTAAAAATCAATCAAGGAAATTGAAATTTAGATCTGAAAATTTTGAAAGAAATGGTGAGTTCCTTTGAGTATGGTTATGGAATGATTTGTGCAGCATAACAGGTGCCCTTAGGTTGTGAAAATGAGAAGCAATGAGCACTTATTTATAGCAACTAATGGCTGATATGCATGATCAAAGCATGTGCATGGATGGAAAGGGCCTTCATGCATGGGCCTGTACAGGCGCATGGAGGGCCCAACTCCACTTGGATTTGCAAGCTGATGCCAAATAGAATCAAAATGGACGTGCAAATTATGTGTACCGAGCTCATGCAATGCAATTTCAATGAGTTTCCAAAATTGTACCAAATTGTTCATCTGTTCGAAAATGGCATTTCCAAAACTGAAACATAGCCTTATGGATAATGGTTGGAATGCTTTTGGCATGAGGATCATTTGTTATGTTGACCAAAACTTCATTTGAAACTTGGAAATTGGTGAAAATTGATCATGAAGTGTAGGGTGCAAAACATGTACATGTGAAAATTTCAAAAATGGCCAAACTTCAAGCCCTTTGGTTTCAATGATGAAAGCTCCAAATGACAAAACCTTCAACACCAAAGTTGTAGATCTTTTCAAGACAATCAATTTGGACTTAAATTTTTCATCATATAGATTTTTAATGAAGATGTTATGGGCACTTGAAGTTGGACATTTTCCCATTTCAATGCCTTTGGTCCAAAGTGACCAATAATGTTTTGAATTATAACATATATTTATTTTAGGATTTTGAAAATTTGTTCAACATAACAATTGAAATAGACACCTTAAAATTTCCAATGCATTTGATAACACCTCAAAATCATGAAAAATGAATGAGTTATGTCCTTGGGAAGTTGACCTATAATTAGGGTTTCAGTCAAAATGACCTATAATGTTTTGAAATGGATGATGACCTTACAAGCTTAAAATAAATTTTTGATGAACATTAAAGTTGTTCATAAGGTTCTTAAGAACATTTTGTCTCTTGGGGTAATCTTCATTTGACAAACACATTAAACGTTAGGTCTCAGTGTACTTCAAAATAGTTAGATGAATTGACTGATCAACTTCTCAAGTCCATGCCTCAAATCTTGATGAATTAATGATTGAGGACACTCAAATATACTAAAATATGCGTGAAATGATGAATGGAAGAACTTCCCTTGATTGTATTTGATCATGGGTTGAGGTTGCTTCATGAGCAAGGCATAGTTGATGAACAGATGAATTAGGGTTTCCTTGGGAAATAAGCCTCAAACCCTTTGGTTTGATTTAATCAAAATGAAGAATTGAGATACTTGGGGGGCACATTTGATGGATGAGAGCTTTGGGAACCATTGCCATGCTTGCCTTCATCTTCACCTAGACATATCAATGAGCATAGGGGCTTCTATGAGCTTTGAATCTTGTGAATGCTCAAGCTACAAACAAAAGATGTTAGTGACATATTTTTGTGCTTTTGGTTAGTAAACAAAATAAGAAAAGAAATAATATACAATTCAAGCATGCTTGGTGATCTTAAACCAACTTACAAGTGTTCCCATCCAAAGGTAAGGAGCCAAGATGCTATGATCCTTGAGGCAAGATGCTTAATGTAATGTTATGATGCCATGAGGGATCTTAGGGTCAAAATTGGGGTCTTATAGTTGGCTTCAATGATCATAGTGAAATATTGGAATGAAGTTCCCAATTTGACTGTGATGCGTCTTGATAGGCCAGCTCATGTGTTTGCTGTTGAAGAAGTCAAAGATGAAAAGCCGTGGTACTACGACATCAAGTGTTTCCTCCAAAGTCATGTTTAGCTGACTGGGGCATCTTTGAAAGATAAGAAGACTTTGAGAAGATTAGTCGGCAATTTCTAAATGAATGGGGATGTGTTGTACAAAATAAATTTCGATATGGTTCTGCTCAAATACGTAGATAGACACAAAGCAGACTTGTTGATGACTGAAGTTCATGAAGGTTCCGTTGGTACTCATGCCAATGGACATGCAATGGCGAAGAAGATGTTGCGAGCAGGTTACTATTGGTTGAGAATGGAATCTGATTGTTGCAAGTTTGTGAAGAAACGCCACAAGTGTGAAATTTATGCGAATAAGATTCATGTTCCTCCGACACTATTGAACATCATTTCCTTCCAATCGCCCTTTTCCATGTGGGGAATCGATATGATTGGCATGATTGATCCCAAAGCTTCAAACGAACATCGTTTCATTTTGGTGGCAATTGACTACTTCACAAAATGGGTTGAAGCGGCATCGTATGTGAGTGTAACCAAGCAAGTTGTTGTAAGGTTTATCAAGAATCAGATTATATGTCGTTATGGTGTGCCAAGTAAGATCATTACTGATAATGGATCGAACTTGAATAACAATATGGTGGAAGCTCTTTGTAAACACTTCAATATTGCACATCATAATTCTTCTCCCTAGAGACCCAAGATGAATGGGGCTGTTGAAGTTGCAAATAAGAATATCAAGAAGATTATTCAGAAGATGGTTGTGATGTATTAGGATTGGCAAGAGATGATCCCATTTGCTTTGCATGGGTATCGTATATCCATCCGCACTTCAACAGGGGCAACCCCTTTCTCTCTTGTATATGGTATGGAAGCAGTGCTCCCCGTAGAGGTTGAGATTCCGTTATTACGTGTGCTCATGGAAGCCAAGTTGACTGAGGTTGAATGGTGTCAAACCAGGTATGATCAGCTGAATTTGATTGAAGAAAAGAGATTAACTGCCATGTGCCATGGTCAGCTATATCAGCAAAGGATGAAGAAAGCTTTTGATAAGAAGGTCAGACCTCAGGTATTCAGGAAAGGTGACCTTGTGCTCAAGAAGATTTTATCTTTCAAACTAGATTCTATGGGGCAAGTGGATTCCTAATTATGAAGGCCCATATGTTGTCAAGAAAGCCTTTTCAGGCGGTGCTTTGATTCTTACAACTATGGATGGTGAAGAGTTCACTCGTCCTGTGAACGCAGACGTAATCAATAAATACTTGACTAAAAATAAATAAAAAGAACAACTCGCTAAGTTGAAAACCCAAAAGGGCGACTTATGCAAAAAATGAGCATCTCGGTGGATTGAAAACCCAAAAGGGAGATCCAGGCAAAACTTAGAGACATAAAAGAGAAAGAATTTTCCCGATAAGTTGAGTACCCCACCTTGGGGCAACTTATGAAAAAATTAGGGATTATGGCAAGTAACTGCATTCTGCTGAGAAACTTTGTTGAGCATAAAGGTTGACATCAATTCATCGTCCCCAGTAGCGGCCAAAAGCATAGTGGATATCAAAAGTTGGTAGAAGAATTAGTGGTCAATTGTATTCAATGTAACCCTTTTCCATGTAAATTACCGTTTTCAAATTTGTAAATATCTATTGAGTCTTGTCATTTATAGAATACCATTCTATTAAATAAAGTTGAACTTTTATCCAATTGTTACCACTCTCATTTATTTCAGTCAAATAGTTTAAATTTTATTATGACCATTTTTTGAAATTAAATTTTTAATCAAAATCATTTTTTATTAAACATATAAAAGAAAGAATTTTAAAGCAATTAAAAAGAAATATCAACATCATTTCGAAAAATAACAAGTCCTAAGTGTGAAGCATCAATGGTTCCCGAGCAGTTAACCCTCAGTTATCTCTAGCCGAGTTAGTTGATTCAGATCTCCAGTGGATCTTGTGGACATTCCCCTACGGAGTTTATGTATTCCTCATCAGGGTTGATGTTTGTTTTAATATCCAGCAGAGTAAGGATGGTTTTCTCAACAAATTGCGTTGTTTCTTCCACCAGTCGCTATCCAATTCGATCCTAGTCAGAGTTTCCTCCTGGGTTTCTAAGCAGCTATTTGTGTTTATCCTCTGCATGGTTGTCTCCCATTTGATATAGTGTTGACCTAGAATTCCCTGCAGATTCGATAATGTTTCCTTTCCTCAACGGATCTCCTAATTCCCCGGTTAGGGTTGAGCTTTTGGGATCTCTCTATTCTCCGACAGTTGTCTCCCCCTTTTTGTGGATTGACCGAGGATTATACCGATGATTCAAATTTTGCGACACCTTTGTATCCTTGGCGATTGTTTTGTCAGCATAATCATCATATATACATATACATATACACTCATATAATTTCATTATTGCATCATTTCACTTTGAGAATCATTCCTGTAATTCTTATTCTCTGTTATGGTGGTACTTTACCCCCATATGTGTTTGGTGTCTGTCCTCCTTCAATTGTAGAGTGTCATCCCCTTAAGCAGAAAGACTTTAACCTTTCTCCTTTCCCCACTGAGTTATTTCCTCGTGGATGCTTTTTTGTTTTAGTTTCCTCCCTAGTTGATTATCTGGATGGAGTCACTCCCCTGAGTTATATCCTCATTGGGTTGAGTCTTGATTGATCGTTTCTTTCTAGCTCTTGCCTGGATAGATGCTTTGGGTCCCCTAAGAGTTTATTACCCAGTAACTGGTAATATTCTTCTTAGTTTGTAGTTCGTTACTTCTTGCCCAATACCCGATAAAAGTACCCCTGTTTTCCCTATTAGTAGAGTCCCCAGTGGATTCATTTTTTCCGGAAGTATATCCTTGATATGTTCATCCTAACCGATGACGGATATCTTTCTTCCCCTGTTTGAGTTTATCCTTGATATGTTCATCCTAACTGATGGAGGATGCTCTCATCCCGTGGTATTCTACTCATTAAAAAGGTAGTTGTAATCCCTATTTTGTTCCCCAGAGAGTTAATCCTTGATATGTTCATCCTAACCGATGACGGGTTTCCTTCTCTTTGTGGTCTTCTACCCAGTAACGGATAGTTGTAAATCCTACTTTCCCTCAATAGAGTTTATCCTTGATATGTTCATCCTAACCGGTGACAAATTTTCTCTTTGTTGGTATTCTATCCAGTATTCGATAGATGTAATTCCTACTTTTTGCTCAGTTGGTTTATCCTTGATATGTTCATCCTAACCGATGACGGATATCCTCTTTGACATCCCAAGGAAAGTCTATCCTTGATATGTTCATCCTAACCAATGACGAATTTTCTTTCCTTTTGAGTCTATCCTTGATATGTTCATCCTAACCGATGATGGATATTCTCATCCTTGGTCTTCTACCCACCAACTGGTAGTTGTAAATCCTATTTCTGCATTTTTCCCCAGCAAGGTTATTCTTACCCAGTAACCGGTAATGAATACTCTCTCCTGGTGGTTCCCAGCGAGTCATCCTTGATATGTTCATCCTAACCGATGACAAGTGACCTCTTTGTCGTACTTTTATTATCTCCTTACCCAGTGACAGGTAGTGGATAATAGATTTCTGCTCCTCTTGTGTTGAAGTTTATTTCTTCCCCCAGTTGAGTTGAGTGCGCATTTCCTCAATGAAATCTCTTTTCCTGCATGATTCAAGTACGTCAGTTTTATCCTGATCTACTTGTTTCCCCTACGGATGTTTTGTTTCCCCGACTGAGTCTTTCCATTTTTATGGAATTCCTCTAGTCCCCCAGCAGTTTTCAAGTCGTAGCTTGGCCTACGCATAACCCCTTTCTCCCCCCAGAGTCTCATGCTCCCTAAAGAGTTTTCCTTATGGAATGCATTATGCTCCTGCGAATATTCGGTCTCTCTGATTTCTTCTCCTTTGTAGCAACTTTTACCCATAGAGAATTTGCTTCTACATTCATACCATATGCATCACGGGGTCTCTTAGGGACCAAAATTTGTTTATATGTTGTTATTTAAGCCCATTCTACTGAGTCGATACAAATATTCTAACCTTCACCTCCTCAATTAGAATATCCTTAAATAGGGGCAACTGTAAGACCCCAATTTTGACCCTAAGATCCCTCATGTTATCCCATCATGTGCATTAGCATTGGGATCACACCTTGGCATCCTCCTTACCCCTCTTTTATTGGGTTTGTTTTGGGAGAGATCACAAATCACCATGTGATGGTATCATACTTGTATTTTACCATTTTACTAACCAAAATACCAAAAATATGTCTGTGCATTTGCCTAAGTCTTTTGTAGGTACGACATGGTTCCCATTGATCTATCAAGTTCACATCTAGGGTTTAAGACTCTCATGTCTAAGAGCATAACCATATATTGATCCACAATGTCTCAAAGCACCATATATGAGTCCCAATGATCTCTACATGTCATATTGATCAAGTATTCTTCAAGAGTTTATAGGTGATTTGCCTTGGAAACCCTAGTTTGACTTGGTATCTTAAGTAACTTCTCCAACAAGCTATCTCACCATTTGATCAAACATCTCAAGGGACATTTCAAAATTCATCATCTTATTCATAAATGATCTACCATGAGCCTAGAAAGTCAAGATAATTGAAGGTTAGCAAGTTGGTTGATGGTGGTTGGCCAGATGAATTCATCTGATCAAAACTAGGTCTCCGTAGACCCTATCTCCTACAATTTTCACCATATGAAAATGATTACAAGATCAAAGTTACTCTAAGTCACATTCCAAACAACTTTCATGTTAAGACCTAGAGCTAGGTTTTCTTGGAAAACCATTTTCTATGTTGAAACGTTATAGGTCATTTTGTCTAAACCCTAACTTGAAAGTCAACTTCCCAAGGCCATAACTTGCTCAATTTTTATGAGATGAAATATTTCCAAGTTGAACAATCAAATTCAATATGTCTACTTCAACTTTGATGTTTGGAGTTGGAGATAATTCAACTTTTATGAGCATGTTATATGAGGATACATTATAGGTCTTTTTTGACCTATACCATTGAACAAGTGATTTTCCTCAACTTCAAAAATGCATAACTCTATCATTATAAATCCAAATGACATGAAATTGGTGACCATTTTGAAGGTCTTTTAAAGAGATACAACTTTGAAGAAGACACGTTTCTTATTTCAAGCTCACATAAAAAGTTAAGCAAGGTGGAATATTGAGATATATGGCTTAACACTTAAAAAAAATTCAACATGTTGAAATTTCCAAATTCCACCTCAAAATTCTCCATGATCCAAGTTCAAAATGAAAAAGTGTCCAACATCAAAGTTGTTCCCCTTGACCTAAGCTTTCCAAAAAACCCAATTTCATGCATTTTGGATAAGATTTGCTAGGGCTACGCATGGTCTTAACAGGGCTGTATCATTGGAGAAAATCAAATGCCGAAAACTCCACATATCATTGCCTTGCCATTCAAGCATCATTTGAACTTCAGTACAAATGTAATTGGATCAAATTGGATTGCTTCATGGGCCTGTACACGCCCATGTAAGCTTGTGCATCACCTTGCCAATTTTAGCAATTTTTCAAGTGTGCAAATAACACTCTAAAATGCTATAAATACAATGCCTTGGAGCTCATTTCAGACACACCTTGCGCGCCAGCTTTGCCCCCCATTTAAAACCCTCATAATTTAAAGGAAAACCTGAGAATTTTCAACTTGAAAATTGAGTTTGAATCTCACTGTTTGGAGATTCAAAAACTCCAGGATCCAAAGCTTTGTACCATTGCCAAACTACTTCTGCAAGCTCCTCGAGTGTGATCAAATCAAGTTTGAAGCAAGCAAGATCCATTTCTGCATAGCATTGAAGGTAATTTTCAGAAAACTTCTTCTCTTTGATTCTCACTCAATTCTTATCAATTCTCTTGGATCTTTTGTTGTCTGAAGTCCTACCAATGTAGGCAAGAAGATTGTGTTGCTTTGAGGCCAAATCGAAGCAACTCAGTTGACACACCTCAAAATTCAACTCCTCATATCTTTCTATATGTGTGGAGTTAGTTAAATTTGAGGTCAAATTCGTGCTCTACACAATTTTTTCTTTCAGATCATGTCCTCTTTTTTCATTTTCTTTATGGTGATGAGTGAACCAGTCCTGTGGACCTCGCCTGAGAAGGTGACCAGAGGTCCAGCGTCGGCGGTGTGCTGGACAGGTTCTGAGTCATTGATCTCATTTAAAATGTTTTAATCTTGGGCGTTGGTTGTGATTACCACGCGTGTGGCGCGCTGACTAAGTTCCACCAAGGAATGCGCATTTCCATCCACTTGATCTGCCACCTCAATTAATGAGGGAGATCAAGTGGTCCATGTTATTTTTATTTTCTAATTTTTATTTTATTTCATTTGATTTTCATTAATTCATATTAATTTTAATATTGATCCAAAAAATATGAGAGTTTCACCAAAAAAAATTAAATAAATTCCACTTTCATATTTTGAATTAAAATTATTTTTTGGATCATTATTAATATTTTTCATGATTTAATTGATTTTGTGAATATTTTTAATTGTTTAAAAATACTTTTAAGTCTCTAAAAATTCTGAAATTTTTTCTCCAAGGTCCTTTGACCTTGTTTGACCTATGATAAATCTCATGGCCATTTCTTTGGTGTTTTGATGAGATTTTTGGAATTTGACAAACCATATTTAATTTAATGCATTATTTTTAGTATTTTTAAATTGAATAAATGCCAAATAATTGTGTTGAGCTATTTTGATGATTTGTATAAGTTTGACTTGTGTTGTTGGGCCTTGGTCAATGTTGATTTGACTTTAAAAGGTTAAGATCATTGGATTTAGGGGATTGATGGAGTGTACATTCCATCTCCCAAAATGAATGAATGATCTTAACTTGGTAAAAGTCCTCCTTTGACCAATTTAAGTTTTGATCCATTCCCCTCCCTCTTCATCTAATTCCCTTTTTTTATGCATCCATTTCATTTGGTCTATGATGTCTCAAAATCCTAAGGCTAGTTGATTGAAAAATTAACATAAGTATGGATGAGATTAGGCCACCTATTTTGCATATACTTTTGTGTGTGGTATGTTTCATGCGCATAATCCATTATATTATGTCTCTAACATGCATTAACACCAAAATTCTATTGCCCAACCTCAAATAGTTGTTTCTTCTACATAAGTCCAATTACGATTGCTTAACATAGCACTAAATTTTTGATACAAAAGGCATAGCATTCTAGTTAGTTATATTGTAAGTCTCCCCTCTTTCATGGTATTGTGTGGAAACTTGGCCTTTTTTCCTTCCTTTGGAAGATTTCTTGGTTCAAGGATCCATGCTTGTGATAAGTGGGTTGAGTGTTCTCCAAACAATGACTTAAAATGAAAAGCAAAAGCAAAAGCAATACTAACTTCTAATTCATTAATAACTAAAATTTAATTTCAAGCCATTTACTTTTAATGCACTTTAATTTTTAAGCTCTATTCATTTGCCATTATTCATACCATTTTAGTTGTTTATGTTAATGTCATTTTCACTTTGTCCACTTGGACCATATTGTGTGATATATCTTGTTTGTGTGTACTTTGTCTACTTGTGTGGTCTTTGACCATTAATGTACATAATAAGAACAAAAAACCCTAAAAACACTTTTGTGTGGACTGTTGGTTTGATCTTGAATAATTGGACTTAGAATCTAGGCAACATCCCTATGCAAAAGGACTTGGCCAATGCCAACTTTCATATAACCAAGTGCTTGCAATTTGGAACCTCATCTGATACATCATTGAATATCCATCTGAATTCATCTGCAACATGATCACTGTGAAGCTGTTATTTTGAACCAGTGACTTGTGGAATTCATCTACTACATAGGCCAATTTGAAGAAGATCATGGAGTGACTAAAGCTTGGATGTGGCTATCTTTATTTGATGCCTTGCTCTTCAAGTTAATATTGTATGCATTATTTGTTGCTTGATTCTAATATCCAAGGGAATTTGGGGATTCTATATGAAATTCTTGTTTATTGAATTAATACCCATCGGTCAGATCTTTTCAACTCTTAACTTTTAAATTTGTGCTTAGGATTAGGCTCTTCAACTCCTCCCCACTTCTTTAATTTCAAAATTTCTCCCTCGTTTTAAAAGTCTTCTTTGCTTGTGTCTGTTTTTTCTAAACTTTGACCATATTGCAAATTAGAAACTTTGGCCTTATGCCATTGCAATTTTAAACTTCTTTTCTCAATCAAACTTGTAAATAGACTTAATTATAATTGACTTAAACTTTCAAAAATTCAAAAAGAACTAACTCATTCAAACCATTTTAGGCCTTTGTGCCTTTCAAACTTAATTTTTGTTAAAGGCAATGCATCCACTTTGAAATTTATACCACGAACTACGCGGTTTTGGTCCCTCATTTTTATGTTGGTACGTAGGCACAAGTCTGAAGGTCTTGTCAAACACAAAAAAATATAATTAATGAATTCTTTTCTCATCCCCTCATTCCATTTGTTTGTATACATCAATTTGTACAAAAATACATATGCACATAAAAAAGGGCTCCCTAGGAGTACCTAGGACACTTTGATTTGAAAACTTCTTTCTTTTGGGTTTTGTTCGTACTTTCCCTTTTCCCTTGGAAACAATAAAAGCTCGGTGGTGACTCTGGTTTTTGTTGATGTCTTACTTATCTATAGCTTGACTATCATGAATTTACTGCTACACATGCGATGGTGCAACGTCCAATGTTGCAATTTCTGCAACCGCAGTGAACCTGTGTGAGTCCCTCTCTATCTTGGATTAAACATTGCGGACAATGTTTAGTTCAAGTGTGTGTGTGTGTGTGGGGGGGGGGGGGGTTATTATTTGTTGTTTTTGTTCTTAGTATTTTTCAGTATTTTATTATGTTTTTTTTTAAATAATTAGTTGGGTGGTATTCTGTGTGTTACAGATAGAGGACATCAGTGCCGGCTGAAGAATGAAGCTTGGAGCGATTGGATGAAAGACACACCCCTCTACTTGCTCTTCTAGAAACCCCCGAAAGTTGATGCTACTGAACCGAACAATCGGACGCGACTCTCTGTCACTGGACTTCTTAGGGATGCCCTTTAACCGAAGCAAAGACGAAGCTACATCACACCGAGAGGTATCTTGGAAGCCTGCAAGATAGACAAAACATGGTGAGCACTACAAAAAGTCAAACACTTTTCATCATGAGAGCTTTTCAGGTATGTCTTTGTCTCTCTGGGTTTGCATTAGAAATACTGGAATTTCATAACACACTTGTACACACTGAGGCATTGTTTTTATTTTAACCCTGAGCCTTTCCATCCAACCCGTCATTATTACCCTTCGCTCACCAAATTTGAGCCATATTTTCTTTTGTTTGCTATTTAACCACTGTATATAACCATAAGCCCATACATTACCACACCTTACTTAGATAAGTGTTGTTTACCCCGGATCTGCGGAAAAGCCTAAGTTTGGGGTTTCATCAAAATGTTGGGGACACCGATGAAAGGTAGATAAATGCAGAAAGATGAAAAAAAATTCAAAGAAAAAAAAAAGAGAAATGAAAAAAAAAGTATATCATAAGAAGTATCATGAAGCACTTATTTAGAAGTAATAAGGTTGGCAAAAAGCATGCTCAAATGAGAAATAAAAGAAAATATATTAGCCAATGAATCTCAACAAGAACGGTGTCCAAAAGAAATACCCTTGATTTTTAGATTGAACAACAATTGTGAGGGTAACAACACGAACTCTGAGTCTGAACCCCTAGTATTTCCCTTTTTTTTTTACTCCCCACCTTACACCTTAGCCCCGCTACAACCCAAAAAGCCCCCGAATAGTGTGTATTGTATGTTTCTTTTTATGAAGGTATCTGTGTTTCAAACCTAAGTGTTAACTTTGCATGCTCTATTTTTATTGAGTGCAAACACTTTGATCCCAAGAGATTTGATGAGAGTGTGAAAAGCTACAGGCCAAAAGATGCGTCAAAGTGAAAGTGTAGTTGAAGTCGGAAGTCGGGAAAGAGTAAAACAGTGAATGAAAAGTGAACAAGAGATCGCAAAAAATCACAGTAGCATTGTGGAGGCAAATTTTGGGGGTGACCATCCTGATGTCTCGAGCATCACTTGAGGACAAGCAATGAGATAAGTTTGTGGTTGTGATCAGTTTCCAATTCTACTTGTTTTCTAACACTCATTCGGCACCTTTGCACAAAGTCGGTAACACATTAGTCTACTTATTTTATTGGTCTGTTTAGTAAATTAGATGTTTTGCATTGTTGTTTCCAGTTGTTGATTACATGTTGTTTGCATCATTATACTCCATTTTATGTCTCTCTGTGGTAGTTTTATTGGTTTCATGTGTAAGCAAGAGTACCAGAGGGATAAACAAGCAAATCGGACGTTCCAGGACCGTCAGAAGAGGAAATTGGGCAACACAGTAGTCCTGACACGGCCACCTGTGTTGCCCAACACGGGCCGTGTCAGGAGAAGACACTTGGAAGAGGAAAACAGGGAGCTGACACGACCCGTGTCAGCCTTCCTGGAGGGGCGTGTCAAAAATTTCTTATTAGTAGCCTAACACGGCCTGTCGTGTTACCTGATACGGCCAATGTTGGCTTGGACACCTCATTTTCCAGTTTTTGCTTTATTTTTGGCACGGCTTATCCCGGAGGGTATTTTGGACTTTTGCTACATAAAAATTGTCATCATGAACTATTTAAGGGATTTTTGAATATGGAGAAGGGACTTTTTGGAGGAACACAAATTGGAGACTATAAAGATTGAAGCGGCCAAAAAGCGACAAAGAACGGAGATCCTTCGAGAGAAGAAGCAATTGAAGATCAACGGAATTCCCATTCTTTTGTAATGTCTCAATTTTATCTTGTATCTTATTTGAATAATATGAGAGGCTAAACCCCCCAATGTCAAGGGGGTGTCCCTGAATTGATCATGTAATGACTCTAATGTTATAATTTCCTTAATATATGTTATTTGTTATTAATTTCACTGTGTAATTTGCATAATGCCTTCTTTATCAGAAAAATCAAGATTGATGTATGGTTAACGATTAACAGGATTGCAATTGTTAAGGTTTTATACAGTAAAACCATAGTAGATATCACATAGGACTAGGGATACCCTATGGTTACCAGATTATTCTTGTTAAATTAAAATTACTTGGTTTCATCATAATCACCTGAGGACTTTTAGAGGTTAGGTTGAATACCAAAGGTTTCCCTTCGAGGTCTTAGGGGGAAACAATCTTAAGATCCGGTAATTGAAACAATTCTCATTGTTAAGGAGATATACACTCAAGGGTCATTACAGGAGATTTTCATACATCATCCTTGGCATATTATTATCATCTGTGAAAATATTTATTTTGTTTTATTTTCCCTTACAGTGAATTTTACAAAACCCCAACTAGTACTTTTGCTCAATTGAGTGACTATTTACACATATATTGATGCGCAATCCTCGAGATCGATCTTTGAGAAACATCCCTATTATTACTACATCGAAAAAATAGTACACTTGCTATTTTTCCGATCAAGTTTTTCAAAAACTTGATCGGAAAAATAGAAAGTGTACTATTTTGCCTGTTATAGTAATAAAGGGGAAATTCCCCGAATGTCGATCTCAAGGACTATAAGTTAATATTGAGTTCAATTCATCGTTCAATTAAACAAAAATTATAATTGGAGTTTTTAAATTCAAAATTATAAAAATATATGCAAATGAAAATAATAATAAAAATAAGGGTTTGTAAGGTATGAAGAATAATGCCATGGAAGGTGTATGATTTATCCCTGTAAGCAATTAGGGTGAAGTTAAGCTTTATTATATCAAGAATGCTCTGATTCATACAGGGTATCCCTAGTCCTAGGTGATATCTACTGCAAAGTAACCTTATAAAAACCTTACTAATGGCGGTCCATCCTAATTGATAACCATAAAACAATCTCGATTGGTCTGAAAGAGAAAACATTAAACACATCAAAAGTTTACCGTAAGAATAATATTATAAATGCAATCATAAACTCAAAGTCATTACAATTCTAAATCAGGGACACCCCCTAGCATTGAGGGGTTTAGCTACACATATTGTTCAAAACAAATTCAAGATAAAAAAATACACATTACAAGTAATTGGATGACTTGGATCTTCAATCGCTTCCGCTCATGAAAATCTTCCGCTCTCCGAATTCCTTGATATCTGTAATCCTTGATTGCCTGACAATTTTGTGTTCGGCTCGTTCCAATATCCCCCT
This sequence comes from Lathyrus oleraceus, assembly GCF_024323335.1. Lineage (NCBI taxonomy): Eukaryota > Viridiplantae > Streptophyta > Magnoliopsida > Fabales > Fabaceae > Lathyrus > Lathyrus oleraceus. The sequence continues at coordinate 65,326,436 of NC_066579.1, read as the reverse complement.
TTTTCTATTGTAGAAACTCTCCTAATATAGTGAAAATCCATTGGCAGAAGGTGGAAATCTCTAAAACGTCCCTGCAGCTTAAGCTCGGTGAAAAAGCTCGAAAACTGGAAAAATTAGCGTTTTGGGCTGACATTGGCAATGTCAGGCTAACATTGGCAGTGTGAGGCTAACACTGGCAGTCTCAGGCTGACACAGGGAAGTGTCAGCTGACATGGGCGGTCGTGTCAGGCCACTGTTTTGGGCATTACTTGTTCTTTCTTGGACTTCCTCCTGACACGGCTCGTGTCAGGCCTCATAAACTATGAATTCTTCTTTTTTCGCATGCCAAAACTTTCCACCTTCTCACGTTGAACCCATTGGATCTTCTCCGTGGACCTGGAGGGCATAAACATGACAACTAGAGCATAAAATCACGAAAACACAAAATAAAACTGACAATTAATAAAATTGCTTAAATAACTTAAGAGAATGAAAATTAACTTTAAAGGTACCATAATGCGTACATAGTGTCTAAATATCCTTGGTTTCTTGTCGGATAAGCGACAAAAACATAGTGAAAATGCTGACAGATCACTAACCACTAATCAAAAATAGCAAAAATATGTCTTATTTTATTTAAGTTTATTTTGCAAGGTAGGGATTTTCATCAAGAGCATCAAGCATTGCTCCTCAGGTAGGGTTTTGTTGATTCCTCAAGTCAAAGTGTGTTCAACCATGGATTCTCAAGGGTATATCTCTCAAAACATGATCTCTAAGGTCCTCAATCCCCTTTCAATCTCATTTTGATCAAGAGCATCTCAAAATTTTGTTGCTTGTTTCTCAAGAAAAGCCAAAGGTTCATGTGTTTATTTACATGCCTTCTTCAATAAGTTACCTCAAGCTTTGAGCAATTCAATCAAGATAAATTCAAGTACACCTTATTTTGAGCTTATTTGATCATCCATGTACATTGTAATGCAAGAAAAATCCAAGTACACAAGTTTATTCCAAGAGGTTTGACCAAAAATCAACATTTGAAGTCAAAGTTTAAAGGACCATAACTCTTTCAATTCTCAACATTTTTGAATGCTTCTTTTTGCATATTACTCTTTTGAATATCATATACAACTTCTCTTTACATGACAAGATCCAATTATGCTTGGAGGATCATCAAAAGTTAGAAGACAGTACATGTCATTTGTGGACTTAGTGAAATTTGACATATTTTCAAGTGACCTTTTCTCAACTTGCAAGGATCATAACTTCTTCAATTTTTAACATTTGAGGATGAATTTTTTTCACAATATCATTTGTGATTCCCTCTACAAGGTTTCTTCAAGGATGAAAGTCAAATTATGCTTGGAAGGCCATGGAATTCTTTGATACATTACGTGTCATCTTTAGCCATTTGGGACTTAGAATTTTCTAAGTTACATTACCGGATTTTCGTGCCAACTTCAAGATGCCACAAGTTTGTGCTCAAGCATCCAACTATAACCTTTCCTGGCACATTATAATCTTTGATATGATGTCAACAAATTGCAAGAAGAATGGGATCAAAAAGCCTCTTGAGTAAGATGCCTCATTGAATTAAACATGGTGACTTGGAACTGAAGAAATCACCATGATCAAAATTTTGAACTTCACTAATCTCAATTTCAAGCCAAATTACCATGTTCTTTTGGAGCTAAACATGTTTAACCAAGACACTAGAAGTTAATTGACTCATAAAATGCATGGTTTGACTGAGTTTTGATGGTTTGCAAGTCACACATTTCACTCATCATGAGCCAATTTGTTTTGCACGAATTGAGCATCATTCCATGCATATTTGGATCCCAATTCATTCCCTATAAATAGAGAAATGTATTGCATTCATTTGGAATATTTTGAGAGCCAAGAAACCCTTGTTTCACTCTGAAAGTTTTCCAAAAAATTGAGCTATCGTGTTTTAAATTTTAGCTTATTTCAATCCAATTTCTTGATTCCATTAGCACCTTCGATCTTCTCTAAAGCTTTTTCAACAATTCCCAAGCTCAGAGACCTTCTGAAGTGACTTAACCAGATCAAGCTTCATCAACTTTTGATCATCATTTGGATAAGGTAGTCTGAGCATCATTTGAACTCAAATAATTTACCACAATGTAGTTCTTCATTCTCGGATGCTTTCCTTTAACTTATCTGGTGTAGATTGATCATGTTCATCATTTAATTTTATTTTTCTTGACTTGCTTGTTTCTAAAACTTCTCTGAAATTCACCATGCTTAGTTTAGATAAATGAATTTGAAGCATGGGGTTGAATTTGTGATGATGAGGCGGTCACATTGGTGGTGATCTCGTGTTCTGAATTTTCCAAACGATGAAACTCCGGTAGGGATCACCGAGGAAGATGACCAGAGTGTTTCAGGTCGTCTGAGTTTGACCATACACGTTGACAATTTGAAATATTTTGATTGGTCCATTTTGAATGCAATCCCGCATTTCATTTTGACTAATTTCTATCGTGCACCCTAGTCTGATGATTGTTGGATCTGTCACATTAATTAATGAGGCCAAATCTAACGCTCCGTGTTTTTTTTTTCTGATTTTATTTCTTTTTTCATTTTACGTTGCATTTTCTTTTAAAATTCGTAGAAAAGTCATTTTACATCCAAAATAATTTCTAAAATTCTCTTTTATTTTTCTTCATATGATTTTTATTTTTCCATATTTTATTTTCTTGATTTTCTATTTTTCTTGAATTTATTCTTTTTTACTTTATTTTAATTGGTTAAAAAATACTTATATGCATTTTAAAATTCTTAATATTTTATTTTATGCTTCTTATTTTATTTCCAGCCTTCCATAATTTTCTTGGTCATTTATTTGGTGTTTTGAAGGGATTTATGGATTTTCTCTTTTATTTCCCTTTTAAAATTCATTTTAAAAATATTTTTAATATATTTTATTTTATCTTTTTGCATTTTATGCTTGATTGACATTTGTTGACTTCTATTGGCCTTGGATCATGGTTGTTTTGATCATAGGTCTCATCAAACTCAATGGATGTTGGATGTTGAATTTGAGGTTTGACCTTATTTGTTGACTTGTAATCCTCATTTCTTTTCTGTTTATCATTGGTTGATGATGACTTGATTCACATTTGATCAATTGGATTTGATACTTGTCTTCTTTTCCATTCCCTTTCATCTTCATCCCATTCTTTCCATTAATGGCCAATGAGTTAATGTCTTATGGTTGGTCTTGACAAATGACAGGTCCAAACCAAACTCAACTTGATCCATGATCAAGTGAGTTGTTTTGTGTCCAAGATAGGTTGCTTCTTGGTCAAGCAAATAACCTAAAGTCCATACAAGGCCCTTCCCCTTTTGTTTTGGCATGGCAAGTTTGTAGAGCTTGGCTTACTAGTCATGATCTCTAACTTGTGTTATTTGCCTATATTTTTATTGACCAGCCTCAGATAGGTGTGACTACTACATTAGTCCACTTACGATTGCTTAACATAGCGCTATATTGTCTTATGACAAGCTAACATAACTTCACTAACTACTAACTTTAATTTGAAGCATTTAATTTCTTGTCATTTACTTTTAATGCCATTTATTTCTTGCTCATTTATTCATATTGCTTTTCCCTTTGCTCACTTGAGCATATATTTTATGTTTATGTCATTTTTCTTTTGCTCATTTGAGCTCATCATTGTATATAAATATATATTGTTGTCTTGTGTTTGCTTTGTCTTTGTTTTGTGTGAACCTAATACAAAAGGAGAAAGGACTTAGAATTAGGACCTACCTATGCTTAAAGGAGTTCAAGAGAAACTAGGTCTCATGCCTTTAGAATGCTAAATTTGTTGAAGAGCAACTAGGCCTCATGCCTTTAGAATGCTAAATTTCTAAGTTGACTTCAAAGGACTTCTCATCCAAACTTATTCTTTGTCCATTCCCCTTTTTGTGTTGTGAACTTTTTGATGTTTGCCCTTGTGTGATAGGGATTCCATCTTGAGATTGTGAAAAGAGGACCATTGTCATGAGTAGCCAAGTTAAGAGACAAGCCAAATTGAGATCCTAGGAGCTTGAGTCCAAATTGTGTGATTGCTTGCTTGTGTGCTAAGTCCAAAGGAAAGGAGCATCTTGAATCATTTCTATGATTTCAAGAAAAGGAACTCCAAGGGTTTATCTTTCCCCCTCTTATCTTTGTATGCTTTAGGACTATCCCTTCTCTTCTTCTTCCCACTCTAACCAAGCCAAAATCTTTTCTTCAAACTTTGAATTTGTTTTAAATTAGAAACCTAGGCCTTAAGCCTTTGACTTTTCAAAACTCTTTTCATTAATACTCATTGTGAATAAATCTTAATCCAACTTTGACTTTATTTTGTAAATAAACCTAACTTGTGAATATAACTCACTTCCAGTTTTTTTTGTGGTTCCAATGGCCACCTTATTAAAGCTTTTCAAAAACATTAGTCATAGGTTTGAGTTATGATAGTGGTTGATGTAAATCTCAACTCATCCTTAGCGGTTGGATTATAAGTCTTCCATGCTTATTATAGGGTTAACCCCTCACTAGTATGTTGAAACCTTCCTCACATGGTGGATTGTTGGTTTAGGTTGAGTTTTCTCCCTTTGATAACAAAAGACCTTAAGGCTTTTGATCAAATCAATTCACCAATCTTTTGAGATTTTTACCCCGAACTAGGAGGTTTTGATCCTACCTTTGTGATGGTACGTAGGAAATGGGTCCATCCATTCAAACAACAAATTTGTAAATATAATATATTCTCTTCTCATCCCCCCAATCTTTTGTACAAATATTTTCACAAATACCAACCTACAACACATATTTGCAAAAAGGGTTCCCTTAGAGTACTAAGGATGTTTTGGGTGCGTAAAACCTTTCCATTTCATAACCAACCCCCTTACTTAGATCTCTGACATTTTTATTAGTTTTTGATTTGAAAAACTTCTTACCTTGGCTTTTGTTCGCTTTTTAGCCTTTCCTTTGGACAAATAAAAGTGTGGTGGCGACTCGAATTGTATGTTTACTTTTGGTTTAGTCAATAAACCTAAAGGTAACGAAAACCCCGCTACAGTCGGGCAATAAATATTTGGGTGTTAATGCATGTTAGAGATTTGGTATGAAGAACAAAACTCTTAAAACATACCACACACTAAAAGAAAATATCAGGAAGGAGGGACCTATCTCAATCATACTTGTATTGGTTCATCTGACACAAGGTCGTTGATGAACCAATTAGCCTTTAGACATTAGAGTTTTCACCGGTCAAATGAGGGAAGGGGGAAGAATAGGGATGAAGATGAAGAGGGAGAGGAAGATAGAAACACAAATTAGTCATAGGAGGAATTTCATCAAATCAAAAACATTCATTCATTTTGGGAGATGAAATGTACATTTCATCAATCCCCTAAATCCAATGGTTTTGATCCAAAAAAAGTCAAATCAACCTTGACCAAGGCCCAAACAGAAAGTCAAACATCACAAGACCATAAAAAAGGCTCAACAACATTTGTAAACATTTAATCAATTAAAAATAAATTTAAAAATGAATTAAAATACATTTAATTTGGCCAAAACCTAAAATCCCTTCAAAACACCAAATAAATGGCCAAGGGATTTATCCTAGGTCAAACAAGATCAAAGAACCTTAGACAAAAAATTTCACTATTTTTGAAAAGTCATAAGTATTTTTAAACAATTAAAAATATGCACAAAAACATTTAATTCATGAAAAATATCAAAATTAATCCAAAAAATAATTTTAATTCAAAATATGGAAGAAAAAATATTTAAAGATTTTTGGTGAAAGTCACATATTTTTTGGATTAAAAATGAAATTCTATGAATTAAATAAAATTACGCAATTAAATGAAAATTCAGAAAATAGAAAGAAATTGGAAAAAATGAGGGTCATCAGATCTCCCTCATTAATTGAGGTGGTAGATCTGATTGCCAATCATGTGCTATCCACGGTGCTCTCTAGTCAACGTGCCACACATTTGGTATTTAAAAGGAATGGCTCCGATTAAAACATTTAAACATGATTAAATGGTCAGGAGGCGTGCCAACACATCACATGAGCTAGGGCTCCGGTCTTCTTCTCCGGTGGACCTCATCGGATTGGTCCACCTTCAACTTAATGAAAAATGAAAAACAAGGATACTATTTCAAAGAGAAAATGCTCAGGAGCTTGAATTTGGCCTCAATTTTCTCCAATTCCAAGTTTATTAAAAGATACAGGGATTTGAATTTTGAGGGTCGTGAATTGAGTTGCTTTGATTTGACCTCAAAGCAACTCAGTCTTGTTGCCTACATTGGTAGGACTTCAGTCAACCAAAAATCAAAGAGAATGGTGAAGAATTGAGAGCGAATCGAAGAGAGAAAGTTTATGAAAAATCACCTTCGAGGGAGCTTGAATCTTGCTTGATCTTGCTTCCAATTGGCCTTGGCTTGACTTCAGAAGCTTGCAAGAAGTGAATTGGATCAAAGAGTGGCTTGGATTCTTGGAGTTTCAACTTTAAAACAGAAGTGAAATTTAAACTCAATTTTCAATTGAAAACCTTCAAGGTTATCCTCTAACGGTGATGGGTATGGTTGCAGGATCAAATCTTGGGCAAGGTCTCCCCAATTCTGAGCGGAAGGGGTTGTATTTATAGGCAATGCAATTGATTTCCACACGCTTCCATCAAAATGACAAAAATAGCAATCCTCACTTGCATGGGGGCATGGGCGTGTGATAGGCCCATGAAGTGATGTAAAAAGGTCTAAAATTGATCAAGAGAAATGATGAAAGTGTGTCATGAAGTCATGCAATTGGAAATGGAAAATGGTAATGAGATTCATCCAAATGGAACCTTGAAGAAAAACCACGCGCAAGTTTTCAATATTTGGCCAAAAGAGGTAATATTCGACTTTTTGGAAAGGTGAGATCAAGGAGGACAACTTTTATGTTGAAAACATTTCCATTTGGAGCTTGGATCAAGGAGGACAACTTTTTGAGATCAAGCCAAATGTTCACTTCTTCCACCTTGAATAACTTTTTCTATGGGATTCAAATGGAAAATGTTCCTTCATTAAAGTTGTATCCCTTTAAAACCTATTCAATTTTGCCATAACTTTGACCTCATTTGTATTTGGCATGAAGGAGTTATGCATTTTAGAAGTTGAGGAAAATCTCTTGTTCAATGGTAATGGCCCAAAATGATCTATAATATTTTGTCTTTGAACATGCTCTTGCAAGTTGAATTTGAAGTTCCTCAAAGAATAAAAGTTGGATAGGAAATATTGAAATTGATCATGAAACTTGGATGGACTTCATATCATAAAAATTGAGCAAGTTATGGTTCTTGGAAGTTGACCTCCTAACTAGGTTCAGACAAAATGACCTATAATATTTCACCATAAAAAGTGACTTTACGAGAAAAACTATCTCTTGACCTTAACATTAAATTTGTTTGGAATATAATAAGGAGTAACTTTTCTCTTGGAATCATCTTCATATTACAAAAATTGTTGGAGATAGGGTCTAGTAAACCCCAAATTTAACCAATTGACTTTCTCTGGTCAACCACCATGAACCAACATGCAAACCTGAAGTTCTATTGATATCTTGGACTCATGGAGGATAATATATGTATAATATGATGTTTAATTAAGTATCCATTGATATATTTGATCAAATGTTAAATAAACTTGCTAAGGAAGTCACACAAGATATCTAGATGAATTAGGGCTTCCAAGGCAAACAAGCTTCAAACACTTGATGAATTATTTATAAAAATGATAAATGAAGATCATGGGGGAAAATGTATGATGTCTAGAGCCAATGAGAACCATCTCTTGATTGATCTCCTTGCATTAAGGGTGCCAAACCCTAGATATGAGCTTGATGAGGCATTGGTGGATGCACATACTACGTACAAAAGAAGTAAAACTATACATAGACAATTATTTGTTATTTTGGTTAGTAGATAATAAAAAAAACAAAGTATGATACAATCAAAAGTTCTTGGTGATCTCTCCCAATGTAAATCCATTGAATGAGGGGTAAGGAGGATGCCAAGGTGTGACCCTAAAGCCAATGCATATGATGAGATAGCATGAGGGATCTTAGGGTCAAAATTGGGATCTTACAACTCGATAACAGAATGTTCCCCAAGGTGTAATGAATGTTGTCTTCTTCATATCTTCGGGTGCCATTTTGATTTGATTATAACCGGAAAATTCGTCCATAAACAAAAAGACATTGAATTTAGTTGTATTGTCTACCAACATATCAATGTGTGGAAGAGGAAAATCATCTTGCCGATTGGATTTTCAAATCTCTATAATCAACACGCATACATACTTTTTCATCCTTCTTAGTAACAGGAAAAGTATTGGCCACCCATTACGGATACTCTGAGGTAACAAGGAATCCAGTATCAATCTGCTTCTGCACCTCCTCTTTAATCTTTACTACCATATCAGGATGAGTCCTTCTCAACTTCTGCTTGACCGGCGGGTATTCTGGTTTCAAAGGCAATCTATGCTCCACAATATTAGAATCCAGACCTGGCATATCTTGATAGGACTAAGCAAACACATCAGAGTATTCACGGAGAAGATCAACCAACCCCTTATTAACATCTGGACACATTTGAGACCCAATCTTGACTTCCTTCACACCATCCTCAGAACTCAAGTTGACTAATTCAATCTTCTCTTCAAACGGCCGAATGGCTTTGTCCTCGTGCTCAAGCAAACAGGACAACTCATCAGACACGTCTTCATTATCATTCTCTTCCTCAGCTTCAAACATAGGGAAATAAAATTTTGGAGAGGGAGTAGGATCATTGCGTTCAATGGGTTTGAGAACCAACTTGCATAATGATTTGATATTTTAATTTTAGAGAAATGGAATGCAAACAAATATTATGCAGATATGGGAAAAATTATTGCTTATTTATGTTTTTTGTGATTACCATTTTCAGAAGAAAAAAGAAGCAAAAAGTAAAAATAAACATCATATATGTGGATGAATAAAATTGTAGTTTTATTGATGATAATATCGAAATGCCCAACAACGTTTCACTTGTCCCTTAGGCGTAGGAGAAATTTTTTTCTTAACAATAAAACAATTACTTTAAATGATGTATAACAGCATGAATGTCTACAGCAATCCAATTGTTGCAAGTCTGGTCGTGTGTCACAAAATTGGCACAAGCTTCCTCCTCATCGTCGTCTTCAATAATTGCAGCTGAGTGTTGATCATCCTTGTGAATGAACCCTCCATTGAAAAAAGCTTCTTGCATAGCCTTGACGTTGTTGTTGAGTGGCCCTTGCTGAAATTCTAGCCCCGCTCTGTCCTTACTCTCAACAATTTCCATAGCACGGCCCCACTTGTCGGTGCTGTAACACCCCGATAAAATAAGATAATTATTTAATTTAAGTTAATAATATATTTATTAATTTAATTAAATAATTGGAATATTATTATTGGATTATTATTTTATTGGAATAAAAGTTGGAATTAGAAAAGGTCCCATTTGGTAAAAAGGGTTATTTTCACGTGAAAAGGAAAAGAGACAGAAAAGTGGAAAAAGGGCAAAGAGCCAGAGAACAAGGGTTGAAGAGAGGAAGAGCTCGAAGCTAAAGGATTGCCGGATTAACTCAGGTAAGGGGGGTTTATCGTCGTTTAATGGGTATTATGGGATAACATGTAATGGGTAGTGATAAACCATTGATTTGACTCTGATTAGAAGGATGTATGCTGAAATTTGTGAAATATTGGATGAACGAAATTTGGATTATAATTGAAGGAAATTCGTAGAAATTAGATGTAATAATGTTAGAATTTGTGAAATTGAATAGGGTATGAATTGTGTTAGATGATATGAACGAATACTGTGTAAAATTGGACTATAGAAGGTTGGATCTGAGGAATCTCGTAGCAGAGAAAACCCATAGCAGATCTGGAATTCTGGTTTCTGGTCATACGCGTATGGCACTAGGCAATACGCGTATGAGATGGTCTGGTACGCGTATGGCACTAGGCAATACGCGTATGGATGAGGAAGATGATGTTTTGAACGTGGTTTGGTCTCTGTTGGTACGCGTATGGGGAAGTGGTACGCGTAGCATACGCGTATGAGATAGGTGGTACGCGTATGGGATTGGCTGAGAATTGGGCCATACGCGTATGGGACTAGGCAATACGCGTATGGGCAGGATTGTGATTTTCTATGCTGTTGTTGTGCAGTTTTTGGTTGTTCAGCTGAGTAATGTAATTTAGCTGATGTATGATAGAGTAGGGATCATTTCCCGTTGTTTTGAGTAGTATAGGTATTAGTAGAGTGTGCTAATGCTGTGATTGATTATGTGGTATGACATGATATGATTATGTGGTGAATATGTTGATGATGTATGATGATATGCATAATGTTGTGAATGTATCTATCATGTATGAAATTATGAATGGACTGTTTATGGCTTAGAGTGTGAGCATATGTCCATTGTGGATGATTGTTGCTGTTTGCATGACTAAGTGATTTAGTTTGCATATTGTGGCCTTTATGGTGGTAGCTAATTCCCATGGTGAGGAATTAGTGAGTTAGTATTGTGGATTGTTGTTGATGTTTGCATGCTAGGTGATTAGCGTGCATATCATAGCCCTTGGGGTGGTAGCTAATTCCCATGGTGAGGAATTAGTGAGTGAGTCACTAGGTCTCAAATGAGTGGGACTAGTGAGCTTGGTAGCCGTATCTGGATTTGATCGGTGAGGTTGAACTATATGTTCACGAATAGTCCGTACCGCATGCATGGAGTCTCATTGCATAATGTATGTATGTATGGCGTATAATATGAACGGATGTATTCCAATATTATACGTGTTGTTTTGGTGATTGTGTTAAGTATGATTTTGGAGTTGATATTGCCGTTACTGATTGTGTGATCTGATTAGGGTGATTGAATGTGTTAACTTACTTAACATTACATGATAATTTATAATGCTTATTATATCGATTGAGGAACTCACCCTTACAACTATTTTTCAGGTAACGAGCAGTGATTGAGTAGAAGCTAGTCCTTGGAGTCTAGTGTAGTTCCTTAGTGGGTCATGCTCTGGTAGATGTAACATCGGGACGGGATGTTTTACCTTATTTTCATTGTTGGTTGTTGAATGATCTTACCTGTAATGTGTTACATGGTTTGCATGTTGTTGTTAATTTCTATCCGCTGCGAATTATGCAAATGTTTATTTTGATAAATAAATGAGTATGACCAGATATTTTGGAACACGGTGCGAAGTGTCACGTGTGACACCCTTAGTTGCATATTTACTCTGATTTATGTTTTGATGTTTTAATTAAAATTTGGGGTATTTCAGAAGGGTGTTACATTAGTGGTATCAGAGCATAGTCGGTCGAGTCGAGTTGTAACTATTCTGTTCCCCTGTACGGGATAGGTGTTGTGTAACCCTATCAGTACTTATTGTTTTAGCTTGTTGGACTTTCAGAATAGAATGGCTGGAAGAGGTAGAGACGATGCTGCGATTGCTGAGGCTCTGGGTATGCTAGCTGGAGTACTTGGAGGGAATCCGAATGTTGTGGGATTGGGAGCTGCTCGTCAACTGAGTGAATTCCAGAAGAATAATCCTCCAATGTTCAAGGGAGCATACGATCCAGATGGTGCTCAGAAGTGGTTGAAGGAGATTGAGAGGATCTTCCGAGTGACTGAGTGTGCCGATAACCAGAAGGTCAGGTTCGGTACGCATATGCTGTCAGAGGAAGCGGATGATTGGTGGGTTGCTACCCGCACTGAGTTGGAAGCTGCTGGGAGTACTGAGATCACTTGGGTGGTTTTCAGGGAGAGATTCCTGAGGAAGTACTTTCCAGAGGATGTCAGAGGAAAGAAAGAGATAGAGTTCTTAGAATTGAAGCAGGGCAACCGGTCTGTTACTGAGTATGCTGCTAAGTTCACAGAGCTGTCGAAGTATTACACTCCCTATAATGAGGCTACTGGGGAATTTTCAAAATGTGTGAAGTTTGAGAACGGGTTACGTCCCGAGATCAAGCAGGCTATTGGGTATCAGCGGATTAGAGTGTTTTCTGACTTGGTTGACTGTTGCAGGATTTTTGAACAGGATACCAAGGCCAGAGCGGAGAGCTATCAGCAGAGGGTTGATAGGAAAGGCAAGAATCAGAATGATCGTGGAAAACCGTATGCAGCTGGCAAGGGTTTCCAGAGACAGATTGGGATGAGGAGACCTAGTGGGGGAGACTCCAGTGCACCTGCTAAGTGTTACAGATGTGGTCAGGCTGGACATCGTATCCATGAGTGTACCAGTACTGAGAAGAAGTGTTTCAAGTGTGGAAAAGGTGGTCACTTGGCTGCAGAGTGCCGGTTGAAGATTGTGACTTGTTTCAACTGTGGAGAGTTGGGTCATATCAGTCCACAGTGTCCTAAGCCGAAGAAAGAGAACCAGTCGGGAGGCAAGGTTTTTGCTTTATCGGGTTCTGAGACTTCTGCAGATGATCGTTTGATCCGAGGTACGTGTTATATAAATGGCTTTCCTCTTGTAGCTATTATTGACACGGGTGCGACTCATTCCTTTATATCCTTGGATTGTGCTGTGAAACTTAAATTAGAGATATCTGAGATGCATGGTAGTATGGTGATTGATACTCCTGCGAAGGGTTCAGTGACTACTACTTCAGTTTGTTTAAATTGTCCTTTGAGTATTTTTGGTAGAGACTTTGGGATGGACCTCGTGTGTCTTCCACTAGTGCAGATTGATGTTATCCTGGGTATGAACTGGTTGGTGTTTAACCGAGTTTATATCAACTGTTTTGACAAGACTGTGATCTTTCTTGAGAGTGAGGAAGGAAAGAGTTTGTTTCTATCAGCCAGGCAGGTGAATGAGGCAGTAGCAGATGGGGCAGAGTTGTTTATGCTGTTAGCGACTTTGGAGGCTAAAGATAAACTGGTGATTTGCGATCTAGCCGTGGTGTGTGATTTTCCTGATGTGTTTCCTGAAGAAGTGAATGAATTGCCGCCAGAGCGTGAAGTTGAGTTCTCGATTGATTTGGTACCGGGTACTAGGCCGATATCGATGGCTCCTTACCGTATGTCTGCTGTGGAGTTAACTGAATTGAAGAGCCAGCTGGAAGATCTGTTGGATAAGAAATTTATTCGTCCGAGTGTGTCACCGTGGGGCGCACCAGTGTTATTGGTTAAGAAGAAAGAAGGTACTATGAGGTTGTGTGTGGACTACAGGCAACTGAATAAAGTGACGATCAAGAATCGGTATCCTTTGCCGAGGATTGATGATTTGATGGATCAGTTGGTTGCTGCGAGTGTGTTCAGCAAAATAGATTTGAGATCGGGATATCATCAGATACGTGTGAAAACTGAGGATGTTCAGAAGACTGCTTTCAGAACAAGGTATGGACATTATGAGTATTCTGTAATGCCTTTTGGTGTGACTAATGCGCCTGGGGTATTTATGGAGTATATGAATAGGATTTTCCATCCGTACTTAGACAAGTTTGTTGTGGTGTTTATTGACGATATTTTGGTGTATTCGAAATCTGAAGAAGAGCATGCTGAGCAGTTGAGAGTGGTTTTAGGAGTTCTACGAGAAAAGAAGTTATTTGCTAAACTGTCCAAGTGTGAATTTTGGTTAGAAGAGGTTAGTTTTCTTGGTCATGTGGTTTCAAGAGGTGGTGTTGCTGTTGATCCTTCTAAGATAGAAGCGGTATCCAAGTGGGAAGCTCCGAAGTCAGTTTCTGAGATAAGGAGTTTTCTTGGACTTGCGGGTTATTATAGGAAATTCATTGAGGGGTTTTCTAAGTTGGCGTTACCGTTGACGATGTTGACTAGAAAGGGGCAAGCGTTTGTTTGGGACTCAAAATGTGAAGAAGGTTTCCAAGAGTTAAAGAGAAGGTTAACTACTGCTCCTATTCTGATATTACCAAGCCCGTCGGAACCATTTGAGGTTTACTGTGATGCTTCATTGTTGGGTTTGGGTGGTGTTTTGATGCAGAATAAGCAGGTTGTAGCTTATGCTTCGAGACAATTGAAGGTTCATGAGAGGAACTATCCGACACACGATTTAGAGTTGGCAGCTGTGGTGTTTGTTCTGAAGTTATGGAGGCATTACTTGTACGGTTCAAGATTTGAGGTTTTCAGTGACCATAAAAGTTTAAAGTATTTGTTCGATCAGAAAGAGCTGAATATGAGACAGAGGAGATGGTTAGAGTTTCTGAAGGATTATGACTTTGGTTTGAATTACCATCCGGGTAAAGCAAACGTAGTGGCTGATGCATTGAGTCGGAAATCATTGCATATGTCTATGTTAATGGTTAAGGAATTGGATTTAATTGAGCAGTTTAGAGACTTGAGTTTGGTGTGTGAGAGTACTCACAATAGTGTTAAATTGGGAATGTTGAAGTTAACGAGTGGTATTCTGGATAAGATTAGAGAGGGTCAGAAATCCGATGTGCTTTTGGTTGATAAGTTGACTCTAGTGAATCAAGGTCAAGGTGGTGAATTCAGAGTTGATGAGAATGGTGTTTTGAAATTTGGTAATCGGGTGTGTATTCCGGATGTTACCGAACTTAAGAAGAGCATTCTTGAGGAAGGACATCGTAGTGGCCTGAGTATTCATCCTGGAGCTACGAAGATGTATCATGATTTGAAAAAGTTATTTTGGTGGCCGGGAATGAAAAGAGAAATTGCGAGTTTTGTTTATTCTTGTTTGACTTGTCAGAAGTCAAAGATTGAGCATCAGAAGCCGTCTGGGCTAATGCAACCGTTGGTTATTCCAGAGTGGAAGTGGGATAGTATCAGTATGGATTTTGTTTCTGGTTTACCGAGGACAATTAAGAATTTTGAAGCTATTTGGGTGATTGTTGACAGATTGACAAAATCGGCTCATTTCATTCCGATCAGAATGGATTATCCGTTAGAGAGATTAGCTGAGTTGTATATCGAGAAAATTGTAAGTTTGCATGGTATTCCGTCGAGTATTGTTTCGGACAGAGATCCGAGATTTACATCGAAGTTCTGGGAAGGTTTGTAGAAGGCTTTGGGAACTAAGCTGAGATTGAGTTCTGCATATCATCCGCAGACTGATGGTCAGACTGAGAGGACGATTCAGTCATTAGAGGATCTTTTGAGGGCTTGTGTTTTGGAAAAGGGAGGTGCTTGGGATTGTTATTTACCTTTGATTGAGTTTACCTACAACAATAGTTTTCATTCGAGCATTGGTATGGCACCGTTTGAAGCTTTGTATGGTAGGAGATGTCGGACACCTTTATGTTGGTATGAGTCCGGTGAGAGTGTTGTGGTTGGACCGGGGATTGTTCAATAAACTACGGAAAAGATTAAGATGATTCAGGAGAAGATGAGGATTGCTCAGAGTCGTCAGAAGAGTTATCACGACAAGAGAAGGAGGTCACTTGAGTTTCAAGAAGGAGATCATGTGTTTCTTCGTGTTACTCCGATAACTGGGGTTGGTCGAGCTTTGAAGTCGAAGAAGTTGACACCTCGATTTATTGGTCCTTATCAGATTTTGGAGAGGATAGGGGAGGTAGCCTATCGTATCGCTTTACCGCCGTCACTTGCGAATTTGCATGAGGTTTTTCATGTGTCTCAGTTGAGGAGGTACATTCATGATCCGTCGCATGTGGTCCAAGTAGATGATGTCCAGGTGAGAGATAACCTGACTGTTGAAACATCACCTATGAGGATTGAGGATCGAGAGTTGAAGCAGTTGCGGGGTAAAGAGATTGCTTTGGTAAAAGTAGTTTGGGGAGGACCAGCAGGTGGCAATGTGACTTGGGAACTTGAGAGTCAGATGAAGGAGTCTTATCCGGAGTTATTCGCTTGAGGTATGTTTTCGAGGACGAAAACTCTTTTAGTGGGGGAGAGTTGTAACACCCCGATAAAATAAGATAATTATTTAATTTAAGTTAATAATATATTTATTAATTTAATTAAATAATTGGAATATTATTATTGGATTATTATTTTATTGGAATAAAAGTTGGAATTAGAAAAGGTCCCATTTGGTAAAAAGGGTTATTTTCACGTGAAAAGGAAAAGAGACAGAAAAGTGGAAAAAGGGCAAAGAGCCAGAGAACAAGGGTTGAAGAGAGGAAGAGCTCGAAGCTAAAGGATTGTCGGATTAACTCAGGTAAGGGGGGTTTATCGTCGTTTAATGGGTATTATGGGATAACATGTAATGGGTAGTGATAAACCATTGATTTGACTCTGATTAGAAGGATGTATGCTGAAATTTGTGAAATATTGGATGAACGAAATTTGGATTATAATTGAAGGAAATTCGTAGGAAATATAGGTAATAATGTTAGAATTTGTGAAATTGAATAGGGTATGAACTATGTTAGATGATATGAACGAATACTGTGTAGAATTGGACTATAGAAGGTTGGATCTGAGGAATCTCGTAGCAGAGAAAACCCATAGCAGATCTGGAATTCTGGTTTCTGGTCATACGCGTATGAGATGGTCTGGTACGCGTATGGCACTAGGCAATACGCGTATGGATGAGGAAGATGATGTTTTGAACGTGGTTTGGTCTCTGTTGGTACGCGTATGGGGAAGTGGTACGCGTAGCATACGCGTATGAGATAGGTGGTACGCGTATGGGATTGGCTGAGAATTGGGCCATACGCGTATGGGACTAGGCAATACGCGTATGGGCAGGATTGTGATTTTCTATGCTGTTGTTGTGCAGTTTTTGGTTGTTCAGCTGAGTAATGTAATTTAGCTGATGTATGATAGAGTAGGGATCATTTCCCGTTGTTTTGAGTAGTATAGGTATTAGTAGAGTGTGCTAATGCTGTGATTGATTATGTGGTATGACATGATATGATTATGTGGTGAATATGTTGATGATGTATGATGATATGCATAATGTTGTGAATGTATCTATCATGTATGAAATTATGAATGGACTGTTTATGGCTTAGAGTGTGAGCATATGTCCATTGTGGATGATTGTTGTTGTTTGCATGACTAAGTGATTTAGTTTGCATATTGTGGCCTTTATGGTGGTAGCTAATTCCCATGCTGAGGAATTAGTGAGTTAGTATTGTGGATTGTTGTTGATGTTTGCATGCTAGGTGATTAGCGTGCATATCATAGCCCTTGGGGTGGTAGCTAATTCCCATGGTGAGGAATTAGTGAGTGAGTCACTAGGTCTCAAATGAGTGGGACTAGTGAGCTTGGTAGCCGTATCTGGATTTGATCGGTGAGGTTGAACTATATGTTCACGAATAGTCGGTACCACATGCATGGAGTCTCATTGCATAATGTATGTATGTATGGCGTATAATATGAACGGATGTATTCCAATATTATACGTGTTGTTTTGGTGATTGTGTTGAGTATGATTTTGGAGTTGATATTGCCGTTACTGATTGTGTGATCTGATTAGGGTGATTGAATGTGTTAACTTACTTAACATTACATGATAATTTATAATGCTTATTATATCGATTGAGGAACTCACCCTTACAACTATTTTTCAGGTAACGAGCAGTGATTGAGTAGAAGCTAGTCCTTGGAGTCTAGTGTAGTTCCTTAGTGGGTCATGCTCTGGTAGATGTAACATCGGGACGAGATGTTTTACCTTATTTTCATTGTTGGTTGTTGAATGATCTTACCTGTAGTGTGTTACATGGTTTGCATGTTGTTGTTAATTTCTATCCGCTGCGAATTATGCAAATGTTTATTTTGATAAATAAATGAGTATGACCAGATATTTTGGAACACGGTGCGAAGTGTCACGTGTGACACCCTTAGTTGCATATTTACTCTGATTTATGTTTTGATGTTTTAATTAAAATTTGGGGTATTTCAGAAGGGTGTTACAGGTGCTGCCAGCCTGAATAACCTCTTGTGCATCCTTCAGAGAAGACATGGATGCCCCAGTCTTCTGCAATTCATCAATAATATTCAAATCTTGGAACAATGTTCCAACTTCTTCCTCAGCTTCTACATAGGGGAAGAATGACAAATGGCTCACTAGAAGCGCTTTCTCTCCACCAACAACGACAAGCTTGTCGTTCTTAACAAATTTCAGCTTCTGATGCAGCGTCGACGTGACGGCACCAGCTTCATGGATCCATGGCCTTTCCAACAAACAATTGTAGGCCGGGTGAATTTCCATTACTTGAAAAGTAATTTGAAAATCACTTGGACCTATCTTGACTGGAAGGTCCACCTCTCCAATGACAATTTTTTGGGAACCATCAAATGCTTTAACGACAACACCATTGTACCTCACAGACGCTCCTTTATACCACAATCTTGCCAAAGTTGACTTGGGAAACACAACCAATGATGAATCAGTATCAACCAATACATTGGACAAAGCATCTTATTTGCAGTTCATTCAAATGTGAAGCACCAAGTTGTGATTTCTACCTTCCCCCGGAAGTTCATCATCACAAAAGCTCAGATTATTACATGAAGTAATATTGGCAATAATATGGTCAAACTGATCCACAGTAACATCGTGTTCTACATAGGCTTGTTCCAATACCTTCTGCAAAGCCTCTCTATGCGCCTCAGAGTTCATAAATAATTACAACACGAAAATCTTTGATGGTGTTTGGAGCAGCTGCTCCATAATGTTGAACTCACTTTTATTGATCAGACGTAGAACCTCATCATCATCATTAATCTTCAACCCACCGGACTCACCAGACTGACATGTTGAGCATTAACTGGATCGACTGCAAGAACATCCGCTTTCTTACCCACGGTAACATCTTCCACAACTCTCGGAGGTACAGGGCCAAAAAGACGACCATTATGGGTCACCTTCACTACATCTGCAATGCTTACCACTGAATTTGCAGCGGGAAGAGGAACCTCTTGCCCATTCTCAATCATGGTAGCATTGTACTTATATGACACAACTTTATCGAATGAGTAAGGGACTGGGCCCGCTAACAGTATACCAATAATGATACCGATCTATTAACATTCTTGCTGCAGCTATCAAACTGAATAACTACGCGCTCGGGGGTCTTGAATACTGGAACTAGAAGGTTCACATCATTGCCTCAATCTCGAGACTGGTTGACTTGAATAAGACCTTCATCCATCAATCTTTGAATATCCCTCTTGACTATCACACATCTCTGAGGGTTAACGTTGCAGATGACATAACCATCATGGTCATGTTCACACTCACTAACCAAGCAGGAAATGGATTTGCTTTGACATTGGGTGCTCGGTCCTCGAAGGACACCATATCGCTCTTGATCTGCTTCTGAACCTCATACTTCAAAGGATATAAATTTTCAATATCATGGAAAGGAGCTCCCTGATGAAAAGCACAGTGCAAGTTAGGCTTGAACCACCATGGAAAAGGTTCAGGAGTATGTGGAGGATTTCTTGGTTGAATAAGATTCGATTCTTGACAACCAAAGAAGGATCTCAAAGTTGTGATGATGATTATTATTGTTGTAGTTTGTACGTTGTTATGGCTGTTGTTGATGTTGTTATTGAACAGGGACTGATTGATTTGCTGAATTATTGGTAAATACCGAAATAACTAATGATACCTGATGATGATGCTGACGGGATTGGGAATTCTTCCTCAGAATAGGCCTCATCTGCCTCCCCATAGACACTGCATTGGTTTCCCCTTCCTTCCTCTTGGAGAAACTACTACTGTATTTCTTGCTCGCCAATGCTTCATCTTTGGATAATCGGCCCTCTCGGACACCTTCTTCCAACCCCATCCCCATGTTCACCATTTCGGTGAAATCATTAGGAGGACTAGCAATCATACGTTCATAGTAAAATGAACTCAGGGTCTTCAAAAAGATCTTGGTATTTTCTTTCTCCTCTAGAGGTGGGCTGATTTGAGCAGTAAGCTCTCTCTATCTTTGGGCGTACTCCATGAATGTCTCTTTCTGTTTCTGAGACATTAATCTCAACTGATCCCGATCGGGAGCCATACCAACATTATACTTATATTGCTTGACGAAATCATCGCCCAAGTCATTAAAATTATGGACATTAGTATTGTCCAAACCCATATACCATCTGAGTGCAGCGCCGGTTAAACTGTCTTGAAAGTAATGGATGAGTAGATGATCATTATCGGTCTGAGTAGACATCTTACAAGAATACATGACAAGATGACTCAGAGAGAAAGTATTACCTTTATACTTCTCAAAGTCGGGTACTTTGAATTTGACTGGGATCTTCACATTAGGCACTAAACACAACTCAACGACACTTTTACCAAACAGGTCTTTCCTCCTTAAGGTCTTCAATTCCCTTCACAGCTCAAGAAATTGGTCTTTCATTTCGTCCATATTTTCATAAACATCGGGGCCTTTAGAAGGCTCAACATGATAGATGGTTTCCTCTATACGGAGAAAAGTATGCACAACATGAGGAGGTACAGACAGGACCGAGCTAGATGTCGGCATAGAAGCAAATATTGGAGAATACCCTTCTGGCACTAAGTTGGGTGGCATTCCCCATGGGAACCTAGCAGGCATGGCAGGCACATACTGGCTAGCAACCACAGGCACAGACGCTGAAGCAATTTCTGAAATAACAGTCCTCTGAGAATGAGGAGTTGTAGGAGGTGGAGATGGTTGATTTTGAGCAGTAATCACAGACTCCATCAAAGTAGTGAGTCTGGAAATCTCGTCCTTGAGATCTTTGTTCTCTTGTTCAAGATGCTCCATTCTTTTCAGGCGATTAGCGCGAGTGTAGTAGTGATGAGTCAACTTGACTAATACACAGAAGAAGAACTGATAAGACATCTGACGGAAGAAACCTGCTTATGCAATGCAATGTTTTCGGTTTTAATCTCAAGGAACATACAAAGTCTTATTTGCAAATATTTCAAATAATAACAATAATAATTTCGACCATAAAATCTCTTTTTATTCATAAAATTTTGGAAGGACTACACTTAGTACAATTTCAGAAACCAAAAATACAAATACAAGAGAAAAGGAAAATATCACCCTAAGAATCCCTAGTAATTGAGTCAACTGAACTAGCCAAGGGAGTGTAATTCCTTTGGATACGTCTGATCTTAGACTCAAAGGTTGTCTGCATACGAGCTTTCTCGAGGACGAGTCGATCAACAATCTTCTTCCAAGCACTGGAAGGTTGAGGCATGATGGAGGAAAATAAATCATCGGGCTCTCTCTATCTCTTTACTGCACGATCTTCAAGAACCTTAATAAGTGCATCTGTGTCTCTCGACTCAAGCTGCAACTCTACATGCTCTCGGTTCAATGCATGGAACCACTCTTCCCACAGGTCTCTCTCTTACTTCATCTTGGAGAGTGCATATTGCAACTCTTATATATCTTTGTTAGGGAGAGTTGATGGCTCAGCCATAACCATAGACATAGGTCTTTCACAGGCGTACAATATCTTAAGCTCCAAAGCTCTCTTCTTCACCCAAATATTGTAAGCTTCAAAAGTTATACAGTTGCGCGAACCAAGCTCGGATCTTCCTTTCTTATGCACATTGTGCCAAGCATCCACCATTATGTTCTTCAAATGTTGGGGATCTTTACCCTCTTGATAGAATAAACCCTTTAAATGAACTTTGTTAGGTTTATCTCTCAAGGGGAACCCAAGCTGATGACGGAATGCAGAGTTATAGTTGATTTCTCCTTGTGTACCAATAAGAGGCACATTAGAGAATCACCACAATTCTCTATAATCTCCACACCATCAAAAGAAGAATCATACCAAACAATATCATCATTAGTGAGAGACATAAGTCTCTGAGACCACTGTAGACATTGTCGGTTGTCCAAGAAAGTTGGTGTCTGAGGCAAGTGCAAAACAAACCACTTGTACAAAAGAGGAACACAACACACAATAGTTCCACCACCTTTATAATTCCTTAAATGCAAGGAGAAATATGTGTCACCCAAAAGAGTTGAAAGAATATTCCTAATTAAGAATATTCTAATGGCGTTAATATCAACAAAATCGTGAACAAAGCTAAGCCATAGATGAGCAAGACAAAGATGGCTTCAAAAGCGTCTGCGCTACCGGCTTGAGCAAAAGCAGTAGCTCTACCAACGAGAAACTCAGAAGTCAACCCTTGAATTCCTTCTTTATTCATCAAATTAACATCAATCTCAAATTTCTTTAAATGAAGAGCTTCAACTATGACTTGAGATCTCAAAATCTTCTCTAATCCATATACGGGCACCTTGTTAGACACGGGTATATCTAAGAGATGGGAACACTCTTCCAACATGGCATGAGCTAATAATCTGGAAAAGTGAAGAACCAATAAAGAGGAATACACTCAAGAGTCATTCCACAACCTCGATAGACAACACGACAAGAAACTTCCTATGATGTTGCTTGAAATCCAAGGGATCTAATACAAAGGCTGATAGCTTCCTTAATTCCTTCAAATCAGGACATCTGAAACTTTACTTTTTAGTATTCCTTCGTCCATAATCCATGGTTTGAAAATTATTTGCAAATACGACCTTAGATCCTTGAAATTTTATTGTTGTGATGAATGTTATGATGCGCATGAATGCATGAATGCAACAATCACACACAAGGGATCACATACAAGGAAAATAAACAAAGGTCATGAGATGGATCAAGTCATCATCAAGATCAATCATCCATTTTGATGGATTGTGGTTTTCACCTTATCAACACCCAAGATCCATTGATTTTGATGAGACCGATTAGATCAACCGAGAATCAAAGGGTTTATTGTGAGTCACGAGCATGGAGTTGGATTAAGAACCATCCCAAAGGAGTGTACTGTTGATTCTAAATGTTGGCAGCAATTTTGGTAAAACAAAGAGTGTTCACAAGATGTTATGTGTGATGTCTTAACATGAGATATCCTATGTACCTGCTGGAATTCAAGAACATGATCATGCAGGATTGTATCAGAATGTCATAATGACATGGCATCTGATGATGTGTACCTGCTGGAGTTTGAGTGAAAGACATGATCATGCAGGATTGTTTCAGAATGTCATATATAATGACATAGCATCTGATATGGTTGTACCTGCTGGAATTTATAAAAGGAATTATGAAGTTATGCAGGAATTGTTCCAGGATGTCAGACCCGATGTCATGACATCCTGTACACAGAACATTCAGTAGGAATGTCTGGTGTTTTGTGATTGCACAACTAATGGCAATCTGTGTATGATTGAAGATATGATTGGCAGGAGCATTCAATCACGGATTACAACATGATTTACTTATTTCCCAAAGAGATCTAACCAGCTGTCATGAAAAGATTTAATTGGAAAATAGATTTAGGGTTTTCAAGATGTCCAAGCCCAACAGAAAGCTTCTATAAAAAGGGACTTAGAAAACCTGTTTGTACACACAACCAATATTGAGCGAAATATAGAGAGAGAGCTAGGGTTTGTGTCTGTTTAGTCGTGAGACTTGTAAGCCATTCAAGTCATCCATTGATGATTGAATTGGTCTGATTTGTGGTTGTAATTTGTCACTCAAAGCTGTTAAGCAAGAGTGTGTGTCTACTTGATCAAAGCTGTGAAGCAAGATCAAGTGTGTGTCTTCTTGATCAAAGCTGTTAAGCAAGATCAAGAGTGTGTCTTCTTGATTGAAACTGTGAAGTAAAATCAAGAGTGTGTTATTGAAAAGTGTTTTCTTTTCTCAAGGAATTGTTGTTTAAAATCACAGGTGTGATTGTAGGGAAGTGAGTGGGTTCTCATATCTAAGAGTGCTTAGGTAGAAATTGCACGGGTAGAGATTAGGTGAGAAAGACTGTAACTTGTTGAAGTGTACGGAGAGTCTTTGAACTAATTCTATTTTAGTGAATTTCCTTCCTGGCTTGGTAGCCCCCAGATGTAGGTGAGTTAGACCGAACTGGATTAACAATTGCTTGTGTAGTTTGCATTACTATTCCCTATCTTTATTCTGTTTGCATTACTTAGATATTAGTGTTGTGACATTACCTTCGACATCTCATATCTGATACCAGAATTTTAATTGGTATCAGAGCAGGCATCCTGCTCTGGTTCTGGGTGAGATCTAGGGACAACATTTTCTGGTACAATGGAAAGAGATAGAGGATCTGTTCACAGGCCACCAATTTTGGATGGATCTAACTATGACTATTGGAAACCTCGAATGGTAACCTTCTTAAAATCTTTGGATAATAAGGCTTGGAAGGTTGTGTTAACAGGATGGGTTCATCCAGTAATTACTAAGGAAGGAGCAGCCACAATTGACAAGAAGCCTGAAGAACAATGGTCCAAGGAGGAGGAGGATATAACCCTTGGAAATTCTAAAGCATTGAATTCCATATTCAATGGAGTAGACAAGAACATCTTCAGGTTGATAAACAATTGTGAAGTGGCTAAAGATGCTTGGGTTATTCTCAAAACCACTCATGAAGGCACATTTAGGGTTAAAATGTCTAGACTACAGTAGCTCACCTCCAAGTTTGAAAATCTAAGGATGAAAGAAGATGAAAATATACATGAATTTCATATGAGCATTCTTGAAATTTCTAATGCCTTAGGAGCCCTGGGAGAGAAGGTGTCAGATGAGAAGCTGGTAAGGAAAATACTCAGGTCACTCCCTAAGAGATTTGCTATGAAAGTAACAGCCATAGAAGAATCCCAATACATCTCCAACATGAGAGTTGATGAGCTAATTGGTTCCCTCCAAACATTTGAGATGGGATTAAATGATGGTTTTGAAAAGAAAACCAAAAGTATGGCCTTCATGTCAAACACAGAAGATGAAAACAGTCAGGATGTTGATGAAGACTTGTCAAAAGAAGTAGCAATGCTGGGAAGACAGTTCAATAGACTGTTGAAAAAGATGGATGTAAGATCCAAGGCTAATGTCAAGAACATCTCACCTGACATCAGTAGATCCAACAATGCTGAAAGAAGAGCAAGGTCAGATGATACGCCCAAAGAAGGAAAAGAAGTACAGTGCTATGAATGTGATGGGTATGGACACATTAGAACTGAATGTGGAACCTACCTCAAGAAGCAAAAAATGAGTCTTGCTGCCACTTGGTATTATGAGAGTGAAACAGATGAAGCTGCAAATCTGGTAACTGCCTTGACAAGAAGATGGGGTTCTGATGAAGACTCAAGTGATGATGAAGTAACCTTTGAAGAGTTGGCCTCTACCTACAGAAAGTTGTGTAACAAAAGTGTAGAGCTATGTGAACAGGTTGAAAGCCAGAAGAAGGAAACAATTCAACTTGAGAATGAGAAGGTAAAACACTTGGAAACCATCTCCAAATTAAGGACAGAAGCAGTGGATCTGAATGCCAAGCTAGAAGGTGAAAGTCAGAAGATAGTACAACTGGAGAATGAAAAGGAAAACCATTTGGAAACCATCTCCAAGCTAAAAACTGAAGCTATGTTCTTAAATTCAAAACTAGAAGAGATGACCAAGTATGTAAGGATGTTAAACAATGGATCTGACTCCTTAGATAAAATTCTCCAAACTGGACTAATAACAAGAGACAAATCTGGCATTGGATATAAAAATCTAAGCCTGAGAGCAGTTACACTGGTTGCAAATCTCAAGTCAAACCTAAGAGGACCCATAGTAAAAGCAAACTTGTGATGTCACATTATATGTCACAACATCAGAGGAGAAGACAGCAAAAAGGGAAACATCAACGATGGAGATGCCAGTACTGTGGGAAATTTGGTCACCTTAAGCCCTTCTGCTATAAGTTGTGTGGTTATCCTAGCCCTGCTCATCATCAGACTCACTATCAACCCAGACTCAAGTAGCACAGACCTATCAACAAGAAGCTATGGGTTCCTAAGACCAATGTTACAAGTCTAATAGCTCACATTCCCCTCATAATCTTAGCCAAAGAAGAGTGGTATTTTGATAGTGGATGTTCCAGACACATGACTGGAAACATAGACTTGATAACTGATCTTCATCCTCATGCCATAAGCCATGTAACCTTTGGTGATGGAGCAAAGGGTAAAATAAAAGGGATAGGCAAGCTTGATTGTCCTGGAGTTCCTAAACTTGGCAATATCCTACTAGTTAAGGGCTTGACTGCAAATCTAATAAGCATCAGTCAACTATGTGACCAAGGTCTGAATGCTAACTTCACCAAAACTGAATGTCTAATTTCTAACAAAGACAGTGAAGTAATTATGAAAGGAATCAGAACCAAAGACAATTGTTACATGTGGAGCTCTCAAATTGATTATTCCTCAAAGTGTACCTATGTCAAAAAGGAAGGGATGAAGATGAGTAGAGCTGCTAGAGGAACTCTCAAGAGTGATGAAAGACAAGTCTGTGGGAAATGTCAGACAAGGATGTCACACCAGAAGCTCAGACTTAAACTCACTCTCAAAGGAGAAAAGGCCATGAAGGCCCAAATAGCTGAGAAGTTAGATCAAATAGGTGGACACGTGACTAGTCATATGGAGTCTGAAGTGGGAGAGAGCTCTGGGCTACAAGTCAAGCAGATAGCTCTATCCCAAAGAAAAGGTGCCAAGTGCAAAGTTGAGAAAATTAAGATGGAGAGTGAAAGGACACCTGCTCCTGCACATTTGAGAGATGAAAATGGAGTTTATACTGAAGATATAGCAGATAATAGCAGCTGTTCTCAACAAGGATGGTTGAAACTACTGATGATTGCATACAATGTCACACACGATGTCATGACATTGTATTATGACAACCAGAATGCTACAAATATGTCCAAAAATTCTATTCAACATAGTTGGACCAAGCACACTATTTGCTGTCATCACTCCATTAGAAAATCTGTGGAAAACAAATTCATAGCTCTAAAGCATGAAATGCAATCAGGTGACAAGTTTGCAAGGGATTTGAATGATAATCAACTTAAATATGTAAGAGGGAAATTACGAATTTGGCTTCTTAAGAAATTATGGCAATTAATATGGAGTAGAAAAGATAACAAAAATATTGTCTGTCCAATTAAAAGAAAGAGCCACATTAATGATGAATCATTTCCTAGCATTTGAAATAGTATCTATGTTATTTGTACACGCTACCTGAACACAACTCTTTTCATCTTCATCAAACTCCTCAGAGAATCACTGTTAGGGCAAAGAAATCTCTCTCAAAAGTCCAACAACATGTCTCAACATCCTTCATCATCTCAGCATGCAAGGACTCCCTCCATGGAGTTTCTAGATGATGACGTGTTAGATGTTATTCCTCTCAGCGTGATACCAGGTGACGCCCCAGGTTCCTCTTACATTGCTGGAAATACGCAAGGTAACATTCCAAAAAATACCCTCAGAAAGATGACATACATTTTACTGGTCGTACTATTAGAAACCTAGTTACTAGGATTCTAAATGAAGAGCAAGCAGACAAGGGTGCTTCTACCCCTGTGTCCAGAAGGGACCCCTCCCCTGAGGTGGAAACCCAAGTTGAAAAAGACGATGACTCGTCCAAGTCAGAAAAGGAAATAGCTGCTGAGGGATTGTGTTCTCTTAGTAAAAACGCACCTAGCAAAAAACCATCAAGTATGTCTCATGAAACTGCTGAAGATATTATTGATTTGGAGGAAGAAAGTTCTGAAGAAGAGGATGACACCTTGGTCCATCTTGTAAAACCAAGTGTAGCTAAGAAACTGAGAACCAGAAAACGGAAGACTATGGCTGAAATGAGGACAGCAAGAAGAGAGAAAAAGGTTGCTGGTGTAGGACCATCCAAGTCTTGGAGTAAAGTTGAGGTGAGAAAAAGGAAAGAAAGAGAGAGTTCTGACTCTGAAGAGGATGTCAAAGACGACGTCCCAGACATTTCCTCTGCAAAAAGGCAGGCTGTTAAGAAGTCTCCAGGCAAAGCTGCATCTGTTCACTTAGATAATATCTCTTTCCACTTAGAAGATGGTGCTGCAAAATGGAAATTTGTCATCCAGAGGAGAATAGCTGTTGAAAGAGAACTAGGAAAAGAGGTTGTTGAGGTCAAGGAAGTTATGGAATTGATTAAGGTTGCTGGACTTATGAAGACAGTTGTTGGTTTACCCCAATGTTATGAGGGGTTGGTAAAAGAATTTGTTGTGAATATCCCTGAGGATATTTCTGAAAGGAGCAACAGGGAATTTTGCAAGGTGTTTGTAAGGGGTAAGTGTGTAAGATTCTCTCCAACCATTATCAACAAGTTCCTAGGGAGAGGAACTGATGGAGGAGTAGATTCAGAGACTACAGACAATGAGGTCTGTAGAACTATAACAGCTGGCCAAGTTAAGGAATGGCCTAGTAGGAATCACCTATCAGCTAGCAAGCTAACTGTCAAATATGCCATCTTGCACAAGATTGGTTCAGAAAATTGGGTGCCTACTAATCATGTCTCTACCATCTCCATTAGTCTTGGAAGAATCATTCATGCAATTGGAACAAGGATTAACTATGATTTTGGAAAATTTATGTTTGACCAAATTATCAGACATGCTTCCACAAATGTTGTAAAGCTACCCATTGCCTTCCCATCCATTATTTGTGGTATCATCTTGAGTCAACAACCAGGCATACTCAATACAAATGACATTCCAAGCAGAAGAAAGCCCTCACTATCCATTCATTATAAGATGTTTGAGGGAAGTCATGTCAATGATGTTGTCATGACATCTTTCAGAAAGGAGCCTGCACCTCAAGGGAGTGTAATTGATCAATTAAAAGATACCTGCAATGAACTGGAGAATGGTATAAGGGTGGCCAAGGCAAGAAAAGAAGCTTTGGAAGTTCTCATTAGGAGTCTAAAAAAGGAAGAAGTGGAAAAGGCAGGTGAAGATTCAGATGCAATAGCTCAATCCAATGGCAGCTCTGACAGCTCTGAAGGCTCTGAAGGTGAAGGTGATACTTCTTCCTCTGATTGATTGTGGCAGTCCTCATTGATGCTTGTTTGTAATATTTTGGGCTCTTAATGAGTTCCTTGGATTTGTTCATTATCTCAGCTATCATAGCTGTGTATGATGATGGTTTGTATCTCCTGAACAATTATGTTTTAACATTTTTAATGTTATAACATCTGTGTTGACATTCTCTGCTAGGCTAATTGACATTTATTTTGTCTGATTGGTCACCTTTGGTCAATTTTGACTAAAAAGGGGGAGAAGTGTGTAAGTGGAGTGTCTATGTGGAGCTGGAGCTGTGAGGACATGTATGTGGCTGGACAAAAGGACAGTTATTATGGAAGAAAGTGCACAGGTGTTAAAACAGAATGATGTTCTATTTACAGATGTCAAAGGGGATATCTGATGTGGTGCGCAAGTGTTGATGTTTAAGCAGATGTCAGGATGACATTCTGGCTGGTACAGGTGTTGTGATTGCAGTAGCTGTTATGTACATGGAGGTTGGTTTGCTGAATGCACAGATTTAGGGGGAGAAGGAGTACCCTTGTGCATTTGTGTGTCTTACTAGTTGCATCCATAACTAGTAATTTTGTTTGTGTTGCACAGATTTAGGGGGAGTAGAAGTACCCTTGTGCATGTGTGTATTACTAGTAGCTATAACTAGTAATTGTATTTGCTTCTGGAGTACCCTTGTGCATTTGTGTGTCTTACTAATTGCATCCATAACTAGTAATTCTGTTTGTGTTGCACAAATTTAGGGGGAGGAGAAGTACCCTTGTGCATGTGTGTATTACTAGTAGCTATAACTAGTAATTGTATTTGCTTATGCTGCATATTAAACTACTGTTATGTTGTTTAACTGCTGATAGTTTTCTTGTGAACAAAAAGGACAGATATATGTTTTAGCCAAAATTTGCCAAAGGGAGAGTTTGTTAATTCTAAATGTTGGCAGCAATTTTGGTAAAACAAAGAGTGTTCACAAGATGTTATGTGTGATGTCTTAACATGAGATATCCTATGTACCTGCTGGAATTCAAGAACATGATCATGCAGGATTGTATCAGAATGTCATAATGACATGGCATCTGATGATGTGTATCTGCTGGAGTTTGCGTGAAAGACATGATCATGCAGGATTGTTTCAGAATATCATATATAATGACATAGCATCTGATATGGTTGTACCTGCTAGAATTTATAAAAGGAATTATGAAGTTATGCAGGAATTGTTCCAGGATGTCAGACCCGATGTCATGACATCCTGTACACATAACATTCAGTAGGAATGTCTGGTGTTTTGTGATTGCACAATTAATGGCAATCTGTGTATGATTGAAGATCTGATTGGCAGGCGCATTCAATCATGGATTACAACCTGATTTACTTATTTCCCAAAGAGATCTAACTAGCTGTCATGAAAAGATTTAATTGGAAAATAGATTTAGGGTTTTCAAGATGTCCAAGCCCAGCAGAAAGCTTCTATAAAAAGGGACTTAGAAAACTTGTTTGTACACACAACCAATATTGAGAAAAATATAGAGAGAGAGCTAGGGTTTATGTCTGTTTAGTCGTGAGACTTGTAAGCCATTCAAGTCATCCATTGATGATTGAATTGGTCTGATTTGTGGTTGTAATTTGTCACTCAAAGCTGTTAAGCAAGAGTGTGTGTCTACTTGATCAAAGTTGTGAAGCAAGATCAAGTGTGTGTCTTCTTGATCAAAGTTGTTAAGCAAGAACAAGAGTGTGTCTTCTTGATTGAAACTGTTAAGTAAAATCAAGAGTGTGTTATTGAAAAGTGTTTTCTTTTCTCAAGGAATTGTTGTTTAAAATCACATGTGTGATTGTAGGGAAGTGAGTGGGTTCTCATACCTAAGAGGGCTTAGGTAGAAATTGCACGGGTAGAGATTAGGTGAGAAAGACTGTAACTTGTTGAAGTGTACGGAGAGTCTTTGAACTAATTCTATTTTAGTGAATTTCCTTCCTGGCTTGGTAGCCCCCAGATGTAGGTGAGTTGGACCGAACTGGGTTAACAATTGCTTGTGTAGTTTGCATTACTATTCTCTATCTTTATTCTGTTTGCATTACTCAGATATTAGTGTCGTGACATTACCTTCGACATCTCATATCTGATACCAAAATTTCATGTACTATGGATAAAAACCTATAGAGCATGTTCTAAAAAGTTCCCAGAGTCGTGGTCCCATTTATCGGATCCTATATGTTTAGATGACAGACTCATTAACCCATAGTATTCTAAAGAGAAACTCGTCTGAGTGTAGTATCGCGTAACAATTGTTATCAAGTCTACACTTGAACATTCTATGTACTACGTCCTAAATAGGTCAAGTTGGGTTATATGTTGTATGGTCCTCAGCTTCTCGGACTCCCGGGTCAGAAAAAGTAATGTCTATCCACGACTTACTCGTGTGACATCAGTAATTCCAAGGGGGTCTCCATTGAGTAGATGGGTCTCAAGCCAACTCGTCAAGGACTACTCCACACGAGTCGAACATGACTTCCAATGATGAGAGTTGGACGACTTTCAATGCCATTTTAGCTCTAGTTATCTATGGGATCATACTGTTTCCGAACATAGAAGAATTTGTGGATCTGGCTATTATTCGTATCTTCTTAACTCAGAATCCCGTTCCTACTATTCTTTCTGATACTTACTACTAAATCCATGTGAGTAATCAGAAGAAGAAGGAGTATCGTCTACTGTACCCCTTTGTTGTATAGATGGTTTATTTCGCATCTACCCAGCAAGGGTCCTTTCTTTGAGAACAAAGACAATCTGAAGTGGTCCCAGAGGATGATGTCCTTGAACGCCGAAGATATTTCCTAGTACTCTCGAGTCTACGATAACATCAAACTCATCCTAAACTGTGGTGACTTCCCTAATGTACCTCTTCTTGGTACAAAAGGGGGAATCAACTACAACACAAGGTTGGCATTATGACAGTTGGGATACCCCATGGAAGATAAACCTGACTCCAAGAGTGTAGAAGGTTTTGTTTTACATAAAGGGGTTGATGATCCAGAGCTACTCAAGAATATTATCAAGGCCTATGGATAAATTTGTCCTCAAGGAAGAGCAGAAATTGGTAAGAAGAACTGCATAGCCAAGGAATCTTATACCAGATAGGTGAAAGATAAAGTTAAAGAGATATTTCTTCCATTTCCATCTGAACCATCCATGAGCATCAAACCTCCTGAACCTACGATTAATCATACTTCTGAAGTCGATGAGTTGAAAGGAACTATCAAGGAACTAGAGAAAGAGAATGTAGATCTCAAATCTAGACTTGGTAAAATGTCATTGGAGAAAGAAACCTTGAAATTCGACTTGAATCAGAAGAGACATAAAGCACATCAGGTGGACAACAAAGTGAATGTTGAGTTGCATAAAAGGAGAAAAGTTGGTGAAGCACTAAAAGGAACTTGTGTTAGTCTATTGACAAAGAAGAAACAACTAGCAGAAGCTCAATGTCAGGCTTGTAAAGTGGAGCTTAATTACAAAGAGAAAATTAAGAAACTTTAAGACCATTTAGAAGCTTGCAAGAAAGGGATGAAAGATGAACAAATTCGTGTCAAACAGCTAAAGGTTACTCTTCGTCAGCACCAGGGTGAGCTAGACCAGAGGTTTGAGGAGATCCGTGGGCTAAAGAATCAAGCACACAAAAATCTGGAGCACACCAACCTACTCAAACAAGAGAGTGATCATTTGGAAAGGCACAATGGACACCTTCAAGGGCTCCTAGACCAGAAGGAGACATTTGTGAGATATCTTCTAGATGGACCTGGTCACACTTTGTTGCACAACCTTCTTAAGGACGCGCAATATTGGAGGGAAATACATGCACGCCTGACCCAATTTAATGAACACGCCATGGAAGACTTACCAAATTTATTGAAAGAAGCTTTTATTGAAGTGTTTCCGCATAACATCCCTTGGGCTGTATTTCATTTCATTTTTGTTTGTAGGGTGGTATTCGATAGGCTTAAGGCTTAGACTATTGTAGCCCGTCTAGCAGACTCTTGGTATGTATTTGTACTCCACTTTATGATATTAAACAAAAGAGTCTCTTGAGTATTGACTTCATATACTATCTCTCTCTTTATGCTTTATGATTGCTTATGTTGGTAAAAAAAATCAAGGGTTCCTTGGAAATTTTTCTTTACAAAAAACAAATGTTAAAAATAAACAAATATGCATATCTCATAACTTTTTGCATACGTTCATGCGTCCATGCATTTATTTTTATAAGCCTCCGGAAAACAAAATGCTTATCCCCTCCATCTTTCTACAGCAAAAACGACGACTTATCATTGCTATTATACTCGTGCCAACAAATCCAGAATCATGGATGACTATGAATCTGACAATGCTGTTGTCAAGGAGACTTTCGCCCAAGCCCAGGGAAGAATGAACCTCTTCCAGGGAAACATGGAGACCATCCTGGAAATGCTCTAAGCTCAGAGGGATCCTACCTCTGCTAACCCTATTGCTGCAAACGTCACCAATGTTGTTGGGGTGATCGATGCTACCGTTGATGTCATTGTTATCGTAGAAACTCCTGTGGAGACCGTGGCACCGACTACTGTGAATAGGCTTGATGTTGCCTATCCCTGGGGGATGCCCCTAAATTTCACTGCTCAGTTTGCCAATGGGGGTGCCTTTATCCCTCAACAAGCTCTTGCGCCCCCTAATGCTGTCGTGAATGTTGTTTTCCCATAAGGTGCACCCACGATCCAGACTCCTCTCACGGTTGATGTTGCCAACCCCGAGGATACCCAAGGTCAAGTTCTTGCTGAAACTCCTGACAATGAAAATGAGTACTAAGGCCCGCGCCTCCACTTCCAGATTCCTCCCTAGTCTGCTCAACCTGGGAATCTGAACAAATTTCAAGCTGCTCAGTTTACGTACACTGGGGAAACTTCTGTTCCAATATTGACATATGCACCTACCAACCCTGCACTCTAGTATGTGCAGGATGGGGCACCTCAGGCTCCTACTACTCAAATTGGAGGGCAGTTCCCTCACATGATGCATGCTGCTTCCTAAAGAGTGCCTCCCGGTTTCTCTTACCCGCCGCAGATGTCGTGTGCTCCTCAAAGTGAGCACACTATGCCAAACAAGGGATTAGACAGCGCTTTTTTTGACATTAGACAGCGCTTAAAAGCGCTGGCTATACTGGCGCTGGTATAGGTCTTAGACAGCGCTTAATTTACTAAAAAAGCGCTGGCATAGGGGGGGTTTAGACAGCGCTTTTTCAGTAAAAGCGTTGTCTAAAACCCCCCTATGCCAGCGCTTTTTTAGTTAATTTCATGTTGAAATTAACTAAAAAAGCGCTGGCATAGGGGGGGTTTAGACAGCGCTTTTACTGAAAAAGCGCTGTCTAAACCCCCCCTATGCCAGCGCTTTTATTAAAAAAGCGCTGGCATAGGTGGTTAATTCAACAAAATATAGTGTAAAAAAGCGCTGGCATAGGGTGGGCTATACCAGCGCTTTTTCTGTAAAAGCGCTGGTATAGCCCACCCTATGCCAGCGCTTTTTTACACTATATTTTGTTGAATTAACCACCTATGCCAGCGCTTTTTTGATAAAAGCGCTGTCTAAGGTCAAAATTAAAATGCCTTTACCAGCGCTTTTTGCCTAAAAGCGCTGTCTAAGACTCCAAATTTTGGAGGATCTTTTTATACGTTTTCACCACATTATTTAGCACCTGTAAATTGCAAATTTCAGCAGATTTTCATAAATTGGAGCTTGAATCCAATCTATATGCACCTTATAGTTCAACACATTGTAGTTCTATCTTCTGAATATGCACATATACTTGAAAATCTATATGCATTATAAACACATTATAGTTCAACACAATATACTTCTAATTTCAGCAGTTTTTTGAGTATTTATATATATACTTGAAAATGTTTGCCTTTACAAAAAATCTACACATTTCTAATAACCTCCAAAAATGCTAATCAAAATGTATTTCAACACATTCTAGTTCTATCTTCTAAATATGCTATATAACCTGAAACAACACCAAATAAAGATTGTAGTAAGCAAATGGAATTCACTCAAAGTTATTCAGATCACATTCAAAATTAAAGTAAGAGTTCAATACCTCACAAAACCTGTAGCTCGATAATGAATTGACACAATTCCTCTTTAATTTCATCCAACTGATCTTTTGAGTAATAAGCACATCTATATTCATCAAAGTACTACATAATAATATAACATAGTATGATTTAGTTAAATCTATTTAATTATGAGAAATATGTGTTAAATATGAAAATAACTCATAAGTTAGAAATCCATACATCAGATGGAATATCTGTTCGATCCATAAGAAGAGTTTCTTTCATAAACCTCAACGTGTAATATCCACAATCTATATTATTACGCTGTCGAGGACACTACACATGGAAAAACAATATGGATAAATATCCTAAGTTTTATCATAGGTCATCACTAATATAATCAAAATTGTGATAATTAATATACCTCCACTCTATTCCATGTAATGTTATTGGCTTTTCTCTTTGGTACTTGAATTTTTCTTTGTGCTCGAACAGTTTGTATAATGCTATAATGAAATATAAACGAATATTTAGAACAATTCACATAAATAAATAAGTATACACACGAATATTGGGTTATTTGCACTTACGTGTCAACTATCGTCTTCATAGCAGGGTATGTTGTCCAATCATTGTGTAAAGAATCCAAATAATACACAATTTCTTTAAAAGGATTTATCGCGACCAACAACCAATGTCCACTGTAATAAAACAAATGTTAGATGGAAACTTTCTACACGACGTCAAAA
Organism: Lathyrus oleraceus; assembly: GCF_024323335.1. Lineage (NCBI taxonomy): Eukaryota > Viridiplantae > Streptophyta > Magnoliopsida > Fabales > Fabaceae > Lathyrus > Lathyrus oleraceus. Next base: position 65,290,738 of record NC_066579.1, on the reverse strand, counting down.
TATGAAAAATTATAACAGATGAATTTAGATTGAAGAACTAACCCGTCGCCGGTATTAAACGGTAAAAAGAACAACTTTTCTCTATCTGTGTCGGCCATAAAGCGCTCGACTACATACGTCCTGACTTCATCTGGTTTTCTTATCATTTCGGTTAAGTTCGTTTTCATGGGATTTAAGAATGAGAATCTTTGCTCCAACCCACGCGGACCCATCAATTTGTCATATAAATACCTTATATAAAAACATCATTAACATTTAGACTATTCATATGAAACGAGTAAATAACTTGTTCAAGAATTTAAACAAAGTAGATCGGATATACCTCATGTATGTGTTGATAACACCAACGCTTAATTGCGTATGATACAAAATTTGATCAAAATCCTCTTTACCCAATGGCTCGGCATACTCAAAACCAAAAATAGCTCCATCCATAGGTATTAAACGAACACATCCATCCGAAATATCTGTCGTTTCTAAATATGTATGGAGGCACGCTCTATACTTGGAAGGATTTTTCTTTTTAGCCCCGGTCCTCTTGGAAATTTCAGTCTTCTTAGCAACAGGAATCTAAATATCATATAATTAGTAAGGTGAAGTGTAAGATGACGAATTAACAGGAATCTAAATAGCATATAATTGTGATGTACCTCTTTTTGCGATGCAACTGACTCGATTTCCCGCGCAATCCCCTTATCTTTTGCTTTGGATTTTGTGGGAGTCTAATTAACATTAACATGTAAAAAATGTGTACGTAAAATGCGCGTAAAAAATTTGAATACCTAAAGGTTCATAATGGTTTTAAGCATACCTCATATCCTACGATAATGAGGTCTGTCGGCCATGCAACAAATGAACCTATGGCATCTCCCAATAAAGTTGCATCCGAAACATCGTCAGGATGTGGTAATAACGCATCCTTCTCCAAAGCAATATCAACCGAGACTTTCAAAGATCCAGTAGGGAGCGGTTTAGTGTGAAGTAATTCACCCAAATTGTTATGAACTTTCCCCTTGCCAACCATCCGATAAGTCGGTCTCGCTAAGTAGAGGTGACAAGGTGAAATGCCCTAAAACCAATAATAAATATGACATTTTTATGTGTATATATGACAATTAAATAAATTAAGCTAATTTAATTTCATAATAAGATATATAATTACCTCTGGAATAGTCGGTTGAAAATTACAATTGATACTATCTTTGTCACTAGTATCTTTAAAACCCGCTGCTCGATCTCTTTCTCTTTCCTTTCTTAATTCAAGAACTTCAGCTTTTAATGCTTCCAAAGTTTGCTGCAGTTCTTTATTGCTAGGAGTCTTTTGTTTTTTAATATTCAAGGATTTTTGAGTGATCCCAAATCCCTTGCCCCTCACCCGACCAGAATACTCGGGAACATCTAATGCTCGACTCAGTATGCTCCTGCAATCAGTGTCTTCATATGGAACTATAGATTGAGATAGAGTCTCCTGAAAATCATATGAACATACACACAATAGTAATGTTATTGTCTTAAGTAAGTGTCAAAGTCAAAGTGTTCGAAATTGGACGATTCAAAAGTGTCAAAGTCAAAGTGTTATTGTCTTAAATAATGCTATACTTACACATTTCTCAAATATTTGTTGAACGTCTTCTTTAATCTTTCCATCCTTACCGACACGGGCTTCCTTCCACAAAACATGTGCCGGAAGAGATGTTTCAGAACTATTCTCCTTTGTTAACTACACATTAAGCATAATATGATCAAATATAACTCATGACAAAATATGATCAAATATAACAAGTATATCAATGCAATTTATAGATACTTACTATAGACTGCTCTAAGCGTCCATATCCAACACGCCCTTTTCTATAGGGATACGCCGGACTTGATGCTCTTTGCCGGTTTGTTTCACTTACACTCTTAAATTCTTGGGTTTTTCGTTTGGATTTAAACGTTTCCCATTCTTTAGGTGAAATCAAACTTGCATATTTAGATGGAAGCTCTGCATCAACAAAAGTACCTTCCGTATCCCTAAGAAAGGTGGTTGATAAAAAGGTTCTAAACCCTCTTAGTAACTTTCCGGCCAATTTGAGACAATGATCTCTTCTGTTTTCTTCGATGTCGAAACACCTCTACGAAAAACATACACACATTGCGTTAGTACAATTAATTTAAAGACATAATCGTCATTAAAAACAAATAACATCACATATGGTACCTTTATCTCACTCCATATTTTGTCTTTAGCTTCGTTCAATTGTTTATTTCTCCAATTATCACAAGTAATTGGAACTTCATTCCTTACCAATGCACCAATAAAACTTGTCAATGTTGAACCGTTAGGCTCAATTAGTTGTCCACCTTCGTTCCAATGCACTTTTATTAAAACGCCTCGATCTCTATCTCGAATAACTTTCTTCATAACCGTTATTCCACGTTTAATTTCCCTTTCCGCACCACCAACGGTCTCATCACCATGTGGGTGATCCTCGTTACTAGCCATCTGTAATAAAGAAAAACATAAACACAATATTAAGCAAATATGAATACAAATCAAGTAAGTGTCAAAGTCAAAGTGTATTGAATTGGACGAAAATTACATGGTAGCCTACAAACGGGCCAAAGGACTCAAAAATGAACTCGATTCGTCCAAATTCCGAGTGGAAGCATGTTTTTTGTAACAGTACAGCAACAGTAAAATCAGGGAAAAAGTTGTCCGAATCGAAAAACAAAGTATACCATTGGCTCCGGAATCGTGGAGAAAGTCTATTTTCATTAATCACATGCATTAAAACTCATCACGATTCAAAAATATAAAGAAATCATGCATTATCAGATATAACTTATAATCAAAGCAATTGAAAACAAAAATATAATGAAATCATGCATTATCAGATATAACTTATAATCAAAGCAATTGAAAACAAAAGAATAAAGAAACCATGCCAATAGAGCACAACATTTTTTTTGCCTCATAGGTTCGATTAGGAAGAACATTATCATCCGGTAGCATTTCTCTCATAAGGGCCAACAACTCTGTGAAACTTTTATCCGACCATCCATTGCCCGCCTTTAAGTTATACAACTTTAATACCGCAGAAAGTCTTGAGAATTTAGTGCAACCTTTGTACAACGGTTTCTCTGCATCGCTTACCATCCTCTCAAACATTTCAGGACAATCATGAAGATCTTCATCCAGTGCTTCTACAATCTCTTCAACTCGATCACAATCGTATGTTTCCGTGTCTTTGTCGTATGAAGCATAGGTCGTATTACTTTTCTCCCTCTGTTCAACATTCTCGTTAATTTTCTCACCATGAAATATCCAACACGTATAACTTCGATCAATTCCACGCATCAGTAAATGCGATTTCAATCCATCTGCGTCAACCCGACCCATATAACAACAACCCAAGCAAGGACATTTCATTCGACTGGGGTCTTTGACATGTTCAACAGCAAACTTAACGAATTCCAATACCCCATTCTCGTACTCTTTCGACAATCGATCGGCAGACATCCATTTTTTATCCATGGTTTTCCTAAATTATTCACGCAACTATTTCAAAACAACATAAAAGAAGAATTTCCTAAGATAAACACTTTCGCGTCACAAAAAGAAGATTATTACAAACTAATAAATTATATATATATATATATATATATATATATATATATATATATATATATATATATATATATATATATATATATATATATATATATATATATATATATATATATATATATATATATATATTATATATATATATATATATATATATATATATATATATATATATATATATCTATTCTTCTACTAACTATGAAGTGAAGTAACTATAACTATGTTGTAGTTATGCTATTAAAATCATGACAATTTGGATATTTATTATGATTGAATGTCAAATGATTGGAAATAATTTAGAGGACTAACACCCTATATGAATAAACAACTTATTTCCGCGTTTATCATATAATTGCTTATATTATAAGTCATTTCTATGAAAAAAAAAGAAGAGGCAATAAGTTACTACCTTTTAATTGTGGATGTCAACAAAGCTTGTTAGCAATAGTCCTCAATTGAGTCCTAAGGAAATGAACACCCTATAAAATAAACAACAGCTTATTAGACATTAAACAGATCAAGCAATGTATCAATCAGTCAGTAAAGTAATCAACTAAAGTACAAGCAATTCAAGTAGGGTAATATGTCAATCCAAAACTAGTTCAGCATTGTCAAAAACCAATTTAATACCAATCCAACTTAGCAAAATATTTTCCAAACCAGTCCAACACATTCAAGCAAATAACAAGTGTAGTTCAAATGTGCAATATAGTTCAGCAGTCCAACATAATTCAAGTTTAATCAGTTCAGTTTCATGGCATCAGAAAAAAAAACAATTCAACAAGGTAAAATCACAAGCCAAGTCAATGCAGTTCCATTCAATTAACTTTGACTCACATCATTCCCATTCTAACAAGCTAGCCTTTCTTTAACTGTCTAACAGCTGACCTGCATTTTCTAAACTTGCATTTCAGTTTTTCATTCTAACACTAACCACACTAATTAACTATTTCATTAACACTAACACCATCTCCCTTTAACAGTTCTATCTAATCCTATCCAACTTACACGCCAATGCTAACAATCACATTTAACACTTGCTACAATTCATCATCAGTATAATAGAAACCTAATGGAAGCAAACACAAACCATCTCCCTTTGACATGGTGATTAATATCAAAAATATATACATTTGTTAACATACCACAAAAGAATCAACTGCCCTAACACACAAAAGAATCAACTGCCCTAACACAAGAGAATCAACTGCCCTAACACATGAACCACAAAAGAATCAACCCAGAAGCAAACCTTTATCACTAATAAACTGCCCTAAATAAAGAAAGATGAAACGAACAGAAAATGCACTTACAAAAATGTAAACGGTGATGAACGAAGTGAGTGATGAACGCAGGAATCAAGAATGGAGGTTTTGGGAGAAGCAGTGATGATGAACGCAACGAGTATGAACGCAGTGAGAAGAAGGTTGTGGGAGCGAGGGAAACAAAATGGGTCTTAACGTACTGAATGAATTCATATATTATAATTTACTAAAAAAAAAATTTGGTAAATAAGGCCTTAGACAGCGCTTTTATGAAAAGCGCTGGCTAAGCTCACAAATTAAAATGGCCTTAGACAGCGCTTTGAAGGAAAGCGCTGGCACAGGAGGGGTCAATAGCAGCGCTTCTAAAAGCGCTGTATAAGGTAGGCCTTATACAGCGCTTTTTTTAAAAATTTAAAAGGCCTTAGACAGCGCTTTTGGGAGAAGCGCTGTATAAGGTGACCTTGTCAAAAGCGCTGTATAAGGTAGGCCTTATACAGCGCTTTTGTTGTGATTAATTTAAATAATTTTAAGGCCTTATACAGCGCTTCTCCCAAAAGCGCTGTCTAAGGTGACCTTCTAAAAAGCGCTGTATAAGGTAGGCCTTAGACAGCGCTTTTGTTGTGATTAATTTAAATAATTTTAAGGCCTTAGACAGCGCTTTTGGGAGAAGCGCTGTATAAGGTGGACCTTCTCAAAAGCGCTGTCTAAGGTAGGCCATTTAGCAGCGCTTTTAAAAAGCGCTGTCTAAGACCATCCATTTAGCAGCGCTTTAAGCCATCTACGTATTCAGTTTCCTTATTTTTATTTTTTTTTAACGTGTAGCAGCGCTTTTGGAGAAAAGCGCTGTCTAAGGGGCGCTGCCAAAAACCTGTTTTGGCGTAGTGGCATGTTCAAGTGATGGATCAAGAAACCTCTCGACCGGCCAATCAGGTCATCGTTCCCACTATTAGTCCGACCGGCGGATTACCAATTGTTGGACGATAGATAAGGGTTATCGAAGGTTTCTCTGTCTTTGGCATTGATGCACAAGATCTCTGTTTGGTTCTGAATGTGGTACTTCCTCAAAAGTTCAAGGTACTAGATTTATCGAAGTATAAGGGGCTAAAATGTCCTCGAAGACACATTACGATGTATTGCATGAAGATGTCATTGTATATTGACAATAATAATCTGCTAATCCACTGCTTCCAAGATAGTCTGTCAGGGGCTTCATTAGACTAGTATATGGGCTTGGAGCACACCAAGATTAGATCCTAGAGAGATTTATCTGAAGCGTTCCTAAAACAATACAAGTACAACCTCGATATGCAACCGACAAGATTGCAGCTACAGAATCAAGCAAAGAAATCTAGTGAGACTTTTAAAGAGTATGCTCAACATTGGCGTGAAATGGCTTTTAGGGTCAGACCGACTTTATCAGACAATGAATTCGTCAACATCTTCATGGGTATGCTTCAGGAGCTGTATTTTGAGAAAATGATCGACAGTTCTTCTACTAATTTTATAGATATGGTAACCATTGGTAAATTTGTCAAGAATAAGTTGAAATCAGGAAAGATCGTAGGTATCGTCGCTCCACAAACTACGAATAAGAAGCCGCATGAGGGCTTTCCAAAAAAGAGAGATGGGGAGACAGGTGTTGTAACGACAAGCGTCCACCCCCAATATCAATTTCCTATGGCTCTCATGCCATACTATATGTATCCTTATATAGTTGTTGCTCAGTATCAACAACCTTTGTGTCAGTATCAACCACAGAATCGCAATCAGCAACCAACAACGGCTCAAAACAATCAGAATCAATAGAACACTCGTGACAACAGGGGCTAAGGTCGAGGCCAGAATAAAGGGAATAACTTTGGCAAACATCCTCATCAGATATGGATACCATATGTTGAATTGGTGCCATACTCAATCCATGTATGGGCTATTATACCAAGGGAAATCCCACCAGCCTCTCCTCCCTATCATCCTAAGTACAATCCTAATGCCTTGTGGGTATTCCACGCCGGGTACATAGGACACTCTACGGAAGACTGTTGGACCCTCAAAAATAAAATACAATAGTTGATTGATAAGAAGGTTTTGTCTTTCTTAGAAGAAAATCCTAATGTGAAAACAAATGCTCTTCCTAATCATGGTGGCCCAGCAATCAGTGTTGTTAGTAGTGTTGAAGAAGATTGAATAGTTTGGGTTTCTAGTCGGTATCCACGAAGGTTACGTTGTGTGTGAGTCTGATCGAGATAGTTGTAATGACCTGAAGGGTTGTGTGCAAGAGCTGATGAATCAATGGTTGATACAGTTTTCCAGATTTAAGGCCGTTGAATAGATTGCAGTGGTCGAGCCCATAACTATTGTTTACAGGAAGAAGAAGGTTGAAGCTCCTCCCAAGAAGATTCAGTCGATCCATATCCGTTTTCCGAGTCCATTCCCGTATCAGAACACCAAGGTAGTTCCATGGAGGTATGAAACGAAGGCGTACGTGTGCGGAAAAGAGACTCACATCCCTGACACTGAAATTGTTAATATAATTGGAGCGGGAGGCATGACTCGCAGTGGCCATGTATTTGCTCCAAAATACACTCCTAGGTTGTCTCCATCACCCACAGTTATCCCGCCTAAGGAGAAGGTCCTTCCTAATCCTCCTATGCGGGCGGGGGCATCTGTACTTGCCACTCCGACCATGACAATTGTTCCAGTATAGACAAAGGTTATTGTCGATAAGACTGCAGAAACTGAAATTTCTAAGGGTAAATGGCCGATGATTGAAGACGAACATGTTAAAGATCACAAGAAAAGTATCACTTTTGAGGAAGGCCAAGAATTCCTCAGATTGATCAAGAAGAGTGATTCCAAGATCGTTGATCAATGAGGTCATACTCCTTCCAAAATCTCCATATTGTCTTTACTTCTGAGTTCTGAGGCTCACCGTAAAGCATTGTTGAAAGTCCTGAATGCTGCTCATGTGATGCAACATATCACGGTTGATCAGTTTGACGACGTGGTTGCGAATATCACCGCCAACACATACTTCGGATTTAATGAAGCAGAATTACCTCTTGAGGGAAATGCTCACAATAAAGCATTACATATTTCAGTCATGTGTATAAACTCCCTTCTATCTCGAGTCCTCGTCGATACTGGTTCTTCACTTAATATAATGCCAAAAGCTACATTAAGTTAATTATAGTTTAAGGGGCCTGAGATGGGGACTAGTGCACTGATTATTTGAGCTTTTGATGGCTCCCGAAGACAGGTCATTAGGGAAGTGGATATGCCTATTTGTGTTAGACAACACGAATTAAGTATCACCTTTCAAGTCATAGACATCAACTCGGCCAACAGTTGTTTGTTGGGTAGACCGTGGATTCATGTTGTTGGGGCAGTCACTTTTACACTGCACCAAAGGTTGAAATTCTTGATTGACGACAAATTGGTAATAGTATGTGTTGTACCCCAAAATTTTCCCTCCCCTTTTTCATCTTTCCATCCAACCACTTGACTTGGGGACCATTTTCATACATTTATAACTCATCCATATGTATCATTCATCAATTAGTGGTTCACTATAGATTCAAAGATATTAGCTTGTGAAGCTAGGGTTTGTGTGTGAATCAAATTTCAAAAGTATGGCTTAACTATTCATCAAAGTATTGGGGGGTGTGAAACCCGCCTGATTTTGGAGATGTGGATTTAACAAGGTTTCATCAAAGTTCTCCTCAGGGGTTTCAAACCCTAATTCTTGATGATATGGTGATGGGATCCTTTGGAGCTTCTCTAGGTCTTGTCTTGGATATCAAAAGCCTAATTAGAGATGTTCATTCATTAAAGAATTTGGTTGAAGGATATTCCCCATTGAAACCCTAATCAAGGGGGATTTGGTCCTAGGACTTGACTTCTCAGCTGGGTAGTCACCCAAACCCTAGTTCATCCATTGTTTCATCCTTGGCATGTTGAATTCCTTTGTTTGATCCTTGTCTCCCATAACCTTTTTCCATAGCTCCATGCTTATGGTCCTATAACTTATATTATCTCTCCATTAATGGAATTTCATATGGATCATCCTCATGCCTAATGCCTAGCCCTTGGTTTGATCATGTCTTGCTTGAGCCCACTTCATATGACCATCTCAAGTACATGATCCACTCTTGTCTTGTTTTCATTTGGCCATTAGTCTTAAATCCAATTCATCTTAGTCTCAAGGCCTTATTATTTTGTCCAAGGATTGTTGGTACATTCATAGCATTGTTTGTTCAAGTCATTAAAACCCATTACGTTCCAATTCAAGTGATGGTCAAGTCCATTGATTCATGATTAATGATTCATTAAAGCCTTAACCTTATTCATCAAGTCATAACCTTGTTCATAAACCATGTTAATATGACCATTCCATTTACATTCATTTCAATTCAAATTCAAGCATTTATATGTACCAAAACCAATTTGAAAACCATCTAACTTGCATTCAAATAACCATTTACAATCCATTGCATTGATCATTACATGGAAAATTATAATTTTTGTCAACTTTGACCAAATGTTGACATTGGTCAACAGTTGATTTTTCAGTCAACTTTGACCAAAGTCAACCCTAATCTCAAAATTAATCCCAATTCCTCCATGGGCGTTGGTTTATCATCCAACTTCATGTTTGCTTGATTCCACCTTGATTTCTTCAAATGCAAGCTTCCATTCATGTTCATGTGTGAGCCTGCAAAACCAACCAATTTCATAACCATACAAGCTCGTACATTAACTTGAATTTCAAGCAAAAGCAAGCCACATGAAACTTGTCACTACCCTATCATAAATGATCATCAACCATACCATTTACAAGCCAATGATGCATCACATAATATATTTCACCCTCCATCAAACCATGACCTATAAATGCTAAGAAACAATGCCAAAATGAAATATGGCAAAACACATGGCCATGTTGTTCAAGCCAAGGTCAGAATGAGCAAGGCCATCATAAAAGTCTTGCAATAACCAATCAAACACCTAATCATATCAGCACTAGTGCAGGAAGTCATAACAAAATTCCAACAGTCCAATGCAGTATTGCAATGCATTAGAAGCATAAGCATATGGCAGCATGTACTAACCTGCAGGGCATCACAAGTCAGCAGCAATATCCAACCATTAAGCTTCATTTTTCAAGACCAAAGGAGATGGCAAAGCAAACCTGTCTACAGGGTATAGTAGACCAAAGAAACGCAATCCTATGCATGAAGAATAACTAACATGAAGACCATCACTTCCCTACATCAATCAAGCAACATACATTCATGGCCAGAACAGGTGAAATAGAAGATGTCATTGGACACTTTAGCATACCAAGTCAAAGTCTTCAAGGCCACCAAAACCACACCCATGCATAGGCCAGAAGCAAATCAGGATTGTCAACATTTAGAAGCAGTGTAGAATCGAACCTATCCACAACAAAACTCAGTAACACAAAACCTACAATGTGTCATACCTGACATGAAGCAGCAGTCGAAGGCATGGCCCAGTTGAGATGCTACAAGCAGACCAAGCATACTTGCAGCCAAGCCTTGAACCAGTCCAAACCCACTAGCCTTCAACATGAAATATCAACAAGGTCAAAGCAAGTCAACAACAAGACATGAAGAACAATGCAATTCAACACATAAACTTTTCAACAATAACCTATTATGTTCTGCAAACCTGAACCTATAATAATACACATTGGCCTTGCCCTGCTGCAGCAAAACCCTGCATTAACCTACAAAATCTACAACAACTCCCCAAATAAGCTAACCGTAACAAGGTATATCACACATGAACAATGCAAACCATTATGCACACCACACAAACCTTGCATCTAGCTTGACATTTCCAGACATGAACATAAGGCTAATAAGCTGCAGTAAGGCATACATGAATCCTGCAGGAGCAAATCAATGACATAACATTCCAACTGACTGAATTTCTAATAGGCAATGACAATTTCAACTAATTCTCCTTTGGAATACTCTAACAATACAACCTTCATGACACTAACAGTTAATAGTCCGACAAAGAATTATCTCATTCACATAACTAGTCAGGATTTAGATAACTAACTAACTAATCCAGCCAACTAACTGGCCACTCAGTGAGTTAACAGATTGAACTCACTGAATTCATCACAACTAACTCCTAAGAAAATCCCAAACTTAACCATAACAAACTCTTAAGCTAAGATGATCCCAAACCTCGCTCCTATATAATTCACTCTCCTTCACCATTGTGAGGAACTTTTGGATCGAACCCCCTAATCCTGCACTCTCTGAATTTTCCTTTTCTCACTCTAAACCTCACCTACACGCACTATTTAGGCGCCATTGAAGCTCATCATTATAGATTCAATTAGCTTGTTCTAAGGCTTCATCATCAATCCAAAATCCTCAGTTCACCACTCCTGGATTCAAAAGAAGTAGAAAAAGAAGAATTTTCATAACCAATACAAGAAGCGAGCATTTAAAAGTATTACCTAGAAGAAGACCCTTGATCACCGTTGTCACCATCTCCGGTAAGGCTCCATGAAGAACTTATTCTTTTTCTTCAATAGTTGTTACCATTATGTAGAGCACGATGAGAAGGTTCAAAGCCCTCATCCCAAGGGCTTTGAATCGTTGAAGAGAGGATTTAATTTGAAGAAATCACATTAGGGTTCTTGGAGTTGGAGGATTCGGTTAGGGGTGTTGAGGTTTGTTTTTATGGAATCGATTGGGGATTCGAGTAGAGTGTGAGAAGGTAATCATTTTGGTAGCTCCAACTTGCATTTTGGTGGCCACCGCCGCCGGAAGCTATTTTCGGCGCTGTGGCCTGTGGCGTAGGGCTGGCGAGTCAATGGAGGGGAAATCCGCGTTATGACTTTTTTAAATTCTGTGACCCTGGTTATTGGGCTTGAGTCATGGCCAAGCCCAATATTTTCATAGCTACACATTGCATTTCGGTCCTCACCTCCCCCTGTATAGAGGATTAGATTTCGGGGCCTTAACCCTTTGGCCCAATGCATTTTGTTTCACATGCTAAAATCATGTTGGGTTTCTCTCATGAATCCCATGTTGGTTTCTTCCTGCACCTCCAATCCAGAATTGCACCCCCAATAGCTTTATCTTATTTACATTTAGTTTTAACATTTAGCTTAATTAGGTTTAATCTTGGTTAATTCTTGTTAATCAGTTTTGATTAGTTTAAATAAATTTTAGTGATTAATTAGAATCTTGAGGTAATTAGAATTAGTTTTTAATTAGAATAAAATTATATTTAATTGATTTTTTTAGAATTTAGTTAGGTTTTTAAATAATTAGGTTTTAATTGATTAGAGTAGTTTTTAGAACTTGATTAATCTTTTAGGTTTTAGTTAGAATTTTGATTAGGATTTAATTTGGTTCCTAATTAAATATTCATGTGAATTGACTTTTTTACCCTTAGGGGTTATTTTGTCATTTTGGCCATAGAAACACATGTTTCTTTAGGATTAGAACTTGACATATAATTTAATCAAACCATGACTAACTACTACATGTCCCCTTAGGATAGTTTGTAACAAATTCTAACCATTAGATTAGGATTTAACCTAGTTCTCAAAATTAATTCAAACCTTTCGATTCAAGTCAATCAAAAGCAATTTTGGTCAACTAATTCCTTTGATCTTGTATAATCCCACATTCTAATTTTAGTGACCAAAAGACCCTTGGTCACTTAATAAGACTTTTTCTGTAAGTTGTGGAGCTTGAGGCCTCAAGTCAGACTCTCAATCAAGGCATCCTCAGTCATACCAAGTAGTGGATAATGCAAGACACGTCAAAGGTGGCTATTCAAGAGCTTGTTAAATCAAAGTTAGAATTGTGTGGCACGATTCTTAAGTAATAGAGAAGGAATAAGACTGGAGAATTCCAACCCCCATTCTAAATATCTTTGGGTGTGGGATGAATGACCCAGTTGCTCATCGTATTCGCCTTTATTCATAGACTTTAGTGCAATTCAAATCATACGATTGGCAAGTCCATCCCTTCACAAAGTATCATGCAACAAGCAAAGGACTTCACCAACAACTTATCAATCATTATTCAAGTTGTACGATACAAACCTTAAGCAATGGAGAAGGAATAAGACTATAGAATTCCAACCCCCATTATGAATAACTTTGAGTACGGGACGCTTGGCCCAATTGCTCATTGTATTCACCCCCATTAATAGAATTTAGTGAAATTCAAGTCGAACGATTCATAAGGTCTTCATCACCATTACAAGGAGCAATAATGAAGATTCTTCTCCAACAACTTGAAAGTTAGGATGAGAATTACATGTCACGAGTGTAGCGGTAAATTCATGACCATTAAGCTATGGGTAAACTTAACGTCAATAAAACCAGAGTCGCCACCGCGCTTTTATTGTTTCCAAAGGAAAAGGGAAAAGTACGAACAAAACCCAAAGATAAGAAGTTTTCAAATCAAAATTAATAAAATGGCAGAGATTACAGGTAAGGGGGTTGGTTACACAGAGGAAAGGTGTTAGCACCCAAAGTTTCCTAGGTACTCCTAGGGAGCCCTTTTTTATGTGTGTATGTGTTTTGGTATAAAATGGTGTTTGCAATAAATAGAGTGTGGGGATGAGAAAAGAATTCATTAATTATATTTTTGTGTTTGATAATACCTTCGGACTTGTGCCTACGTACCAACATAAAAATGAGGGATCAAAACCCCGTAGCTTGGGGTATCAATTTCAAAATGAGTGGATTGCTTTTAACAAAAATTTCAAGTTTATAAGGGGCACAAAAGGTCTAAAAGAGTTTGAATGAGTGTTAGTTATTTTTGTCTTTTGAAGCTTTAAGTCAATATGATTAGATTCATTTACAAGTTTGATTAAAGAAAAGAGTTTAAAAATGCAATGGCATAAGGCCAAGGTTTCTAATTTGCAATACAGTCTAAGTTTAGAAATCATAAGCAAAGAAGATTTTGGAAAGAGGGAGAGGTTTGAAATTTAAGAAGTGGGAGGAGATGAAGAGACTAATCCTAAGCAAAAATTAAAAATTGAGAGTTGAAAAGATCTTACCAATTGGATGTAAGCCAGTAGACAAGAATGTCATATAGAAACTCACTTTTCCTTTGGACTTTAAAATCAAGCAATATCAATAAGCAAGCAAGATGAAGAGAAAGACATCAAATAAAGATAGCCACATCCAAGCAATTAACTTCACAGTCTTCTTCATAGTCTTCCCCGTGTATCAGATGACATACTCATTGAATGGCTCAGAATAATGCATTAGACACAGGTTCAAAGTAACATTTATATCAAGATCATGTAGCAGATGAACTCAAATGGATCTTCAACACTTGCATCAGATGAAAGCTCACATCACAATGACTTGGTTTCAGAAAAGTTGGCATTGGCCAAGTTCTTTTGCATAGGGAATGTTGCCTAATTCTAAGTCCAAAGCTCAAATCACAATCCAACAATCCACACAAATATTTTTTAGGGTTTTTGTTGTTTATTATGTATTTTAAGGTCCTAAGACCACAAGCATAAACAAAATAAACAAACAAGTATATACAATCCCAATATATGGCTCAAGTGAGCAAAGTGAAAATGACATTAAAATATACAATTTAAATGGTATGTATAATGATAAATTAAATGGCTTAAATTTAAAGTGAATAAAAGTAAATGACTTGAAATTAAAAGTTAGCCAAATTTTTAGTAGGTTAGAAGTTAGTGGAGTTTTGCTTTTCAATTGTTTAAGTCATTCTTTGGAGAACACTCAACCCTCTATTCACAACCATGGATCCTTGAACCAAGACATCTTCCAAAGGAACGAAAAAGGCCAAGTTTCCACACAATACCATGAAAGGGGGGGAACTTACAATCCCACTTACTAGAATGATATGCCTTTGTGTCAAAATTTAGCGCTATGTTAAGCAATCGTAATTGGACTTATGTAGAAGTCACAACTATCTGAGGTCGGGCAATAGAAATTTTGGTGTTAACGCATGTTAGAGATATGGTATAATGAACCATACTCCTAAAACATACCACACACAAGAAGAAAATGATCAAAGGGTGGACCTAATCTCATCCATACTTGTATTGGTTCATGAACCAAGTAGCCTTAGGATATTGAGATTTCATTGGCCAATGAGAGGAGTGGGATAGAAAGGGATTGAAGATGAAGAGGGAGGGGGAATGAGACAAACACAAATTGATCATGGGAGGAATTTTATTTAAATTAAAATCATTCATTCATTTTGGGAGATGAAATGTATATTTCATCAATCCCCTAAATCCAATGATTTTAATCCAACAAAAGTCAAATCTACCTTGACCAAGGCCCAAACACAATATTCAAACTTCACAATCAATAAAAATGGCTCAACATAATTTATTTTCAATTAAACAAATTAAAAATCAATTAAAAATGCATTAAATTAAATTATGTGTTATCAAAAACCTAAAACCTCTTTAAAACACCAAATAAATGTCCGAGAGATTTATCATAGGTCAAACAAGGTCAGAGGACCTTGGAGAAAAAATTTCACTATTTTTGAAAAGTCAGAAGTATTTTTAAACAATTAAAAACTATGCACAAAAATAATTAAATCATGGAAAATATCAATATTGATCCAAAAAGTAATTTTAATTCAGAAAATGAAAAAGAGAAATATTTGAATTTTTTTGGTGAAAGTTCCATATTTTTTGGATCAATAATGAAATTAATACGAATTAATGAAAATAAAGCAAATAAAATGAAAATTCAAAAATTCAAAAATACGTGGACCATCTGATCTCCCTCATTAATTGAGGTGGCATATCAGATGGTCCAAAGCGCGTGTTCTATGTGTTCTTTAGTCAAATGAGATGCACGCATGGTAATCACGTTGGATGGTTGAGATTAGAACGTGGGACTCAGATCAAAGGGTTCTGGACAAGGCAGCACACCATCGGAGCCCTGGCCCCTGTCATCTTCTCCGGTGAGGACTACCGGACTAGTCCAGGTTCAACTCAAAGAAAAATGGAAAATGAGTATACTATTTTGAAGGAAAAATGCTCAGGAGCTCGAATCTGGCCTCAATTTTGTCTAATTCCAAGTATATAAAAAGATACAAGGAATTGAATTTTGAGGATCATGAATTGAGTTGCTTTGATTTGACCTCAAAGCAACTCAATCTTCTTGCCTACATTGGTAGGACTTCAGACAACCAAAAATCAACAAGAATAGTGGAGAATCGAAGAGATGAAAAATCTGAAAATACACCTTTAGTGGAGCTTCAGATTGGCACGATCTTGCTTCCAATTATGCTTTGCCTTACTTCAGATGCTTGATGGAAGAGAAATAGATCAGAGAAAGGGATGGACTCTTGGAGTTTCAATCTCAAAACAGATAGAGAATTGAAACTTGATTTTCAAAGAAAATCCTCAAGTTTATCCTTCAATGGTTAGAGTTTGGGGTTGCTGAATCAAAGTTTGGGCATGAGGTCCTCAATTCTGAGCATGAGAGGTTCTATTTATAGCGATAGAGAATGATATTGCACACTTCCAATTTTGGCAAAAAAAATTAAAATCCTCTTGGCATGGTTGCATGGGCGTGCATGAGGTCCATGAAATGATAACATCTGATCCATAATCCAATATGCAATGTACTGAAATCGTCTTAGAAGCTCATCCAAGTGTGTATGGAAATTGGACCTTGAAAATATCCAAATGGTGCTTCAACTTTCACCCATGCACAAGTACCACATACTTTGTCCAAATGATATGATTTTGGACTTTTTCAAAAGGTGAGATCAAGAGGAACAAATTTCATATTGAACACTTTTTCATTTCAGGCTTGGATCATGATTAATTTTAAGGTGGAATTTTGGGAAATCAAACATATTAAAAAAATTCTAAGTATCAAGCCATATGTTCACTTCTTCTACCTTGAATAACTTTTTCTATGGACTTCAAATGAGAAATGTTCCTTCATCAAAGTTGTATCTATTTCAAACCTATTCAATTTGGTCACAAATTTGACCTCATTTGGATTTGGCATGAAGGAGTTATCCATTTTAGAAGTTGAGGAAAATTACTTATTCAATGGTATTGGCCCAAAGTGACCTATAATGTTTCCTCTTGGCACATGAATTTTCAAGTTTAATTTGAACTTCCTCCAAACATAAAAGTTTAAGTAGACATCTTGAATTTGATCATGAAATTTGAATGGATTTCATCTCATAAAAATTGAGCAAGTTATGGTCTTTGGAAGTTGACCTCCAAATTAAGGTTTAGACAAAACGACCTATAATCTTTCACCATGAAAAATGACTTTCCAAGCAAAACTAGATCTTGACCTCAATATAAAAGTTGTTTGGAATGTAATTTATAGTAACGTTGATCTTGGAATCATTTTCATATGACAAAAATTGTAGAAGATAGGGTTTAGGGAACCCCAACTTTGACCAGTTGACTTTCTCTGGTCAACCACCATGAACCAACTTGCTAGCTTGACATTCTCTTGACTTTTGGGGCTAATGGAGGATAATGTCTGTATAATATGATGAAATGTGAAGTATCCCTTGAAATATTTGATCAATTATTGAGGAAACTTGTTGAAGAAGTTACACAAGATACCCAATGAATTAGGGTTTCCAAGGCAAACCAACTCCAAGCTCTTGATGATTTCTTGATCAAAATAGCATGTGAATATCATGGGGATCCATATATGATACTTAGAGCCAATGTAAGCCAATTCTTGATTGAGCTCCTTGTATTGAGGGTCTTAAACCCTAGATATGAGATTGATAAAGCATAGGTGAGCATACATACTACCTACAAAAAAGTTAAACTATACAATGACATATTTTTGGTATTTTGGTTAGTAAAATAAATAAAAACAAAGTATGATACAACCAAATGTGCTTGGTGATCTCTTCCAATGCAAGCCCAAATGAATGAGGGGTAAGGAGAATGCCAAGGTGTGATCCCAATGCTACTGCATATGATGAGATAGCATGAGGGATCTTATGGTCAAAATTGGGGTCTTACAACGAGCCTTAAGTAGTAAAGAAGGAATAAGACTAGATCTTTCCTACCCTCATTCTGGATATCTTCGGGTGCGGTACGTTTGGTCTATGGCTTATCGTATCCACCTTTACTCATAGACTTTAGTGTGGTTCTTACCAAATAACTATCAAGTCTATTCCATTCTTCATCGATCAATCATTTTATTTTGCCTCATCAATCATCTTGCTTTCAGTCGTAGTAGGCTGAACTATGAAAGCTCTGATTTCGTTATTGCACTATAAGGATACGTAGGTAGGAGGACCCAAATTCTTCGTGAGCTACCTTATTTATTTATACCTTATTATTAATAAATCATTCTTAATTCATCAATCAAGACCATCTTTTTTAGATAAAATATACTTCTCCTTGGACTCTTTGTACATCCTTTTAGGACGATATAGCGGCAATCCACCTCATGAATCGAGATTTGTTTGGATCATCCCCAAACATTTAATTCATTCTTTTTTGGCTAAGACGTCGGTTTACTCTTCGATTCAAAGTCTATCTCCTTCATGGATCCAAGATACTATTCTTCTTTGATCTCGAACTGTTTGTTCCCCATCCAGTGATACACTATTCCCTGTACTACAGAACTGCAATCATTCCTTGAAGTGGTGTTTGTCTTATAAGGCCCTGTTGCTTATAAAAATATCTCTCTCTTTGTTCCATGGCCGTTAACCTCTGAAATTGGGTTTGTCTTGTAAGGCCATGTTGCTTAGACAAATACCTTTTAATACCATTATGTTGGTAAAAGTTATACTTTTCATCACTTTCATCTCTCTCTTTGTTCTCGTGGTTCGACGAAATATGATTGCTCTAGTTTTCTCATTGCACAATGAGAATATGTAGGCACGAGGATGCGAATCCTTGGCGAGCATACTCCTAATTATTCCTTCTTCCGCCTTAGGGCATCATTCATATCTTTCATGATTCATTATCCATCTTCAATCATTAAACTATTCACCCTAGTGACATATTATTTCTTTGACACCAAAAATACAGTTTCTTTGGGATTCCATATACACCCGTTTAGGACGATATAGTGGCAGTCCGCATTTGCACCTAGAGTTGTTTGGCTTATACCCAGACATTTAATTCCTTCTTTTTTGGAAATACCATATAGCGACAACCATTCTAGTCCACGTATCGGTTCATGCCTACTTCCCTCTATGGTACAGATCCCATTTTTCCTATGGATACCAATACACCTTCACCTTCAGTTTCAAATTATACCTTTTTGTTATCCAAATATTCAATTCTATGACTTTGGTCACTTTGTTCCGTTTATCTCCGTGATGCACTCGTATTCTACCTTCATTCACTCCATATGATATACTAGTTATCTTTGAGTCAAATACATTATCCCTTTGTGCTCCATCTTGCGTCACCTTGTGAACCAAGAGTTATCTAGATCTTCCCCAAACACTTAATTCACCTTGTTTTTGGTCTTACCCTATAGTGGCAACCATACTAGCCCACGTATCGATAAAAGCCAGTTTTACTCTTGGGTTCATATTTTCACCCCTTTTCGAGTTCAAACAAAATTATCCTTTGGTTTAGACCATACTTTGATCAACTTATTTTCATCTCCTACCACTAATTCTTTGAACTACAGAGCTCTGAATTCCTCATTGCACTATGAGAATACGTAGGCATGATGACATTAATCCTCACCGAGCACTTTATCTATTTCTTTCCTTTTCCCCCATTCTTTTGCGAGTAAGCTTTAGATATCACACCCATTGAGCGAGAACAATCAAAATGGTTCCCATGGAGTACCATGGATGTTTGGCGTGATAATACCTTCCCCTTGCATAACCGACTTTCTTACCCAACATATCTCTTTCCCCCGGGTTTTATCGATGTTTTCCCTTTCCTTCGGGAATAAATACAGTTTGATGGTGACTCTGTTGTATGTTCAAGCGTGTGATACGTTTTGGTATATTTCCGCTAGCTTCAGCTGGCGACTCTGTTGGGGAGACTTTGTTGCCTGGAGTGCTTCCTAGTCGCTAAAAAGAGTCGAGCCTAGTTTAGGTTGTTTTCGCTAGTTTTAGGTGCTTATCTTTATACCTTACTCACTTTATATTATTCACCATTTATTGCTTTACACTTCTGCATTCTGTTACATTAGATATCTATATATGTTGTTGTTGGGTTGAGGTTGATACTACATGAGTGAAGCTCTATACCCGATCTTAGTATACACACGTGATAAATTCATGGATAGTCGTGTACGTCTGCGTTTCGTGCATTGGGTTGTCACGAGAGCCACACCCAGACTAGATTCACTTGGAAGTACTTTTGTCTTGTGAGCATTCACTACGGAAGGGTATTTTCATTTCGAGTCGATGACTCTGGGAGACCTTCTAGAGACTACCTTGGAGCATAGTCCATACCTCTGAGGGGGGATATGGGGTTTTCTTGCAGGAAACCATAGGCTCTACCTACCTTGATTCTCATATTGCGTCGAACCTTTGAACCTACAGCAAACGACATATACAGATTATTCAAAATGTATCAGAGTTTTGAATTTGTGTGATCTATATCATTTCATCATACATTGTCATTCATCATGACAAATCTTTTTGCATATGCATTTCTTTTCCAGGAATCTAAGAGCCCAGTTTATTGACTAAGCATCCGAGACGAAGCATGACTTCCGAGAGAAAGAGCATTCATAGTTACAAGTTTGTGGAGCCTCAGTTTATTGTGTTGAGAGGATTAGGGGCATATTTAGTTCTTGGGAACAAAGATGAATTCAAGAAGTCTTATGGCGACCTCCTAGGAATCTAGAAACTGAAGTCAATACCACTGTTGTGCACACCCTGGTGCAATTCTATGATCCTCCGTTGAGATTCTTTACTTTTCAAGATTATCAATTGACACCCACGTTGAAAGAGTATTCATATATTTGGGGTATTGGGATCAAGAACCAAGTGCCTTATGTATTCACTAAGGAACTCCCTAAATATCAAGTCCTTCTTGAAGCCATCCACATAAGGAAGAAGGAAGTGTAGTTGAACCTGAAGCCCAAGGGTGGAACCCATGGTTTTACCTCAAAGTTTCTAGTGGACAAGGCTACTACCTTCTTTGATGCTGAGAGTTGGACGACTTTCAACGCCATTTTAGCTCTACTTATCTATGGGATCATATTGTTTCCGAACATAGAAGAATTTGTGGATCTGGTTGCTATTCGTATCTTCTTAACTCAGAATCTTGTTCCTACTATTCTTTCTGATACTTACTACTCCATCCATGTGAGGACTCAGAAGAAGAAGGGAATCATCGTCTACTATACCCCTTTACTGTATAGATGATTTATTTCACATCTACCCAGCAAAGGTCCTTTCATTGAAAACAAAGACAATCTGAAGTGGTCCCAGAGGATCATGTCCTTAAACGCCGAAGATATTTTCTGGTACTCTCGAGTCTACGACAATGTCAAACTCATCCTCAACTATGGTGACTTCCCTAACGTACCTCTTCTTAGTACAAAAGGGGGGATACCCCATTGTAGATAAACCAGATTCTAAGAGTCTAGGAGGTTTTGTTTTACATAAAGGGGTTGATGATCCAGAGTTACTCAAAAAGATTATCAAGACTTGAGGAGCAATTTGTCCTCAAGGAAGAGCAGAAATGGATAAGAAGACCTATATTTATTTATTTTATCTTTTTAAAAAAACCTATAAATTTTGAACACCAAATTAAAGTTTCGCAAATGACACATTGAATTAATTGATATTTGTCCTTTTTTCATTTGAAAACTTTATCTATCAAAAAATGCAAATGTTAATGGTGTGAGACGTTATCCATTTCAATTTGTCCAAACCATATTGAGATTGAAACTACAAAAGTTGGAACCCCTTTATGGGTACAAAATTATATGCTCCAAGAGAAGTTGCAACTCATGGAAGCCATGTCTTTAGGCAATTGTCGTGTCAACTAGTGAATGACATTATATCCTACACCTAATATGGAAAGATGAATCAATTTTACACTTAGCATTCAATTTTATCTGTTTCACTTTTCAATAATTTTTTATAAACTGAATATATGATATCTCATGCTTGTATATTTTATAATAAATTTAAGATTGAATATCTCAATTGCTTTTTTGAAATTATAGAATCATAATTGATCTAATTCTTTATATTTGTTTTTATTTTAAATAACTTACTATTGCATTTTTATTACCTTTGTATACTCAGAGTAAATCTTCACATAAAAAATTGAATACAAATAAAATTTAATTTAAAACCAAATTTAAACTTGTAATTTTATAAAGCAAAACTGCAAACCATCTCGATTATAATTTTTTAACGATAAAATTACAAATTTTATCTATTATAATTTTTGAACCAAAAAATTATAAATTCTCTAAATTATAATTTTTAAATAAAAAAATTATAAATTCTATTTACATATAAATCTTAAATACACGTAAAAAATTATTATAGTCAAACTAATTTTTTAACGATAGAATTATGATGAATACTAACTTTAACGCAATCCTTTGTTTGTTATTATACATCCAAAGAGTATTTCATGATTTAAATTCATATTTTTGTTACTTTGCTAAGAGAAAATTTTCAACTCTACAACAAATCATATAATTTTTGTTAGGGATAAATTACTTTTTAAATCGTGTTCTTTTTAACTCGAAGAAAATGACATGATTATTAAGTTCCAAGTCTAATTTAAAAAATAAAATATTAAATAAATGATAAGTTGTAACTTGCCCTTTTGACCAATTTAATAAATATTATTTAAATAAGATCTTAAAGAAAAACAGTAAAATGCCTTGTTATTAAAGGGAATAATATGTGAGACTAATTAATAAACATTTATGGTTTAACTTAACATATTTAAAATAAGTTATATTTTTTTAAATAGAAAAGACACAATCTTTTTGTAAATTTATTTAGTTAAAAAATATTAGACGATAAGTCATTAAAAAATCTTTTAAATTTATTAGGTTATTTATTTAAATAAATATAAATAATTTTCTTATAATTAATACTATTATTTTGTATTATTATATTTTTCTCTTTAAATTAAAATATAAAAAAAAAAATTAGTGATCTTGAAGAAATTTTAAAAATAAATTAAAAATCTTTTATAAATAATATCATAAGTTATTTTCATAAATCATTTTAATAAATTTGTCTCATAAAAGTTATATTAATAAATAAATTTAAATAAGTCAATGCCGACAAATTTTTAATCTCATTTATTTTTCAATTTGTGTTTTCTTTAAATTTTAGTTGAAAAAAATATTAATAATAGTTAAATTTTTAAGTAGGCGAACGACCTAATCAAAATATTCAAAAAATTATAAAATAAATTTATTAGAGACTATAAATAAGACGTATACTTCAATTTATTTAGTAGATCAAGCTTATAAAATCTAATTGGGGCCAATTTATTCTCATCATCCCTTGTTACAACTCTTTTAACATATTTAATAATGTATTTGCTAACTTAAAATAATTGAGCTAAATTTATTTTTTAAATCAATTAAAATCGTAACAAATATAAATATCTAGTTTTTTTTTTGTTTTTTTTGTTTACTTCTATGTTCTTTTAACCAAAAATTCAGTTAAATTATTGTTTGTAAAGACTAGAATGACGTTAAGTATATTATATTAGTAATTTATTTGAAACTAAATAAATATATAATATTATGAATATTTTGATTGGTGAATAGTTAATATTTGCAATTCAATTTTTTTAACGGCCTAATGGCTAATATTACTACTTAATTAAATATTTTAAAAAAATATTATGGTGACCCAAATATTATATAAATTATCATCACTGTTAAAAGGACAGATTTGCAATTCAATTTTTATTTTAAAAAGTTAATAATATAGGAAGTTGTTGAATATAGCATTACAATTTCATATACAATTTGGATGTATGTGCACTTATCTTTAATATAATCCTCCACTTTGAATCTAGTTCATATCCCAATAGCCGTCTACAAACCTTATCGCTAAGCTTTCACACTATCTGCATATAATTGCTTGCAATCTAGCTCCCATCATAATGAATATGCTTTTTTTGATACTGAAAAGATGAAAATGTAGGCCTCATCAGTGTGATGAATCTCATTAGATAAGATTGTCGACTATTCATGGAATCATTGTCCTTTATAGTCCACTTACAGTATTATTGGCACACAAAGGTGAACAAAAGTATTAGGTATCGTATAGTTTGGTTTCTAGAGTGATATACACGACTTCAATAATAAAATGCGTTCTTAAGAGGAGTAGAAAATAGCTGGTATGAAAATGAAGGTGAATGTAACAGTAGTAGCTTTTTGATGGTGGTGATAGTTTTGGTGACTAGAGAAGGATACTTTGCAAAATAACATTACCACTTCGACGTTAAAGTCACATTGAGATTGAGATGGAATTTTATAAGTTGAGTTAAATTTTATTTGGGTGTGGCTCAGATTCACACTTATATATGGGGAGATTGTAACCGACTACGGGTTATTCGATAAGCAAAACGGATGATCGTTTGAATGAATATCAACAATAAGACATATTCTTTTTTATGGTGCAATATGAGACAGATCCACTTGTATGTCAATGTATTTAATGTATAAAGTAGATTGCGACAATCTTTAAGGGTCGATGGTCAGTCCAAAACAGTTTTGCCCCAACTCATTGTTGTCAATCATGAAAGAGAGATTGTTGTCACAAAAGTATATGAGATCGGCCCAAATGTTGGAACTGTTGTAACATTGTTCGTTGAAGATATTGTCCGTTGAGAGGACGCTATGTGGGTTTCACTACGCCAAATAAGGGAAAAGAGGGCGCTTATTTTGGCCTATAACAGCGCTTTTAAGCGCCCTCTAAAGTGGCGCTGACATAGGTAAAGACAGCGCTTTGTTTTCCTGGAGAAAGCGCTGTCTAAAGTGGCCCTTTAAGGGCCACATTCTAGTGCGCTTTCAGAAATAAGCGCCCTCTGGAGTGGTCCATAAAGGGCCACCTTAGAGGGCGCTTTCTGGATAAAGCGCCCTCTAAAGTTGTCAATGTAAAGCCACCTTAGAGGGCGCTTTCTGGACAAAGCGCCCTCTAAAGTTGTCAATGTAAAGCCACCTCAGAGGGCGCTTTCTGGACAAAGCGCCCTCTAAAGTTATCAATGTAAAGCCACCTTAGAGGGCGCTTTCTGGACAAAGCGCCCTCTAAAGTTGTCAATGTAAAGTGTTTAGAGGGCGCTTCCTACAGAAAGCGCCCTCTAAAGTGTTAGTTATTTTAAAAAAATTTGTTTGAAAAACAGTGGGTATTTAATTGAGAACCTGTTCGCATGCTGCAAAAGTGTAAAATTCATATTGATTTCATCCTTTAATCCAATGTTATACACCATTAATCCATTGATATATACAACATGAATCCATTTATATACAACATTAATCCTCCATATATACAACATTAATATATGATTCTTTGATCAACAATATACAACAACATATTCATGATTTAGTAAAACTAGTACAACAACAATATACAACATATATACAACAACAACATACAACAACAACATTCCATACATATATGTACAACAATATACAACCTAGCTATATGATTCTTTGATCAATAATGAATTGACACAATTCATCCTTCATTTCATCCAAATGAGCTCTTGAGTAAGATTTGTATTCGTCAAAGTACTACAATTAAGAGAATAAAACATATTCAAGATTTAGTAACAAATTAGATGAAATATCCGATAATATTAAAATAAACCCTAAGTTATTATTCCATACCATTTTTGGGATGTCTATACGATTCAACGCAATGATATCTCTCATAAATCTCAATACAAAAAATCCGCAATCGACCGAATTGTTTTGCTGAGGACACTACACAGAAAAACAAACAATATATATATAGTTAATTTCTTACAAACACAATTATAAGCAAAAAATAAACACAATTATAATTAAGCAAAAATAAGATACTTAATATATACCTCAACTCTGACCCAGGTAATGTCCTTCCTATTACGATAATTCTTTTTCGATCTAAATTTTAGTATTGCCCTAACAAAATAAAAACGTATATTGAGATCAATCTGACAGACATAATTAAATATACAAATACACACGAATATTTAGGGGAATTTCACTTACGCGTCAACCGTCTTCTTCATACTCGGATATTTACTCCAATCACCCGATAACGAATCGAGATAATACACTATTAGTCTCGAAAGATCCATAGCAACCAACACCCAGTGACCACTGTAAAATAAAACAAAAATTTAGATGAATGAAATTTTCTACGTAAAAGATATACATAGATTAGAATGAAATTATTAGAAAGAAAATCTAACCCGTTGCCAGAATTAAACGGTAAAAAATACAAACTGGGTGTAGTATTATCGCCGGCCGCCATGAATCTATCGACTAGATCATTCTTTACGGATGTTGGATTTTTCGTTATTAACGTTGTGTTGATACGGGAAGCAGCAATAAAATTGAAACGGTTACACAATTCAGTTCCCCGCATCAATGTGTCATACATATACCTTAAATAGAAACATAATAAACATTAGACTACTCATTGAAATGTGTAAATAAATTGTTCAACTAAGTAAATTATAGATTGATCGGAGTACCATATGTATGTATGAATGACAGCGATGCCCAATTCGTCGTGTTCAAAAAGTTGTTGCATGTCCTCCTTTGCAATTATTTCGGAATGAGCAAATCCGAAAACACCTTCATCAAAATCTACACTACGAATGGCGCCGTGCATAATATCGGACTCTTCCACCATTTTCTTAAGACGCATCATAATTTGAGATTTTGTCCCGGACGTCGTTGGAATATCCTTACCAGCGCTTTTCAACTTTCGACCGGGAACCTAAAAATTCATATAAAATAAATCATGACTTTTTGTGATGCAACAGAATCGTTGCGTATATAATTCAATGGGTATATATATTTGTACCTCTTTTTGAGATGCAACCGACTCGATGCGTCTTGAAATCCCTTTACCAGCTTTATGTGTGGGTCTTGTAGGAGTCTAACATTACCATGTAATAAGGATTGATTAAATATCATAATTGTAGCTGAATTGAAATGTGAATACTAAATATTCATAATCATTTAGAACATATATACCTCGGCATCTGGGAAAATTAGATCTGACGGCCAACCAACAAAGGATCCGACTGCATCTCGCATCAACGTTGTCTCTGAAACAACGTCAGGTAATGGTAGAAGCGCGTCCGTATCTAATACAAGGTCAACCGAAACTTTCATATATCCCACCGGGAGGGGATTATGGTGAAGTAATTCACCCGAAGTATTGTGCACTTTTCCCTTGCCAACTATGCGATAAGTTGGTGACGATAGATACAGCTGACAAGGTGTAATGCCCTAAACCAATAATAAATGTTATTGTTAACGTGTATATGTGTCAAGTAAAAAAGTGCTATTTTAATTTCATAATAACATATATAATTACCTCGGGAAATTTCGGTTGACAATTGATACTAGCTCGGTCACTAGTATCTTTTGCCTCGGAACCGCACCTTTCCTCTCTATACCTTGCATTCTCGTTTTGCAGTTGGAGTACTTGTGCCCTTAACTCCGCCAAGGTCTCCATCACCTCTTTGTTGGTAGGATTTTTTGTTTTTGGTTTTTTATAAAATGACGACGGAGTCACACCAAAACCCTTACCCCTCACACGACCGGAATACTCAAGAACATTTAGTACTCGACTAAGTACGCTCCTGCAATCCTGGACCTCGGTTGAAGGTAAGGTTTGGGATAAAGTCTCCTGAAATATTATTAGAGGAGATTAAAAATGAATTATATGTCTAACAAAATTTTGATATAATTAAAGAAATAATGTTACATATACTTACACATTCGTCATAAACATTTTGGACCGCTTCAACGACAGCCCCATCCTTCCCAACCCGAGCAGCCTTCCATAATACGTGCTCCGGAAGAGATGTTGCGTCACTTTTCTCCTCGGCTAGCTACACATTGAATTAGATTATAAGATCATCAATTATAACATATTGTGACAATGTATAAGCTCATAGCATTTGAATATACTCACAATTCTTTGCTGTAACCGTGCATATCCCGTACGCCCTTTTTTGTACGGATACGCGGGTTTTGATGCCCTTTTCCGATTTTTGTCGCTTACTTCCTGGATAAAAAAGTTTAAGGCATATTAGAACCAAGTAACTTAACAATTGTATAATACCATAATTAATAGACATTACATGGAATTTTTCGTTTCTTCGTTTGGCGACAAAGTTATCCCATTCATCGGCTGAAATAATCTCGGCATACTTCATTGGCCGTTCTGCTTCAACAAATTTTCCTTCCTCATCCTTGAGAAATTTGTTGGACAAAAAGGATCGAAATCCTCGGAGTCTTTTTCCGGCCAATTGAATACAATATTTTTGCCGGCTTTCATCGATGTGAAAGGATCTCTAAAAAACATACACATGGAGTGTGTTATTATAAGTAATATTATAACAATATATGGTCAACAAATAGTCAACAAAAAAAACATATAACAATATATGGTAAGTACTTGTATCTCAGACCATATTTTTTCTTTGCCAACCTTCAATTCCGGACTTCTCCAATTATCACATGTAATCGGAATATGTTGTCGAACAAGGAAACCAATGTAACTTGCCAACATTGAACCGTTAGGCTCAATTAGTTGGTCTTCAGCACTCCAATGTACTTCAAATTTTACACCCTTGTCTCTTGCACGAATGATTGACTTCATAACAGTCAATCCTCGTTTGATTTCTTTTTCAACATTGTTACGTGATCCATTCGCGTCATGGGTATCGTCTTGGTTAACCATTTTATCTGTAATATAGAAATGATTCAATAAGACCCAAGTAAGACAATGACCATATTCGTGAAGCTACACAAAAAACACATTCATATACCTTCCATTTCTCTCATGTTACAACAATCTAAACTCTTTTTTTTTATCATTATTGAATACAAACTCACACACACCTACTGCATACAAAAGACCAATGCAAACTTATGGTGTTTGGAACATGAACAAACTTGCATCCATAATCATCAAACTTCCAAGCACAAGCTCAAACACACTTCAAATGATATCAGTTTTCAATCAGAAATAAAAAACTCAGTTTGCCCTAAACAACATTAATCAACATAATGCACAAAATGTAAAACTCAGTTTAGAAAATGCCCTAATCAAACACATGAAGAAAGTGAACGGTAACGATGGAGAAGAGAAATACCTTCAAGGTGACGGTAACGATGGAGAAGAAAGTGAACAGTGACGGTGGACGCAGATAACTCAGTGAACGTGAACGCAGCAGCAGAAAAAGGCGACGACGACGACGACGGTGAGGGAGGGAGAACGAACGGAGGACGAGAGTAATCGCAGTAGAGAGTAATCGCAGTAGAGAGAAAACCCAGTTACGTAAACAAAATAGCTTATAGAGAGGGAAAATAAAGAGACATGCAGTATATGTTATAATTTTAATGTTAACTAAAGGGGACCTTAGAGGGCGCTTTTGTAAAAAAAGCGCCCTCTAAAGGGGGCCTAAGAGGGCGCTTCTGAAAGCGCTCTCTAAGGCTTTCCAAAAGCGCCTTATAAACTGGAAATGTACATGGACTTAGAGAGCGCTTTTTTAAAAGCACCCTCTAAGGGTAACCTTAGAGGGCGCTTTCATTAAAGCTCCCTCTATTGGTGTCCCTCCATTTCCTCATTATTATTTTTTTGGCTTCACTTTAGAGGGCGCTTTGTTACAAAAGCGCCCTCTAAAGGGGGCCTAAGAGGGCGCTTCTAAAAGCGCTCTCTAAGGCTTTCCAAAAGCGCCTTATAAACTGGAAACGTACATGGACTTAGAGAGCGCTTTTTTAAAAGCGCCCTCTAAGGTTACCCTTAGAGGGCGCTTTCAATAAAGCGTCCTCTATTGGTGTCCCTCCATTTCCTCATTATTTTTTCGCTTCACTTTAGAGTGCGCTTTGTTACAAAAGCGCCCTCTAAAGTGCGCTGTCTATTCCAGTAGTATGCTCCTTATTTTTTCTCTTCACTTTAGAGTGCGCTTTTGTAATAAAGCGCCCTCTAAGGGGCGCTGTCTATTCCAGTTTTTGGCGTAGTGTTTAGTGTGAGTAGTTGGCACGGGGAACCTACACATTAAATGCATTTCGTGCAAATGAAACATTTCTACGAAGGAGGCCCCCACATATTCCACATGCGTATGAGAGGAAGATGACGCGCCTAGGCTCACTCGAGTGCACTAAAGAGTAATTATTAAATTGAGACCCATTTGAGTCAATGGATTGAAGTTTTGATCTGTTGTTGGATCGTTAACATTGAACCTGGCGCTTAGTTTTCATTAAAAAAATGAACTTTGCGTTTTGTTTTCACTTTTCAAATTCTTGTTTGCTTCACGAGTGTCATTTGGAAGAGTTTTCACTTGCTTCATCTTTATTGTAAGAGTTTTTTTAATTTGAGTTGCTTAGCTTAATAATCTTGTTTCTTCACTTATTTTCAACTAGCAATTTGCATTTAAACCAAGGTATTTTCTTTTCTCTCTTTTCGTTCCATCATTTTCACTTGTGTTTTGAGATTGAGAGCCCAAGAAACTCAAACATAGGAATGGAGAATCCAGGAAACCCTAACATATTACTCCTCTTTGTAGAGTTTAGTGTTGATGTCTCTACTATTTAAGAAACAATGATCAATCCTAGTGCTAAGGAGCTTATCTTGCTAATATTCATATGAACTAGGTCATGGTAGATTTTAATTTTGGATATTTAAGATGACTAACCTCGTTGATGTTGAAAATGTCATGGATTATCCAAATATGTTAAGGTTCATTAGGAGTTTAGAATGTCGATTCAAGCATAAGATTAATGTTGAAAAAATGAAATGGTGGTTGGAAGAACAATCTAGGTATATGATTTATGGTCATCATTTTTTGTCTTTGAACAATCATGAAGAGATGGTGAAGGATGTGCAGTCACTGGATCTAGAATTCTCCTAAATTTCTCGAGGATTTCAAATACCATTACTTTATCACGAGATTCTTGACGGGGGAAGCCCATAAGGTGGTATATTTTCATAGTATTTTGAGGATCGTTAAAGGACTTTGTCTCACTCATCCAGGATGAGGTTCCCAAAATGCTACTTAGGAAAGCATTTTAGGTCACACCAAATAAGGATGATTCATGAGGAAATGGATATATCTGAGTATGATAAGTTTTATGGGAACATGACTGAAGAGTTTGTCTAGTTCCTTTATAAATAATTTTAAATTGATAAAAGAATTTAGGAAGTGATGATGAGAGACCAATACATAGACACTCGAATTTTAGAGGTTGCTAAAAAATCAAACAAAGCATTCTCTAGCATTGGTCTATCTATTTTTTGCAAGCTTCTTTCATTTTTATGTTACTGCTTAGTGACTTTTTGTCTTTCTTTTGTAGTTCCCGTGTCTTCAAATGATACTTTAAGAAAATTTTAGTGAGGGAGAGTTGGTTCCACTTCCAAAGTGTCATCGATTCGAGTTCCCTCAATTCCTCCCTCAACGGATTTCATGCTCTGATATAATGTGGAGATTAGTGATATGAAAGAGACGGTTAGCATATACCTCATTTCTCGTAAGAGAATTGTTTTTGGAAAATCTAGTGTGGTTCCTAAGAGAAAAACTTTTGGAAATTTTGGTGTGGTTCCTAAATTGATGAATCTAATGTGGTTCCTAAATTTATTAGGGTTTAATAAAGATTTCAAATAATTGTGGAAAATATTAATCCAAGTCAAAATCATCCTAACTAGACAAATTCCAAAGTATTTACTGTGAAAGTTGCAAAGACAAAGCAAGGAGAAGACTAGCACACGAGGAACAGAAGTAGAACATAGAATAATTACAAAAACACTCAGTAGTGTGTGCCTATATCTTATAGCGGAGAGATCAAACTATAAATGGCCAGAGTCACACTTTCAACACTATAGTGGCGCGACACAATCATTTTGTCACAATTAAAAAAAAATACAATGCGCATACAAAGCACAATGACACGATCTGCACATTCTTTCAAGCAATAACAACACTCTCAAAGGAATGTGTGGCACAATTATCTCGATCACGTAAGGCAAAAGATAGAGGCACGGTTTGGGTAAATAGCACTGTGTTGGTAAAATTATGTTTTACCTTTGTCAAGGAAGTATTTTAATTGTATCTGTAGTTTCCTATCTCCGATTAAGGTGAAACATGTGAGAAAAAAATCAGACTTACAAGGGTACAAATTTCATATTGAAATAAAATTCTAATTCAAACTTTAAGATAACGAAAAAAATCAAGTAAAAATTTGATGATGCTACATTGCTTGATGGGTAAAATTAGACTATTCTCTAAGACCTAAAACTCCATTACAATGCTTATTTAATGAGAAACAAGACAAGAGTTTCAGTTATCCAAATTGTCTTTAATTTTGCTACCAAGGATAAGGGGAAACAAATGCTACTATTAAAATATTCAACCCTAATCATTAGTAAGTTTTAGAATTGATTTTTAATTGTAACAGTCATGAATCCCTTATGGATGAGTGGCTAGTAGTCTAAAATTAGGCTCCCTTTAGATAATTTTACCTTAAACATGTGATTTATGTAATTCCATGTGTTATCTCTGTGATGAATTTTTGGTTATAATTATATATTTTTATTTGAGTTCAATGTTTTCTGCCATCCACTAAGTTGGCTTAATTTATTTAGATGAAAATTAAGGCTAACAATGAATTTTTCTTCCGAATGGTAATATTATAAGATTGCAATGATAGTTCACGTTGCGGCAAGAATAGTCTATGAAGGAGAGCGGCGATTCAAAATGCAGCAGAAATTAAAATTTTCTCCTTTAGTGATCCTTACGAATGGGCATGATCAATGATAGAAATCATTATCTGTTGTGGAAATTGAAACCTTTGATGCAGATCTAAGGAGTGATCATGAACGTTGAATGGTGACAACACCTCTACTCAGTCCATACGAACGAATTCCTTCAGTCTCAGTGCTAGCTGCTATGAATGAAGGCTTTGAGTGAGAGAGAGAGAGAGAGAGAGAGAGAGAGAGAGAGAGAGAGAGAGAGAAATGAAATTACATCTAATCAAATGTTTTTGCACAAGGGTTTTATTTATAGAACCAATTGTGTGGGTTGCAAGCTAAAAAGCTCACTTAAGTGTATGTGGCCCATATCTTATGGTATACCAAAAAATCACTTAAGCGCGTGGTACCTTACCATATTTCGTATTCTACTTAAGTGCACAGTACCTTACGATGTTCCACAATTCACTTAAGTGTACAGTACCTTACGGTGTTCCTTATTTACTCTATCTCTCATCAATCTTTCCTTTTGTGTGTGACCCTGTAGGTTTTCGCGACATTGGCAATTATATTAAATCACATATTTAACATAATAAACAGTGAGTGGTATCTAGCAACACATCACTGCTCCCCAAGGCACAAAAATTTCATGTGATCTGAAAAATCCCTTTTTTGATAATACTTGTGTGTACAATTACCCTTTTACCCTTATGTCTATATTGAACATAAGGCATAGACCGTGTCATCCTTGTCCAATTCAATATTGCGCCTTTAGACATTTATCATGTTACGCAGGATGGGCAAATTCCATCTAGGTCACTCATGTCCCTCAGCATGCTTTGTGGAGTACCCATCAACTGTCTTTATGGTCATCCAGTTACGAACAATACTTGATCAGCAATAAAGCACTCAACTCTACATCTAGGGTCCATAGTGGTTTCAGGTCGAAGGGTGGTATACACCATTATCACCATGAGAATAACTTATGATATTTTACATAACATTCTATATAGTATTCTCATAGCGGGTTAATCTAGTATAAATATTACTCCTAATATTCATACTTATGTTTAAGACTTGATAACTCCTTATCCATGATCCATGAGATGTGATCATCAGTATATATATATATAATAGCCTTAATGCTTTAATGTTATCCCACTTCACAATAAAGCTCGACTAAGGATACTTTAAGAATAGTGTCCTTATGTTTAATGGGAACTCATGATTAAGTCACACTTGATACATTAAACAGACTAGCTATTCTAGAGACTTTATTAAACAAACATAATAAAGAAAAAAATCTTTTATTATTAATAAATAATTCGATACAAGTACCAAAAGTATTGGCTTCTAGGGCTTACACCAACAGTCTAAAACATTAGTCTAGTTTTACATGCTACAAAACATGTGTCGTTGTGTTTAGAGAGTCTCAATATATAGAGGTTTCTTATGACAAAATGGGTCTCCTTGCGATTAGATACTCCCAGTATATTGAGGGTTGTGAGGATGTAATTTTATATTTTAAAAAACTCCCTTCTTATTTATGTGCCATAAAAACTTCATTATTGCGATTGGAGGCTCCCAGTATATAGAAGTTGCTTTAGATGAAGGGGTTGCCTTGTGATTAGATACTTCCAGTATATTAGGGGTTACGAGCTTGTAATTCTTGGTTTTGTAAGGTCATAATTAAAACAGACTCATTATAGGTTCAGTCATGGGATTTCACATCTAGGGGTAGATGGTTCCAAATGGGAACTTAATTGCTTGTATTCATTCATTGTTATTTAGTTTTTTAGATGTAAAATTAAGGATACAAACCAACCAATTACACTTTATGCACCCCCTATTATCGTTACACATTTACTACGTTGAATTCACAAGTGCAATTATACTTTCCTTATAGGAAGTTAACATAAAATTTGTGGGTGTGATGATATCGTTTTCCACATTGTGGTTTTTGTTGGCACAATTAGAGGGACATATGTTTTCAGTCCAATTATGGACTTTTACGGTTGAGAGAATATTACACAATAGCACAATTTAACAATTCATCATTGTGATAACATCAAAATTTTACTCGCTAGGTTCCGCTCTTTTACAATCCTACTTAAACTTTAACTTCTTCACTAGTGTTATAGCCCTATATGTTAGACTTTATTTTCGTCTATTTTCACCTTAATAGACTTGCAAAGCTCTAGATATGACTAAAATACTACACAGACAACATGGTGTAAAATGGACTGAAAAATGAAATTATGAATCTTGGTAAAAAAAACATGTCATGTTCCTTTTCATATGTTGCCATGTTGTGGTAGTTATTTTGACGCGACATATGTAATGATTTCACAAAGTGTTACACCCCATTTATCTTACGCCTCAAATTGTGGCCTTTATGTTGACATTGTAGATTTAGAGGTTCCCCAACGCGTCAAGTTGTGTTTCCTGTGTGCCACACTTTGCTGCTTCTTATGGCATATTTTTCAATTTTATGAGATTTTTCCAATTGCCAGTTCGTTTTCTATTTTCTTTTAATTCTTGTGTCCAAGTCTTCTCTATTATTTTTCATCATAACTTTTATAGTGAAAATACTACAAAAATTTTCTAGTTAGGATAATTTTGTTGTAGATCATTCTTTTTCACAATTCTTTAAAATACTTATTAAAAACTTATAAAAACATAAATGATTAAAATTAAAAGCATTCAGAAATAATATAAAATTTTCAATAAAACACATATAGTGATTGATTATGATTGCACTTGAAATTTTATAGTGAGCCGGGGAAACACGAATCACATGCCTTTATATTGGCCTCAACTTTGGTGACTTAATATTTATTTTTATGATATTTCAAATTTAGATGGACTGTTTATGGTATTTCTCCCAATGTTGCAAGAGTGGGGCATCCTACGATACATTTAAACACGGACTTAGAATTAACTACTATGACTTAAGTTTTATAGTTTTTTGGGTTATACTCTCTCGAAAAGTTACCAACAATTTGACATATCCCTAAAGTTTTGTTATTGATTTGTTAAAACCTATAAGGTTGCAGCCACTATAGGGTGTTGTGTCCTTGAAGGATAATTGGAGTGCATTAAACAACTTTACATCCATGATATCATAAGATCTCCCTTGATCTATAAGATCGAATGTACAACATAATTAGATATGGTAGCCCTTACCAATAGTAGAACATGGTGGTTAGGTGTTACATTAATCAAATTTTCATTTAAAAAGATAACATGGGACACTATTTTTTTCTAGACCTAGATTCATGTCTTTCTGTTGGTATCATCATTTCTCTCAACTTTATTTTAATCGATTTTCAAGATGTCTAATGAGAGCTTGCGAATCTCTCATATACTACATAAGGAGGCCCAAATTCCTCATCTTTCTTAAGAATTTTTTCTTTTGGTGGTGTAAATAGGTATTTCTTAATAGGAATTATAAACCTTATGTAAAATGTTCATGGTGGTTGGGAAGTATTCCAGTTGGGTGAGCATCCCTCATATGATTGTGTATATCACTAATAGTTCTCACTCTTCTTCATTTTCTAACTCCTTTTCTTCTTTGAATATATTGGTATCTTTAAACTTTTTATCCCTAGTCGTTGCTTTATCTCCAGGTGCAAACCTTCTTGGATGCATTCTTCACTATTGTGTTTGTTCCTTCTATGGAAACATAAGCACCTTTACTTATCCACCCTTGTGAAATCTTGGATCTTCTGGGGTAAATTTAACCCTACCTCTCAAATTTTGTATTGGTGAACTCTTGTAAGATGTGCTTTATAGGGGAATTCAAGTGGTGTGTACTTCATGTAAATCAAGGAATGTGGTATCATATTATCCTTCTTGGGCTTTACATCTTTTCAATTTTTTATTTTTGGATTCTCAGAGTTATTGTAGACAACTCTAATTGCTTCCAATATTTCTTCATGTTGAATAACATTGGTTGCTTTCTTGAGCAAATCATTAAAATTGTTTGATTACTTAATCCTTTGTTTTCGGCGAACCTGATACCATTATGGAGTCATTGACATATAAAGCCTCTTTTCTTCGTATCATCTCCGTCTTTTCCCATAATCGCTTTCTTGTTGAAATTCTCAATGTATATTATTTTGGGTTTACCTTTATTCTACCTCATGGGTCCAAGGTCTTCCACAAACTTCAATTGTCTCCTCGAGGAAGTGAAATGCGTCGTAAAGGATCTGCATAGGTTGAATTGAGAAGTAATGGATGTGAGTATCAAGCCCTTGAACCATGTCATCTCCATTAACGGTGAGTATATGTTTAGTGAACTATTTTAAGTCATTCCTACCTCTTGAGATGATTAGTTTAAAACAAGAGTTAGGATCATATGCCACATGTTGAACAAATAACCCCAAATATAAGAGGGAGTGAATTGGGATATTTACATTTCAAAAACTTATTAAAAATTTAATTTTAATTTGGTTGATTTTAAGAAGGGGGTAGAATATGATATTAAGCATAAAAAAATATAAATTATGGGAAAATAAAGGGATAAAATAATAGACATCACACCAAAGATTATTCTTGTTTGGACTTAAACCACGTGGTCTACTCTAGTCCCTAAGAGTTTTCTTTTGAAAAACACAATATCAACAACTTAAGCTTTTACACAGGTTCATCCCAACAACCTCAAACAAAGATTTTTATAGGTTTACCTTGAAAACTTTAAGTCTATTACAAAAACACAAGATAACTAAGCCATGGAGTAAACAAATTCAACACAAAAATCGAACAACACACCTCTCAGATGAAACTTTTCACTCTTTCAGCACTAAGGCAATTTCTAATGAATAAAACTAATATGAGAGATAGAGAGAGAGAATAAGTGATATATGAGAGTTAATATTTTATAATCGTTGTGCTTTGGTGGTGAGGAAAGCACTTCTTTATATATAAATAAATTTAGCTCAAAAAGGCATTAATCCATGGGTCTGGTTGTTTCCTAACTGATTAGGAATAGCAACCTAATTGATTAGGTTAAGCCAGGAAAGGAAACCTTATTAGACTCACCATTTAATCAATGACAAGTCTTTCTAATCGTGTAGGAGGTGTTACTCACGCCTCAATTAATTAGATGAAGGGTATAATTTATTAGACAATGGTTTTTCTATTCTAATTGATCATAATTGTTTCTTAATCGTTTAAGTACATGCTCATATTGGTTTTAAGAAGTTTTAAAAAAAATATGAAGAGTTTAAAGTAGTTTTGTTTTGTGTGCATCACACAGCCTTAGTAATTCAAGACT
Source organism: Lathyrus oleraceus (assembly GCF_024323335.1). Lineage (NCBI taxonomy): Eukaryota > Viridiplantae > Streptophyta > Magnoliopsida > Fabales > Fabaceae > Lathyrus > Lathyrus oleraceus. The sequence goes on along the minus strand of NC_066579.1, from coordinate 65,252,665 downwards.
TACTCTTGCTTAAATTACATTCAAGTCATCAAAAACAAGATTAAACACTAAGCACAGGATCAGATGAGCATTCATGACTTTACAAATTCAGTTCCTTTCTATTACTTGATGTGACTTTATTTAGATCTTTTAACTATAACATGTACATTTTGTCTTATGATTGCTTTTTTACTGATAATCCATTTTATTTATTATTCCTTGTTCAATTTTCACCATCAACACCTTGGAGGTCATTAACCCGCACAACACATAGAACCACATTCTCCCTTTTTTTATGATGACAATGCATTTATCAAGAAGGTGGTAAACTAGAAAAAGACATATAAAAGATAATGGAGTAATTAACTCCTCATCATAGATAAATAGAATATTGTTTACTCCTCTTAAGAGGTATGTCTCCCTTTTTCTTATTATCAAAAAGCGGGAAAAAAGAAGAAAACAGATAGACATGTTTGTTATATAGAAATAAATGCACAACACATAGAAAATAGAGATGATAATAATTCATATATAAATAAAAGATATGATTTATTTGACATACGCAAAAATATGCACAGAGAGGTACTTTAAAAAATGACATAAGATAATATTCTTCCCATGACCGTATGAATAAAATTTTGAGACCAATTCATTTAGTGGTAGTATTTGATGGTATTACTCATATTTGGTGATATATTTAAGGATGACTTCCCTGAAATTGCTCATAAGGCACCCTTATTCTAGATATTTTTTGGCATGTCATTTAAATTATTTATTTTAGCAATTGAGTCTCTCACAACAACTTGTTGCACATCTCCTAGAAAATGATATTTTTTAGTTAAAATGTCATTTGCATGCATAAAACAGACATTTGACTAAAAGTTAATGCAAGATGATTCAAATTAGAAAGTTTATGATTAGAACCATGCATGGTTCAAGTATGCAGGTCTTAGATTTAAGAAAGCATGATTCAAATCATGCAAGTCTTTGATTCAAATCATGATTTTTTTCTTTTTCCATAAATTGATTTTGAGAAACATGATTTGATTCATGACAACCCCTAATTTGAATCATAAGCAAGTTTGAAGATTTGGAATTCAGCATTGGAAATGTGATCCGAGATATGCCTTTGCATGGTTCGAATCATGAAGGATTTTTATTCGAATCATTACTTGGCTTGATTCAAATCAAACACAAAAATTTGGTTTTTGAAATGGCTTATAGAAACATGATTCAAACCATGATTGAGTGTGATTTTAATCACATAATCGAATCATGATTATAATAAAAAAAATTGAGTTCTTAATCACTTGATTCTAATTATTCTCTCACTAGATTTGAATCACACATTTTATCTTTGACTCAAATCAAAGTGTCATGTTAAATCTATTTTAGTGCTATATCTCTAGCATATATATAAACTCTTTCTCTCTCTATTCTTCATAATCCATAGAAAATATATTTGCAAACCTTTGACAAAGCTTCAATGTTTATCGTTTGCACGAATATTCTCTCTCAAATAAACTTTGAAGAATTTTTTTTAATGTTGATTTCTTTAGTTCAAAAAGTAATTATGTGAGATTTTTATAAAAACTTCATCTTCTAACTCAAACCATAATACCATTGATGAGTGTTGCTTAACTCTAGGAGAGAATATGAGTTCTAGTTGTGAGTATATTCATTAGAGGTCCTAATGATTTGTGAAATATATTTTATTTAGAAGAATTAGATTGTAGATTTCTAGAGATTGACATCCACCGAAGAAAAAGAAGAAATTCTTCCCCAAGGGGTCTTGGAGTTTCTTGCATCTATCAATAGTTTAAAACTCTAATAATATCAAGTGAATATTAATGTGAACACGGTCTTGAAGTGCCTTGGTTGTGAGAAGGTCGATAGATTCAAGATCATGGATCTTGGAAGTTTTTGCAGCCTAATGATATGTGTGTAGTGAAAAAAATTAAGATTTAAATTGGTTTAGCTTAACTATTAGTTATAAGTATTTTAGTTTGTCTCCAATTATCATTTGTACAAAGGACAATGTAACATTTTCATTAGCGTAAAATTTCTGATGATTTACCATCAAAGATTTATTTAAGTGCGAGCAAGGTCAAACGCTAAACCAATATAAATGTTGATGTACAATTTCTCTATCTGTTTCTTATTTACTTTATGTATAGAATTTTCATGTTTAAGGTTTTATCTGCTTTCCTAGTTTGTATGTGGTTAGGTTCTTCTGTTCATAGTGATTTAATGTTTAAGCTTAGGATTGTATTAGATCTAGTCTAGTGAATAATTCTTTCTAGTGATTATTTTAGAAAATTTTAATATTAGATTGTTATATTAATTAATCAAGTTGTACGAGTCAAAAAGTACAAGTGTGTGTTCTTCTTGTAAGGGCGGGGGACTCATAGGCCCTAGTAAATTTATAACAACTTAGGGATGGTTAGGGCTTACCCACAACAATGATAAGCCTTGTATGGTGATGTTTTACAGTGGTTTTAAAAGTCCAACTACGTGAGATGAGAGGCTTTGTTGATGGATGAGGTACTTGTAGAAAGCGTATATACATATTATCAGTATGTGTTGTGATCTGGCTAAGCATTATGCTTAGGATGTAATGACTTTTCCTTTCCTCCTCTAAGGAAGTTATATTCATATAGGCCTCTAGGGCCTAGGGTTCTCTTTGGAAGGTTCACCGCCCACTCAGTAAATGATGGACCATTGAATCCTTATTTACAATAAAGTCACGGGTCAGTTAATGACCTTGACTTCTCTCTGCCCCATAAACGTGTTTTCCCATGTTGCCCACGACTAGGTGATAGGAAGACCTAAGGGGCGAGGTGATACCTCCTCTTGGGCCATACTTTATTTTCGCCTTTCCTTGGATGTCCTTTAGATATCACCCTAGGAGAGTCTCCCTGCAAATATAACATTACATAGTCCTGTAAGACCCCAATTTTGACCCTAAGATCCCTCATGCTATCTCATAATATGCATTGACATTGGGATCATACCTTGGCATCCTCCTTACCACTCACTCATTGGGTTTGTATTGGGAGAGATCACCAAGCACCAATTGGTTATATCATACTTTGTATTTTTACCATTTTACTAACCAAAATACCAAAAATATGTCTTTCCATTTGTCTACTTCTTTTGTAGGTAAGGCACATGATCACCTTTGATCCATCAAGTTCAGATCTAGGGTTTAAGACCCTCATTGTTAAGAGCTCAACCAAGGAATTATCCACAATGGCTCTAGGCATAATATATGAGTCCCCATGATCTTTACATGTTATTTTGATCAATATTTCTTCAAGAGTTTGGAATTGGTTTGCCTTGGAAACCCTAGTTCATATGGGTATCTTGTGTAACTTCTTCAACAAGCTTCTTCACCAATTGATCAAATATTTCAAGGGGGATCTCAAATTTCATCATATTATGCATATATGATCTCCCAAGAATCCAAAAAGTCAAGAGAATTGCAAGTTAACAAGGTGGTTGATGGTGGTTGACCAGAGGAAGTTAAGTGGTCAAAACTGGGTTCCCCTAGACCCTATCTCCTACACTTTTCATCATATGAAAATGATCCCAAGAGAAACGTTACTCTAAAAGACATTCCAAATAACTTTGATGTTGAGGTCTAGATCTAGTTTTGCATGGAAAGTCAGTTTTGATGTTGAAAGATTATAGGTCATTTTGTCTAAACCCTAATTTGAAAGTCAACTTCTCAAGGCAATAACTTGCTCAATTTTTATGAGATGAAAGATTTTCAAGTTGAAAACTCAAATTCAAGGTGTCTACTTCAACTTTTATGTTTAGAGTAAGATCTAATTAAACTTTTATGAGCATGTGATATGAGGATACATGATATGTCATTTTGGACCAATACCATTGAACAAGTGATTTTCCTCAACTTCAAAAATTCATAACTCATTCATACCAAATCCAAATGAGGTCAAATTTATGACCATTTTGAAGGTTATTGAAAGAGCTATAACTTTTATGAAGACACTTTTCTCATTTGGATCTCACATAAAAAGTTAGCCAAGGTGGAATAATTGAACATATGGTTTAACACTTAGAAAACATTTTGACATGTTGAAATTTCCAAACATCCACCTCAAAATTCATCATGATTCAAGCTCCGGATGGGAAAATGTTCAACATAAGAGTTGCTCCTTTTGATCTAGCCTTTTCAAAAAGTCCAAGTTCATTCATTTTGGACAAGGTTTAAGGGTTCTGCACATGGTCTGAACATGGTTGCATCAATTGGCAAGGATCAATCTTCAAACATCAATACACTTTTGCCTTGCATCACAATCCACATTCAGACTCAATTTCACTTGCATATGGACTGAATTGAGTAGCTTCATGGGCTTGTACACGCCCATGCAAGCATGCAGTTCACTTTGCCAAATTTGAAAATATTTTGAAAGGTTAAAATAACACTTGCTTGAGCTATAAATAAGAGGCCCTTGGCATCAAAATTTGGACCCTTGCGCGCCAGCTTTACCTCCCACACTTGAAACTCTCACATTTGAAAGGAAAGCCTGAGAAATTTGATTTGAAATTTGAGTTTGAATCTCACTGTTTGGAGATTCCAAAACTCCAGGATCCAAAGCCTTGTACCAATCATAAGCTACTTCTGCAAGCTTCTTGAGCAAGATCAAACACGAATTGAAGCAAGAGAAATCAAGTTCTGCACAACATTGAAGGTATTTTTCTTGAATTTTCTTCTCTTCGATTCTCTTTCAATTCTCATCAATTCTCTTGTATCCTTGGTTGTCTGAAGTCATACCAATGTAGGCAAGAAGATTGAGTTGCTTTGAGGTCAAATCAAAGCAACTCAGTTCATACACTTCAAAATTCAACTCCATGTATCTCTCAATATACTTGGAGTTAGTTGAATTGAGGTCAGATTCGTGATCAATGCCATTTTCTCTTTAAGATCATGTCCTTCTTTTTCATTTTTGTGATGGTAATGAAAGAACCAGTCTGACCAGGGTCATCGGAGAAGATGACCGGTGGTTTGCTCCGGCGATGTGTTGGATGTGTTATGAGCCACATGATCAAGCCACTGCGTTTTAATCCTGAGCGTTCTCTGTGAATACCATTCATGTAGCGCGTTGACTCGTGTGTTTGGTGGAAAGCGTGTTTCAGACCACTTGATCTGCCACCTCAATTAATGAGGGAGATCAAGTGGTCCACGTTTTTCTGATTAATTGAATTTTCATTTTATTTGTCTTATTTTCATTAATTCATATTAAATTTAATATTGATCCAAAAAATATGAGAGTTTCACCAAAATAAATTAAATAAATTTCTCTTTCATTTTCTGAATTAAAATTATTTTTTGGATCATTATTAATATTTTTCATGATTTAATTGATTTTGTGAATATTTTTAATTGTTTAGAAATACTTTTTAAGTTTCCAAAATATTCTAAAAAAAATTCTCCAAGGTCCTTTGACCTTGTTTGACCTATGATAAATCTCATGGCCATTTCTTTGGTGTTTTGATGAGGTTTTAGGAAATTGACCAACCATAATTTAATTTAATCCATATTTTTATTATTTTTAATTATTTAAATACCAAATTAATTGTGTAGAGCTATTTTAATTGACTTTGTGAGTTTGACTTGTGTTGTTGGGCCTTGGTCAAGGTTTATTTGACTTTGCTAGGTTAAGATCATTGGATTTAGGGGATTGATGGAATATACATTCCATCTCCCAAAATGAATGAATGATCTTAATTTGGTAAAAGTCCTCATTTGACCAATTTGTGTTTGATCCATTTCCCCTCCCTCTTCATCTCATTCCCCTTCTTTATCCATTCATGTCATGGATCTATGACATCTCTATATCCTAAGGCTAGTTGATTGCAAAATCAACATAAGTATGGATGAGATTAGGTCTCCCACTTTGCATATTATTTTTAAGTGTGGTATGTTTCATGAGCATAGTCCATTATACTATGTCTCTAACATGCATTAACACCAAAGTTCTATTGCCCAGCCTCAAATAGTTGTGACTTCTACATAAGACCAATTCCGATTGCTTAACATAGCGCTAAATTTTGACACAAAAGGCATAACATTCTAGTTAGTGAGATTATAAGTCTCCACTCTTTCATGGTATTGTATGGAAACTTGGCATTTTTTCCTTCCTTTGTTCAATGATCCATGCTTATGATAAGTGGGTTGAGTGTTCTCCAAAGAATGACTTAAACAAAAGAAAATCGAAAGCAATACTAACCTCTAATACACTAACAACTAACATTTAATTTCAAGTCATTTATTTTTAATGCACTTTAATTTTTAAGCCTTATTCATTTTCCATTATTCATACCATTAAAGTTGTTTACTTTTATGTCATTTTTGCTTTGTCCACTTGGACCATATTTTGTGATATATTATGTTTGTATATCTTTGTTTGCTTGTTTGGTCTTTTGACCTTAATGTACATAATAAGAACAAAAACCCTAAAAAAACATCTTGTGTGGACTGTTGGTTTGATTTGAGACTATTGGACTTAGAATTTAGACAACACTCCCTATGCAAAGGACTTGGCCAATGCCAACTTTCATGTAAACAAGTACTTGTGAAGTGAACATTCACCTAATACAATATTGAAGATCCATTTGAGTTCATTTGCAACATGATCATTATGAAGCTGTTATTTTGAACCTATGATTTATGCCATCTTGGAATTCATCTGCTACATGGGCAAATTTGAAGAAGATCATGGAGTTGCTAAGCTTGGATGTGGCTATCTTTATTTGATGCCTTGCTCTTCAACTTGCTATTTGTTTATTATTTGTTTCCTGATTCAAAATTCCAAGGGAAATTTGGGTTTCTATATGACATTCTTGTCTATTGGATTGCAACCCAATGGTCAGATCTTTTCAACTATCAACTTTTAAATTCATGCTTAGGATTATTCTCTTCGTCTCCTCCCCACTTCTTTAATTTCAAAGTATCTCCCTCCTTTTAAAATCTTCTTTGCTTGTGTTTGTTGATTTCTAAACTTTGACCATATTGCAAATTAGAAACTTTGGCCTTATGCCATTGCATTTTCAAACTTTTTCTTAAATCAAACTTGTAAATAAACTTAACTATACTTGACTTAAAATTTAAAAAGCCAAAAAGAACTAACATTCATTCAAACCATTTTAGGACCTTGTGCCTTTTAAGCTTAACTTTTTGTTAAAAGTAATGCACTCATTTTGAAATTGATACCACGGACTACGAGGTTTTGATCCCTCATTTTATGTTGGTACGTAGGCACAAGTCCGAAGGTCTTGTCAAACACAAAAATATAATTAATGAATTCTTTTCTCATCCCCACACTCTTTTTATTCGCAAATATCATTTGTACAAAAACACATATGCACACAAGAAAGGGCTCCCTAGGAGTACCTAGGACACTTTGGGTGCTAACACCTTCCCTTTGTGTAACCAACCCCCTTACCTGTAATCTCTGGCATTTTATTAGTTTTGATTTGAAAACTTCTTATCTTTGGGTTTTGTTCGTACTTTTCCCTTTTCCCTTGGAAACAATAAAAGCGTGGTGGCGACTCTGGTTTTGTTGACGTCTAGCTTATCCATAGCTTGATGGTTATGAATTTACCGCTACAAGTCCCTCAAGCACGGGGTCTTTCGATATATGACAGTGTTTTTTAGATCGGGTCCTAGAGGAGTATCCTGATGACCCATAACATTTTGCGGAATACATATAGATGAAGTTTTTGTCAGCTTGAGAGATCCAAGTCTCTCAGGTGAGAGTTCAGATAGCCTGGGGAGTCTAACTCCCCCAGGAAAAATTATATATAGTCCAATTGGTGAGATTATAAGTGCCTTAGGAGAGACATTTTAACCTATTGGGTGGGACTTCCATCGATCCCTCAAGAAAGACTTGTAGTCAAGTCTCTCATGATGGATATTTTTTGTTCCACTCAGGTGTATTATTCAAGCTTGGTCTCGCCCGAGTAGACAATAATAGTTCTAGAGAGAGTTTAGATATCGTAGGGAGTCTATGCCCCTCCGGAGAAATATAATATAGCTTGGATGATGAGACTATCAATCGCTCAGGTAAGGCGATTTAACTTCTCGTGTCAGACTTCCATCGAGCCCTCAAGAAAGACTTGTAAGAAATTCTCAGGCTGGGTATATGTCACGCCTCTCAGGCATGTCATTTGAGTTTGGTCTGGCCCGAGTAGACACTTAGTCATTCTGGCGAGAGTTTAGATAGCCTGGGGAGTCTAAGTACCTCAGGAGAAATTATACATAGCCTGACTGATGAGACTATAAGTCCCTAGGCGAGGAATTTTAACCTATAGGGTGGTACTTCCATCGAGCCCTCAGGAAAGACTTGTAATTAAATCTCACGGGATGGATATTTTGCGTGCCTCTCTAGCATGTCATTTGATTTTGGTTCTGCCCGAGTAGACACTAAGTCCTTCCGAAGAGACTTTGATAGCCTAGGGAGTCTAAGTCTCTCAGGTGAAATCATATAGGTCCGACTGGTGAACTATAAATCTTTCTAGCGAGGCATTTTAACCTATCGATAAGGACTTCCATCAATACCTTAGATAACACTTGTAACAAAGTCTCTCAGGATAGATATCTATCACGCCTCTCAGGCGTGTTATTTTAGTATGGTCCTGCCCGAGTAGACACTAAGTCCTTTCAGCAAGGATTTAGATATTCTATAGTACCCTGAAGGGTGGCAAGGGCCCTCGTTAAGAATCCAACATAAAGCATTGCCTCAAGGGGTGACAAGTACTTCCGCTTATGAAGTCCAACATAAAACATTGTCTCAAGGGGCGGCAAGGACCTTAGTTTATGAAGTCTACCATAAAATATTGCCTCAAAGGACGGAAAGGAATTTCATTTATGAGTCCATCATAAAACATTGCCTCAATGGGAGGTAAGGACTTCCATTTATGAAGTCCAGCATAAAACATTTCCTCAAGGCAAGGACTCCCATTTACGAAGTCTAGCATAAAACATTACCTCAAGGATCGGCAAGGACTTTCATTTATGAAGTCCAGCGTAAAACATTGCCTCAAGGGTCGACATGGACTTTATTTTATGAAGTCTAGCATAAAACATTACCTCAAGGGGCGGAAAGGAATTTCGTTTATGAAGTCCAACATAAAGGTGCAAGGACTTCCGTTTATGAAGTCCAGCATAAAACATTGCCTCAAAGGGCGGCGAGGACTTTCATTTACTACGTTCAACGTAAAACATTGTGTAACAATAAATTCATGACCATCAAGCTATAGATAAGCTTAACGTCAATAAAACCAGACTAACCACCGTGTTTTTATTGTTTCCAAAGGAAAAGGGAAAAGTACGAACAAAACCAAAAGATAAGAAGTTTTCAAATCAAAACTAATAAAATGCTAGAGATTATGGGTAAGGGGGTTGGTTACACAGACGGAAGGTGTTAGCACTGTAGCGGTAGATTCATGATCATCAAGCTATAGATAAGCAAGACATCAAATAACAAGAGTCGCCACCGCGCTTTTATTGTTTCCAAGGGAAAAGGGAAAAGTACGAATAAAACCCAAGAATAAGAAGTTTTCAAATTAAAACTAATAAAATGCCAGAGATTACAGGTAAGGGGGTTGGTTACACAAAGGGAAGGTGTTAGCACCCAAAGTGTCTTAGGTACTCCTAGGGAGCCCTTTCTTGTGTGCATATGTGTTTTTGTACAAATGATGTTTGCAAGCAAATGGAATGGGGGGAATGAGAAAAGAATTCATTAATTATATTTTTGTGTTTGACAAGACCTTCGGACTTGTGCCTACGTACCAACATAAAAATGAGGGATCAAAACCTCGTAGTTTGTGGTATAAATTTTAAAGTGGGTGCATTACTTTTAATAAAAGTTAGGTTTGAAAGGCACAAAGGCCTAAAAATGGTTTGAATGAGTTAATTCTTTTTGGATTTTGAAAATTTTAAGTCAAGTATAGTTAAGTATATTTACGAGTTTGATTAAGAAAAGAAGTTTGAAAATGCAATGGCATAAGGCCAAAGTTTCTAGTTTGCAATATGGTCTAAGTTTAGAAAAATAATCACAATCAAAGAAGTTTTTAAAAGGAGGGAGATATTTTAAAATTAAAGAAATGGGGAAGAGATGAATACACTAATCCTAAGCATAAATTTAAAAGTTAAGAGTTAAAAATATCTGACGAATGGGCTGCAATCCAATAGACAAGAATCTCATATAGAAACCCAAATTCCCTTGGACATTAGAATCAAGCAACAAACAATTCACAAAATATCAACTTGAAGAGCAAGGTATCAAATAAAGATAGCCACATCCAAGCTTAGAAACTCCATGATCTTCTTCAAATTATCCCATGTAGCAGATGAATTCCAAGATGGCACAAATCACAGGTTTAAAATAACAGCTTCATAATGATCATGTTGCAGATGAACTCAAATGGATCTCTAATGATGTATCATATGAAGTTTCAAATCACAAGCACTTGGTTACATGAAAGTTGGAATTGGCCAAGTCCTTTGCATAGGGAGTTTGCATAAATTCTAATTCCAATTGTCTCAGATTAAACCAAAGTCCACACAAGATATTTTTTAGGGTTTTTTGTTATTATTATGTACATTAATGGTCAAAGACCACACAAACAAACAGAAACAAGATATATCACAAAATATGGTCCAAGTGGACAAAGTGAAAATGACATTAATATAAACAATTAGAATGGTATGAATAATGGCAAATGAATAAGGCTTAAAAATAAAGTGCATTAAAAGTAAATGACTTGAAATTAAATGTTAGTTGTTAATAAATTAGAAGTTAGTATTGATTTTGCTTTTTCTTTTTTGTTTAAGTCATTCTTTGGAGAACACTCAACCCACTTATCACAAGCATGTATCCTTGAACCAAGACATCTTCCAAAGGAAGGAAAAAATGCCAAGTTTCCACATAATTCCATGAAAGAGGGGAGACTTACAATCTGACTAACTAGAATGTTATGCCTTTGTGTCAAAATTTAGCGATATGTTAAGCAATCGTAATTGGACTTATGTAGAAGTCACAACTTTTTGAGGTCGGGCAATAGAATTTTGGTGTTAATGCATGTTAGATACATAGTATGATGAACTATACTCAGGAAACATACCACATACAAAAAGAATATGCAAAGTGGGGGACCTAATCTCATCCATACTTATGTTGATTTTGCAATCAACTAGCCTTAGGATATTGAGATATCATAGGTCTATGACATGAATGCATAAAGAAGGGGAATGAGATGAAGAGGGAGGGGAAATGGATCAAACTCAAATTGGACAAAGGGGGACTTTTACCAAATCAAGTCATTCATTCATTTTGGGAGATGGAATATACATTCCATCAATCCCCTAAATCCAATGATCTTAACTTGACAAAGTCAAATCAACCTTGACCAAGGCCCAACAACACAAGTCAAACTTCCAAATTCAATCAAAATGGCTCTACATAATTTAATTGGCATTTATTCAATTAAAAATACTAAAAATAATACATTAAACTAAATATGTTTGGTCAATTTTCTAAAACCTCATCAAAACACCAAAGAAATGGGCATGAGATTTATCATAGGTCAAACAAGGTCAAAGAACCTTGGAGAAAAAATTTCAGAATTTTTGGAGACCTAAAAGTATTTTTAAACAATTAAAAATATTCACAAAATCAATTAAATCATGAAAAATATTAATAATGATACAATAAATAATTTTAATTCAAAATATGAAAGAGGATTTTATTTTAAAAATTTTGGTGAAACTCTCATATTTTTTGGATCAATATTAAAATTAATATGAATTAATGAAAATCAAAGGAATAAAAATTAAAATCAAAAAATAAAAAAAAACGTGGACCACTTGATCTCCCTCATTAATTGAGGTGGCATATCAAGTGGATCTGAGCGCGCGTTTCACCATACACCAAGTCAAATGTTCCACAAGCATGGTAATCACTTTGGATGCCCCAGATTAAAACATTTTAAAATGAATTAACGGTTCTGAACCGTGCCACATCATTGTCGGAGCCAAAGGCTGGTCATCTTCTTCGATGACCCTGGTCGGACTGGTTCAATCATCACCATAACATAAATGAAAAAGGAGGACATGATCTGAAAGATAAAATGGCGCAGATCACGAATATCACCTTAATTTTAACTAACTCCAAATATATAGAGAGATATGTGGAATTGAATTTTGAGGTGTGTCAACTGAGTTGCTTCGATTTGACCTCAAAATAACTCAATCTTCTTGCCTACATTGGTAGGACTTCAGACAACCAAAGATCCAAGAGAATTGATAAGAATTGAGTGAGAAGCGAAGAGAAGAAAAAATCTGGAAAATACCATCAATGATGTGCAGAACTTGATCTCTCTTGCTTAAATTCGTGTTTGATCTTGCTCAGGTAGCTTGCAGTAGTGACTTAGGATTGGTACAAAGCTTTAGATCCTGGAGTTTTTTAATCTCCAAACAGTGAGATTCAAACTCAATTTTCAAATGAAAATTATCAGGTTTTCCTTTCAAATGTGAGGGTTTCAAGTATGGGGGCAAAGCTGTCGCGCAAGGGTCCTTTGAAATGAGCACAAAGGGTCTTTATTTATAGCAAACTGAAGTGTTATTTGCACACTTGAAAATTTGTCCAAATTTGGCAATGTGAATGGCACACGTGCATGGGCATGTACAGGCCTATGAAGCATCTCAATTAGGTCCAAAATCCAACGAATTGAAGTCTGAATGAAGCTTGAATGGCAAGGCAAAGTTATTTGATCATTTGAAGCTTGAATCTTGCCAATTGATACAGCCCTGTTTACACCATGCGCAGACCCCTCAAACTTCATCCAAAATGAATGAATTAGGACTCTTTGGAAAGCTTAGATCAAGAGGAACAACTACTATGTTGAACACTTTTCCATTTGGAACTTGTATCATGGTTAATTTTGAGGTGGAAGTTTGGAAATTTCAACATGTTGGAAAAATTTCGAAGTGTCAAGTCGCATACTTCATTATTCCACCTTGCTTAACTTTTTATGTGAGCTCCAAATGAGAAAAGTGTATTCATCTAAGTTGTATCTCTTCAAAATACCTTCAAAATGGTAACCAATTTGACATCATTTGTATTTGGAATGAGTGAGTTATCCATTTTTGAAGTTGAGGAAAATCACTTGTTCAATGGTATTGGTCCAAAATGACCTATAATGTATCCTCATACCACATGCTCATAAAAGTTGAATTAGCTTTCACTACAAACATAAAATTTGAATTAGACACCTTGAATTTGGTTGTGCAACTTGTAAATCTTTCATCTCATAAAAATTGAGCAAGTTATGGCCTTGGGAAGTTGACTTTCAAATTAGGGGTTAGACAAAATGACCTATAATGTTTCAACATAGAAAATGACTTTCCAAGCAAACTTAGATTTAGACCTCAACATGAAAGTTGTTTGGAATGTTATTTATAGTAACGTTTTTCTTGGAGTCATTTTCATATGATGAAAATTGTAGGAGATAGGGCATAGGGAGACCCAATTTTGAACAGATGAATTCATCTGGCCAACGACCATCAACCAACTTGCTAACTTGCAATTATCTTGACTTTTTAGGCTCATGGTAGATCATATATGCATGAGATGATGGAATTTGAAGTGTCCCTTGAGAAATTTCATCAATTGGTGAGGAAGCTTGTTGTAGAAGTTACTCAAGATACCTAGATAAACTAGGGTTTCCAAGGCAAACCAACTCCAAACTCTTGAAGAAATCTTGATCAAAATAACATGTAAAGATCATTGGGACTCATATATGATGCTTAGAGACATTCTAACTGAGGAGGTGAAGGTTAATATCTTCATATCGACTCAGTAGAATGGACTTAAATAACAACATATAGAAACAAATTTTGGTCCCTAAGAGACCTCATGATGCATATGATATGATTTTAAAATAAACTCTTTGTGGGGAAATATGGCCACAAAGGAAAAGGCATCAGATAGACCGAAGGTCCGCAGGAGTATAATGCATTACGCAAGGGAAACTCATTGGGGAGACAGAGACTCTGAGGGGATAAAAGGGTTGTGCGTAGGCCAGACTACGACTTAGAAACTGCTGGGAGACTAGAGGAATTCCATGAAAATGGAAAGACTTAGCCGGGGGGAAAGAACATCTACAGGGGAAACAAGTAAATCAGGATAAAACTGACGTACTTAAATCATGCAGGGACAACGATTTCACTAAGTAAATACGCACTCAACTCAATTGGGGAAGAAATAAACTTCAACGCAGGAGGAGCAGAGATCTATTATCCACTACCGGTTACTGGATATGGAGATAATAGAGATCTGATAGAAAGGACACCTGTCATCGCTCAGGATAAACATATCAAGGATGACTCACTGAAAACCGCCACGAAGGTGTATTCATTACCGGTTACTGGGTAAGAATAGCCTTGCTGGGAAAAATTGCAGAAATAGGATATACAACTATCGGTTACTGGGCAGAAGACCAAAGATGAGAATATCCGTCACCGGTTAAGGTGAACATATCAAGGATAGACTCAAAGGAAAGAAAATATGTCATCGGTTAAGATGGACATATCAAGGATAGACTTGCCTATGGATGTCAAGGAGGATGCCTGTCATCGGTTAAGATGAACATATCAAGGATAAACCACCCGAACAAAAAGTAGGAATTACATCTTCTGAATGCTGGATAGAATACCATCAAAGAGAATATCCGTCATCGGTTAGGATGAACATATCAAGGATAGACTCTGGGGAAGGAATAGAAATTACATCTATCAGTTACCGGATAGAATACCATCAAAGAGAATATTCGTCATCGGTTAGGATGAACATATCAAGGATAAACTCTACAAGGGGAGAAAAGGGTTACTTTTGTCGGGTATTGGGCAAGAAGTAACAAACGGAAAACTAAGAAGAATATTACCAGTTACTGGATAATAAACTCTTAAGGGACCCAAAGCATCTATCTAGGTAAAATCTAGAAAGAAACGGTCAATCAAGACTCCATCCAATGAGGGTATAACTTAAGGGGAGTGGTTCCATCCAGATAATCAACTAGGGAGGAAACTGAAATAATAATCATCCACGAGGAAATAACTCAGTGGGGAAGGGAGAAAGGTTAAAGTCCTTCTGCTTAAGGGGATGACACTCTACAATTGAGGGACGATAAACAACCAGCTCGTATAGGGATAAAGTACCACCATAACAGCTAGTTAAAATTACAAGATTGATTCAACAAGTATGATGATGCAATAATGAAAATATATGAGTGTATATATGTATATGTATATGTATATGTATATGTATATATGATGATTATGCTGACAAAACGATTGCAAAGGATACAAAGGCGTCGCAGATTTGAATCGTCGATACAATTCTCGGTCAATCCACTAAAGAAGGAGACAACTGCTGGAGAAAAGAGATCAGCATCCCAAAAGCTCAACCCTAGCTGGGGAAAGAGGAGATCTGCTGAGAAAAATTATTATCGCGTCTGTGGGGAGTTTTAGGTCAACACCATATCAAATAGGAGACAACCATGCAGTGGATAAACACAAATACTTTCTCAGAAACCAGAAGGAAACTCTGATTGGGAGCGAATCTGATGGCGATTGGTGGGGAAACCAAAATTCTGTCGGACCTTCGCGAACTGCTGAGGAAACCTGTTCTTACTCCGCTAGAGACCAAAATCGGTCGGGGAATAAACATTAAACTCTGCAGGGGACTGATCAACCGACTCAACTGGCCATTTTACTAGAGAAATGGCAAGCAAAAATCATTCGGAGAGATTAACAACCATCGAGTGTTGAATCAATGCTATCAGGGATGGGAGAGAAAATGAACCTACTGCTTGGGGAGAACCAGTGATGTTCCACACTTAGGGCTTACTTCTTTCGAACCACTGTTGATATTCCTTTTAAATGAAATCGATTATTTAAAATTCATGCTTTCATATGTTTAAGAAAAATTATTCTGATTTAAAAAATCTAATTTCAAAAATGATCATAATAAATTTTAAATTTGTTTGGCTGAAAATAAATAAGAGTAAAAATAATTGGATAAAAGTTCAACATTTTTTAATCGAATGGTAGTCTGTAAATGACAAGACTCCATAGATCTTTACAAAGTTGAAAATGGTAATTTACATGGAAAATGGTTACATTGAATACAATGATCACTAATCCTTCTACCAACTCTTGATATCCACTTTCTCTTGGTTGCTGCTGAGGATAATGAATCACCGTTGATTATTGTGCTAAAAACGTCTTCAACACTGAAGATCGGCAGGATGTAGTTACTTGCCATAATCCCTAATTTTTGCATAAATTTCACCAAGATGGGGTATTCAATTTATCGGAATAATTCTTTCTATTTTATGTCTCTAACTTTTGCCCGGATCGTCCTTACGAGTTTTCAATCCACCGAGACGCTCATTTTTTCCTAAGCCGCCCTTTCGGGTTTTCAACTTAGCGAGTTGTTCTTTTCTTTTTAGGCGAAGTATTTCGTGATTGCATCTGCATTCACATGACGAGTGAACTCTTCACCATTCATAGTTGTAAGAATCAATGCACCGCCTGAAAAGGCTCTCTTAGCAACATATGGGTCTTCATAATTAGGAGTCTATTTGCCCCTAGAATCTGGTTTGAAATAGAAAATTTTCTTAAGTACAAGGTCACCTTCTCTGAACACACGAGGTCTAACCTTCTTATCAAAAGTTTTCTTCATCCTCTGCTGAAACAACTGACCGTGACACATGGCAGTCCATCTCTTCTCTTCAATCAAATTCAATTGATCATACCTGGTTTGACACCATTCAGCCTCAGTCAACTTGGCTTCCATGAGTACACGCAGTGATGGTATCTCAACCTCTACGGGGAGCACTGCTTCCATACCATATACAAGAGAGAAAGGGGTTACCCCTATTAAAGTGCTAATGGATGTACGATACCCGTACAAATCAAATGGGGGCATTTCATGCCAATCCTTATACGTCACAACCATCTTCTGAATAATCTTCTTGATGTTCGTGTTTGCAGCTTCAATAGGCCCATTCATCTTGGGCCTGTAGGGAAAAGAATTATGATGTGCTATCTTGAAGTATTTGCAAAGAGCTTCTACCATATTATTATTCAAGTTCGATCCATTATCAGTAGTGATCTTGCTTGGCACACCATAACGACATATAATCTGATTCTTGATAAACCTTACAACAACTTGCTTGGTTACATTTGCATACGATGCCGCTTCAACCCATTTCGTGAAGTAATCAATTGCCACTAAAATGAAACGATGTATGTTCCACGCTTTAGGCTCAATCATGCCAATAATATCAATTCCCCACATGGATAAGGTCCATGGGGAAAAAATAACATTCAACAGTGTCGGAGGAACATGAATCTTATCCACATAGATTTGACACTTGTGGCATTTCTTCACAAACTTGAAACAGTCAGATTCCATTGTCATCCAATAGTAACCTGCTCGCAACATCTTCTTTGCCATTGCATGTCCATTGGAATGAGTACCAAAGGAACCTTCATGGACTTCAGTCATTAATAGGTCTGATTTGTGTCTATCCACGCATCTGAGCAGAACCATATCGAAGTTTCTCTTATAAAGCACATCACCATTCAGGTAGAAGTTATCGGCTAATCTTCTCAAAGTCTTCTTATCTTTCAAAGATGCCCCAGACGGGTAAATCTGACTTTGGAGGAAACACTGGATATCATAATACCATGGCTTCTCGTATTTGATTTCTTCAACGGTGAATACATGAGTTGGCCTATCAAGAGACATCATAGTTAAATTGGGAACCTCATTCTAATATTTCACCATAATCTTTGAAGCCAATGTTGCAAGAGTGTCTGCCATCCGGTTTTCATCTCGAGGGATATGATGAAACTCAACCTTTGTAAACAAAGTTGAAATCCTCCTCGCATAATCTTTATATGGGATCAAACCGGGTTGATTTGTCTCCCATTCACCTTTGAATTGATTCACGACCAAAGCTGAATCTGTAACACCCCGATGATAATAGGGTAATTATTTAAATTAAGTTAATAATATATTTATTAATTTAATTAGATAATTGGATTATTATTATTATTATTTTGGAATTATTGAATTATTATTATTATTGGAATAATAATATAATTTGGAAAATATATAAGTTGGAATAAGGAAAAAGAGTTTCATTTTGGAAAATAAGGTTTTCACGTGAAACACAGAGAAGCGATTGTGAAAGAGGAAAAGGGCAAGAGGCAGAGCAAGAGGAAGAGGATTGAAGAAGAGAAGAGCTCGGAGCTTGAGATTCGCCGGATTAACTCAGGTAAGGGGGGTTTATCGTCGATTAATGGGTATTATGGGATAATATGTAATGGGTAGTGATAAGCCGTTATTTGACCCTGATTGGGATAAGTGAATGCTGGAATTACGTTGGTTAAACTGTGTTAAAAACTGAAATTGAATCCGTGATTGTGTGAGTCGTGTTTCCCCGAACGTATAGCTTTTTACGGAATTGGAATCGGAGGTCCGGAAGTCCTCCAATGGCGGAAAATGCGGAGAATTCTGCATTCTGCCTTGAGTTAGCGCAGGAACAGCTTCTGTCTTGCGTTAACCGGTTAACCCAGGGTGTTAACCGGTTAACACTGTTTTGAATTTGTGAAAATTTGCTGTTTGTCTGCGTTAACCGGTTAACCCAGGGTGTTAACCGGTTAACACTGTTGTGATTTCTGAAATATTGCTGTTTGTGCTGCGTTAACCGGTTAACCCAGGGCGTTAACCGGTTAACACTGTTAAGTGTTGGGACAGGAAGCGTGTTGTGCTGCGTTAACCGGTTAACCCAGGGCGTTAACCGGTTAACGCTGTCGCAGAGTGGAGAAAATGTTAATTAAAATGTGTGTGCCTAATTGGTGGTTGCCTATATCGGTGTGTGATATAGTAGGGATTATTTCCCGCTGTTTTGAGCAGTATAGGTATTAGTAGAGTGCGCTAATAATGTGTTTAATTGATTTACATGATAATGATGTGTTGATACATGTGTTGGTGATGTATGATGGCATGCATAATGATGTGAATGTATATGTTATGCCTGTATTTGTGAATGGACTGTTGTATGGCTTAGAGTGTGAGTATATGTCCATTGTGAATTGTTGTTGATGTTGCATTGCTAGATGATTAGCGTGCATAGCATAGCCTGAGGGGCTGTAGCTAATTCCCATGGTGAGGAATTAGTGAGTGAATCATTGTGGATTTGTTGTTGATGTTTGCATGCTAGATGATTAGTGTGCATAGCATAGCCTTCGGGGCTGTAGCTAATTCCCATGGTGAGGAATTAGTGAGTGAGTCATTAGATCTCAAATGAGTGGGACTAGTGAGCTTAGTAGCCGTATCTGGATTGATCGGTGAGCTGGAACTATATGTTCAAGAATAGTCGGTACCGCATGTGTGGAGTCTCATTGCATAATGTAAGTATGGCGTATAATATGAATGGATGTATTCCAATATTATACGTGTGTTTGTGTTGTTATGGAGTATGATTTGAGATTATACTTGTGTTTTATGTTGGTGTTGAGTATGATGTTGAGCTGATGTGCTGTTACTGATTGTATGTTGTGATTAGGGTGATTAATGTGTCAAATTACTTAACATGACATGAGATTTTATAATGCTTATTATATCGATTGAGGAACTCACCCTTACAACTATTTTTCAGGTAACGAGAAATGAGTTGAGTAGAAGCGAATGCTTGGAGTCTAGTGTAGTCTCCCTAGTGGGTCATGCTCTGATAGATGTAACATCGGGAGGGAACCTTTTTAATTATGTTGTTAAAGATTGTTGAACCAGTTTACATGTAGTATGTTACATGTTTTGATTAATTTGATTTATATCCGCTGCGATTTATGCAAATGTTTAATTGATTAAATAAAGAGCATGACAGTTATTTTGGAACATGGTGTGAATGATTGTGTGACACCCTTAACTGCATAATTACTCTGATATATGTTTATTATTTTAATTAAATATTTGGGGTATTTTAGAAGGGTGTTACATTAGTGGTAGCAGAGCATAGTCGGTCGAGTCGAGTCGTGATTATTCTGTTTCCCCTGTACGGTATAGGTGTTGTGTAACCCTATCAGTACTCATTGTTTTAGTTTGTTTGGGTTTTCAGAATAGAGATGGCTGGAAGAGGTAGAGATGATGCTGCGATTGCTGAGGCTCTGGGTATGCTAGCTGGAGTACTTGGAGGAAATCCGAATGTTGTGGGAATGGGAGCTGCTCGTCAATTGAGCGAGTTCCAGAAGAACAATCCTCCAATGTTCAAGGGAGCATACGATCCAGATGGCGCTCAGAAGTGGTTGAAGGAGATCGAGAGGATCTTCCGAGTAACTGAGTGTGCCGATAACCAGAAGGTCAGGTTCGGTACGCATATGCTGTCAGAAGAAGCAGATGATTGGTGGGTTGCTACCCGCACTGAGTTGGAATCTGCTGGGAATGCTGAGATCACTTGGGCGGTGTCCAGAGAGAGATTCCTGAGGAAGTATTTTCCAGAGGATGTTAGAGGAAAGAAAGAGATAGAGTTCTTGGAATTGAAGCAGGGTAACAAGTCTGTTACGGAGTATGCTGCTAAGTTCACAGAGCTGTCGAAGTATTATACTCCCTATAACGAGGCTGCTGAAGAATTTTCGAAATGTGTGAAGTTTGAGAACGGGTTGCGTCCCGAGATCAAGCAGGCTATTGGATATCAACGGATCAGAGTGTTTTCTGACTTGGTTGACTGTTGCAGGATTTTTGAACAGGATTCCAAAGCCAGAGCAGAGAGCTATCAGCAAAGGGTTGATAGGAAAGGCAAGAATCAGAATGATCGTGGAAAACCGTATGCAGCTGGCAAAGGTTTTCAGAAGCAGAGTGGGATGAAGAGGCCTAGTGGGGGAGACTCTAGCGCCCCTGCTAAGTGTTATAGATGTGGTCGGGCTGGACATCGTGTCCATGAGTGTACCAGTGCTGAGATGAAGTGTTTCAAGTGTGGAAAAGGTGGTCATTTGGCTGCAGAGTGTCAGTTGAAGACTGTAACTTGTTTCAACTGTGGAGAGTTGGGTCATATCAGTCCACAGTGTCCTAAGCCGAAGAAAGAGAATCAGTCAGGAGGCAAGGTCTTTGCTTTATCGGGTTCTGAGACTTCTGCAGATGATCGTTTGATCCGAGGTACGTGTTATATTAATGGCTTTCCTCTTGTAGCTATTATTGACACCGGTGCTACTCATTCCTTTATATCTTTGGATTGTTCTGTGAAACTTAAGTTAGAGATATCTGAGATGCTTGGAAGTATGGTGATTGATACTCCTGCGAAGGGTTCAGTGACTACTACTTCAGTTTGTTTGAATTGTCCTTTGAGTATTTTTGGTAGAGACTTTGGGATAGACCTTGTGTGTCTTCCACTAGTGCAAATTGATGTTATCTTGGGAATGAACTGGTTGGTGTTTAACCGAGTTTCTATTAACTGTTTTGATAAGACTGTGATATTTCCTGAGATTGAAGAAGGAAAGAGTTTGTTTCTATCAGCCAGGCAGGTGAATGAGGAAGTAGCAGATGGGGCAGAGTTGTTTATGCTGTTAGCGACTTTAGAGGCTAAAGATAAACTGGCGATTTGTGAGCTAGCAGTGGTGTGTGATTTTCCTGATGTGTTTCCTGAAGAAGTGAATGAATTGCCGCCAGAGCGTGAAGTTGAGTTCTCGATTGATTTGGTACCTGGTACTAGACCGATATCGATGGCTCCGTACCGTATGTCTGCTGTTGAGTTAACTGAATTGAAGAGTCAGTTGGAAGATCTGTTGGATAAGAAATTTATTCGTCCGAGTGTGTCACCGTGGGGTGCACCAGTGCTATTGGTTAAGAAGAAAGAAGGTACTATGAGGTTGTGTGTGGACTACAAGCAACTGAATAAAGTGACGATCAAGAATCGGTATCCTTTGCCGAGGATTGATGATTTGATGGATCAGTTGGTTGGTGCGAGTGTGTTCAGCAAGATAGATTTGAGATCTGGGTATCATCAGATACGTGTGAAAACTGAGGATATTCAGAAGACTGCTTTCAGAACAAGGTATGGACATTATGAGTATTCTGTAATGCCTTTTGGTGTGACTAATGCGCCTGGAGTATTTATGGAGTATATGAATAGGATTTTCCATCCGTACCTAGATAAGTTTGTGGTGGTGTTTATTGATGACATTTTGGTGTATTCGAAATCTGAAGAAGAGCATGCTGAGCATTTGAGAGTGGTTTTAGAAGTCCTACGAGAAAAGAAGTTATTTGCTAAACTATCCAAATGTGAATTTTGGCTAGAAGAGGTTAGTTTTCTTGGTCATGTGATTTCAAGAAGCGGTGTTGATGTTGATCCTTCTAAGATAGAAGCGGTGTCTAAGTGGGAAGCTCCGAAGTCTGTTGCTGAGATTCGAAGTTTCCTTGGATTGGCGGGTTATTATAGGAAGTTCATTGAGGGATTTTCTAAGTTGGCGTTACCGTTGACGATGTTGACTAGAAAGGGGCAAGCATTTGTTTGGGACTCAAAATGTGAAGAAGGTTTCCAAGAGTTAAAGGGAAGGTTGACTACTGCTCCTATTCTGATATTACCGAGTCCGTCGGAATCATTTGAAGTCTACTGTGATGCTTCATTGTTGGGTTTAGGTGGTGTGTTGATGCAGAATAAGCAGGTTATAGCTTATGCTTCGAGACAACTGAGGGTTCATGAGAGGAACTATCCGACACACGATTTAGAGTTGGCAGCTGTGGTATTTGTTCTGAAGTTGTGGAGGCATTACTTGTACGGGTCGAGATTTGAGGTTTTCAGTGACCATAAAAGTTTAAAGTATTTGTTCGATCAGAAAGAACTGAATATGAGACAGAGGAGATGGTTAGAGTTTCTGAAGGATTATGATTTTGGTTTGAATTACCATCCGGGTAAAGCAAATGTAGTGGCTGATGCGTTGAGTCGGAAATCATTGCATATGTCTATGTTAATGGTTAAGGAATTGGATTTAATTGAGCAGTTTAGAGACTTGAGTTTGGTGTGTGAAAGTACTCACAATAGTGTTAAATTGGGAATGTTGAAGTTAACAAGTGGTATTCTGGATGAGATCAGAGAGGGTCAGAAATCCGATGTGTTTTTGGTTGATAAGTTGACTTTAGTGAATCAAGGCCAAGGTGGTGAATTCAGAGTGGATGAGAATGGTGTTTTGAAATTTGGTAATCGGGTGTGTATTCCGGATGTTACCGAACTTAAGAAGAGTATTCTGGAGGAAGGACATCGTAGTGGCTTGAGTATTCATCCTGGAGCTACGAAGATGTATCATGATTTGAAGAAGTTATTTTGGTGGCCGGGAATGAAAAGAGAAATTGCGAGTTTTGTTTATTCCTGTTTGACTTGTCAGAAGTCAAAGATTGAGCATCAGAAGCCGTCTGGGCTAATGCAACCGTTGGCTATTCCAGAGTGGAAGTGGGATAGTATCAGTATGGATTTTGTTTCTGGTTTGCCGAGGACAAGTAAGAATTGTGAAGCCATTTGGGTGATTGTTGACAGGTTGACAAAATTGGCTCATTTCATTCCGATCAGAATGGATTATCCGTTAGAGAGATTAGCTGAGTTGTATATTGAGAAGGTTGTAAGTTTGCATGGTATTCCGTCTAGTATTGTTTCGGACAGAGATCCTAGATTTACATCGAAGTTCTGGGAAGGTTTGCAGAGGGCTTTGGGAACTAAGCTGAGATTGAGTTCTGCATATCATCCGCAGACTGATGGTCAGACTGAGAGGACGATTCAGTCATTAGAGGATCTTTTGAGAGCTTGTGTTTTGGAAAAAGGAGGTGCTTGGGATTGTTATTTGCCTTTGATTGAGTTTACCTACAACAATAGTTTCCATTCGAGCATTGGTATGGCACCGTTTGAAGCTTTGTATGGTAGAAGATGTCGGACACCGTTATGTTGGTATGAGTCCGGTGAGAGTGCTGTGGTTGGACCGGAGATTGTTCAACAGACTACAGAAAAGATTAAGATGATTCAGGAGAAGATGAGAATTGCTCAGAGTCGTCAGAAGAGTTATCATGATAAGAGGAGGAAGTCACTTGAGTTCCAAGAGGGAGATCATGTGTTTCTTCGTGTTACTCCGATAACTGGGATTGGTCGAGCCTTGAAGTCGAAGAAGTTGACACCTCGATTTATTGGTCCTTATCAGATTTTGGAGAGGATAGGGGAGGTAGCCTATCGTATCGCTTTACCGCCGTCGCTTGCGAAGTTGACACAAACTTGAAACAGTCAGATTCCATTGTCATCCAATAGTAACCTGCTCGCAACATCTTCTTTGCCATTGCATGTCCATTGGAATGAGTACCAAAGGAACCTTCATGGACTTCAGTCATTAATAGGTCTGATTTGTGTCTATCCACGCATCTGAGCAGAACCATATCGAAGTTTCTCTTATAAAGCACATCACCATTCAGGTAGAAGTTATCGGCTAATCTTCTCAAAGTCTTCTTATCTTTCAAAGATGCCCCAGACGGGTAAATCTGACTTTGGAGGAAACACTGGATATCATAATACCATGGCTTCTCGTATTTGATTTCTTCAACGGTGAATACATGAGTTGGCCTATCAAGAGACATCATAGTTAAATTGGGAACCTCATTCTAATATTTCACCATAATCTTTGAAGCCAATGTTGCAAGAGTGTCTGCCATCCGGTTTTCATCTCGAGGGATATGATGAAACTCAACCTTTGTAAACAAAGTTGAAATCCTCCTCGCATAATCTTTGTATGGGATCAAACCGGGTTGATTTGTCTCCCATTCACCTTTGAATTGATTCACGACCAAAGCTGAATCTGTAACACCCCGATGATAATAGGGTAATTATTTAAATTAAGTTAATAATATATTTATTAATTTAATTAGATAATTGGATTATTATTATTATTATTTTGGAATTATTGAATTATTATTATTATTGGAATAATAATATAATTTGGAAAATATATAAGTTGGAATAAGGAAAAAGAGTTTCATTTTGGAAAATAAGGTTTTCACGTGAAACACAGAGAAGCGATTGTGAAAGAGGAAAAGGGCAAGAGGCAGAGCAAGAGGAAGAGGATTGAAGAAGAGAAGAGCTCGGAGCTTGAGATTCGCCGGATTAACTCAGGTAAGGGGGGTTTATCGTCGATTAATGGGTATTATGGGATAATATGTAATGGGTAGTGATAAGCCGTTATTTGACCCTGATTGGGATTGGTGAATGCTGGAATTACGTTGGTTAAACTGTGTTAAAAACTGAAATTGAATCCGTGATTGTGTGAGTCGTGTTTCCCCGAACGTATAGCTTTTTACGGAATTGGAATCGGAGGTCCGGAAGTCCTCCAATGGCGGAAAATGCGGAGAATTCTGCATTCTGCCTTGAGTTAGCGCAGGAACAGCTTCTGTCTTGCGTTAACCGGTTAACCCAGGGTGTTAACCGGTTAACACTGTTTTGAATTTGTGAAAATTTTGTTTTGTCTGCGTTAACCGTTAACCCAGGGTGTTAACCGGTTAACACTGTTGTGATTTCTGAAATATTGTTGTTTGTGCTGCGTTAACCGGTTAACCCAGGGCGTTAACCGGTTAACACTGTTAAGTGTTGGGACAGGAAGCGTGTTGTGCTGCGTTAACCGGTTAACCCAGGGCGTTAACCGGTTAACGCTGTCGCAGAGTGGAGAAAATGTTAATTAAAATGTGTGTGCCTAATTGGTGGTTGCCTATATCGGTGTGTGATATAGTAGGGATTATTTCCCGCTGTTTTGAGCAGTATAGGTATTAGTAGAGTGCGCTAATACTGTGTTTAATTGATTTACATGATAATGATGTGTTGATACATGTGTTGGTGATGTATGATGGCATGCATAATGATGTGAATGTATATGTTATGCCTGTATTTGTGAATGGACTGTTGTATGGCTTAGAGTGTGAGTATATGTCCATTGTGAATTGTTGTTGATGTTGCATTGCTAGATGATTAGCGTGCATAGCATAGCCTGAGGGGCTGTAGCTAATTCCCATGGTGAGGAATTAGTGAGTGAATCATTGTGGATTTGTTGTTGATGTTTGCATGCTAGATGATTAGTGTGCATAGCATAGCCTTCGGGGCTGTAGCTAATTCCCATGGTGAGGAATTAGTGAGTGAGTCATTAGATCTCAAATGAGTGGGACTAGTGAGCTTAGTAGCCGTATCTGGATTGATCGGTGAGCTTGAACTATATGTTCAAGAATAGTCGGTACCGCATGTGTGGAGTCTCATTGCATAATGTAAGTATGGCGTATAATATGAATGGATGTATTCCAATATTATACGTGTGTTTGTGTTGTTATGGAGTATGATTTGAGATTATACTTGTGTTTTATGTTGGTGTTGAGTATGATGTTGAGCTGATGTGCTGTTACTGATTGTATGTTGTGATTAGGGTGATTAATGTGTCAAATTACTTAACATGACATGAGATTTTATAATGCTTATTATATCGATTGAGGAACTCACCCTTACAACTATTTTTCAGGTAACGAGAAATGAGTTGAGTAGAAGCGAATGCTTGGAGTCTAGTGTAGTCTCCCTAGTGGGTCATGCTCTGATAGATGTAACATCGGGAGGGAACCTTTTTAATTATGTTGTTAAAGATTGTTGAACCAATTTACATGTAGTATGTTACATGTTTTGATTAATTTGATTTATATCCGTTGCGATTTATGCAAATGTTTAATTGATTAAATAAAGAGCATGACAGTTATTTTGGAACATGGTGTGAATGATTGTGTGACACCCTTAACTGCATAATTACTCTGATATATGTTTATTATTTTAATTAAATATTTGGGGTATTTTAGAAGGGTGTTACAGAATCTCCATAGACGTCTAAGAGCTTGATCTTGAGATCAATGGTCTCTTCAAACCTCATAATGCAAGCTTCATATTCTGCCATATTGTTTGTACACTTGAAAGTCAATCTAGCTGTAAACGAAAAATGTGTGCCTTGAGGAGTAATGATTACTGCCCCAATGCCATTACTATATTGATTAATAGCTCCATCAAATACCATGCCCCAATGAGAACCAGGTTCTGGCCCTTCTTCAAGCAATGGTTCATCACAATCTTTCATCTTCAAGTAAAAGATCTCTTCATCAGGAAAATCAAACTGCACTGACTGGTAATCTTCAATCGGTTGGTGAGCCAAATGGTCAGCCAAGATACTACCTTTGATTGCTTTCTGAGATCAGTATTCAATATCATACTCTGATAACAACATCTGCCAATGGGAAATCCTCCCAGTTAAAGCAGGCTTCTCAAATATATACTTGACTGGATCCATTTTGGATATCAACCAAGTGGTATGATTCAACATGTATTGACACAGATGCTTAGCATCCCAAGTGATCGGTCACCATTTCCATTAAATTCCCACCATTAATCCGACGTATTTTCATCACTTTGGTAAGATATGTGTTTGTTTATAGTTGTTTCAGAGTCATTTATCATGTTTTGTAAGTTTGGTATCGCATTTCATTTTATTACATGTTTATGTCAAAAAGGTCTCTTTTACGCTTCGTTTTGGTAGTGTTATTGTTACAGGCCGTTGCACAGGTTTAAAAGCACTAATAGTGGAGTTGGGGATACTCAGAAAGGCAAAAATATGAAAATACAGCAGTTCAACACGGGCACCCGTGTGCTACAACACTGCCCGTGTTATTGGACAGGCAAAAAAACAGAGAGTTAACACGGGCACCCGTGTGTAGGAACACGTCCTGTGTTGATGCCCCTGTAACTTAATCTGAAAATAATCATGTTGGAAAGCACACACGGGCACCCGTGTGTACACACACGGCCCGTGTTGATGGGCGCGGCTTAGAAACTTCAACTTTTGCCATGTGAATCTATTCTACTCATTAAGGGTAGTTTGGACTTTTTGCTTTGGGAAAATCCATCTGAAACTATTAGAAGGCTTGGGAGAGAAAGGAGAAGACACTTTTTGACGTACGAAGAGAAACATTACACCGGAGAAGATAGCTGCTACGGAGGATTCGAAGACGGCGAGATTCAAGGGCATCACCCATTGAAGATCAAAATCTCCTAATTCTTTGTAATGTTTAATTTCTATACTATGATTTCTTTGAATACTATGAGAGGCTAAACCCTCAATGCTAGGGGGTGGTCCTGATTTGGTCTGATGTTATGAATTCTAACGATGGATTTCCTTATTACTATGTTACGAATTTCAATTCAATTGTGTGATGTGCTTATGCTGTTGTATCGGACAAATACAATTAGATCTATGACTATCAATAACAGGATTGTGATTGTTAGGGTTTTCACACAATTGGGTTTATAATTGCATCACCTAGGACTAGGAACTTTTGTAAATCACCGTAAACCTTGATATTGTTTATTATTAAAACCAATGATTAATTGAATGGACATTTGAGTAAGAATTGGTAGTTTAATAGTTTCTTCCTTAAGGACTTAAGGAAGAACATTCTGAGGTTAGATAATTGAATGTTTCATATGTATTAAGGAAATCTTGACTGAATTCATAACTGGTTAAATCAACCACTCCCACTAGCATATTTTATCTTAATCAATTATATTTTACTGTTTGTTGTGTTTATTGTTAAAATTCATAAACAACCAAACCATTATCTTTTTGTTCTAATAGAATCAAAGTAAAATAAGTATTTCCTACGCAATCCCTGAGATCGATACTTGGAAATAAAACTCCTTATTACTACATCGGTAAAAATAGTACACTTGCTATTTTTCCGATCAAGTTTTTGGCGCCGTTGCTTGGGATTGCCAAAATACCTATTTTAATTTTTATTCTATTGAAATTTTGTTGCTCGTCAACCAAAATTTTATCTGTGACAATCTTGTTATTCAATTCTAATATTTGTCTAACTTGTGTATGCGAGGTAAGGCCTTAGCAGATTTTTCTTTTGACGCAGATCCAGAAAGAACTCTTCGCGCTAGACTGAGACAAGCTAAGCGAGAAAAACTGGAATTAATAGAGAAAGAAGAGGAGGAAATTGTTTCAGTGCACTCAGAGAATTCAGATTCAGACGCGGAAACAATTCCTGAAATCATGGTTGCAAACCCACCACCACCTCCACCACCAGAGAGACTTCTCGGTGACTATGGTGGAAACAACACTGCGGGTGGTCCTATGACAATTGTCAACCAACCGGTTAATGTAGAACAATTTCAGCTGCATCCCAGCACAATTAATCAACTCGAAAGGCGGTCCTTTTTTGGAAGAGTGAATGAAGATGCCAACAAGCATCTCCAAAGGTTTTTGACTATGAGCACAACGCTGAAAATGCCTGGACATAACGAAGAAGCAATAAGGATTCGTATGTTCCCATTCACTTTAGCAGATGAAGCCGAAGAGTGGTTCTATTTCTTACCTGCTGGCAGTATCACTACATGGGAGTAGATGGAAACAACATTCTTGCAGGAATATTTTCCCGTATCTGTGTCACTGAGAAAAAGATACGAGATCCTAAACTTCAAGCAGAAGGAGGGTGAGTCACTAGGAGATGCCTATTGATAACATGAAATAATATCACATTTTTGGACTCGATTTAATTAAATTATATTATTATTTGTTTCGATTTATTTCATATCATTCGATATTACTTGGTATTTTCCTTCTATTTATTTCAGGTAACATAAACTGAAGCATGTGTGAAAAGGAAAGAAAAGGGGTGCAAAAAGAGGATGAAAAAGCATCCCACTAAAGCCCAGCCCACAACTACAAAGGAGAAGCGCTGAGATGTGTGACGACCGCCACACATGGTGTGATGAGCGTCACGCCCTTCTACTTTGTGTTACGAGCGTAACACATGGTGTGACGAACGTCATACCCTACTCCAATATTTTTGGCTTTGACGCGTAACAGAAGCACGTTCATCCTATTCTTCCGCTTGACTCGTTGAAACGTGAGGAAACCTACTGAAGGGACTTGGGAAGAAACAGTTACTGTAGGATGAATATAAATAGAACCAATTGTGGAACCCTGCGGTTCTCTCTAATTTTTCCAGTATTCGGCACCGTGCAATATTTTTCTTGTTCTTTAATTTTCCAGCATTCTACTTTCTTAGCAATTTCTATTTCCTTTTTCTTTTCCAGTTAATTTCCAAAGCATTGAATTTATTTTCTCACAATAGTTTCTACACCGGAGACTATTGTGTAACTTTTACTGGATCTAACCTTACGTTGGATCATAGTATTTTATTCCTTCGCCTTTATTTTACTGTTTGATCGAAGATTGTGAAGAACAAATCCAACCGGTTTGTGGTGGAGTGTTCAAGCATCGAAGTTAGAGAACAATCAAGATTTCTATTAATTTTACAGGTTCTTTAATTTATTGTTTTAATTTATATATGCTTTGCACTGTTGTTTATCTATATTGTTTGTCTGATATGGCTGTATTTAAGCATGATAATTGTTTAGGCCTGTTTAGCATGTCCGGCTAATTAATTTAGATATCGGTATGTAAAGTAAGCGGAATAAAGGAATCAAAACTAAGTCGGTTTAAATTTATTTAAAAATATAGTCACTCTTTTTATGGTCTCAATTTACAGAGTTAATACCAAAGTTTTTGTACGAGAGTAAAAGACGTAAAGAAGTTAAAATCAATAGAACGACGGTTTGAGCTTTTAACTGGACAGTGTAAATTGGACATTAACTTTAAATCAGGGAGAAAGCAATTTTTAGAGTTAATTAAATTCTAATCATTTTCAAAAAGTATTTTTAAAGGTTAAATGTGAGGACGAGAGTTAAGCATTTAAGTTTAATCATATAATCTAAGTCAATAGAGCGAGAGTTTGAGACGAGGGTGTTTAAATGGTTAGTATTTTAATAAAAAGAGTTTCTATAGATTCTATTGTTTTCAAAAAGTGATTTTAGTTTTAACTAAATAGTGAGAGCATACGTTGAGGTAAAATCATGGTCTATTCAACAGAGCGAGAGTTTGAGAAAAGGCTTTTAATTAATAGTGTCTAATGAAAGGACTTATTTTAAAACTAAGAAACCAACGAAGATTTGATTCCCTAATTACAACGAACTACATACCGATATCCGCTTATTTGATATTTAATCTAGATCCAATTTTAGTTTTACTATTTCCCCTAATCGTCAAAGTATCATCCGCCTTAGCTTTACGAAGTAACCCTAGAAAAATGGTATATCGATTCATTAAGTCCCTGTGGGATCGATATCTTTTATTACTACGCGATTAGACTGTGCACTTGCAGTTAATACCCCAATAGACTCATAAAGTCGCGATCAAGTTTTTGGCGCCGTTACCGGGGACTTTTATTTAGTCGATATCGTAACTCTTCTGTTACGCTGTAGAGACTAAGGCAATTTTTATTTTTCCTTTTTGTCTTTCATTGATTTGTATGCCACACACTTGCTCACAAGGTGAACCGTATTACTTACGAATCAACGACGTTGAACGATATCTCTGAGTCTTACGACGAATTCGGGAGTATCGTGCTGCAAACAATCTTCCTCCAATCGAAATTCCTGATCTCAAAAATCTTCTTCCTTCGCCGATACCCGAGATGGCAGAACCAGCTCGTGCTCTTCGAGATTACGCCGCTCCATCACAAGATGAGCCGCATTCGAGTATTGCTTCACCCACAATCGAAGCAAACAACTTCGAACTTAAACCTTCACTGTTGCAGGCAGTACAACAGAACCAATTTTCTGGAAATCCTACCGAGGATCCAAACCTTCATTTATCCGTATTTGTTCAATACGCTGATACTGTTAAAGCTAATGGTGTCACTTCAGAGGCAATTCGACTTCGTCTCTTTCCTTTCTCGTTAAGAGATAAAGCTAGAAGATGGCTTCAGTCTCTTCCTTCCAACTCAGTCACCACATGGAATGAGTTGAAGAAAGTCTTTCTTGCCCGATATTTTCCTCCAAGCAAAACAGCTATGTTAAGAGCCCAGATAAATGGATTTAAACAGAAAGATAACGAGTCTCTCTTCGAAGCATGGGAAAGATACAAAGACATGATGAGACTTTGCCCACACCATGGTTTAGAGGACTGGTTAGTAATTCATACCTTCTATAATGGCCTCTTGTACAACACAAGATTAACCATAGACGCCGCCGCAGGTGGTGCGCTTATGGATAAACCTTACGCTGACGCTTATCAACTTATTGAGAGCATGGCCCAAAACCATTATCAGTGGGGAAGCGACCGAACAATGGTAGAAAAACCTCAAACGAAAACTGGCATGTACGAGATAAGTAGCCTTGATCATGTTAATGCAAAAGTGGATGCTCTTGCCCAGAAAATTGAAAGTTTAAATGTATCACCTCCAGCCACCGTGGTTGCCGTAACTCAAAATTGCGAAGTCTGTGGAATTCAAGGTCACACTCCTACAGATTGTCAACTCCTAACAGGAATCCAAGCAGGGCAAGTGAACTACGCTCAAGGAAATCCTTACTCGCATACCTATAACTCAAACTGGAAGAACCATCCTAATTTCTCATATAAGAGTAATAATGCTTTATACGCACCAGGACAAGCTCCCAGTCAAGCCCCAGCCATACCTTCTGGATATCAAAAGCCGACCCCATCTACACCTAACAATAATGTTCCTAGAAAATCCAATTTGGAAATCATGATGGAGAACTTCATAGCTTCTCAACAGCAAACCAATAAAGATTTCTTAAACCAGAATGTACACACTAACGAACAAATTAAACAACTAGCAAGTAAAGTAGATGCCCTGGCTACCCATAACAAAATGCTGGAAACACAAATCTCGCAAGTAGCTCAACAACAAGCGCCTACTGCTGCCCCAACTGGTACTTTTCCTGGACAGCCCCAACCTAACCCGAAAAGCCACGCTCATGCAATTATATTAAGAAGTGGAACAGAGGTGGAAGGACCGTCTGACCCAAGGATTGAGAACCAAAACTCTAAAAAGTTAACTGAGGAAGAAAGTAAACCTAAGGAAAAGGAAGAGTGTAATAAGGAAACCGTAGATAACAAAGAACCTTATGTACCTCCGCCGCCTTACAAACAACCTATCCCCTATCCTCGGAGGCTAATTAAAACCAAAGGCGCGGGCCAATTTAAAAAATTTGTTGACCTACTGAAACAATTAAACGTCACCATTCCTTTTACAGAAGCTATTACACAGATGCCATCATATGCTAAATTCTTAAAAGAAATTCTATCTAATAAAAAGAAACTTGAAGAGAGCGAAACCGTCACACTCACTGCTGAGTGTAGCGCAATAATCCAGAATATGCCTCCTAAACTTAAAGACCCTGGTAGTTTCTCTATACCCTATCATATAGGAAAATTTGTCATAGACAAAGCTTTATGCGATTTAGGAGCCGGTATCAGTGTTATGCCCTTGTCCATATGCAAGAGACTTGAAATGGGAGAATTAAGACCAACCAAAATGTCTGTACAATTAGCAGATTGTTCCGTTAGATATCCCGTAGGAATTCTTGAAAACGTTCCCGTGCGCATAGGTCAATTCTACATTCCCACCGATTTTATAATTATGGACATAAGAGAAGATGAAGTTACCCCCATTATACTGGGAAGACCCTTCTTAGCAACCGCCGGTGCTATCATAGACGTAAAACGAGGACGACTCACTTTCGAAGTAGGAGAAGAGAAAATTGAGTTTATTCTTTCCAAATTTTTGAAAGCACCTGCAATAGAAGACACATGTTACTTCATGGATATCATCGATGAATGCATAAAAGAAACAGAATTAGAAAATGATGATTTGCCCGACTATCGTGTAGAAGACAGACTGAATCAATGTTTAGCAATAACGTCAGATCCTACGCAATGCCTTAAGAAACCAACCCTCGACCTGAAAACACTTCCCAAAAATCTGAGATATGAATTCCTAGACTTAGAACTTGAATGACCCGTAATAGTCAATGCAGACCTAGGAAAACTCGAAACCGAAAAACTCCTACATATCTTAAGAAAATATCCTACCGCACTAGGATACAACATCACCGATCTCAAAGGGATAAGTCCTTCTATTTGTATGCACCGCATCATGCTAGAAGACGACTGTAAAACTTCTAGGGAACATCAGAGGAGACTAAACCCGATCCTGAGTGAGGTAGTGAAGAAGGAAGTAACGAAGTTATTAGAGGCAGGTATCATATATCCTATATTCGATAGCAAATGGGTTAGTCCTGTACACGTAGTACCGAAGAAAGGGGGTATAACCGTGATCGAAAATAAAAAAGGAGAAACTATAACCAAACGAATTGAATCGGGATGGAGAATGTGCATTGATTATAGAAAGCTAAACAAAGCAACCCGAAAAGATCATTTTCCTTTACCATTCATAGACCAGATGTTAGAACGATTATCCAAGCATTCTCATTTTTGCTATCTAGACGGTTACTCAGGCTTCTTTCAAATACCAATTCATCCTAATGACCAAGAAAAAACAACATTCACATGTCCTTTTGGTACCTTCGCTTATCGACGAATGCCGTTTGGCTTGTGCAATGCTCTTGCAACCTTCCAAAGGGGCATGATGGCGATATTCGCCGATTTTCTCGAGAACATCATGGAAGTCTTTATGGATGACTTTTCCGTATGCGGACAAAGTTTCGAAGAATGTCTTGAAAACCTAGAAAGAGTTCTAGAATGATGTGTAAAAGTAAACCTAGTACTTAATTGGGAAAAATATCACTTTATGGTACAAGAAGGAATTGTTTTAGGACACATTATATCAAATAGAGGATTTGAAGTAGACAAAGCCAAAATAGAGGTAATCGAAAATCTTCAACCTCCGAAAACTGTGAGAGAAGTACGAAGCTTCTTAGGACATGCCGGTTTTTACCGACGATTCATTAAAGATTTCTCTAAAATAACTAAACCTTTGACCGGACTATTAATGAAAGATGCTGAATTCATCTTCGACAACAAATGCTTAGAAGCATTTCAAACACTTAAACAAGCATTGATCTCCGCACCCATAATGCAGACCCCGGATTGGAATGAACCATTCGAAATAATGTGTGACGCAAGTGACTACGCCGTAGGCGCTGTTTTAGGACAACGAAAGGATAAAAAACTTCACGTCATATATTATGCGAGTAGAACTCTAGATGAAGCGCAAATGAATTACGCCACGACCGAGAAAGAACTTTTAGCAGTAGTATTTGCACTAGATAAATTTCGTTCCTACTTGGTCGGAGCTAAAATAATCGTTTACACTGATCACGCTGCCATTAAGTACCTTTTAACAAAAAAGGACGCTAAACCTAGACTCCTAAGGTGGATTTTGTTGCTACAAGAATTTGATTTGGATATCAAAGATAAAAAAGGAACTGAAAACGTAGTAGCAGATCACCTCTCTAGACTTGAAAACCTGGAATCGGAAAGAACATCGATCAACGATGATTTCTCGTACAATAAACTTATAGCTAATTTGGAAGAAAATAGAGCTGATGAACAGGTAGAGACCACCTTAGCTATATGCGTTACACCATGGTACGCTGATTTCGTCAATTATTTAGCCGCCGGAATAGTTCCACTTGATTTATCCTACCAACAAAAGAAACGATTCTTCCATGACATAAAACATTATTATTGGGACGACCCTTTACTTTTCAAAAGAGGACCCGATGGTATTTTTCGTCGCTGTATACCTGAAGAAGAGGTAGAAAGTATAATCCAACATTGTCATTCCGCTCCTTATGGTGGACATTTAAGTACATCCAAGACCTGCTCTAAGATCTTACAAGCCGGTCTTTATTGGCCAAACATATGGAAAGATGTACATACTGCTGTCAAGAAATGTGATAGGTGTCAACGCACAGGAAACATATCTAGACGTGACGAAATGCCACAAAAAGGCATTTTGGAAGTAGAGATTTTCGACGTGTGGGGAATAGATTTCATGGGACCTTTTCCACCTTCTTTCGGTAACAAGTACATACTCGTAGCGGTTGACTACGTATCAAAATGGATTGAAGCTATAGCTTCTCCAACAAACGACACACGAGTAGTAACTAGACTCTTTAAGAATATAATCTTTCCAAGATTTGGTGTCCCAAGAATAGTTGTCAGTGACGGTGGATCGCATTTCATATCTAGGATACTCGAAAAATTATTGTTTAAGTATGGTGTAAAACATCGAGTAGCAACACCTTACCATCCTCAAACTAGTGAACAAGTGGAAGTGTCTAATAGAGAAATTAAACAGATATTGGAAAAAACAGTCGCTACATCAAGAAAGGACTGGTCATCAAAATTACCTGAAGCTTTATGGGCTTATCGAACCGCTTACAAAACTCCTATAGGAACAACCCCATTTAAGCTTATTTATGGAAAATCTTGCCACCTCCCAGTAGAATTAGAACATAAGGCCTATTGGGCTATTAAAAATTTAAATTTAAACTATAAGGCCGCCGGTGAAAAGCGAATTCTTGACATAAACGAATTAGAGGAACTTAGACAAGACGCCTACGAAAATGCCAGAATCTACAAGGAAAGAACGAAAAAATGGCATGATAAACGTATATCAAGAAAAACCTTCAAACAAGGCGATGTAGTCCTTTTGTTCAACTCTAGACTTAAGTTATTCCCAGGAAAACTACGCTCTAGATGGTCAAGCCCTTTCCAAATCACCAATGTCTTTCCCAGTGGAGCTGTGGAAATTAAAGAAAAATCTATTGAACCATTTATCGTAAACGGGCAGCGTCTAAAACATTATCATTATGCTGAGAACAATGAAGACTCGCAAGTCCTGCACTTAGACGTAATGCCTCCAGAATTTATAGATTAACATTTAATAGTTTTATGTCGAGCTTGCGACATTAAACAAAGCGCTTCGTGGGAGACAACCCACAAATTTTTATTTTTATTTCTTCTTTGATTATTCTCTTTTTAATTTTATTCTCCGTATTCTTTATTTTAATTAAATTTTTCTTTTTTTTTCTTCTTTCGGCATTTGGCCAAATCCTGACTAAAACTCTTGTTTTTCTTTTCTTTAGTTAACTCTAACCTGATGGCACATATTGACCGCATGGGTATCAAATTCAGAGGGAGAGCTCAGAGACAAAAATTTGAAGAACTTTCTGAGAGAGAGATGCACCTAACCTTCTATGCGGATGAAGATGCAATGATCGTACTTGGACTAAGAGATAGTGTCCTGCATTTGCTGAATCAAATAGGGTGGGAAACCACTCCTATTCGAAGACAATTTGTTACTTACCGGAGACTAACTCTAGAATTCCTTAGCTCCCTGATCTATTTACCAAACCATGGGAAAGGAATAAACCGAGGTTTCATTCAATTCAGGATGTTCAATATGGAGTATCAGTTTAACATTCAAGAGTTTACTAACCTTTTAGGGTTCCCCACTTCTTTTGATACATTCACCATGAGCCAAGAAGACCTTTTTGAATATAGAGAGCTTGAGCATTTTTGGGGAAGTTTGACGGGAAATGACGACCCTGAGGAACATGAGTTTCTCTCTGGAAGCATACATAACCCGGCTTTTCGCTACTTCCACAAGATCCTAGCACACACTCTTTTTGGAAAGAGATCAAACATTACCACAGTATCACGTGATGAACTCTTCATAATATTCTGTGCTTCCCAGAACCGTCCAGTGAATGGTGCCACTTATATGCTGGCGAATTTTGACCTCCTTATCCAAGATGACCGTGCACCGATTCAAATAGGAGGATTGATAACTATGATTGATAACTATGATTGCTAATGCTATTGGATTGCGCCAACCTATGCTTGCTTTGAACCCTTTTTGTGGCATTGAGTCTATGAACATACCTTTCCTCTTTAACACTTTGTTTATCAGAAATCTGGGACCTGAAGAGTTTGAATTAGTAATTAATAACCAAGCTGTTTACCTATTCACAATGCCTAGTCTGATGACTAGTGTCCATGACCGAAACAATTGGCTTTACAACCTGGATGGAATACCTTCTCCTGTTAGATCTGTTGAAACCATCCAAGATTATGAGATTCTTGGCAACCAGATTCCTTATGCTGAGTCTGATCCGCAGACACCAACTGGTTACCATGATGTTGCCTCTCCACCTCATCCTATCCCGTCCACAGAATCAGCAATACCCGATCTTAGACATCATATGTCCGGAACTGATTATAATACCGCTATTCAAGCTTTGATGTCAGAACAAGCTGCCATGAGAGAAGAGTTAAATATGATGGGACATGAAATTCTGCAATACATGACTACTATGACAAATCATTTTCTCGAGTTGAACCGCCGCGTCAATTCATTTGACCCTCCAGCGAAAGATCCTACAATTGGCTAGAAGAAATTGGAGTTAACTAGTTTTAGTCTTAGGATTTATAGTTTTGTTTGACATTAGTTTTAATCTTAGTATTTGTTTTTCCATGTTTTCTTTTATTTTCAAATGTTACTTTATATTTATTAAAGCTATTGGCATTATTGGTTTATTTTATTTCCTTTTGATTTATGCAATATCTACAATTACCAGTAATGATATTCACTACATGCTACTACTTACACTGCCTGTTAAAGAAAAATATATATACACTATGGTGTGTAGTAAAATAGCATGCAAGGAAATTCAAAAATATCACAATAGCAAATATAATAAAACAAAAAAAAAAAATAATAA
Source organism: Lathyrus oleraceus (assembly GCF_024323335.1). Lineage (NCBI taxonomy): Eukaryota > Viridiplantae > Streptophyta > Magnoliopsida > Fabales > Fabaceae > Lathyrus > Lathyrus oleraceus. The sequence continues at coordinate 65,213,926 of NC_066579.1, read as the reverse complement.
AAACAATTTATGAAGCACCCACGTAATGTGTCACGAGCGCTAGTGACCGTTGCAAGCACTTGTGTGACGAGCGTCCCACAAGCCATCACGGTCGTCACGCAAGCGCCCATGACGCCCGTAACACCTTCTGTCACGAGCGTGACAGCTCCAGAATAGGTGAACGTTAGTAATCGTTGGGGACACGACCGTTGCTCCCCCACCTTTTTTATTTTCCCCATTCATTCACCCCTTTACTCACATTCATCCACATTTATTTTTCTCTCACCCACTCCTCTTCCAACTTCCAAAACTTTTCCTATAAATACCCACAATACCTTTCTTCTTACACCACATCATCCCAACAAACCATTCTATACAAATCCATCTTCATCCCCTTTCCTTCTTTCAACCCACTTATCAATATGGCGGAAAACCAACAATTCGGAAATATTATCTTCCGATCTGAAGACGATAATTATCAACGGGAGCAATTCGAGCGATTCCAACAGCGAGGTGTCATATCTACCAGGTATCCAGATTTAAATTGTTTACAAGAATTAGGATTACTTCAAGGTGTGTAATGGATGCTTCAGCTTTCTGATTTAACTTTTCTTTGCTCATAAAATCAACCAACCTACCCATCACTCACCTTAGAATTTTTAAGCTCTTATTCATACACCACTCCAACCGGTGAAGACGAGTACTTAACCGGTACCGCAACTTTCCGCATGTTCAATACCGAGTACTCACTATCCCAGGATCAGTTGAGTGCCATGCTACAGTTCCCTGTAGGAGGCCAAGTCCACCCTAGAATCCCTCCGAACTCACAGTGGCACATAAACGCCTTCGACCTCTTTAGAAAAATATCCGGTGTGGAAACCAATAACTGGGATGTACTACTTGTTTCACACATACATAACCCCACTATCAAATATTTTATCCGCATTCTGCAAAACACCATTTTTGGTCGACCCAACAACAGCAAAGTCAACGCGAAGGAATTATTCTTCCTCCACTGCGTCTTTGAAATGGATACAAAGGTAAACGCCGCTTCTTTCTTACTTCACCATATTCGTACCCTTTGTGCTAGAGGCCGTCAACCTTTTGTGATTGGAGGATTGATAACCACCATAGCACTTGGTCTGAATCTAGGGGACCGACTTTAAAATTTGCAATCTCTGCCACCCCTATTTATGGATATCAGTTACTGTCGCTCCAGCCGCCTAATCAAAAATAGGGTAGGCGGAAGGTATTATCTTATGGTGAATAACCGAGAAGTCCCAAGCGTTGTTTTGCCCAACATTGCCCTCACAGATGTCACCAACCCCAACCGATTCATCTACGATCTGAATGCTCCCGAACCTACCGAGCCTACACAAGCAAACCCGCCCCCGGATGAGTTTGAGGAAATGGAGCAAGGTGATCAAGGTCCTGAACAACAATCTGCCCCGCTCAACCCTTCCGATAATGCAACTCGTCAATCCTCCCGACGTCGTCGAAGAAGAAGGCCAGCAACTAATGATGACATCATGGATGCTATTGATGCTATGCATGCGCAGAATAATGAAGTGATGCAACTGATGCGCCAGATGCAACATCAACAGGAAGCGAGGAATGCAATAACCGACCAGCGGTTCACTGACTTGCTCAGCAGGTTTGACGACTTGGGTGTACGTCAACGATCACCGGGTCCGAGAACAAAAGGCGGAAGGCAGAATTGACTTTGGTTTCCCTTTTTCTTTTCATTTTCTGTTGACTTTGGGACAATGTTTCATTTAAGTTTGGGGGGAAAACTTTGTTGCAGTTATTATTATTTCTCTTTCAACATTTCTTTTTCAAGTATGTTATTTCCCTTTCATTAATTAATAATATATATATATATATATATATATATATATATATATATATATATATATATATATATATATATATATATATATATATTAATAATAATAATTTATTTTAAGTCAAGTCCCTAGTGTGAAAATTTTGTATTATCTATTCCCCTCAATTTTCTTGAGCCATAACAAAAATTTAAAATTCAACACACTCAATAAGTATAAAGGTTGCTTATTTTATCAAACTTGAGTAAAATTAAACTATTACCGCCCCAACACTCTAAAAACCTTAACATGTTAGATCAGGATAAGTACCTATTATACCAATTCCTTGAACTTTTAGTTCTATAGTAACTCCGAGTAGTTTATACGAGAAGTCGGCACCATCTTAATAGCAAACTACGTGGAGAGCCGATGAATATAAGTGAATGATTCCCAAAATAACATAAATATATATATATATATATATATATATATATATATATATATATATATATATATATATAATATATTATATATATATATATATATATATATCAGGAAATGCACTAATTAAGTTAGGTGATCCTTACCAGATCATTTAATCCAAAGGTTGCGGACCCTACAAAAGCATAATATGAAAGATCCATTATGAATTGGTTCAGCAGGTATCTGGTGTTGAACTTGGTAGGGCGGACTACGATCCGATCCCCCGCAATTTGCAATGGACTAAACAACGAAGTTATCCAACTTATGTACCAGAGCTTCTAGCTAAAAGGGGATAAGATTCACTAACCGGTTACTCCACTATGTGCGCGAAACGATAAAGGGCTTAATGTGATTTCGCTAGAATGAAAACGGGTGAAATAAGAGTAAAAGAACTAGGCTAGCTATAATAGCATGACTCAAACTGGTTTGCATAAGGTGGGGTTATCTGATGTTGTGACGGTAGTTGTTGATGTTAAGACTAAACTCAGGTTATTCCTAAACAAGATTTACTTGCAACCTGGTACGAATTGATGTGTGTTTTGAAATTTCATCTGGCTAATATTTTAAATCGATTTCTACATTGTATCTTGCTTGAGGACAAGCAAAAGTCTAAGTGTGGGGGAGTTTGATAACATGAAATAATATCACATTTTTGGACTCGATTTAATTAAATTATATTATTATTTGTTTCGATTTATTTCATATCATTCGATATTACTTGGAATTTTCCTTCTATTTATTTCAGGTAACATAAACTGAAGCATGTGTGAAAAGGAAAGAAAAGGGGTGCAAAAAGAGGATGAAAAAGCATCCCACTAAAGCCCAGCCCACAACTACAAAGGAGAAGCGCTGAGATGTGTGACGACCGCCACGCATGGTGTGACGAGCGTCACGCCCTTCTACTTTGTGTTATGAGCGTAACACATGGTGTGACGGACGTCACACCCTACTCCAATATTTTTGGCTTTGACGCGTAACAGAAGCACGTTCATCCTATTCTTCCGTTTGACTCGTTGAAACGTGAGGAAACCTACTGAAGGGACTTGGGAAGAAACGGTTACTGTAGGATGAATATAAATAGAACCAATTGTGGAACCCTGCGGCTCTCTCTAATTTTTCCAGTATTCGGCACCGTGCAATATTTTTCTTGTTCTTTAATTTTCCAGCATTCTACTTCCTTAGCAATTTTTTATTTCCTTTTCTTTTCCAGTTAATTTCCAAAGCATTGAATTTATTTTCTCATAATAGTTTCTACACTGGAGACTATTGTGTAACTTTTACTGGATCTAACCTTACGTTGGATCATAGTATTTTATTCCTTCGCCTTTATTTTACTGTCTGATCGAAGATTGTGAAGAACAAATCCAACCGGTTTGTGGTGGAGTGTTCAAGCATCGAAGTTAGAGAACAATCAAGATTTCTATTAATTTTACAGGTTCTTTAATTTATTGTTTTAATTTATATATGCTCTGCACTGTTGTTTATCTATATTGTTTGTCTGATATGGCTGTATTTAAGCATGATAATTGTTTAGGCCTGTTTAGCATGTCCGGCTAATTAATTTAGATATCGGTATGTAAAGTAAGCGGAATAAAGGAATCAAAACTAAGTCGGTTTAAATTTATTTAAAAATATAGTCACTCTTTTTATGGTCTCAATTTACAGAGTTAATACCAAAGTTTTTGTACGAGAGTAAAAGACGTAAAGAAGTTAAAATCAATAGAACGACGGTTTGAGCTTTTAACTCGACAGTGTAAATTGGACATTAACTTTAAATCAGGGCGAAAGCAATTTTTAGAGTTAATTAAATTCTAATCATTTTCAAAAAGTATTTTTAAAGGTTAAATGTGAGAACGAGAGTTAAGCATTTAAGTTTCATCATATAATCTAAGTCAATAGAGCGAGAGTTTGAGACGAGGGTGTTTAAACGGTTAGTATTTTAATAAAAAGAGTTTCTATAGATTCTATTGTTTTCAAAAAGTGATTTTAGTTTTAACTAAATAGTGAGAGCGTAGGTTGAGGTAAAATCATGGTCTATTCAACAGAGCGAGAGTTTGAGAAAAGGCTTTTAATTAATAGTGTCTAATGAAAGGACTTATTTTAAAACTAAGAAACCAACGAAGATTTGATTCCCTAATTACGACAAACTACATACCGATATCCGCTTATTTTATATTTAATCTAGATCCAATTTTAGTTTTACTATTTCCCCTAATCGTCAAAGTATCATCCGCCTTAGCTTTACGAAGTAACCCTAGAAAAACAGTATATCGATTCATTAAGTCCCTGTGGGATCGATATCTTTTATTACTACGCGATTAGACTGTGCACTTGCAGTTAATACCCCAATAGACTCATAAAGTCGCGATCACCTATAAAAGATTCAAGAGAATCCTATGGATGAAATTGAGTAAATGCAAATGTTTGTTAATGGTCTTCGAATTCAAACGAGACAAATCCTTGATTCAGCAGCTGGTGGCTCAGCTAACTTTGCAACAGCCACCGGTATGAAGAAGATAATTGAATCAATTGCCTCAAATGAGCATCTGGAGTTGTATGATAGGGTGTCAAGCAAATCTGCAGTAATTGATTTGAAGCTTGAAATAAATAAACAGGTAAAAATTAAAGAAGCAGTTGCTGCAGAGGTGGAGAAAAGGTTGAAGGCACTAAACATAGGTGCTCAGAAAGTGGCTCAAGTGCAACAGGCACCAAACGATGTGTGTGGCATTTGTAATGGACCACACAATACTGTTCATTGTTTTGCAACACCACAGCAGATATAAGATATCAAGTTTTTAAAGCAAAACAATCCCTACTCCAACACATACAACCCGGGGTGGAAGAATCATCCCAACTTTGCATGGAAGGATCAGAAAGGGAATGTGCAACAGCAGGTACAAGGTCAATATCAAAACCAATATCAGCAACAGCAACAACAAGTCCCAAAGAAGGCAGATTGGGAGATTGCAATTGAAAAGATGGCAGCTCAAAATGGGCAATTTGAAGAAGAGACTAGAAATAATCAGAAACACACCGCCGCATCCCTAAAGAATCTCGAAGTTCAGCTGGGGCAGATAGCCCAGCAACTGGCAAGTTCTCGAACACCATGTTCCCTACCAAGTGAAACAGTTCAAAATCCGAGAGGTCAGGAGAATGTTAATACTGTCATGACGACAGAGAAAAAGGCGGCTAAAAAGACAAAAAAAAATAACATCACCAAGCGAGCCGACTAAAGAAGAAACTACTAAAGGAACTAAACCGGTGATTAAGTTGCCCTATCCTCAGAGAATGACAAAGAAGGAACCTAGTGAATCAGACTTGGAGAAATTCATGACAATGTTTAAAAGGATTGAGGGTCATATGGCTTTGTTTGAAGCACTTGAAAGGATGCCCATGAACAAGAAATTCGTGGAAGAGGTAATGGCTGAAAAGAAACCAACCACTGAAGAACAGGTATCCAGTAAGGAACAATATAATGCAATCTCCCTGGGGCAGAACATTCCTAACAAACAAAGGGATCCAGGAACCGTCACAGTACCATGCACAATCAAATAAAAAACCTTCAAAAAGGTACTAATAGATTCAGGAGCTAGTGTGAATCTGATGCCATTATCGGTCTATCACAGGCTGGGTATTAAAAATATCAGTGATACAAAGACCAATCTAAAGTTTGCGGATCACTCAAGAAAAGATGCATATGGTATAGCTGAAGATGTGCTGGTAACAGTAGTGGACTTGACTTTCCCAGTCGATTTTGTAATCCTAGACATACCTGAAGACAATGAGGCACCCATCATTCTGGGTCGACCATTCATGAAGACGAGTCGATGCAAGCTCGACATGGATGAGTGCACGTTAACCTTGAAAGTTCACAACAAGGAAATAACATTGAATGATATTGAAGACCAGGATATGGAGGAAGATACAGAATCTCAGTATCAAGTAGGCTTAATCAGGACATTCAAAGTCTCACCACTGCCAGTAGCCACCCTAAACGGAAAGATTCCTAACACCGAAAGGAAAGTTAAAAAGGAATCGTGGCACAAAGGAGTCCACACTGACAAAAGAGACAACGTCCGAGTTGTAGACAAGAGGTGCAACAAGGTTTTGAACCTGAAATACCCCCCATGATAAGGGAAATGAACCGTCGAGCCATGCGACGTTAAACGAAGTGCTTTGTGGGAGGCAACCCACGTGTTTGATTTCTAATTTATTTCGTTTTTCTTTTTCTTTGTGTGTGCTAAAATTTTGTTGCAGGGGAAGAGGAGAATTAGAAGGACAAAGTCACAAACACCTCAAAATGGAAGGAAACCACACAAGTGCAATAAAACAACAGTAGCCGCTGTGAGTCCCCTTTGTATCTGGATTTAAACATTGAGGTCAATGTTTAGTTCAGGTGTGGGGGGTTTTCCTTTCATGTTTTATCATGTTTTATTTTGTTTTCATTTTGTTCATGTTTTCCTTCATCATTTTTGCTTCTGTTGTCGTAGTATTGTGTTTTTACTGTTTACCTGTGTGTACAGAGTGATGAGAATTAATGGACGAATCCGGGATCAATGGTAGTGGATGAAAGACACCCCTCATACTTATTCTGATAAGGCACCCCGGAAGTTGATGCAACCATGAGAAAGTAAAGTCAGACACAATTTGGTGACACTGGACCAAGAGAGCGGTATGGTAGAACCGAATCAGAAAAGAAACCACATGACACGAGGAGGTTTCAGAACTTGTAAGGCTAACCAACATGGTGAGATTACAAAAAGCCAGACACTAAACATCAACATGAGAGTTCAGCCATGTATGACTCTACCACTCTGATTTTGCGTATGTCCTTTTGACACTTCACAGCATGACAACACACATTGAGGTAAGTTGTTTGTTTAGCCAGGGCCTTTCTAGCCATCCCTATCTGTATGTTTTCCCTTCGTGAACCCCGTTGAGCCTTAGCCATTTTATTCATAATAAACCCCATGTTAACCACTAATCATTCATTTCTTCCATCACTTGGCATGATTGTTGTAAGTTACAAGATGTGCATAAAGCTAAGTTTCGGGTGGTAATCTTGAAAGATATGGCAAGTGCATAATAAGAGATCGTACAAAAAGAAGAGATTTGTGTAAGTCCAAAAAAAAAACAAAAGAGAAAAATGCATTTGCCAAGACTGTAGACTCTAACACTTGTAAAATGCTCACAGAGAATTGAGTAAAAAGAGTCAAAAGTGAATAAACCCCCAGAGCTATGCGTTAAGCACGAAAAGAAAAAGAGAAAAGCAAACAACATGAATGCTGAGTTCTAAACCTTTTGTTATCCATTTTTGTGTTTATCCCACCGTACCCAAGCCCCGTTACAACCTAAAAGACCCCGTAAAGTGTATGAAATTTACTGTTGTCATGAAATTAGAATGTATTCAAATTTAAGAGTTTGGTATTGCATACTGTGCTGAGAGTGTACACACCCTAACCATGAGAGATGTTGTGAGTGTGTGAAAAAGCTTGCAGGTAACGAGGCTTCTGATGTGGAAATGTGGAGAATTGTCTGAGTCGGAGATACCGGAAAATTGATTGGAAAGGAAGAACACAAATTGTGAAGGACAAGGTTGCATTGTGGGAAATGAATTCGTGGGTGACATTTGTTTGGACTCAATACATCACTTGAGGACAAGCAACGAGACAAGTTTGGGATTGTGATCGATCACCATTTCCATTGAATTCCCACCATTAATCCGACGTATTTTCATCACTTTGGTAAGATTTGTGTTTGTTTATAGTTGTTTCAGAGTCATTTATCATGTTTTGTTAGTTTGGTATCGCATTTCATTTTATTACATGTTTATGTCAAAAAGATCTCTTATACGCTTCGTTTTGGTAGTGTTATTGTTACAGGCCATTGCATAAGTTTAAAAGCACTAATAGTGGAGTTAGGGATACTCAGAAAGGCAAAAATATGAAAATACAGCAGTTCAACACGGGCACCCGTGTGCCACAATACTGCCCGTGTTATTGGACAAGCAAAAAAACAGAGAGTTAACACGGGCACCCGTGTGTAGGAACACGGCCCGTGTTGATGCCCCTGTAACTTAATCTGAAAATAATCATGTTGGAAAGCACACACGGGAACCCGTGTGTACACACACGGCCCGTGTTGATGGGCGCGGCTTAGAAACTTCAACTTTTGCCATGTGAATCTATTATGCTCATTAAGGGTAGTTTGGACTTTTTGCTTTGGGAAAATCCATCTGAAACTATTAGAAGTCTTGGGAGAGAAAGGAGAAGACACTTTTTGATGTACGAAGAGAAACATTGCACCGGAGAAGATAGCTACTACGGAGGATTCGAAGACGACGAGATTCAAGGGCATCACCCATTGAAGATCAAAATCTCCTAATTCTTTGTAATGTTTAATTTCTATACTATGATTTCTTTGAATACTATGAGAGGCTAAACCCTCAATGCTAGGGGGGTGGTCCTGATTTGATCTGATGTTATGAATTCTAACGATGGATTTCCTTATTACTATGTTACGAATTTCAATTCAATTGTGTGATGTGCTTATGCTGTTGTATCGGTCAAATACAATTAGATCTATGACTATCAATAACAGGATTGGGATTGTCAGGGTTTTCACACAATTGGGTTTATAATTGCATCACCTAGGACTAGGAACTTTTGTAAATCACCGTAAACCTTGATATTGTTTATGATTAAAACCAATGATTAATTGAATGGACATTTGAGTAAGAATTGGTAGTTTAATAGTTTCTTCCTTAAGGACTTAAGGAAGAACATTCTGAGGTTAGGTAATTGAATGTTTCATATGTATTAAGGAAATCTTGACTGAATTCATAACTGGTTAAATCAACCACTCCCCCTAGCATATTTTATCTTAATCAATTATATTTTACTGTTTGTTGTGTTTATTGTTAAAATTCCAAACCAACCAAACCATTATCTTTTTGTTCTGATAGAATCAAAGTAAAATAAGTATTTCCTACGCAATCCCTGAGATCGATACTTGGAAGCAAAACTCCTTATTACTACATCGGTAAAAATAGTACACTTGTTATTTTTCCGATCACCAAGCCAATGCGTAACAAGTCTTCTCTAGCATAGAATACCGAGTCTCACAGTCGGTGAACTTCTTACTGAAGTAGTAAATTGCAAATTCCTTCTTTCCAGTCTCATCTTGCTGACCAAGAACACAAGCCATACTATCTTCAAGCACAGTCAAATACATGATCAACGTCCTTCCTTCCACAGGCGAAGACAAATTTGGAGGTTCAAGCAGATATTCCTTGATACTATCAAAAGCCTTCTGGCAGTCTTTGGTCCAATCACAAGACTGATCTTTCCGAAGAAGCTTGAATATAGGCGCACATGTGGCAGTCATGTGTGAAATGAATCTTAAGATATAATTCAAGCGGCCGAGAAAACCTCTGACTTGCTTCTCAGTTTTGGGCGTTGTAACACCCCAAAATTTTCCCTCCTCATTCATGCATTCATTTTTAGGTCATTTAACATTTCACATTGTATTTCATCATTATCAATCAGAATTAGATACATTGCATTTCATCATGTCAATCGGGATTAGCTCCAAGAAGCTTGAACATCATCCAGGACACTTTGTGGGTTCTATTTAGATGATCAGTCAACACAAGGGAAGGACTTGAGTTACTTCCAACAGGGGTATATTCGTCAGTCAAAACGTTAATCTTGAAGGAGCAAAAGTTTGTTCATGAGCAGTCATGCTCGTTAGGCGAGCAGAATGGGTCGCCTAGCGAGTCCCAAGAAAAGCCACCAGAATCACCTACGCTCAGAGGAATTTCTTGAACTGTCATGCTCGCTAGCCGAAGCCCACGTGTTTTAAAAACAAAAAAAAACAAAAAAAAACAAAAAAGAAAACGAAAAAAAAACGAAAAAAAAAACGAAAGAAAAAAACGAAGAAAAAAATACTAAATAAATAAATAAAATATAACAGAAAAATTTTGGACTTGGGCCTCTCTCATTTGAGCCCACAGGTCCACAAAAATCAGGTTATAAATTCAGAGTTTCAGTGAAACAAAAGGCCATTCTATTCTTATTACCCTGAGTGGGAAAAAGATAGTGAGAGAAGAGCTAACAGAGTTCAGAGCAACCTCCAGAGACTGAAGGGAACTCATTTGCAAAGAACCAATTCCATCTCATATAAACCCTCAGATTGCTTTGCAAACCCAACCGGGCAATTCAATTTCATTCGATCTCTCCAGTCAGGTTTGCCTTATTCCCATTACTTTATGCTTTTAATTTGAATGCTCTGAATGTATGAGGTATTATGGGTGAATTTGATACCCTTTTGATGCATGTGTTTGACAAGAGGTTTAGGCCTCCTACCCTTGGTTGCTTTCTGTGAGCTTTTTGTGAATTTTAATGGCATGATTCATGTGGTTACATTTTGATTTGGGGGCAACTCTTGATTACCCTATCTTGTTTCTCTAACCTGTTTGTTGAGTTTTGTTTTGGGAGGGCTCATATGACTCTTGCAGAGATGGCTTGCCTGGTGTTCCACTTTATTTGTGGGATACCACCTGGAGGTTTATCCCGATTACCTGTACTGACTCGCTTTCTTTGATGGTGCTAGCTTGAGAGATCTTTGGGTTTCTTATCTCTTTATTTGCTGTTGCTTCGGATCTTTATCCGTGTGGTAGATCTCTTAACCCCCTTTATCTTTCCCGCATTTTACTACTTTTTGCCTAAAGACCTCCATGAAGAGGAAATTGACGGATAAAAGGGGTCAATAGTCAATCCCCCGTTATTCAGTGCGTCGTTCTTTAAGATCACACTACGTGTCGATGCTTCAGAACAAAAACCCCAGATCTTTTGTTCGGTCAGTCAGTGGAGAGGGTTCCACCTTTTTGAACCCCCACTTTTTGTCATGAGCTCACCTTGTCCAGGGTTAAGAGCTATGAGGTCTTATCCTCATTACTCTTTTTGCATGAGCATCCCTAAAACACAAACAAACTCATTGATTTTTCTTCTCCTAAGAACACGTTTACTCCTTCTACTACAAGCGAGTAAGTCTCCAAAGGTCGAGCATCCGGTAGATTGCGTAGTAACGTCGTTCATCCCAAAACTTAACCCATAGTTAGCCGAACTACGACTTGCTCTGATTCTCATTCCATATGAGATACGTAGGCATAAGACGCGACGTCTTAGCGAGCACACACTCCTCTTTAACCCATAGGTAGCCGAGTTACGAAGACTCTGATTCTTATATTCATATGGGATACATATGCAGTGGATGCGACATCCGTGCGAGTCATTTCCTTTTGACCCTTTTTTTTTAGTAAATAGTACATTAGATAACCCACACCCTTTAGACAAGAACTACAAGAGTGGATCCCGTAGAGTACTATGGATGCGTAGGGGTGCTAATACCTTCCCTTCGCATAATCGACTCTCGAACCCAAGATTTGGTTGCGAGACCTTGTCTTTTCCTTTCCTTTTTCCAGGTTTACTTCGAGCGTTTCCTTTCCCTCCTTTGGGATAAATAACGCACGGTGGCGACTCTTCTGTCTTTCCTTTTTCGCCGGTTGTTTTTTTCGCAGGTAGGTTGCGACAAGTGGCGACTCTGCTGGGGACCCTGGTTTCCCTGAGTGAGTCCCTCCTAGCTTTTGTAGGTTGTTTGTTTATTGGGTGTTCATTATTTTGTACAGTTATTTATCTTTCAGCATTTACCTGCTTTATTACATTGTGTACATATGATTGCCGTATCTGCTGGTTCTGTTTGTTGGGATGGGATGTTCTATGAGAGGTAAAAGGCCCAATACACAGGCTATGAGTGAACTTTATGACACCTAGGAATAGAGTGATTCATGGGAAGCGGGTGGTATGGCGCCACTTAGCGGAACATGGTATCACGAGCAGTTCAGATTCTGATGGGGTATTATCGTTGCATACACCTGGTGTGCATATGATGATATTCTTGAAAGGATTGTTTATCCTGCGTTTCTCTTGACCTTACCCTGGCCTAGATTACACCCGTGAGTGGGGCGGGAATGAATCATTTACAGGTACTGATGGTGACTTGTTCTGTTGGTGACTATTGTTCGGTTCTTGTTGGTGACCGTTGGTTCTAAAGTATGGGTTCTGAGTTGATGATTGTGTTCTGTGGTTCCCGGTTCTAAATTCATGCAGAAGTGTTGATCCTGTATTATATTCCTCAGTGGGTTTCTCTCTAGGCAGTGCAACCTGACAGATGTTCAAGCGGATCCAGCAATCCTGATTGACATGCCTTTGCATTGCATAACATCATCTGCATATTTGCATCCAACATCTCATGCTTATTCATTTGCAGGGTATTCTCTTTCAAAGGGGGCGCCTTAAAATTGAATAAGCAGCGCATCGCATACCATGCATATTAACGCTTGTCTGTTTTGCAGGTGTCACCGCAGTGTCTAAAGTTTGTTCCCTGTTTCAGGCATTATTGGTCCCAAGCGAGTCCACAGGTACCCGACAAAGGAAAATTGTTCGCAACTAGCGATGGACCAGGTACAGAAAGAGCTGGCTGATATGCGTGAAAGGATGGATCAGTTCATGACATTGATGACTGGTATGGAAGAAGGCCAGGAAAAGCTGAGGGAGTTGGTTGAGCAACCGAGGCCCAATCCAGAGGTAGAGATACCAAATGCTGAGGGAAACCCTGGTAACCCTGGGAACGCTGATAACCCTGTGAACACTGGTAATGCGGGTAACACAAATGCTGATGGAAACCCGAGTAATGTTGGCAACACGGGGAATGTTGGAAATGATATTGGCGGAAGGTACGATGTGAATCAAGGAATTCGGATTAACGGACGCTCCGTTACTGAAGATTATCAGTATGATCAATTCTCTGTGCACGATGAAGCTCACGAGACCACTCGCCGTATGGATGAGCTTGCTGAGAAGCTCAAATCTTTAGAGTCTCAAAATTCCTTAGGTTTTGATGTCACAAATCTTGGTCTGGTTCAGGGAGTAAGGATTCCTCACAAGTTCAAACCCCCTACTTTTGAGAAATACAACGGGGCTTCTTGCCCACGCACTCATCTCCAATCTTACTTGGGAAGGTTGGGAGCTCACACGGAAGATGAAAAGCTGTGGATGTACTATTTTGAAGACATTCTAACTGGAGCTTCTCGTGAATGGTATTCTCATTTGTTTCGTACTACCATCAAGAACTGGAAAGACTTGGCAGAGGCTTTTGTCAAGCAATATCAATACAACTTGGACATGGCTCCAAATCGGACTTTGTTACAAGGAATGTCTCAGACTGCCAAGAAAACCTTTAGAGAATATGCTCAGCGTTGGAGATAGATTGTTGCGTCCGTCCAACCCCCTATGTCTGAAAGGGAGATGGCGGACATGTTCATGAACACGCTTCAAGGCAATTATATTGAGAGATTGGCTGCTTGCCCGTCAATCAGCTTTGCAGAGATAGTAATTGCTGGAGAAAGAATCGAGAGTCTGTTGAAGATGGGCCGAATTCAAGACAATTGTGCTTCCAAGAAACCGTTTGCTGGTAACGGTCAACGAAGAAGAGAAGGCGAGACAAGCGTTATGTATGCCGGTAGAGGTAGGGGCAGAGGACGCCTTAATTATTATCAAGATCAAGTGGCCGCAGTCACTATTCCAACACTTGTTCCTCAACCGCAATATCATCCGCAACAACAACCCAGGTACAACAATCAACAACAAGGAGGTAACCCGGGTCAGCCGAGACACTATCAACAACATCCAAGGCAAACAGACCAGGTCATTGAGCCAATCCCAATGCCTTATTCTGTGTTACTTCCCAGGCTGATTGACATGAATCTGGTTATGTTGAGAACTCTGGCCCCACCAATCGATCCCAAAAATTTGCCTAGAGGTTATGATGTCAACGCCAGATGTGCTTTTCACTCCAACGCACCTGGCCATACTACAGATAATTGCAAGGCTCTCCAGCTAAAAGTACAAGATTTGAGAGACGTCAAGGCTATCAATTTTTCTCCGGTGCCTAATGTTATCCAAAACCCGATGCCAGCCCACGGCGGGCAAAGGATTAATGCTATTGATAGCGGGGAAATTTTGAATTTGGTTTCTGATGTGACTAAAGTGAAGACTTCGCTATCGGTGGTCAAAGACCGACTTTTGAAAGGACAGATTTTCCCGGGCTGTGGGGGAGAGTGCAGAAATTGTCAAGCTGCCGAGAACGGATGTGACAGTTTGAGAAGGGGTATTCAGCAACTGATAAATGAAGGTTGTCTTCAGTTCGATGAGACCCGTCCAGTGAAGAATGATGTGTCGACAGTGACGATTTATTTCACTCCTGAAGAAATATATGTTCCCGAGAGACCCATTCCGACAATAATATATTTCCCAGAAAGTACAGAACCAGCGACGGTGAACATCGAAAGTCCAGCACCAGTTACATTTCACTTTGACAACCCTCAACCGGTTTTGGTTAGTCCGGTCACCATCACGGTACCAGGACCTGTTCCGTATGAGAAAGACAGTGCTATCCCGTGGCACTATGGGGCTGATATCTATTTCCAGGGGCAGAAAATTAAGGAAGAAGACTTTGACATGGGTAGCTCTGTTGTAGACAATGTTGGAGGAGTTGGTGGCTTCACCCGCAGTGGACGCCTATTTGCACCATCAATATTGCGCATGAATCTTGAAGCTGAGGCAGTTGCCAAGGCTAAAGGAAAACAGGTAGCCACCGAAGAGGTTACTACTAAGGAAGCTCCTCCTAAGACCGCATTCGAGAAGGAAGTGGATGAGTTTATGAGGATTATCAAGAAAAGTGACTACAAGGTAGTCGACCAGCTAAATCAGACACCCTCAAAGATCTCCATTCTCTCATTATTGATGTGCTCTGAGGCTCACAGAGCAGCCTTGTTGAAAGTACTGAATATGGCTTATGTTCCACCAGAGATAACTGTTAACCAGCTGGAGTCGGTAGTTTCAAATGTAAACGCTAGCCATGGGCTAGGTTTCACCGACTATGACCTAACATCTGAGGGCAGGAATCACAACAAAGCCTTGCATATCACAATGGAATGCAAAGGGGTGGTGCTTTCCCATGTTTTGGTTGATACAGGCTCTTCTATGAATGTTCTTCCAAAGAAAGCCTTAATGAAGTTGGATTGCGATGGCATCATCCTGAAGCCAAGTAACTTAGTTGTGAGGGATTTTGATGGCTCTAAGAGATCTGTCTTTGGCGATATTAAGTTGCCAGTTAAGATTGGACCGCAGGTGTTCAAGAGCACCTTTCATGTGATGGATATCCAGCCTGCCTATAGTTGTCTGCTAGGTAGGCCCTGGATTCATGTTGCCGGTGCTGTTACTTCTACTCTCCACCAGAAGCTCAAATATGAACTAGAAGGTCAAGTCGTCACTGTCTGTGGTGAAGAGGATATTTTTGTTAGCCACCTGTCTACGTTTAAGTATGTGGAGATGTATGGCGAGATGCATGAGATGCTGTGTCAGAGCTTCGAAGCCATAAACATCAGTGAGGTCGCGCCTGAAGCTGTCTTTTCACCTAAGTCTGAGAAGGTCGGGACTTCTATCTCTTCATACAGGCAAGTTGTTGAAGTGGTTAAAGCTGGTAATGCCCAAGGCTGGGGCAAATTTGTGGAGCCAGTCATCAAAGAAGACAAGTTTGGTTTGGGGTTTACTCCGGAGTCTCAGAAGAATAAAGTTGGTACTTTCTCCAGCGGGGGTTTGGTTTCTCCCCACATCGTCAATGCTGCAGATGAAGACAAGGCTGACAGCGACTGTGACTTAGATAGCTGGATTCGCCCGTGTGTCCCGGGAGAAAAGCTCAACGATTGGTCGTCTGAAAAAGTCGTCCGGGTTACTCTACTGAAAGAGTAATTTTTATTGTTTTCCTTTTTACATGCATAATAAAGTCTTACACTTTGCTCAAGGTGTAATGACTCATCTGTAGGGCCATCCATTTACTTGCATTTCACAATTATTTTCATCATCAATAAAGGACAGCTTTTGCAAACAATTTTGTGTTCTCTTTCTTTCAATTATTTTTACTTTCACAAAAAAATGGCAATGTTTCTTTTTCGTTTTTTTCTTCTTTCCAAAAAAATCTCGTTCTAAAGTAAAGCATGATCACCCGGATCTCACTGCTAACGACACTGCTATGGCCAAGTATGACTTCGACAATCCTATCTGTCAAGTCGGAGAAGGGGAAGAGGAAGATTGTGAATTGCCTGGAGAGTTAGCCAGGTTGTTGAAACAGGAGGACCGAGCTATTACACCTTATCATGAGGTGATTGAGACCGTCAACATTGGTATCTAAGACGACAAGAAAGAGATCAAGATCGGGGCCAGTCTACAGGCCGAGAGGGAAGACTGTTGATCATGTACTTGACTGTGTTAGAAAGGTCAATGGGTTGTGTGCTCGGTCAGCATGACGAGTCAGGTCGAAAAGAGCATGCAATATACTACCTTAGCAAAAAGTTCACCGACTGTGAACAAAGATACTCACTGCTCGAGAAAACTTGTTGCACTTTGGCATGGGCTGCTCGCCGACTAAGACAGTATATGTTGACTCACACGACTCTATTGATATCAAAGATGGATCCAGTCAAGTATATTTTTGAAAAGCCAACGCTTACCGGAAGGGTTGCTAGGTGGCAAATGATACTGACAGAGTATGACATCCAATACACTTCACAAAAAGCCATCAAAGGAAGTGTCTTGTCAGACTATCTTGCAGAGCAACCGATTGATGATTACCAACCTATGAGGTTCGACTTTCCTGATGAGGACATCATGTTTCTCAAATCGGAAGATTGCGAGGAACCACTCCCGGAGGAGGGGCCTGACCCTGAATCCAAATGGATTATGATGTTTGATGGGGCGGTCAACGTCAATGGTCGCGGAGTTGGTGCAATGTTGATCACGCCGGAGGGAGTTCATATGCCATTTTGTGCCAGAATAACTTTTCCCTGCGCCAACAATGAAGCCGAATACGAAGCTTGTATCCTAGGACTTGAGGAAGCCATCAACCTACGGATTAAAACCCTGGATGTTTAGCTGGACGAAGCAGAATGGGTCTGTTCCAGATACAATCAGCTAAGAGATTGGCAGCTATATGCCATGGCCAACTATATCAGAGACGGATGAAGAGAGCGTTTGATCAGAAAGTGCGCCCTCGAGAGTATCAAGTTGGTGAATTGGTACTCAAAAGAATTCTTCCTCCCAACACAGATCACAGGGGCAAATGGACACCGAACTATGAGGGTCCATACGTGGTTAAAAAGGTTTTCTCTGGCGGAGCTTTGATGCTAACAACCATGGATGACGAAGACTTCCCACCCCCTGTCAACTCAGACGCAGTTAAAAAATACTTCGCATAATTGACCCGCTGGACAAAAAAAGAGAGTCCAGGCAAAAAAGGACATCCCGACGAACCAAAAAAAAGAATAAAGAGGTTCGGGAAAAAATTAGGGATATAAAAATAAAATAATGTACACCCGGTGAGTCGAAAACCCGAAAGGGTGGCTCAGGCAAAAATGGGTATCCCGGTGGATTGAAAACCCAAAAGGGCGATCCAGGCAAAAGTTAGGGAATAAGCGAATGACTGCAATCTGAGTTCATCTGTGTTATATCACCGTTTCGTTCAAGCCGGTAATCTCTGAAGGTTAAAGATAGACTAATCATCCACTTCAGAAGGCAAGATGAGCAGAGCGTCTTGAGGTCATACGAGCCATAGCAGAGTCGAAACTCAGTGGGACCCCGTATCCACATTGCCATTAGGATAGTTTTCTTTTGTTCAATTTATAGCGATCGCCTCTTTTCAGGGATCAGCTTCCTGATGTACTCGCCTATTCCTGGCACAAATTTTTCAACCAATAAAAGTCGAATAATTCAGCTAAAGAGCCTCTTTATTTTTCATTTATCAGTTTGTTTGCAAAAGATGTCTGAATTCTTAATGAAACATATTGCATCTGAACATAATGGCGGCTTTTGCAGATGATTTGCACAGGAAAACACTTAAAATTTCTTTGAATATGCTTAATCCCGGATGGTGAATTCAAACCGAGTAATTCCCCCGGGACATACGTGTGTGATTGTAGGTCACAGGAACTGGATGCCAAGTCATGAATCCTCATCCCCAAGCGGTTGACAAAGTCTCTCCTCAGCAGAGCATGTCCCCCTAGTAGAGTTGCACCTTGTATCCCCAGCAACAGCGGAGTAGTTGCATACCCAACAAACAAGAGGGTGGTGTCCCCGGTGTTCATCTCATTCCCCAGCAGATTTATTTTTAACAGATTTGTTTTGATCCTCCGCCTAAGGATGATTAGCAAGTTCATATCCCTAGCAAAGGTCGATTCCTACGACATTTCCCCAGGAAGTGCTTTCCCCACAGACTCTCCTTACAGAGCCTCGCCAAACAAAGTTTCCATAGTTGATACTTCCCCAGCAAGGTTAACTTATCAAAAAAAAGCCGATTTATTTTCGGTGGCTCCCTGGTCCCGGCAGACGGATCGTTCCCCACAGCGCATTCAAGGATTGATACAACGATTCGTTCCCTACCGGAGCTTGCTTCCCCAAGCAGATTTCTTTTTACACCATGCATAACATTTGCATTTGCATGCATATCAAGCATACACATAAGCTGATAAACAGGTTCTTCAAAGCAGACCGAAGAATTGCTTTACAACCAAAGTCATGAGATTCAGCCAGAGGATCAAGTGTGTATGATCTAGAATGAGGGTCATTTCAAAGATTCAGCCTGAGAATCATTTTCCAATGAGCCAGCCTGTGGTTCAATTTGAAGATTCGGCCAGAGAATCGCCTACAAGCGTTATTTCCCCAGCAAACCAGCTAGAGGAGTAGATTGACAGTTCAACAGAAAATCAATCTACAAGAGGGTCCAGCCCGCAGATCGCAATTTAAAAACAAAAGTCTAATTGAAGAGTCGTTACAGCATGTTCTAGCCTGAAGAATATGTACGAAGCCCAAAAGTGGAGTATTCTCGGAGCTGCATATCTAACATGAAGGTTGGGTGTAGATTTCGAAAGAGGGTCAACCAGCGCATGCCTCAGATGCGAGATCCTGATGATGGGAATTTATCATCAAAATGAAGTAGATCTAGCCAGAAGATCGAAGTCAGGTCTAGCCCGAAGACCGGAAATAGATTCAGCCAGAGAATCAAAGAGAATAGATTCAGCCAGAGAATCGAAACAAAGTAGATCTAGCCAGAAGATCGAAGTAGATCTATCCAGAAGATCGAAGTCGATTCAGCCAGAGAATCAAAGAGAATAGATTCAGCCAGAGAATCGAAACAAAGTAGATCTAGCCAGAAGATCGAAGTCGATTCAGCCAGAGAATCGAAGAGAATCGATTCAGCCAGAGAATCGAAGAGAATCGATTCAGCCAGAGAATCGAAACAAGAAGATCTAGCCAGAAGATCGGAGTAGATCTAGCCGAGAATCAAAATCGTATCCAGCCCGAGGATCAAAATTAATATCTAACCAGAGGACTAAATTGAGTATAGATTCAGCCAGAGGATCGAAACTCCAGGTTAAGTCAGAAGACTGATTCAGATTCAGCCAGAGGATCGGAAGAGAAATAAACAGCGCGGTGTATTTCAGCATTTTTGTGGTGTTCTCAGAGTGCAAATTTTCAGGCTGTCTTTGGTATTCAATCACAGCTCACCCTGTTTGTCTGATAAGCTGTTCGCTTTCATCCTGCTCGGGTTAGCTGATGACTGAATAGGGGAAGCTATAACACCCCAAAATTTGCCCTCCTCATTCATTCATTCATTTTTAGGACATTTAACATTTCACATTGCATTTCATCATTATCAATCAGAATTAGATACATTACATTTCATCATGTCAATCAGGATTAGCTCCAAGAAGCTTGAACATCATCCAGGACACTTTGTGGGTTCTATTTAGATGATCAGTCAACATAAGGGAAGGACTTGAGTTACTTTCAACAGGGGTCTATTCGTCAGTCAAAACGTTAATCTTGAAGGAGCAAAATTTTGTTCATGAGCTGTCATGCTCGTTAGGCGAGCAGAATGGGTCGCCTAGCGAGTCCCAAGAAAAGCCACCAGAATCACCTACGCTCAGAGGAATTTCTTGAACTGCCATGCTCGCTAGGCGAAGCCCACGTGTTTAAAAAAAACGAAAAAGAAAAAATAATAATAAATAATAATAATAAATAAATAAATAAATAAAATATAACAGAAAATTTTTGGACTTGGGCCTCTCTCATTTGAGCCCACAGGTCCACAAAAATCAGGTTATAAATTCAGAGTTTCATTGAAACAAAAGGCCATTCTATTCTTATTACCCTGGCTGGGAAAAAGATAGTGAGAGAAGAGCTAACAGAGTTCAGAGCAACATCCAGAGACTGAAGGGAACTCATCTGCAAAGAACCAATTCCATCTCATATAAACCCTCAGATTGCTTTGCAAACCCAACCGGGCAATTCAATTTCATTCGATCTCTCCATTCAGGTTTGCCTTATTCCCATTACTTTATACTTTTAATTTGAATGCTCTGAATGTATGAGGTATTATGGGTGAATTTGATACCCTTTTGATGCATGTGTTTGACAAGAGGTTTAGGCCTCCTACCCTTGGTTGCTTCTTGTGAGCTTTTTGTGAATTTTAATGGCATGATTCATGTGGTTACATTTTGATTTGGGGGCAACTCTTGATTACCCTATCTTGTTTCTCTAACCTGTTTGTTGAGTTTTGTTTTGGGAGGGCTCATATGACTCTTGCAGAGATGGCTTGCCTGGTGTTCCACTTTATTTGTGGGATACCACCTAGAGGTTTATCCCGATTACCTGTACTGACTCGCTTTCTTTGATGGTGCTAGCTTGAGAGATCTTTGGGTTTCTTCTCTCTTTATTTGCTGTTGCTTCGGATCTTTATCCGTGTGGTAGATCTCTTAACCCCCTTTATCTTTCCCGCATTTTACTACTTTTTGCCTAAAGACCTCCATGAAGAGGCAATTGATGGATAAAAGGGGTCAATAGTCAATCCCCCGTTATTCAGTGCGTCATTCTTTAAGATCACACTACATGTCGATGCTTCAGAACAAAAACCCCAGATCTTTTGTCCGGTCAGTCAGTGGAGAGGGTTCCACCTTTCTGAACCCCCACTTTTTGTCATGAGCTCACCTTGTCCAGGATTAAGAGCTATGAGGTCTTATCCTCATTACTCTTTTTGCATGAGCATCCCTAAAACACAAACAAACTCATTGATTTTTCTTCTCCTAAGAACACGTTTACTCCTTCTACTACAGGCGAGTAAGTCCAAAGGTCGAGCATCCGGTAGATTGCGTAGTAACGTCGTTCATCCCAAAACTTAACCCGTAGTTAGCCGAACTACGGCTTGCTCTGATTCTCATTCCAGATGAGATACGTAGGCATAAGACGCGACGTCTTAGCGAGCACACACTCCTCTTTAACCCATAGGTAGCCGAGCTACGAAGACTCTGATTCTCATATTCAGATGGGATACGTATGCAGTGGATGCGACATCCGTGCGAGTCATTTCCTTTTGACCCTTTTTTTTAGTAAATAGTACATTAGATAACCCATACCCTTTAGACAAGAACTACAAGAGTGGATCCCGTAGAGTACTACGGATGCGTAGGGGTGCTAATACCTTCCCTTCGCATAATCGACTCTCGAACCCAAGATTTGGTTGCGAGACCTTGTCTTTTCCTTTCCTTTTTCCAGGTTTACTTCGAGTGTTTCCTTTCCCTCTTTTGGGATAAATAACGCACGGTGGTTACTCTTCTGTCTTTCCTTTTTCGCCGGTTGTTTTTTTCGCAGGTAGGTTGCGACAGACGCAGGCATCTCTTGTATTGCTTTGACCTTGGCAGGATCAACTTCAATACCTTTCTCGCTGACAATAAAGCCCAACAGCTTACCAAAATGAACACCAAAAGTACATTTATTGGGATTCAAGCGGAGTTTATACTTCCTCAAACGCTGGAATAACTTCAACAAATGCTCAACATGTTCCTCTTCATCAACTAATTTGGCAATCATATCATCAACATATACTTCAATCTCTTTATGCATCATATCATGAAAAATAGTAGTCATTGCTCTCTGGTAAGTTGCACCAACATTCTTTAAACCGAAAGGCATCACTCTATAACAGAATGTTTCCCAGGTGTAAGACCCTAATTTTTGACCCTAAGATCCCTCATGGCATCATAGCATCTCATAGCATAAGCCTCAAGGATCATTGAGCATCTGGCTTCCTTTGCCTATGGTTGGGATCTCTTTGTGAGTGATTGTTGATCATCAGGCATGCTTGCATTGTATATCATTGTTTTTCTCTTTTTTTTTTTGCTAACCAAAAAGCACCAAAAATATGTCATCTAACATTTGTTTTGCAGTCTAAGCAAGCACAGGTCAAGCTATTCAAGGGCATCCTTTGGGCAAGAGCAGATGGTATTTTCTTGGTGTGAGGACCCCATGATATCATCTTGAGCTTATATGAGCTATGGTTTCATTTTGGAGCAAATTCCCCAAGTGGTAAAGGTTCAAATTCATCAAGGCATTTTCAGGTCATCCGAGGACCATGACAATCAACTGTGCAGTCAATTGAAGGCTTTGAGGTGGGGGAAATGATCTGAGACACTCCATTCATGTTCAAACAAGGCCTATTCATCATGTCAAACATATACCTTGAAGATTTTGAAGTCATTGCAAAAGTTTCCAAAAATGGAAAGTGACCTGTAATTTCAAGTTTCCAAAAATGGCAAGTTTTTGGTTCACATTCAACTTGACTTTCCAACATCAAAGAAGCTTCAAATGAATTTTTGGTGAACATGAAAGTTGAAGATATTTCTCTCCTCTTTTCAAAAAGTCCTATATCATGTCCATCTGATGATTGCTTGAGAAGATATGACCAAATGATCACAATGTGTACATGGAAGTTCAACATGCCATAACTTTTGATCCAAAACTCCAAATTGAACCACTCTTTTTGCAAAATGTTCCTTGTGACCAACACTTTCCAAATCATTCATTGCCTTACATGAAAAAAGCTCACATGACCAAATGTCCATGCATGTACATTTTGGAGGGAAAATGCATAATTCAAAATTGGTTGATCACATGAGCCAAATACCAATCTAATCATGTCCATGAGCTGATCTTAAGTGATTTTGAACCTCTACATGGTACTGTTCACGTGTACTTTTGCCATGCATAGGTGTACTTACCAATTTTGCCATGCACCTCATATTTCCTTAATTTTCCATTAACCAAAGCTTAATCTCATTTTCAGCATGATTAACACAGAGTATATAAGCCTAATCCTAACTGCATTTGCCATAACAACAGAATTTAGATCTAGAATTGCATTTTCCTCCAAAAATTCTCCCTCTTCAAAACCAAAAATTCTTCACATATTTCTGAAATTTTCTTGCATAATCATGATCATGGAGTGCTATTGAGCAAGATTCAAGGTTTATTTGGTGGAATTCAGTTCAATTTCGTGCATGCCAAGAGCTTGAACACATTAATGGAAGCTTCAAATTGAGCTTGATTCAGGTTGTGTCAAGTGGTAGTTTGCACATAAAGCTTCATTAGAGACCAAAGGAGGAAGATCTGGACGTTTTAGAAGGCTTGAGGACACGATTTCCACCACTGCTCTTCAAAAAGGTTGGAATTCGAATCTCATTATTTGCCATTTTCTTGCTATGAACTGATAGATCTTGTTGTGTTGATGATCCTGATGTGTTTAGATCTAGAATTGGTTAAGAATTTAATGAGATATGTTGACTTGAAGTTTTGATATGCAATATGTTTTCATTCGATCCGGTTAATCCATGGAGAATTAGGACTTATAATTGTGATATTCATGCTCCTTGTTGAAAAACCTTTCGATCCGTATGCATTTTGTCCATTTCTGGAAAAAAAATTGCGTCTCCTCCGCCTGGCTGGCCGGAGAAGACGGTTGAAACAACTGTCCGCCGCCGCCTGGCTTTTGCCTAGGGTTTTTGCCCTATCAGCGCTGACTGTGCGCTCGCTTGGCAATTCCGTTGGTCCATATTCCTTTGACCTTGCTTGTGTGGCATTGACCATGCTGAGTGTGCGCCACTTCATTAAATGAAGTGTTGCGTTTTGAGCGCACCTTTGACCTCTTCAACCTGTGTTCGAATCCTGGCAAATGACATTTGTGATTTAATTTCCAGCGCTTCTTGAACCCTTGCCTCCTCAGTTCGATTCCTGGTTATGCCATTTGTGGATTTTAATTTCAAGCGCTTCATGGACCTGGATAACCTGAGTTCAAGCCTGGCCTAGCGCATATTTCTGATTTTATTTTCCAGCGTTGTTTTTTACCTGCTTGGCGTGTGTTCAATCCTTGCCTGATGCATGTTTCCAATTACATTCACATTTCATTTTTTACATGATTTTTCCTTTTATTTCATTTTGTTCATTAACTTCTAAAAATCATAAAAAATAGCATACATATCCAAATTAATTCAAACTTTTTTCCACATGTTTGTTTTGATGTCTTTTATTTTTTGATATGATTTTCCTGATTTTTGTGCTGCTGGATTTTTACTTTGTGACTTTTGTTTGAACATGATGCCAAAATGACATATTGTGCTAATTGATTTGTGAAATGCTCATCTTTAATCCAATTGCCTTGAAATTTGACATGCTTATTCATAACATGTAACATGATGCTTTGGCTTTTGTTTGGAATTTTTCCATTTAATACCACTGTTTTGGACACATGGACATATGTTGTAACATTTGGTGTCACATTCTTGACCTTGTACTTGTGCATTTTCATTCACACACCATTTGTTATCTTCTGGACTTAATTTTTAGTATGATGCTTGTCCATAACATGTTGTATTCATATAAAAAATTTCATGATCATTGGATGTGTTTCTGTTTTAATGTGAATTTTCTATTCTTGATGTCCAATATTGATCACATTACTTGCCTTTGCGTTATCTTGATTATATGATAGCTTTGCTTAATGATTTGGCTTTGGTCCTTTTGAGGACTCTTTCTTGTTTGTTTGAATGTGCTTCATGTGAAATATTGACTTCTGTTTTGACTATTTGATTTGTCTTTGACCCTAGTCTTTGTACTAGTGGTTTGTACTCATCTATTGTGTTTTGTGTTTCAGGTATTTAGCACTAATGGTTGGTGATCTCATTACATGAGATGCCATTTGCTTTTATCACTAACTCTTGATGTTTTTTAGGTTCTAATTGATGCTCATTGCCTCACTTGATGGCTTGAGCATTGTTCATTGAGTTGTTGTTTGGTTTCTCTGTTTGCTGTTTGACTGTCTGACTGAGATACTAACTGATTAGCTTTTGTACAGGTACATTAGTCGCTTTTAGCTCTTGCTTGAGCTTTTCTTTGGAGTGTGGTTGGTACACCACCTAGGTAGCCACTCTCTTCCTCCATGTAGTCTGGAAGTCCTGCTACCTTTTTGGCAGGCATTTGGCTGAAGTCCTCCTTATGAGGCAATGTTTGTGTATGTTTATATTTGTGCTGAAGACCTCTAAATGAGGCATGTCATTTGTTAAGTCCTCCTAAGTGAAGAGGAAATTGACAGATATAAGGGATTTGCAATCAATCCCCTGTTATTCAGTTGAGTCTTTCACTATGTTCGCACTACGTGCTGATGCTTTTGAATAAACACCCAAGATCTTGTATAGAGTCAGTCATGTGGAATAGGGTCCCTCATTCTGGATCCCCACACCTTCTTTATCATAAGCTCACCCAGGCCAAGGTTAAGAGCATGAGGTCTCATCCTCATTTCCATTTCATCAGCTTCACCCTAACTCTCAATGTTAGTGGTTAAGAGCTTCAGAACACCCTACAGCTTTGGCTTGTTTGTCGAGGTTGATATGACCCCTTGACTAAATCCCAACCAACTTGTCTGAGCCTCTTGTTTGTATATAGAGAGTGATGTTTGATTGCTTGTTTGCTTACTTGTGAATCTTTCATGTGTTTGCTTTTCATGCATATTTGTTTGTTTTGTGGAGTTAGATGTAAGACCATTGATTGGCTATCTGTTTCCTATTTGTTTTGTGGAGTTAGATGTAAGACCATTGATTGGCTTTCTGTTTCCTATTTTATTTTTTGGAGTTGGATATAAGACCATTGATTGGCTTTCCGTTTCCAGTTTTGTTTGTTCTCTTATGAGACTTTGCTTATTATTTTTACCTTGTGTTGCCTAATTCCAAAGGAACTTACTTGGATCATTTCTATGATCTCAAGAAAGCAACCCTGTTTGTGGCTTTGTTCCCCTTAATCCTCACATTTTGCATGCTTAACTTTGATCCATATTTTCATCCTTAACCCAAACCGGAAAACTTTTGTGCAAACATCTGACTTGTTTTCAACATTAGAAACCTAGGCCTTATGCCTTTGATTTTCAAAACTTTCTTTTCATAATACTTATTTTGAATTGAACTTTAAGTCAACTTTGACATGTTTGTGAATACTTCTAATTGGTTAATTCCACTCACTCAATTATCTTTTGTGGCCCTTGTCCACTTCTTAATCAAATTTTCATGCATTAGCCATAGATCTAAGTTATCTTAGTGGTTGATGTGAATCTCACCTTTGTCCTTAGTGATTGAATTGTAAGACGTCCCTGCTTATTATAGGGTTAACCCCTCACTAGCACGTTGAAGTTGTTCTCACATGGTGGACTTGTGGTTGTTCAGGTTGAGTTTTCTCCCTTTGATAACGAAAGACCTTAAGGCTTTTGCTTAAAATCAATCCACTCATCTGTTTTGAAATTTGTTACCCGAACTACGGGATTTTGATCCTTATCTTTCATAAAAAGGTACGTAGGCAATGGGTTCATCCATCCAAACACAAAAATGTAAATAAACTTGTATATTCTTTTCTCATCTCTTCAATCATGTTTGCACATAAATAATTTCATAAATAATAACCTTTGCAACAAGTTGTGAAAAGGGCTCCCTAGGAGTACCTAGGATGTTGTGGGTGCCTAACACCTTCCCATGACATAACCAACCCCCTTACCCAGATCTCTGACCCTCTTTTACTAGTTTTGTTTGTAAAACTTTATAGGTTTTTGTTCGCTTTCTAACCATTCCTTTGGATAAATAGAAGTGCGGTGGCGACTCAACTTTGTATGATTTACCTTGGATCTAGTTAATATTTCCAATGGTGACAAATACACCGCTACACCAGGGTGTAATGAATGTGGTCTTCTCCATATCTTCGGTGACAAATACACCGCTACACCAGGGTGTAATGAATGTGGTCTTATCCATAAACGAAAAGACTTTAAATTTAGTTGTATTGTCTACCAACATATCAATGTGCGACAGAGGGAAATCATCTTTCGGACTGGCTTTATTCAAATCTCTATAATCGACACATATGCGGACCTTTCCATCCTTCTTTGGAATAGGCACAATATTGGCCACCCATTGCGGATACTCGGCAGTTACAAGGAAACTGGCATCAATATGCTTTTGTACTTCTTCTTCGATCTTTACTGCCATACTGGGATGCGTTCTTCTCAACTTCTGCTTTACTGGCGGGCATTCTGGCTTCAATGGCAATCTATGCTCCACAATCTCAGAATCCAAACCAGGCATGTCTTGATAGGACCAAGCAAACACATCTGAATATTCTTGAAGAAGATCAATCAACCCCTTCTTCATATTTGGACACAGTCGAGACCCAATCTTGACTTCCTTCACATCATCCTCAGAACCCAAGTTGACTAGTTCAATCTGCTCTTCGAATGGCTGAATGGCTTTTCCTTCATGCTCAAGAAGACGAGACAATTCATCACTCACTTCTTCATCACTTTCCTCCTCAGCCTCAAACACAGGGAATTCAAAATTTGGAGAAGGAGAAGGATCATTGTATTCAATGGGGTTAGAAACCAACATGCATAATGATTTGATATTTTTATTTTAGAGAAGTGAATTTGCAATCAAATATTATGCAGATGGACAATTATATTACTTATTTATGTTTTTTGTGATTACCATATTCAGAATAAAGCAAAAAAGTAAAAACAAAACATCATAGATATGGATGAATAGAATTATACTTTATTAATGATCAATTTGAAATGCCCAAACGATGTTCACTTCTCCCTTAGGCATAGGAGAAGGATTTTCAAAACAAATAAAAGCAATTACTTAGATGGATGCATAATAACAGGAATATCAACAGCAGTCCAATTATTGCAAGCCTTTCCATGCATCACAAAATTGGTGCAGTCTTCCTCTTCCTCATCCTCTAGCACAGCAGCTAAGTGTTGTTCAATGCCATGAATGAACCCTCCGCTATGGAAGATGGGTTGCATATCCTCTGATCTAGCAGCTGCCGATTCTTGCTGAAAACCCATACCGGTTCTATTCTTGTTATTGGAGACCTCTACCACCCATCCCCACTGATCAACAATTCCTTCTTCAACAATCTTCCTTGCATTTTTCAACCTCATCCTCATCCTCATCCTTAGCTTCAACATAAGAGAAAGATGACAGGTGGCTAACCAACAGTGCCTTCTCTCCGCCAACAATGACTAACTTCCCGTTCTTGACAAATTTGAGCTTCTGATGCAATGTGGAGGTAATAGCTCCCGCCTCATGGATCCATGGCCTTCCTAATAGACAACTGTAGGTCGGGTGGATATTCATTACTTGAAAAGTAATCTGGAAGTCACTCGGACCTATCTTTACTGGAAGGTCCACTTCACCAATCACCGTCTTGCGCGAACCGTCAAAGGCCTTGACAATCACGCCACTATATCTCATAGGCGCTCCTTGGTGTCGCATTACGCGAAAAACCGGCGGGAAACAAGAACAACAGAGTCGCCACCGTGCGTTATTTATCCCAAAAGAGGGAAAGGAAACGCTCAGAGTAAACCTGGGAAAAAGCATGGTCTCGCGACCAAAGAGAATGGGATCGGGAGTCGGTTATGCGAAGGGAAGGTATTAGCACCCCTACACATCCGTCGTACTCGACGGGATCCATGCACAGAAGGAAGGAAAATGGTTGCTAAAACACTGCTCATAAACAAACAAACACCGGCTGAAAGAGACACAAGAAAACAAACAAGACTGACTCGGCAGGATATCGCATCCTGGGCCTACTTAGTCTATCAAGCATAGACATCAGAGTCAAAGTAGTTCGAACTGGGGAAAACACATGCTCACTAGGATGTCGCATCCTATGCATACGTATCTTCTTGGATGAAGAATCAGAGCATCCGTAGCTCGGCTCACGCACACAAACAAAGCAACACAGGAAATCGACTGCTAATCGCTGAGCTTACGTCGAACTCCACACAAAAATGGGCAAACATGGAACCCGAACGCCAATGCTGGACTTACATCAGCTTCCGAACCAAACACACCCACACTGGAAACCAGATGCCACTTGATGGACTTATACCGGACTCCAAGCACACAACAAGAGGATACGGAATGCCAATCGTTGGGCTTACATCCATTTCCTGACACACACAAAGACAAAACAAAAAGAGCGCCCGGAGAGATCAGCTCATCTCCTGCCTACGTACCTCATCTGGTATGAGGATCAGGGCGACGTAATTCCCCTACGAAGGGACACAAGGTTAGCCTAACCAGATAACAGAGGGAGACACAACTAGGGAGACTAACTCGAGCCTAGATGTTATCATGCAAAATCATCCCTAAGTCAAGGTTTCTAGCTAACTTGCACAGGGAGCAAGCCTATCCTAATCAGCTCAAACAGCAAAGCAAACAATCACAAATAGCACACACTATATACACACAAGTAGGGCTCAATCAATGGGTTAGGCTGCAAGAGCAAGCCATCTGTATCTGGGTAATGGTAGCTCTTAACCTTGACATTGAGAGTCAAGGTGAAGCCAGATGAAAGGTGAGTGAAGATGAGACTTCACAGCTCTTATCCCTGGTCAGGGAGTGCTTCAAACAATGAAGTGTGGGTCCAGAAAGTGGGAACCCTTCTACACTTATGACACTGACTCAACTGATCTTGGGTTAATGTCCACAAGGCATCAACATGTGATGTGAGCCAAGGGACGACTCAACAGAATAGCAGGAGGTGGACTACACACCTCTTGTGTCTGCCAATTGCCTTAACAAAGGTCTTTACCTGCTTGGGGACAAAAATAAACAAGCACAAACATTGCCTCTTAAGGAGGACTTCAGACAGGTGCCTGGCCAGGTCTTCCAGACTACATGGAGAAGAGATCATTATACCTCAGTGCTCAAGCTAGCAAGCAAAGCACAATCAAGTTCACAAAGGAACTATAGCAACTAAGGTACATGAAATCAATCTAATATAGTCAGTACTCAGCTCAAACAATAAGCAAACAGACAATGTCAACAGTTAACTATACAGTCAAACAACAGTCAATGCACAAAGGTGCAAGCCACATGGCACAAACTCAAGTTTCAAATCCTATAAAAGAAACTCAAAGTTAGTCATAAACAAGCTACAAACCAACTCCAATTGAGTGCACATCATCAAGCATAAGCAAATTGTGCTCTTAACCTGAAACAAATCTCAAATGTGAGAACACAAGACCACTAGTACAAGACTAGGGTCAAAATGATATCAAAAAGTCAAAACAGAACATGAAACTTATCAAAAGTCAAGATCAATCAATTAAGAAACAAATCCAAGTGGTTTCACATTCATATCATTCATCATTATTATTTCATGAAGGAAAAGGCACAAAACATGCAATTTAGAACCTCAAAGGACCAAACAGAATGATCACAATCAAATCAATACCAAAACATTTCAATAAATCACCAAACAATTCATGATCAACCAGCATTCATAACATGTCAATCATACCAAATTTCAGCTCATTTGGATCAAGGGAAGCAGGTCAATGAAATTCATAAAGTCCAGACAAATTCAAGCAAGCTCATACAAAGCATCAAAACATGCATTCACTTCAACCAATCATAAAACAGAGACAAAACATGATAAATGAATGGGACTAAAACCATGATGCACTTCAAGATGTCTACAATTCTCATGCCAAATTTCACATCCATCCAATTAATAACCAGAATTTCACAAATCAAATGGGAACATGTATCACAAAAAGTCAACAAATGACTAAACAGCAAATAAAATCCCAATCAAATAGGAAATGGATTCAAAAATTCCAGAAAAATTTCACATGTATTCTTAACATTCACAAGTATTCTCATGCAAAAATCCAGCTCAATTCAAGTTCAACAAGCATAGAAAATAAAATCAAGAAGATGCACAAAGCATGGCATGGCATAAAATGTAACACCTCCAAAGATCATGTCATAACTCTCAATCCAGGAACTCAAAAATTACAAACCACATATCAAAATGCTCCTTAAGATGTCAAGATCAAGCACAAAAAAATTTCATGAATTTCTAATTAGGCATCAAGATTTTATGATCAAAAGAGTGAGCATGGTGCACAAAAGACACATTCAAACAAGCCCTAGCCAAATAATTTTTCCACACGTGCACAACATGATTAAAAATAACCAAAAAATAGAGCACATCATAAGGAGAATGGCACAAAAAATTGCATCAAATTTGGATCAAAATTGAAGGAGTTATGAATTTTCTAAGATCAGCATGGCAAAGTGAAATTAAAAATGAAATCAAAATGAAATAAAACAAATTAAATGTCACAATGGCAAACTGGTAAATATGAAGGTCTTTAAGTGAAACTCTGCGTTTGACTTACACGCGTGGCAGCGTGTGACTGGACGGAGGACGCGGTAAACCCAAATTCAAATGCAAGGCCAGGCCAATCAGATCTAAACGCGTCTGGGAAAATGTTCTTCGCATGTTCATAGTGTTCACCATCCAGAAATCCAGCAAGAACAAATCATCACGAAAATAGACAAATAGCATATGGATCGAACCGTCTAACCAAGCACATCAACAATATCCACATGATTCAACCTAATTCTAACTATATCAACGGGATCGATCGAATTAAGTTTCATATTCAAAGGTTCAAATCCAAATATCTCATTCAAAACCTAATGAAATTCAATTCTACAAGTTGCAGCATGCTCTACAATAGGAGATCTATCAAAGCCATATCATAGTTTTGAGAATTAGCTCGGTCGAGTTCTAACCGTTTGGATGATGCAGGTCTTGATTCGGTGATTTCAATGCTCCAAAGTGTGAAACAGATGCAGGTTAATGCTTAGGAAGATGATTGGAATAGGTACTTCAGCTCGATTATGCACCAGATCCAAGAATCATCAAACTGCCATGAGAGAGCTTGGATGCAACAGTCGAGAATCTTCAAGGATTTGGCCACGATTTTGTGCAACAGTTCCTCACCAATACCTGCAAAAGAAGATCAACACAAGTACCAGCAAAGAGAGTGAAGAAATTCAATGGAAAAGTGAAAAAAGTGTGAAAAAGTTTTGAAGAAAATTGAGAGAATTTGGTGATTTCTGAGTTTGGATCTGAAAAAGTGATTGTGATTAGGAGTTTCTGTTATGATTAGAGACTTTATATGGTGTGCTAATCCAAATGCTAATCAAGATTAAGCAAATATGATGTGAATTAGCAAAATGAAGTTTTATGCACAATTGTCCAAAATGGCCTTTTCACAATGCAGCCAATGTAACAGTAAAAGTCCACTTTGAGCAAGTCATATTTGTCATTTATAATGTGTTGGAATTGGTTTGGAGTGCAAATGCCATGTATTTCTCAAAAAACACATTTTTTCCCACCAAAATACAAATTAGTCCACTTGAAAAATGCCATTTTGATGTGTTGATTTTTAATGAAATGTAATGATGCAATGTGATGGTACATGTCAAATGTGACTTGCTCAAAAAAGAATCACCCAATTTGGCCTTTCCATTCAAAAGTTATGGCACTTTGAATTTCAACTTTTTCTGAAAATGATTTGATCATAACTTGCCAACCACACATGAGAAATGAGTGTTCTTGGACTTTTTGGAAAGGTGAGAACAAGATCTTCAACTTTCATGTTGGACAAAATTCCATTTGAAGCTTGTATGATGAAGTAAATTTGAGGAGAAGAACTTTCCATTTTTGGTAGTTTCCAATTACAGGTCACCTGCTATTTTTGGAAACTTTTCGTCTGACCTCAAATTCTTCAATCTTGATCTTTGAAATGTCAAAGGAGACTTATATGGACATGAATGAAGCCTTTCAAACCATCTCCCACCTTCAAATCCATAAAATCAGGCACAGTTGACCACAGTTGACTTTCTAGGGTTTCAGATGCAATTCAGCTTGACTGATGACTTCTGACCATCCAATCTTTGGTCAAACCACTTCAAAATGATCCCTAGGTCATGTGAATTTGTTAAACCAACCCTAGGGCTTTGTCTCCTTGAGAATTGTACATGCTTGCTTGTTTGATTGATTCTCCTGATCAGTTGACCTAATATTGTCTGAAGACTTGCACTTGGGCAAAGGACAATGCAATGTTATGCAATGGACTATGTTATGTTAATGACCTAATGTGAAATGTATGTACAAAAGGTAGGTGCAAATTTGAGGTGCTACAGCTGCCCCTATTCAATCAACTGGGAACCCGAACGGATGAGAGCAACGGCTATCAGACTTTCAGGGTAAACAGGGATTGAATACCAAGAACCGTAGAAATTTGCACACTGCGGGGATCCACCAACGGAAACATCCACTGGGATCTGATATTTTGACTGAGGATTTTGATTTTCCTGATTCTTTTTCTAAAGGTACTGTCACATCCAGACATCACAACACGATGAAAGGGAATGGGAATCACAGCTAGATGCCAACGGACAACTAGGAAAAACTCAACGTTTACCAAAACCAACGGAGAGGTAACCAGACATCAACGGACGACGGATGAACTGGGAAAGATACAACCACATGTCAGCGGACATAGTGGGAAAAACTCAACGTTTACCAAAACCAACGGAGAGGTAACTCTACTAGGGACGACCAGGAAAAACTCGACGTTTACCAAAACCAACGGAGAGGTAACCAGACATCAACGGACGACGGATGAACTGGGAAGACTCGACCAGACGTCATCGGACGAAAGGGAGAAGCTCGACGTTTATCGACACCAACGGAGAAGGAGACCAGACATCAATGGACGACGGATGAACTGGGAAGACTCGACCAGACGTCAACGGACGAAAGGGAGAAGCTCGACGTTTATCGACACCAACGGAGAAGGAGACCAGACATCAACGGACGACGGATGAACTGGAAAGACTTGACCAGACGTCAACGGACGAAAGGGAGAAGCTCGACGTTTATCGACACCAACGGAGAAGGATACCAGACATCAACGGACGACGGATGAACTGGGGAAAATACAACTAGATATCAACGGATAACTAGGAAAAACTCGATGTTTATCGACACCAACGGAGAGGAGGACCCTGAGGGGAATCATCAGGCAATGCCAAATGATCTGTGGGGAACAAGCAACTATACGTCATCGGACGCATAGGAAAAACTCGACGTTTATCGACACCAACGGAGAGGAGGAAATCTTCTGGGGACGACCCTGTGGGGAAAGATATCAACTATACGCCAACAGACGCATAGGAAAAACTCGACAGCGAGCAAACAGGAAGGAACACCAAGGATACCGGGTTGTAGGTATGAAACGGGTGACCGACCAAAGCGTGAATTGGTTTGTATTCTAAAACACTCATCATCCTGAAGAGGGCTAGAAAAGCAGTCTTGTTAAAGGATGGACATCCGATTCCACAGGGAATACGAATCCTACTCAGCTGGGGAGGACGACTTCGACCCAAGAGCGCATGAAATATATTATCTATAGCCGTCAAAACGTAGATAATACACTCGCATGGAAAATTATCCATAACCGGGCTGGAGGTTGTAAAATGGATAGATCGACCGAAAAGAAAGGCATCGGGGTACCAGACTAGGTATGCAAAGATGACCAATCAAAAGGGGAAACCACAAACATTACCAGCAAACGGCGAATGAAAGAGGACCCACTGGGGATAAGGTTGCTGACTCGGAGCAAATATCCAAAGGTGAAAACCCGCTGGGGGATAAGATTGCTTAATCAAAGCAAATATCCGAAAGGGGAAGGGAATATCAATACCGACTGGATAATGATAACCACAAAGAGGGGATTACATCTACCGGTTAGTAGGTAGAAAACCACGGAACAGTAACCGTCATCACTAGGATGAGCACAAGAGGTTAACTCCACCACGGGGAGAACAGAGGATTCACATCTACCGGTTAGTAGGTAGAAGACCACAAAGATAGGACTTACCGCTACCGGTTCGTAGGTAGAGGCCATCAAAATCTGCTGAGGATAAGATGAATGATTACCGGTTAGTGAGCAACCATTCATTTATACCACAGGGAAGCACAAAAGACAGCCCAAGGAAGCCAATTTAGGATCGATCCAAAAAGGCAGACTGAATCAAGACTCATCCTAATGAGGAAAGAACTCAATAGGGCAAACCCATCCCATTAGGTATGGGGAGGGAACGGAAACAACCGTCATCCACGAGGATAAAACTCAGTGGGGAGCGCAGAAGGAAATGGTAGACACTTTCTGCTTAAGGGGTAAACTCTACATGGAGAGATCAGACATACCCACATCTGCTGGGGGAATGGATCCAAGCATGCCAAATGTTACCAATTCTGGGGAGTAACACTGTCGGGGATACCCACTCGACTAAAGAGTCACTTGTTGGGGAAACACCTCTCTCAACCCTGCTGGGGAACCCAATTCCGAAATCAATCCAAAGGCGCGAGGCTAAACTCCTTCCAACATCCATTCTCGGATGGTCACCACGGCCTGGGCTAATGGATATGCTTGCAATGCTGATGCATGAGTTTTTTTTTAGCGTAATGCCCCATGGTTATGGAAATGCTACGCACTAGTGATGCAATATGCTATGCTTATCTACATGATGAATGCATAAAAAACACATCTCCTTCAGAGACAACACCGGGGAGCTCCAAGAACTGCGCTGAAGCTTTCATTACCACGTCCATTTCCACCCTGCTGGGAAAAGACAAACCTCGCTGGGGAGACAGCTTCAGACTTGGAAAACAAACACAACTCCTCTGGGGGTATGGTGTACTTCAGGCTTGCTGAGGAGGCACCGATCTCGAATCTGCTAGGGAGATAACCCTCTCACACCCACTGGGGAAATACAGCCTATTGGACATGGGCCACCTGTTGAGTCGCCGAACAGCGGCGTCCATCGTCCACCCACAGTGTCGGCTTTCCACTTTTGAGAACTCCCAGACTCATCTGGACTTTTCTGATTCATCCCACGAAGATCGAATTCCTGGGATTCATACAACCTTTCCAGTCCTTAGGCTTTGAAGAGTCTTCTTGATTAGCTTTCAGGGATCGTCGTCACAACTCTGTCACGGGCCTTTCACCGTTCGTCTTTCCATTGCCCCTGGTCGGGCTCTGCAGGGATCTCCTTTGTCAAAAGGTTTCATACCACTACCTGCCAGCGAATGAAGATATCTAACAGTACCTGCACAAGAGATTGTTAGATAAAAGCGTGCCCCAGGCGTGCCCCATATTTCAACATCTAGGTCACTCAATCCTCCGAATAAGATTTCCAGATTTCAATCTTATAAGCACGCATCGGAAGGGACCTCTATGCTTCAAAATGCAAATATTCTTATCAAAACGAACGGATGTTTTCGTAATCAAAGCGGTAATGAAAACAAAAACAAAACTATTTGACTGAACACGCATTTATTGACTGAAAAAGGGTGGCTCAGAATCGAGCAACACACAGGAAGCAAACCCTGGAAAGAGGTGATTGCGCACAAAAGGAAAAAACCTATCCTAATGGCAATGTGAAACCGTGATCTCATCGGGTTCCAACTCGATTACACCCCATATGTCCTCAAGACTTTCCGCACTTTCGGCCTTCTAAACCAGACGCTTCCGATCGATCTCTGTCGGAGATTAGCCGAGTCATCTAAAGCTCAAACGATCATGCTAGACGCAGTTGTTCGTTTCAGTCCCTCTTTTGCCTGGACCGCCCTTTCGGGTTTCAGTCCACCGGGATACCCTTTTTTGCCCAAGTCACCCTTGTGGGGTTTTCGACTTGCCGGGTGTACAGTTCTTTTCTTTTATTATCCCTAACTTTTGCCCGAACCTTTTCTCTTTTTATTTTGG
This sequence comes from Lathyrus oleraceus, assembly GCF_024323335.1. Lineage (NCBI taxonomy): Eukaryota > Viridiplantae > Streptophyta > Magnoliopsida > Fabales > Fabaceae > Lathyrus > Lathyrus oleraceus. The sequence continues at coordinate 65,176,457 of NC_066579.1, read as the reverse complement.
TTCGCCGGGATGCCCTTTTTTGCCTGGACTCTTTTATTCTTTTTGTCCAGCGGGTCTCTTTTTACGAAGTATTTTCTAACTGCGTCCGCATTCACAGGGGATGGAAAATCCTCGCCACTCATGGTTGTCAGCAACAAGGCTTTGTCGGAGAAAGCCTTCTTGACCATGCTGGGGATTCATGACTGTATATCCACTTGCCCCACGATCGTCTTGAGGAAGAAGGATCCTTTTCAACACCACATCTCTTCCATGGCACGCACGAGATCGCACTTCTTAGTTAACAACACGCTTCATTTACTGGGTACAACTGCCCCACGACAAGTAACTGTCAGCCTCTTTTCGCAATCAGGCTCAATGCGTCATACTGAGTCCTCATCCACTCGTCCTTTTTCAAGTTTACGTCCAACGGGACCCCATGACGAAACCTGAATCTCAAATGGTAGTACAACCTTCATCCCATATCTGAGTGAGAAAGGCGTCGCCCCAGTAGATGCACGTACCGAAGTACGACACTCAGGATACCAACTTCGTACTCAGTCACCATCGTTGGTGCATTCAAATGTTATCGGGGAAGCACTAGCTCATTCACTTTAAATTCTCCCCATCAGACATCAGAATCCGTTCGGATTCAGGGTCAGGCCCCTCCTCCGGGATCGGTCACTCTCAATCTTTCGATTCGAGTACCTCGAGATGTCCTCATCAGGGACTTCAGACTTCCTTGGTTGAGAATCATCAATGGGTTGTTGGGCGAGATAACCATACAATACCCTCCTCTTAGTTGCTTTCTAGGAGGTATACTGAATATCGTATTCAGTCGACACCATTTGCCCTCTCGCAACCCGTCCGTTCAATGCTGTCTCCTCAAGCACATACTTGATCAGATCCATTTTGGACATCCATAAAGTGGTATGAATCAGCATACTGTCTCAGTCGGCGAGCAGCCTATGCCAAAGTACATCAAGTTTTCTCGAGCAGTGAGTGTATTGTTTCACAGTCAATAAACTTTTTGCTTAGGTAAATTGCATGCTCTTTTCGACAAGACTCGTCATGCTGACCCAATACACCTCATAGACCCCTTGAGGGCTGTCAAGTACCAGATCAACATTTATTCCTTCCACGGGAGGCGTCAGAATCAGAGGTTCCTGCTGCTCATTCTTTTACCTTTCCATGCCCCTTGGCAGTCATCATTCCACCTGACCATGTGATTTCTCTTGCTTTTGGTTCAGGCGTTTTTTGCTCTGTTCTTTTTTATTTTATTTTTTATTTTTATTTTTATTTTTTGCAGGATCAACCTCGATTCCTCTTTCGTTCACGATAAGCCTCGGCAACTTACCGGACAGCACTCCACAAGTGCACTGATTCGGACTCAACCTCAGTCTGAGTTGTCTCAACCCGGTCAAACGACGTGCCCCTGACTAACCAGATGCCCTTTTTCTGCTTGGGACTTTGTTATCATGTCATCAACATAGCATTTGATTCCACGATGAATCATATCATGAAACAAAGTCACCCTGATACGTGGCACCGGTGTTCCTGAGACCGATTGGCATCGCCTTCGCTCTTGACACTCGCCTCCAGGCGGAACCAACTTTCACTTCCTTTCTGACCTCGGCGGCGCCTGGATTATCAATCTTGAAGCGCTCCTCGTGCGGTTGAATCACCTTCTCCTCTTGTCTTAACAGCCTGGCTAATTCCAGCAGATCACAATCTTCTTCGCCTTCTTCTTCGGCATGATAGATCGGATTGTCGAAGTCATGCAAAGGTGTAACCAAATTGTTATCGATGAGATCAGGATGGTAATCACTTTTGAGGTCGGAACCAAATGACTCAAAAGGAAAGAGAATAAAAACATTGCCATTTTTATTTTTATTTTTTAAAACTGCACAAAGTGGAAAACAGGGAACACCTCTTTAATCACAAAAACATCCATTTATTACTGATGCACAATGTTGCACAATGAAACACATGAGATGGCCCTTACAATGGACCATTACGTTTCGGGCAAAACGCATGGCTTTCATGCAAACAAAATAAAACCAGAAATCCTACACCTCAGGATGAGTGACAGTGGTGATTTTGGAGGCCTTCCAGTTGCCTGGTACGCACGACTTTATCCACAACTCGAGCTCGCGGTCACGGTCGGTCTCTTCACTCACTGAACAAGCATGATCAGAATCCAGCATTCCTGCACTGACAAAGATGTACGGCAGACGACGTCCTCTGTTTGGTCTAGACGACTCTTGATCTGGATAGCCAATCCCGAACATGTCTGCCTTTACCACTATGTCAATGATCCTGCCCCAGCCTTGGGCCTCTTGGTTCTTCACCACCTCCAAAGCTTGTTTATAAGAAGAAATTGACAACTTCTTCTCCTTCTCAGTAACAACAACATTCTCCACCTTGACGGTTTCGATTGCTTGACTGTGTGTTTCAAATTTTTCACTGTCCATTTCCACCATCTTCTGGGTCGTGTCTCTCATCAATCCCTCTGTGGTGGCAGCCGCACAACAAATATCAACAACAGGGAGAACTCCATCCTGCATCAGAGGTTTTGGGACCGCATGCATCGGACCCTTTAACTGATCTTCCTCAGTCACCCTCATTCCTCTCTTGACCTTTTTCACCATCTTCATCTTTACAGGACCCCGCCTGGGTACAGGGTTGGCCTCCCCATTCATTATCTGTGCCAAGCTGATGGTCTTGGATTCCACCATGTCTTGGACGACATGCTTGAAAGCCCTACAACCCTCAATACTGTGCCCGGGTGCCTCAGAATGAAACTCGCACCTGGCATTCTCATCGTAGTGTGCAGGCCTCCGCTGCCGTTCTATGGGAATCAATATCCTCGGCCGGACTAACCCCAAATCCCTCAATCTTCTGAACAGAAGGGTATAAGTCACAGGCGGCTCCTCAAACTGACGATCCTCCTTCTTCTTCTTCACCTGGCTCTTAGCTCTCGGTGCCTTCTGTTGAGGTGGTGGTTGTTGCTGCGGTACAGGTGGATTACCAACAAGAGTGGTTACAGTGACAGCATAAGGGTGATAACGATCCTGACTGCGTTCCCTTTTTACCGGCATACCAACTGACTCAACCTCCTTCTTGAACGGACCACTGTCAGAGGGTTTCTTGGCTACGGTACCAAAGGGTTTGTTCACTTCGGAGGACGGAGCCTTCCCCTGAACTTTCTCCACTATCAGCCATTTCTCAATCTTGTCCAATCTCTCAGCCATGGCTTTCTGCCCCAAGGCAAGCCCTTGCACAACACTGAACAAATCCCTCACCATCTCTTTCAGTTCAAGGATGTCGGCGTTGGGAGGATCTATCAGTTTGGATTTGTTGCCCCTAGCAGGATATATGAGCAAACGAGCTATACACACTGGTTGACACCTACAAAACAGCAAATGGGTTAGTATGACTCACACATGCAATGTCTATCCGTACCAGGAATATTCCTTCCTTTGATTCTAGCGTCACTGAGACAAATAATTTTTCATCAATAACAATCTGACATCTGGATGTCTCTCAACCAGAATCTCAATCAACAATGGACCCTGAGTACGGATCGACATGGGTTGAATGCAGATGAATGCAAAATGGGATGATGCAAATGCATGAATGAAGGTCACTGTGCCATCTAGTCAGCTGAAGACCCATTCTCTGAACCATTCACAGTCAACTGAGTCACCATAAATCCGACTTGGGGAGTTCCGAAATAAACGGAACCGGAGATTACATCATCATCACAGAAACATCCGCTGAACGGATGACAGCCAGATCCTCTGAACAGGTACTCTCAAATTCAACCCGGGGATCCGAAATAAACGGAACCCGCTGATAAACCACGGACAGAACTCCGGCGTCCCAGAAATAAATGTCCATAATTCACAGTCGCCATCAGTACCAAGAGTCACCAACAAGTCACCGACTGTACCTGTTAAAATGATCATTCCCTCCCCACTCACGGGTGTCATCTAGGCCAGGGTAAAGTCAAGAGAAACGCAGCATAAATAACCTTTCATAGAATATCATTATATACACACCCGAAGTATATAACGATAATACCCCACCAGGGTCTGAACTGCTCGTGATATCAATGTTCCGCTAAGTGGCGCATACCACCTGCTTCCCATGAATCACTTTATTCCTAGGTTTCCTAGATTTCACTCATAGCATGGGTATTGGGCCTTTTACCTCGAGTAACTCCCACCCCAAACAGAGGAACACAGCACAGCCAGCACAGATGAATATGAATGAATGCAAACATTAATGCACACAATTAATGCAAACAAGAAATGCACATATATACAAATGAATGCAATAAATAAAGCAGCACAAAGCAACCAAAACCCTAACCTAGAGAACGCTAGGAGAGACTCGCTTAGGGAAGATGGACCAGCACAGGTCAACTTCTCCTATTCCCCAGCAGAGTCGCCAGCTGTCGCATTACGCGAAAAACCGGCGGGAAACAAGAACAACAGAGCCGCCACCGTGCGTTATTTATCCCAAAAGAGGGAAAGGAAACGCTCAGAGTAAACCTGGGAAAAAGCATGGTCTCGCGACCAAAGAGAATGGGATCGGGAGTCGGTTATGCGAAGGGAAGGTATTAGCACCCCTACGCATCCGTCGTACTCGACGGGATCCACGCACAGAAGGAAGGAAAATGGTTGCTAAAACACTACTCATAAACAAACAAACACCGGCTGAAAGAGACACAAGAAAACAAACAAGACTGACTCGGCAGGATATCGCATCCTGGGCCTACTTAGTCTATCAAGCATAGACATCAGAGTCAAAGTAGTTCGAACTGGGGAAAACACATGCTCGCTAGGATGTCGTATCCTATGCATACGTATCTTCTTGGATGAAGAATCAGAGCATCCGTAGCTCGGCTCACGCACACAAACAAAGCAACACAGGAAATCGACTGCCAATCGCTGGGCTTACGTCGAACTCCACACAAAAATGGGCAAACATGGAACCCGAACGCCAATCGCTGGACTTACATCAGCTTCCGAACCAAACACACCCACACTGGAAACCAGATGCCACTTGATGGACTTATACCGGACTCCAAGCACACAACAAGAGGATATGGAATGCCAATCGCTGGGCTTACATCCATTTCCTAACACACACAAAGACAAAACAAAAAGAGCGCCCGGAGAGATCAGCTCATCTCCTGCCTACGTACCTCATCTGGTATGAGGATCAGGGCGACGTAGTTCCCCTACGAAGGGACACAAGGTTAGCCTAACCAGATAACAGAGGGAGACACAACTAGGGAGACTAACTCGAGCCTAGATGTTATCATGCAAAATCATCCCTAAGTCAAGGTTTCTAGCTAACTTGCACAGGGAGCAAGCCTATCCTAATCAGCTCAAACAGCAAAGCAAACAATCACAAATAGCACACACTATATACACACAAGTAGGGCTCAATCAATGGGTTAGGCTGCAAGAGCAAGCCATTTGTATCTGGGTAATGGTAGCTCTTAACCTTGACATTGAGAGTCAAGGTGAAGCCAGATGAAAGGTGAGTGAAGATGAGACTTCACAGCTCTTATCCCTGGTCAGGGAGAGCTTCAGACAATGAAGTGTGGGTCCAGAAAGTGGGAACCCTTCTACACTTATGACACTGACTCCACTGATCTTGGGTTAATGTCCACAAGGCATCACCATGTGATGTGAGCCAAGGGACGACTCAACAGAATAGCAGGAGGTGGACTACACACCTCTTGTGTCTGCCAATTGCCTTAACAAAGGTCTTTACCTGCTTGGGGACAAAAATAAACAAGCACAAACATTGCCTCTTAAGGAGGACTTCAGACAGGTGCCTGGCCAAGTAACAGGCCAGGTCTTCCAGACTACATGGAGAAGAGATCATTATACCTCAGTGCTCAAGCTAGCAAGCAAAGCACAATCAAGTTCACAAAGGAACTATAGCAACTAAGGTACCTGAAATCAATCTAATATAATCAGTACTCAGCTCAAACAATAAGCAAACAGACAATGTCAACAGTTAACTATACAGTCAAACAACAGTCAATGCACAAAGGTGCAAGCCACATGGCACAAACTCAAGTTTCAAATCCTACAAAAGAAACTCAAAGTTAGTCATAAACAAGCTACAAACCAACTCCAATTGAGTGCACATCATCAAGCATAAGCAAATTGTGCTCTTAACCTGAAACAAATCTCAAATGTGAGAACACAAGACCACTAGTACAAGACTAGGGTCAAAATGATATCAAAAAGTCAAAACAGAACATGAAACTTATCAAAAGTCAAGATCAATCAATTAAGAAACAAATCCAAGTGGTTTCACATTCATATCATTCATCATTATCATTTCATGAAGGAAAAGGCACAAAACATGCAATTTAGAACCTCAAAGGACCAAACAGAATGATCACAATCAAATCAATACCAAAACATTTCAATAAATCACCAAACAATTCATGATCAACCAGCATTCATAACATGTCAATCATACCAAATTTCAGCTCATTTGGATCAAGGGAAGCAGGTCAATGAAATTCATAAAGTCCAGACAAATTCAAGCAAGCTCATACAAAGCATCAAAACATGCATTCACTTCAACCAATCATAAAACAGAGACAAAACATGATAAATGAATGGGACTAAAACCATGATGCACTTCAATATGTCTACAATTCTCATGCCAAATTTCACATCCATCCAATTAATAACCAGAATTTCACAAATCAAATGGGAACATGTATCACAAAAAGTCAACAAATGACTAAACAGCAAATAAAATCCCAATCAAATAGGAAATGGATTCAAAAATTCCAGAAAAATTTCACATGTATTCTTAACATTCACAAGTATTCTAATGCAAAAATCCAGCTCAATTCAAGTTCAACAAGCATAGAAAATAAAATCAAAAAGATGCACAAAGCATGGCATGGCATAAAATGTAACACCTCCAAAGATCATGTCATAATTCTCAGTCCAGGAACTCAAAAATTACAAACCACATATCAAAATGCTCCTTAAGATGTCAAGATCAAGCACGAAAAAATTTCATGAATTTCTAATTAGGCATCAAGATTTTATGATCAAAAGAGTGAGCATGGTGCACAAAAGACACATTCAAACAAGCCCTAGCCAAATAATTTTTCCACACGTGCACAACATGATTAAAAATAATCAAAAAATAGAGCACATCACAAGGAGAATGGCACAAAAAATTGCATCAAATTTGGATCAAAATTGAAGGAGTTATGAATTTTCTAAGATCAGCATGGCAAAGTGAAATTAAAAATGAAATCAAAATGAAATAAAACAAATTAAATGTCACAATGGCAAACTGGTAAATATGAAGGTCTTTAAGTGAAACTCTGCGTTTGACTTACACGCGTGGCAGCGTGTGACTGGACGGAGGACGCGGTAAACACAAATTCAAATGCAAGGCCAGGCCAATCAGATCTAAACGCGTCTGGGAAAATGTTCTTCGCATGTTCATAGTGTTCACCATCCAGAAATCCAGCAAGAACAAATCATCACGAAAATAGACAAATAGCATATGGATCGAACCGTCTAACCAAGCACATCAACAATATCCACATGATTCAACCTAATTCTAACTATATCAACGGGATCGATCGAATTAAGTTTCATATTCAAAGGTTCAAATCCAAATATCTCATTCAAAACCTAATGAAATTCAATTCTACAAGTTGCAGCATGCTCTACAATAGGAGATCTATCAAAGCCATATCATAGTTTTGAGAATTAGCTCGGTCGAGTTCTAACCGTTTGGATGATGCAGGTCTTGATTCGGTGATTTCAATGCTCCAAAGTGTGAAACAGATGCAGGTTAATGCTTAGGAAGATGATTGGAATAGGTACTTCAGCTCGATTATGCACCAGATCCAAGAATCATCAAACTCCCATGAGAGAGCTTGGATGCAACAGTCGAGAATCTTCAAGGATTTGGCCACGATTTTGTGCAACAGTTCCTCACCAATACCTGCAAAAGAAGATCAACACAAGTACCAGCAAAGAGAGTGAAGAAATTCAATGGAAAAGTGAAAAAAGTGTGAAAAAGTTTTGAAGAAAATTGAGAGAATTTGGTGATTTCTGAGTTTGGATCTGAAAAAGTGATTGTGATTAGGAGTTTCTGTTATGATTAGAGACTTTATATGGTGTGCTAATCCAAATGCTACTCAAGATTAAGCAAATATGATGTGAATTAGCAAAATGAAGTTTTATGCACAATTGTCCAAAATGGCCTTTTCACAATGCAGCCAATGTAACAGTAAAAGTCCACTTTGAGCAAGTCATATTTGTCATTTATAATGTGTTGGAATTGGTTTGTAGTGCAAATGCCATGTATTTCTCAAAAAACACATTTTTTCCCACCAAAATACAAATTAGTCCACTTGAAAAATGCCATTTTGATGTGTTGATTTTTAATGAAATGTAATGATGCAATGTGATGGTACATGTCAAATGTGACTTGCTCAAAAAAGAATCATCCAATTTGGCCTTTCCATTCAAAAGTTATGGCACTTTGAATTTCAACTTTTTCTGAAAATGATTTGATCATAACTTGCCAACCACACATGAGAAATGAGTGTTCTTGGACTTTTTGGAAAGGTGAGAACAAGATCTTCAACTTTCATGTTGGACAAAACTCCATTTGAAGCTTGTATGATGAAGTAAATTTGAGGAGAAGAACTTTCCATTTTTGGCAGTTTCCAATTACAGGTCACCTGCTATTTTTGGAAACTTTTCGTCTGACCTCAAATTCTTCAATCTTGATCTTTGAAATGTCAAAGGAGACTTATATGGACATGAATGAAGCCTTTCAAACCATCTCCCACCTTCAAATCCATAAAATCAGGCACAGTTGACCACAGTTGACTTTCTAGGGTTTCAGATGCAATTCAGCTTGACTGATGACTTCTGACCATCCAATCTTTGGTCAAACCACTTCAAAATGATCCCTAGGTCATGTGAATTTGTTAAACCAACCCTAGGGCTTTGTCTCCTTGAGAATTGCACATGCTTGCTGGTTTGATTGATTCTCCTGATCAGTTGACCTAATTTTGTCTGAAGACTTGCTACACTTGGTATGACAACTTTGATAAGGTTAACTTTGGAAGCACATTCAGCGAGGATCCGGTGTCAACTAGTACATTGGATAAAGCGTCATCTTTGTAGTTCATAGAGATATGCAAAGCCAAGTTATGATTCCTACCCTCCTTAGGGAGTTCCTCATCACAAAAACTGAGATTATTACAGGAAGTGATGTTAGCCACAATATGATCAAACTGATCCACCGTAATATCATGTTCTACAAAAGCTTGCTCAAGAACTCTTTCCAGTTCTTCTCTGTGTGCTTCCGAATTCATTAGCAGAGACAATACTGAAATCTTTGAGGGGGTTTGAAGCAGTTGCTTCATCATCATCGTTAGTCTTCAAATTGCTGGATTCACCAGACTGACTCTTTGGAGCACTAACTGGATCTACAGCGGGCACTTCCACCTTCTTACCGACTGAACAATCTTCTACATCTTTTGGGAACATCGGCCCAAACACTCGACCACTGCGGGTTACTTGAGTAACATCAACAATGCTTATGACAGAACTGGTCGTAGGTGATTGAACCTCTTGACCATCTTTCAACATAGTTGCATTGTACTAATAAGGAGCAGCTTTATCAGATGCGTACAGGACTGGACCCACCAACCGTATGACCAACGGTGATACTGATCTCTTGCTGATACTGTTACTGTTGTTGCTATCATATTGAATCACCACTCTCTCTGGTGTCTTGAATACTGGCACTATCACATTAACATCATCATCTATGTGACGTGATTGAACAATTTGTATCAAGCCTTCATCCATCAACCGCTGGATATCCCTCTTCACAATCATACAACCTCTAGGATTAACATTGTAGATAGCACAACCATCATGGTCATGCTCACAATCGCTCACCAAGAAAATATCCTTGTGCATCGTCACCAAGGACCTTCTAATGAAGCGTACATCGAATACCTTGACGATACCTCCTCTCTAGACAACCGTCCTTCTCAGACACCTTCTTCTAGCCTCATCCCCATGTTTACCATTTTGGTAAAATCATTGGGGGCACTGGCAATCATCCGCTCGTAGTAAAATGAGCTCAGGGTCTTCAGGAAAATTTTGGTCATCTCCTTTTCCTCTAGAGGAGGGGTAATTTAAGCAGCAAGTTCTCTCCACCTCTGAGCATACTCCTTGAATGTATCCTTATCCTTCTGAGACAATGATCTCAACTGATCTCTATCGGGAGCCATATCAACATTATATTTATACTGCTTCACAAATGCTTCGCCCAAATCGTTGAACGTGCGGATGCTCGCACTATCCAACCCCATGTACCACCTCAGAGCGGCACCAATCAGCCTGTCTTGAAAGTAATGGATCAACAGCTGATCATTGTCCATTTGAGTAGACATCTTTCGGGCATACATCACCAAATGACTGAGTGGACATGTGTTCCCTTTGTACTTTTCAAAGTCAGGCACTTTGAACTTCACTAGAATCTCCATATTCGGCACAAGACATAGCTCAACAGCACTCTTCCCAAATAGGTCCTTACCTCTCAAAGTTTTCAACTTCTTGTGTAGCTCAAGAAATTGATCTTTCATTTCATCCATCTTCTCATACACATCCGGGCCTTCAGACGGATAGGAATGATACATGGTGTCTTCCACACGAGGTAAGGTATGCACAACAGGCGGTGGCACATGTATAACTAGGCTAGATGCTGGCATAGAAGCAAATGTAGGCATAAAGCCTTCAGGCACGAAGTTTGGTGGCATTCCCCACGGGAATCCGGCAGGCATGTTGGGCGCAAAGTGAGCAGCAGTTGCGAGAATAGTAGAGGTAGCCACCTCTGAAATAACAGTCCTCTGAGGAGGAGGAGTTGCAGGCGTTGGAGAAGACTGGCTCTGCGCCGCTAAAACTGACTCTATCATGGAAGACAGGTGGGCGATCTCCTCTTTCAAGTCTCTATTCTCTTGCTCAAGATGTTCCATAATTCTGGAGTGATTGGCGCGAGTATTGTACCGATGAGTCAGCTTCGCTGAAGCACAGAAGAAACACCAATGAGACATCTGGCGAAAGAGAAACCTGCTTATGCAAATGATGCATGAAATGCAATGCTTGATTATTTTTATTTCCAAGGAACTTACTATGTTATTTGCAAATTTATATTTAACAATAATTGCAACAATTTGATATGACTATAAAAAAATCTCTTTTATTTATACTAATTGGAAGGATTACACTGAGTACAATTTCAGAAACCAAATTAAAAATACAAGAGAAAAGGAGACTAGTCATCCTAAGGATCCCTAACAACAACGTCAGAAGATTTGACTGTAGGCGCGTACTTCCTTCGAATGCGTCGGATGTTGGTCTCAAAAGAAGTCTTCATCTGAGTCTTCTCGAGGACAAGCTGATCAACAATCTTCTTCCAAGCAACGGAAGGCTGAGGCATGCTAGAGGAAGATGAAACCTCCGACTCTCTCTGTCTCTTTGTCACTCGATCTTCAAGTAGCCCAATAAGTGCATCTTTGTCCTTAGACTCAAGTTGCAACTCCTCATGCTTTTTGCTCAAAGCATGGAACTGCTCTTCCCACATTTCCTTCTCTCGCTTCATCTTGGCGAATGCGTCTTCTAACTCCTCTATATCTTATTTAGGGAGAGTCAATGACTCAGCCACAACCATAGACATAGGTTTCTCACAAGGATAAGGCATCTTCAATTCCAAAGTTATTTTCTTCACCCAAAGAGTGTAAGCTTCCAAAGCTACACAATTGCACGGACCAAGCTCGGATCCTTCCTTTCCTATGCACATTATGCCAAGCTTGCACAATCTTCTTCTTCAAACATTGGGGATCTTTACCCTCTTGATATAAAAAACCTTCTAACAAAGTGTTATTAGGTTTGTCTCTCAAGGGGAACCCAAGTTGATGACGAGCCAAAGCAGGGTTGTAGTTGATTCCTCCTTGTGTACCAATGAGAGGCACATTAGATAATTTACCACAACAATCAATAATCTCCAAGCTACTCAATGAAGAATCATACCAAACTATATCATGATTAGTGAGAGACATAAGTCTCTGAGACCACCGTAGACATTGTTTGTTCTCCACAAAAGCAGGTGTCTGAGGCAAGTGTGAAATAAACCACTTGTACAGAAGAGGAATGCAATAGACAATAGTTCCACCACCTTTAAAATTCCTTAGATGCAAAGAGAAGTACATATCACCCAACAAAGTAGGAACATGATTCCCCATCAAGAAAATTCTAACGGCGCTAACATCAACAAAACCGTCAATGTTAGGGAACAAAGCTAAACAATAGATGAGCAACACAAAGATAGCTTTAAAAGCGTCCACACTATCGGCTTGAGAAAAGGCATAGCTTTCTTGATGAGGAAATCAGATGGAAACCCAAACAATCCTCCTTTCTTCGCCCAATAAGCCTTTATCTCAGACTTCTTCAAGTGAAGAGCTTCACCAATAAGATGAGATCTGGGAATCTCTTCAAATCCTCTAAACAACATTTTGTTAGAAACAGGTATTCCCAAGAGATAGGCATACTCCTCCAACGTAGGCACTAGCTGATAATCGGGAAAAGTGAAGCAACGGTAGAGAGGATCATAGAATATGACTAACACACTCAAATGTCCTTCAACCATATCAGCAGACAAGATGGACAGAAGCTTCCCATGATGTTGTTTGAAGTACAAGGGATCTAATACAAAAGATACTAGCTTCCTTAACTCTTTCAATTTGGGACATCTGAAACTATACTTCTTAGTGTTCCTTCATCCACAATCCATGGTCTGAAAATATTTGCAAATAATACCTCAGTTCCTTGAAATTTTCATGTGATGAATGTTATGATGCTCATGAATGCATGAATGCAACAATCACAAATAAGGGATCACACACAAGGCAAACAAAGGTCAAGGGATGAATCAAGTCATTGTCAAGATCAATCATCCATTTTGGTGGATTATGGTTTACACCTTATCAACACCCAAGTTCCATTGATATTGATAAAACTTGATTGGATCAACCAAGAATCAAGGGTTTGTTGTGAGTCACGAGCATGGAGTCTGGGTAAGAACCATCCCAAAGGAGTAAACTAAGGATATTAACCTGTAGATCATGTTCTAAAAAGTTCCCATAGTCTTAATTCCATCTATCGGATTTACAGGTTAGGATGACTGACCCATCAACCCATAATATTCTCAAGAGAAACTCGTCTGAGTGTAGTATCGCATAACAACTGTGATCAAGTCTACACTTGGACAGTCTCCGCACTACGTCCTAAATAGGCCATGAGGGGTTAAATGTTCTACGTTCCTCAGCTTATCGGACCCCATATTAGAGATAGTAATGCCTAACCACAAATACTTGTGTGACATTTCCAAATCCAAAAGGGTCTCCACTGAGTAGATGGATCTCAAGCCAACTTGTTAAGGACTATTCCACACAATTCGAACATGACTATACCATCCTTCTATCTTAATTGCACTCAAGTTCGGGTTAGAACTTCTCTCACAACTCAGAGATCACCAAGCACAACAAGCAGATTATATCATACAAACCAATATACATGCATCAAACATACAATTATATACACACAACAAAGTAGGCTAAACCCACTGGAGACTACTCCCAGCAGAGTCGCCACTTAATTTCTGTAGCGGTAAATTCATGATCGTCAAGCTATGGATAAACAAGACATCAAATAACAAGAGTCGCCACCACGATTTTATTGTTACCAAGGGAAAAGGGAAAAGTACGAACAAAACCCAAGAATAAGAAGTTTTCAAATCAAAACTAATAAAATTCCAGAGATTACAAGTAAGGGGGTTGGTTACACAGAGGGAAGGTGTTAGCACCCAAAGTGTCCTAGGTACTCCTAGGGAGCCCTTTCTTGTGTGCATATGTGTTTTTGTACAAATGATGTTTGCAAGCAAATAGAATGGGAGGAATGAGAAAAGAATTCATTCATTATATTTTTGTGTTTGACAAGACCTTCGGACTTATACCTACGTACCAACATAAAAATAAGGGATCAAAACCTCGTAGTTCATGGTATAAATTTCAAAGTGGATGCATTGCTTTTAACAAAAGTTAGGCTTGAAAGGCACAAAGGCCTAAAAATGGTTTGATTGAGTTAATTCTTTTTGGCTTTTGAAAATTTTAAGTCAAGTATAGTTAAGTATATTTACAAGTTTGATTTAAGAAAAGAAGTTTTGAAATGCAATGGCATAAGACCAAAGTTTCTAGTTTGCAATATGGTCTAAGTTTAGAAAAATAATCAGAATCAAAGAAGTTTTTAAAAGGAGGGATAAATTTTGAAATTAAAGAAATGGGGAAGAGATGAAGAGACTAATCCTAAGTATAAATTTAAAAGTTAAGAGTTGAAAAGATCTGACCAATGGGCTGAAATCCAATAGACAAGAATGTCATATAGAAACCCAAATTCCCTTGGACATTAGAATCAAGCAACAAACAATGCACAAAATATCAACTTCAATAGCAAGTCATCAAATAAATATAGCCACATTAAAGCTCAGCAACTCCATCATCTTCTTCAAATTTGTCCATGTAGCAGATGAATTCCAAGATGGCATAAATCATAGGTTCAAAATAACAGGTTCATAATGATCATGTTGCAGATGAACTCAAATGCATCTTCAATGATGTATCAGATGAAGTTTCAAATCACAAGCACTTGGTTACATGAAAGTTGGCATTGGCCAAGTCCTTTGCATTGGGAGTGTTGCCTAAATTCTAAGTCCAATTATCTCAAATCAAACCAATAGTCCACACAAGATATTTTTTAGGGTTTTTTGTTCTTATTATGTACATTAATGGTCAAAGACCACACAAACAAACACAAACAAAATATATCACAAAATATGGTCCAAGTGGACAAAGTGAAAATGACATTAACATAAACAATTAGAATGGTATGAATAATGGCAAATGAATAAGGCATAAAAATGAAGTGCATTAAAAGTAAATGACTTGAAATTAAATGTTAGTTGTTAATAAGTTAGAAGTTAGTATTGCTTTTACTTTTTCTCTTTTGTTTAAGTCATTCTTTGAAGAACACTCAACCCACTTATCACAAGCATGGATCCTTGAACCAAGACATCTTTCAAAGGAAGGAAAAAAAGGCCAAGTTTCCACACAATACCATGAAAGAGGGGAGACTTACAATCTCACTAACTAGAATGTTATGCCTTTGTGTCAAAATTTAGCGCTATGTTAAGCAATCGTAATTGGACTTATGTAGAAGTCACAACTATTTGAGGTCGGACAATAGACTTTTGGTGTTAATGCATGTTAGAGACATAGTATGATGAACTATACTCATGAAACATACCACACACAATATGCAAAGTGGGGGACCTAATCTCATCCATACTTATGTTGATTTTGCAATCAACTAGCCTTAGGATATTGATATATCATAGGTCTATGATATGAATGCATAAAGAATGGGAATGAGATGAAGAGGGAGGGGAAGTTGATCAAACTCAAATTGGACAAAGGGGGACTTTTACCAAATTAAGATCATTCATTCATTTTGGGAGATGGAATGTACATTCCATCAATCCCCTAAATCCAATGATCTTAACTTAGCAAAGTCAAATCAACCTTGACCAACGTCCAACAACACAAGTCAAACTTCCAAAGTCAATCAAAATGGCTCTACACAATTTATTTGGCATTTATTCAATTAAAAATACTAAAAATAATACATTAAATTAAATATGGTTGGTCAATTTCCTAAAACCTCATCAAAACACCAAAGAAATGGCCATGAGATTTATCATAGGTCAAACAAGGTCAAAGAACCTTGGAGAAAAAAATTCAGAATTTTTGGAGACCTAAAAGTATTTTTAAACAATTAAAAATATTCACAAAATGAATTAAATCATGAAAATATGAATAATGATCCAAAAAATAATTTTAATTCAAAATATGAAAAAGGATTTTATTTTTAAAAAATTAGTGAAACTCTCATATTTTTGGGATTAATATTAATTAATGAAAATCAAAGGAATAAAAATTAAAATCAAAAAATCAAAAAAACGTGGACCACTTGATCTCCCTCATTAATTGAGGTGGCAAATCAAGTGGATCTGAGCGCGCGTTCCACCATACACCAAGTCAAATGTTCCACACGTGTGGTAATTACTTTGGACGCCCCAGATTAAAACATTTTAAAATGAATCAATGGATCTGAACCGTGTCACATCACTGTCGGAGCCAAACGTCGGTCATCTTATCCAATGACCCTAGTCGAACTGGTTCAATCATCACCATAACATAAACGAAAAAGGAAGACATGATCTGAAAGATAAAATGGCGTAGATCACGAATATCACCTCAATTTTAACTAACTCCAAATATATAGAGAGATATGTGGAGTTGAATTTTGAGGTGTGTCAATTGAGTTGCTTCAATATGACCTCAAAGCAACTCAATCTTCTTGCCTAAATTGGTAGGACTTCAGACAACCAAAAATCCAAGAGAATTGATGAGAATTGAGTGAGAATTGAAGAGAAGAAAAAATCTGGAAAGTACCTTCAATGTTGTGCAGAACTTGATCTCTTTTGCTTCAAATCGTGTTTGATCTTGCTCAGGAAGCTTGCAGAAGTGACTTAGGATTGGTACAAAGCTTTGGATCCTGGAGTTTTTGAATCTCCAAACAGTGAGATTCAAACACAATTTTCAAATGAAAATTATCAGGTTTTCCTTTAAAATATGAGGGTTTCAAGTATGGAGGCAAAGCTGGCGCGGAAGGGTCCTTTGAAATGAGCATAGAGGGTCTCTACTTATAGCAAAATGAAGTCTTATTTGTACACTTGAAATTTTTTCCAAATTTGGCAATGTGAATGGCACGTGTGCATGGACATGTACAGGCCCATGAAGCATATCAATTAGATCCAAAATCCAATGAAATGAAGTTTGAATGAAGCTTGAATGGCAAGGCAAAGTTATTTGATCATTTGAAGCTTGAATCTTGCCAACTGATACAACCCTATTTACACCATGCGCATACCCCTCAAACTTCATCCAAAATGAATAAATTAGGACTATTTGGAAAGCTTAGATCAAGAGGAACAACTCTTATGTTGAACACTTTTCCACTTGGAACTTGTATCATGGTGAATTTTGAGGTGAAATTTTGGAAATTTCAACATGTTGGAAATATTTCTAAGTGTCAAGTCACATACTTCATTATTCCACCTTGCTTAAATTTTTATGTACGCTCCAAATGAGCAAAGTGTATTCATAAATGTTGTAGCTATTTCAAATACCTTCAAAATGGTCACCAATTTGACATTATTTGGATTTGTAATGAGTGAGTTACTCATTTTTGAAGTTGAGGAAAATCACTTGTTAAATGGTATTGGTCCAAAATGACCTATAATGTATCCTCATACCACATGCTCATAAAATTTTAATTATCTTTCATTATAAACATAAAAATTGAAGTATAAACCTTGAATTTGATTGTGCAACTTGGAAATCTTTCATATCATATAAATTGAGCAAGTTATGACCTTGGGAAGTTGACTTTCAAATTAGGGTTTAGACAAAATGACCTATAACGTTTCAACATAGAAAATGACTTTCCAAGCAAAATTAGATTTAGACATCAACATGAAAGTTGTTTCAAATGTCATTTAGAGTAACTTTACTCTTGGAGTCATTTTCATATGATGAAAATTGTAGGAGATAGAGTCTAGGGAGACCCAGTTTTGAATAGATGAATTCATCTAGCCAACCACCATCAACCAACTTGCTAACTTGCAATTATCTTGACTTTTTAGGCTCACGGTAGATCATATATGCATGAGATAATATAATTTGAAGTTTCCCTTGAGAAATTTGATCAATTGGTGAGGAAGCTTGTTGTAGAAGTTACTCAAGATACCCAGATAAACTAGGGTTTCCATGGCAAACCAACTCCAAACACTTGAAAAAATCTTGATCAAAATAGTACAGATCATTTGGTTCATATATGATGCTTAGAGACATTGTGGGTCAATCCTTGGTTGTGCTCTTAGCCATGAGGGTCTTAAACCCTAGATGTGAACTTGATAGATCAAAGGTGATCATGCCCTACCTACAAAAGAGTTAGACCAAGGCAAAGACATATTTTTGGTATTTTGGTTAGTAAAAATGATAATATACAAGTATGATACAATCACATGGTGCTTGGTGATCTCTTCCAAAACAAACTCAATGAAAGAGGAGTAAGGAGGATGCCAAGGTATGATCCCAATGCTAATGTATATGATGAAATTGCATGAGGGATCTTAGGGTCAAAATTGGGGTCTTACAAGCACCCAAAGTCTCCAAGGTACTCCTAGGGAGCCCTTTTTTATGTGTGTATGTGTTTTGGTATAAAAGATGTTTGAAGAAATAGAGTGTGGAGATCAGAAAAGAATTCATTGATTATATTTTTGTGTTTGACAAGACCTTCGGTCTTGTGCCTACGTACCAACATAAAAATGAGGGATCAAAACCTCGTAGTTCGTCGTATCAATTTCAAAATGAGTGTGTCACACCCAAATTTTGACCATGAAACAGCCGTTTAACACATTCATCATTGTTGTTACACCTCTACATAGCATAACATGCATTCCATACCGCATAATGCCTAGAATGTCTGTCGAAATAAATATTTTGATCTACAAGAAAACCAGTTGAATCAATTATCAAATATGTGTCAAAACAGCTGGCAAAAAAGTTTCAAAATCAAGCTTGCGGATATCAATTTTATTAATCTACGTTTCGCGTAGTTTAACCTATGGTGTTGGATTTATTTTTCGGCTAATTTTTGGGTCACATTTTGGTCCGTCTGAGCGTTTTAACCGAGTGTTTTCCATTTCAAAATTTGACAAAAACATGTATGTTTTCGAGAAGTTATTTCGCGCTTATCATTTTAGTGCATTCAGTTTATTTTTTCGAGCATTTTTGCGTCCGATTTTTATTTATTTTTATCTTTTTGTCAACATGTTCATAAAAGATAAATAGGAATATCTATGTTTTCATTTAAATTTTATTATGATTATTTTAATTTATTTGATTTTTCTTGATTTAATTAATTTGAACTTGTTTTGAATTCAAAAAAAATATCTAAGGGGCAGTTTTGGAAAAAAAATGGCAACCCAAATTTAACCCTACATGTGGTAGCTGATGAATTAAGAAGACCAATATCCATCAAAATTTGCGCCGCTCACACCTATTCACTTTTAAAATTTGAGATGCAACGAAAAAAAAAAAAAGCAAAAGGAGGTGTTCCATCTTGATAGTAAAGTATTCACATTATACATTTCAATTCAAACGCAAGTCCTGCAACTCCATTCTTCTAACTACACAAGTCAATCATAATTCACACTTCTCACCATAAAAAACAAACTCTTACATAATACCACCAAGAACACAACCCTTTCACCATGTAAAAAACCTCAAACTCAAAAAAACCATTAACACTATTTTTCTACACACACACCTAGATTTCTCACTCTCATTTTTCATCACCATTTTTACAACACAAACACAACCTTCAAATTTTTATCAACCACAAACACCATAACTTACTTCATAAATCTCTCTAACTCACCATTACTATTATTTGTTTTATATAATATATATATATATATATATATATATATATATATATATATATATATATATATATATATATATATATATATATATATAGATATATATATATATATTATATATATATATATATATATATATATTATATATATATAATATATATATATATATATATATATATTATATATATATATATATATATATATATATATATATATATATATATATATAAACATCTCATTTTCGACTACCGCGAAACCGATTGCCTTCCGGTATAATTTCATTTTATTCTCTGATCTTCAAGTATTTTTTTACTTGTTCTATCTTTTTTATCTACTATTTGTTATTTTAAGTTATCTTTATATATATATTTTCAATTTTTTTAATTTTATTATTAATATTATTACTATATTTGTTTTATATATATATATATATATATATATATATATATATATATATATATATATATATATATATATATATATATATATATATATATATATATATATATATATATATATATTATATATTTACTTTCAGTTTTTTTATATACACATGGTTTGAGTTTATGTATATACACTTATACCTTTGGTTTGAATTTATACATATATTTTAATTTAAGTTTTATGTTTATATAGTTTCATTTTTTTTAGTTCAATATAAATATATATGTACTGTTGCGAGTTTTATATATATATATATATATATAATATTATATAATATATATATATATATATATATATATATATATATATATATATATATATATATATATATATATATATAATATATATATATATATATATATATATATATACTATATATATATATATATATATATATATATATATATATATATATATATATATAATCTTTATAGCATATATATATATATATAGTCAAGCTTAAGTTTCGTTTATATGCACTTTCAGTTTTAACTATATATATATTTACTTTTATATTATATATATATATATAATATATCATATATATATATATATATATATATATATATATATAGTGTTAATACTGTTTTCATATTTTATTTTGGTTTAGTTCTATTTCAATTTTGTAGCAATACAGATTCATTGTGGATAGCGTGTGTGTGTTGTGTTAATTTTTTATTTTTTTTATTATTTTGAGTTGATATAAAAAATAAAAAAATAAAAATAATTGTAATATTAATGTAATAATAATATGCTTGGTTGATGTTTGGTTTATTATTGTGTTGCGATCTCAGAGTTAAAATTTAATTTAACTTTCGAAAATTGTTTGGACGCATAGATTCAGTTGGCTCAACTTCTTATAGAGTGGTTCTTACTCTAAGTTAACTTAGAGCTAAATTCAGTTTGCTCTCGATTTCGATTGGCTTTCAGTCACGTGGCTTATTCTTGGATCTTCTTACAATGAGCTATTTTCTTTTCGAGTGCTCGCATTTACTTGTCTGTAATTCAATTACCCTCAAATCACTTCAAACTGTTTTCTTAAAAAAAATTGAAAGAAAAAGATTCCCTGGGTGAAAGGTCCAGTCGTAGTCCCAAATGTTAGGCCCAAGTTGTAAGAGCTTGTATGCCATAAGTGTTCATCTTCCCTTCAAAACACCTGTAAATATTCAAACTTCTTTTCTTAATAAAATTGAAAGGAAAAGATTACCTGGGTGAAAGGTCCAGACGTAATCCCGAGTATTAGACCCAAGTCGTAAGAGCTTGCAAGTCATAAATACTCATCTTTTCAGCCCAAAAATACATTCAACCAATCAAACTCTTTTTTCGCCGTCGTGCGATTGATCAGGAAAACCTTTTCATAAACAAAAGACATATTGTCTTAAGATGATGTGAAACAATGCTTCGTCCATAATTGTTGAGTTGAGATAAATGACGTTTTTATGAATGTCGATTTGTAAATTCATTCGATGTCTGGTATACGTCCGTTCCTCGTCTATTTTGGATAAAACAATGTTTTTCGTCGATTAATACAATATATTTTTCGCTAAAATCGACCAACAAACAAACATTTTCTACCCAGAACTACGCAAGCCTTGAGTTCTCTATTGTACCCGGAGATACGTAGGAGCAGGATTTGTAAATCTTGTCAGGCCCATTAATAAAAACTTAGGTTTAGTCTCCTTCGTTAAAAATCCAAAAACATTCTTCTCTCTTCTATTCTTTCTTTCCCACCTAATAACTTGAGAAGCCTGACATTTTAAACTAACACTAACGCGCACAACTAACCTAACGGTTCCCGTTGAGTACAACGGACGTGAGGGGTGTTAACACCTTCCCCTTGCGTAATTGACTCTCGAACCCTAATTTGGTTGCGACGACCATAATCATTATCATTCATTCTTGGGTTTTATCAATATTTCCCCTTTCCTTTTAGGAATAAATAAATTTCGGTGGCGACTCTGTTCAGTCCATCCCGCAAGCGTGCTATCGTGCTTCGCGAGTGTTGTGTTCTCATCTTTCAAGGTGTGATAGATGGCGACTCTGCTGGGGAATAACTTACTAAGTGAGTCAAGCCTAGTTAGGTCGTTTATGTTCCTTTGTTTGTTTACTTTTGTGGATTTTCTTTCTTGCTTTTGCTATCTTTATTGTCATATTAATATAATATGTTGTATTGGTTCCATTATGCTTTGGTACTTGGATACTCTGATTGTAAACCTTGTGGGAAATACTTTTTTACCCGAGTCTCAAGTAAAAACATAAGATAGGACGAGGTTGAGTAGTGCGGGTCCGCGAGATGAATTTCTCGTTGGGTCAGTGCGAGAACCTTAATTAGAGTAGATCCTTGGGAGGATGTTGTTTCCCGACAAGTAAGTTGTTAAGCTTTGATATTTTCATTAGGATCAATGAATCTAAGGACCATTTATAGAACCTTAGTCATGTGTCCAAATAAGAAATGTGGTTGCATGGTGTGGGTCCGCGAGATGAATTTCTCGTTTGGTCGATGCGAGAACCTCACTTAGAGTAGATTCTTTTGATGGATTTGATGCCTGGCAGGTAAGTTGCCACATGAAGCAAACAGTCTAATGGATCCATGACTCTAGGAACATTTTTTGAAACCCTAGACCATACCTAGTGAGCACCTTATTCCATACAAAGCAATTAGATTCATCAGTACCTCAGACTTTTGAACATGTGTATTAAAAAAAACAAATATACATAGCTTGCATTGCATCCATTCACATTCCATTGCATCTGCATCTCATCATAATGCATGTCATTTTCCAGGAAAAATACAAAAAACTCATCCATCATTTGTCTATGATCAGCAAAGTGATTCCCAACACGCGTCTAGAACAAAGAACCATGTCTCAGAAGATGATGGACGAGCTAAGGAAAAGTCAAGAAGCATTGAAGGAGGAACTTAATCTTTTAAAGAGCCAAATCAGATGGGTCGTGGAAACCCTGCAATCCTTATTGAGAAAAGAGGGTCATTTCATACCTATTGTTGCAATAGAGGGAGCTACTACTCCACATCCATCCGGTATTACCCTAAGTCAAGGGAAATTCTATGCGGCAACTCCTCATCTACCGGCATATGACCCTCCCGCCGGATGTCATCATCAAAATCCTCTGGATATTCCTCCTCAAAATCACCGAAGTCAGGTTCGGAAAAAAAATCAGAGTCAGAGCAAGGGGAACAAAGATCACAATGACCCAATTTCAGTGCCATATAGCAAACTCTACCAACAGCTGATCCAGAATGCTTTGGTGACCCCTCGAGCTCTCACACCTACATCACCATACCTACCATGGTACAATCCAAATACAACATGTGAATTCCATAAAGGAGCATTGGAACATGACATGGATTCTTGCTTAGCACTGAAAGCCTTGGTACGAGAACTGATTAACAAAAAGAGCTTAGTCTTTGAAGAAGATCACCCGAAGGTCAAGTGCGGATACCATACTGGAACAATGGGGCCCTCCATCGAGGAATGCAAGAGTTTTAAGTTCAAGATGCAAAGATTGATTGACATAAGGTCACCAACACTCAAGGAGGAAATCTCGGGTACATACATCTTGATTTCTGGGCCAAGTAGTGAGAAGGAAAAGGACCCCTAAAACCCCTCAAGGTTTTGTACCACAATGAAGAGGTCAGGGATGTAGCTAATGAGATATCATCGTTTCCCGGTAAGAGCATTTAAATATCGCCTTGGATTTCCAATGTCACGACCCATGCCGATGGAAGTAAAGGAGAAGTGAGTAGTGGATCCAAGATGGATGTGTCCAATGATGAGATTGAAGGAAAAGAACTTGAAGATCGTCGTGTCAATGTCAAAAAGCTTATTGATCCCAACTTTCAAGTGGATGAAAATGAGCAGTTAGCAACACCCAAAGTGTCATACCAGTAACCACTACCTTTTGGTCTTCATTTTCAATAACCCTGGTTTGCTACTTATCCAAATCAACGAGCCGAAGGCCAGAGATATCGAAACCAACATCAGAATCAGCATAGGCCTCAAAATTACTTGGAAATAAAGAATACTTCTCGTCATCCAATTCCCATGACATATAGCCAACTTCTTCAACCTCTGATTCAAAACTCGTTGGTGGTTCCCAAGTCTCTTAAGTCGGTTCCATAACCTTACCCACCCGGGTATGACCCAAATGTGCAATATGGATATCATGCCGAATCAAAAGGGCATTCAACTGAAGACTGCAACACTTTCAAAGCCAAAGTGCAACAGTTGACTGAAAACAGGTACATAGCCTTTCAAGAAGGAAGCTTGGTGGTGAATGTCAACTTATCACCTAGTGCGAAGACCTCAAGGGGTGTCTCTCGAAGTTAATCGATCAAGTTTGAAGAAGTCAATTCCCTAAAGCTGGCAATCATTTGGCTGTTTCAGCATTTCTTTTGTAATTTCCTTGCATGTTGATTGTTAGTTGCTTTTAAGCATAGTCGTTTTCTTTGAATTGGTAAGATTAATGAAATGTTTATGCATCTTTTGAATTAGTCCATTCGTATTCACTCGTTTTTCATTTATGTTAAAAACAAAAATACTTCTCTCATTCACTTTTGTTTACCAAACCGTTGTGTTAACAAAGATTGGAAGGAGGGTGATGAAAACGAATCACCTAAAGTGGTTGTGGTATGCTTTTGAAGAAAACCTTGTCGATGATATAATGCATTGTTTCAAATCCCCAAACACTGAAGAGATAAGAAGTTAATTCCTAGTAAACCGCTTTGAGCCTAGAAGTTGGTGTTTCTTTCGGATCTAAAACCTTTAATCTTAACCTGGGGCAGCGTAGTTATGTTCAAATAGTTTGACCGTGCATTCGATCTTTCAAAATAATTCGTCCATTTGTACACCCTCCAGTTAGGTTCAACCACATGTTATCCTTCGCACACATGTTGAAGTGTCGAAGCTGAGAAGAGCTAAAATTAGTGTTGGTTGATCCTTATTCACCAATAATGTGGCATTCGACACCTATAAAGAAAAGCCCTCTAGGTCAAACACCGCAAAAGAAAATGACTTAGGCAAGAGTTAGGGCATCCCGATGGACCAAAAGCTTCAAAGAAGTGGTCCAGGCAAAACCTAGGGATATAAAAAATCAAAAGAGGTCACTAAATCCTCAACAAAAACAAAATAAGGTGACTACCATTTCAAGAAAATCTCATCTTGAATCCTCGTTTTCACCTTCACACCTTCAAAGTCGAATCCGTGTATTGAATTAACTGAACATAGGAACTAGAGATCGTCAAGAAGAAGGGGTAGGTAAAAATTAAATTTTTAGCCTTATATCCTTTTGTTTCAGAAAAATTGTGAATCAGACCACATTACAACCCTTAAAAGACCTAATTGAGGCAGGGTCTATTTTGAAAGCATATTACATCAAGGTTGTGTTAACCTGACTCCAAACAATATTTGTTAATCATTCAAATTAATCACACCATCTTCCATACTGTGAGTGACTAGATCATCATTGTGTTCTTATCAGTGACTCGTTCATTGTATAAATTTTGATTTCAAATTTTTGCATAAGCATTGCATTAAAATTACCATTTTTGAATGAACAATCTTATTTGTGAGTCAGCACTTAGCATTAAAGAAATTCCGATAATATACAATTGAGGAACTTGATAGAGTGAAAGAAGTCTAGTCAGGAGAAATCACTTTGAGTAACAGTTGATCCGAGCCAATCACCCCAAGGGTCATTTAGTCAAGAGTAATTTGCTTCAAGACTCAGACTGGGGAAAGTCACCTCAGAAGCTCATTGAGTCCAACTATCCAAGGACAGTCGATCAGAAGACTACCATTCCAAGATTTGGTTAATCAGGGGCAGACTACTACAAGTTTCAAACACTTCGGGCAAGTCATCTCGAGACTGTCTCATGTCAAGCTATTTCAAACTCACTTTCAAGGTGAACATTTTCAAAGACCCAACAGACTGGGGCAAGATGAGCCACAGAGGGGCAGACCCCCTTCATGCTTTTAAACTGCTCAAACAAATTATGTCGTACATCAATAACTATTGAGTTTAAGAAGAGTGCCCGAAAATTATGCTAGCACGACTCATTAATCCTCGAAAAGGATCCATTTGGCTAAGTTGTGGCTGTCAAGCTTGATAGAATTCTCCTTGGACAACATCTATCACAAAATATTTGGTTGAGCTCTCGGTGTTGAGGAATCATGACCTCCAAAAAAAGCCTTTACATACTCCCAGTCCACTTAAGTGTCAGCATTTCCATATCATGATCATTCATATATCATGCATAAAAACAAATTCAAATCATGCATAGCCAAAATGTATTTCGTGCTCATTTTGCATTGACTCGGGTCTTGTTGTTGATCCTATATCCTTTGACCTCTAATTCCAGTTTGTCTTTGGTGCCTTTAAACCATCATCCAGTTTTCACAATCATTTTCAAGTCCAACTCAGTTGGCACCTATCAAAAATTTGTCTACGAGGTTCAATTCCTTTTTGGATTATCCGATGAATTTCTGGATTACTCCTTTGTTTATTAATGTATTCCCATAACTTGTCTGATGTGTTTCCAGATGTTTCCCCATCTATCTTATGTACTCTCAAATATGTTTGTCTTGTATTCTGATGTATTTCCAGAATTTCCTCGATGTATTACCGGATGTGTCTGTACTCTGATGTATTTCCAGAATATCACTTGTAATTCTGATGTATTTTTAGAATTCTTTTCTTTTACTTTCCAATGAATTCCCGGACATGTCATTTTTGTTCTGACACACTTCCAGAACCCATATGCCATTCCCTAGCATTATTTCAAGGCTCATTGGTGTCTCCTAAAATTCAACTATCGCTAGCATTATTCCAAGCTCAATTGTTACTAGAACTCATTTTAAACCCAATTGTCGTTGTCGTCACTATCACTCCGTTTGTAAATACAATCGTAATTGGTATCTGAAGTTTGGTTGTTGCCAACATAATTTCAAGTCCAGTTGTTGCTGGAAAACTCCGTTATAGCTAGTAATTGTTTTACTAATTCCTACGGTCAAAGTGCAATTGTTATTGGCAAAATCCATTAAAAACTGGTTGTAATCCATTGCTTACGGTCAAAGTCCAATTGTTGTTGGCAAAATCTGTTAAAAGCTAGTTTTAATCCATTGCTTACGGTCAAAGTCCAATTGTTGTTGGCACGTACATAGAGTTTGATTACCCTGTCTTTCCTTATTGTTTCGTGAAAGTCATGTATGGCTTATCATCTTGAGGATTTCCCAGAAGCTTGGAGGTTTTTCGTGTCAGAAAACTCCAATGATGTTGGTTTTGTTTGATTTCTTTGTAAAGAATCATCGTAGCCTTTTGCATGGATGATCTACTTATAAGAAGACTCCCATTTATCTTTGTTTTGTATAAATTCCCTTTTAGGAATCTCCAAAATCTTTGATCGGATGAATTTCTTGTGAGAAATCTTCAAAACTATCAGATGTATTCTAAAGTGTCTGGTCATGTATGAACCTATTGATGAAACTTGCTTTGAGTTTTGCAATATTGTCAGGTCATGTATGAACCTGTTGTTGAAGTTTTGTTTGGGTTTTCTAGTGTTGTCAGGTCACATATGAATCTATTTTATAACCTCTGTGAATCCTCCAAAATTGCCAGGTCATGCATGAACCCGTGGATATACTTTCTTTGAATTTTCCAGTGTCGTCAGGTCATGTATGAACATGTTGATAAAACTCCCTTTGATTTTTCCCAAGTGTCGTCAGGTCATGTCTGAACCTGTGAGTGAAACTTTCTTTGAATATCCAAATGTTGAGGTCACATATGAACCTATTGATTAAAATTTCCTTGATTTTCTAGTATTGTCAAGTCATGTATGAATCTTTTATTGAAACTCTTTGAATATTCCAATGGTCAGGTCATTTATGAACCTATTGATGGAATTCTTTAATTTTTCCAGTGTTGTCAGGTCATGTATGAACCTGTTAATTAAACTTTTCTTGATATTCAAGTTGTCATCAGGTCATGGTTAGACTTGTCATTCAAATCTTCTTTGTAAGTTCCCTAATGCTACCAGGTCATGTTTGAACCTGTTAATTGAGCACTCTTTGAATATTTAAGTGTTGTCAGGTCATGTTTGAACCTGCTGTTGAAAATTCTTTGAATATTGTGGTGTTTGTCAGATCATGTACGAACCTGTTGTTAAAATCTCTTTGCATATTCCCTAGTTGTCTATCCTCCAGCAGGATTGTTATCCCCAATGAATTTCTACCCTCATTTTTTATTTTTTACGGGTCACCTTTACCATATGTCTTCATCATTCCCCACCGATCTTTGTTTCGTTCTTGATTCATCATAAAACATCCTGCTAGGGTTTATCTTATGTCTGATCATATTCCCAGCAAATCAAAAATAAATAGAGTCATAATATCTCATATCATATCATTTGCATTTCAGGATCAAAATCTGGGTCTTCCTAGTATTTAACTATCTCCTACTATGATCATATGAAGAGTGTCCTGATTCATATTCTCTAGTTAAAGATCTTAAATAGGGACAACTGTCACACCCCGATTTTAACCCTGAATCACCAATTAACACATTCATCATAGTTTTTACACCTCTACATAGCATAACATTAATTTCATACCACATAATGCCTAGATGTCAGTCGAAATAAATTTTCGGATCTACAGGAAAACCGGTTGAATCAATTATCAAATGTGTGTCAAAACATCGGGCAAAAAAGTTTCAAAATCAAGCTTGCTGACATCAGTTTTATTAATCTACATTTTACGTAGTTTAACCTAGTGTGCTCTATTTATTTTTCGGCTAATTTTTCGGTCATATTTTGGTCCGTCTGAGCGTTTTAACCGGGTGTTTTCCATTTGAAAATTTGAAAAAAAACCTGTATGTTTTGGAGAATTTTATTTCGCGCTTATCATTTTAGTGCATTCATTTTATTTTTTCGAGTATTTTTGCTTCCGATTTTTATTCCTTTTTATCTTTTTGTCAACATGTTCATAAAATATAAATAGGAATATTTATGTTTTCATTTAAATTTTATTCTGATTATTTTAATTTGTTTGAATTTTACTTGATTTTATTAATATGAACTTGTTTTGAATTCAAAAAAATATCTAAGGGGCACTTTTGGAGAAAAAAATTGGTAACCCAAATTTAACCATACTATGTATACATGTGGTAGCTGATGAATTAAGGAGACCAATCCCCATCAAAAGTTGTGTCGCTCACACCTATTCACTTTCAAAATTGGAGATGCAGAAAAAAAAACAGAAAAAGAAAAGCAACATGAGATGTTCCATCTTGATAGTATAGTATTCACATTATACATTTCAATTCAAACGCAAGTCCTACAACACCATTCTTCTAACTACACAAGTCAACCATAATTCACACTTCACACCATAAAAAACAAATTCTACAATAATACCACCAAGAACACAACCCTTTCACCATGTAAAAAACCTCAAACTCAAGAAAACCATTAACACCATTTTTCTACACACTCACATAGATTTCTCACTCTCATTTTTCATCACCATTTTTACAACACAAACATAACCTTCATATTTTTATCAACCACCAACACCATAACTTACTTCATAAATCTCTCTAACTCACCATTAAAATCACATCTTAAAATAACTCTCACCATACTCATTAAAACAACCAAGCATCATCCACCATTTTTCAACAAGCGAAAAAAACATCTCATTCCCGACTACCGTAAAACCGATTGCCTTCCGGTATACTTTCATTTTCTTCTCTGATCTTCAAGTATTTTTTTTTACTTGTTCTATCTTCTTTATCTTTTATTTGTTATTTTAAGTTATATTTATATATATACTTTCAATTTTATTATTATTATTTGTTTTATATATATACTTATTTATTTACACTTTTAGTTTAAAGTTTTATATTTATATATTTACTTTTAGTTTGTTTTGTTTTGTTTTATATACACATGGTTTGAGTTTATGTATATACATTTATACCTTTGGTTTGAATTTATACATATATACTTTTAATTTTAAGTTTTATGTTTATATAATTTCATTTTTTTAGTTCAATATAAATATATATGTACTGTTGTGAGTTTATATATATATATATATATATATATATATATATATATATATATATATATATATATATATATATATATATATATATATATATATATATATATATATATATATATATATATATATATATATATATATATATATATATATATATATATATATATCTATATTTCTATATTATATATATATATATTATATATATATATATATATATATATATCTATATATATATTTATTGTTAATATTGTTTTCATATTTTATTTTATTTTAGTTCTATTTCAATTTTGTAGCAATGCAGATTCATCGTGGATAGCGCATGTGTGTTGTGTTAACTTTCTGTTTTTTTGATTATTTTGAGTTGATATAAAAATTAAAAAAATAAAAACAATTGTAATATTGATGTAATAATAATATGCTTGGTTGATGTTTGGTTTATTATTGTGTTGCGATCTCAGAGTTAAAATTCATTTTAACTTTCGAAAATTGTTTGGACGCATAGATTCAGAACTACGTAAGCCTTTAGTTCTCTATTGCACCCGGAGATACGTAGGAGCGGCATTTGTAAATCTTGCCAGACCCATTAATAAAAAACTTGGGTTTAGTCTCCTTCGTTAAAAATCCAAAAACATTATTCTCTCTTATATTCTTTCTTTCCCACCTAATAACTTGAGAAGTCTAACATTTCAAACTAACACTAACGTGCACAACTAACCTAATGGATCCCGTTGAGTACAACGGACGTGAGGGGTGTTAATACCTTCCCCTTGTGTAATTGACTCCCTAACCCTGATTTGGTTGTGACGACCATAATCATTGTCATTCATTTTTTGGTTTTACCGATATTTCCCCTTTCCTTTTAGGAATAAATAAATTTTGGTGGCGACTCTGTTCAGTCCATCCCGCAAGCGTGCGACCGTGCGTCGTGTTCTCATTTTTCAAGGTGCGATAGAGTGGATTGCTTTTTAATCAAAATTTAAGTAAAAAGAGGCACAAAGGGCCCAAAAGCTTGAATGAGTGTTAGTTCTTTTTGTCTTTTGAAACTTTAAGTCAATATGATTAGATTTATTTACAAGTTTGATTTAAGAAAAAGGTTTGAAAATTCATTGGCATAAGGCCAAAGTTTCTAATCATTTAAACAGAGTCCAAGTTTGGAATCACAAGCAAAAAAAGTTTTTGAAAAGGGGGAGAGATTTTGAAATTTAAGAAGTGGGAGGAGATGAAGAGGCTAACCTAGGCATAAAATTAAAAGTTAAGAGTTGAAAAGATCTGACAATGGGATGCAATCCAACAGACAATAATGTCTTATAGAAAACCCATTTTCCCTTTGGACTTTGAATCAAGCAATTAGCAATATCAGGCATCATGAAGATCAAGGCATCATAAAGATAGCCACATCCAAGCAAGCAGATCCCATAACTAGCAGTCTTCTTTGTCTTCTCACGTATCAGATGAAATACTCCTTGATTAACTCAGAATAAGGCATTAGACACAAGATCAAAATAACAGCTGCATCAAGACCATGTAGTAGATGAGTTCAAATAAATCTCCAATACTTGCACCAGATGAAGGCTCAATTCTCAATAACTTGGTTTCAAAATGTTGGCATTGGCCAAGTCCTTTTGCATATGGAATGTTGCCTAATCCTAAGTCCAAAGTTCAGATCAAGCTCAACAGTCCACTCAAAGATTTTTTAGGGTTTTTGTTGTTTATTAAGTATTTTAAGGTCCTAAGACCACAAGCACAATCAAAATACACAAACAAATATATACAATCACAATATATGGCTCAAATGAGCAAAGTAAAAATGGCATAAACATAAACAAGTTTAATGAAATGGAAATGGAAATGAATGATAAATGACTAGAAATTAAATTGCATAAAGTAAATGACTTGAAAGTAAAGCAATATTAATAAGAGTTAGTCAAATGTTAGCTAAAGTTTGAATGTTAGTGGTGTTTTGCTTTTTAATTGATTAAGTCATTCTTTGGAGAATACACAACCATCTATTCACAAGCATGGATCCTTAAACCAATACATCTTCCATAGGAAGGAAAAAAGGCCAAGTTTCCACACAATACCATGAAAGATGGGAGACTTACAATCTCACTTACTAGAATGATATGCCTTTAGGGTCAAATTTAGCTCTATGTTAAGCAATCGTAATTGGACTTATGTAGAAGTCACGACTATCTAAGACCGAGCAATAAAAATCTTGGTGTTAATGCATGTTAGATATTTGGTATAATGAACTAAACTCCTAAAATATACCACACACAAAAAAAGATCAAAAGGGATGGATATATCTCATACATACTTGTATTGGTTCATCTGACACAAGGTTATTGATGAACCAAATAGCCTTAGGATATTGAAACTTTATTGGTCTATGAAAGAGATGGGAAAGAATAGGGATAAAGATGAAAGGGGGTGGGGGGGGGGGGGGGGGGGGGGGAATGAGAGAAACACAAATTGGTTATGGAAGGAATTTTACCAAATTAAAATCATTCATTCATTTTGGGAGATGAAATGTATATTTCATCAATCCCCTAAATCCAATAATTTTAATCCAATAAAAGTCAAATCAACTTTTACCAAGGCCCAAACAAATAGTCAAACATCACAAGACCATAAAAATGGCTCAAAACAAGTTTTACACAATTAATCAATTAAAAATCAAATTAAAAATGCATTAAAATACAAATTAGTTTAGTCGAAACATAAAACCTCTTCAAAACACCAAATAAATGGCGCAAGAGATTTATCCTAGGTCAAACAAGGTTAAAGGACCTTGGACAAAAAATTTCATCATTTTTGAAAAGTCAGAAGTATTTTTAAATAATTAAAAATATGCACAAAAACATTTAATTCATGAAAAATATCAAAATTAATCCAAAAAATGATTTTAATTCAGAAAATGAAAGAGAGAAATATTTAAAGATTTTTGGTGAAAATTTCATATTTTTTGGATTAAAAATGAAATTAATATGAATTAAACAAAATAAAGGGATTAAATGAAAAATCAGAAAATAAAAAGAAATTCAAAAAAACAAGGGCCATCAGATCTCCCTCATTAATTAAGGTGGCAGATCTGATGGCCAAGCACACGCTTCCATCCAACATCTCAGTCAACGCGTGTACATGTGTGGTATGCAAAAGCAATGGCTAAGATTAAAACGTTGGACCAAGATCAGATGGTTGGAACCTTGCCAACACACCACCAGAGCCCTAGCTCCGGTCATCTTCTCCAGTGAGGACCACCGGACTGGTCCAACCTAAACTTCATGAAAAATGGAAAACAAGGACACTAATTTGAAGAGAAAATGCTCAGGATCACGAATCTGCCTCAATTTTCTCCAATTCCACGTATATAAAAAGATACAGGGATTTGAATTTTGAGGATCATGAACTGAGTTGCTTCGATTTGACCTCAAAGCAACTCAATCTTGTTTCCTACATTGGTATCACTTTAGCCAACCAAAAATCACAAAGAATAGTGAATAATTGAGAGAGAATCGAAGAGATGAAGTTTCTAAATTTTCACCTTCGTGTAGCTTCAAATTTGCTTGATCTTGATCTGAATTTGCTTGATTATTCCTCCTGTTGCTTGTAGTGATCAATTGAGATGAAAAGGGAAATGAATTCTTGGAGTTTGAATTTCAAAACAGAAGGTGAAATTCAAACTCGATTTCAATGAAATCCTCAAGAAATTCTATCGAGTGAAGGGTCTGAGTTGTCTTGGCAAAGCTTG
This sequence comes from Lathyrus oleraceus, assembly GCF_024323335.1. NCBI lineage: Eukaryota > Viridiplantae > Streptophyta > Magnoliopsida > Fabales > Fabaceae > Lathyrus > Lathyrus oleraceus. The sequence continues at coordinate 65,142,479 of NC_066579.1, read as the reverse complement.
GGCAAGGTGTTCATGCATTTCTGAGCTGAGAGCACTTGTATTTATAACCTTTCAAATGCTTTTTGCACACTTCCATTAAAATATCCAAAAATAGAAATGACCTCATGCAAGCTTTCATGGGCATGTGCTAGGCCCAAAGAATGATTGGAGTTGGTCCAAAATTATGCACATGTGATGTTGAATGCAAATCATGAAACCATGCAATGTGAAATGGAAATTGGTCATGAAAATCTTCCAAATGGTGCCATGCATTACACTCATTTGCAAGTCCTTCAAAATTTATCCAAATTAGATTATCTTGGACTTTTTGGAAAGTTTAGATCAAGGGGAAAACCTTTCATGTTGAACACTTTTCCATTTGAAGCTTGGATCATGATGAATTTTGAGGTGGAATTTTGGAAAATCAAACATATTAGAAAATTTTCTAAGTACCAAGTCAAATGTTCACTTCTTCCATCTTGAATAACTTTTTCTATGGGATTCAAATGGAAAAACTTTCTTCATACAAGTTGTAGTTCTTTCAAACCTATTAAATTTGGTAACAAGTTTGACCTCATTTTGATTTGGCATGAAGGAGTTATGCATTTTAGAAGTTGAGGAAAATCACTTGTTCAATGGTAATGGCCCAAAATGATCTATAATCTTTCACCATAAAAAATGACTTTCCAAGAAAACCTAGCTCTTGAATTCAACATGAAAGTTGTTTTTAATGTAATAAGGAGTAACTTTTATATTAGAATCATTTTCATGTGACAAAAATTGTAGGAGATAGGGTCTAGGGAACCCCAGTTTTGACTAGTTGACTTTGTCTGGTCAACCACCATGAACCAACTTGTTATCTTGACATTCTCTTGATATTTGGGACTCATGGAGGCACATATATGTGTAGGATGATTTATAATGAAGTATCCATTGAAATATTGGATCAAATGGTGAAGAAACTTGTTGAGGAAGTCACACAAGATGCCCAGATGAATTAGGGCTTTCAAGGTAAACAATCCTTAAACTCTTGATGATTTCTTGATCAAAATGATGTGTGAATATCATGGGGATCCATATATGATGTCTAGAGTCAAGTGAACCATCTCTTGATTAGTATCCTTTCATTGAGGGTCTCAAACCCTAGATATGAGCTTGATGGCGCATAGGTGAACACACACACTACCTACAAAAGAAGTAAACTATACGTTGACATATTTTTGGTATTTTGGTTAGTGAATAATGAAAAACAAAGTATGATACAACAAAAATGTGCTTGGTAATCTCTCCCAATGCAAACCCAATGAATGAGGGGTAAGGAGGATGCCAAGGTGTGATCCCAAAGTCAATGCATATGATGAGATATCATGAGGGATCTTAGGGTCAAAATTGGGCTCTTACAGCTGCCCTTATTTAAGGACATTCTAATTGAGGAAGTGAAGGTTAAAATCTTCGTATCGACTCAGTAGAATGGGCTTAAATAACAACCTATAGAAACAAATTTTGGTCCCTAAGAGACCTCATGATGCATATGATATAAATGTAAAAAATAATCTCTATGGGGAAAATATTGCCACAAAGGAAAAGAGCCCAGGGAGACTAAAATTCCACAGGAGTATAATGCATTCCATGAGGAAAACACTTACTGGGGAGACAGAGACTCTGGGGAATAAAACTTTATGCGTAGGCCAGACTACGACTTGAAAACTGCTAGAGACACGAGGGGAATTCCATGAAAATAAATCAATGGAAAGACTCGGTTAGGGAACCAGGAAACTCTGCAGGGGGAAATAGGTAGATCATAGCAAAGTTGAAATACCTAAGTCAAACTCAATTGGGGAAGAATAAACTTTAACACATGAGTACCAGAGATACATTATCTATTAGCGGCTATTGGGTGGGAGGATAGCATACTCTGAGAGAGGGATATCCGTTACCGATTAGGGTAAACATATCAAGGATGACTCGCTGAGAAAAAGGAGGTGTATTTGTTACCGGTTACTAGGTAAGAATAGCCTACTGGGGAATATATCAAATAGGGTTTACAACTACCGGTTACTGGGCAGAAGACCAAAGAGAGAGAATATTCATCACTGGTTAAAGTCAACATATCAAGGATAGACTCAGGGGAAGAATATCCATCATCGATTAGGATGAACATATCAAGGATAAACCACCTGAGAAAATGGGAAGAATATCTGTTACCGGTTAGAGTAAACATATCAAGGATAGACTACCTGGAAAAAGTAGGAATTATATATATCGGTTACTGGATAGACAAACCAAAGAGAGAATATATGTCACCGATTAGGATGAACATATCAAGGATAGACTCAGTAAGGGGAAGCAAGATTTACAACTACCGGTTATTAGGCAGAAGATCGCAAAGTGGAGAAAATCCGTCATCGGTTAGGATGAACATATCAAGGATTAATTCTCTGGGGAATGAAAAGTAGGGATTATAACTACCTTTTTACTAGGTAGAAAACCACAAAGGAAGAACATCTATCACCAGTTACGATGAACATATCAAGGATAGACTTCCTAGGGAAATGTGAAAACGAATACGATGGGGAAAATATAGGAAGTAGGTTACTTTTACCGGGTATTGGGTAAAAGTAAAGTACTCAAAAATCAAGAAGAATATTACTAGTTACTGGGCAATAGACTTTAGGGGGACCAAAAGTATCTATCTAGGTAAGAGCTAGAAAGAAACGGTCAAACAAAGACTCAACCCAATGAGGATATAACTCAAAGGGAGTGGTTTCATCCAGATAATTAACTAGGAAGGAAACTGAAATAATAATCATCCACGAGGAAATAACTTTGTGAGGAAAGAGAAAGGTTAAACACTTTCTACTTAAAGGAGCCGACACTCTACAATTGAAGGAGGACAGACACACCAAAACTGCATGGGGAAATATTATCACCAAAATAGAGAATCAGAATCAAATGCAATAAAAAATGAAAAAATGAAATATTTGATTGTTTATATATGATTATGCTGACAAAACTATCGCAAAGGATACAAATGTCATAGATTGGAATCATCACTACAACATTAGGCTAATCTCTACAAGATGGAAACACCAATTGGAGAAACATGTTAGGGATGAACGTAAATGATCTGGCTCTAAATGTCTCAATCCTGGATGGGGAGAGAGAAAAATATATGTCGAGGATCCAAGTTGTTACCTCTGTGGGGAATTTTAGATCAACATCATATCAAATGGGAGATAACCTCGCAGGGGACTAAATCAAACACTGCTCTGAATCCACACCATCGGGAATCAGAAATGAACTCCACTGGGGACTACAGGAGATAAGCCTTTGTCCATGCAAATTGTTGAGGATGTGAGCCTACAACTCAACTGTGGAGGTGATCCACAAACTCAGTCGGGTATACCTAATTACTGTTGGGGAGGAAAAGTTTACCAAACCCACTGCTTGGGGAAGACCAAAAATGTTTCGCACTTTAGGACTTGCCTGTTCTCAAATTGTTGTTGATATTCCTTACTGTAATTGATTGCTTTTTTAAAGTAATTTCTTTCATTATTTAAGAAAAAAATAATTTTTATTATTTAATTTATTTCAAAATTATCAGCATAAAATTCAATTCTATTTAGCTAAAAAATAAATATGAGTAGAAACAATTGGACAAAAAGCTCAACTTTATTTAAAAGAATGGTAGTCTGTAAATGGTAAGACTTCATAGATCTTTATAAATAGTTGAAAATGGTAATTTACATGGAAAAGGGCTACATTGAATAAAATGACCACTACTCTCCTCCTACCAACTTCAATATCCGTTGCGCTCTTGGCTTAGATTGAGAATGACGAATCTGAACCGACTGACTTGCTCAAAACTGCTCCCATGACTAGGGGATCAACCGACTGCAGTTACTTGCCATAATACCTATTTTTTGCATAGATTTCCCCAAGGTGGGGTACTCTATCTATCAGGACGAATTTTCTGTTTTATGTCTCTAATTTTTGCCCAGATCGCCCTTGCAGGTTTTCAATCCATCGAGACGCTCATTTTTGTCTAAGTCGCCCTTTCGGGTTTTCAACTTAGCGAGCTGTTCTTTTCTTTTTAGGCGAAGTATTTCTTGATTGCATCGGCATTCACAGGACGAGTGAACTCTTCACTATCCATAGTTGTAAGAATCAAAGCACTGCCTGAAAAGGCTTTCTTAACAACATATGGGCCTTCGTAATTAGGAGTCCATATGCCCCTAACATCTAGTTTGAAAGATAAAATCTTCTTGAGCACGAGGTCACCTTCTCTAAACACACGAGGCCTGACCTTCTTATCAAATGCCTTCTTCATTCTTTGCTGGTATAACTGACCATGACACATGCTAGTCAACCTCTTCTCTTCAATCAAATTCAGTTGGTCATATCTGGTCTGGCACCATTCAGCTTCTGTCAACTTGGCTTCCATCAAGGCATGCAGTGATGGGATCTCAAATTCCACGGGGAGCACAACTTCCATACCATAAACAAGAGAGAAATGGGTTGCCCCTGTTGAAGTGAGGACGGATGTACAGTACCCATGCAAAGCAAATCGGAGCATCTCATGCCAATCTTTATACGTCACAACCATTTTCTGAATGATCTTCTTGATTTTCTTATTTCCAGCTTCAACAACCCCACTCATCTTAGGTCTGTAGGGAGAAGAATTATCATGTGCAATCTTGAAGTCTTTACAAAGAGCTTCCACCATATTATGTTCAGGTTCAATCCACTGTCAGTAATGTTCTTACTTGGCACACCATACTGGCATATAATCTGATTCTTGATAAACCTTACAACAACTTGCTTGGTTACATTCACATACGATGTCGCTTCAACCCACTTGGTGAAGTAATCAATGGCCACCAGAATGAAATGATGTTCATTCGAAGCTTTGGGTTCAATCATGCCATTCATATCAATTCTCCACATGGATAAGGGCCATGGAGAGGAAATTACGTTCAACATTGTCGGAGGAACATGAATCTTATTTGCATATATTTGACACTTGTGGCATTTCTTCACAAACTTGCAACAGTCAGATTCCTATGCCAACCAATAGTAACTTGCCCTCAAGATCTTCTTAGCCATAGCTTCTCCATTGGAATGAGTACCAAAGGAACCTTCATGGACTTCAGTCATCAATAGGTCTGCTTCGTGTCTATCCACGCATCTGAGCAAAACGATATCGAAGTTTCTCTTGTAAAGCACATCACCATTCAGGTAGAAGTTACCCGCCAATCTCCTCAAAGTCTTCTTATCTTTCAAAGATGCCTCGGACAGGTAAATCTGGCTTTGGAGGAAACATTTGATATCATAATAACATGGCTTTTCATCTTTAACTTCTTCAACAACAAACATATGAGATGGCCTATCAAGATGCATCACAATCATATTAGGAACTTCATTCCAGAATTTTACCACGATCATTGAAGCCAACGTTGCAAGAGCGTCTGCGATCCGGTTTTCATCTCGAGGGATATGATGAAACTCAACCTTTGTAAAGAAAGTTGAAATACTCCTCTCATAGTCTCTATATGGTATCAAACCGGGTTGATTCGTCTCACATTCACCTTTGATTTTATTCATAACCAAAGCTGAATCTCAAACCCTAGATATGAGCTTGATGGAGCATAGGTGAACCCACACACTACCTACAAAAGAAGTAAACTATACATTGACATATTTTTGGTATTTTGGTTAGTAAATAATGAAAAACAAAGTATGATACAATAAAAATGTGTTTGGTAATCTCTCCCAATGCAAACCCAATGAATGAGGGGTAAGGAGGATGCTAAGGTGTGATCCCAAATTCAATACATATGATGAGATAGCATGAGGGATCTTAGGGTCAAAATTGGGGTATTACACATTTCCTCAAGGGGACGCAAGGACTTTCGTTTAGGAAGTCCATCATAAAACATCAAGGGAAAACATCTCTCTTGAGAATAAATTGCTCAAGAATTATGCACAAGTACATGATAAAGACACTTATAGGATAAATTACATATAAATTTAACTGGAATAATATTTGAGATGAATAACATTCCAGGTTTTGAGCACGTCCTTACAGTTCCTACAACTTCTATGCTCTGTGAGGAAGCTTTTGAAATATGTGGTAAGGTCATTCCCAGTTTAGTTGTAGTTTTCCCTACTGCGCATGTAAGACTACTTACTTCAAGACCAGGTTGCCTTCTTGTATTTCTCTTGGGTTGACTCTAGAGTTATATCTTCCGATGGCCTTATGTTTGGCGGAAAACTCTCATACATGGGCGACTTACCTCATCTTGTCAATTAGGTCTACCACACAGTTCAAGCCTATCTCATTCGCCTCTTTATTGAATTAGGATCGTCGCCACGAGGGTGTGTCAATTTCTACAAGTATCATAGAGTCCGCTCCATAGACCATGGAAAATGGAGTTTCCTTGGTGGTGGAATACAGAGTGGTGTGGTATGACCATAATATCCTATGGAGTAGTTCCGACCATAAGTCTTTGGCATCATCAACCTTCTTCTTAAGTCCTTTCAGAATTACTTTGTTTACTGACTAGGCTTGATTGTTAGCTTCAGGTGTATAATAGACACAAATTTTGTTTGTACTCCCAAGTCTTTGCAAAAGTCAGTAACTAGAGTACTAGAGAACTTGGTCCCATTGTAGGAGATAATGGCTCTAGAAAGTCCATACATGCATATTATCTTTTCCCAGTAGAAATGACACACTTTTTCATCGTGATTTTGGCTACGAATTCATATTTTATCTATTTGTTGAAGTAATCGACTCCTAATATCAAGATTTTCGGTTGGCCCGACACCAAGGGAAACATGCTCAGAATGTTCATGCCCCATTAGTAGAAAGGTTAGGGCAAAGTCATCAATTGGAGGAGTCAGTTGAGGCGTGATGAAGGTCACCATGTCTCTAGCATTGATCGCACCTTTTGACAAAGGTGATACTATATTTCATTAAGGTAGGCCAATAATACCCAACTCTTAATAGTTTGTGGGCAAGGGCTTTTCTATCAATGTGACTGTTGTAGGCCTCATTATGCACCTCCGCTAGTACCAAAGAAATTTTGTACTTTCCTAGGCATCACAACACAGGCTTAACCCTCCTCATTCTCTAAAGTTTCCTGGAAAGCAGTGTGTACTTTACAACTTATTTTTTAATCCTTCTTGTTTCTCCCTCGTCTAGTGGAAGTTCGTCATACTGTAAATAATGCAGTAACAGCGACATCCACCTAGATTATGGACAACTTCTAGGGAGTACACCTCACTTGCCTCAATGTTGGGGGAGGTGAGAATCTCTTGGATAATTGTTATATTGAAACCTGTTGTCTTTGATGTGGCAAGCTTGGACAAGATGTCCTCTTGAAAGTTTTGCTCACGGGGGACATGCTCTATTTGAAAAAAAAAGTAAACTAGGAGGATAAATTTTGTACATTTTATAGGAATTTTATCCATAGACGTCCAGATATTTGATTCGGAGATCAATGGCCTCTTCAATCCCCATAATGCAAGCTTCATACTCTGCCATATTGTTTGTACACTTGAAAGTTAATCTAGTTGTGAACGAAAATGAGTGCCTTGAGTAGTAATAATCACTTCCCCAATTCCATTTCCATATTAATTAACAGATCCATTAAATACCATGCCCCAACAGGAACCAGTTTCTGGCCCTTCATCAAGCAATGGTTCATCACAATCTTTCATCTTCAAGTACAAGATCTCTTCATCAGGAAAATCATATTGAACTGACTGGTAATCTTCAATTGGTTGGTGAGCTAAATGGTCAGCCAAGACACTACCTTTGATAACTTTCTGAGATCGGTATTCAATATCATACTCAGATAATAACATCTGGAAATGGGCAATCCTTCTAGTTAAAGCAGGCTTCTCAAAAATGAACTTGATTGGATCCATTTTATATATCAACCAAGTAGTAGGATTCAACATATACTAGCGCAGACGCTTAGCAGCCCAAGCCAATGTGCAACAAGTCTTTTCAAGCATAGAATACTCAGTCTTACAATCGGTGAACTTATTACTGAGGTAGTAAATTGCATACTCTTTCTTCCTAGTCTCATCTTGCTGACCAAGAACACAACTCATACTTTCATCAAGCACAGTCAAATACATGATCAAAGGTCTTCCTTCAACAGGAAGAGATAGAATCGGAGGCTCAAGCAGATACTCTTTGATACTGTCAAAAGCTTTCTGGAAATCTTAGGTCCAATCACAAGACTGATCTTTCCGAAGAAGCTTGAATATAGGCGCACATGTGGCAGTCATATGCGATATAAATCTTGATATATAATTCAAGCGGCCAAGAAAACCTTTGACACTCTTCTCAGTTTTGGGCACAGACATCTATTATATTGCTTTAACCTTGGCAGGATCAACTTCAATACCCTTCTCACTGACAATAAAGCCCAACAACTTACCAGAACGAACACCAAAAGTACACTTATTGGGATTCAAGCGGAGTTTGTACCTCCTCAAACGCTGGAATAGCTTCAAAAAATGCTCAACATGTTCTTCTTCATCACTTGATTTGGCAATCATATCATCAACCTAAAATTTGATCTCTTTATGCATCATATCATGAAAAAGAGTGGTCATAGCTCTCTGGTATGTTACACGTGCATTCTTTAAACCGAAAGGCATCACTCTATAACAGAATGTTCCCCAGGGTGTAATGAATGTGGTCTTCTCCATATCTTCATGTGCCATCTTGATTTGATTATAATCGAAAAATCCGTCCATAATTGAAAATACTTTGAATTTAGATATATTGTCTACCAACATGTCAATGTGTGGCAGAGGAAAATCATATTTCGGACTAGCTTTGTTCAAATCTCTATAATCAATACACATACGAACATTTCCATCCTTCTTAGGAACAGGCACAATATTGGCCACCCACTGTGGATACTCAGAGGTAACAAGAAAACCAACATCAATTTGTTTCTACACTTCCTCTTTGATCTTAACTGCCATGTCAGGATGACTTCTTCTCAACTTCTGCTTGACTGGCGGGCATTCTGGCTTCAACGGCAATCTTTGCTCCACAATATCATAATCCAACCCAGGCATATCTTGATAGGACTAAGCAAACACATCAGAATATTCTCGAAGAAGATCAATCAACCCCTTCTTAGCCTCTGGACACAGTTGAGACCCAATCTTGACTTCCTTCACATCATCTTCAGAACCCAAGTTGACTAGCTCAATCTACTCTATGAACGTCTGAATGGATTTGAGAATTAACCTACATAATGGTTTGATATTTTGATTTTAGAGAAGTGAATTGTGACCAAATATTATGCAGATGGAAGATTATTATTTATTCATGTTTTTTGTGATTACCATTTTAAGAAAAGAAAAAAGTAAAAATAAAACATCATAGATGTGGATCAATAAAATTGTATTTCATTGATGATAATTAAAATGCCCAACAATGTTCACTTCTCCCTTAGGCATAGGAGGAGGATTTTTCTTAAAAATGAACAAAAAATTACTTATATCGATGAACAACAATAGGAACATCAACAGCAACCCAATTGTTGCAAGTCTGCCACACATCACAAATTTGGCGCAAGCTTCATTATCATCATCCTCGATCACAGCAACTGAGTGTTGATCATTACCGTGAATGAACCCTTCACTACAGAAACTCGGTTGCACATCTTCAGCTTTGATGTTGAACGACTCTAGTTGAAATCCCAATCCGGCCCTATTCTTGTTCTCGGCAATTTCTATCACACGACCCCACTGATCAGTCTTGTCAGTCTCAATAGCTTTCTGAGAATCCTTCAAAGAAGACATGGGTGCCCCAGTTTTCTTCACTTTTTCAGCAATATACAAGGCTTGGAATGCGTTCCAACCTCCTCCTCAGCTTCAACATAAGAAAAAGATGACAAATGGCTCACTAAAAGCGCCTTCTCTCTACCAACAACGACAAGCTTGTCGTTCTTCACAAATTTAAGCTTTTGGTGTAGAGTAGATGTCACTGATCCAACTTCATGAATCCATGCCCTTCCCAATAAACAATTGTAGGCCGGGTGGATATCCATCACTTGAAAAGTAATTTGGAAATCAATCGGACCTATCTTAACCAGAAGGTCCACTTCACCAATGACATTTTTTCGAGAACCGTCAAACGCTTTAACAATCACGCCATTGTACCTCATCGGGGAGCCTTGATAAGAAAGTCTGGACAAGGTTGACTTTGGAAGTACATTCAGAGACGAACCAGTATCGACCAACACATTGGGTAGCATGTCTTCCTTGCAGTTCATTGAAATATGGAGTGCGAGATTGTGATTTCTACCTTCCTTAGAAAGCTCTTTATCACAAAAACATAGATTATTGCAGGAACTAATGTTAGCAACATTATGGTCAAACTGATCCACGGTCACATCATGCTCTACGTAGGCTTGCTCGAGTACCTTCTGCAATGCCTCCCTATGTGCTTCGGAATTCATCAACAGAGACATCACCGAAATCTTTGATGGGGTTTGGAGTAGTTGCTCCACCATATTGAACTCACTTTTTTTTATCAAACGCAATACCTCATCATCATCATTAGTATTCAGCTTACTGGATTCACCAGACTGACATAGTGGAGCACTAACTGGATTCGATACTGGAATTTCCACCCTCTTGCTGGTTGCAGCATCTTCTACCTCCTTTTGGAAAGACCAGACCGAAGACACGACCACTACGGGTCACCTTTGCAATATCAACTATATTCACCACAGAATCTACTACTGGTAAAGGAACCTCTTGACCATCTTCCATCATTGTGGCATTGTATTGATATGGCATAACTTTATCGGATGCATAAGGGACAGGGCCCGCTAACCGTATAACCAATGGCGATACCGATCTATTGACATTGTTATTGTTGCTGCTATCAAGTTGGATTACTACCCGCTCAGGGGTCTTGAACACAGGCACGATTACATTCACATCATCTCCCAAGTGACGGGACTGGAAAATTTGGATAAGACCTTCATCCATTAACCTTTGAATATCCCTCTTGACAATAACACATCCTCGAGGGTTCACACTGCAAATTGCACAACCATCATGATCATGCTCACATTCACTAACCATACAAATATCCTTATGCATTTCCACTAAGGATGTTATGATATAGCGGACATCATAAATCTTGAACTCACCAGGACAACCATCTACCATATTGACTGAAGCATTACCATGAGCAGGCAACAAATTAGCTTTCACATTAGGCGCTCGGTCCTTAAAGGACACCATCTCACTCTTCACAAGCTTTTGTACTTCATACTTCAACGGATAGCAATTCTCTATGTCATGGCCAGGGGCTCCTTGTTGAAAGGCACAACGTAGTTCAGATTTGAACCACCATGGAAGTGGCTCGGGAATTTGTGGCGGATTTATTGGTTGAATAAGGTTCTTGAGAACCAAAGATGGATACAATTATGCATAGGACATAGGAATAGGGTCAAAGGAGGCCTTATTCCTCTCAAAATTTTGTTGTTGATTATTGTTGATGTTGTTGTAGTTGGTTCTTTATTGCGGTTGTTGTTGTTGTTGTTGTTGTTGAATCGGAACAGATTGATTGTTGGAATTGTTGGAAAATACAGGAATCACTGATGAAATTTGATGTTGATGCTGACGTGGTTGAGAACTCTTTCTGACACGAGGCCTCCTCTGCCTCCCCACAAATACTGAATTAGTTTCCCCCTCCTTCCACTTGGAGAAACTACCACCATACTTTTTACTGGACGACGCTTCTTCCTTGGACAGACGTCCTTCACAAACTCCCTCTTCTAGATTCATCCCCATGTTTACCATTCCGGTAAAGTCATTGGGGGCACTGGAAATTATACGTTCTTAGTAAAAAGAACTCAAAGTCTTCATGAATATCTTCGTCATCTCTTTCTCTTCCAATGGCGAACTAATCTGGGCAGCAAGTTCCCTCCACCTCTGAGCACACTCTTTGAATGTCTCCTTATCCTTTTGAGACATAGACCTCATTTGGTCTCTATCGGGCACCATATCAACGTTGTATTTGTACTGTTTAGCAAAATCTTCACCCAAGTCATTGAAAATACAGACACTTGCACTGTCCAACCCCATATACCGTCTCAAAGCAGCATCGGTCAAACTGTCTTGGAAGTAGTGAATCGGCAACTTATCATCAGTTTGAGTAGACATCTTTTTGGCATACATAACAAGGTGGCTCAGCGGACAAGTGTTTCCCTTATACTTTTCAAAGTCAGGTGAAGCGCCGCAAAAAATACAGAGTCGCCACCAGATTTTATTTATTCCAAAGGAAAGGGAAAATAGCGATAAAAACCCAAATGAGAGAAATGGTCTCGCAACCAAGAGCGGATTCGGAAGCTGGTTATGCAAGGGGAAGGTATTAGCACCCCTCACATCCATGGTACTCCATAGGAACCACTTGCTTGTATCAATGCGTATGGATTTTTATTTATCTGTATATTGCTTTCTATTGAGAATGAGATTAAAGAATAAGGTGGGGAGAAAATAAGTCTTAATTTAGTGTGCTCGCCAAGGATTTGGGCCCTCGTGCCTACGTACCCTCATACGTGCAATAAGGAAGTCATAACTTTGTAGTTCGAATCAAAAATGAAGTATTTGTTAGGTTGTTTTTATTGAACAGTATTGACATTCGTGCGCTATTGTTCACTTGCTGGTATACTCTGTCATGGGAGTGGAAAGTATTTACTTGTTTGCAGTAAAGTGGATACGCTTGGTTCGCACTCTAGCAGTTAAACATTACTTGCTCGCGCATGGAGGCTTAAGCTTCGTTCACGGTAGAACGGAAGTAACACGTCCTTATTGAAAGGTTTTGAAGAGAAAGCCCTAAGGCAAAAGATGATTTGATTTGTTGGGGTCAATTTTATGCGTGGAGACAAGCATCAGACCCTTGGCTAGATACAGTCAACAGTCCAATAACTCGGGAGTTGAGAGGATAATGTTGTCCTAACCACTCTTTTTCATCCAAAAAAGAGATTCGAATTTTGAAAAGAGTTTGGCAAGTATAATCATTGGAACTTAGAGGGAGACAAGTCTCTAACCCTTGACTAAGTACAGTCAATAATCAGAGTACTTGGGAATTGAGAGGACAATGGAGTCCTAACTTTTCTTTTTATTCCTCATAGAACCTAGATCTAAATTGTTTGAATCATTAGATGTTTTAATAGGGAAATTCAAGTGTCGGGTCCTCACGCTAAGTACGGCCTACAACCCAATTACTTGAATGTTGTGTACAAACACGTACACCCTATTTGGCATTCCAATTTGTTATGAAAATGTTTTGAAAAAGGTACTTGACGTTGGATCAAGCATTTGAATTTATTATGAAAAATAGTGTGTGAAGAAAAGAAGTGAGAGATAGAATAAGGTTGAGAAGAGAATGGAGAAGAGATGATAGAATGAGTTTGAGAAAGGAATGAAGGAGGGATGTGGATAATGGATCATGGAACGGATGGAGAATGCTTGACGTTGGATCAAGCATTCACGTTGCAATGGTGTGAGTTTTATTCGAAAAACAACTTGACATTGAATCAAGTACCTTTTGTTTCTTTTAAAATGCTTTATTTATCATTTTGTATTTTATCTTGGTTATTAACATGCATGGTGAATTAACTAGAAAGGAATAAATCTAAGCTATTACATAACTATAGGGTGGGGGGAACATTTAACCCATAATGGGGGGATTGATCCATATAATACAACATAACGGCATGAAAGGGAAATACAATTTAAAAATTGTGTACCATGCCTAAACCATACAAGAGGCATGGAACTTCAAGCAACACAAACTAATGAATAAAAATAAAAGGAATAACTTGGATGGTTTGGATCTCTCATTCACATGTCACCACAAAACAACAATGGTTAGTATGCATTAATAAAACAGATTTAAAATGCTAACACAAATGGATGAAATGTTGAAATGATGGAATGACATAATGATCATGGTGAGAAAATAAAGGACATGCAAACACATCATATCAAATTGAAATATCATTTTCAATTTGGACCTAATAACCACAATCAAAGAATGAACAATTCAATTAAATGGAATTAAAGTCACACAATACATGAACATGGCATATGAATTTAAATCAATCCTTTATTCCTAACATGACATAATGATTGAATTAACATGGCAAAATATTAGTGATCACACAAACCAAAAATCCAATGGTTAATCATCATTATTTTTTGGCATTTTCTCGTGATTATCAAATGGATTAATCCTAAACATGTTAAAATCCTAATTAAACTCAATTAAAAATCTAACAAACAAAATCCTAATATTTTCTAATCATATTAATCAATTAGAGTCAAGCTTTAAGAAGAATAAGAAATTAAAATCATGAAGAAGTAATGAAGAAAATAAAATAAAAACAAGAATGGGCCAGGGGGTGCGTCTGGAAAATATGGTACAAAGAGTCTTTTCATTGGGCCTCGAGGCATAGGGTTCATCACTTTGTTCTAAGGATTACCAGGGGGTGCATGGAGCGAACTGAGGGTGTGGATCAGCTCAGGGCATGAGGCCTACTGCATATCCAGCATGTGGACTTGTAACTGTTCAGCATCCAATGAATGAAATGGAAACACACGTGGCAGGGAATGGCGGCGCAACGGTTTTGTCAATGGATGCGCAGTTAAGATTGCATGTGGTCCAATCTGATGGTGTCATGAAACACGTATGAATTCAATGAACATGGTATCCCAAATGTTCCTTAAGTGAAGACATAATTCTGGTAAACAAACCAAACGTATTTCCCTCATCGCAAATCCGTTCATCATCACCCCCTTCGTCGTGCTAGAAATCGCCTCCGGTGGCGGAGGAGGACCAAATGCGACCAAAATTACACCACACCCTCCGTCTTCTTACCCCCTACTAGGATTCATACACCATTTCACTTAATTCCTCATCAACAGTTCAAATCGACACACAAACGTCAAGGACCTTAGACTTGGAAATCCTAAATTAACTCTCACTTGAGCCTAATCCCACCCCGATGCCATAAGGATATCACTCCATAATACTCATGTATTTGATTGGAAACAAGAAACGCAAAGAATAAGGAGGATGTGAAGAAGAACCTATCGGAAACAGATCAGAGATTAAAGACAGAGATAAACGCTTTGAGCTTTGGTCCCTCACCACCTACTTCTTCGGAACGGATCGGAGGTTGAAAATGTTAGAAGCAAATGAGGTAAATGCTATGATATTTTGGTCTCTCACCACCTTCTTCTTCGTCTCTATACGATAGTCTGTAGGTGCTATATGAGCGTGTGGTTGAGGATGTGTGAGACGTGGATGATTGAGAGGGACAAAGATGAGGATTGAGTTGAGAGAGACGAAGATGAATTTTCGTCGATTGTTGAGAGTGATGGAGATGAGAGAACAAAATGAAAACCAAAAAACGAATTTGAGATAGTGTAAGACCCTAATTTTGACCCTAAGATCCCTCATGGCATCATATCATTGCATATTGCATTTGCCTCAAGGATCAGAGCATCTTAGCTCCTTACCTTTGGGTGGGAACTTGTTGAGTTGGTTTGAGACCACCAAGCATGCTTGAATTGTATATTATTGCTTTTCTCATTTTGTTTACTAACCAAAAGCATAAAAATATGTCACTAATATCTTTTGTTTTGTAGCTTGAGCAATCATAAGATCCAAGGCTCCTAGGAGACCCTATGCTCAAAGAATGGCAAGGTGAAGGTAAAAGCAAGCATGACAATGGTTCACAAGGCTCTCAATCATAATATATTCCTCCCAAGTATCTCAATTTGTCATTTTTTATCAAGATAAACCAAAGGGCTTGAGGATTGTTTCCCAAGGAAACCCTATTTCATATGTGCATCAACTATGCCTTGCTCATGAAGCAACCTCAACCCATGATCAAATAAAATCAAGGGAAGTTCTTTAATTCATCATTTCATGCATATTTGAGCTTATTAGAGTGTCCTCAATCATTCATTCATCAAGATTTGAAGTTTAGACTTGAGAAGTTGATCAGTCAATTCATCTGACTATTTTGAAGTACACTGAGACCTAACGTTTAATGTGTTTGTCAAATGAAGATGACCCCAAGAGAACAAATGTTCTTAAGAACCATATGAACAACTTTCATGTTCATCAAAAATTTATTTAAAGCTTGTAAGGTCATCATCCATTTCAAAACATTATAGGTCATTTTGACTGAAACCCTAATTTTGGATCAACTTCCCAAGGACCTAACTCCTTCATTTTTTATGACTGTGAGGTGGGATCAAATTAATTGGAAATTTTAAGATGTCTAATTCATTTGTTATGTTGAACAAATTTTCATAATCCTAAAATAAATACATGTGATAATGCAAAACATTATAGGTCACTTTGGATCAAAGGCATTGAAATGTGAAAAAGCCCAACTTCAAGTGCCCATAACTTTATCATACAAAATCAAAATGATACAAAATTTAAGTTCAAAGTGATTTTATTGAAAAGATATACAACTTTTATGTTGAAGGTTTTGTCATTTGGAGCTTGAATCATTGAAACGGAGGGCTTGAAGTTGGTCCATTTTGGAAAATTTCACATGCACATGTTTTGCACCTTGAACTTTATGATCAATTTTCATTAGTTTCCCAATCCCAAATGGATTTTTGTTCAACATAACAATTGATCCTCATGTCAAAACCTTTCCAACCATTACCTACAAGGCCATGTTTGATTTTGGTAAGAGGTAGTTTCAAAGAGGAGAAGATTCATGTGCATTTTTAGAAACCATTTGAAAACTACATGCACACTCCAATTCCATTACATCTGCACGTCCAAAACTATTATGCTGATGTTAAGCTTGCATTTCCAATTGGATTTGGGCCCTCCATGCGCCTGTACAGGCCCATGCATGGAGGCCCTCATCACTCATGCAAATGAATTTCCCATGCCTTGCAGCTTGCTTTGCTATAAATACAGGTGCATACCTTCATCATTTTCCAACCTCAAGGCGCCTTATATGCTGCAAAACTCAATCCAAACCTCACTCTAAAGGAATTGTGCAATTTCACTTTCATTTTTCAGATCTAATTTTCAACTTCATTGGTTGATTATTGGACTTAAATTCCTTAGCCTTTCTCCATCTCCATCTCAAGAACACACTGCAGTCAAGAGTTGGAAGGAATCGTGCTTCATAGATCTGCATTTCCAAGGTTGATATCCAAACTTTTTTCAATCGAAACTCACTGATTATAGCTCTTTTCTTGTGGTTATTGGCTCCTCTGAAGTCCTCTCATAAGAGGCATTTGAATTGTGCATTTAATTTTGTAAATTCATTAAGTTCAGATTGAACACCATGATTTTCTCTCTCTGATTTCTCTTCCTATGAGAGTCTAGAGGAGAAACCAATGGTACATGGGTGATGTACAGCACCCCAGCTTTCCAATGATATGAGGATCGCTTCATTTGGTTAAGTTTTCCATACCTGCAACTTCCACCAGAGTTGAGGAGTTAGCTGGAGAAGACGGTGGTGTACACCACCGTCCCCGTTGCCAGATGCGTTGTGAACCGTTGGATTGAATCTCCAGATCTAATCTCAGCTTTCTATTCTTATGACTTTTTTTAATTCCATGTGTGTCTCAGTTGATTAAGGCATATGGTGCGCGCGCGTCTCTCCATCCTTGGATGTGCCACCTCATTTAATGAGGCTGATCCAACGCGCCAGATATTTTTCCATTTTCTATTTTCTGATTTAATTTCTTTTTATTTTCTTAATTCCATTTTATTTCAAAAAATCATAACTATTTCATTTCAATTCCAAAAAATATGGGACCAATTGCATTATTTCCCTTTTTAATTCTAGTCTCTGAAAATGATTTTTAATATTTTTTATTTTGTCATTTGATATTTTTTGTGAATTTTCTCTTTTCTGGTTATTTTTAATTCATTTTAAATAGTTTTCAATATTCAAAAAAATACAAAAATATTTTCCTAACCTCTTTGAATGATGATGAATCTATGAAAAATATTCTCATCAATTTATTAATTGATTTGAGATTTATTTGAGATTTTAGTTCAATTAGGTTATTTTTTATTCATTTTTAATTGTTTAAAAATAGTTTCCGGTTTCTAAAAATGCTGAAATTTTTTGTCAAACTTTGTTTGACCTTGTTGAACTTAGAATGATCCATTTGGACTTTTCAAAGTTAATTTGAAATGGATTTGAAGTTTGACCTTTAATTGTTTATTTTAATTCAAGTATTATTTTAATTTTGAAAAATACCAAAAATATTTTATTTGTTTCTTGACTTCTAAGTTTCATTTTGCTTCTGTTTACTATTGTTTGACCTTGATCCCATTCATCTTTGGTCAATGTACTTTTCTTATCTCTTTTGAATTTCAATTCATGTACATTCTTATTCATCTTCTTCTTTTTCTTCTTTTTCTTTTTGATCAATGAGTTAGAGATTGGTTGTTAGCCTTGACATATGGGAGGCTTAACCTTCCTTGATTCAAATCTAATTCATCTTGATCATAGATCAAGTGAATGGCTTTGCATTAAGGATAGGTTGCTTCTTGGTCAAGCAAAAAACCTAAATCAATACAAGATCATTCTCATTTTCTTTTGGCATGGCAAGTGTTAGGAGCTTGGCTTACTAGTCAAGGTCTCTAACTTTTGTTTGTTGCCTATATTTTTATTGACCGGCCTCAGATAGGTGTGACTACTACATTAGTCCACTTACGATTGCTTAACATAGCGCTAAATTGCCTTATGGCACACTAACACTAACTATTGACCATTAACTTTTAATTCAAGTCATTTAATTATTGCAATTTACTTTAATGCAAATTTAATATTCTTGTACATATAATTCATTTGCTTTTGCCCTTTGCTCACTTGAGCTCATGTTTATGTTAATGCAATTTGCCTTTTGCTCACTTGAGCATATTATTGTGTATATACTATTGTGTTTGTTTTGTTTTGATTGTGTGAAACCAAATGCAAATGGACAAAGGACTTAGATTCTAGGACCTTACCTAAGTTAATGGAGTTTGAAGAGCAACTAGGCCTCATGCCTTTAGAATGCTATAAATGTCAAAGAGCAACTAGGCCTCATGCCTTTAGAATGCTTAAAGCTAGAAGATGAACATTGAAAGGACCAAATTCTAAGCTCCCTCTTGTCCATTCTTTATTTGTTCTGTGGAACTTTTTGATTTGTGTGTTCTTGTGCTAGGGATTCCAAAACATGCCAAGCAGAAGAACCATTGTCATGAGCATCCAAAGTGAGAGATACAAAAGCCATTGGAAGATTCCTAGGAGTTTGCTTGATTGTGTGCTTGATTGCTTTAGTTATTTGATTATTACTTGCTATTCCAAAGGATGGGAGCTACTTGGATCATCACTATGATCTCAAGAAGGGAACTCCATTTGTGGTTTTATTTCTCTTCCTTCATCTTTGTATGTTTAGGACTTAGCCATTCTTCTTCTTCCCTCCACTCTAACACAAGCCAAAACTTTTGTGCAAACATTAACATTTGTTTTCAAGATTAGAAACCTAAGCACTATGCTTTTGATTTTCCAAACTTCTTTTCATAACACTTATTTTGAATTGAATCCTAAAGTCAACTTTGACCATACTTTGTAAATACTTTTCATTGGTAAATACAACTCACTCAATTGTTTTTGAGGTTTCAATGGCCACTTTTTGCCAAAGCTTTTCATAAACATTAGCTATTAGGTTTGAGTTATCCTTGAGGTTAATATAATACTCACCTATATCCTTAGTGATGGACCATAAGACTTCCATGCTTATTATAGGGTTAACCCCTCACTAGCATGTTGAAGTTATCCTCACATGGTGGATTTATGGTTTTAGGTTGAGTTTTCTCCCTTTGATAACAAAAGACCTTAAGGCTTTTGACCAATCAATTCACCAACTTCTTTTGAGATTTTTACCCCGAACTACGAGGTTTTGATCCTAATCTTTTTAAGATGGTACGTAGGCAATGGGTTTATCCATTCAAACACAAAATTGTAAATAATTTGTACATTCTTCTCTCATCTCCCCAATCATGTTTGCACAAATATTTTTCACAAATACCAACCTACCTTACAACAATTGTGAAAAGGGCTCCCTTAGAGTACTAAGGATGTCTTGGGTGCTTAAAACCTTCCCATTGCATAACCAACCCCCTTACCCAGATCTCTGACATTTTTATTAGTTTTTTATTCGATAAAACTTCTCGGTTTTTGTTCGCTTTCTAACCTTTCCTTTGGATAAATAGAAGTGCGGTGGCGACTCGAATTGTATGATTTACTTTTGATTTAGTCAATAAATCTAAAGGTAATGAATACCCTGCTACAGAAAAGTGGCGACTCTGCTGGGGATTCATTTGCCTAGTGGGTTTTTCCTACTTTTCACATTTTTGTTATATTGTATTGTTTATATTATTTGTGACATATTTTTGTGCAAATTGGGATGATTGCATTGATTGTAATGTATGAATTTCTTGATATATTAATTGCTTGTATGCTTGGTGGTCTCTTGTGAGATGAGTTCTATACCCGAACTCGAGTGGACTTATGATAGGAGAATGGCATAGTCATGTTGACTTGTGTGGAGTTATTCATTAGCAAGTTGACTTGCAAGCCCATTCACTTGGTGGAGGTTATGTTGGGATCAATAATGTCACACGAGTAGTCGTGGTTAGGCATTACTCTTTCCAATATATGCCTTAGAAGCCAAGGACCTTAGATTACCTAGCTCATCTTGGCCTATTTTAGGACGTAGTGCGAAGGTCGTTCAAGTGTAAGATTTGATACAATTGTTACGCGATACTACACTCATAAGAGTCTCTCTTGAGAATATTTTTGGAATACGAGTAGTCGTTTATCCGATAATATCCGAAAGATGGGATGATGACTATGGGAGCACTGGATATCATTCTCTCGTAGTAAAATGAACGCAAGGTCTTCAAAAAGATCTTGGTCATCTCTTTCTCCTCAAGGGGTGGTACTATCTAAGCTGCTAACTCGCGCCATCTCTGGGTGTATTCTTTAAAGGTCTCTTTCTCTTTCTGGGACATTGCCCTCAACTGGTCCCTATCAGGAGCCATATCCATATTGTATTTATATTGCTTGACGAAGGCCTCGCCAAGATCGTTGAAAGAGCGGATGTTCGAATTTTCCAGACCCATATACCACCGGAGAGCGGCACCAGATAGACTGTCCTAGAAATAGTGGATGAGCAATTGGTCATTATCAGTTTGCGTCGACATCTTGCGAGCATACATCACAAGATGGCTGAGAGGGCATGTGTTTCCCTTATACTTCTCAAAGTCAGGTACTTTGAATTTAATAGGAATTTTCACGTTGGGCACAAGGCACAACTCAACAGCACTTTTACCAAAGAGGTCCTTCCCCCTCAAAGTCTTCAGTTCCTTGCGAAGCTCAAGGAATTGATCTTTCATGTCATCCATCTTCTCATAAACGTCTGGGCCCTCAGATAGCTCAGAATGGTAGATGGTATCTTCAACTCTTGGTAATGTGTGCACAATGGGAGGTGGAACTGAAAGGACCGGGCTAGATGCCGGCAAAGAAGCAAGAGTAGGAGCAAAACCCTCTGGCACAAAATTGGCGGGCATTCCCCAAGGGAACCCGGCTGGCATAGATGACGCAAAATGGGTTGTTGCAGCAGGCACATTAGAAGTCGCAATCTCAGAAATGACCGTCCTCTGGGGAGGAGTTGAGGGTGTTGGAGAAGACTGGCTCTGGGTAGCCAAGAATGACTCCATCAGGGCAGTCAATCTGGCTACCTCTTCTTTCAGCTCGTGGTTCTCTTGTTCCAAATGATCCATCAGTCTCGAAGAGTTGGCCCTGGTGTAGTACCGGTGAGTCAGCTTGTCTTCAAAATAAATGAAGAACACAGAGTTAGATCATAGGACAAGAAGCCTGGAGCAAAACCTGCTTATGCACATGATGTATGCAATGCTTGTGCATATGATTTGTTTTTATTTCAGAGGAACTTTAGAGTTCTATTTGCAAATTTTGGGAAATATTACACTTTTATCATATATGGAAACATATCATAATATCTGGAAAGTATTTTTACACCAAAGAAGTACAGCATTGGTAACCAAATACAATACAAGAAAAAAGGAAAATGATCATCCTATAGATCCCTAGAAACAATCATCTAAAGCTCGGGACACAGGAAGATAAGATGCACGAAGCCTCTTCACCTCTTCCTCATAGGCTGCCTCCATATCTACCTTCTCCTTGGCGAGTCGATCGTACTTCCTCTTCCAAAACCTGGAAGACTGAGGAAGTAGAGAAGTCCATACATCATTAGGATCATCAATAACCTGATGCTCGAGAAACTCAATCAAAGCATCCTTCTCCTTGATCTGCTGAAGCAACTCTTCTCGTTCACGGATCCAAGCATGTGAACGGTCTTCGTCTCTCAACTCCTCTACTCCTTCGTCAGGGAGGGTTGAAGGCCCAACCACAACCAAAGGTGTAGGTCTTGGATACTCGTAAGGCATGAGGTACTCAGAAGCTCTCCTCCTAACCTAAGCAGTGTAAGGCTCCAAAGCGACATAATTCTTCGGACCTAGCTCC
Source organism: Lathyrus oleraceus (assembly GCF_024323335.1). NCBI lineage: Eukaryota > Viridiplantae > Streptophyta > Magnoliopsida > Fabales > Fabaceae > Lathyrus > Lathyrus oleraceus. The sequence goes on along the minus strand of NC_066579.1, from coordinate 65,119,848 downwards.
TTCCTTCCTTTCCTATGAATCTTGCGCCAAGCGCGGACCATCCTGTCCTTCAAGCCTTGGGGATCTTTACCCTCCTGAAAGAACACACCCTCAAACAGAATGTTATTAGGTTTATCCTTCAGGGGGAACCCAAGCAGACGACATGCCAAAATGGGGTTGTAGCTAATCCCATCACATGTACCAAGAAGAGGTACATTGGAGAATTCACCACAAGAGTCGATAATCTGCACACCATCATACACGCGGTTGTACCAAGAGATATCATCATTAGTGAGAGACATAAGTCTCGTGGACCACCGTAGACATCCTTTGTTCTCCTTGAAGGCGATCGTCTGCGGTAAGTGAGAAATAAATCACTTATATAATAGAGACAAACAGCACACAATGGCACCACCACCCTTTGCATTCCTCATATGCAAAGAGAAATAAGTGTCACCCAACAGAGTCGGAACGGGATTAAGAGTAGAGAAAATCCTAATAGCGTTCACATCCATAAACTTATCGATGTTGGGGAATAACACTAACCCATAGATGATAAGTATAAATATGGCCTCAAAGGCGTCCTCACTCATGGCCTTCCCATACACAGTAGCTTGAGCAATAAGGAACTCAGAAGGGAGACCTTAAATTCCACCTTTGGTAGTCATATGAGCACCAACCAGAGATTCATCTATATGCAACATATCAGCGATTTCCTGAGAAGTAGGAATACTCTCCAAGCCACTGAACGGCAACTGGTCTAAAATAGGTATGCCCACAAGATAGGCATACTCCTCAAGCGTGGGCAAAAGTTGAAAATCCGGAAATGTGAAGCAATGGTACAAAGGATCATAAAACTGCACCAATACACTCATTAACCCTTCGTCCACCTGAGTAGTCAGAAGAGGAAGAAGCTTCCCAAAACGAGCCTTGAAACCCAAAGGATCTAATACATAGGATGTCAATTTCCTTAGCTCTTTCAAGTCTGGTCGTCTGAAATTGTACTTCTTTGTATTCCTTCTTTGTCTTTCCATGTATGAAAATTTGCAAATAGACCTCTTAAGTTCCTTGAAAATTTTCTTATTATTTTGATGATATGGATGCAAATGGGTGCCTGAATGCATGAATGCAACAATCACACTCAAGGATCAAGCATAGCACACCAAACAAAGGTCATGGGATGGATCATATTATCCTTAATATCAATCATCCATTTTGGTGGATTATGGTTTACACCTTATCAACACCCAAGTTCCATTGATATTAAGGATACATGAACGGATCAACCACGAATCAAGGGTTTGTTGCAAGTCACGAGCATGGAGTCTCGGTTTAAGAACCACCCAAAAGGAGTGTACTAGGGTTTAACCTGTCAAACATGTTCTACAAGAGGTTCCCATAGTCATCATCCCATCTTTCGGATATTATCGGAGAAACGACTACTCGTATTCCAAGAATATTCTCAAGAGAGACTCTTATGAGTGTAGTATCGCGTAACAATCGTATCAAATCTTACACTTGAACGACTTTCGCACTACATCCTAAGAATAGGCCAAGAGGGGCTTGGTAAACTAAGGTCCTTGGCTTCTAAGGTCTATATTGGAAAGAGTAATGTCTAACCACAACTAATTGTGTGACATTATTGATCCCAACATGACCTCCACCAAGTGAATGGACTTGGAAGTCAACTTGCTAAGGAATAACTCCACACAAGTCAACAAGACCGTGCCATTCTCCTATCCTAAGTGCACTCGAGTTCGGGTATAGAACTCATCTCACAAAGATCACCAAGCATACAAGGAATTAATATATATCAAGCAATTCATACATTACAATCAATACAGTCATCCCAAATTGCACAAAAAATATGTCACAAAACAATATACAATACAATACATATGAAAAGTAGGCAAAATCCACTAGGCAAAACCTCCCCAGCAGAGTCGCCACTTTTCTGTAGCGGGGTATTTGTTACCATTAGAGATATTGACTAAATCCAAGGTAAACCATACAAGTCGAGTCGCCACCGCACTTCTATTTATCCAAAGGAATGGTTAGAAAACGAACAAAAACTTAAAAGTTTTATCGAATCAAAAACTAGTAAAAATGTCAGAGATCTGGGTAAGGGGGTTGGTTATGCAATGGGAAGGTTTTAAGCACCCAAGACATCCTTAGTACTCTAAGGGAGCCCTTTTCACAATTGTTGTAAGGTAGGTTGGTATTTGTGAAAAATATTTGTGCAAACATGATTGGGGAGATGAGAGAAGAATATACAAGTTTATTTACATTTTGTTTGGATGGATAAAACAATTGCCTACGTACCATCTTAAAAAAAAGATTAGGATCAAAACCTCGTAGTTCGGGGTAAGAATCTCAAAATGAGTGGGTGGATTGATTGGTCCAAAAGCCTTAAGGTCTTTTGTTATCCAAAGGATAAAACTCAACCTAAAACCACAAATCCACCATGTGAGGATAGCTTCAACATGCTAGTAAGGGGTTAACCCTATAATAAGCATGGAAGACTCATTGTCCACCACTAAGGATACAGGTGAGTATTACAATTTACCTCAAGGATAACTCAAACCTAATAGCTAAAGTTTATGAAAAGTTTGATTAAGAAAATGGTCATTGAAACCACAAAAAGACATTTGAATGAGTTATATTTACCAATGAAAAGTATTTACAAAAATATGGTCAAAGTTGATTTAAAGATTCAATTCCAAATAAGTGTTATGAAAAGAAACTTTGAAAATCAAAAGCATAAGGATTAGGTTTCTAATGTTTGAAAAGAAGTGTTAAATGTTTGCACAAAAAGTTTTGGCTTGGGTTAGAGTGGAGGGAAGAAGAAGAATGGCTAAAGTCCTAATCATACAAGAGGTAAGAGGTAAGAGAACAAGACCACAAATGGAGTTCCTCTCTTGAGATCATATTGATGATCCAAGTAGCTCCCATCCTTTGGAATATGCAATCAAAATAAACAAACATCCAAGCAATCAAGCACATAATCACAACAAGCTCCTAGGAATCTTCCAATGGCTTTTAGATCTCTCTCTCTTGGAAGCTCATGGCAATGGTTCCTCACTTATGCTAAATGTTGGAATACCTATCACAAGAACACACACATTAAAAAGTTCCATCAAACAATCAAGAATGAACAAGAAGGAGTTTAGAAATTGGCCCTTTCAAAGTCTTCTTCAACATTTATAGCACTCTAAAGGCCCAATGCCTAGTTGCTCTTTGACTTTTATAGCACTCTAAAGGCTCAATGCCTAGTTGCTCTTTGACTCCAAATTTGCATAGGGAAAGTCCTAAAGTCTAAGTCCATTTGTCCATTTCTTGCATTTGGTCCACAACAATCAAAAGAAAACACAAGCACAATGATATATACACAATTATGTGCTCATGTGAGCAAAAGGCAAATTGCATTAACATAAACATGTGCCCAAATGAGCAAAGGAAAAAGCAAATGAATAATATGTATAAGGATAATAAATTGCATAAAAGTAAAGTGCAAGAAGTAAATGTTAATGGTTAATGGTTAATGTTAGTAATTAGTGTGCCATAAGGCAAATTTAGCGTTATGTTAAGCAATCGTAATTGGACTTATGTAGAAGTCACAACTATCTGAGGCCGGTCAATAATAATGTAGGCAACAACACAAGTTAGAAATCTTGACTAGTGAACTAAGTTCCAACAACTTGCCATGCCAAAAAGAAAAAAAAGAGAAATGATCTTGTATTGGTTTAAGTCCTTTGCATGATTTAGGAAGCAATCTATCCTTAATGCAAAGCCATTCACTTGATCAATTGATCAAGATGAATTAGATTTGAGTCAAGGAAGATTAAACCTCCCTAATCAATGCTAACTTATCAACCTTTAACTCATGCATCAAAAAGAAAAGAAGAATAAGAAGAAGATGGATAATGGAGATGAAGAATTAAAGTTCATTAAAATGGAAAGGAATGTACCAATCTATTAAGAGTTGACCAAAGACATTGAGGATCATGATCAAACAATCAAAAATAGAAGTGGGATGAAGATTGGAAGTCAAGAAATAAACAAAATATTTTTGGCATTTTTAATATTTGAAAGTAAACTTGAATTAAAATATTAAAGAAAGGTCAAACTTCAAAATCACCTCAAATCAACTTTGAAAAGTCCAAGTGAATTATCCCAAGTTCAACAAGGTCAAACAAAGTTTGACAATTTTTTTTAGCATTTTTAAAAGTCAGAAACTATTTTTAATCAATTAAAAATGAATAAAAATAACCTAATTGAACTAAAATTTCAAATAAATCTCAAATCAATTAAAAAATTGATAAGAATATTTTTCATAAATCCATCATCATTCAAATATGTTGAGAATATATTTTTGTATTTTTTGAATATCAAAAACTATTTAAAATGAATTAAAAATAAACAGAAAAGAGAAAATTATTAAAAAATAGCAAATGACAAAATAAAAAATATTAAAAATCATTTTTAGAAACTAGAATTAAAAAGAGAAATAATGCAATTGGTCCCATATTTTTTGGAATTAAAATGAGTTATGAATTTTTGAAATAAAATGAAATAAAAAAAATAAAATGGAAATTAGAAAAATCAGAAAAAAGGAGAGGCGTTGGATCCAGTTCATTAATTGACTTGGCAGATCAGATGGATCTCAAACGCGCGCCTACCAAATGTCTTAGTCAAACGCGTCACACAATGCATTTAAAAAAGTCATAACAAACAAAGGTCATGATTCAATCTGGGAAAGTGATCAAACGGTCCAGATATAATCTGGCAATGAGACGGTGGCCAGCGCCACCGTCTTCTCCGATGAGCTCCGGCGAAGGCCAAAAAATGCAGAGATTCAAATGCTCACTAAAATGGACGATCCAGGCACTGTTCGAAAGGTGAAGTGATGTACATCACTTCTATACCACTCACTTCTACTCTAGATTCCTATTAAGAGAGAAATCAGAGATGGAAGTTTGATGGTGTTCATTATGAACTTGCTCGATTTCAACAATTAAGCATACAACAATGATGCCTCTATAGAGAGGACTTCAGACAACACAATATCAAGTTCAATAGATCAAGGAATAAGGAGATTTAAAGCAAAAAACAGTTGATCAAAACCTTTGGATTGTGAAGCTTTGAGTCTCTTTCCTTGGCTCCTTTTACAAAACAGAACTTCAATGGATCAGATGATGAAGGTTTAGGAACTTTAGATCTGAAAATTCAATCAAATGCAATTGAATTTCAGATCTGAATTTTTGAAGAAAAGTGAATTTAGTTCCTTTGGTATGGTTAGGGATTCACTCTTGCAGCATTTCAGGCGCCTTTAGGTTGGAGAATTATGAAGCATAGCACATGTATTTATAGCTGGAAATGGCTGTGTGCATGAGTTTACTCGTGTGCATGTGTCGCAACCTGAAAAATACAGTGCGCGAAAAAAACAACCGGCGAAAGAAAAAAGACAGAAGAGTCGCCACCGTGCGTTATTCATCCCAAAGGAGGGAAAGGAAACGCTCGAAGTAAACCTGAAAAAGGAAAGGACAAGACGGGGTCTCGCAACCAAATCTTGGGTTCGGGAGTCGGTTATGCGAAGGGAAGGTATTAGCACCCCTACGCATCCGTAGTACTCTACGGGATCCACTTTTGTAGTTTTCGTCTAAAGGGTGTGAGTTTATCTTGTGCTGTTTACCAAAAAAAAAGGGTTAAATGAAAATGACTCGCGCGGATGTCGCATCCACTGCATACGTATCTCATCTGAATATGAGAATTAGAGTCTTCGTAGCTCGGCTGACCTATGGGTTGGGGGATGTGTGCTCGCTAAGACATCGTGTCTTATGCCTACGTATCTCATCTGGAATGAGAATCAGAGCAAGCCGTAGTTCGGCTAACTACGGGGTTGTGGATTGGTTTTGGGCGAACGACGTCACTACGCAATCTACCGGATGCTCGACCTTTGGAGACTTACTCGTCTGTAGTAGAAGGAGTAAACGTGTGTTATGGAGAAGAAAAATCAATGAAGGGTTTGTTTGCATTGTAGGAACGCGCATGCAAAAGGGTAATGAGGATAAGACCTCATAGCTCTTAACCCTGGACAAAGGAACCTGCATAAAGTAAACACAAAAACATTGCCTCCTATCGAGGTCTTCCAGCTAGGAAAGCAGTAAAATGCGGGAAAAATGTAAAAGTACCACGCGGATAAAGATCCGAAGTAACAGCAATTAGAGGAATGGGAAACCCTGAGATCCTTCCAAGCTAACATCATCAAAGAAAGTGGGTCAGTACAGGTAATCGGAATGAACCTCCAGGGGTTATCCCACAAATAAAGTGGGAAACCATGCAAGTTATCCCTGCAAAAGTCATGTGAGCCCTCACAAAAACTCAACAAAAGGGTTAGTGAAACACCATAAGCATTTTTTTCATGGATAACAGTATGGTTTCAGAAACCTCAAACCCTGTGGCATACACTTCAGAAATCATGTGATTAAACATTCAAGGCATAGGTTTCACCCATTCATAATACATCACACATTTAGAACATTCAAATTGAAGGCGTAAAATAATGGGAATAGGGAAAACCTGATTGGAGAGCTTGATTGAAATTGAGTTGCACCCGTGAGGCCCTTCAGGGTTTGGAGGCTGCTTTGAGTTCTCTGTCAGGTTTCTCTTCAGGTTTTGTCCAGGGTTTTGTTCCAAGGAAACCTCAGAGTATTTTGCTTCTCTTCCTTCTTTTTCCCAGACAGGGTCCTTCTCTCACTATCTTTTTCCCATACAGGGTAATAGGAATAGAATGAAAATTTCTTTCACTGAAACTCTGAATTTATAACCTGATTTTTGTGGACCTGTGGGCTCAGATGAGAGAGGTCCAAGTCCAAGTTTTTCTATTATATTTTATTTATTATTATTTTTATTTATTTATTTTTTTTGTAAAAAATTATTTTATTTTATTTTATTTTATTTTCGTTTTATTTTTCTTTTCTTTTTTTTCATTTTTTCTTTTTTTTTCGTTTTTTTTCTTCTTTTTTTTTCTTTTTTTTTTCGGATCTAATTCTGATTGACATGATGAAATGCAATATGAAATGCTAAATGAATGCATGAATGAGGAGGGCAAATTTTGGGGTGTTACAGCTGCCCCTATTCAATCATCAACTAAACCGAGTAGGATGAAAGCGAACAGCTTATCAGACAAACGGGGTGAGCTGTGATTGAATACCAAAGACAGACCGAAAATTTGCGCTCCGAGAACACCACAAAAACGCGGAAATACACCGTGGTGTTTATTTTTCTTCCGATCCTCTGGCTTAATCTGGAGTTTCGATCCTCTGGCTGAACCTATACTCAATTTAGTCCTCTGGTTGGATATTAATTTTGATCCTCGGGCTGGATACGATTTTGATCTTCTGGCTAGATCTTCTTCGATCTTCTGGCTAGATCTCCTCCGTTTCGATTCTCTGGCTGAATCTATTTCCTTTGATTCTCTGGCTGAATCTACTTCGATCTTCTGGCTAGTTCTGAATTGTTGCGATTTTCGATCTTCTGGCTAGATCTTCTTTATTTCGATTCTCTGGCTGAATCTACTTCGATCTTCTGGCTAGATCTGGATTGTTTTGATGATAAATTCCCGTCATTAGGATCCCGCATCTGAGGCATGCGCTGGTTGACCCTCTTTTGAAATCTACACCCAACCTTCATATTAGATATGCAGCTTCGAGCATATTCCACTTTTGGGCTTCGTACATATTCTTCGGGCTAGAACATGTTGTAACGACTCCTCAATTAGACTTGGGCTTGCTGGGGAAATAAAGCTTGTAGGCGACTTCACTGGGGAATCTTCAAATTGAGCCTTAGGTTGGCTTACTGGAACACGATTCTCAGGCTAAATCTTCGAAATGACCCTCAGGCTGGATCACTGGAACACGATTCTCAGGCTGAATCTTTGAAATGACCCTCAGGCTGGATCACTGGAACACGATTCTCAGGCTGAATCTTCGAAATGACCCTCAGGCTGGATCACTGGAAAACGATTCTCAGGCTGAATCTTCAAAATGACCCTCAGGCTGGATAACTGGAAAACGATTCTCAGGCTGAATCTTCAAAATGACCCTCAGGCTGGATCACTGGAAAACGATTCTCAGGTTGAATCTTCAAAATGACCCTCAGGTTGGATCACTCACGCTTGATCCTCTGGTTGGATCTCATGACCTTGGTTGTAAAGTAATTCTTCAGTCTGCTTGGAAGAACCTGTTTATCAGCTTATGTGTATGCTTGATATGATATGCATGCAAATGCAAATGTTATGCATGGTGTAAAAAGAAATCTGCTTGGGGAAGCAAACTCCGGTAGGGAACAGATCGCTGTATCAATCCTTGAATGCTCTGTGGGGAATGATCCGTCTGCCGGGACCAATGAGCCACCAAAAATAAATTGGCTGCTTGAAAAGTTGACCTTGCGGGGGGAGTATCAACTATAGAAACTTTGTTCGGCGAGGCTCTGTGAGGAGAGTCTGTGGGGAAAACACTTCTTGGGGAAATGTCGTAGGAAACGGCCTTTGCTGGGGATATGAACTTGTTAATCGCCCTCAAGCTGGGGATTAACAAATCTGTTAAAAATAATCTGCTGGGGAATGAGATGAACACTGGGAACGCCACCCTCTCATCTGTTGGTTATGCAACCACTCCGCTGTTGCTAGGAAGATACAGTCTGACACTGTCAACTCCACTGGGAATATATAGTCTGGATACTGTCAACTCTACTGGGGATAGACAGTCTGGATACTGTCAACTCTACTGGGGATAGACAGTCTGGATACTGTCAACTCTGTTGGGGAACATGCTCTGCTGAGGAGAGACTTTGTCAACCGCTTGGGGATGAGGATTCATGACTTAGCATCCGGTTCCTGTGACCTACAACCAAAAATACACGTATGCCTTGGGGGAATTACTCGGTTTGAATTCACCGTTCGGGATTAAGCACATTCAAAGAAATTTTAAATGTTTTCCTGTGCAAATCATCTGCAAAAGCCACCATTATGTTCATATGCAATATGTTTTATCAAAAATTCGGACATTTTTGCAAACAAACTGATAAATGAAAAATAAAGAGGCTCTTTAACTGAATTATTCGACTCTTAATGGGGAGAAAAATTGTGCCAGGAATAGGCGAGGGTATCAGGAAGCTGATCCCTGAAAAGAGGTGATCGCTATAAAAAGAGAACTATCCTAATGACAACGGGGATACGGGGTCCCACTGAGTTTCGACTCTGCTATGACTCGTATGTCCTTAAGACGCTCTGCTCATCTTGCTTTCTGAAGTGGATGATTAGTCGATCTTTACCCTTCGAAGATTGCCGGATTGAATGAAACGGTGATATAACACTGATGAACTCAGATCACAGTCATTCGCTTATTCCCTAACTTTTGCCTGGATCGCCCCCTTTTCGGGTTTTCAATCCATCGGGATTCCCATTTTTGCCTGAGCCGCCCTTTTGGGTTTTCGACTCACCGGGTGTACTCTTTTTTTATATCCCTAATTTTTGCCCGAACCTCTTTATTCTCTTTTTTTTTTGGTTCGTCGGGATGCCCTTTTTTTGCCCAGACTATTCTTTTTATCGTCCAGCGGGTCTATTTTATGCGAAGTATTTTTTTTTAACTGCGTCTGAGTTAATAGGGGACGGGAATCCTTCGCCATCCATGGTTGTTAGCATCAAAACTCCGCCATAGAAAATCCTTTTAACCACGTACGGACCCTCATAGTTCGGTGTCCATTTGCCCCTGTGATCTGTGTTGGGAGGAAGAAATATTTTGAGTACCAATTCACCGACTTGATACCCCCGAGGGCGCACTTTCTGACCAAATGCTTTCTTCATTCGTCTCTGACCAAGATACGTCAATTCTGGGTACGTAGTTCTAGCATAGCATCATTTCCCGTTGGTTTGATTGATGACCAAAGTTGAATCCCCGTATACATCCAGGGTTTTAATCTGTATATTGACGGCTTCCTCAAGTCTTAAGATACAAGCTTCGTATTCGGCTTCATTGTTGGTGCAGGGAAAAGTTATTCTGGCACCAAATGGCATATGAACCCCCTTCCGGTGTGATCAACACTATACCAACTCCGCGACCATTGACGTGGACCGCCCCATCAAACATCATAACCCATTTGGATTCAGGGTCAGGCCCCTCCTCCGGGAGTGGTTCCTCTCAATCTTTCGATTTGAGAAACATGATGTCCTCATCAGGAAAGTCAAACCTCATAGGTTGGTAATCATCAATCGGTTGCTCTGCAAGATAGTCTGACAAGACACTTCCCTTGATGGCTTTTTGTGAAGTGTATTGGATGTCATACTCTGTCAGTATCATTTGTCACCTAGTAACCTTTCCGGTAAGTGATGGCTTTTCAAAAATATACTTGACTGGATCCATTTTTGATATCAATAGAGTCGTGTGAGTCAACATATACTGTCTTAGTCGGCGAGCAGCCCATGCCAAAGCACGGCAAGTTTTCTCGAGCAATGAGTATCTTTGTTCACAGTCGATAAACTTTTGCTAAGGTAGTATATTGCATGCTCTTTTCGACCTGACTCGTCATGCTGACCGAGCACACAACCCATTGACCTTTCTAACACAGTCAAGTACATGATCAACGGTCTTTCCTCTCGGCCTGTAGACTGGCCCCGATCTTGATCTCTTTCTTGTCGTCTTCGGTACCAACGTTGATGGTCTCAACCACCTCCTAATAAGGTGTAATAGCTCGGTCCTCCTGTTTCAACAATCTGGCTAACCCTTCAGGCAATTCACAATCTTCCCCAGCCCCTTCTTCGGCTTGATAGATAGGATTGTCGAAGTCATACTTGACCATAGCAGTGTCGTTAGCAGTGAGATCCGAGTGGTCGGCTCTGCATGATGGAGGATCATGCTTTACCTTAGAATGAGAGAGATTTTTTTTTGAAAGAAAGGAAAAACGAAAAAAGAAACATTGCCATTTTTTTTGTAAAAAGTAAAAAAAACTGAAAGAAAGAGAACACAAAATTGTTTGCAAAAGTCGTCCTTTATTGATGATAAAAATAATTGTGAAACGTAACTAAATGGATGGCCCTACAAATGAGCCGTTACACCTTGGGCAAAGTGTAAGACTTTATTATGCATGTAATAAAGGAAAACAATAAAAATCACTCTTTCAGCAGAGTAACCCGGACGGTTTTTTCAGACGACCATTTGTCGAGCTTTTCTCCCGGGACACACGGGCGAATCCAGCTATCTAAGTCACAGTCGCTGTCAGCCTTGTCTTCATCTGCAGCATTGACGATGTGGGGGGAAACCAAACCCCCGCTGGAGAGAGTACCGATTTCATTCTTCTGAGATCCCGGAGCATACCCCTATCCAAACTTGTCTTCTTTGATGACTGGCTCCACAAATTTGCCCCAGCCTTGGGCATTACCAGCTTTAACCACTTCGACAGCTTGCTTGTATGAAGAGATAGAAGTCCCGACCTTCTCAAACTCAGGTGAAAAGGCAGCTTCGGGCGCGACCTCATTGATGTTTGTAGTTTCGAAGCCCTGACACAGCATCTCATGCATCTCGCCATCCATCTCTACATACTTAAATGTAGACAGGTGGCTAACAAAAATATCCTCTTCACCACATACAGTGATGATCTGACCTTCTAGTTCATATTTTAGCTTCTGGTGGAGGGTAGAAGTAACAGCACCGGCAACATGAATCCAAGGCCGACCTAGCAGACAGTTGTAGGCAGGCTGGATATCCATCACATAAAAGGTGCTCTTGAACACCTGCGGTCCAATCTTAACTGGCAACTCAACTTCGCCAAAGATAGCTCTCTTAGAGCCATCAAAAGCCCTCACAACTAAGTTACTTGGCCTCAGGATGATGCCATCGCAATCCAACTTCATTAAGGCTTTCTTTGGAAGAACATTCAGAGAAGAGCCTGTATCAACCAAAACATGGGAAAGCACCACCCCTTTGCACTCCATTGTGATATGCAAGGCTTTGTTGTGATTCCTGCCCTCAGGTGTCAGGTCATTATCGGTGAAACCTAGCCCCCGGCTAGCGTTTACATTGGAAACTACCGACTCCAACTGGTTAACAGTTATCTCCGGTGGAACATAGGCCATATTCAGTACTTTCAACAAGGCTGCTCTGTGCGCCTCAGAGCACAGCAATAGTGAGAGAATGGAGATCTTTGAGGGTGTCTGATTTAGCTGGTCGACTACCTTGTAGTCACTTTTCTTGATAATCCTCATAAACTCATCCACTTCCTTCTCGAATGCGGTCTTAGGAGGATCTTCCTCAGTAGTAACCTCTTCGGTGGATACCTGTTTCCCTTTAGCCTTGGGAGCTTCCTCGGCTTCAGTATTTGCGCGTAATGTTGATGGTGCAAATAGGCGTCCACTGCGAGTGAAGCCACCAACCCCTCCAACATTGTCTACAGCGGAGCTACCAATGTCAATGTCTTCTTCGTTAACTTTCTGCCCCTGGCAGTAGATATCAGCCCCATAGTGCCACGGGATAGCACTGTTTTTCTCATACGGAACAGGTCCTGGTACCGTGATGGTGATTGGACCAACCAAAGTCGGTTGAGGGCTGTTAGAGTAAATTACGACTGGTGCTGAACTTTCGATGTTCACCGCTGTTGGTTCTGTACTTTCTGGGAAATATATTGTTGTCGGAGCGAGTCTCTCGGGAACATATATTTCTTCAGGAGTGAAATAAAACGTCACCGTCGATACATCATTCTTCACCGGACGGGCCTGATCAAACTGAAGACAACCTTCATCTATCAGCTGCTAAATACCCCTTCTCAAACTGTCACATCCGTTTTCGGCAGCTTGACAATTTCTGCATTCTTCCCCACAACCCGGGAAAATCTGTCCTTTCAGAAGTCGGTCTTTAACCACCGATAGCGAAGTCTTCACCTTAGTCACATCAGAAACCAAATTCAAAGTTTCCCCACTATCAACAGCATTAATCCTCTGCCCGCCGTGAGCCGGCATCGGGTTCTGGATAACATTAGGCACCGGAGCAAAATTGATAGCCTGGGCATCTCTCAAATCTTGTACCTTTAACTGGAGAGCCTTACAATTATCTGTAGTATGGCCAGGTGTGTTGGAGTGAAAAGCACATCTAGCATTGACATCATAACCTCTAGGCAAATTATTGGGATCGATTGGTGGGGCCAGAGTTCTCAACGTAACCAGATTCATGTCAATCAGCTTGGGAAGTAATACTGAATAAGGCATTGGGATTGGCTCGATGACCCGGTCCGTCTGCCTTGGACGTTGTTGATAGTGTCTCTGCTGACCCGGATTACCTCCTTGTTGTTGATTGTTGTACCTGGGTTGTTGTTGCGGATGATATTGCGGTTGAGGAACAGGTGTTGGAATAGTGACTGCGGCCACTTGATCTTGATAATAATTAGGGCGTCCTTTACTCCTGCCTCTGTCGGCATACACAACGCTTGTCTCGCCTTCTTTTCTTTGCTGACCGTTACCAGCAAACGGTCTCTTGGGACCTGATGGGTTGGAAACACTATTGTCTTGAATTCGGCCCATCTTCAACAGACTCTCGATTCTTTCTCCAGCAATAATTATCTCTACAAAGCTGATTGACGGGCAAGCAGCCAATCTCTCAATATAATTGCCTTGAAAAGTGTTCATGAACATGTCCGCCATCTCCCTTTCAGACATAGGGGGTTGGACGGACGCAGAAATCTGTCTCCAACACTGAGCATATTCTCTAAAGGTCTCCTTGGCAGTCTGGGACATACCTTGCAACAAGGTCCGATTTGGAGCCATGTCCAAGTTGTATTGATATTGCTTGACAAAAGCCTCTGCCAAGTCTTTCCAGCTCTTGATGGTAGTACGAGACAAATGAGAATACCATTCACGAGAAGCTCTAGTTAGACTGTCTTCAAAATAGTACATCCACAGTTTTTCATCTTCCGTGTGAGCTCCCAACCTTCCCAAATAAGATTGGAGATGAGTGCGTGGGCAAGAAGCCCCGTTGTATTTCTCAAAAGTAAGGGGTTTGAACTTGTGAGGAATCCTTACTCCCTGAACCAGACCAAGATTTGTGACATCAAAGCCTAAGGAATTTTGAGACTCCAAAGATTTGAGCTTGTAGCGGTGTATTCGTCGCTATATGATCTATCGATTAAATCATAAGCTAGAGATACATTCAATTTCGAGTCGCCACCGCACTTTTATTTATCCAAAGGACTGGCTAAAAAGCGAACAAAAGCCTAAGAAGTTTTACACGTAGAAAACTAATAAAAAGATCAGAGAGTCTGGGTAAGGGGTAAATTACGCAATGGGAAGGTGTTAGGCACCCACTACGTCCTAGGTACTCCTAGGGAGCCCTTTTCACACTTGTTATGCAAAAATTATTATTTGTTATGACATAAAGATTGTGCAAACATGATTGGGATGATGAGAAAAGAATATACATTTTTTATTATTATTGGGTATTGGGTCCGAACGGATGAACCCGTTGCCTACGTACCTTCCATCAAAGGTAAGGATCAGAACGCCGTAGTTCGGCTAAAAGATTTCCAAAAGGTTGGTGGATTCAGTTTTAAACACAAGCACTGAGGCTTTTCATTATCAATGGGAGAACACTCGACCAAAAACAACATCCACCATGCGAGGATAGCTTCGACGTACTAGAGGGGTTAGCCCTGTTTGAAGTACGGAAGTCTTACTGTCGACTCACTAAGGATAGGCAAGATTTACATCAACCACAAAGATAATTGAAACCTATGGCTAATGCATGAAAAGATTAACAATGGACAGAGCCAAAACAAGTGAATGAGTGAAGTTAATTGATTGTGATTATGAAAATGAAGTCAAAGTATGATTAAGATTGATTCAAAAGAAGTATTATGAAAATGGAGTTTGAAAAAGTCAAGGACTTGAGTCCAGGTTTTTAGTTTGAAAACATGAAGATGTTTGCACAACACTTTTGTCAAATTTGAAAGGTAAAGTGTGAAAAAGTCTAGGACATAATGAATGATGAATGGATGAGGATGGATAGTAAAACTTCTTAGAAGGTTCACTTCTTGAGATCATATGGGAGATGATTCAAGTGTGTCCTTTGGAATGGAAATAAGCAATAACAAACAAACAAAGTAAGAAAGACGGATACCGGATGCCAATCAATGGTCTTATACCAGTCTCCTAAAACAGAAATGGATATCAGATGCCACTCAATGGACTTACACTAATCTCCTCAAAAGAAAAACAAAGATGAGAAAATGGAAGTTAACTGCCAATCTGTCTGGACTTAGGTTAACCCCACACATATGATCATAGGAATACCAATGCCATGTAGCAGGGACTTACAAGGATCCTCACATACAAGAACTATGCAACATGAGATGATGAGAAAGCAAAAGCCAACTTGCAGGGACTTACAATTGCAATTTCTCATACAAACAGATGAACAAATTATGATCACAGGAAAGCAGATGCCAACTTACAGGGACTTATAACTGCAACCTCACATACAAATCAAACAGATCAAATCATGATCATAGGACAACAGATGCCAACTTACAGGGACTTATAACTGTATCCTCACATACAAACAGATAAACAGAAGATATGAGTGACCAATGAGGTCTTACACTCTATCCTTCCATATCATAGGAACAAATGCCAAGGCAATGGACTTGCAATTGTCCTCAATGGGCAAACAACAATGATAGCATTACAAAGATAAATGAGATGATCATGCATTAATGGCAATTGATGATGATAGATGCATAACATACAGGCAAGCAAGTGCACATGTAGCAATCAATCAATCAATGAATAGCAAACAGCACACTCTATAGCCAAACAATGGGGGCTCACACAAGAGGGTTTGACTTTAAAAGTCCACTGTAATGGGTGAAGGTTGCTCTTAACCTGGCCATTGAGGGGCTCAAGTGAAGCAGATGAAAAGGAGATGAGGGGTGTGCCTCATTGCTTCTATCTCAAATCAGAGAGAGCATCAAAGAAAGTGTGGGAGTTCAGAAAGTAGGAACTCTCTCCACATTATTGACTCGATTAGATCTTGGGTATTTATCTCATTGCTTCAACCATGTAATGGGAGCAAAGAGAGGACACACTGAATAGTGGGGGATAGATTGCTTATCCCTACCTTCCACCAATTGCCTTACTTGAAGGACTTTTCCTGCTTAGGACAAATATAAACAAACACAGGCATTGCCTCTTAAGGAGGACTTCAGACAGTTTGCCCGGTCAAATAACAGACCGGGTCTCCAGACTACATGAAGAAGAAAGGTTTATACCTCAAAGCAAATGCTAAAAAGCAAAGCAAGCAAGTTCAGAGAACTTAAGCAACTAAAGTACCTGCAAAAGTCAAACTCATTAGTAAACAAGTCAACAGTCAAAATCAAAAGGAAATAACCCAAAAGTCAACCACAGAGGGACCAATTGTGCAAGGCACAAAGACTCAAGCATAGGAGTCAACCTACAAAACAAGTGTTAGCACATGATAAACAAACCAACTCAATCAAAATTGAAAAGTCTTTGGGGCATTGGTGCTCAACCTGAAACAGATGAACTCAACATAAGCTTAGAAGACCACTAGGACTAGCCTAGGGTCAAAGATGAAAGAAAAAGTCAAGGCAGCAAGGAAAAGTCAACCCAAACCAAGTTTAAACATTCGAGAAGCATTCTCAATTGGATTCACAATTATATCATGCATCAATGGCATTTCATATGCAAAAGGATGCAAAGCATGGCAAGAGAAGCATGCAAAAGTCAACATCAAAGACTTCATTCAAAAGTCAACTCAAACAATCTCAAAAATTATGAAATAAATCACACTCAATCCTAACATCTAACATAGCAAGCATGTCAAATTTCAATGCATTTGGATGAGAGGAAGGCATT
This sequence comes from Lathyrus oleraceus, assembly GCF_024323335.1. Taxonomy (NCBI): domain Eukaryota; kingdom Viridiplantae; phylum Streptophyta; class Magnoliopsida; order Fabales; family Fabaceae; genus Lathyrus; species Lathyrus oleraceus. The sequence goes on along the minus strand of NC_066579.1, from coordinate 65,102,954 downwards.
CAAGTAAAATCATGAAGTCAAACCAAATTCAAGTAAGCATGGTGAAAGTCAACAAACATGGGTCAACTTCAAAAAATCATATCAATTTGAAAACAGAAGATAAATGAATGCGATTAACACCAATGCAAAGCTTGAGATGTCTAGTTATCACATATGAAATTTCATGGTCATACAATAAGATTTGAGAATTTCACAAAAGATTTGGCAAGGTATAGCACAAAAAGTCAACAAATGACCACATATGGAAGAAAATTCTCAATCAAATGGAAAACAGCAAGATTAATTCCAAGAAAATTCATACATCAATTAGACATACAAGGGATCATTCATGCAAAATTTGAAGTGATTTGGATAAGAGGAAGCATGTGAACAAAAATTGTGAAAATGCATGATCATGGTATGACACCAAATGCAACACATGACTTCAAAAAATCATAACTCTCAATCCACAAATGATAAATGCACAAACTCTATATGGAAATGAAGATCAATGTGTCTAGTTTCACCACAAAAAATTTCAAAGGCATTGGATGCAATATGACAATTTCACAAAAGGAATGGCACAATGTATCATTTATGCACACATGTTGAAAAATCATTTATCATTTAAAATCCAGAACATGAAAAATTAATTAAAATTCACCATAAAATACTAGACACATTCATGAGTTTAATGCAAAAAATCTCACAATTTTTGGAGTTAAAATGAATTTAAAATGAATTGTGGAAGTTGATGAATAATTGAATGAAGTATGAACAAGATGACATGGCAAATGGTCAAACAATGAGTCAACGGATGGCATTAGTGTAATATTCAGCATTACTTAACAAAACGACACAGCTTAAGCAGGACACGGGAAATGTTCTTATTGGTCCTCACCAATAGAACAGTAAACTTGGCCAATGGAGTTCAAATTCTGTTTTTTCACATAAAACCCTTAGGGTTTCACAGCATACATGGCAAAGGCAACTTATGTTCAAGCAATCCAACAAAACAAAATCACCTAACAGCAGCATGCAACATAACCATCAAACCATGATCAAGCATCTACGAACCAACACGATAAACATGCAAGTTTTGGGCAGAGTTATAGTTCATGTAACAGCAGTAGCAACATCATCACTAACATTCAACAATCAACCGATATTTCCATAGTATGGTAACAGCATCATCATTCAGCAATACACAAGCATAATCATGGGAGTTCTAGACAGTCGAGCAGCAGGGCCATGGTATTCAGCATTCAACTTCATTATCATCAAACCAAACAACAACAGCAACAACATGTTTCATGGATTTTCTGGTCATGATGTCTGGTTTAAATAACAACAGCAGGGTTTAACTAGCAGCATCATGTTCATTATTTAAATCACCCAACACATGAACAAAAGCACATAGCAGCATAGCATTCAAAAATCTGGGCAGCCACTAGGGTTTTAGAAACAGCAAGGCAATGGAAGCCAACACCAACAACCAACATTACAACCAAAGTCTGGACAGGACAGCAGCAGGGTTCAATAACAGCAACATTGGCATTGCAGTAGGTCCATACATTATCATGCAACCATCATGCAAACATTAAGGTGGTAACAAGGTTAATCATGACATGAACAACAAGGCAAACACAAGCAGGAAAAGTTATGGGCATGGTTTGGTTGTAGCAGCATGGTTTAGCAGTATGGTTCATCAATCATCCAATAAGTTTCGAACAACAATCATAACAGCATGTCAACAACTAACATCATGCAACCTCAAAGCACAAACAAGTGAAGCACAAACTCATGCAAATTTCTGGGCAAGGCAGGTTGCAAACAGCAGCATGTAAACATTCATCATCATGTCAAACAAAACAACCAGCATGGCATCAACACTTAACTGGCATCTTAACACAAACAAACAGAACATAAATCAATGTGAATTTCTGGGTATGGCATGGTTCATGCATAACAGCAGCAACAACAGCATCCACATGTTTTCATCAGTCGAAAATTCAAAAAAATACATGGTGAACAGCAAGGTATATGGCATAGCAAGTGGTAGTGGCTCATGCAATTAAAACAGACAACAGCAGCAGTATTCATCATCATGTGCTCATCATGAACAACAGCATCCACAATAAACAATCACACAATAGTCATGCCAAACTATCCTCATGCAACAATAACCACAACAAAACAATCATTAACCATAGGAAATTCTGGTCATGGTCATGTTTAAACAACAGCAAAGCATCATAACAGCAGTAGCAACATTCATCATAACAGCAGGGTTTTAGCATATCAGCATGGTATAATTAGCATGACATAATGTGTTCATCAAAATCATCATTAATTGAAGTTCCAACCAACAAGCAACCAAACAACATCATGGCTAACCTGTTCAGCTCATAAGCAACATCACACAATAACAGCCAGCATACTCACGTTGTCACCAACATCAAACAAAATGACTCGACCAAACCACACAAACAACATTGTATTGGTATAGCAACATCATTCAACAACACACCAATACAACATCCAATCAAAAATCTGGACAGGACAGGTAATTTAACATCAGTATACACCATTCAACATGCAAAATCACCAAAAATCAACATGCCCAGAAATCAACCATATGCATATCAATAGCTTCATCAAACTACATACAAGCATCATATGGCAAGGGTTTTCATGAAATCACAACCATGTGAGTAAATCGAAGGAAAATAACTTCAAGCATAAAAAATGAAAACCATGTTTCTCTCAGCATAACCAACCATTTCAAGCAAATGAACACTCATTAGAATCAGCATTATGTAATCTATCTAAAGCATATCATGGCATAAAGAAAGAAGAGATCGAGATTTTTACTTGGTTATGAAGAAATGGATGAAACAGTGGTATTTTGAGGTTGCTATACTTGAAAAGATGACCCTTGTGCTTTGCAATGCTGAATACTTGAAGAAGGTAGGTTCAAAAATGCTTGGAACACTCAGTAGCTCCAACTGCCATTATTGTGTGCTTTGAAGAACAGGACATGAAGCTACCATTACAGTTGATGTTCTTTGCTTGAAAAGAAGCTCCAAATGGTGCTCAGATGAAGGAACAAAGTGGAAAGGCTTAAGGGTTTTCGAGGGTTTTGCAGAATTTTCCTTTTTGCCAAAAAATGCAATATGAGAGTGAGAGGAGAGAGTGTTTTCTGGTTGTGTGGCTGCTGCAAAACTAGGGCAAAAATGTGACAGAAGAAAGCTTATAAGGGTCTGTTTAGCATTTGTTAATCAAGTGGTAAGCTAGTTTAGTGCAAATGCCTTCATTTGCAAAGTTGCTAATTGTGGACAAAGTGGGAATGGGAGGTGCAAGGCTGCTCAGATGGGCTCTAAACAGGCTGTCAAGGACCACCCAAATGCTGTTTTTGGTTGTACAGAAAATGCTGTACTGGTTTTACTCTTTTGTACTTCTATTTGCAACATTGCCAAATTTGCATTTTGATTCAAAATGATGGGAAAATGGTGGTATGATGATGGTTTAAGGCTTGAGACAAGTCACAAATGTGATATGGAACATTTCCCAATTGGCCAAATCAAGACAAAGTCAAAAACTCAAAAAGTCAAAGTTTGGTCAAACTTTGAATTTAAATGAGAAAGGTCCAAAAATGTCATTTTGATTGGCAGGGTTTTAGGTCATGAAATTTATATTTTTGGAAAGAGGATGAAAAATGTGGTTTGTAGGAAAAAACCCCACCAAATTTGGCCTTATGGTTTGAGAGATATGGCTTGTTGAAGTTCAAAAATTGGTGAAAATGATTTGATCATATCTTGACAACCACACATGGGATTTTGATGTTCTTGGACTTTTTGAAAATGGGAGAACAAGATCTTCAACTTTCATGTTGGGCAAAAATTCATTTGAAGCTTGTATCATGATGTAAGTTTAAGATCAAGAAGTTTCCATTTTTGGCAGTTGAAATTACAGGTCCACTTTCTATTTCTGGAAAATTTCTGATTGGCTTGATTTTCTTCCATGATGAGGTTGAACATGATAGATGAGGTTTATACAAGCATGAATGAACTCCTTCAGATCAATTCTATCCATCAAATTCTCGATTAAATCAACAGTTGACCAAGTTTGACTGTCTGGGGTTTTGCATGACTGGAACACTTCTGATGAATTCCAAACCCTAATTCCTTGAGATCTTGACTTCAAATGATATCCCAAGATGTATGAACCTTTGATTATTGATCATGGTGCCCAAATTCTGTAAGAATGGCCACCATCCATTGCTTTGACTGATCAATGACTGACTTTGACCTAATTGCTGATGATTGCTTCAACTGCAAGCAACAAGGTTAGACTGACAATATTTTTGTACTTTTTGAATAATAAACATATGAAAGCAAAGATATACAAATGCAAAGTATGCTTGGTGATCAAGAAACAAACCCACAAGGCAATCTATCCACTAGAAGGGGACAAAGGCATGCAATGATCCTTGAGGTTATGATATGAATGATATGGGCCATGAGGGATCTTAGGGCCCAAAATTGGGGTCTTACAGATGCCCCTATTTAAGGTCATTCTAGCCGGAGAAGTGAAGTTTAGAAATCTTCATCTCGACGCGGTAGAATGGGCTTAAATAACAGTAATGAGACAAATTTTGGTCCCTAAGAGACCTCATGATGCAGATGTATGTATGCAAAAGACACAAATTCTGTGGGGAATATGATTCACACAGAAGAAAAGACGATCCATCGGAGTAATACACTCACCAGGAACAGAGACTCTAACCAGACTCTATGGGGATAATAAAAGAAAAAGAAATGTGTGGACAATACACGACTCTAAACTAGGGAAAAAACAAAATCGTCATAACGTGAACAAAACACGACTCTGATTAGGGTAACAGAAAACAGACTGGAGAACTCACTGGGAAGTGAAGAACTCACACTGGGAAGAGAATTTCAAAGGAAAATAAATCCACTGGAGAGACACAAGCTGACTCCTGGAGGAGAAACAACAGAAAACTTCACTGGGGAAGTAACAAGCAAAATGAGATGTTACCAGGCATACGGGTAACAAACTCAGGAAAATCTGACTCCACAGGGGGACCGAGGTCATAATAGGGAGCGGAAAGGAGGGAACACCAAGGATACCGGTTACTGGGTATATAATAGGTGACCGATCAAAACGTGAATTGGATTTCACTTCCAAAACACTCATCACCCTGAAGAGAGCTAGAAAAGCAAACTTGTTTATAGGATGGACATTCAATTCCGCAAGGAAAATTAATCTTACTCTGAGGGGAAAACAATCAAAAGATTGACTCAAGAGTGAACGAGATATAATATCCATTACCGTCAGAACGTGGATAGAATACTCAGATGAGACATATTATTCATTACCGGCAGACCGTGAATAATATACTCGAAAGGGAAAATTATCCTGAACCGGTTACTGGGTTGTTTATAGGATAAAAATCCGAAGACGTGAATTGGTTTTCACTTCCAAAACACTCATCATCCGAAAGGAGGGCTTGAAAAAGCGAAACAACTTACAGGATGGGCATTCGAATCCACAACGGGAAAACGAATCTTACTCAACTGGGGACACAAACCCAAAGAGTGCATGAGACATAATATCCATTACCGGCAGACCGTGGATAAGATACTCGCATGAGATATATTATCTATTACCGTCAGAACGTAGATAATAAACTCGCATGGTAAGAAACACCAGAGATACCGGTTACTGGGTATATAATAGGTGATCTACCGAAAACGTGAATTGGTTTTCACTTCCAAAACACTCATCATCCGAAACACAAACTGGTTAAAGGATGGATATTCGATTCTACAAAGAATACGAATCTTGCTCAGTTGGGGAAAATCAACAAAGGATTCCAACTAAAGAGCGCATGAGATATATTATTCATTACCGGCAGACCGTGAATAATACACTCGAAAGGAAAAGACACCAGAGATACCAGTTACTGGGTATATAATAGGTGACTAACCAAAAAGAGAGACAATCGATACCAAGCATACGGGTAAACGAAAGACAACTCAAAGGGATAAATTGCAAGCATCCGGCAATTATCCGACAACAAAGATATTCGACTCCACAAAGGGAAATAGCGAATCTTACTCGACTGGGGAAACGCAAAAGGTTTCGACTGAAGAGTGTATGAGATATACTATTCATTACCGGCAGACCGTGAATAATATACTCGCATGGAAGACTATCCACAACCGGTTACTGGGTTAACAAAGGATAAATCAACCAAACAGAAAGGCATCGGGATACCAAATTAGGTATATAATGATAACCAATCAAAAGGAGCAACAGACATTACCAACAAAAGGGTAAATGAAAGGCGAACTGCTGAGGATAAATTGCAAGCATCCGGCAATTATCGACAGAAGACTAGCTGGGGATGCACTGGTAAACAACCAATGATCCGGGGAACAAATCACTAGCATACGGTGAAAAGACCCACTGGGGATAAAATTGCTAGCATACGGCAATTATCCACAAAAGACTTGCTGAGTATACAAGTGCTGATCTGAGCAACTTACACCAGCAAAGGAAAATCAACATCAAATATTGAATGAAGATAACCATAAAATTAGGGTTTACATCTACCGAATACGGGGTAGAAGACCAAAAACTCCGCGTGGGGTGGAACAAATCACAAATCCGCCCGGGAAACCAAAATAGGGTTTATAACAAACCACCAACTGCTGAAGAGCCGGAAAATAGGATTTACAACTACCGGGTAATAGGTAGAAAACCAAAACTCTGGCTGGAGAATAAAAGGTGTATAACCACAAATTCTGTCAAGAAGGCCAGGAAAGATAGGACTTATAACTACCGGTATGAGGGTAGAGGCCCAAAAACATTCCGCTGGGAAACAACCCACTGGGAAGCACAAGATATTTTGACAAATAGTCGATTCGGGAATAATCCGAAAAGACAGACTGAATCAAGACACGTCCTAATGAGGATATAACTCAAATAGGAAAATCCATCCCAATATATGTGTTGGGAGGAAACGGAAGAAACCGTCATCCATGAGGATATATCTCAGTGGGGAACTGCAGAAGGAAAGACAACATATTTTCTGCTTATGGGGGTTGACTCTATATGGAGAGATTTTATAACACCCGACATCTGCTTGGGGATATCTGTAAAGAGATCTATATCACCATAGCAGGAGACACGACAAACAAAAGATATATGGCAAGAAATGCAACATGAATATCTGAATGTTTTATGAATATGCATGAATATGCGTGATTTATGTTTGATGAATGCTGACAAAACAGACAATTCTAACACAAACAGGTTCAGGAATCGAACGTCCGGTATTATACTTCCAGGGGAAAAACCAGCTGGAGAGTCAATCTGCGGAGATCTATATGCTGAAAAGCAAGGATCTGCAAGTACTGCTAGAGAAGCAGAGAATCAGAAAATATCAGGAAACAACCCAATCAGGGTACAGAAAGTCACAACGGGCAAGACAGCCACCAAGACAAATCTGTAGGGGAACAATAGAGGTCCCAAAGTATCTGCAAGGGATCCCAGTGTTAACTGAGAAACAAAAGATGCATAAGCACGAACTGCTGTAGAAGCAACTCCACACAACTCCGCTGGGGGAACAACCCACTGAGGGAGAATGATATCATCCAAATAGAATCTGATTGCATAAGCAACTCTACTGGGGAAAACTGTCGGCTACTCTCTTGGGAATGAACCACTGAGGGAGGACAGATCAAACAAATATATTCTGCACAAACCACTCCACTTGGGGAGAATACACAGCAAAACTGATCGCAACAAGTAGATTCTGCAACATAAGCCACTCTACTGGGGATCTCAAACAGTCAGGAAATCAAATCCGTTCACTGGAGGCTAGAGCCATCATCTGACCATATCGGGGGATTGAAGGAGTATTCAACAGGTAAAACTGCCACAACAAACATCCTGCAGACTACGCTGAGGAAAAGATGATTGCAATACTGGGATGTCAGCCCAAACAACCACTGAATAGGAAAATAAATCCTGCTCTGCTGAAGAGAATAACTCTGATGGAGAGATAGCCACAATTCCACGGACGACTTCGCCGGGGAAAGGGTAAAGTACCGGGTATCAAACCACTGACTTACCGAGTCTTCAAAAAGAAAGCGATCATGCTGAGGAAACAGACAGTTCCGCTGGCAACATTGCATGGGGAAAAGCGGTAACAACTCCACCTGCAACTCTGGTGGGGATATTAATAACAGCCCTACTCGCGACTCCGAGGGGAGTATCAATCAATCAGCTATACTCATGACTGTGCTGAGGAGACAAATAAAGTCTGGGGCATACGACCCACTGGAGAAAGTAACGGGGCACCAAGATGACAAACCATCAACCGCCGAAACTTCACAATAAAACACCCATGCTAGGGAAATACTGCTGCTGGAGAAAACGAAGTCTTCAACAACACTCTGTTTGCGACTGTACTGGGGAACAACCCCAACAACAACTCTGTTTGAGGAACAACCTCAACAAAGATCTGAAGAAAGAAGATACCACCAAGCCAGGAATATGAACAAATGTCTTACCTGTTGGGAATCATGCCACCCTCGGGAGAGCACTGAGATATTCTTGAGTATCCTTTCAATCTTGTGAATGTTCACTTTGTTTAAAACAAAAATTTTTGAAAAATTTGATTTGTTTAAAACAATGACATTTTATCAATTTAAAACATGCAAAACATTTGTTGAATTGAAACAAATAAGAATGCAAATAAATTGGATAAAAAGCTCAAATTGATTTGATAGAATGGTAGTCTGCAAATGGCAAGACTCCATAGATCTGTACAAATTTGAAATCAGTGATATATATTGGAAGAGGGCTACATTGAACATAATGATCCTTTCTCTACCAATTTGAATCTCGATGTATCCGAAGCTTCAGTTGACGACGAATCGAGAATCTTCTGACGAAATGACGACTGATGAACCAGAAAGTCTTGTCAGGATGCAGTTACTTGCCAAATCCCTAATTTTTGCCTAGATTGCCCCAGAGTGAGGTACTCAATCTAGCGGGTATGCAAATATATTATTTTTTTCCAAGTCTCTAATTTTTGCCTGGATTACCCTTGCGGGTCCTCCACCGAGACGCTCATTTTTGCCTAAGCCGCCCTTTCGGGTTTTCAACTTAGCGAGCTATTCCGTTTTTTTTCATTTGTTTTTTTCATTTGCATATACTTCTTTTTCTTTAGGCAAAGTATCTTTTAACTGCATCTGAATTCACAGGACGAGTGAAATCCTCCCCATCCATTGTTGTAAGCATCAAAGCTCCGCCTAAAAAGGCTATCTTAACAACATATGGACCCTCGTAGTTTGGAGTCCACTTGCCCCTGGAATCGGGCGCGGAAGACAAAACTTTCTTGAGCACAAGGTCGCCTTCTCTGAACACACGAGGCTTGACCTTCTTGTCGAATGCTTTCTTCATTCTTTGCTGATACAACTGACCATGGCACATGGCAGTTAATCTCTTTTCTTCAATCAGATTCAACTGGTCATAACGACTCTGAATCCATTCAGCATCAGCCAACTAGGGACTTGAGGGTATAATTTTTCTTTTTCCCTTGGAAAAATTTTGAAAAAATTTTCCTGGTTTTTGATTTTTTCTTATTTTTTTTTCACCCTCCTTTTTTTTTTTTTTTTTTTTTTTTTTTTTTTTTTTTTTTAATGCCCCAGTTTGACTGTTTAGCTGATTCTCATGATACAGCTGAATGAGCTTCTCTTGTGCTCAAGAAGGCGGGTAATCTCATCAGGAATCCCCTTCAACATCATCTTCCTCTGCCTCAGATACAAGGACTTCAAGATTGGGAGATGGCGTTGGATCATTATGTTCAATGGGTTTAGAAATCCCTGCATAATGATTCTGGATAATGAAAAGCTTTTGATATTTAAACAAGTAAATCATTGATGCAGATGAAAAAGCTGTTGTGTTTTTCATGGGTTCTTTGTGATCACTGATTTCATGCAAAAGCAAAAAGTGAAAACAAATGGAAAAACAAATGTTTAAGCAATGCATTAATTGAATGAAAACATCATTGTATTAAATGCTGCCAACAATGTCATCACTTCTCCTTTTGGCATGGGAGAAGGGTTTTAAACAAAAATGAACAAATCACGCTGACTTATGAATGACCGTAGGAACATCCACAGCGACCCAATTGTGGCAGACACCACCAGGAATGATGAAACTGTTCAGATCTTCTGCATATACTTCCAAGATAGCAGCAGCTTCTTCGGGTTGATTGGCATGGATGAATCCTCCACTTGAATAAACCTTGCTCCTTAAGTGCCCCAGAACAGTAGCCAATGCCAGCCCGGGATTGGTTAAACAGGAATAAATCCATCAACAGGAATAAATCCATTAAAAGCAAAAAATCCATCAACAGGAATAAATCCATCAACAGGAATAAATCCATCAGCAGGAATAGATCCATTAAAAGCACTTGGTCTGGAAAATTCCTCCTTGAGTTCACAATTCTCTTGCTCAGGATGATCCATCAATCTGGCAGAATCGGCTCTGGTATAATACCGGCAAAGTGTGTCTTCAAAATAAATGAAGATCGCAGGGTCAGACCACAGGACGGGAGACCGGAACAAAACACCTGCTTATGCAAATGATGCATGAAGTGTTTATGCATATGCTTGTTTTTTTATATCAAAGGAACCCGAGGGTTTTATTTGCAAACTTTGAAATATTTAAGTATCTTGATCATACATGAGAATATCTCATCAGATATATCAGGTGAAAAAATTTTCCCGGTTTTTTCATGTTTTGAAAATTTTTGCAAATAAACTCCTTTGAGTTCCTTGAAAATTTTCTTTTTCTGATGACATGGATGCGGATGAATGCGTGAATGCATGAATGCAACAAACACACTCAAGGATCAAGCAAAACACACCAAACAAAGGTCGTGGGAAAGCTCTATGTATCCCTAATATCAATCATCCATTTTGGTGGATTTAGGTTTTCACCTTATCAACACCCAAGTTCCATTGATATTAACGGTACATGAACCGGTTCAGACATTCTTAATATCAACCAGCCGCTTTGGTGGATTTTAGGTTTTACACCTGATCCGGGATCCATTGATATTAACAATGTTTGAACGACTCAACCACGAATCACGGGTTTGCTGAGGGTCACGAGCATGAAGTCTCGGTTAAGAACCACCCAAAGGGAGTGTACTAGGGTTTAAACCTGCCAGACATGTTCTATCAGAGGTTCCCATAATCATCGTTCCATCTTTCGAATATTATCGGAGGAACGAATACTCGTATTCCAAGAATATTCTCAAGAGAAACTCTTATGAGTGTAGTATCGCGTAACAATCGTATCAGAACTGACATCTGAACGACCTCCGCACTACGGTCCTAAAAATAGGCCAAGATGGGTTTGGTAAACTAAGGTCCTTGGCTTCTGCGGAACATGATTGAAAGAATAATGCCTAACCACAAATAACTTGTGTGACATTATTAGTTCAACATGACCTCCACCAAGTGAATGGACTCGCAAGTCAACTGGCTAAGGACTACACCACACCAGTCAACAAGACTATGCCATTCTCCTATCCTAGAGTGCACTCGAGTTCGGGTACAGAACTCATCTCACAGATCACCAAAGCAAACAGCAAATGTATATCAAGCAATTCACACATTACAATCAATACAGTTATCCCAAATTGTACAAAAATATGTCAGATAAAGAATAACAATATAGCACAACAAGGGTGAAAAGTAGGCAATACCACCAGGGATTCTGGTGAGGTCTCCCCAGCAGAGTCGCCACTTTTCTGTAGCGGTGTATTCGTCGCTATATGATCTATCGATTAAATCATAAGCTAGAGATACATTCAATTTCGAGTCGCCACCGCACTTTTATTTATCCAAAGGACTGGCTAAAAAGCGAACAAAAGCCTAAGAAGTTTTACACGTAGAAAACTAATAAAAAGATCAGAGAGTCTGGGTAAGGGGTAAATTACGCAATGGGAAGGTGTTAGGCACCCACTACGTCCTAGGTACTCCTAGGGAGCCCTTTTCACACTTGTTATGCAAAAATTATTATTTGTTATGACATAAAGATTGTGCAAACATGATTGGGATGATGAGAAAAGAATATACATTTTTATTATTATTGGGTATTGGGTCCGAACGGATGAACCCGTTGCCTACGTACCTTCCATCAAAGGTAAGGATCAGAACGCCGTAGTTCGGCTAAAAGATTTCCAAAAGGTTGGTGGATTCAGTTTTAAACACAAGCACTGAGGCTTTTCATTATCAATGGGAGAACACTCGACCAAAACAACATCCACCATGCGAGGATAGCTTCGACGTACTAGAGGGGTTAGCCCTGTTTGAAGTACGGAAGTCTTACTGTCGACTCACTAAGGATAGGCAAGATTTACATCAACCACAAAGATAATTGAAACCTATGGCTAATGCATGAAAAGATTAACAATGGACAGAGCCAAAACAAGTGAATGAGTGAAGTTAATTGATTGTGATTATGAAAATGAAGTCAAAGTATGATTAAGATTGATTCAAAAGAAGTATTATGAAAATGGAGTTTGAAAAAGTCAAGGACTTGAGTCCAGGTTTTTAGTTTGAAAACATGAAGATGTTTGCACAACACTTTTGTCAAATTTGAAAGGTAAAGTGTGAAAAAGTCTAGGACATAATGAATGATGAATGGATGAGGATGGATAGTAAAACTTCTTAGAAGGTTCACTTCTTGAGATCATATGGGAGATGATTCAAGTGTGTCCTTTGGAATGGAAATAAGCAATAACAAACAACAAAGTAAGAAAGACGGATACCGGATGCCAATCAATGGTCTTATACCAGTCTCCTAAAACAGAAATGGATATCAGATGCCACTCAATGGACTTACACTAATCTCCTCAAAAGAAAAACAAAGATGAGAAAATGGAAGTTAACTGCCAATCTGTCTGGACTTAGGTTAACCCCACACATATGATCATAGGAATACCAATGCCATGTAGCAGGGACTTACAAGGATCCTCACATACAAGAACTATGCAACATGAGATGATGAGAAAGCAAAAGCCAACTTGCAGGGACTTACAATTGCAATTTCTCATACAAACAGATGAACAAATTATGATCACAGGAAAGCAGATGCCAACTTACAGGGACTTATAACTGCAACCTCACATACAAATCAAACAGATCAAATCATGATCATAGGACAACAGATGCCAACTTACAGGGACTTATAACTGTATCCTCACATACAAACAGATAAACAGAAGATATGAGTGACCAATGAGGTCTTACACTCTATCCTTCCATATCATAGGAACAAATGCCAAGGCAATGGACTTGCAATTGTCCTCAATGGGCAAACAACAATGATAGCATTACAAAGATAAATGAGATGATCATGCATTAATGGCAATTGATGATGATAGATGCATAACATACAGGCAAGCAAGTGCACATGTAGCAATCAATCAATCAATGAATAGCAAACAGCACACTCTATAGCCAAACAATGGGGGCTCACACAAGAGGGTTTGACTTTAAAAGTCCACTGTAATGGGTGAAGGTTGCTCTTAACCTGGCCATTGAGGGGCTCAAGTGAAGCAGATGAAAAGGAGATGAGGGGTGTGCCTCATTGCTTCTATCTCAAATCAGAGAGAGCATCAAAGAAAGTGTGGGAGTTCAGAAAGTAGGAACTCTCTCCACATTATTGACTCGATTAGATCTTGGGTATTTATCTCATTGCTTCAACCATGTAATGGGAGCAAAGAGAGGACACACTGAATAGTGGGGGATAGATTGCTTATCCCTACCTTCCACCAATTGCCTTACTTGAAGGACTTTTCCTGCTTAGGACAAATATAAACAAACACAGGCATTGCCTCTTAAGGAGGACTTCAGACAGTTTGCCCGGTCAAATAACAGACCGGGTCTCCAGACTACATGAAGAAGAAAGGTTTATACCTCAAAGCAAATGCTAAAAAGCAAAGCAAGCAAGTTCAGAGAACTTAAGCAACTAAAGTACCTGCAAAAGTCAAACTCATTAGTAAACAAGTCAACAGTCAAAATCAAAAGGAAATAACCCAAAGTCAACCACAGAGGGACCAATTGTGCAAGGCACAAAGACTCAAGCATAGGAGTCAACCTACAAAACAAGTGTTAGCACATGATAAACAAACCAACTCAATCAAAATTGAAAAGTCTTTGGGGCATTGGTGCTCAACCTGAAACAGATGAACTCAACATAAGCTTAGAAGACCACTAGGACTAGCCTAGGGTCAAAGATGAAAGAAAAAGTCAAGGCAGCAAGGAAAAGTCAACCCAAACCAACTTTAAACATTCGAGAAGCATTCTCAATTGGATTCACAATTATATCATGCATCAATGGCATTTCATATGCAAAAGGATGCAAAGCATGGCAAGAGAAGCATGCAAAAGTCAACATCAAAGACTTCATTCAAAAGTCAACTCAAACAATCTCAAAAATTATGAAATAAATCACACTCAATCCTAACATCTAACATAGCAAGCATGTCAAATTTCAATGCATTTGGATGAGAGGAAGGCATTCAAGTAAAATCATGAAGTCAAACCAAATTCAAGTAAGCATGGTGAAAGTCAACAAACATGGGTCAACTTCAAAAAATCATATCAATTTGAAAACAGAAGATAAATGAATGAGATTAACACCAATGCAAAGCTTGAGATGTCTAGTTATCACATATGAAATTTCATGGTCATACAATAAGATTTGAGAATTTCACAAAAGATTTGGCAAGGTATAGCACAAAAAGTCAACAAATGACCACATATGGAAGAAAATTCTCAATCAAATGGAAAACAGCAAGATTAATTCCAAGAAAATTCATACATCAATTAGACATACAAGGGATCATTCATGCAAAATTTGAAGTGATTTGGATAAGAGGAAGCATGTGAACAAAAATTGTGAAAATGCATGATCATGGTATGACACCAAATGCAACACATGACTTCAAAAAATCATAACTCTCAATCCACAAATGATAAATGCACAAACTCTATATGGAAATGAAGATCAATGTGTCTAGTTTCACCACAAAAAATTCAAAGGCATTGGATGCAATATGACAATTTCACAAAAGGAATGGCACAATGTATCATTTATGCACACATGTTGAAAAATCATTTATCATTTAAAATCCAGAACATGAAAAATTAATTAAAATTCACCATAAAATACTAGACACATTCATGAGTTTAATGCAAAAAATCTCACAATTTTTGGAGTTAAAATGAATTTAAAATGAATTGTGGAAGTTGATGAATAATTGAATGAAGTATGAACAAGATGACATGGCAAATGGTCAAACAATGAGTCAACGGATGGCATTAGTGTAATATTCAGCATTACTTAACAAAACGACACAGCTTAAGCAGGACACGGGAAATGTTCTTATTGGTCCTCACCAATAGAACAGTAAACTTGGCCAATGGAGTTCAAATTCTGTTTTTTCACATAAAACCCTTAGGGTTTCACAGCATACATGGCAAAGGCAACTTATGTTCAAGCAATCCAACAAAACAAAATCACCTAACAGCAGCATGCAACATAACCATCAAACCATGATCAAGCATCTACGAACCAACACGATAAACATGCAAGTTTTGGGCAGAGTTATAGTTCATGTAACAGCAGTAGCAACATCATCACTAACATTCAACAATCAACCGATATTTCCATAGTATGGTAACAGCATCATCATTCAGCAATACACAAGCATAATCATGGGAGTTCTAGACAGTCGAGCAGCAGGGCCATGGTATTCAGCATTCAACTTCATTATCATCAAACCAAACAAACAACAGCAACAACATGTTTCATGGATTTTCTGGTCATGATGTCTGGTTTAAATAACAACAGCAGGGTTTAACTAGCAGCATCATGTTCATTATTTAAATCACCCAACACATGAACAAAAGCACATAGCAGCATAGCATTCAAAAATCTGGGCAGCCACTAGGGTTTTAGAAACAGCAAGGCAATGGAAGCCAACACCAACAACCAACATTACAACCAAAGTCTGGACAGGACAGCAGCAGGGTTCAATAACAGCAACATTGGCATTGCAGTAGGTCCATACATTATCATGCAACCATCATGCAAACATTAAGGTGGTAACAAGGTTAATCATGACATGAACAACAAGGCAAACACAAGCAGGAAAAGTTATGGGCATGGTTTGGTTGTAGCAGCATGGTTTAGCAGTATGGTTCATCAATCATCCAATAAGTTTCGAACAACAATCATAACAGCATGTCAACAACTAACATCATGCAACCTCAAAGCACAAACAAGTGAAGCACAAACTCATGCAAATTTCTGGGCAAGGCAGGTTGCAAACAGCAGCATGTAAACATTCATCATCATGTCAAACAAACAACCAGCATGGCATCAACACTTAACTGGCATCTTAACACAAACAAACAGAACATAAATCAATGTGAATTTCTGGGTATGGCATGGTTCATGCATAACAGCAGCAACAACAGCATCCACATGTTTTCATCAGTCGAAAATTCAAAAAAATACATGGTGAACAGCAAGGTATATGGCATAGCAAGTGGTAGTGGCTCATGCAATTAAAACAGACAACAGCAGCAGTATTCATCATCATGTGCTCATCATGAACAACAGCATCCACAATAAACAATCACACAATAGTCATGCCAAACTATCCTCATGCAACAATAACCACAACAAAACAATCATTAACCATAGGAAATTCTGGTCATGGTCATGTTTAAACAACAGCAAAGCATCATAACAGCAGTAGCAACATTCATCATAACAGCAGGGTTTTAGCATATCAGCATGGTATAATTAGCATGACATAATGTGTTCATCAAAATCATCATTAATTGAAGTTCCAACCAACAAGCAACCAAACAACATCATGGCTAACCTGTTCAGCTCATAAGCAACATCACACAATAACAGCCAGCATACTCACGTTGTCACCAACATCAAACAAAATGACTCGACCAAACCACACAAACAACATTGTATTGGTATAGCAACATCATTCAACAACACACCAATACAACATCCAATCAAAAATCTGGACAGGACAGGTAATTTAACATCAGTATACACCATTCAACATGCAAAATCACCAAAAATCAACATGCCCAGAAATCAACCATATGCATATCAATAGCTTCATCAAACTACATACAAGCATCATATGGCAAGGGTTTTCATGAAATCACAACCATGTGAGTAAATCGAAGGAAAATAACTTCAAGCATAAAAAATGAAAACCATGTTTCTCTCAGCATAACCAACCATTTCAAGCAAATGAACACTCATTAGAATCAGCATTATGTAATCTATCTAAAGCATATCATGGCATAAAGAAAGAAGAGATCGAGATTTTTACTTGGTTATGAAGAAATGGATGAAACAGTGGTATTTTGAGGTTGCTATACTTGAAAAGATGACCCTTGTGCTTTGCAATGCTGAATACTTGAAGAAGGTAGGTTCAAAAATGCTTGGAACACTCAGTAGCTCCAACTGCCATTATTGTGTGCTTTGAAGAACAGGACATGAAGCTACCATTACAGTTGATGTTCTTTGCTTGAAAAGAAGCTCCAAATGGTGCTCAGATGAAGGAACAAAGTGGAAAGGCTTAAGGGTTTTCGAGGGTTTTGCAGAATTTTCCTTTTTGCCAAAAAATGCAATATGAGAGTGAGAGGAGAGAGTGTTTTCTGGTTGTGTGGCTGCTGCAAAACTAGGGCAAAAATGTGACAGAAGAAAGCTTATAAGGGTCTGTTTAGCATTTGTTAATCAAGTGGTAAGCTAGTTTAGTGCAAATGCCTTCATTTGCAAAGTTGCTAATTGTGGACAAAGTGGGAAATGGGAGGTGCAAGGCTGCTCAGATGGGCTCTAAACAGGCTGTCAAGGACCACCCAAATGCTGTTTTTGGTTGTACAGAAAATGCTGTACTGGTTTTACTCTTTTGTACTTCTATTTGCAACATTGCCAAATTTGCATTTTGATTCAAAATGATGGGAAAATGGTGGTATGATGATGGTTTAAGGCTTGAGACAAGTCACAAATGTGATATGGAACATTTCCCAATTGGCCAAATCAAGACAAAGTCAAAAACTCAAAAAGTCAAAGTTTGGTCAAACTTTGAATTTAAATGAGAAAGGTCCAAAAATGTCATTTTGATTGGCAGGGTTTTAGGTCATGAAATTTATATTTTTGGAAAGAGGATGAAAAATGTGGTTTGTAGGAAAAAACCCCACCAAATTTGGCCTTATGGTTTGAGAGATATGGCTTGTTGAAGTTCAAAAATTGGTGAAAATGATTTGATCATATCTTGACAACCACACATGGGATTTTGATGTTCTTGGACTTTTTGAAAATGGGAGAACAAGATCTTCAACTTTCATGTTGGGCAAAAATTCATTTGAAGCTTGTATCATGATGTAAGTTTAAGATCAAGAAGTTTCCATTTTTGGCAGTTGAAATTACAGGTCCACTTTCTATTTCTGGAAAATTTTCTGATTGGCTTGATTTTCTTCCATGATGAGGTTGAACATGATAGATGAGGTTTATACAAGCATGAATGAACTCCTTCAGATCAATTCTATCCATCAAATTCTCGATTAAATCAACAGTTGACCAAGTTTGACTGTCTGGGGTTTTGCATGACTGGAACACTTCTGATGAATTCCAAACCCTAATTCCTTGAGATCTTGACTTCAAATGATATCCCAAGATGTATGAACCTTTGATTATTGATCATGGTGCCCAAATTCTGTAAGAATGGCCACCATCCATTGCTTTGACTGATCAATGACTGACTTTGACCTAATTGCTGATGATTGCTTCAACTGCAAGCAACAAGGTTAGACTGACAATATTTTTGTACTTTTTGAATAATAAACATATGAAAGCAAAGATATACAAATGCAAAGTATGCTTGGTGATCAAGAAACAAACCCACAAGGCAATCTATCCACTAGAAGGGGACAAAGGCATGCAATGATCCTTGAGGTTATGATATGAATGATATGGGCCATGAGGGATCTTAGGGCCCAAAATTGGGGTCTTACAGAGCTTCTCAGCAAGCTCATCCATACGGCGAGTGGTCTCGAGGGCCTCGTCGTGCAAAGAAAATTGATCATACTGATAATCTTCAGTAACGGGGTGCCCGTTAATCCGAATTCCTTGATTCACATTGTACCTTCCGCCAATACCATTTCCAACATTCCCTGTGTTGCCAACATTACCCGGGTTTCCATAAGCATTTGCGTTACCCGCGTTACCAGTGTTCACAGGGTTATTGGCGTTCCCAGGGTTACCAGGGTTTCCCTCAGCATTTAGTATCTCCACCTCAGGCCTCGGTTGCCCAACCAATTCCCTCAGCTTTTCTTGACCTGCTGCCATACCAGTCATCAATGTCATGAACTGATCCATCCTTTCACGCATATCAGCCAGCTCTTTCTAAACTTGGTCCATCGCTAGTCGTGGACGGTTTTCCTTTGTCGGGTATCTGTGAACTCGCTTGGGACCAATAACTGCCTGATACAGGGAACAAACATTAGACACTGCGGTGACACCTGCAAAACAGACAAGGGTTAATATGCATGGTATGCGATGCACTGCTTGTTCAGTTTTAAGGCACCCCCGTTTTGAAAGGGAATACCCTGCAAATGAATAAGCATGAGATGTTGGATGCAAATATGCAGATGATGTTATGCAATGCAAAGGCATGTCAATCAGAATTGATGGATCCGCTTGAACATCTGTCAGGTTGCACTTCCTGGAGAGAAATTCACTGAGGAATATAATACAAGACCAAAACTCTGCTCCAGAAAACCGGGTTGGTTGGAGGTTAAGATTTCCTGAATTTAGCCCACCCCTCACTGGTAGGTTCTAAGAACAGAAGTTCGTCAGCTTCAGCCCTTCAGTCGCGAATAATACGTTTACCACTGAAGGTTTGACATTATTATGGGATAAAAGACCTCCACTGACTCCCCTCAACAGGACATCCTAAAGCAAGTTCCCAGTCTCGGGGTCCTCGGATTGATCAGCGAGAATACGCCCACCAGAGCTAACATAATCACGTCTCGGAGGAGAGGCCTCGACTGAGTTCTCGGGAAATGGTCACCAGAGTCGACGATTTCTAAAGGAACACCATGTCGTTACGGAACATCCGTAGGACATAATATATCCAAAAGAAACCTCGTCTAGGTGTGGTTCTTCACGAACGACTTAACGTAGCAACATGTCACGCAAGCCTCATGATCATCCACTCTAAAACCTGTGTGTACACTCAAGCCTGGGTAATGGGCTTATCTCTCATAGAACATCCCATCCCAACAAACAAACAAACAGATCCAGCAGATACAACAGATGCATACAAGCAGGTAAGCAAATAAATGTACAAAAGCATGAACACCCAATAAACAAGAAATTCATAAAAGCTAGGAGGGACTCGCTTAGGGAAGATGGACCAGCAAGAGGTCAACTTCTTAGTCCCCAGCAGAGTCGCCAGCTGTCGCAACCTGAAAAATACAGTGCGCGAAAAAAACAACCGGCGAAAGAAAAAAGACAGAAGAGTCGCCACCATGCGTTATTCATCCCAAAGGAGGGAAAGGAAACGCTCGAAGTAAACCTGAAAAAGGAAAGGACAAGACGGGGTCTCGCAACCAAATCTTGGGTTCGGGAGTCGGTTATGCGAAGGGAAGGTATTAACACCCCTACGCATCCGTAGTACTCTACGGGATCCACTTTTGTAGTTTTCGTCTAAAGGGTGTGAGTTTATCTTGTGCTGTTTACCAAAAAAAAAGGGTTAAATGAAAATGACTCGCGCGGATGTCGCATCCACTGCATACGTATCTCATCTGAATATGAGAATCAGAGTCTTCGTAGCTCGGCTGACCTATGGGTTGGGGGATGTGTGCTCGCTAAGACATCGTGTCTTATGCCTACGTATCTCATCTGGAATGAGAATCAGAGCAAGTCGTAGTTTGGCTAACTACGGGGTTGTGGATTGGGTTTTGGGCGAACGACGTCACTACGCAATCTACCGGATGCTCGACCTTTGGAGACTTACTCGCCTGTAGTAGAAGGAGTAAACGTGTGTTATGGAGAAGAAAAATCAATGAAGGGTTTGTTTGCATTGTAGGAACGCGCATGCAAAAGGGTAATGAGGATAAGACCTCATAGCTCTTAACCCTGGACAAAGGAACCTGCATAAAGTAAACACAAAAACATTTCCTCCTATCGAGGTCTTCCAGCTAGGAAAGCAGTAAAATGCGGGAAAAATGTAAAAGTACCACGCAGATAAAGATCCGAAGTAACAGCAATTAGAGGAATGGGAAACCCTGAGATCCTTCCAAGCTAACATCATCAAAGAAAGTGGGTCAGTACAGGTAATCGGAATGAACCTCCAAGGGTTATCCCACAAATAAAGTGGGAAACCACGCAAGTTATCCCTGCAAAAGTCATGTGAGCCCTCACAAAAACTCAACAAAAGGGTTAGTGAAACACCATAAGCATTTTTTTCATGGATAACAGTATGGTTTCAGAAACCTCAAACCCTATGGCATACACTTCAGAAATCATGTGATTAAACATTCAAGGCATAGGTTTCACCCATTCATAATACATCACACATTTAGAACATTCAAATTGAAGGCGTAAAATAATGGGAATAGGGCAAACCTGATTGGAGAGCTTGATTGAAATTGAGTTGCACCCGTTAGGCCCTTCAGGGTTTGGAGGCTGCTCTGAGTTCTCTGTCAGGTTTCTCTTCAGGTTTTGTCCAGGGTTTTGTTCCAAGGAAACTTCAGAGTATTTTGCTTCTCTTCCTTCTTTTTCCCAGACAGGGTCCTTCTCTCACTATCTTTTTCCCATACAGGGAAATAGGAATAGAATGAAAATTTCTTTCACTAAAACTCTGAATTTATAACCTGATTTTTGTGGACCTGTGGGCTCAAATGAGAGAGGTCCAAGTCCAAGTTTTTCTATTATATTTTATTTATTATTTTTTATTATTATTTTTATTTATTTATTTATTTTGTAAAAAATTATTTATTTTTATTTTTATTTTTTTTTCGTTTTTTTTTTCTTTTCTTTTTTTTCTTTTTTTTTTTTTTTTTTTTTTTTTTTTTTTTTTTTTTTTTCTTTTTTTTTCGGATCTAATTCTGATTGACATGATGAAATGCAATATGAAATGCTAAATGAATGCAGGAATGAGGAGGGCAAATTTTGGGGTGTTACAGCATGGCAAATGGATTTCTCATTGCATGGGCTTGTGTGATCATGTGGAAGGCCTAATGAAGACTGAAACAAGCTACTGAGTTCATGTGAATTGCAAATGGACGTGTACATTAAGTATAAACAGCTCATGCATGGCAATTTGAATGGAATTTCACAAAATGCATTCGATCTTCATGTCTTCCAAAATGGTGCTTCCAAACTCCAAATGCTACCTAATGAGTAATGGTTAGAAAGCTTATTGCATAAGGAACAAATGATATGTTGATTAAAAATTCAATTGGGCCTTGGAAATTAGTGAATTTTGAGTTTAAAGTATAGGGTGCAAAACATGCAAAAGTGAAGTTTCCAAATTTGGCCAATGTTCAAACCCTTTTGTCTCAATGATGCAAGCTCTAAATGATAAAACCTTCAACATGAAAGTTGTAGAGATTTTCAAGACACTCAATTTGGACTTACATTTTGCATCATTTGGATTTTTAATGAAGAAGTTATGGGCACTTGAAGTTGGACTTTTTTCCATTTCAATGCATTTGGCCCAAAGTGACCTATAATGTTTTGCATTATCACATGTATTTATTTTGATATTTTGAAATTTTGTTCAACATAACTTTTTAAGTAGACACAATAAGCTTTCTAATGCATTTGGTTCCACCTCAAAATCATAAAAAATGAATGAGTTATGTCCTTGGGAAGTTGACCCAAAATTAGGGTTTCAGTCAAAATGACCTATAATGTCTTGGGATGGACGATGACCTTCCATGCTTCAAATCCAATTTTGATGAACATGAAAGTTGTTCATATTGTCTATAATAACATTGTTTCTCTTGGTATCATCTCCATTTTACCAATACACAGAAGGTTAGGTATCAGTGCATTTCAAAATAGTCAGATGAATTGACTGATCAACTTCTCAAGTCCACAACTCATATCTTGATGAATTGATGATTGAGGACACTCAAATAAGTTCAAATATGCATGAAATGATGAATTAAAGAACTTCCCTTGATTGTATTTGACCATGGGCTGAGGTTGCTTCATGAGCAAGGCACACTTGGTACACAGATGAATTAGGGTTTCCTTGGGACACAAACCTCAAACCCTTTGATTTGCTTTGATCAAAATGATGAATTGAGATACTAGGGATGCATATTTGATATATGAGAGCTTTGGGAACCATTGCCATGCTTGCTTTCATCTTTTTATTGCACAAAGGATCTCCTAGAAGCTTTTGACCCTGTGATTGCTCAAGCTACAAACAAGAAATGTTAGTGACATATTTTTGTGCTTTTGATTAGTGAATAAAATGAGAAAAGCAATAGTATACAATTCAAGCATGCTTGGTGATCTCAAACTACTCACAAGAGGTCTCACCCAAAGGCAAGGGGAACCAAGATGCTTATGATCCATGAGGCTTTGCAAATGCAATGTTGTGATGCCATGAGGGATCTTAGGGCAAAAATTGGGGTCTTACAGTGGGGATCCGAAGTTAACCTTATCATAAAGAGAAGAAATGAATTCTAAAGTTACCCTTATCAGAAAGAGAAGAAATGGATAAAGAATCCTGAAGTTGGCCTTATCAGGAAGGGAAGAAATGGGTCAAGAACCCTGAAGTTGACCTGATCAGGAAGGGAAGAAATGGATCCCAAAGTTAACCTTATCGGGGAGAGAATGAAGTATCTTAAAGTTAACCTTATCAGGAAGGTAAGAAATGGATCCCGAAGTTAACCTTATCGGGGAGAGAAGAAAAGGATCCTGAAGTTAACCTTATCAGGAAGAGAAGAAATGACGACATCGTTGGGGAAACATTCCAAAGTTAACCTTATTGGAACTAGAGAAGAAAACTAGGGGGTCCCGAAGTTAACCTTATCGGGAAGAGACAACACGAAAAAAAAAGGGTTCCGAATTTAACCTTATCAGAAACAGAATAAAAGGATCCTAAAGTTAACCTTATCAGGAAGACAAGAAGAGGAAAAGAGGTTCCCGAAGTTAACCTTATCGGAACGAGAAGAAGAGGGTCCTGAAGTTAACCTTATCACGAAGGGAAGAAATAAATACGGGTTTCCGAATCTAACCTTATCGGAAAGAGAAGAAAGGTATCCTGAAGTTGACCTTATCAGGAAGAGAAAAAATGAAAACGGGTTTCCGAAGTTAACCTTATAGGAAAGAGACGAAATGGGGCCCGAAGTTAACCTTATCGGGGAGAGAAAGTGTAATATCCTGAAGTTAACCTTATCATGAAGAGAAGAAATGAACCCTGAAGTTGACGTTATCAGGAAGAAAAGGAATGAATCCTGAAGTTGACCTTATCAGGAAGAAAAGGAATGAATCCTGAAATTGACCTTATCAGGAAGAAAAGGAATGAATCCTGAAGTTGACCTTATCAGGAAGAGAAGAAGTAGACCCTGAAGTTAACCTTGTTAGGAAGAGAAAAAATGGATAAAGAATTCTGAAGTTAACCTTATCAGGAAGGAAATAAATGGATCCCGAAGTTTACCTTATCGGGGAGAGAAGAAAAGGATCTTGAAGTTAACCTTATCAGGAAGAGAAGAGATGGGAACGAGATTCCGAACTTGACTCTATCGGAAAGGGAAGGAAATGATCCTGAAGTTAACCTTATCAGGAAGAAAATAAATGTATCCTGAAGTTGACCTCATCACGAAGAGAAGAAGGTTTCCGAAGTTAACCTTATCGGGACCGGTAAAGAAGGGTTATTATAGCCATACGACTCACTCTAGAGCAAATGGAAGGCTTGGTCAAACATATTCAATTTGCAAAGACACATAGGGAGGTCTGATATTATGTATTTTTGACACAGCTGGGGAAATGGGTAGAGAGGCCAAAACAAAGTTTGGGCTTGATAAATTTATGGAGGGGATTGTCAACGCAACGGGACGCCGGGGGTGGTTTAGCCAACGGGACAGGGCTTACAAATGATCTTTTGACTTGAGTTGGACTCTTGATGATGCATTTGGAAAAGGGTTTATCCACAGGGTAGGATTTAAGGAAGGTGCCAACAGAAATGGGCTATTGAGTAGTGCCAAGATAGTTTTGGGCTTGCTTCTTTCTTGTTAGAGAGCTTCATGATTATATCGAATGATATGCATGAAGCGATGAATTGTGCATGACGGGCTTATGCAATGGTATGAGGGTCTACAGATGCCCCAAGTTTGGGCGTGGTGTGCCCTGAACAGAGGTATATCTTCTTGGTTTACAAGGCTTCTAATTTGTATGATGTGGGATGCGTCTCGCGTGACTTCCCAACGTCTTGCCTTCCCGCTGCTGTTGAAAGAAGGAATTTTCCATGAATCTTCTGACACCCAGAATGGTGTGTAGATACACAGGGGGGGTTACCAAGGTGAATGGTGATTCTTGTAATCTCTCAGGTCGTAGTCCTACAGGTCTCGGGACATTCGCGATCTTATGTCTCTGTGCGTTGTATGCAACAAATTGGGCATCGTGGTTACCCTTAGACACTTTGCGATCAACGTAAAATCAAGTTTTCATTTCAGTGTTATTGTTGTTATCCCTGAAGTTTTCAATGCATTGTTTATATAGAAATAACAATTATATTTCGCACACAAGCAGAAAAAGTAAAACGAGGAGATTCTGAATGAAAATTTTATTGATTGAAATTGAGCCCATAAATGGGCGTTTTACAATAAGGAAGCAATTCCTAAATGAGGTAATTGCATAAAAAAATATTGGAGAGGAGAAAGTCTTGGATTTCCATTAAGGTCCAATCATGCTATATCCGTTATACTTTTTGAATCTTAGCACTCTGCCTCAGTCGATGGTGATTGGATTGATCCCTTCGCTCGAGTTTCCACTGCTTGGGATAACGTATTTACAAACCCTGAACAGTACGCAGTCTTTTCCTATCAGTCCCTAACTTTTGCCTAGACCGCCCTTTCGGGTTTTCGTTCTAGCGGGACACCCCTTTTTGCCTAAGTTGCCCTTTGGGGGGAATCAACTTAGCGGGTTTTCAATTCTTTTGTCTTATATCCCTAATTTTTGCCCGGACCTTTTCTTTTTTTAGTCCATCGGGATGCCCATTTTTGCCTAAGTTTCCCCTCGGGGTATCAACTTAGTGGGTCACATATTAGGCGTAATATTTTTTACCTGCGTCTGCATTTACGGGTGATGCTAGATCATCCCCATCCTTAGTCAAGAGAATCAAGGCTCCTTTTGAGAAAACCTTTCTCACGATGTATGGTCCTTCGTATCTTGGGGTCCACTTTCCCTGAGGGTCTGTGTGGATAGGCAGGATATTTGTAAGTACTAAGTCATCGACCTGGATGTTCCTATAGGACGCACTTTCTTGTCAAAGGCCCTCTTCAACCGCTTCTGATAAAGTTGGCCATGGCACAGAGTTGTCATGTGTTTCTCTTCGATGAGGTTCAGTTATTCGAGTCTGGCTTGAACCCAGTCTGCTTCATCCAGCTTGACGTCTTCCAGGATTCTCAAAGATGGGATCTCTGCCTCGATTGGGAGCACTGCTTCTATACCGTACACCAGAGAGAAAGGGGTTGCCCCGGTCGAGGTTCGTACTGAAGTACGATAGCCATGTAGTGTAAAGGGTAACATCTCGTGCCAATCCTTGTATGTCTTCACCATTTTCTTTATGTTCTTATTGGCTGCTTCCACTGCATCGTTCATCTTTGGCCGATAAGGTGAAGAATTGTGGTGTTCGATCTTGAAGCTCTTTCACAATTCCTTCATCATCTTGTTATTAAGACTCGAACCATTATTTGTGATAATATTGTTGGGAATCCTATAGCGGTAGATGATGTCACGTTTCAGAAAGTGAGCTACTACTTATTTGGTGACATTTGCGTATGACGCAGCTTCCACCTATTTGGTAAAGTAGTTGATGGCGACGAAGATGAACCTATGCCCATTCGAAGCAGTTAGTTCAATACGTCTAATCACATCAATGCCCCACATAGAGAAAGGCCATGGTGATGAAAGGACATTAAGAGGTACTAGAGGTACGTGTATCCTGTCAACATAGATCTGACATTTGTGACAAGTTTGCACGTGACAGAAGCAATTTGTTTCCATAGCCAACCAGTAGTATCCTGCTCTAAGGATCTTTTTAGCCATTGAATGTCCGCTAGAATGTGTCCCAAACGAACCTTCATGCACATCAGTTATAATTTGTTCCACTTCGCGTCTGTCCATGCATCTGAGCAACACTGAATCATAACTTCGTTTATACAATACATTTCCACTCAAGAAGAACTTAGAGGAGAGCTTCCTCAAAGCTTTCTTGTTTGTGACTGATGCATTTTCTGGGTACGCCTGTTTTTTGAGATACTGCAGCGGGGTTTTCGTTACCTTTAGGTTTATTGACTAAACCAAAAGTCAACATATAATTCGAGTCGCCACCGCACTTTTATTTGTCCAAAGGAAAGGCTAAAAAGCAAACAAAAGCCAAGGTAAGAAGTTTTTCAAATAAAAAACTAATAAAAATGTCAGAGATCTAGGTAAGGGGGTTGGTTATGAAATGGGAAGGTTTTACGCACCCAAAACATCCTTAGTACTCTAAGGTGACCCTTTTTTCAAATATGTGTTGTAGGTTGGTATTTGTGAAAAGATTTATGCAAAAAGATTGGAGGGATGGGAAGAGAATAGATTATATTTACAAATTTTTGTTGTTTGAATGGATGAACCCATTGCCTACGTACCATCACAAAGGAGGATCAAAACCTCGTAGTTCGGGGTAAAAATCTCAAAGATTGGTGAATTGTTTTGATCAAAAGCCTTAAGGTCTTTTGTTATCAAAGGGAGAAAACTCAACCTAAACCAACAATCCACCATGTGAGGAAGGCTTCAACATGCTAGGGAGGGGTTAACCCTATAATAAGCATGGAAGACTTATAATCCAACCACTAAGGATGAGGTAAGATTTACATCAACCACTATGATAACTCAAACCTATGACTAATGTTTTTGAAAAGGTTTTAATAAGGTGGCCATTGGAACCACAAAAACAACTTGAAGTGAGTTATATTTACAAGTTTGATTTATTTACAAAAATGAAGTCAAAGTTGGATTAAGATTTATTCACAATGAGTATTAATGAAAAGAGTTTTGAAAAGCCAAAGGCTTAAGGCCTAGGTTTCTAATTTAAAACAAAGTCAAAGTTTGAAGAAAAGATTTTGGCTTGGTTAGAGTGGGGAGAAGAAGAGAAGGGCTAGTCCTAAAGCATATAAATATAAGAGGGGAAAGATAAACCCGTGGAGTTCCTTTTCTTGAAATCATAGAAATGATTCAAGATGCTCCTTTCCTTTGGACTTAGCACACACAAACAAGCAATCAACCAATTTGGATTCAAGCTCCTAGGATCTCCATTTGGCTTGTCTCTTAACTTGGCTACTCATGACAATGGTCCTCTTTTCACAATCTCAAGGTAGGATCCCTATCACACAAAAGCAAACATCAAAAAGTTCACAAACACAATAAAGGGAATGGACAAAGAATAAGTTTGGATGAGAAGTCCTTTAAGATCAACTTTGAAATTTAGCATTCTAAAGACATGAGGCCTAGTTGCTCTTCAACAAGTTTAGCATTCTAAAGGCATGAGGCCTAGTTGCTCTTGAACTCCTTTAAGCATAGGTAAGTCCTAATTCTAAGTCCTTTCTCCTTTTGCATTTGGTTCACACAAAACAAACACAAAGCAAACACAAGATAACAATATATTTATATACAATAATGAGCTCAAATGAGCAAAAGAAAAATGACATAAACATAAAATATGTGCTCAAATGAGCAAACGGAAAAAGCAATATGAATAAATGAGAAAGAAATAAATGGCTTTAAAAGTAAAGGGCAAGAAATTAAATGCTCAAATTAAAGTTAGTAATTAGTAAAGGTTATATTAGCTTGCCATGAGACAATGTAGCGCTATGTTAAGCAATCGTAAGTGGACTAATGTAGTAGTCACACCTATCTGAGGCTGGTCAATAAAAATATAGGCAAAAAAACACAAGTTAGAGATAATGACTAGTAAGCCAAGCTCCACAAACTTGTCATGCCAAAACAAAAGGGGAAGGGCCTTGTATGGACTTTAGGTTATTTGCTTGACCAATAAGCAACATATCTTGGACACAAAAAAACTCACTTGATCATGGATCAAGTTGAGTTTGGTTTGGATCAAAGAAGGTTAAACCTCTCATTGTCAAGCCCAACCATAAGACATTAACTCATTGGCCATTGATGGAAATAATGGGATGAAGAAGAAAGGGAATGGAAAAGAAGACAAGTATCAAGTTCAATTGATCAAATGTGAATCAAATCATCATCAATCAATGTCAAACAGAAAAGAAATGAAGATAACAAGTCAATAAGTCAACAAGATTTTTTAGTATTTTTTTGAATTAAAATAAAATGCAAATAAAAATAATCAAATAAGGTCAAACCTCAAATTCAATTCAAATCAACTTCAACAAGTCCAATTGAATTCTCATAGGTCTAACATGGTCAAACAAGCTTTGACTAATTTTCTCACCAATTTTTAAAATCAGAAAGTATTTAAAAACAATTAAAAACCTAAAAAAATAACACAATATGAACTAAAATCTCAAATAAATCTCAAATCAAATAAGAAATTGATGAGACTATTTTTCATTGACTTATCATGATCCATAGGTGCTAGGAAAATATTTTTGGATTTTTCAAGAGTCAGAAAGTATTTTAAAATGAATTAAAACTATTAAAAATCAAATAATTCACAAAAAATATTAAATGAAGTCACAAAAATAATTAAAAATCAAAATATGAAACTAGATTTTTCAAAAAAAAATGGAATTGGTCTCATATTTTTCTGACTTTAAATAAAAAATTTATGAATTTTTGAAAATCAATTGAATTAACTGAAAATAAAAGAAAATAGAAATAATAGAAAAATGCGCAGCCACGGGATAGACCTCATTAATTGACATGGCAAGGAGAAACGGTCCAGATCATGAGGAACACGGTGTAACCAAGTCAAACGCGTGGCATAATGAATTAAATGAAGTACACATAATGGATGCACAAGATTAAAACGTGAGAACCAAATCCAAAGGTTGTGGATGTGTACACGTGGTGATGGTGGTGGAAACCACCATCTTCTTTGGTGGACCAACCAATTCCGGCCACCAGTTGCAGAGAAATTTTTCTTAACAAAAATGGAAAATAAGGATATGAAATTGAAGCTTGTGCGATGGAGATCACAATTGTATCCATGGATATTCCTCACTCTTCCTATATTGAGAGAAATGTGAGGTGGAAGATCATGGTGTATCAACTGTAAATGCACGAAATAGAAAATTGAAACCACCATTGGCTTGCCTCAAATGTGAGTACTTCAGAAAACCACACAAACAAGAGAATGCTACATTGAATTGCAAGTTCTAGATCCAAAAAATGTGAAGGTACACCTCTAAATTGGAGCTCTTTAGGCCACGAAACCTTCAAGATCTTGGCTCCTCTTTGCTCTAGGGATGCAGTGGAGATGATAGGCTAAGGAATTGAGCTTCGAAAATCAACTAATGATGTTGAATTTCAAGCTTGAAAGTCAGAAAAATTTACGGAAAATTCCTTTGGTATGGCTATGGTTTCAACACTGCAGTGTTTCAGATCTCCAAAAGGTTGATGAATGAATGAGAAGGAGTGCTTATTTATAGTTGAAATTGGTTGTGCATCATGCTTACCTCGTGTGCATGGCATTTGAAAATGGATATGCATAGGCCTGTACAGGCGCATGTGAGGCCCAATGATGAGTGCAAAACCATGTTGAGTTCATATGGAATGGATTTGGACGTGCAACTTGGAGGGAACTGGCTTGCATACACAAATTTCATCATGAAATGTCAAAATGCACATAAATGAAGAGCTCTTCAGAACTCACCAATGACAGGTCCAAAAAAGTAATATGAGTAATTGTTGGAAAGCCCTTGAAATAAGGAACGAAAGTCATGTTGAGCAAAAATTCATTTGGCATTTGGAAATTAATGAAAACTCACTGTGAAAATTTAGGTACAAAACATGTTTAAGTCACCTTTGAAAAATTTCACCAAAATAAAGCCTATTCAAACCCCTCTATTTTCAAGATGAAAGCTTCAAATGAAAACACCTCAAACATAAAAGTTGTAGATCCTTTCAAGATGATAAATTTAGACTCAAATTTTGAATCATTTGGATTTTCAATGACAAAGTTATGAGCATTTTAAGATAAGTACCTTTTCAAATTCAATGACTTAGGTCCAATGTGACCTATAATGTTTTGTATTATCACATGTATTTATTTTATGATTATGAAATTTTGTCCAAAATAACATTTGAATTATATATCTCAAGATTTCCAATGCATTTGGTCTCACCTCAAAATCATAAAAATTAAGAAAGTTATGCCCTTGGTAGGTTGACCCAAAATTAGGGTTTCAGTCAAAATGACCTATAATGTTTTGAAATGAATGATGACCTTACAAGTTTAAGATGGAATTTTTATGAACATTAAAGTTGTTTCTATGGTTCCTAAGAACATTTTTCATCTTGGGGTCATCTTCATTTGACAAACACATCAAAAGTTATATTTCAATGGTGCTTAGCTTAGTCAGATGACTTGACTGGTCAACTTTTCAAGGCCAAACTTCCAATCTTGATGGATAAATGATTGAGGACTCTCAAATAGACTCATATATGCATAAAATGATGAATTAAAGAACTTCCATTGATTAAATTTGATCATAGGTTGAGGTTGCTTCATGGGCAAGGCACAGTCAAAGCATAGTTGAATTAGGGTTTCCTTGGAAACAATCCTCAAGCCCCTTGGGTTATCTTGATCAAATTGGCAAATTGAGATACTTGGGAGACATATATGATGATTAGGAGCTTTGTGGACTATTTTCATGCTTTTTCTCATCTTCATCTGGCCATTTCATTGGGCTTAGGAGCCTCCTAGGAGCATTGGAGCACATGATCGCTTGAGCTTCAAAACAAAAAGAGTTGGTGACATATTTTTGTGCTTTTGGTTAGTAATCAAAAATTAAAAAAAAACAATAATATACAATACAAGCACGCTTGGTGGTCTCACAACACTCAAACAAGTCCCAACCCTTAGGTTAAGGAGACAAACATGTTATGATCCTTGAGGCAATGCACTTGTGTAATAACATGATGCCATGAGGGATCTTAGGGTCAAAATTAGGGTCTTACAGATGCCCCTATTTAACGTCATTCTAGACGGAGATATGAAGGTTAAAATCTTCGTCTTGACGAGATAGAATGGGCTTAAATAAAAACAAAGAGGCGAATTTTGGTCCCTAAGAGACCTCATGTTGCAAATGTATGCATACAAAGGTAAAATCTTTTTGGTGAATAATTGCCACAAAGGAAAAGAAATCATAAGAGACTGAAAAATCCAAAGGAGTAACACACTCACTAGGGAGACAGCGACTCTGGGAGGAAATAAGGTGAAAATGCGTGAGCAGGTCACGACTTGGAAACTTGCTGGGAGACACGAAGGGATTCCAAGAAAATAAATCGATGGAAAGACTCGAGCTGACGCAAGGATGCATGTATTGGGGAATACCCCAATACAACAAAACTATCCATAAAGGACACATCGGATAAAAAAATCTGGACTCAGACGAGGAGGTCCACAAAGGACTCAGCTGAGGAAGCAACACCGAGATATTACCAGTTACTGGGTAATAAACTCAAAGTGAGACATGTTATCAAAACACCGGTTACTGGGTGAGAGAACAACACGCTCAGGGAGAAAGAATATCTAAGACAGGTATAAGGGTGAGAGATATCAATCATCCGAAGCATCTGAGGTGGACCCAAAAGGCACATCTCGAATCAGGAAAAATCTAACTCCACAAGGGACAAAAAGTCGTAATAGGGAGCAGAAGGAAGGAACACTAGGGATACCAGTTACTGGGCATATAATAGGTGACCAACCAGGCGTGAATTGGGAACATATCCAAGACACTCATCATCCAAATGAGGGCTAGAACAGTAAACTCGACTCACAGGATGGGCATTCGATTCCACAAGGAAATACGAACCTTACTCAACTGGGGAAGAAAAAGACTTCGACTGAAGAGCGCATGAGATATATTATCTATTACCGTCATAACGTAGATAACATACTCACATGGAAGATTATCCACAACCGGTTACTGGGTTAATAAAGGATAAATCGACCGAAAAGAAAGGACATCGGGATGCCGGTTACTGGGTATAAAATGATGACCAATCAGAAGGAGAAACAATCATTACCAAACAAGGGTAAATGAAAGATGACTCTCAAGGGATAAATTGCCTGACAATCGCAATTATCCAAGAGATATATCACCGGTTACTAGGTGGTATACTAAAAAACGAAGGAATATCAATACCGGTTACTGGGTAAAGATAACCAACAAAGAGGGGATTACATCTACCGGTTACTGAGTAGAAAACCACAGAAATAGGACTTACAACTACTGGTTACTGGGTAGAAGGCCACAGAATCCGCTGGGGAAAGGATGGACAATGACTGGTTACTGAGCAATTGAACAACTAAACCACAGGGAAACTGCAAGGGATAACAAGGAAGGAAAGTCAATCCAGGAACAAACTAGAAAGACACAATCAAACAAGACTCAACCCGATAAGGATATAACTCAGGGGAGTAATTTCCATCCCAAAACACACTTGGGGAGGAAACTGAAGCAATAATCATCCACGAGGACATAACTCAGTGGGGAATAAAGAAGGAAAGATAAACACTTTCTGCCTATGGGGCTGACTCTATATGAGAGATCAGACACAAACATCTGCTTGGGGAAGAATATTTCACCAATAGCAGAAGATAACAAGCAAAAATATATGGCAAAGAATGCAACATGAATATCTGAGTGCTATGATTATGCATGTATATGCGTGATTTGTGTATGATTAATGCTGACAAACAGACAGATCTAACACAAATAAGTCTGAGAATCACAAACAAACACCCGACATAACATCTCAACAAGAAGGGCGAAGCCTACTGGAGAACTCAGTTCGGGAACAACCCGAGCAGGATGAAAATAAATCATCAGGGATATCAAATACTATCCCAAAGCTACACTCGTTAAGGATACGACGAAGATGTATTCAGGAGTAACGAAAGAAGATAACCAAACAGAGAACTCAACTCTGGTGGGGATGATCTCTGGAAGAAGAAAAACCATGGGAGGGCGTCGACCACAGCTGGGGACAGGCAATAAGATTCGCCGGAGAGGAAACTCTACTGGGGAACTTATCAAGGAATGATGTGAAACTTTATGGGGATAACCATCAATCGGATACACATCAATCAAAAACAACTTCTTTCTAACTACTGGAGAGGAAACTCTATTGAGGGGAGACATAGTATTTTGCTCCACTGGGGAAGGAAACAAACACATCTTCAACAATAACTCTCAATGCTAGAAGAATTCTTCAGATTCAGAGGGGATACAACCATCAAACTCTGATCTAGAAATCCTACCGGGGAGAAGCTGTAAATGCTCGAAGGAACTACCCTGGCTGAGGAGCTCGGAAATGAATCCATCATCAACAAATGGAATCTGGGGATTAAAAGGGAAACAAGCCCTTCACCAATTGCTCTAGGCAGTTTCCTGCTGAGGAGACAATTGTCTAGAAAGATAGCTCTCCAGGGAACACATGCTTGCTCCGCTGGGGAATTCTACTCATGCTGGGGAAAGACAAAGTTCTTGTGAGTAGAATAGCATATCAACTTTTATCAATCTATAAGGGATTTTAGGTCAGTCCACACAAGGGATGACAACCATATAATTGATAAAACACAAATGCTAGTGCTTGATATAGAGGAATACACGTCTCTAAAAGATCAAGGCAAGGACTGGAACAGGAGGGATCATTCACAAATCAACCATGCGACCAAAAACGGATTGCTAAGACTCCGCGGGGAGAAACACGAATGTATGCACAAACAAGCTACCCGAGAATGTGTTGGATGAACATCCGCAAATTCTACTAGGGGAAAGCAATCCATCAAGATAGATTAATCCACTGCCATTAGAGAGAACTTCTCATACCAGACTCTTTGGGAAGCTGATGATGTACTAATCTTTCTGTGCTCACTGGGGAGACAACTGAAAGCTGATGAAAAGGATACAAGAATGCCAGAACATGAACAAATGTCTTACCCTTTGGAAATCATACTATCCTTGGGAAAGCACTGAGGACATTCCACTTATCCTTTCAGTCATTGTGAACGTTCATTCTGTTTAAAACAGTTTATTTATGCAAACTTTATTTATTTAAAATAGTGATATTCATCAATTAAAACATGCAAACATTTGTTAAACAGAAACAAATAAGAGTGCAAAGAATTGGATAAAGGCTCAAATTTATTTAATAGAATGGTAGTCCGCAAATGGCGAGACTCCATGGATCTTTACAAATTTGAAATTGGTGATATACATGGAAAAAGGGCTACATTGAACTTAATGACCGTTTCTCCACCAACTCTGAATCCACTGTATTCGAAGCTTCAATTGATGATGACTGAGCGAGAATCCTTGATAGATGACAGTTGTAGAACAAAGTCTTGTCAAGATGCAGTTACTTGCCAAATCCCTAATTTTTGCCTAGATTGCCCCAGGGTGAGGTACTCAATCTAGCGGGACATATATTAATTTTTTTATGTCTCTAACTTTTGCCTGGATCGCCCTTTCGGGTTTTCAATCCACCGAGACGCTCATTTTTTCCTAAGCCGCCCTTTCGGGTTTTCAACTTAGCGAGCTATTCTATTTTTATTTTTTTAGGCGAAGTATTTCTTGACTGCATTTGAATTCACAGGACGAGTGAAATCCTCCCCATCCATAGTTGTAAGCAACAAAGCACCGCCTGAAAAGGCTCTCTTAACAACATATGGACCTTCATAGTTTAGAGTCCACTTGCCCCTGGAATCAGGAGCGAAAGACAAGACTTTCTTGAGCACGAGGTCACCTTCTCGGAACATACGAGGTTTGACCTTCTTATCAAAGGATTTCTTCATCCTCTGCTGATACAACTGACCATGGCACATGGCAGTTAATCTCTTCTCTTCAATCAGATTCAATTGGTCATAATGACTCTGAACCCATTTAGCCTCAGTCAACTTGGCTTCCATCAAGACTCTCATTGATGGGATCTCAACCTCTACGAGGAGCACAACCTCCATGCCATATACAAGAGAGAAAGGGGTTGCCCCTGTTGAAGTGCGGACAAATGTATGATAGCCATGCAAAGCAAATTGTAGCATCTCATGCCAATCTTTGTACGTAACAACCATCTTCTGAATAATCTTCTTGATGTTCTTGTTAGCAGCTTCAACAACCCCATTCATCTTGGGTCTATAGGGAGAAGAATTATGATGTGCAATCTTGAACTCGCTACACAGCTCTTTCATCATCTTGTTGTTCAAGTTAGATCCATTATTCGTAATGATCTTGTCTAGCACACCATATCGGCATATGAGTTGGTTCTTGATAAACTTCACAACCACCTGCCTGGTCACATTTGCGTACGATGCCGCTTCAAACCATTTGGTGAAGTAATCAATAGCTATGAGAATAAATCGGTGACCATTCAACGCCTTAGGTTCAATCATGCCAATCATTCCAATCATGCCAATCATGTCAATTCCTCACATGGAGAAAGGCCATGGTGATGAAATAACATTCAGAAGTGTCGGGGGAATATGAATCTTATCCGCATAGATCTGACACTTGTGGCATTTCTTCACGTACTTGCAACAATCAGACTCCATTGTCAGCCAATAATAGTCTGCTCTCAACATCTTCTTAGCCATAGCATGTCCATTGGAATGAGTACCAAACGAACCCTCATGGACTTAAGTCATCAATAGGTCTGCTTCGTTTCTATCCACGCATTTGAGCAGAACCATATCGAAATTTCTCTTGTAAAGCACATCACCATTAAGGTAAAAACTGTCAGATAATCTTCTTATCTTTAACAGATGCCCCAGGCGGGTAAGTCTGACTTTGGAGAAAATACTTGATATCATAGTACCACGGCTTATCATCTTTCACTTCTTCAACTGCAAACACACAAGTTGGTCTATCCAAGCGCATCATAGTAATATTGGGAACTTCATTCTAATACTTGACAACAATCATTGAAGCAAGCGTAGCAAGAGCATCCGCCATCTGATTCTCATCTCGAGGAATATGATGGAACTCAACCTTAGTAAAGAAAGTTGAAATCCTCCTTGCATAATCTCTATATGGGATGAGGCCGGGCTGATTCGTCTCCCATTCACCCTTAATCTGGTTGAAAACAAGGGCCGAATCACCATAAACATCAAGATGTTTGATCCTAAGATCAATACATTCTTCCAAACCCATAATACAAGCCTCATACTCCGCCATATTATTTGTGCATTTGAAAGTTAGCCTTGCTGTAAAAGGAAAATGTGTGCCTTGAGGAGTAATAATCACTGCCGCAATACCATTTCCATACTGATTGACAGCACCATCGAACACCACACTCCATCGGGAACCAGGCTCTGGCCCTTCATCGAGCGTAGGCTCATCACAATCTTTCATCTTCAAATACAGAATCTCTTCATCAGGGAAGTCGTATTGCACTGACTGATAATCCTCAATTGGTTGATGCGCCAAATGGTCAGCCAAGATACTACCTTTAATAGCTTTTTGAGCTCGATACTCGATATCATACTCAGACAACAACATCTGCCAATGGGCAATTCTCCCAGTTAAAGCATGCTTCTCAAAGATATACTTGATCGGATCCATTTTGGATATCAACCAAGTTGTATGATTCAACATATACTGGCGTAAACGCTTAGCATCCCAAGCCAAAGCACAGCACGTCTTCTCAAGCATTGAGTACCGAGACTCACAGTCAGTGAACTTTTTACTCAAGTAGTATATTGCATATTCTTTCTTTCTTGATTTATCTTGCTGACCAAGGACACAACCCATGGAATCATCAAGCACGGTCAAGTACATAATCAACGGTCTCCCTTCAACAGGCGGAGACAGAATCGGAGGCTCGGACAGATACTCTTTGATACTATCAAAAGCTTTTTGGCAATCCTCGGTCCAATCATGATGCTGATCTTTCCGGAGGAGCTTGAATATAGGCGCACATGTGGCAGTCATGTGGGATATAAATCTCAAAATGTAATTCAAGTGGCCAAGAAAACCTCGGACTTGCTTCTCAGTTTTGGGCGTAGGCATCTCTTGTATTGCTTTGACCTTGGCAGGATCAACCTCAATACCTCTCTCGTTGACAATAAAGCCTAATAACTTCCCGGAACGGACTCCAAATGTACACATGTTCGGGTTCAAGCGGAGTTTGTACTTCCTCAAACGCTAGAAAAGCTTCAACAAGTGTTCTACATGTTCAACCTCCGTTTTCGACTTGGCAATCATATCATCAACATACACCTCGATCTCCTTGTGAATCATATCATGAAACAAGGTAGTCAAAGCGCGTTGATACGTGGCTCCGACGTTCTTCAAACCGAAGGGCATCACTCGATAACAGAATGTTCCTCGAGGTGTGATGAATGTTGTCTTCTCCATGTCCTCGGGTGCCATTTTAATCTGGTTATAATCGGAAAATCCGTCCATAAATGAAAAGACATTGAATTTAGCCGTATTGTCTACCAATATATCAATGTGTGGTAGAGGAAAATCATCTTTTGGACTAGCTTTATTCAAGTCACGGTAATCCACGCACATTCGGACTTTTCCATTTTTCTTAGGCACAGGCACAATATTGGCCACCAACTAAAGATATGTAGAAGTCACCAGAAACCCCGCATCAATTTGCTTCTGAACTTCTTCTTTAATCTTCACTGCCATATCAGGATGAGTTCTTCTGAGCTTTTGCTTCACAAGCACAGACTCGGGCTTCAACGGCAAGAAATGTTGCAAGATATCAGTATCTAGACTAGGCATGTCTTCATACGACCAGGCAAAGACGTCGACATATTCTCGTAGCAACTCGATCAACTCCTTCTTAACAGATTCTTCAAGGAGTGCCCCAATCTTCACTTCACGAATGCAGTCTTCAGACCCCAAGTTGACTATTTCCATATTCTCAAGATGTGGCTGAATGATCTTCTACTCGTGCTCAAGCAGACGGGTAATCTCATCAGGAATCTCTTCAACATCATCTTCTTCTACCTCAAATACAGGGAACTCAAAGTTGGGAGATGGTGTTGGATCATTATGTTCAATGGGTTTGGTTAACCTGCATAATGATTTCGAGTATAAAGAGATTTCAGAATTCAAACAAGGCAAATCATTATGCAGATGGAAAATTGATTTTATTCTCTTTTTAGGGTTTTATGGTGATCACCAATTTCCTGCAAAAAGGAAAAAGGAAAAATAATTTGAGAAAACAAACATTTAACATGTGATTATTGAATGAATATCATTGTATTAATCAATTATGCCAACAATGTCTTCACTTCTCCTTTTGGCATGGGAGAAGGGTTTTTAAACAAAATGAACACATTACGTTGACTTATGGATAACCGTTGGAACATCAACAATGACCCAATTATTGCAGAATCCTCCAGGTATGACAAAGTTGCCAAGGTCTTCCTCTTCATCATCTTCAACAATGGAAGCAGCTTCCTGATCTTCAACGGTGTGGATGAAACCCCCACTCTGAAACAGCCCAAGATCATTGGAAACACCAGAAGAGTACCCTATGCCAGCCCGGGATTTGTTATCTTCCAACTTGATCATCTTCCCCAAACCAGTAGTTGCACCATGCTCAATGGCCAACTTAGCATCCTTATAGGAGACAAATGAAGAAAGTCATTTCCTAGAAGGCTCAGCAATAGATAAGGCTTGGAACAGAGTCTCAACCTCATCCTCAACATCAATATAGGAGAAGGAAGATAAATGGCTGACCAAGAGAGCCTTCTCTCCCCCTATCACCACCAACTTCTAGTTCTTCACGAACTTCAACTTTTGGTGCAGGGTGGATGTCACAGCGCCTGCCTCGTGAATCCATGGTCTACCGAGCAAACAGCTATAAGACGGATGAATATCCATAACCTAGACAGTGATCTGGAAATCACTAGGTCCAATCTTGATTAGGAGTTCTAATTCACCAATCACAGTTTTGTGCGATCCATCAAACGTCTTCACTACCACTTCACTCTGCCTCATGGGAGGCCCCTGATATGAAAGTTTGGCAAGAGTGGATTTTGGCAATACATTGAGTGAAGACTCTGTGTCCACCAACACATTAGACAGGGCATCATCTTTACAGTTCATGGATATATGTAAATCCAAATTGTGGTCTTTTCCCTCCTCGGAAAGATCAGCATCACAGAAGCTCAAATTGTTGCAGGCCGTTATATTTGCAAATATGCTACCAAACTGCTCAATCGTGACATCGTGATCCACGTATGCCACGTCCAACACCCTCTGCAATGCTTCACGGTGTGGCTCTAAATTCATCAGCAAAGATAAGACATATATCTTTGATGGAGTTTGTAGAAACTGATCCACAACATTATATTCACTCCTCTTGATGAGCCTCAGCATCCCATCACCATCGTCTTTCAAAATGCCAGACTGGCCAACTAGGATAGGAGCATTATTGGTTTTCGCAACAACAGGGTCAACACCCTTCACAACAGGAATAGAATTATTTGAAGAAGAAGTCCCCACATGACTGGCAGGATTAACAGCAACTCTCTTCACAACATCTTCGTGGGATTTCGGCTGAGCCAAGAAAACACGACCACTACGGGTCACTCCACTAACGTTAGAAATGCTCACGACAGAGGTTGAAGGCAACGACACCTCCTTTCCATCTTCCAACATGACTGCATTATATCGGTATGGGACCGCTTTGTCTGATACATACGGGACCGGACCCGCTGGCTTGATCACAAGAGTTGGCGATACTTTCTTCTTGCTGCCATCGTACTTGATAACAACAGGATCAAGAATTTTGAATATGGGAGTGATAACATCAACTTCATCCTCATTACGATTCTGAAGTATCTCAATCATCCCTTGATCTAACATCTCTTGGATGTCCTTTCTCACTTGACGGCATCCTCTCTCATTGATAGTGCACACCTGGCACCTATCGTGATCGTGCTCATAATGACTATGCTCACACAACAACTTATGCATCTCGACTAAGGATTGCCTTATGTCATTCACATAAAGGACTGTGTACTTGCCAGGGCACCCCTGAACCATATTAACAACTGCCTTCCCATGCTCGGGCAATGGGTTCTTCTTCATATTAGGGCCTACACTCTCAAAAAACAGTATCCCACTCCTCACCAGGTCTTGCACCTTGGTCTTCAATGGAAAGCAATTCTCCACATCATGTCCGGGAGCACCGGAATGGTACACACAGTGAAGTTCAGGCTTGTACCACCATTGAGGATTGGCTAGTACAACAGGAGGATCACGAGGAGTTATCAGCTTCCTATCAATTAAGGAAGGATAAAGTTCAGCATACGTCATCGGAATCGGGTCAAAAGTCAACCTCTTCCTCTCGTAGTTGTTGGTGCCGGTGTTGGTGTTGTTGTGAGGCTGGTAAGCCTGTTGTTGTGGACGATGTTGTTGTTGTGGTTGTTGTTGAACTTCTCTGAAAGCAGGTGCTATATGAGCCACCTGGTGTTGGTTGACAGTCAGACGGGCCTCCTTCCTCCTCACAGAGGGTCTTCTTTTGACATGGGAAGAAACAGCATGAGTCTCCCCTTCCTTCTTCCTAGAAAATCCTCCGTATTTCTTTGTTGAGGAACCATCATCACGAGATAAACGTCCTTCACGGACCCCCTCTTCTAGCATCATCCCCATATTCACCATTTCAGTGAAGTCCGAGGGAGCACTAGAAATCATGCGCTCGTAATAGAAAGAGCTCAAAGTCTTCAAGAAGATCTTTGTCATCTCCTTCTCCTCCAAGGGTGGCACTATCTGAGCAGCCAATTCTCGCTATCTCTGGGCGTATTCCTTGAAGGTCTCCTTGTCTTTCTGGAACATTGCCCTCAATTGGTCCCTGTCTGGAACCATGTTCACATTATATTTATACTGCTTTACGAAGGTCTCGCCTAGATCGTTGAAAGTGCGGATGCTTGCACTCTCCAGCCCCATATACCACCGGAGCGCAACACCTGTCAGGCTATCCTGAAAGTAGTGAATCAGTAGTTGATCGTTGTCGGTTTGTGTTGACATCTTGCGAACATACATCACAAGATGGCTGAGTGGACATGTATTTCCCTTGTACTTCTCAAAGTCAGACACTTTGAATTTAACAGGGATTTTAACGTTGGGCACCAAGCACAACTCAACAGCACTTTTCCCCAAGAGGTCCTTACCCCTCAAAGTTTTCAACTCCTTGCGCAACTCAAGGAATTGATCTTTCATCTCGTCCATTTTTTCATATACGTCCCGGCCCTCAGACGGCTCGGAATGATAAATGGTATCTTCTACACGTGGGAGGGTGTGCGCAACGGGAGGTGGCACAGACAGGACCGGGCTAGATGTCGGCATAGAAGCAAGAGTAGGGGCAAAACCCTCTGGCATTAAGTTGGATGGCATTCCCCAAGGGAATCCAACTGGCATAGTAGGAGCGAAGTGGGTTGTGGCAGCAGGCACCGTTGTAGTAGCTATCTCGGAAATGACCATCCTCGCGGGAGGAGTTGCAGGAGTTGGTGAAGCTTGACTTTGGGCAGCTAGAACTAACTCCATCATGGCGAATATGTCGACATTCTTAATGAGTTGGTAGAGTAGTTCTTGTTCCTCCTATGTGGACAACAAAGTAACTATATTCGTCACTTGATGGGCGTGAGGACCTATTTGAACCTCCTTCAAATCTTTTGTGGATGTGAGTCTTTTTGATTCTGTACCCAGTCTAGGTTCCCAAAACTCGATGTTAGTATTTGGAACCCCTGAAAGGGTGGCATCAACCAATGAAAGTTCTTCCATATTTTTTGTCAGGCTATTCTGATAGCATTCCCAGTCGACCTTGTGATCTCCTCGGATTGTACCGACTTGCCCTCCGAGAAACAAATATTTTAGGGTTAAGTACAAGGTGCACAACTGCCTCAAGCGCGTTGAGGACGGGTCATCCTAGGATGACGTTGTATGGTGACAAGGCATCCACAATAAGGTAATTGACGTCAATCGCCCTAGAATTCGCACGTTCGTCACGTGTGGTTTCTAGGATTACACAACCCATTATTTGCACTTGTTCGTCTGACAACATTGTTAAACCACATAACATTTTTATATCGTATAGTAGGTAAATACCTAAAAGCGTTTTGATATAGAAATTATAGCAAAATGATACTTAAAATGTTTTTTTGATAAAAGTATTAAACCAAATTTTATTTAAAATTTCCTTGTTAATTTAAAAATATATATTTCAAAAATTGTAATAAATTGGCTCTTATACTTGACTTGAAACCCCATTTTTAACTACACTCTCTTTTTAAGGTTATGTTAATTAGAAAGATAATCAATATTCATCCCTAGCAACCAACTATCTTGATAGAGCATAAATTTATTTTTCTTTTACAATTATCACTCCTTCTATTTTTTGTAGTTGGAACTTCTAACAAAAATGATAAGTATAATTTTTTTTTAGGAAAAACAAATTTACATCAAGAAAAATACTCAAATTGTAGCATAGCTTTCATATCTAAAATTATTTAAAATATTAATAAAATATTTATTGTTTATTGTTTTTTTCTATGTATTTTAAAATTATTAATACTTTGAAGAAACTAAATCGATGAAGTACGAGTTGGTGGAATGAATTAAAGAAGATTGATACATGGAAGAGGAATGTGGTATCCAAAGCAAGACAAGCTTATGCTTACAAAGGCATGGGG
This sequence comes from Lathyrus oleraceus, assembly GCF_024323335.1. Taxonomy (NCBI): domain Eukaryota; kingdom Viridiplantae; phylum Streptophyta; class Magnoliopsida; order Fabales; family Fabaceae; genus Lathyrus; species Lathyrus oleraceus. Next base: position 65,058,721 of record NC_066579.1, on the reverse strand, counting down.
CATTCAAGTGCCACCTAATATATGACACACACTTTGCTCGTGTCACACTTGTGCCTTTCTTATTCTTCTTAAATTTTGCCAACTCTTTTATCTTTCCTTTTCTAACTTTCATTTTCAAACTAATTAATACCTTGATTGTCACTTTCTTACTTAAAACCTACACATCATACATTCAAACAAATTTTATTATATATATATTATTCTTCAAGAAAATATTCTTTTCATCTTGTTCCGAGTATATGAATATTTTTATATGTTTTTTGTGCTATATATAATTATTCTTTTCCTGTGACTCCTCTCTATACACAAAAAACAGTCTAGGTACAATTCTTTTTTTTCATATTGATAAATCTAAGATTCTTAAGAAAATTGACAATGAAATGAATTGTTTGGGAACCATGAAGCAAATAATTATATTATTTAAATAAATAAAGTTAGAAAGAAAATGATTATTTTAGTGCCCACACTTTTGGAACAAAATAAAAATTATTTAAATGAGGAGAGACAAAAAAATTAAAGGATTCAAATTTAATTTTATTATAATAAATATAAATAATTAAGATAACTCACGTAAGAACATGCGTAGAATTTTTTATTTAATTTTGTTATTGATTTATTTAGATAAAAAAAATACAAAATAAAATACAGGTGGGCTCTATATTATCGAAATCATTTTTAAAATGGCATTGACTTTATTATCGTCTGGAAAAAAATATTTACTGATATTAGTTATACTAATTTAATAGATAATTTTATATTTCAAAACGTCTAAAATAAATAATTTAAATCAAGATCTTTGAATAATATTGTAATCATTAAAAGTGATCATGTTTAACATGTGAAACCTCACTATGTATTATAACCTCTTATATGCAAAAGATAATAATGGAAAATCAAAACATGTTTTTAACTTCAACCAGTCAAAAAAAAAACTTTTAAGCGCAAGCAAAGAATCTTTCCATTCACATGCAAATTATAAACTTTAATTAAACATACGTGCATAAAATAAAGACTAGTTAGTGGACCCTTCCTTCTAAAATTCTTCCATTTACTCGAATATCCTACTGAATTAAGAATTGGATCGGAGATTTTAATGTAAATGAGCAAAAATCATGCTAATATATTTTCTTCTTATTTCTGACTTTTTTTTATATCATAAAATTTTGTCCAATATCAATATTATAGGAATGAAATTAATAAACTAATATAAAAGATAACATAAAACTAAGTATTTTGGACAATTCACACTATCCATAACGAAAGGTCCAAAGCAGCATACAGCGGAAGAGAGCGTGAAGTAGATCGTCTCTCATTCAACTAAGAGCAAATGATTTTATCCTACAGACTCGTCATTCATCGTCTGATGGATTTAATGGTCATTCGTACAACGCATCGCCTCTCATGTTGACGATTTTAACCACTTACACTATATAAAGAGGAAAGTGCATAATTTCAGGTATTTAAATTCACTCTCACTCTTGTTGGAACAAAAAAAATTCATACCCTTAAAAAGTTTTGATGATAACAAAGTATTTAAAGAACAATATGGTTTATTAATGGTTATTCAAGTGTGTAGGATCAAAAGACATTAACCTTGATATAAATCAAGTTAATCACTTAGAAGAATCATTAAAGAGAAGCAAAGCAGTTCTGAATCTGAAGGATCAGAACCAAAGTCTTTTGACTCTGAAGAGTCAACTCAAGTCTTTCAGATGATCAACCTTATTCAAAGATCAACAAGGTTCTAAATAATGGAGTCGTTTGAAGCAAGCAGACTCTATCATAAGGAATGATTCTGCAACTTCTGAACAAGTTGCATCAGCAGTTCTAAAGATTCTGCTTCAAAGGAATTTTGTCTATATCAAGTCAATAACTCTGAAAGTGTTTATCTAGATTAGTTATGATCAAGGATCTGATAAAGAAAAACTCAGAACTTGTGAACCAAAGACTCTGAAGTCTCATTCCAACTAGGTTCTGAAGACATACTTTAACTTCTGATCATGCTTTAACTAATTTTATAAAAAGTTTGTGATTCAAGAAATTAAGTATAAAGATAACAATGACTCAGATCAAGCTTCAATAAATGTCTACAAGAAGTCTTTGATCAGAAGTTATCTAAAGAAGATCATGTGACAATGATACATTACTTTATGTTTAATCAAGCAAAAGTTAACATTGTCAGTATCTTATCTCTCCAACTATTTTGAATTCTACTTTGTTCTTCCCAACGTCTTTATGCTAGTTGGGTTTATATTTTACTTTATGTACTCTAGCTAAATACCTTCAACGGCTACATGTACCATGGTAGTTTCAATCTTGAACATATATATTCTCAACATCTATATAAAAAGAAGATTGAAAACATGCAAACCATGATTTTATGGAGAATGAGTGGGGCTTAAAGAATATGTGATTGTGTTCACAAAGATGTGATATCAGTTTATAAAATGGGTTGAGTGTGTGTGTGTGTGTGTGTTACACAAAAAACACAGGTGAAAGAAACACACAAAAAAAAAAGGAAATGTAACCAGAATGGTTAAATGTGTAAGAGTAGAGTGAGGCATATTCACATATGACTTAAAGAAATAATATGTGAATATGATCAAGAAAATCAACAGAACAGAAAGGAACAACAAATAAGAAAATATGTGCAAGAAGAGAAGAAGATTGAAAACTTCTTTCTTCTACATTAAGGAGCAGTCAATTTGTATTTTTCTAAAGAGTGTAAAACCTATGTGTATCTGCTTAACCTAGAAACACACGTATAAACACAAGGTTAATACCAAATTCTTTTGTTAAGAGAATTTGAAGACTTTATCCTTGGTGCTCAGAGTAAGTCTATTTTTGATGATTGAGAAAGCAAAATCTCTTGCTGAGTGCTTAAGCAAAGAAGTCTTGAACCAAGGATTTAAGCATTTAAGTCTCATGATTGAGGGCAAGGTAGGAAGTATATTTATAGATGGATTGAGCATTAAAGTATCATGCTTGAGGGCAGAGCAAAAAGTCTCTTTCAGGGTTCGATTGAGCAAGAAGTATCTTTTTGTAGGATTGAGCAGGAAGTCCTGAACAGGTTGTTTAGGAAATGAAGTCTCTTGCTTGAGGGCTTGGGCAGAAGTCTCTTTCTAGTTTGATTGAGCAAATTGTAATCTGATTGATTATAGTAAAAAATCTATTATGTTGCAAGGGGGCTAGAATACTCTCGAGTTAAGAGGAACCAAGATATATTGTGTGTCTCTTTATTTACTTTTGCATTACATTCCGTTGTGCAATAAACGCTGAAGTTAGACTCTGATCTGATTCAGACTCTTACTTGGATCAGAATCTGAGTTTGACATCTCAGGTTCTGAACAGGTTTAAGAAAAAGAACTAAATTTCCTTATACATAATTCAACCCCCTTCTTGTGTATATTTTTATCACCTCTAACTCTCACATTACTCCTTATTTTGTCATTGACTTTGGCATTAAAGTGTTAATCTTGCAAGTCAACCCCTTCTTCGTCATACCGAAAACACAAATTTATCGCATCAAGACATTTCTTCACCAATTTATCGACCATTTCTAGTTCTAAATTGAACAGCAGTGTCGTATGTAAAAATTAACTTCAGATTTCTATGTATTCCAGAAAGAACCATTGTTTCTCCAACGAAGATCTAGATCTTCGACTCTTTCCTCGTGAACACCAATTTCTTCCAAAACAATCTGATATTGAACTCTTGAAGCTATGGTGAATTCGAAAAATCATTTTACATGCCAAAGTTGTTGTAATATAATAAAATATAGTATTTGTTAGTATTCTCTCCACAGAGATTGGTGCGGATATTGAAAATCATCCAATAATTTCTACAATTCTAAGTACAAATGTTTCAAAAGTTTGATTTATTCGGTAATCATATTAAAGTAATTGCAAATAAAAATAAGAGTTTAACATATAGAATTGAGATAGTTGGAATTTAATTTCATTATCTTACCCTCATGCATTTTCGTGATAAGTTATGTATACTTTTAGCCATCAATTAATATTATCACTTATTGATATGCGTATGTTGTTTATGTCTAAACAACAACATGAAATCAATTGTATTTCTTAATAGATAATATCTTAGTTGGTTAACAAATATGACATCTAACCCTAACACAAGAGAGTTTAGATATACTTATTCATGGTAGAGTTACAATGATGATCATAAAGAAGGAGATAAAAAAGCATCAATGACGATCTCTCGCTCGAATAGAGCTTCCACCTTCAATTCTTCGATATCTTTCTTGAGAATTATCTTCCCAGTTCTCTCTTGTGGTAAAGATTATTAACTATTACGATATGGACCATATAACTAATAAAACATGGAATTCATCGATAAGAACTAATTCATAACCTTATTTATATAGTTCTATTATGGTATCCTCACTTGGTGAGGTCTTTGACTCTCTTAACAAGTTCAACTTTTCTTTATCATTAAGTCAAGTTCAACTCGTCCAATTGTCCCACTTGGACTTGGTTGACATACCACGCTTGACGAGCCTCTATGCTTGGTAAGCGAGAAAACTCTTCCTTCACGCCTAAGTTACTTAAACAGAGGGTCTTATAAACTACATGTGTTTGCTTTGCGAGCTTGCCACCTCGCTTAGCGAGTTGTCTAGCTTAAACCTGAAGTAACTTGGCCTGGAAGGAATCTCCAACCACTTGTGCTCGTCTGGAGATCTTATCTTTTTCACCTGGAGAGATGGATTCAGCAAGGTGTCATGTTTTACCTTGTTTTTTGCCTGTCTCGGACAAGGCGAGCTTTAAGTCACGCCTAGTGAGTTGTATGATATCAACTTATGCAGTTTATGTTTTCTTTTATGTATTTTCACTTGTATTCATGAATTGCGCAGTCAAAATGTCCACACAGGTGTTTTATCTTATTTTTATGATAAATTAGAGTTTTTCGTGTGAATTCTTTATGTTTTAAGTTAATAAGGGCTTATGATAATTAAGTAATTTGACACTTATCAAAAGCGTTGTTGTTGCTAAAATGGGCATAGCTCATCCTCTTCCACCATATATTTTCGCTATCCCTAGTTTTTCTCATTTCTTATGTAATGTAACAAATGTTACCTTTAGTTTCTGGATCTTTTTTATCCTTTATTATTTATAAGGGTTAAAATACTTCGTATTTTCTTTATTAATAATATTTTTGCTTGTAAAAAAGGCACGGCTATAGTGGAATAATTTCCCTTTAAATATTTGTCAAAAAGGAAATTAATATTAGCAGGAATATCTAATTTCATCAGAAGAAAATTTCACATTATTTTTTCTCAAAGCCAAAGCACCGACACAAGTGTTGGATTCAAGGATGGATCATCTCCATTTTCTTAAAAAAAATGAGTTTCATTAATATGATTTTGCATGTATAAGGTTACATAATTTTTAATATAAATATATGTTATTTACTATTACATATACATTTGTAATATGTATGAATCAGAACAAACACACATATTGAATAACAAAGACTTATTCTACTAAGCAAAGTTAATTGACTGAATTACAAATACTTGTTCTACTAAGCAAAATTAATTGGCTCATACAAGACAATGATCAAAGTAGTAGATATACTTGATCTATGTTCATAACTATCTTAACATAATAGTAACAAACATAACAAACCTAATAACTAATAAATTAATGTTCTAATACCCACTGTAAGTTTGAGGAGAGTATAAAATATGAACTCCGAGTTTAAGCAAATTTTTATTAAAATGTTGTAGGTTCAATGGTTTGGTGAATATATCAACCATCTATTGTGATGAGGAGATATGAAACAAGTGAAAATTTCAAGTATAACGAGTAAAATCATCCACAATAGTAAGAAAATACTGAAAACCATCTAAAGAAGGGATCCTTATGGGACCCCAAATATTCATATGGACTAAGTCAAAAAAAGTTTGATGTAACAAAAGAACTAGTAGAGAAAGGTGGATTACATTGTTTAGAAAGATGGCATGCATGACAAGTAAAATTCTCCCGATATTTGGTGTAGAGGAAATAAGTAGATATATATTGCAAAACATTATTAGATGAGTGGCTTAATCTATAGTGTCAAACATATAAAGTATTGAGCAAAGCATTGTCAATAATAGTAGTAAAATTACACATATTTGTGACATTTTCATAAGCAAGATTAGGGTTACAACTACTAGTGACATTGCAAATATAATGTGTGATAATGGATGTCTTGTGGAGGATGTAGAGGTTTTTTATGCATATCTACTTGAGAAATCATCCTCTTTGTAGACACACCATGTATTTGACATGAATTATTTGAGAAATTTATCTGGCATTTAAGTTTAGGCATATTTTAGATATTAAAATAAGTCTGAATTGGAATTCATGGATATAAAGAACATTGTTTAATTATAGGTTATCATCAAGGTGAATTAAGTTAGAAAAATTGACAATAATAGTGTTTCCATTAAGGAAATGTGTATGGACAAGACCAATGAACTTAATGCTAGAAAACACTTGATATGGGGGTAAATATGGTCTGGCACCTTAGAGTCAAGGATCCAAATAGAAGTTTTCTTTAAATCAACATATCTACTAGTGACATTGCAAATATAGTGTGTGCTGATGGATGTCTTGTGGAGGATGTAGAGGTTTTTTATGCATATCTACTTGACAAATCATCCTCTTTGTAGACACACCATGTATTTGACATGAATTATTTGAGAAATTTATCTGGCATTTAAGTTTAGGCATATTTTAGATATTAAAATAAGTCTAAATTGGAATTCATGGATATAAAGAACATTGTTTAATTATAGGTTATCATCAAGGTGAATTAAGTTAGAAAAATTGACAATAATAGTGTTTCCATTAAGGAAATGTGTATGGACAAGACCAATGAACTTAATGCTAGAAAACACTTGATATTGGGGGAAATATGGTATGGCGCCTCAGAGTCAAGGATCCAAATAGAAGTTTTCTTTAAATCAACATATCTACTAGTGACATTGCAAATATAGTGTGTGATGATGGATGTCTTGTGGAGGATGTAGAGGTTTTTTATGCATATCTACTTGACAAATCATCCTCTTTGTAGACACACCATGTATTTGACATGAATTATTTGAGAAATTTATCTGGCATTTAAGTTTAGGCATATTTTAGATATTAAAATAAGTCTGAATTGGAATTTATGGATATAAAGAACATTGTTTAATTATAGGTTATCATCAAGGTGAATTAAGTTAGAAAAATAGGCAATAATAGTGTTTCCATTAAGGAAATGTGTATGGACAAGACCAATGAACTTAATGCTAGAAAACACTTGATATGGGGGGAAATATGGTCTGGCGCCTCAGAGTCAAGGATCCAAATAGAAATTTTCTTTAAATCAATATATTAGTGATACTTGATACTATATGTGTTGTGATTCTGAGCATCTTTCTTAGATTATTGAAGAAGATTGAGTAAATGTTGTTAGTCTTATTTGGAAATAGATCTATGTTTGTCTAATGTATAAGCATATTTGGTAGTGGCATTAGAATATAAATGTTGATTACGATGTTAGGCTTGTGTTCTTGTGCAACAGTCTGGGGGAAACTCGTGCTTAAAATAACAACCATCAATGGTATGATTGATCTTGTTGTAGTGTGTACACATCATAGAGGTTCTTGAAGGATTAGTTCCTTTGCTGCGGCCCATGAAAGCAGGGTTCTTGGAATATAAGATGATGCATGCATATATGAAAGAATGAGGGATATAAACCTTATGTCACCAATATAAAACATTTGTAATATGCACAAAATACACATATTATATAACAAAGGCTTATTTTATTAAGCAAACTTAATTGACTAATAGAGGAAGATGATCAAGGTAGTATAAATATGTGTGTGTGTGTGTATATATATATATATATATATATATATATATATATATAATTGTTATATTGATTAAGAATTAATAAACATTATACACAAATAAAAGGCAAATGAACAAAAGTTGCACCGTTACTCCTTTTTGAATAGTAAAATCAATCATCTTAAAAACTATATTCATTAAATTATAAGACACAACATTGATATGCATGAGCCTTTGGACTCTCTATAAAAGATTCATTGTCTTTGGTTCTAGGAAACCAAATGCGTCAAAAGCAAATAATATGAAAATATGTTGATTGTCTAAAAACACTTTCTAATATTTGACCACTTTACGTGAAGCAACTTTTAGGGTTGTCTCTCACAATAAAACCTCTAGTTCTCGGTCCCACCAGCAAGGAAACCTCAATCAAGTTCTCACATGCATTTTTCCTTCTTACTCAACCATACACCATGACTTTTGTTATCTAAGTGTCAATCTCTCTTTCTTGGGCCAGTCAAGAAATTCACAAGCACATTTTTTTCACAGATACTCTTATCCTCCAAAACATATCAAATAGAACATCCTTAATAATGTCATGTCAATATTTAAAGTATGGAAACTCCTTACAATGAATTGGGTGTTCCAAAATCTATATAAGTATGTCTTGCGACAAGACGTGTAAACCTCATCAATAGAAAATAAGAGAATCATAAGGCTATATGTAAGAATAGTATGATACTCTACTAGTGAGATATGTTAACCTAATCCATTAATAAGAATGACAAAAAATCTTGAACATGTTCCACTTGTAAACAATAAAAAAAAATGTTAGAGTTTGACCTAAGTCATTCTCACAAAGTCGACTTGTAAGGTAAAGGGTGTCACTATGTATAAACTCTTTCAAGGCTTTATGTCTAACCAATGTGGGACATGAGATTTTCCCAATACACTCTCTCACACCCATCACTCATTTTAGGCTTGGTGCGTGGATATAAACGATGGACACCTCATGATCTGATCGATAGACTCTGATACCATATTATAATTTTGTTGGTGTAAGCCCTAGAGGCCAATACCTTTTGGTACTTGTATCGAATTATTTATTAATTATAAAAGGCATTTTCTTTATTATGGTTGATTAATAAAGTCCCTCGAATAGATAGTCCGTTTAATGTATTAAGTGTGACTTAATCATGAGAACACATTAAACATAAGGACACTATTCTTAAAGTATCCGTAGTCGAGCTTTAGTGTGAAGTGGGATAACATTAAAGCATTAAGACTATTATGTTTGTAGACTGATGATCACATCTCATGGATCATGGATAAAGAGTTATCAAGTCTTAAACATAGGTATGAATATTAAGAGTAATATTTATACCGGATTGACCCGCTATGAGAATACTATATAGAAAGTTATGCAAAGTGTCATAAGTTATTCTCATGGTGATAATGGTGTATACCACTCTTCGACCTGAAACCACTATGGACCCTAGATGTAGAGTCGAGTGCTTTATTGTTGATCCAACGTTGTCCGTAACTGGATAACCATAAAGACAGTTGATGGGTACTCCACGAAGCATGCTGAGGGACATGAGTGACCTAGATGGAATTTGCCCATCCTGCATAACAGGATAAATGTCTATGGGCCCAATATTGAACTGGACAAGGATGACACGGTCTATGCCTTGTGTTCAATATAGACATAAGGGCAAAATGGTAATTATACATATAAGTATTATCACAGAAGGTTTTGTCAAATCACATGACATTTTCGTGTCTTGGGTAGCAGTGATGTGTTGCTAGATACCGCTCACTGTTTATCATGTTAAATGCGTGATTTAATATAATTGTCAACGTCACGAAAACCTACAGGGTCACACACAAAGGACGGATTGATGAGAGATAGAGTAACTAAGGAATACCGTAAGGTACGGTGCCCTTAAGTGAATTATAGAACATCGTAAGGTACGGTGTACTTGAGTAGAATACGAAATATGGTAAGGTACCATGTGCTTAAGTGATTTCGGGCATATTATAAGATATGGGCCAAAATACACTTAAGTGGGCTTTTTAGCTTGAAGCCCACATAAGTGGTTCTATAAATAGAACCCTTGTGCAGAAGCATTAATTGCGGTTGCATTATTTCGTTTTCTCTCTCTCTCTCTCTCTCACTCAAAGCCTTCATTCGTACCAGCTAGCACTAAGATTGAAGGAATCCGTTCGTGTGGACTGAGTAGAGACGTTGTCATCGTTCAACGTTCGTGATCACTCCGTGGATCTGCATCAAAGGTTTTGATCGTCACAAGAGATCTGCACCAAAGGTATCAACCGTTACAAGAGGTAAATATTCTATCACTGATCATGACCATTCGTAAGGAGGATCTCTAAAGGAGAAAATTTTAATTTCCGCTGCGTTTTGGACCGCAATTCTCCTTCAAATTTAACCTAACTCGTCCTTATAAAACCAACTTGTAAGGTGAGGGGTGTAACTCTATATAAACTATTTCAAAGCTCTATGTCTAACCATTGTGAAACTTGAGATTTTTCCAATAAATTTTTTCCGTCTTGTCGTCATGTAAAACTTTATGTTCATTTCATGAACACTCTTACTAAATTGAAATTTTTTAATCAATTAAATACTATCTGATTATTCATAACATAGTTTCAATCTTTAAAATAAAGTTTTTACAAAATAATCATAATTTCTTACCATTATTATTTTTATTATAAACAAAGATTATTTAAAAATAGTCTTAATTAGTGACGAAACACTTTAACTTAATTTTAGGTTCCACTTTAATCTCTTATCTAATAAATGTTAGATATTAGACCTTTAAAAACCGTTATGTTAGTCTAGTTGGTCCTTTCCATTAAATTTTGTGAAAACACCGTTAACTTATGAATATGTGGCATAACAACAAGACAATTGTTAAAAAACCGAGTCAACATATGTATTAAAAAATGGTATTCTATTTAAACTGGGGAGGTTTTGTTTTTGGAAGTTAAAAAACCTCGCAAATGGTTAATAATGTCTAAAAATTTATAACAATTCTTCTACTTTCCTTCCGGACATAGACATACACTTAGGCCTTCTCATATTTTTAGACCTAGGTTATGATGAAATAATTTGATTGAATGTATTTGTTAATAGAAATTACACCACAACTGTATACAAATTTAATCATACTTCTAAATGTAGTTAGTTTAAGAATACAATAAGAAAAAGATTTCTAAGAGCTACAACCACTACAAAATTTCAAATGATCTTTGTTAATAGTATAACAAAATATAACTTCCAATACACAATCGATATATTTGTATTAGGAGTTACAAGATATTTAAGAGTGATAATGAACTTTTTTTCAAGATCATGAGATAACGTTTTCTTCATGTCTGAAAATAAAGGAAAACAACCATAATAAATAAATAATGACATGAACTTTGTTTAAAGAGAATAAGAAATGAAGGAAAACAAAAACACGGAACCATACATAATTCAACTTCTTCCCCCATAATAATAACAACGTAGTACTAGCCGATATATCACATAACCAAGCTAAGATATCAAATAGGAAAATAACTAGTTAGAAATTCAAGTAGATGGAAGTCCATATCTCATGATCCTAACAACGACTTTACAATGACATTAGATTTCAATAGATGATATAATTAAAATTATAATTATACATGTTATATTGAATTATTAATAAGGAAAAAGTTGTTTGAGGCAATATCAACTCATGAGATTTGTGACATTGATAAAATCATCATCTATATACTCATATTAAATGACTCTTCCATGTTAACCTATAATTTTTTAGCAATAAGATAACATTTAATAATCAAGAAAAACAATGGAACAATTTAATTAATAGTACAAGTAGCATAATTGTAGAGAGTCATACCAATACTTTACTGGCCTTTTGGAATATTGTCTTATGCCTACATTGAAATGAGCCAACTCATAAAGTTTCGAGCAAAATCCATTTTAGTTGGTAATTTCACTAGTTCAAATGGGGTAAGAGGAAGCAATATTGTCTTGTCCAGACCCCTGTTGCGTTTGTATCCTTTTTATGTTACAATAACCCATATGCTTATTCATTTTCACTTTCTTCACACATTTAATTTAGATGCATATACTAATTCACCAAAATCATTAGAACACAAGACAAATCATTCACTAAAGATCTCAAGTGCAAATTTGCATTTTTTTACAAACACATATAAAAGTCTAAAAACCTAAACAACAAATTACTGATATAATCTTTTGTATATCAATTTCAATAAGAAAAAAACAAAAGAAACAACTTATATAGATTTGTACACATTGGATCCTCTTTCCAGTAACAGGACACTTAGGTCCACTAGACATCTTCTTAGACGTATTGTAAATCAACTTTCCACCTAACAAAACACCAATTTCATATTCCAGTCAAAACACACGTCAAAAAACAACAAAAATCAACAAACACAACATGGTTCAGAGCGTAAAAAAGAACACATTGAGTAAAGAAAAATGCTACCAGGAGTTTTAACAACTCAGTGCTGGTTGGATTTGGTGGCATAGGTATGTCTCATTCGGCATGTGAGTTTCTGAACCATGTTGGTTTTGGTTGTCTATAAAACCCTAGAAGATGAAGATAATTAAATAGATGTGAAAATGTGTGTGAGAGAGAGTATAAATGGTGGGTAGAACAAAATGTTGGGTCTCAAACTACCAATAACAATAGAGAGTCATCCCAATGTTGTTTGGCTTAATGATTTAGAGATGTGACCAGCGACGAAATCTTGAAGCTCTTAAGTGACGAGTCATCATCAGGGGGAAGCATACACCTTGGATCAAACACTCACCTAAAGATCAAAGACTCGTCCAAAAAAATGAGAGAGACACCACATATTCACCCCAAATCTTATTATGATAGGTGTATGAGTCATCTTATTTATAAAGTGTTCAACCTCCACTTCTCGAAGCAATGTGGGACTTAGAACTTACACTTGTTTCTCAGCACAACTCACATTTGTTTCTCAATATTAAACTTCTTCCAAAATTGAAGTCATTAAATCTTGAAGTTTTTTCGTCTTCGTATTATGGGTTTCGTTTCTCTTCCAAAGCAATAGTCTTCTTCTTTTTTGTTTGAAAATGAAAGTGAAAAAAGATAGGGCTCAAAATATTTTAATTTAAAAGAAAATAAATGTTTCATCTTCTCTTATTTTTTAATTATAAATTGATGCTTAGTAAAATAAATAATCCATATCAAATAGACAGAATTCTATGTGAATAAAACTAATACCAATTAGAATGTCATATATATATATATATATATATATATATATATATATATATATATATATATATATATATAATATATATATATATATATATATATATATATATATATATAATATATATATATATATATATATATATATATATATATATTATATATATATATATATATATATATAACATAAAAATTATTATGACTAACAGAACAAAATTTAAAAAACTTATTGATTAAATAAAATATTAAAGTAAAATCTTAAGTTATCAGTAAAAAAAAGCATAACAATATTCAACTTATACTTATGTGAATAGCCGATTGATGTATGGTGGAGCCACGTGGCACTACTATTCGTTCAATTTGTCTTTTAGTCTTCCTACTTCCGACACATGTTTTCAACTATGACGAAACGGAACTTACTAATATTAGATAAACACCAATCTAATTGGATTATCACACCCTCTCCTCATTCATCATCCTTCATCATATTATATATATTTTAGAAAAAGAGTCAAATATTATCCTTAATAATTTAATAATTTGGTTATTCTTTTTTAAGTTTTTCTTCCTTCGTAAGGTTTGCCTAGTACGTCATCAGCTTCCCCGTCAAATTTGTGGACATTATTTTAATTATAATTATAGTGTACATATTATGTAAACTTTACGTACATTATTGATGTACGAAATAATTAGTTAATAATCATAATTCCCAACTGATTTTTGTAAATAAAAATTAATCTTGATTAAATAATCATAATTACCACATACGCCATATACATTTATTTCAACAAACATTTTCGTTTTATTTTTTATATATTTTGTTGTATACTACGACTAAAATAACAATTATTAATGACCACATACCCTATATTATTTTAAGAAGCGAAAAAAAGTAAACCCATGTTTAGAATTGAAAAAACATTGTCTACAAAAATAATTCCATTAAACTAGTGTAATAAAAATCAAAATTACCAATATAACCTGATAAATTACTCCACCATAAATTTAAATCAAATTAAATTTGAGCTTATTTGTCTCAATCTACCATCAAATCAAATTTATAATTGGTCTAAAAACTACATTTAAAACAATTCTTTATTTTAAATGATCTAACACACGACCAATCAAATCAATATATACATTAAACTAAATGATCTAACACACGATCAATCAAATCAATATATACATTAAGCTAATATATATATATATAATATATATATATATATAATATATATATATATATATATATATATATAATATTCTAAAATAAATATAAAATATTAATATTTATTTTAAAGTTTTGTTAGTCATTATTCATAAAATTATAGTTTTTTGTCAAATTAAATCTTACAAGTGCAAAACCCCCCTCATAAAACAAGTATTTCTGAGAGATCAATTCACCTCAGGTCATCGCAATTATTTTATCAAAAACTTCCTATGTAGCTAATGTATATGGGTTTAATCCCTTACAAAATCTTGATCCCCTTTTTTGTGCTAGATATTGTAGTGTGGTTAAGTGTGTCAGTAATTTACGAGGGATAATCTCTGACAAATGAATCTGATTATTTTTTTTAAATATATTACTATCTATATTGCTACCTATAAATATATAATATGATTTTTTAAATACATTATTAAATAAAAATAATATAAACAACATATTTTTCACACAAATATTTTTTTTCTCAATTTTTTCAATTTTTTTTATCAACAAATATCAAAATCAGATAAATACATTATTTTTTTTAATTTACAAATACCAACATCAGATACATTCAAATCTTAAAAAAAAGTGTACCTTTAATGGATGAACAAAATGAAGAAAAATTTGAATCTCCTTTACTGTGAAATGACACTTTTAGATAAATAAAATAGTATATAAAATACATAATATGGATAATAAAATGTATGATTATGTAAATGTAAATTGAAAATAAATAAAAAATTTAAATAAAACGTGATAATTCATTTTTACATTAATAACATTACATAGTGTTGTTAAAGATTTGAGAGATGAAGAAATTGAAATTGGGTTGCAGAAAGTGAAGAAATAGGGGAAATGGCGAGAAGAAGCACAAAATGGGGAAATGATGAAATGAAGCTTGTATTGGAAGTGGGTGGGTGAAAATATCTATGGTTGCATTTGCTATGAGCTACCCCTTGTAAATGACTGATAACAACATACGGGTCATAATCATTCAACGTTGATTTGACCTAACGATCAAAGACTCTGATGCACCCCCTGCCCCCTCTCGGAAGTTAAGCGGTAATAATTTATAAGTGGTTGTCCCTGACAAACACGCATTTTTATTTGCTCAGTAAAAAAAGTAATGGCGCCATTTCACTTTGCGATGAGTGACCTCTCGCAATAATCAATTTCAAAAATACAAAAATCTCTTCATAATATTTGCAAGCGGTAGCACTTGACAATGTAATTTTTTTCTCTGCATTACAAGGAGTTTAATCTCAATCGACATATTAATTTAGTGAGGAGTTTTAACCCGTGGCATATTTCTTTGATAAAACAAGATTTTTCTTCTAGTGTATGTTTGAGCTAAATTTCTCAACATTTTTCAGCTTAAGGATCATCGCATTCCATGGATGTTGATGACAACAAGTCAATTCAAGTTATAATATTTTGTTGATCAATGAATAATAAATTGATATATCACTTTGCACTAATATTAAACACAATTTGACAATATTATACAACATCTAAAAATTGATATGTTTTTAAACACAACAAACTCATGTCCTTGCAATTCATATTTTAATATTTCAATATCTTAGAAAGCCAACCAATATTTTGAAGGTTGTAGCATTTACAAAATCTAATTTATGGGTTATCTCAACAGGTGTGATTGTTGACTTACAATTCATCAACTCAATCTCTTTAGCAACTCAATCTCTTCAGCAACTCAAGTTCATATTTCAATTAGTACCCAATGATTCCCTTATCAGAGTGTAAAATCTTCATCCATAGAAAATATACCATATTTTCAATGTCAGTCATATCTAATGCATTCATCAACACTTTTTTGAACTTGTTTATCTCAGAAGTACAACTCCCTATCAACAATATGTCATCTACATAAAGATACACCAGAATCACATTGCCATTAGAAGTATGCTGCATATACACACCATACTCAATTTCACATTTTTTGAATCCTAGATGCTTGAAAAATGAATCAATTCCCAAATTTCAAGCCCTTAGAGCTTATTTCAGCCTGCATAAGGCTTTATGCATGTTGTACACCATCCCTTATTTATTCTCTATCATAAATTCAGGAGGTTGTAACACATACACTTCTTCTTGTAATAGACCATTTAGAAAAGCTGATTTTACATCTAAATATATCAAAGGTCAATTCCTATTTGCAGTTATAACAATAACCAATCTTATGGTTTCATGTCTAGCTACCGGTGCAAACACTTCAAAGTAGTTTAAGCCATACTTTTGTAGGAATCCTCTAGCTACTAACCTTGCTTTATGCTTGGCAACTGAACCATATAGCTTCAGCTTTATCTTGAAAACTCATCTCACACCGATGGCTTTCTTGTTCTTAGGTAGAACAATCAATCCACATGTCTTGTTTCTTTCGATTACCTCAAGTTCTTCCTTCATGGCATTCATCCATACTTTCTTCCTGAGTGCCTCATTGACGCTGACAGATTCAGAGTCCACCATCATAGCACATTGTATGACTTCCTATTTAGCGTCAATCTAAGTATCAGGTAGCAACTCGAAGTCTATAAGTCTCCTTGATATCTGTCTAATTATTTGTGGCCTCTAAAATTGTGCAATTTCACCTTCAGAGGAAGGTCCACCATCATAGGCAGGTCCACCTTCAAAAGGTCCACCTTTAGAGGTTGGATTACCTTCAAAGGCTAGATTACCTTCAAAGGTTGTATTACATTAAGAGGTTGGATTACCTTCAGAGGCTGAATCACCTTCAGAGTTAGACCCACCTTTAGAGTCAAGTCGACAATCTTCTCAAAAACCTTTGTATCCATACATTGATGGATATAGAACAATGCCTTATGATCCTTCTTCCTCGTTTCACGTTACACATTTCTTTGCACTTATGTTGCATTTTATGCAACCGGCGTGTAACCATTCTTGACGAGACCAAGAACATCTTGAGTGCCAAACAACACACGTATCTGAATCGATCACCGATTCTAATTATTTCCGTCAAATACTGGAAGCTTTGTATTCAAGCTACCATTTTTGTTATTCATCTTCGTTCCTGTGCAAATCACTCAGTTCTCACCAACACTCGTGTTTCCTAACCCATGAGAATCAAGATTGTGATTCTCTTCGATTTTGATCTTTAATTTAGTGTGAATTTGAGGAACGAAATCAATCACACACCTCACCTACACTAGTGTTTCCATGTGAATCATAACTGAAGCTCTAGATACCAATCGTTGGAGTTAACAAAAAAACTCCATTGATGCACAAGAAGAAAAAGATGATGAAGAGTTAAAATAATTGCAAAGATCTCTCTCTCTCTCTCTCTCTCTCTCTCTCTCTCTCTCTCTCTCTCACTCTCTCTCTCTCTCTCTCTCTCTCTCTCTCTCTCTCTCTCTCTCTCTCTCTCTCTCTCTCTCTTCTCTCTCTCTCTTATATATATATATATATATATATATATATATATATATATATATATAATATATATGAATTTTTTTGTAACTAACTATATCTATTTCTCAAATCTCAATTTTGTTAGTGTAACTAACATTGAGTTCATATACACTAATCCGAACTTAAATGCAAAACAAATAAAATTGAAATTAAACAACTTAAATTTGAATTATATTGAAATATACGCGATTTATTAATTAACAATATAAATTTATTATACACATGCATACACTATTTTTTCAAATAATAATGATATCCGGCTGTCACAAAATTCTTATAAAAATTAAATTGACATATTATAAAATTATTTAACTTTTTAAAAAGGAATTCCAATAAAAATGTTATCGATTTTTTAATTAGAGTATTTGTGTTTGAAATTACACATAATATCTAAAATTCTTGAGTTTTTGTTTTTGAAAAATATAACAAAGTTTATCAGTAACTCCTATTATTCTTTTCATTGCAAGTAAAAGAAAAGCAAAATAAAAGAATATCGTACATAAAATTTTTAATTTACAACAAAGTAATAAACAAATAAATATGTACCAATTCAAAAAACAAAATATTTAAAAGTTAAGAAATTGATTTTAAATTTTATGTTCGTAAAACCAACGTATTAAAAGAATTCAACTTCTTGTGTTATTTGAGTAATTGATACAAGATATATTATATAGGTACAAAAACACAATCACCACTTAGTGTGATTGTAAGGAAATAAGCAAAACTTCCTAATATATTAAAATTGTGATTAATACAATGAATAGAAAATATTACGATATGAATGACCAATATTTTAATTAAGATGACAAGGTGTAGATGCTGTTGTCTGTCGTGTAACTAATGTGTGCAGTTTATTATGTTTAATTGCCATTGCATCCCCTCAAGATGGGATCACAGTCGGTGATACCAATCTTGTCTCTCAAGTAGGTGAACCTGGGCCTAGACAAATGCTTGGTGAGAATATTTGTAGGTTGATCTTTGGTGGAAATGTGAGACACACTGAGTTAACTCAATTGAACAGGTTGACAAATGTAATGTAGTCAAGTGCAATATCTTTCATTCAAGAGTGAAAAACTGGATTAGAACAAAAGTATGTGGCACCAATGTTATTACAAAACAAATGAGGAGTTCGTGTTTTGCTATGTAGTTTATTGAGAAGGTTAGCTAACCAGATGACTTTTGCTACGACGTTGGCTACCAAACAATATTCAACATCCGTTGATGACTGTGCCATAATTTTTTGCCTTCTGGACAACCACAACATCACATTACCTCCAAAATAAATTACGAACACTGAGGTAGAAGTGCGATCATCTAAGTTTCCCTCCAATCCGCACCACTAAAGGCTTACAATTTTAAATGAGCTTGTTTCTTGAGTTTCAAGCTATAATTGATGGTGAGTTTGAGATATTTCATGATTCGTTTAAGTTACTGAAATGGATTTGCATGGGCTGGTACATGAACTGTGACAGTTTATTGATGGAAAATGAGAGGTATGTCCTAGTCAAGGTGATTTATTGCAAAGCTCCAATAATGATGCGAAACATTTTTGAATCGGCATGTGTTGATCCGTCAATTAGTTGAGGGGGAGTGGAAGTGTATAACGGAGTATGATTAGGTTTTGCTCCATCCGTGTCAATTTTTTTAACAAGTTCCTGATATGTTCATTTTGAGAGAGAAACAAACCATCAACAATGTGGATAACCAAGATACTTGATGGAAAATCGATTTGACAATTCCTTCATAAATAATTTAAGGAATACTAGATGGCTTCAGGTGAGAATTAAGTTATCAACATATACCAGTAGAAAAAACTTGTATACCTTATTTGTTGTAGACGGACAAGGAGGAATCGCTCAAAATCATGGTAAAGCCATATGATAGTATAAATTATTTGAGTGCATCATTCCATGCATAAGGTGCTTGCTTGAGACCATATATTGATTTCTTTAATTTGCAAATGTGTCTGGGAAAATCAACATGAATGAAACAGGTGATTGTTGCATATAAACCTATTCACTTAGTTGAACTTGTATGAAGGCATTATTAACATCTAATTGATGTAAAGACCAATACGAGGCGAGAACAATAGTAAGAATAACTTTGATGGCTTGAGGTTTAACTACAAAAGAAAATGTTTCTTTGAAATCCAACCCAGGTGTATGAGTGTAGCCTTTGGCTACCAATCTGGATTTGTACCTAGATATACTTGTTGGTGTAAGCCCTAGAGGCCAATACTTTTGGTACTTGTATCGAATAATAAAAGGCTTTTCTTTATTATGGTTGATTAATAAAGTCCCTGGAATAGATAGTCCGTTTAATGTATTAAGTGTGACTTAATCATGAGAACACATTAAACATAAGGACATTATTCTTAAAGTATCTGTAGTCGAGCTTTAGTGTGAAGTGGGATAACATTAAAGCATTAAGACTATTATGTTTGTAGACTGATGATCACATCTCATGGATCATGGATAAAGAGTTATCAAGTCTTAAACATAGGTATGAATATTAGGAGTAATATTTATACCGGATTGACCCGCTATGAGAATACTATATAGAAAGTTATGCAAAGTGTCATAAGTTATTCTCATGGTGATAATGGTGTATACCACTCTTCGACCTGAAACCACTATGGACCCTAGATGTAGAGTCGAGTGCTTTATTGCTGATCAAACGTTGTCCGTAACTGGATAACCATAAAGACAGTTGATGGGTACTCCACGAAGCATGCTGAGGGACATGAGTGACCTAGATGGAATTTGCCCATCCTGCATAACAGGATAAATGTCTATGGGCCCAATATTGAACTGGACAAGGATGACACGGTCTATGCCTTATGTTCAATATAGACATAAGGGCAAAAGGGTAATTATACACATAAGTATTATCACAGAAGGTTTTGTCAGATCACATGACATTTTTATGTCTTGGGTAGCAGTGATGTGTTGCTAGATACCGCTCACTGTTTATTATGTTAAATGCGTGATTTAATATAATTGCCAACGTCACGAAAACCTACAGGGTCACACACAAAGGACGGATTGATGAGAGATAGAGTAACTAAGGAATACCGTAAGGTACGGTGCCCTTAAGTGAATTATAGAACATCGTAAGGTACGGTGTACTTGAGTAGAATACGAAATATGGTAAGGTACCATGAGCTTAAGTGATTTTGGGCATATTATAAGATATGGGCCAAAATACACTTAAGTGGGCTTTTAGCTTGAAGCCCACACAAGTGGTTCTATAAATAGAACCCTTGTGCATAAGCATTCATTGCGGTTGCATTATTTTCGTTTCTCTCTCTCTCTCTCTCTCTCTCTCTCTCTCTCTCTCTCACACTCAAAGCCTTCATTCGTACCAGCTAGCACTGAGATTGAAGGAATCCGTTCGTGTGGACTGAGTAGAGACGTTGTCATCGTTCAACGTTCGTGATCGCTCCGTGGATCTGCATCAAAGGTTTAGATCGTCACAAGAGATCTGCACCAAAGGTTTCAATCGTCACAAGAGGTAAATATTCTATCATTGATCACGACCATTCGTAAGGATCTCTAAAGGAGAAAATTTTAATTTCCGTTGCGTTTTGGACCGCAATTCTCCTTCAATACTACCATTTGGGTTTCTTTTTATACGAAAGAGCCATTTGCAACCTACCAAAATTTTGCTAGTGTCCTTGGGCACCAATATCCATGTGCCATTATTCATAAGTGCATTGAAATCTTTTAAACAAATTTGTTTCCAATGAGGGATTTTTAAGGTTTGGGTGATGGTTGAAGGTTCCAAATTTTTAAGTAAACTATGCTTGGTGGTAGCATAAAAATATTGTTATATCTGAATATATGATGGAATGCTTGTATGGAGGGAGGGATCAATGAAAGGTATTATTGTTGATGGGGTGGTTGGACTAGTTAAAGTGGAGTAATGAAATTGATATTCAATAAATTTAACATGTCTGGAGGTGTATATACAACCAAAAATAAGTAAAAGGCATATTGGGATAAGGAGTAACCAAGGAAAATGCAGCGAGAGGATTTGTTTTGTAGTTTATGTTTGGTATACGGTCTTAACCAAAGGGAAACATAAACATCAAAATGCATGTAGTCTATTATAATCATGTGGTTTGTTAAATAGAACTTCATAAGGTGACTTCATGTGAAAGTTGGGGGTATACATTCTATTTATGATATATGTGGTTGTGTTGAAAGCAAAACTCCAAAATCATCCAGGTAGTTTAGCATGATGTGGCAGATCTCTACCAGTTTCAACAATGTGTCAGTGTCGTCTTTCACCAGTGCCATTGATTTCAGGTGTGTTAGGAACTGTGGTTAACTGAGATATGCCATGTGTTGTCAAGAAATGTTTTAATTTTACAAAAACTCTCCACCATTATCAGAAAAAAGTAAGTATAGACAAATTAAAATGTTTTTCCATAATGGTTTTGAATTGAGTTAAAATATTGAAAGCATATGATTTATTTTTCATAGGATACAACCATCCATACTTTGAGAAATGATAAATAAAAATGATATAATAGATCATTTCTAATCTAGTGAATGTAATCAGAATTTGTGGTTGTAGCATTTGGTAGAGTTTGGTAAGAACATGGTTTTATGCGATCAACATGACCAAATAAGCCATAACCTATAATTAGAATATTAGATGTGTCTATACTTCGATATGTGTTTAATATTTTATTATTATTTTTTAAAATAATATGATCTTACATGCAAATGTATTGTATTATTTTTAATTTTTTTTAAAATATTACACATTTCAAAATATAGACACGACCCTCTTAATTCTTTCACTCCAAACCCTCCAAAAATCAACTCTCAAACAAACTCTAAAGATTTATCATTGGATTAAACTAAGAGACCTCTCTTTTAAGAGGGATGAAATCTAACCTACGATCAAACCAAAAAAAGATAGAAAATTTGGATCCCATATTCCTCATAATACCCTCAATAAATCAATCAGAGAGATCATCAACTTTCAAATCAAGAGAGACATTTCTTTATCAAGAGGAGACATAATATAGATTAAATGACCTTATCCCCTTAGAGATACACACATGAGCTCCATATCTAGCTGAAATTATCTCACTCTATATCCGATAATCTCTTAAGAGAAGTCTTAAATGCCACACACCTTTAAATTTATAATTGATTATAACATTAACCTTTTAATTAAACACCATTATAAAAAAAATAATGTTTCATGACATGTCACAGAAACCTAGAGTTCTGGATAAGCAAATTCAAAACATTGTTGCAGAAAGAAACCTTTGGTTACACAAATTCAAATCCTAATTAAAAAAAAAGTTGAATTTAGATTTTCAGTTTAAGACAAAAAAATAAATAAATAAAAATAACGAATATGAAATTATACATGCTAGACACATAAAATATAATCTTCCTTGATACATTATATGTTTAATGAACACAAAAGTTTATTTTTAATGATAATTCACTAGAATGTAAGATTGTACACAATTATAATTATAAAGGACTTTTTTGTATAAAATAAAAAAAATATTTTTTTTGTTATAAATATAAAACTTAAAGAATGAGATGATTATATAGAACCTAGAAATAGTTATATAAAACTAAAAATCACACAATATTATTAATTACATCGCCTAAAATAAGGATTGAAATTACACTATGGAGAATGTGACATACAAGAATTTCTGGATTTGTTTTAATTTTCAAAAAATGTTTTCCAAACATTTTTTATTCTGAAGAATGTTGTCTATCATAAAATTCTTATTTAGTTAATCTTCAATTAAAAATTCACAAATACATACAAAAAAATTATTATAAAATTGAAAGATTGAATCATGCCATAATCCTTTTTATTATAAAATCTGAAAATAAATTGATCACACCAAGAATATTGATCAAATATATTAATTTTTAAGACAAAAAATAAAGAATCAAAATAAATAATCTCAAACAAAAAGTATAATATATAATCCTAATATTTTTCAATTCTCTTAGATATTTCAAAGATTAAATTCTAAAAATACACCCCAAATTTTTTATTTTTATGATTATTTCTTTAAGTAGGATTTTCACCTTTTGACCGTGTCTTCTTCTCTTCACTAACAAAAGATATGAACACACATCTATGAATGAACAATAATTAAAACAAAACTGTAATCAAACTAATTTTTAAAAAAGAAAATTGATAAATATATTAAAGATAAATTCTTTAGTACGAGAGTATGATCTTTATTAAATCCAAATTCATTCGATATATTAAATTAAAATTCCAATCCTAGGTGGCAGCACTAGCCACGTAGCTATATCACAGGTATATAAACATCGTCATGATCTTCGCTCACTCGCTCGCAGGTTGTCTTTTTTCTTTAAATAAAATCTTATCACAGTGTGTATACTCAATAATATATTATGTTCCCCTTGAACCAAAATATATATAACAAACAATAGTAACAAAATAAACGTTACTCTTATAATCTTCACATACACAAAAAATAAAAAATCTCTTACACACAAACAAAAAAAATCTCAAAAAATTACAACAACAACAACGAAGACTGAAGACCTAGAGAGAGAAAATTTTCCGGGAAAATTAAAATCCGAGAAAATTCTCCGAGAAAATTAGAAAACGGAAACAAAAAGAGTATGGCGACTCCGTTAACGGGATTGCAGCAGCACTTAGACGCCGGCGGCGGAGGAGTTGCCGTGCTGTCGAATCTCGTTTCCTCTTCTTCTCCTTCTTCCACCTCCAATGGTGGCGGCGGATTCAACCGTTCCTCTTTATCAGAATCGCCAATTTTGATTTTCTCGTTCTTCCAAAAAGCGATTGGGAACGAGCTAGATGCGTTGCACCGATTAGCTATGGCGTTCGCTACCGGAAACTGCTCTGATATTCAACCTCTCTCCGAACGTTACCATTTCCTTAGATCGATGTATAGACACCATTCCAATGCTGAAGATGAGGTACAAGTTTTAGAATCTATTTTCCTGAAATTTTAGGTTGAATTGCGTAATTGAGTTTTGTTGATTTTGAAAAATGAAGATGTCTATGTCCTATGATTCATGATTTATCATGTTCACAGCTTCAGCAATTTAGTTTGGGGAAGAACATAGTAAGTTTCAGTGCTAAAATATTTTGCAATTGAAGCATTTGGTGTTGTATTTCATTCAAGTATAAGCTGGTAAATTTGAAAAGCACTGCATAATTTAAGTAACAGTGTGCTGCAGTTTGTTACTGCCTAGCAACAATTAAATTGATTGTATTCTTATTCCAAAAAAAAGTTGATTGCATTTTGATTTACTGAATTGAACTTTTTTATGAAGGTTACTAAATGTAGATAGCAAACAGGTATTGTCACGAAAATTCGTTCCATTTCTAGTTGATGTGAAATGATTGATCTATCTCTGTTGATTTGGCTTAATGGAACTTGCTTTTCTGCTATTGAGTCAATTCTAAAGGGAATCTGTTCTGGAATGTAGGTGATTTTTCCAGCTTTGGATAAGCGCGTGAAGAATGTAGCACAGACATATTCTCTTGAACATAAGGGTGAAAGCGATCTTTTTGACCATTTGTTTGAGCTGTTAAACTCTTCAGTTGATAACGATGAAACTTTCCGAAGGGAGCTAGCATCCTGCACAGGAGCTCTGCAGACATCTCTTAGTCAACACATGGCTAAGGAGCAACAGCAAGTAAGTTTATTCAATAAATATTTCCTTGATTACCATCTTCTTGGACCCTCACAATAAGATAAGCGCAAAGAGATATCATAATAAAAAACTTATATTCCCACCCTACAAGCTAAAAGTACACCACTATTTGCTGGTTGAATATTGCAGGTTATATTCTAATTCTGTAAAATTTATACTTTCTGCTGTTGATGTATATAGCATACTTTGCAGACTTGATGTGTCAAATATTTTTCTTGTGACCCAACACGTGTTTTTCAACTAGTGGTTCAGCGATAGTAATAGTATAACATTTATTCGAGATATCAGAAGCTCTCTTTAAATTTAACAACTACGGAGTTGTTGATTTCTCATGTAAACATTCACATGCTGGTATGATACAAGTGTTACAAAGTATTGAAACTTATTATCATCTATCCAAAACAAGAAACGTGGTCCATCATGTTGCAGAATTCGGACTAAGCCTTACTTTTCTTAGGTTGACTTGAGAGTACTGTCTAGGAGAAAAACAAAGCATGTAAATTTGTGCATGCTTGTGATAAAATTTATGAAAGTTGTGCATGAGTGGCTGAGGTTATCAACCAGAAATTTCGAAGATTTAACCTATGTGGCTTGCTTGCATATATGTCAGTTTAGGCCTGAGTTGGATAGTCTCCCTTAAGGGAATTCATACAATACATATATCTCTTTAGAAAGGGACGTCCTAATTAATAGAATGTGGCTAATCATGCCTTTAGTTTTAAATGGCTGAAATCTTTTTTTTTTTTGTGTGGTTATGTGTGTGATTTTTTTTTATCTGATGATATCAGGTGTTTCCGCTGCTTATTGAGAAGTTCTCAGTGGAGGAACAGGCATCTTTAGTTTGGCAGTTTCTTTGCAGTATTCCAGTGAATATGATGGCAGAATTTCTTCCATGGCTTTCAACATCCATCTCACCTGATGAATCTCAGGATTTACGGAAGTGCTTAAGCAAGATAGTGCCAGAGGAAAAGCTTCTTCAAAAGGTGTGGTTTTGAAGCTGCTTTAGACCATTGTTCTTACCCATTTATTTTTAATGCTACTCTATAGGTTGAAACAGAATTTATATACATTTGATTTGTCATGTTAATGCATCTGATCATATTTTTGCTTATTGAAGGTTATCTTCACCTGGATGGAAGGGCGAAGTAGTGCTAACACAGCTGAAAATTGTGTAGATCATTCTCAGGTTCAATGTAGTGCTTGTCCTTTAGCCAATCAGATTGAGAAAATAAAATGTGCATGCGAGTCCACTGTATCTGGGAAAAGAAAATATTCTGCATCTATTCTAGATGTTCCAGAGACAATGGGTTCACATCCTATAGATGAAATATTGCTATGGCATAATGCTATAAAAAAAGAATTAAATGAGATAGCAGTGGAGACCAGAAAGATACAACACTCTGGAGATTATACCAATCTGTCTGCTTTTAATGAAAGATTGCAGTTCATTGCTGAAGTTTTCATATTTCACAGGTATCACCTTAACTTGTTCTTACAATTCTGTCTTGTGGAAGAATCTTATGTTTCTTCAATTAAACAGTTCCTTTTTCAGTTTTTGATCTATCTCTTGTTTGTTTTCAACTTAATATGCTTGTTACTTTTGATCTATTCATATCTACCACATATAAGATCCCTATACTTTGCAATGCTTTTTCTCATTAAGGAAAATAGCTGGACAGCCAAAGAAGAAACATTAAGCAAAAAAATGTTGGATGCACAGAATCTGTTGTAGCTCCTCTCCTGTCCAACTAGCCTATAAACAACACAACTTGGATGATTGCTAATACAACATGAAGAATTCTTTTGCCGCTTCCTTGTAGGATCAGTAATAATACTAAATGGAAAAAAGAAAATAGTAATTCATCTTAAAGAAGTGAATGAGAAGTACTAATAGTTGTTAAGCTCCTATATAATGTGGATGTAGTACTTTTCTTTCTAGAGGAACTTCTCATAATCTTTTTATTTTAATATCACATTCACATACTCCTATGGTATTAAACGATTCTTATAAAAGATTGAAGTGTGATTCTTTTAGATGCTGTCTTATGTATTTTATTCTTTTTATTGTGAAAAGTACAAGCAACAGTTTGGAAATAAACTGTCATGGAATGGTTATGATAGTCTCTTGCTAAAGAATCTTCTCATGATCTTTAATTATAGTGACCTATATACTTTATATAGCGACATAAATGATAGTTAAAATAATTGAGCTACTTTCTTAAATTCTGTCCTCTGTACTTCAAGTATTAGTAACTTGCGACAAGGAGTGAGTCAATGATTAATGAACCATTTCTATAAATGCAGTATTGCTGAGGACAAGGTTATTTTTCCGGCAGTGGATGGGGATTTTTCTTTCTTTCAGGAGCATGCTGAAGAAGAAAGCCAATTTAATGACTTCCGATCTTTGATTGAAAGAATTCTAAGTGAAGAAGCAACATCTAGTTCAGAAGTTGAACTCTATTCCAAGTTGTGCTCGCATGCTGATCATATAATGGAAACCATACAGAGGCATTTCCATAATGAAGAAGTTCAGGTGATTCTTCACCACTCATATAATAGTTTTTTCCAAAAATTAATAAAGGGAAATGTAAGTCTCTAAAGTAATGCAATATTAATATTACTATAGTATGGTCATAGATTTGTTTGGTGGGATTGAGTGTCATATGCTCAGAAGAACATCATAGCTTGTCAAAGGTTGATAAATATGAGCGTTTCTTGTATCTACTAATAATATTATTTTTGGGAGAGAAGTGTAACATAGGATATTCTTTACTTCTTAATCCATAGTTGAATTCTTAATCCATAGTTGAATATTATGACAAGTGTTTCACAAAGAAAGTTGTGACTTCAATATGCTCTTTGATCTATTTTTAATGCGAGTTATGTGTCACATATCTGTAGGTTCTTCCACTTGCACGGAAGCACTTTAGCTTCAAAAGGCAACGTGAACTAGTGTATGAAAGCTTGTGCATGATGCCTCTAAAGTTGATTGAGCGTGTCCTACCATGGTTTGTTGGATCATTAACTGAAGATGAAGCAGAGATATTTCTGAAAAACATACAATCGGCAGGTTATATATCTACTTTGATTTATTTCTCACTGAAGAAATATATTTTTAAGAAACTTACTTTTGCATCTTCTTTATCTGACAACTTGCCTATCTGGTCCAGCTCCAGCAATAGATTCTGCTTTAGTCACTCTCTTCTCTGGTTGGGCTTGCAAGGCTCGTAAAAATGGTCAGTGCTTGTCTTCAAGTGCATCACGTTTCTGTCCTGCTAAAAAAATTGGTCGGTCTTCCTGTGCTTGTGCATTGTCTGGTAAAGATTGCTCAGTGTTAGCTGAATCGGAAGGGACCCAAAGATCAGTGAAGAGAAGCATATTGGAGCTGCACAAAAATGGAGATGTCTCAAAAACAACAGAAAATGAATGTGCCCAGAAACCATGTTGTGGTGCCCGGTCTTGTTGTGTGCCAGCATTAGGAGTCAGCGGCAACAATTTGGGGCTGAGTTCACTTTCTGCTGCCAAGTCCTTACGGAGCTTCACTTCTTCCGCCCCATCTCTTAATTCCAGTCTTTTCATATGGGAAACAGACAGCAGCTCATGTGATATGGGCTCTGCAGAAAGACCAATTGATACCATCTTTAAATTCCATAAGGCTATACGCATAGATTTGGAGTATTTAGATGTAGAATCTGGAAAGCTTTGTGATGGTGATGGAGCAACTATTCGACAATTTACTGGAAGATTCCGTCTTTTATGGGGTTTATACAGAGCTCATAGTAATGCTGAAGATGATATAGTTTTCCCCGCATTGGAATCCAAAGAGACACTTCATAACGTGAGCCATTCTTACACATTAGATCATAAGGCGGAAGAGAAGTTATTTGAAGATATTTCTTGTGTTCTCTCCGAGCTTTCTGTCCTTCATGAAGCATTGCAAAGGACCCATATGTCAGAGGATTTAAGTGAAAGTAATTTGGGAATATCTGAAGTCAATGATAGTGATGATATCAGAAAGTACAATGAGCTTGCAACTAAGCTTCAAGGAATGTGTAAATCTATACGAGTGACCCTGGATCAGCATATTTTCAGGGAAGAGCTTGAACTCTGGCCGTTGTTTGGGAAGCATTTCACTGTGGAAGAACAAGACAAGATAGTGGGCCGAATAATTGGAACTACAGGGGCCGAAGTTCTCCAATCAATGTTACCGTGGGTGACTTCTGCACTAACACAAGATGAACAGAACCAAATGATGGACACATGGAAACAAGCAGCTAAGAATACAATGTTCAATGAATGGCTAACTGAATGCTTGATAGAGAGTCCAGGATCTACATCACAGACAGAAACATCAGAACATAGCACTTCTCAAAGAGGTCTCTAATACACTTTGAGCTTGTTTCATGTTTTGGAAATTGCAGGATGGAAAATTTAAAAATATTGTTTATTATGTTTTTTATAGGTGCTGAATATCAAGAAAGCTTGAACCTGAATGATCAGATGTTTAAGCCGGGTTGGAAAGACATATTCCGGATGAATCAGAATGAACTTGAGTCAGAAATCCGGAAAGTTTATCGCGACTCAACCCTTGACCCAAGGAGAAAGGCATATCTAGTGCAGAATCTGATGACAAGGTTGATTCCAGTGTCTATAACTATGTCGTTTTATACAATTACGATGTAATAAAATGCATGTTCATTTGATAGAAGTTTAATCTTTCGTCGTCAAGCTCTTTTTCATTAGTTATTTGTTCATTGTAGTCGCTGGATAGCTGCCCAACAGAAGTTACCTAAATCTCAATCTGGGGAATCATCTAATAAACAAATAGAAGGGTGTGTACCTTCATTTCGGGACCCAGAGAAACAAGTATTTGGTTGTGAGCACTATAAGAGAAATTGCAAAGTTCGAGCTGCTTGTTGTGGGAAGTTATTTACATGCAGATTTTGTCATGACAACAATTCAAGTGATCACTCAATGGATAGGTAATACTTTGAGATTGCTTAATATTTTGTAATAGTAATATATCTAATTTTTTTGATTGGTAATTGCAGAAAAGCAACATTGGAAATGATGTGTATGGCCTGCATGACTATACAGCCAGTTGGGCCCATATGCACAACCCCTTCTTGTAATGGACTTTCAATGGCAAAATACTACTGTAACATTTGCAAATTTTTTGATGATGAAAGGTAATTTTCGTTCTTACTTTATAATTCAGAAGACTAGTATTAAAACCACTGTTTCCTTTTTCCCGTTTTGTTACATAAGAGGCCTTGTAAACATGGTAAAGGGGACAGGGCTGGGACAGATCCATAATGTCAAGCATACACATTTGAGCTGCGAAGACCTTTTGCTAATATTTTCTCTCTTGAAAAACATAATTCAGACAAAAGTTACTAACTTAGTATAGCTTTGAGTTTCTTATTATTTTCATATGCTTGCTTGCATATGAAGATAACAATCTTAGTTTACACTTAAGGGAAATCCATAGTGGTGCGTATCCACTGTTAAACATGAAAGTTATTTTGTACACAAAGTTTTAAAGGTTTGAAAAAGAAGAGGCAGAACATTGAGGGAATATTAAATGAATGAACTAAATCAATGCAAAGCTTGATTTGTACTCTAAGCCAAAGAACTCACCTATTTCTTTGAAAAGTGATAAAGAATATTTGGTATGAGTAGCCATTTGGCATCTATTTAGTGTAAAAGACATGACCTTTTTTTCTTGGTTGTTTTATTTAGGAGAGGATTAAGGATTCTCTTTGTAATTGTTTCTCTCTTTGTCTCAATACTTGAAACCTTATTTCTTCTATGGTCCGTCTGATTGACATTGTATTTTTCCATGTACCTTTTGGTTTTTAACTTGGCATCATTATTCCCCAGGAATGTTTACCATTGCCCATTTTGCAATATATGCCGTGTTGGACAAGGGCTTGGGATTGATTACTTTCATTGTATGAAATGCAATTGTTGCGTGGGGATAAAATCAGTGTCTCACAAGTGCCTGGAGAAAGGCTTAGAAATGAACTGCCCAATTTGCTGTGACGACTTGTTCACATCAAGTGCAACGGTCAGAGCTCTTGCTTGTGGGCATTACATGCATTCATCTTGCTTTCAGGTATGTCACACCCATTTTAAGGTTTTAGCTCCCCACACAGACCGTGAAAAAGAAAATTTGCAGTCAAACAGTTAACTGTTTATCTTCATTCTACTTCAAAATTTCAAAGAATGTTTTGCATTCAATCTCATGCGTTGTTGTAAAATGTTAGGCATACACTTGCAGTCACTACACATGTCCAATCTGCAGCAAGTCATTGGGAGATATGGCGGTAAGAACAGATTCTTCTATAATCTTCTATATGAAGTCTAAACTTGTACAATTCTATTTATATATTGATCATTTATAATCCTATGCATGTGTTGGCATACTATTAGAATTTGAGGTAAGTGACGTTGTTAGGACGACCCTGTTAAATTTCAATGCCTAAGTTTTTTCAAGCATGTCTGATTAAATACAGAGATAAACTACAGACATTCAAATTCTGTTTATATTTATAGCATTTCTTTCTCCTTTCTTATAAGTTGTGGCTAGGGAATTCCTTAGTGACCCATTTTGTTAGAGATTCAGTTTTAATCTTGAGTGGGTATTGGCACAAATATCGTAGTAAAAACTACAACATATTTTAGTTTACTTATGCTGCTTTCAAGTGAAAATAGATTATATAGATGCTTACAAGTTTCATGCCGTACAACACTTAGCTGTTTCTCTACCTACCCAGGTTTACTTTGGTATGCTTGACGCGCTGTTGGCTGCTGAGCAGCTTCCTGAAGAGTACAGGGACCGCTCTCAGGTATTACCTCTGCTTGTTTCTTCAATTTTTATGTGGACCTTGTTAAGTTACTCTTCATTTTATTTCTTTTTCAATTATTAACGGGAGTATTTAATTGACCTCCAAAGAATTTGTATGCAAACTTAAAATGAAAAAAGTAAGTTGTGGTGTGTCTTTTAGGCATGTGAGGATTTCTTTTCCCTCTCCACATAGTTGTACTTCCAATTTTTATTTTTTTGTGATTTATTTTTCCATCAAAATATTAATGATAACAATCATGTAAAGGTGGATTTAAAGACTCAACTGATATGACTTGTTTATCCCATTTCGTATACTAGGGGGAATAAGTATGTCGAATACCATTTGTTTTTAACCAACAAGATTTTTCATCTATTATGTTTCTATACTAGGTTGAACAGTGTATGTTTTGAGTTGGAAGACATTACATTTTGTTATGACCTAAGAAAAAATATATGTTTAACAAACCAATATAAGTTCTTCAAATTTGAAGTTGCATCATTTTGGTTTTTTCTCATCAGTTCAGAGTCATGACTAATGTCAATAACATTAATCAGCTGAATATATGTATTGGTGTTATTTTACCAATGTCAATAATTTTTCTTGTAACAATGCAGGACATACTCTGCCATGACTGTGATAGAAAGGGAATCTCACACTTCCACTGGTTATATCATAAATGTGGATTTTGTGGTTCATATAATACTCGGGTGATCAAGAGTGAGACAACAAATTCCAGCTGCCCTTGATGTGTTTTTCTTTAAAGTACAAAGGGTTTGTATATATTGTGTGCTTGGATCTGCGTCAAGTGTGTTTTTTCTTGTGTCCAATGCCATCTCAACCTGATTTTGTCGAAGCAGTAGATTGGACATTCAAGTGGACATGCGGTGAGACCCAAAACAAATGTGGAAACAAACACACCAATACTTTGTATAGACATCCAATTTTCCTCCACCAGGAACCCGCAACGTTTCATGTTATACATAATGCAAATGAGTCACTTCCACTGAGGCCTCTTGTGAGATAGAATCACCAAAATCAGTACCACAGTTGTCATGTATAGATAAACTTTCTTCCATTCCGTAGAAGAAAAAATCAAAAGTTTTCCACTCTTTTTTTCTTACAATGGATACTTTAGTTGCTCCTCTTTTTTCCCCCTCCCTTGTTAGAATTCACTCAAAGTCTGCACTATTGTTACTTCACACATTGTGAGTGGGAAGAGTTTAATTGAGCTACGTCAGCTACTGAGCCTTTTGAGATTTTTTTCTTCAAGTGATTTTTAGGAGTTTCCATTGTTTGTAACACTATCATTTTAAGCACGGTTATGTAATTGTTCTAACTTCTGTCAATATAGATAGATACTATATAAGAGTAATGAACTTGATTAAAGTTTGAATGACAAAGAGGTTGATTCTAATAGTGTTGAGGTTGAATTGTGATGATAGTTTAAAATAAAAACGCACTATTTATCATAATAAAATTAATAAGGTCTTAACACATAATCATGACTTTTTTGCACGTCTCTTTATTTTATTAAATATTTTTCTCATATGTATTTTTATTCATTATATCCTTAAATAATTATTATTACTACTTTTGATAGAAAAAAAACAACTACAATAATTTTATTTATTAAGAGTATTGATGACATTAGTATATATCATGGGGAATGTTTTTATAAGACTAACTAGGATATATCATGGGGAATGTTTTTATAAGACTAATTGTATTAATTTGAATTAGTGAATTTCCTTTTTTAGGTAGAGTTTTCAGATGCAGGTCTTATTTTACCAAATTAGATTGCCAATCTCTTGTGTCATTTTATTGTTTTATGCATTATGTTATTGCTGTTATTATATTGTTGTCATACTTGTTTAACAAGATGGACCAGTTGTCCTAACATTGTGTCCAACATCTGTCCCCTCTAAAACCAAATTTCAATTGGATTAGAGCAGGAACCCTATTCTAGTTGGGTGAACTCTAGGGAAGATATTTTCTGTTAAAATGGACAACACTGAGAATGGAAGTTCAGTCAATAAGCCACCTATTTTGGATGACACAAATTACGAATATTGGAAAGCAAAGATGATTTCTTTTCTCAAATCCATTGACAACAAAACTTGGAAGGCCGTGGTTAAAGGTTGGAAATATCATGTGATCACTTCTCAAGGTTCTCAGATTCAAAATGCTTGTCAAAATGATCCACATGAGCTAACACAGACATGCTATGTGTCGACACATAGACCTGTAGGCTTTAAAAATGATCCATATGTGTCGGCACATAGTATGTATGTGTCGACACATAGACCTGTTTTTCACATAACAACCTATTTTTAATGCATGAAATCTTTTCTAAACCATTTTCAAAATATTTTTATGCTTCCTAATGCTAAGATGCACATTAAGACTCAAAGGATACCATCCAATATACATAAACGCTAAAGCATCCGAGTTTTGACATCATACAAAATACATCTAACAGGAAGTTTCACTCACATACTCCCCCTTTTTGATGATTGCAAAAAATGAGAATGCATTTCATGTCTTCATGAAGGCTCCCCCTGAATCTATGCATCCCAACTTCATCTTGCAGATGCTTCTCCCTCTATGACAACATCAAAAATAAACCAAGCAACCCATGAGAAGTATTTTATATCACACATATACTAATATAACACACAAAAGCGTTTGCAAATATAAAATCATCAATAAAACAACACTCACATAGAATGATTTAAATATTGAAAATGCCTAAACATAAATAAAAGCACTTTAAGAAATAATATAACATGGTTGTCACAAATCATGTTGAATAACATAAACAATAAACATGAAAGATGAACGATAGAATGCAATAAAAAACTCTTCAAAAGCGACACGCTTACATGACACATACTTTTGGTGCTCCCGAATGCTGCACACGCATGTGCTCTAGCAAGGCGAATATTTAGATTTATCACCATTCAAACCAAAAACAGAAATGTTATCATAATAGTGACACACTAGAAGAGTTTTGTTGACATTATAACATGTTCAAACATATTTCATGTCAGAATAGATAAATAACAGCCTCACATATATCTTGCAAGAACTAATAATAGATAACATGCTTATACACAAAGAACATATTTCAAGTATGGAAGAAGAATAACATGAAGTCACTATAAGCATATAAATTGAAATACATAAATTGAAATTTTTGGAAGTGACCATTCATGAAATATTTCACACATCAAGCATATCAAGCATATCAAACATTTGGGACATCGACAACATGCAAAAGTAAAAGGCTTACTTTCAAAGAGAGGAAACGAAACTATATTACCTCACATATGAATTGATGAAGGATGCACTCGTATGTGATTGAGCTTCCAAGAAAAGTTAGAGCAAAAGTATATAAAATGCATGCAACAAATCATATTTAGGCAAGATTTAAGATATCAAGTATGCCAAATTTCCTTCAAATGTTGAAAAATGGTTCAGTTGCAAGAGGTTTTTTTAAAGATATCCGCAAGTTGATTTTTGCTATCAACATGCTCAAATACGACATCTCCTTTTTCAACATGGTCACGTAAGAAGTGGTGACGTATCTCAATATGTTTAGCGCGGGAGTGTAACATCATATTTTTGGTTAGATTAATAGCACTAGTGTTGTCACACATAATATGAATACGTTGTAGTTTAATATCAAAATCAAGTATTTGTTGTTTGAGCCACAATAACTATCAGTTGCGATATATTCCTCCTCGACAGTTGACAAAGCAACGAAAACTTGCTTCTTGCTATGCCAACTTACTAAGGAGTTTGAAAACATGTGGAAAGTTCCACTAGTACTTTTCCTATCCGATTTTCAACCGGAAAAATCAGAATTAGTATAACCAACCAAATTACAATCGTTTCCCTTGGAATACCAAAGCCCATACTTAGATGTGCCACAAAGGTATCTAAGGATGCGCTTTACGGCTTTAAAAGTGATTCCTTAGGATTCGATTGGTAATGAGTGCACATACATACGCTAAACATAATGTCCGACCTAGATACAGTAAGATATAAAAGAGATCCAATCATATCTCTATACTTCTTGACATCAACATCCTTACCATTTTCATCTTTTTCCAAGTTTCCATTTGTGGGCATTTGAGTGTCAATTGATTTTTCATCTTCCATACCAAATTTCTTTAGAATTTCGTTGCAATATTTTATTTGACATATAAACGTACCTTCATTGAGTTTCTTGATTTGAAGATCGAGAAAGTAGTTCAATTCTCCCATGAGACTCATATCAAACTCACCCTGCATTAGCTTAGAAAACTCCTTGACTAATTTCATGTTAGTGGAACCAAAGATGATATCATCAACATAAACTTGAACTAGAAGAGTATGTTTTCCTTGACGTTTAATGAAAAGTGTAGTATTTACCTTCCCTCTAGAGTATCCTTGATCTATTAATAACTTACTATTTGAGACCATACAAAGCTCGTTTTTGTTTATAAACATGATTAGGATACTCATGATTTTAAAAATAGGGAGGTTGTGAAACATACACTTTCTCATTAATATATCCCTTAAGGAAATCACTTTTCAAGTCCATTTGAAATAACTTGAAATCTTTGGAGCAAGCATAAGATAGTAAAAGGTGTATAACCTCGAGGAGAGCAACTAGAGCATAAATTTCTCACAATCAATGCCCTCCTCTTGGTTATAATCTTGAGCCATTAGTTGGGCTTTGTTCCTAGTTATCACTCTATTTCACCGAGTTTATTTCTAAAAACCCACTTAGTGCCAATAACTTAATGATCTCGCGGATGAGGGACAAGGACCCATACATCATTTCTTTTAAACTGGTTTAATTCATCTTGCATGACCATAAGCCAATGCTTAGCAAGTAAGGCATAATTTACGTTTTTAGGTTCAACTTGTGAAACAAATGCAAAGTGATAACAAAAATTACTTATCTTGGAGCGTGTTATCACACCTTTGGTGATGTCTCCAAGTATGTTGTTGATTGGATGGTCCTTGGAGGTTCTCCAAGCCAAAGGAAGATCGTCCACTGCAACTGGACTTTCAACCTTCTCTTTTTCACAATCATTATCTTATTCTTTCTCAAGTTCCACCGCTTTAGGGAGATCAATTCCTTTTTCAGGTTCTTTGAGAATGTCTTGTGAAAATACACCTACATCATGAAAAGAAACACCTTTCCAGACATTTCTCGGATAAGATTCATCAAAATTGACATGTACCAACTCTTCAAGAATAAGTAATCTTTTGTTATGAACCCAATAAGATTTGCTCGATTGAGAGTATCCAAGGAAGATACCTCTATCAGCTTTCACATCAAACTTTCCAAGTTTATCCTTTCCATTATTTAAAATAAAACATTTGCATTCGAAAACGTGAAGATGTGATAATTTGGTTTTCTACTCTTTAGTACTTCATAAGGATTTTTGTCTAAAATATGACGTATTAATATCCTATTTAAGATATAAAATACCGTGCTAATGGCATCAACCAAGAAATACATATGTAGATTACCCTCATTGAGCATAGTTCTAACTAATTCATCTTAAACACGATTTTTATGCTCCACAACACCATTTTGTTGTGGAGTTCTTAGAGCGGGAAAATTATGCTCAATACCATGTTTGTCATAATAATTCTCAAAGATGCGGTTTTCAAATTCACCTCCATGATCGCTTCAGATAGCAACTATTTTTAAATTCATCTTATTTTGGGATAACTTTGCGAATTGTGTGAAAGCTGAAAAAGTCTCATCTTTACTATGCAAAAAAGTTGACCAAAAAAATCTCGAGTAATCGTCTACTATCACAAAACCATAGTAATTACTACCTATGCTTTTGGTCCTTGAGGAAATAAAGAGAGATCCATATGGATAAGCTTAAGAGGTCTCGAGGTTGAAACAATGTTTTTTGATTTAAACGAGACTCTTGTTTGCTTACCCATTTGGCATGCATCACATAGATGGTCTTTTGAAAACTTTATTTTTGGTATACCGATTACTAAATATTTTGAGGTCACTTTGTTTAGTAAATCAAAGTTGACATGATCTAGGCATCAATGCCATAACCAAGAGTCTTCACTCATGGTCACTAGAAACTTAGTTCCTGTCAAGGATACGTCATCTAAGTTAAGCATATATAAGTTATTAACTCCCAAGCCTTTAAACATACAATCTTTCTCTTCATTATGTTCAAACATGCAACAAGTATTTGTAAGATTTACTTTAAACCCATTGTCGCATGATTGACTAATTCTAAGAAGACTATGTTTAAGACCTTCAACTAATATAACATCAGTGATAGTAGTAGACAAGGGATTACCCACACTACCTTTTCCAAGTATTTCTCCCTTGTTGTTGTCTCCATAGGTAAAAAACCCTTCTTCTTTATCACAAATTCAATGAATAGAGAGATGTTACCCGCCATATTTCTTGAACATCCACTATCGAGAAACCGTATTTTCTCCGTAGAGCCAAGACATTCGACATTCTTCTTCTTCTTTTTGTTGGCCATGAAGCAAAGCTTGGCCGATTCGTCACTTGAGCTTGAGATTTCATCACTTAAAGAATCACTTTCACTATCCCAAGCCATATAGGCTCTTCTAGACCTGCTAGATTTCTTGTGATTGCCTTTCTCTTTTTCTTTCTTGATCAATGGACAATCCGACTTATAGTGATCGACTTTTCCATAATTGTAGCATGAACTTCTAAGTTTACCCTTGTTATTATCATATTCCTTTGAGGAATTTGATAGCCTTCTAAAGTTGATTAGTTTCTTATTCGAGTGCTTGAATCCATTTTCCTTATGTACCTTGGCACCTAATGAGTGCCAAATTAGGCTATAATTGATATATAAAAACTTGGAGTTGTTTGATCTATTTTGTGGTTTCGTTGATTAATTTGCCTATTGTTGCACCCCAAAATTTTCTCACTTGGTTTTCAACCATCATATGCTTATTGCTTCTCATACATTGCATTTACATTGGTACTTGTGTGTGGGATTATGGACTTCTGGAGCTTGTGATCATTAGTTGAAGATGAAAGTTTTCAAGGCAAGTTGTGTGGGACCTCATGCTCATGAGTATCTTATTAATTCAAGATCATTGAATTTTTGAATTCCCCAAGAATCTTTGAGGAATCAGGGTGTGGCTTCAGTTACTTGGCCCCT
The DNA here is from genome assembly GCF_024323335.1 of Lathyrus oleraceus. Taxonomy (NCBI): domain Eukaryota; kingdom Viridiplantae; phylum Streptophyta; class Magnoliopsida; order Fabales; family Fabaceae; genus Lathyrus; species Lathyrus oleraceus. The sequence goes on along the minus strand of NC_066579.1, from coordinate 65,019,194 downwards.
AAGCCTTTTGATTAGGAATTAAGGTTTTGGCCCCTTTCAAAAATTAAGTTGAATTTTCATCATGGTTTGGTTTCTTTGATCAATTTTTGGCCCAAGGTATCAAGTATGACCATTGGATTCATCACAAGACTTCTCAAAGCATTGCATTGGATGATTGTTGAATTTTGACCTGATTAGTGAAAAAGTCAACTATTGGTCAAAGGCTGTTTCTGACAAATTTCTTGAGAAACTTGATTCTAAATGACTTGTATGTGTACTAGGTCATCCTCATTTGAATCATGGACCTTTGGTCGGTATTATTTGATGTTCAGTGGCTTATTCTTGATTTTTTGATTATTTGAGCAAAAGTCAACAAAAGTCAACTGTTGACCAAGTGGACTTTTGGTCAAAGTTGAATTCAAGGATCATGTCTCAACATCATATGGATTTTGGTGGAAGAAATTCAAGGAAAATGTGGTTTTGGAAGCTAACTTGTTCATGAAGTAACTTGGTGAAGTGAATTTTTTTTTAAGTGTAAAAGTTACTTCATAGTGCTGATTTTGTGAAATTCATAACTTCCTCATTTTTTATTGGAAATTTGCAAACTTTATATTCCTGGAAATATGGGAAGAATACCTACAGGTTTGTCATTATGGTCCCATGTCCAAAAAATACTTATTGTGAGAGTTATGGAGCAAGACATTATAGGTCACTTTTGAGAATTATGGATCATTTTCACCATTCAGCCATTTTCAAGGCCAGTTTTGGGGATTTTAAATGTTTCAAATAAAATTTCTCTAAACATGAAAGTTGTACGTAATCTCAAAACCTCTCCAAAAAGTACTAGAACTGGAGCTAACTCTTAAAATTGAGAAAATTATTGTCATAAGACCAAAGGGTGGTTTTTGTGAATTTACTAAAACCTAGTTTTGCATATACCCCATTTTCTAAAAAATGTAGCCATTATTTTTGACTCAAATCAAGCCCATAACCTATTTGGGCCGTGAATGAGAGTACCTTGCCTTCTATTTGCACCCATGCAACCATTTTTACCAATTTTGCACTTAAAACCTCATTTTTGCCCAAAATGGTAACTTTGATGTTTCTCTCTCCATACTCCACTAACTTGTACCATCTTTTCCCCATGTACTACTGCACTTATGATGTGTCCAAAACGCACAAATTCCCTAGCCAAATATGAACGAAACACAACCTTGCTTAACAAGTTAATTTTTGGTCTTATATTCCATTTATGCCATCCGACGTCTCTTTGCTTGCAATGACTCTTCTACCCTCACTTTGGAGCCCTATATAAGCAAGCCAAGTCGTCTATTTCAGAATATGCAAGCTCTCTCTTCCCCTTTCACAAAAAACCACCAAATTGGTCTTATCTTTCTCCCTCTTGAATCAAGCCTCTTCTCTAGAATTTCTCAATACCAAAACTCTTTATTTGGGTTCAAGGAAGAAGAATTTACAAGAGTTTCTGGGTTTCTTTTGATTTTGGAAGCACAAGAGGATAGTGGACTCTTTCTCCACTTAATAAGCTTGCAAAACCCTAACCATGGCATTTCAAGATCTGGAAATTGTTGTGTGCGTTCTTGATGATGTTTAGAATATTTTTCACGTTGAAACTTTCCATTGATTCTTGCTTGATTCTCTGATTTTGGATTAGAAGTTATTTGATGAAAATGATTTTTAGCCAATTTCTCGCCCAGATTCATCTCTCTTCATTCATCCTTTTGAAAAAATTTCTAACCCAAAGTTGTAGATCTCTCAGAGATCTATAATTTTGGTGTTTACAACTTCTTATTTCATCAAGAGATGAAGGAGAAAAATGGATGGGAACTTGCCCTGTTAAAAATCATGAAACACGATTTCTTGGTAGGTTTTTGAATTTTTTTTCTTTTGCATGGCCATGTGGCACGTTTTGATTGATTCGTCTTGCGTTTGTCCTTTAGCATCCAATGATTGAGAATTGTTTTCATTGGTTCATGTAGCCCAGGCACGGAATATCATGTTGATTCATTTGGCCAACTTTCTTTTATTTTTTTATTTTATTAAAATATTTTTAATCATAAAAAAAATATGTGCTGAATGGTATTTGTGTCTATTTTTTTATTTTTTTATTTTTCCATTTAGTTTGCAATTTTTGGTATTTTAATTGCTTAAGTGTGTTTATTTTGTTATTTCTTTTATATAGTTTATGTATTTAATTATTTCTGGCCAATTTATGAACCCTAAAAATCCCAAAAAAATATTATCATGTTCCCCTGAGTTTTCTTGAAAATTTGGTGGTCTTGGACTAAATTTATTTTTAGTTTTTCTTTGTTTTCAAAATTTGACAAGATTTAAATGTTTTTTTCGAGGTTTTATGACTTCTACATGAAGTTTCATGTAATTCCTCCATTTCCATTGGTCATAAAAATTCACAAAAATATTTTCTAGCTTTTATAAGATTTTAAGTTAATGTTTGTTATTTTTATAGATTTTTCCTTCTGTTCTTTGTCCCTTGTTCAAATTTATTTTTTTCAAAGGTCTTTTTAGACTAGTTTGTGAGTTAATTTTAACTTTTCTTTTTGTTTTGGTGCTTCCTTGATCTTTTGGCTTAAGCAAGGATATGCCTCTGACTTTTTAGAGGTTTGAGCTCTTGTAAATATTTTTGTTTAGATTTTATATCCTATTTTTCTATTTTCTTTGGTTTTTTTGATCATGAACATCCCTTTTGCATAGTGTAATTGAACCCAACTTCATTTTGAAGCTTGTGGACATAATTTAAGGCTTATTTTTGGGTATGTTGTGATCATTTGGATGCTTAATTGGTATGTCAATTTATTTTCAATTGTTGGAAATTTTAAGTTGATCATTTGATTTTTACCTTAAGCATATAAGTTTGTGTGGTTTGTAAACCCTAGTTTCTTATCCTTATGATTTTTTGAGCCAACTTTTGCTTTGATCTTGAACCCATTGATGCTTAGAAGAAAAATGAGCTCAAGGATAGTCTTATAAATACTTGAGAGGCATTTGACTTCATTTGATCACCTTGATCTTTCTCTTTGAATGTGTTTCTTTCCTATGCTTATTTATGAATTTTGTGAGATACATGGAATGCATTGATGCAAACCATTAAGGATTTGATCCTCATTTCTTTATCTTATTCTCATGACATGTTTAGGGACTTAAGATCAATTTTGTTGATCCATTTAAGCTCCATAATTTATGTTTGTTATGTTTGTCTTTGTTGCTTTATTTTCATTGATACGTGATCAAGGTTAGGAGATTGTTTTGATGCATTCCTTTGCCAATTACCTTTAATCCACATTGAATCGAACCTTGTGTGTTTGCTAATGAATTATAAAGTAATTTTACCTTTAAAGTATAGCTTCTATGATTCTATGGCTTGCATTCAATTACAAGTCCACTTTGATGACTTTTGGGAAGCAACATTTCTCCTCCTCCCACCTTGTTTTCGTTCCTCTTTGATGGTGAGACCTTTAGGGTTGAGGATCCATATTTGAATTGATATTTGAAGTATGTTTTCATGTGTATGCGAGTCTTGCATTACCTTCATCTTTTTCCTTTCCTTCTTGCTTGCATTACAAGTTTGCTTCCTTTGAGCTTTGTTTGATGTTTTCGTTAGCTAGTTTTGTATCTTGAGGACTATTTCATTTGTTGAAGGGTGTTAAATAATTGATACTTGTTGGTATGTATTAGCTACTTCCTTATCTTGTTTGTTTTGACCCTTTAGTGATCATACCTTCCTTGTTTGACCTTTGATACATGACTGCTTTGTGCGATGATATCCACTGAGACCTAACTTTTGATGTGTTTGTCAAATGAAGATGACCCCAAGATAAAAAATGTTCTTAATAACCATATGAGCAACTTTAATGTTTATAAAAAATCCATTTGAAACTTGGAAGGTCATAATTCATTTCAAAACATTATAGGTCATTTTGACTGAAACCCTAATTTTGGGTCAACTTCCCAAGGACCTAACTCCTTCTTTTTTTTATGATTTTAATGTGAGACTAATTGCATTGGAAATTTTGAGATGTATACTTAATTTTGTATGTTGGACAAAATTTCATAATCCTAAAAGAAACACATGTGATAATACAAAACATTATAGGTCACTTTGGACCAAAGCCATTGAATCTTGAAAAAGTCCAACTTCAAGTGCCCATAACTTTCTCATTAAAGATCCAAATGATGCAAAATTTAAGTCCAAATTGGTTTTCTTGAAGAGATCTACAACGTTGATGTTGGAGTTTTTTTCCATTTGAGGCTTGCATCATTGAAACATTAGGGCTTGAAGTTGGTCACTTTTGGCAAAATTTTCAAATACATGTTTTGTACATCAAACTTCATGGCCAGTTTCACAATTTTACAAACTCCAAATGGATTTTTGTTCAACATAGCTTTTGTTCCTTGTGTCAAGACCTTTCCAACCATTACTCACATGCCTATGTTTGGATTTTCTAAATGAGACTTTCGAAGAGAGGAACATTTGTGACCATTTATGCATTTCATGATGAAACTTCATACACAAGCAATTGTAATGCAAACCACACGTCCAAATCATCTCATCATGCTATCAGCTTGCAAAACCATTAGCTTTTGGGCCTCACATGCGCCTGTACAAGCCCATGCATGGAGGACCCAAAGCTTCATGCACACGAGTTCCATTCCATTGCCTTACACTTTCAGCTATAAATAGATGCATCGCTTCATTCAATTCTCAACCTGAAGGCGCCTAAAACTCTGCTGGAATTGAATCCCAACCTCACACCAAAGAAATTTTGCATTTTCATTTCACTTTTCAAGTTTGATTTTCAACAACATCAGTTGATCTTCAATACTAATTCCTAAGCCTTCACTCATACCATACCTTAAGATCAAGCTGCAAGCAAGAGATTGGTTGGATCGTGCTCATCAAAGCTGCAATTCAAAGGTTTATATCTCAACTATTTTGCTTCGAATCTCACCATATATTGTGCTTTGCTTGAGTTTGCTTGGTTTTCTGAAGTCCTCGTGTGAGAGGTAAGCCAATGGTGGCTTTAATTTCATGAATTGATGCAATGCAGATCAAGTACCTGGATTTTCCATCTCAGATTTCTCCTTCTATAGGGATCTTGAGTGAAATCCAAGGTCACAGGGGTGATGTACATCACCCCAACTTTAATTTGGTATAAGGCACATTTTGTTTGGTTGAGGTTGCAAAACATGCAACTGGTTTCCACCACCGTCTCCACGTGGTTGATCCTGAACCCTTGGATGAGGCTCCCATGATCTAATCCTGGCCATGCTTTTGTTTGACTTCATTTAATTCATGATACCACGCGTTTGACTAAGGTACATGATGAGCACGCATATCTGAGCCACTTGATGGTCCACGTCAATTAATGAGGTTGGATCATACGCTCCAGATTTTTTCTCTTTTTATAATTTCTGTTTTATTTTCTTTAAATCCATTTATTTTCAAAAATTCATAACTTTTTTATTTGGAATCACAAAAATATGGGACCAATTGCAAATTTTTCTCTTAGATTCTAGTTTCATAATCTGATTTTAAATTATTTTTGTAATTCCATTTAATATTTTTTGTGAATTATTTTGTTTTTGATTGTTTTTAATTCATTTTAAATATTTTTTGATATTCAAAATTGCCAAAAATATTTTCTTAATACATATGGATGATGACAAGTCTATGAAAAATATTCTCATCAATTTCTTAATTGATTTGAGATTTATTTGAGATTTTAGTCCATTTGTGTTATTTTTCTTCATTTTTAATTGTTTAAAAATAGTTTCTGTTTTCAAAAAATGTTGAGAAAATTTGTCAAACCTAATTTGACCATGTTAGACTTATGATGATCCAATTGGACTTATCCAAGTTGATTTGAATTGGATTTGAAGTTTGACCATGATTTGTTCATTTTATTTTATGTATTATTTTAATTCCAAAAAATACCAAAAATATGTTTGACATTTCTTGACTTCTAATCTTCTTTTCACTTCTGTTTACCATTGATTGATGTTGATTCCACTCACATTTGATCATTTTGTTTTGGATTTGTCATTTTCATTTTCATTTTGTACATTTCATATTCATCTCTCATCTTCTTCTTTTTCTTGTGACCAATGAGTTAATGATTTGTGGTTAGCCTTGACATATGAGGGGCTTAACCTTCTTTTATTCAAATCAATTCAAAGATCAAGTGAATTGCTTTGTGTCCAAGATAGGTTGTTTCTTGGTCAAGCAAAGAACCTGAAATCCATACAAGGTCATTCTTCTTTTCTTTTGGCATGGCAAGTTGTAGGAGCTTGGCTTACTAGTCATGGTCTCTAACTTGTGTTTATTTGCCTATAGTTTTATTGACCGACCTCAGATAGGTGTGACTACTATATTAGTCCACTTACGATTGCTTAACATTGCGCTAAATTGCCTTATGGCACACTAACACTAACTACTAATTACTAACTTTTAATTCAAGCATTTAATTCTTGCAATTTACTTTAATGCAATTTAATTTCTTGCTCATTTTATTCATATTGTCTTTTCCCTTTGCTCACTTGAGCTCATGTTTATGTTTATGCCATTTGCCTTTTGCTCACTTGAGCACATTATTGTGTAAATATACTATTGCCTTGTGTTTGTTTTGTCTTTGTTTGTGTGAACCGAATGCAAAAAGGAGAAATGACTTAGACTTAGGACCTCACCTATGCTTAATGGAGTTCAAGAGCAACTAGGCCTCATGCCTTTAGAATGCTAAAATTGTTGAAGAGCAACTAGGCCTCATGCCTTTAGAATGCTTACATCTTGATGTTGACTTGAAAGGACCCCTAATCTAAACTCTCTCTTTGTCCATTTCTACTATTGCATTGTGAACTTTTTGATTGTTTGTTCTTGTGTGATAGGGATTCCAAACTTGAGATAGTTATAAGGACCATTGTCATGAGCATCCAAGTTAAGAGAAAAGCTAAATGAAGATCCTAGGAGCTTGATTGAATATTTGTTTGATTGCTTGAGTTAATTGCTAAGTCCAAAGGAAAGGAGCATCTTGGATCATATTTATGATCTCAAGAAAGGAACTCCAAGGGTTTTATTCTTTTCTCTCATCTTTACATGTTTAGGAATAGCCCTTCTCTTCTTCTCTCCACTCTAACCCAAGCCAAACTTATTTTTTTGCAAACATTAACATTATTTTCAAAACTAGAAACCTAGGCCATATGCCTTTGATTTTTCAAACTCTTTTCACTAATACTTATTTTGAATGAATCCTAAGTCAACTTTGACTTCCTTTTGAATACTTCTAACTTGTAAATACAACTCACTCAAGTTATTTTGTGGTTCCAATGGCCACCCTTGTTAAAACTTTTTCATAAACATTAGCCATAGGTTTGAGTTATCATAGTGGTTGATGTAAACCTCACCTTATCCTTAGTGATTGGACTATAAGTCTTCCATACTTATTATAGGGTGGATCCTTCACTAGTATGTTGAAGCTCTCCTCACATGGTGGATTGTTGGTTTAGGTTGAGTTTTCTCCCTTTGATAACAAAAGACCTTAAGGCTTTTGACAAATCAATTCACCAACATATTTTGAGATTTTTACCCCGAACTACGAGATTTTGATCCCACCTTTGTGATGGTACGTAGGCAATGAGTTTATCCATTCAAATAACAAAATTGTAAATATGTATATTCTTTTCTCATCTCCCCAATCTTGTTTGCACAAATCTTTTCACAAATACCAACCTACAATACACACTTGCAAAAAGGGCTCCCTTAGAGTACTAAGGATGTTTTGGGTGCCTAAAACCTCCCCATTGCATAACCAACCCCCTTACCCAGATCTCTGACATTTTTATTAGTTTTTTTGATTTGATAAAACTTCTCGGTTTTTGTTCGCTTTCTAACCTTTCCTTTGGATAAATAGAAGTAAGGTGGCGACTCGAATTGTATGATTTACTTTTGATTTGGTCAATAAATCTAAAGGTAACGAATACCCCGCTACACTCACATTCCGGACTCTAAATGGTCTAGCCGGACAAATTTGATATATTACTCAGAGTATAATTATTATGCATGCAAAATACAAACTTAAACATAATAATGATGATGAATACAAGTAGCAACAACAACTAGCATGCAATATATATATATATATATATATATATATATATATATATATATATATATATATATATATATCTGTGTGTGTGTGTGTGTGGGTGGGTGGGTGCGTGTGCGTGTGTGGGTGCGTGTGCGTGTGCGTGTGCGTGTGCGTATGCATGTGCGTGTGCGTGTGTGTGTGTGATACTAGTAGATGATGATGATATATGAAGCTTAAAATCAAAACAACAATAATCAGAATGGATTAAACAATTAAAAACAACAATAACAATATTAAGACTTAAAGTAAATAAGTGTAGAAAAATTAAAGAAGAAAAACGTTTACTGAAAATAATGCAATGCAGGAATTGGAAACCGGAAAACTTGAACGAAAACTTTTGTAATAAAAATAATGACACGCTTAATTAACAAATGATCCAAGTACAAGCAAAGAACTCATAATTCTTAAAGAAATGGTGTGTTTATTGTTCGATGTGAAAAATTAAGTACTTTTTACACAATGAAGTTATATGCCTACTTAATACTAAAAAAACTTGGATGGTAAAAACCTAAAAAATTGGACTCCATTAAAGAGCTTTAGGAAGGAAGAACATATCAAAACAAGAATTTTTGCTAAGGACTTAGGTAAGGGTGATAAATTATTTCAATAATAAGGGGTGTGATGGAAAGGTAGAATGGAGGAACCCTTAACCTCCTTAGCATTGAGTGTTCTAAATCTCAATTTTGATTTTGTGTTAGAATTGTGGATGACAGGATGAAATTGATGTGAAACTCATGTACCCTATGTATGCATATATTTTGTTTTGATATTGTTGATGATGTTATGCCATTGATTGATGTTTGAATGTTTGAACTTGATTTTGCTATTGGTGATTTAGAGATGATGAGTATGATGATGTGTTGTAATATGATGTTGATTCATGAAAACTATAGAGTAGATGATAAATTAGGAAGTTATAACCATGAGAAATTGGATTTATTTGATTGATTTTCATAGAATAAGTTTTTCGCACATGGGGGAGTGTTTGGATGGTTTAAAAACCGATTTTGGGAAACTTTTGCAATATGTGATGACCTATGAAGGTCATGTGCCGACCTATATACGCCATAGATCGACACATGCAATCAACACATTTAACAAAATGTTTCAGGCTTTAAAAATGAAGTACATGTGCCAACCTGAAAAGGTCATGTGCCGACCTGAAAAGGTCATGTCCCGACCTGAAAAGGTCAAGAGCCGACCTGTAAAGGCCATGAGCCAACCTGCATGATTCATGTGTCGACACATAACTGGCAAAATGTTTGTTTAGCAGTGTTCAACGATTTTGGCCATAACTTTGGATATGTATATCCAAATGACATGTTGTTTGAAGAGTTAGAAAGCTAATGCTCAGATATATAATGTGATAGTGATAGATGGAATGTTTAAGTATTAATACAATGCATATTATGTTGGTGAAGTTTTTGTTCATATGTTCGGTTAGTGAATTGTTGACCTATCCCGACGATTTTGGTCGTAACTTTCATTCCGTAAGTCCGATTTAGGTGCTAATCAAAGTGTTGGAAAGCTAACACGATTTCCTATCAAGTGATGATTTAGTTAGAGACTGAATATGTTGTATTAATATGAATTGAAATTCTAGTTATCAGACTTTGGATGTCACACAGGTTGTTATGACATCCAATTCTGCACAGACAGGGATTATGCAGAACTTAACAGTAAGTGCAGTAAATAACACAAGTAATTGTTCACCCAGTTCAGTCCAACATGACCTACATCTGGGGGCTACCAAGCCAGGGAGGAAATCCACTATTAGTAGTATCAATTCAAAGCTAAACTCACCCGTTTACAACTTATCACTTAATCCCTACCCAATGCAATTTCAATCTTAACCTAAGATCAGAGTTCCTACTCACTCCCCCTCAATCACCTCAGTGATTACTATCTTTAAACAATATTAAAGACAAGTTGAAGTCACACTTCAAACAACTCTTGATTGTGCTTCACAGCTTTAATCAAGATACACAGCACTCACGCTTAAAAGCTTTGAGTGACACAACACTTACAACTCAATGAACACCCTATACCAAAGCTATCATCTACTTGATAATGACTTAGCTTACAAGATACGTCTAATACAAGACTCACAAAAATACAGCAGTGAAGTATGATGGACGCACAAAATCTTCACGCCTCAAAATCCTTGAAACTGAATGAAGGAACGCCTTCCTTTTATATTGCAGTATCCTGGGCTTTTGCACATGTATTCTCCTGAATTTAAGGTCACACAAGTTCCCATAAATTCAACATTTAGGTTACTGACAAATATGCTATTTGTTAGGTTCATTGAATGTAGATTGGTTGTTGATTTCCTGGTTTTTCTCTAAGCTGTTGACTTCCTGAAGAATAGCCTGAGAAAAAGCTGAAACAGAAAACTGAACAACCTACAATATAGCATATGCTGTCAGGCATGAATGTCACGACATTCAGCTTGACATCAAGGTCCATATGCTGAGTCTGTTTTTCCAGAAAACAGACTGTACAATTTTGCTGACCTGTACATGATCAAAATGACCATACTACAGTGAAAGCTTACATTAATAAATGTCAAAGTGTCCAACTTAACATTTACACAATTGGCCTTAAGTTAGTTCTGTTATTCTTTTGAAGAACAAACTAAGTTACATGCTGAAGTATAGCAGAACACCACTCTGTCTAATCTTCAGCAGCTGCTGTCAATGATGAATGTCATAACATCCAGTTTGACATTCAGTCAGTAGGCCTTATGCCAGGTCTGGTCCTTCCTTGATAACCAGACTGGAAATAAATACTAAGTTCTAACAGAACACCTGCTGTTCTATTCCTTAGTATCTGTTGACAGGTATGAATGTCACAGCATCCAGTTTGACATTCAATAAATCCTGTGTTAGCTAGTCCTGCAGTAACTACACTGTAGTCACACATACATGTCATGACATCAGTCAAGACATTAGTAACCATCTAGTGTTTTACCATATAATGCAGCCAATTAAACACCTACATGAATAATTGGTAGGTCTTATATGTATTATTGAGGCTATGTTAACGATGAATGCAATGATGGTTTTGATGTTGATGTTGATTACGAGGTTGTTGTGTTATGATGTTAAGAATAATATTGATGTTGTTGAGAATAATATTTATGTTGTTTATGCGATTATGAGATATTTTTATACACATAATGATAACATATTAAGTTGAGATACATAGTTTTCGATGTGAAAACTACCATGTGGTTGTTGTACATGAATCATACCGTTTATGAGATACCGTTAATTATTTGTTAAATTGTGATGATGATGTATTCATTCGTTCATTCATTCATGCATCATGAGTTGTTGTTGGTGGTGAAAGAGGCGGGTTACAGGTCTTGGTGAGATGACTTGTGACTGTCACAAGCTCGGTGTGTGGTTCATGGGTTTGCAGTTGATTGGGACCCGGTTCATGATAAGAATCATTGTTGAGATCGGTACCGCAAGCATTTGAGTCTATAATGTGGTTGAGAGGTAATTACATATTGATTGTATATTGTTGTGAAATGGGTGAACTTTAATACATGTGTTGTGTTATATAATATGTTATGTTTGAACTGTATTATATTTAATCTACTCTGATTGTTATGCGTCACTTATTATTCAAATGTATTTCTCACCACTTCTGTTTGAATGTTGCCTTTACATCAGCATCATGCAGATACTATGGAGTAGCTTTGTTGAAGTAAGTGAAAGGTAACTCTTAGAGTGGCTTCCAATAGTTTTTCATTTTCTTTAGTTGGGTCTTACTTTGATCAATGTAACATTGGTCTGAGAACATTTGCTTTAACTTATTTTGTTTTGTTGGATTTGTTATTTATGTTTGATGAGATTTAGGCATTGCGATGAGTTGAATATTATGACTCTTGTTATTGCATTATGATTGTCGAATTTATGAGACTTCACGTCATGAGTTTGAAATTAATATGTTTAATTCATTTGATAATGATTCCGCTGCGATGATACCTAAGTGTAGGTGAGCATGCAATGACATGTTTTATATAATATTTTGTAACATGTGTTACGGAGCAGGATAAGTTTGATGTGAATGACACCCTTTGTGATCGTAATTTCTATTAAAATTGTATGTGGGGTTTAGGGTGTTACAACAAATGCCCTCAACTTGAACTTGAATTGAGATAATAAAACTAACCTTACTTTGCAAAATGCATTTACATGATAAATTTAGCAATCCAACCCTATAAACCCTAAGTTTGATGTTGATTCTGACACTTTCTCTTCCCTTGATTTGAGCTTGATCAAGTAACCCAACAACGAAAATTTGATCCATTATCTCACGCTACTCCTTTGCAAGAAACTCTCGTTCTTCAAAACCTTCACTCGATCGGATCTAAATTGCGAATTGTTATAACACAATATTTACCAATATGATCCACTGTCTCACGCTACACCTTTTCAAGAAACCTATGTTCTTCAAAGTCTTCACTCGATCAGGTCCAATTGTGAAATCTTGTCCAAAACCTTTAAGTTCCTAATTGATCTTGAAGGAAAATGTCAGCTTGGTTTTCTTATTTGAAACCCTCAAAGATCTCAACCTAATTTACAATTCAACAACTTAAATTGGACGCTATCAACTCTAATTCTAGATGACGCCCAAATAAAGAATGATTATGTGTAGTTTGTTTGTGTGTATGCATAAAATGCAGGTTGAAGATGAAGAGAACTCTTTGAAATTCTGCTTTCGTATAAGTTTACGCTAGAACCTTACTAAAAATGATGCATGCATGAATTATTTATATGTAAGCAAGTTGGAGAAAAAAGTAATGCAAAAGATTTGAAAAAACATGATTTTTTTGGAAAAAAATGCGTTGTATGTGTCGACCTATTGAAGTCATGTGTCGACCTATATAGGGCATGTGTCAACCTGTATAGGTCATATGTCGACATGTATAGGTCATGTGTCGACACATACAGTCAGTACATCAAACAAAAGCTACAGACTTTAAAAATGACTTACATCTGTCGACCTGTAGAATTTTTTTTCTTCTATGTGTTGACACATAGACTCTTTTTCCCATAAAAACTTGTTTTTGAGGCATGAAACCTATTTTAACTTATTTCAAAATGTTTTTATGCTTCCTAATGCTAAGATGTACATTAAGACTCAGAGGATACCATCCAGTATACATATACACTAAAGTATCCTAGTTTTGACATCATACAAAATACATCTAACAGAAAGTTTCACTCACAAATATAGGCGGTCAATACCCTCTAGTAAGTAGGGAGTTGTTAAGACCAAGTCTAGGCGGTCAATACCCCCTAGGAAGTCCCTATAAATACATTCTCCCTCAAAGGAATAATAGGATTCTCAAGGCATACACATCTACTACTCAAGGAGCGCTACGCTCCTAATAGTCCTAACACCGTCAATCTAACCGTATGTTTGTAATCCAGCAACACTGGACACCAACAAGGCCTTTCATCTCACATGAGTTGGTCTCTCAAACAACCTCAAAAACCACCATAGATGGCTACTCGCCACCGTGAGGCAACTCTCACCTTCCAAACTTGTAATATACCTACTAGGATCTCTGAGTCCTCCTGTTCTTTCAGGGGGAACATGCACACCATGTACTTTTTGGACGGTACATACATTATTTTATGCTCACTTCTTCCACTTGTGATACTAAAGTTTTCACCATTATTATCAATCTTCAAATCTTTCACCTTCGAAAATTCTTTAGATCTCACAATCGTACTCCAACTCAATCTATAGGGCACAATCAAACTATATCTCATATTAACACAAATTTCTAGTATAATTCCTTAGAAGACAATTACAGAAAACATTAAGAAAAATTAACTTAACATCACATGCAAAAATTGTTTTACCTTTACGTTTTAGCATGACCATCATATCATAGACATAGACATCAATCGGTTATAAAGTTAAGGACGAAAGCATATCAAGCATTAATGGAAATTAATTCTTTCAATAAAATTCACTATGTTTTGTACCTAATAAAATGAAGATCTAATTTTATCGATTTTTTTTTATATTTAACATAAATTACTTATTTTGTTCTACCATTATTTTTCCAACATGTCACTGAAAATATTTTGTTTTGATGTGTACATTACAATCTTAAAGAATTTATTCTATGTATATTCACTGCAGTAAAAATGTTTAGAAACTAAATCAGAGATTGAATGTTGGAAATATGACAAATGAGTCTTATATCATACTAAGCATAAGGAAAAATGAGAGAAAATAACAGTTTGTAATTCTCATTCATAATAAAACTTGACCAAATGATAGAATGGGATCAATCCCTACATATATACATAAAGTTTTCCAAAATAATGAAATAAACTAACTATCTAAGAATCAACTATAATTAAATACTAACTGAACCAGAGTTTTATAACAAACTCTAAACACTAGCGTTTTTCTGCTTTGTAGAACTACTAGCATTATTAACTAACTTTATTTCACCATCAGGGTTAGAACTACTAGCTGCTTCGGGTTGGATCTCATTCACACCTTGAATATTCACTAAGTTTTGGAGCACATCTTCCATAGTTGGTCTCATATGACTAGAAATTTGAAGACACCGAAATGCTAACTCGGCAACACCATTAATCATTTGATTTTCTTTGGAATCTGAATTAAAATCGAGGGTATGATCCATAATGTCAGTCAAAGTTTGATTTTGAAATTTGTTCATAGCCATTTCGTACAGAACCACATCCTCCTTCTTTCTGCTGATATCATAAGCACGCAAACATGTTATTAGCTCTATCAGCACCACTCCAAAACTAAAGACATCACTTTTATAAGTAAGCTCCTGAGTTTTATTGTACTCGGGATCTAAATAGCCTGAAGTCCCTTTTGGAGTTGTTAAAACACGACTTTTATCAATTGGAAAGATGCGGGAGAGTCCAAAATCTGCTACTTTGACATGACATTCGGCATTTAAAAGAATATTACTCGATTTAATATCTCTGTGGACGATATTAGAAGCATGAAGATAATTCAATGCATCTGCAGTCTCCACAGCAATCCTCATCCTAATATTCCAAGGAAGTTTCTCAGATGTTGCTTTGTTACCATGAAGATGATCATACAAACTTCCATTAGAAACATACTCGTAGACAATCATAGCTTCACGGCTTATTAGTGATGTGCAACCATATAACAACACGAGATTGGGATGCACAACCCTGGCTAGTATTTCTACTTCGTTGAGAAATTGTTTCTCTTTATTTATGCTGTATTCAAAAAGTCTTTTCACCGCCACTTGACGCCCATCTAGTAGTTTTCCTGAAAATAATCAAATCACAGAAAATACTTATTAAGACCATTAAAATGTAAAAATGGTAATAGATACAGTAAATAAAGTAGACTCATGTTCTTGCTGTTGGAGTTTCCCAATCATTGCAGACAGTTTATATAAGTTAGCCATAAGAACTATATTTCAACTACAAAAAGTGCTATAGTTTACCATAAAATACTTCTGCACTGCCTCCATCTCCTAGTCTGTTGTCAATGCTGAAATACTCTGTGGCCACATCAAGATCTTCAAAGACGAAATGCTCGACTCCAAAGTTTTTACTTTTGCTAATCCGTTTAGATGGTTGCAAGGAGATGCTAGGAGACTGTATATAGGACTCAACATGACTATTATTACTGCGGCGCCTATAAATATATATGGATGCGAGGATAACAAGTGTTGCCAACACAGAAGAAATAACACCTTTCATAAAGAATAGGAAGTATAAGTAATTATATTGTGTATAAGAAGTACATCGAGAAAATGAAGAAATATATAAGGAATTGAACTTATTACCAGCAGTGAGTTTCATTTTCCAATTCCATTTTCCTGCATTATTTAGTTATGAAAGAAAATCTGAGTTAGTATTGTGATACTTCAAATATAATTTTATACTTGAATATTAAAGGAGAATTGTATTTTGCATACCTTTTGGATCCTTTGAGAGACACATAACTGCATTTTCTGCCCTTTTGTATCCACATCTCCCTCCATGTTTTATGCAATTATGACAGGTGTCATCTCCCACACCATTCCATCTCACTTCGAATCCGTCATCTAAAACACTCTTTGCAACTCCTGAATTGTTTTTCAAAGAATTCGTTTTTCCGGGAACCGTGATACTATTCTTACACTTCATGACACTAAAATCAGTCAATTTGGCACTTGATACTATGTATATAATTTGAATTTTTCCTTCTATATCACAAGACGTTACTTCAAAATTATCTTGATTCGAGGGAGAATAGTATGAATCTGGAAGAGGACCACACTCGTACAACATAATATACATTTTATTGTTGGAAGTGTAATTGAAGAAATGAAAATCTATATCCACGTTAGTATAATGTTTGGGACAAAGCTCTATATCCCCTGAAATAAAATCCCAAATATCTTCCCTTGCAATCCTCAAAATTTGAGAGGCTTGATCTATACGAAGGATGTGAAACTTTTGGTATTTGATTTCCATAGTCAAGCTTCCATCTTGGCAGTCAAGCATAAACTTAGGGTGTCCACAATAGCTAGGTTGGGTGTTATAGTTCCAGAATGGATAAGTTATATTAACGAAATTACCGCAGTTAAAAGGTTCACAAGATGTGTACATCTCATCTGCGGTACCATAGAATTGGCTCAAGAGTAGGGGGAATAAAAGAAAAGTGTTGATGAAATAAAAAGTTAATGATATCTGAGAAGAGTATTTGTTCATATTGACTTTGGTGTAATTAGAACCTGTATCCTGCAACCTGAAATTCAATTGCATTTGTAAATATATATACTACAAGATATAGGATGATTTTAATGACTTCAGTACTAAAATGTGTGTGGTTGTCACAACATTATTCTCTTATGTTCAAAAAACAGAATTGACACTTACATAATCCATCTTGGAGTTTTAAAGTGATATTAAGATTTACTAATAATACATAGTATACACAAATTTACATAGCCTAAAATAAAAGGTTTTATTCTTTTAATGACACTTACTCAATTATTTTTATCTGAAAGTTAGATATTTATTTGTCAGAACACTTTGTTCTTCAATGATCTACTGACCCAGAGTTATTTATCTCAAATGTAGTGGTAGTACAACTCTTAGCTGATAAGACTGAGATATTAAGATGCTGAATAGAATACAACCTGAAGTTAAAAGGGGACATGCGATAACAAGAAGAAAAAAATAACATTAGACCACAGCCCATTAAGGCCACACCAGAAAGCAGAGTTATGCAAATTAGTAGCATGCATAACGCCATATGCAAGACATCATCATGGTAAGACAGCTCTATCATGAAGATGGTAAATTAGGATTCAAATTGTGTTTAAGTTCAAAACATAACAATTAAAAAAAGTTCTATTATATAGACCTTTTAAGATAATTACCTTTCTTTTCAGTTCAATGCTTACACACTTTTCTACTACAGTGGATGAAGCTCTGCAGAGTGAGTGGAAGAGCTAGTCGGATTCGCCACCCTTGAAATATCAAATCTATCACAATATTTATACTTGTGTATTTAGCCACTTTACATTTATTCTATTTGTGACCTTGGAATCTTCTTCACTCAAGCAAATAGGATGGCTAAAAAACTAGTCTCGCGAATAGGTTTTATAATACAATTTATAAAATAATCCAACTATTTGGTATAGATTTCTTTTTAAATAATCATTTTTTTTTTAAAATTCCAAAATAATTATTATTTTAAAAAAATATTTCAAAATAACCCCCTTTCAAAACTGATGCGCCTAGGGATGTGCATGAATCATAAACCAAACTAAATTGAACCATATATATGATTCGGTTTGGTTCTTAAAACTATTTTCATAAAATCAATTTATTTTTTAAAAACCGATTTATAAGTGGATCGGTTCGATTTTAAACCGGTTTTTCAAAAAGAAAAATAGTTAAAAAAACAGTTTTAAATCAATTTCTTTAAAATCAATTTTTTATTTTCTTAAAAAAAATTAATTTCAAAACCAATTTTATAAAAAAAAAAATAGTTTTTAAAACTATATTTTAAAAAATCAATTTTATATCAAAAATAATTTTATTTTCTTTTAACTAACTTTTTTATTTTCACTATTTTTAAAAACTATTTTATGTTAAAAAATATTTATTTTAAAAAATTACTTTAAATTTGACTTTTATAATCACCACAAATAATATCTCGATTAAAAACAATTCCAAAGTATGATGTGTTACATAAAAACGGTCATAAAATAAAATAATTATGAATCATATCTCTATAAATCATAATTGTTCATAAAATAAATAATTCATCAAAAAAATTATTCAAACTTCTAAAATCTTTCATAATTGTTCATAAACAAATTTTATGAGGTTTTAAAATATTTTTTCTTTTAAAATTTCAAAAACATAAAAAATACAATATTTTTTAGAAAAAAAAAACAAATATTCAGAAAAAAGATAAAAATATTTCTTCATCTTCCTCTATAAATACCTCGCCCTGCATTCAATATTTTTCACACAACTCTTACCCTACAACCACATTTTCTTTCATTCAACTTCACTCTCCTTCAAGTTTGTAAGTTTTAACCATGCCTAAATACATTCACTAGCGAAATGCTGATTTAATCTTTTCCGCCGTTGCGTCTCCGATAAAGATTCAACTTTGAAATATATATTCGTTTGAACATCTTAATCGGACGTTGAACCGCTGGTTAGATGGAGAAATTGGAGATGGTGAAAGGATTAGATGAATCCAATGACTTGCGTCCACGTTCAACCAAAATGGAGAAGTGTGTGAATGAGTGGATATTAAGAATCACCGAGACGTTCATAGGATGATGAATTACATGTTCAAAAATGTTTTTATGGTTGTAATCGCTTAGTTATTGTATTTTAATTGTTTTAGTTTTCTGTTGTTGTCTATGTAATGGTATTTCCTCACAAACTTATAATATGAAATAAATTTAGTTTTTCATATATTGCAACAAAGGTACATGTTAGTTTATCTAGTTGTGCTCGTACCAACACTAGGACAGTTATCTAGTTTTTCATATATTGCAACAGAGGTACATGTTAATCCATGGACTCGACAACACTATATCAACCTTTAGTGCGGTCAAACACCGTGACAACGTATGTGTTTGCTTTGGCAGCTTCATGTCTAATGAATTTCATTGAAGCATCACTGAACAACTACCCAGACTCCAACACTGAAATCCATTTGGAACGTCTGGTCTCAAACAGTGCCCCTAGCCTGAAATATGTTGCCTATACCAAAGCAGTTATAGGTAGGTTACGGATGTCTTTGAAGATATAGTACATTGACTCCACAAGATTTGTTGTCATGTGTCCCCAACGTTGACCGTTGTCGTATGCCCTAGTCCACGTCTCCAATGGAATACTGTCGATCCACCGTACTGCATCTGCGTTTGACAATCTTATTTCTTCGCGGTAGTGTTTGAAAGAAGGTTCTGATAATGCGTAACCTCCTTTGACAACCTTCTTCCACAACATTTTCTCTTTGATCTCCCACATAAAATTTTGAGGAATATGTCTAATATAGAAGACATGCATTGGAGGAGGATCTTGCCAACCATTATCAATGTTATTATATGCAATGATGATTGAAGTGTGTATGTCGGAGATCAAACATAAGTTAGGTTGAGGTGCAACGTGCAGTCAGAGATTTCTTAGGAAAAAACTTCATCCCTCAGCAGTCTCCTCTTCAACAAGGGCAAACACGATATGAAAAATGTTGTTGTTGCCATCTTGTGCCACTACTATCAGTAATGATCATTTGTATTTCCCGTACATCAATACACCATGAATTTGTATAATAGGTTTACAGAAAGAAAAATCTATGATGCATGATTGATACGCCCAGAAGAGACGGTGGAATATTCCTTTTCCAATAGCACATGTCCCATCTGGTGTATACGCAGACAATGTTTCCAACTTGACATTAGTCCATGGAGCATACTATTTTAGAGCCAACATGTATTTTGGAAGTTGTTTGTAAGACTCCTCCCAATTTCCATACACTTTTTCAACAACCTTTGTCCTAGCTATCCATGCCTTCCTATATGGTATTGTGCTACAATATGCGAGACTATTGTACTCACCTTTAACGACGGATTGTCGCCAATGACAGACAACATTTCATCGCATATTAGCTGAGAGCTTAGTTTCCAATGGTCTTGCATTAGGTTTGTGAGCATGCATGTGTGAACTGGACCCATGGATCCAATCTCCCAAGAATCTCTCCTCTTCCGATACGAAGCTGACAACCTGAAAAGGTAGTGCTCATTCGGAAAATAAATTTTATACCTCAATGCATTAGTTCTATCAACTCTGAAATCAACTGATAGTTCCGTGTGAAACTTTTTAATGGCTTTTACACAATCTTCTTTTGTGCGAAATGTATCTTCTTGTTTCAAATATCCTTGCATTTGCACATAAGGATTGTACCATATATCTGATGAAGGTTCATCGGAACCCAAATCCAACCTTCTCATGTGTTGATGTGGACAATATACATGACTAGCTAGTAATGACTCCTCTTTTGCATCAATGTTCACCGTTGAATCAACCAAAATTTCGGATTCTTCTTCTTCGTCATCTACAACATTCACCTCATCCTGTTTGTCGTCATCAGTTTCACAAAACACTTGTGTCTGATCAATGAATTGAGACACTTGTTATTGTTTATATACAACTCTATATCGTTGTACCCAACTTGTTCGTGACTGATAAACATATGTTGAATATCGTCATCATCTCGAATCTTCTTCTGATAAAACTTCACCTGGTTTTCTGCAAACCAAACCGGATTTTTATAGATGATTTGACCAACTAGATTGCACTGCAATTTCTTTTCTATTCTTTGTTTCACATGTGAAAATTTTGATCGTCGATTTATTAGAAACCGAGTTACCTCTGTGTTGCGAAAACAAAAACCGAATAATTGATGCTCAAATATATCACCTTCGATATGGGCACTGATCATGTAATGTTGTGAGGAAGACATTTTTTTAAATATGTATTTAGTATTTGTTTTGATCTGTATGGGTACTGAAGGTGATTGCATTGATATGTCATTCACATGCACTTAAATAGGATAAATGTTGAATGCATTGATCACGCAACTCATCTGCACATACAAGATAATGCAATGAACTATGCAGAGACAAGAACACATAATTCATGCGCCTGATAGAATCTCTGCACACACAAAGCATGCACATGCACACAAGGAATCTCACAAGAATCTCTGCCCTAATAGTTCAGTCAGTCGCCCATTCCCTAGGCGCATAAAGCAACCTAGGCGCCATTAGCATGGGCGCCTCTTCATGCATAAAGCAACCTATGCACCATTAGCAAGAGAGCCTCTTCATTGCATGTAAATATTCACATGCATGCGCCACTTCCCTTGGCGCATGTGAAGATTGCATGCATGCGCCAAAGGCTATGACGCCTACTACACTATGCCATGCATACATCTAATCACATGATGCATATGTTTCAAACCTAGTAAGACTTCCTCATCTATAAACAGGTCTTCAAATCACAACATCTAATCATCTGCAATACTAACATTCAATCTCTGCAACACTCTTTCTTTACCACACTCTTTCTATGCCACACTCAAGCTCTGAAATACTCAACCTCTGCAACATTATGTCTCTATTGATTATGGGTGATGAAGACAGAGGAGCACTCAAGAATATCTCGACATTTGTATTTTACTACTCTCTTTTTACTTATTTCATGTTTATTTCGTATATCTTTCTTATCTATATTTTTATTATATATTACTTCTTCTTATTGTATTTGTTATTTATGTTTTATTAGGACCCAAAACGATTTCGATTTCGTGTACATGAATATGTACCCCACAATCCTTTGGTAGAACCATATATAAGAGAATATGGATTTGGAAATCTCCTCAACATAGTCTCGTACTCGATGGACTACAAATTTATTCTTGCTTTGATGGAGAGATAGAGACCCGAGACCCATACACTCCACCTTCCTTTCGGTGAGTGTATCGTCACACTTGAGGACGTATACATGTTGTTGGGTCTCCGTATAGATAGTAAGGTCGTGAATGATAGAGTTAACCATGACAACTCTATCTACAATGAATTATTGGATGCCCATTTGTGTGACAACCAAACTGAGGGAGAGTCATACGGTCAAGCTAAGGGGAAAGGTATAAATTTAAAATATCTTAAACTATATTATGCGAGTATAATATTGTCGGAAGAATCAACCGAGTACGAAAAAATAATTAAAGCTCGGTTGTTTAACTATAGTTCACCCCAATTCAGTTGTTTAACTATTGTTCGTCGTCATCACATCACCAAAACACTCAACCGTTGTTTAACTATAGTTCATCTCAGAAACCATTGCTTCATTTCCAAAACGATTTAATGTCCCAATTTGGTAAACTATACCGTCTATAATCCACCCAACCACATCGACCTAACTACCATAATATGGGCCCCGAACTCCATTACGGAAGCGCCGTTGGCCAGAGTCCGTCGACTATTGGGAACAAATGATGACACATCTATCAAATACCGCTGGAACTTCCGCCGGACCTTTACACCATCCATCATTGGATCAGGTTAGCCCGCAAAGACCTCAAACACCTTAGAAAAATCGTGGGAGACCTCGACGACAAACTAACGCACCTAGATGTGGAACAATGGGACATTTCGATCGGGCCGTTCATTAAATTTTTGTCAATCCCATGTAACTTTTATTATATCATGAATAAATTTTTTAAAAAAATTTAAAAAATATTAAATATTAAAAAAAAATTAATGCAAAGGTGTGTGTGTCAGATGAATTAGCGCATACACCAATTGGCTAATGCATGCGCCAGTGATGTTGGCGCCTCCTCCTAATGCAAAATAGAGGTGTTAGTTCATGTAACGTATCTGTTTTAAAAGTTGATTATTTTGGATTTTTTTTTGAAATAATGATTATTTTGGATTTAAAAAAAAAGTGGTTATTTAAAAAAAAAATTATTTGGTATATAATGAAGAGAAGTTTAATCTCATAAATATATTAGAATTTAAAACATTGTTAAATTTTTGGTCCACTGTAAAGATAACTAAAATTTTTGGTTCAACTATAAAGATAACTTAATTTTTGGTCCATAACATCAGTACCATAAAAACTTTCATGAGATTGTATGGTAAAATATGTAGTTTAGGGAGTAATTATAGAATGAAATAAAGAGGTATTCGATCACTAAAAATCTTGTTAAATATCTTAGCCAGGTGAAATTAGTGTAGGAGTTTATCAATTATGTTTTGAACTTAAACACAATTTGAATCCTAATTTACTATCTTCATGATAGAGCTGTCTTACCATGATGATGTCTTGCATATGGAGGTGTTGTCCCAATATAATTATGTAATCATGCAACTCAAACATATTCACATCATGATGAATCAATATTTTTTTTTTGCCACCGCAAAAATGTGCATAATGATGAATGCACTATTGAAAATCTGATTACAAATCATATATTCACATGATGAATCCATTTTGTTTTTCCATGGCAAAAAATATGCATATAAAATCAAACAAAAAGGTGTTGAAATTGAATCGGAGACATTCACTACCATCACAAATTAACAATATTTCTAACAATCTAACTTAAAGCTTATGCACCAAGTCTAATTATTATCACAAATAAACTATATCAACTATTTTTAATGTGTTGGATTAGAAATCCTAAAATTAAACATATTTATAAAGCAGAAAATACATATTACTGATAGAAAATTGATTTATTTTTCTCTAATTGATGGATCTCATCAAGATCATCCTCAGAAAATTGATTTTCCTTTCGACCAGTCTTGCGTGCAAACAAGCGCTTCCACCATTTTGGGTGTGAGACAAGTGCGATAATCACTAACAACTCTTCTACCAGTGCTGAAAGCAGATTCTGAAGTTACAATAGAGGCGGGAATAACCAACATTTCTCGAGCTATGCTTACCAAAATAGGATATCTAGTTAAGTTGACTTTCCACCAACCTAAGATGTCAAACTCAACTACTTTAATGTATGGTACCCATGTTTTTGTAGATATGATTCAATTTCGGTCTTTGGATCTGACTTATGCCCAGTTTCTTGATTGTAGTGTTAGAAAATATCATCATTATCATCCTCATTCGGAGGTGTTTCTAGTTGGCTAGATTGAGAGTCGTCAAAATCTTGATATTGAACATAAAGTTTTGTAAGAGAAGATTTTGATTTTTTCTTTAAATCATTGACTTTTCCAATGCGAGCATATAAAAGACCAATATAAAACTCCATGATAGACTATTTCACCCTTGGATCAAGAATAAAAGCAAACAATAGTAAGTTGTTTATTTTGTCGGGATTTCCGCAATACTTGTTGAATTTACCTTTCATCTTATTTGCCGTGTTTTTGATGTGCTCATTATTACTCTTTGTCATACCCCAAAATTTCTCCCACTTTTCCACTTTTTTTATCTGACCTTTTGACCCTTAGTGAATTTCATACTCACGCCACACATTCATTTGCAATTGTATTTTTAGATAAACATCATTGATTCAAAAGATTTTTGTAATGATGATACAAAGGTGGTGTTGGCACAACAATAATGGTTGGTTCATTCCGTTTGGATCAAGTCATGTGGAAGTCTAATCTTTAGTTGTATTTACTACATCATGACATTGGATATTGAGGTTACTGGGGACTATCTCGATCTTTGAATTGTTTGATTCATGGCACATGAGTTCATTCAAGTCAAAGAAAGTTGATTCATTATTTATTCAAATTTATTCAAGTGCAAGTTCAAAATACAAGACATGATTCATTTCAAAAAGACATTTCTGTACAAAAAGTTCAACATTACACTACAAAAAGCCAAAAAATAAATACACAAATTACATCCTTATTCCATCTCTATTGTTCTCCAAAGCATCTAACTGTCAGAATTGTTCCATGAGTGAGTCTTGAGTCGTGAACGTCGTGATCCATGCCCTTGACCAACGCTAAGCTTTGATCATGTTAATCTTGCAAAATCACATACATAATGAGAAAAAGTCAAGTCATTATGCTTCACACAAAAGCCCATACATCAAAACAAGGAGAAAAAACCAATTTTCGAGTTGGTAACCGGTTACCATGTTTTGGGTAACCGGTTACACATGCTTCAGCTCACCAAAAAGGTCATTTTTAGTTATGGTAATCGGTTACACTAAACCTAGTAACCGGTTATGCCTACTATTTCAACACTTTCAGTATCCTGTTTTTCACATATTTTCCTGTATGTAATCGATTACGCAAAACCTAGTAACCTGTTACACCTACTATTTTTTCAATTACAGCCTGTATAGTGCATTATAGAAGCATTTCAAGTCAAAACCAAGTATAATAACATTGCACATAGCACACCAATGTAAAGCCAATAATATAATGCAACAACACATAGTATTCATATCTTTGAACCAACCATCAATGCAATATCACTTACACTCACCAACACTTGAATGACACTGTTTCACCTTAATCCTAACATACTAACATTCATCAAAACTCTACACAGATGAGCTACACTAACATCACTTAACTGTCATAACAGTCCCAACTAACATCTAACAACATTAACTTCATAACCAACTTGTTCATTGAGTAACTTAACACTAATTGTTGCCCTAACTTCAAACTGCCGATGCCCGAAAAAACTGACCGAAACGTTTAGAACTTTCACCTATATAATCTCACGCTCTCTTTAAATCTCAAGATGAATGAACCATTTTTCTCTGAAATTTATGGACTCAAAACAAAATTTTCACACTAACTTCATCTTCTCCAATTCTCCAACCTATAATAAAGCTCTCTCTCACCATTGGAGCAAGCCTCAAATTGAAGTTTATCACAAATTGAGCTAAACCGCTTACATTCAGAATTCACATAATCACATTAAGAACAACAATTCAATTTAGAATTTTTCAGAGGTAAATCATTGAAAAGCAGAAGTAGAAGGTTCAAATTAGCATACCTCTAGTTTTCTTCATCTTCTTCATCTTCAGAATTAAATCATTTCCAAGACAAACTTTCATCTTGTAGGTCGGTGAATTTTCTTTTTCCTCTATTTGCTTGAAACTTGATTCCATAATGTAGCTCTTGAATTGGAGAATCAAAGCCCTAATGTTTGGTGGCTTGATTCTTCACCTCTGTTATTTATTTGTAGTTTTCGTAGTTAGGGTTCATGACTTTCTTTCTTCAATTTTGAGAATTAGTGGAGTGTTGAACCAAATTGATGAGATGTTTAGAAAGAGGAGATGTAGAGGAGCATTTTTTATGTTGTAACTTGACTGATCCGGGCTATTCCGCCACCTCCGGTGGTGGGGAAAATGGTGGAAGAAGGAGAGCATGAAAGGAAGAAGATGAAGTTGCTGGTTTTTCTTTCTTTCCTCCCTTTGAAATTTTTGTTTCGGTCTTAGTTCACAATAAGTTCAATGTTTTGTTATATGCACCCCTGTTTTGATCAACAACATTCTTGTTGAAACCAATAACTACACTTGACATTGGGCCTCAATCTGTTAGGCACAAAGCCTCTGTTTCTATACCACATTGCCTTTCTGGCCTCTACATCCCTCTGCACTTATTTATTTTTATTGAATTAATGCTTTTTTTCTTTAATTATTTTTTTACATTTTTTCTATGCTTTAGTTCATAATATTGCATGTTAATACTTGTTTCTAGAAATTATTTTGACATGAAAAATGCTTAGAAAATTAAATAAAAATAAATAACAATGCATGTTAGTTAATTAGATTTTAATTAGGATTAATTCTAGATTAGTTCCTTTGACTACAAAATTAATACACATGTGTTCACTTTAATTTTAGATTAACTTGTAGAAATTAAGCAATATTAATATCTTTAATTTCTAGATTTAGTTAAAATCGATGTGCTTATAATTTTGGATTCATGCCTTGATTGATTGATCAAAGTCAATTTTGATCAATTAATCACTTCACTTTTACTTGATCCCCTATCCAGTCAAGTGATCAAAACTCTCTTGCTCACTTGATAGGATTAGATATTTATACCTACATTGGACCTCAAGTCAAGTCATGCTTCTCTTGGAAAAATTTGAAGACCCCAGACATCAAAGTTAGATCATTACTCAAGCACAAGAAAAAGATCTTCAACACTTGTTAGTTGTGATTTGAAATGTGTGTCTGTTTACCATGGGTTTTGGCAAACAACCGTTAGTCCTTCAAAATTGATACTTTGATTACTTGCAGGATCGACTAGATTTATTCTAAAATATATGTGCATAGTCTTTTTTAAGTTTTTCTTGATAATGAGTATTTCTATACTAGTTTGTGACTTTAAAGTAATGCAACAATAATTTATAAAGAAATAAAGAACAACTTTGACTGCAAATATAAATAAATAAATAACATCTTCGACTGAAACTTAAAAGGTATGAAAATAAAATTAACGTAAATGATTTGAAATTGAATGAAAATATGGTGATTCATATGTAGATTTCACTCAGTAACTCTTTTCTCAATACACTTAGATACTTTGAGTAGTCTGAGTTTTGTATACAATTGAACACACCCTGAATATTGATACGAGGACCCTTGTTTATATTAAATCGACAATAACGGTAACGATCAATCCTCTCTCCATAGAATTACACGTCCTCGTCTGCATTTGTTTCACCCTTAACAAGCTTACACGCGTCCTTCAAGAAATGGATAAGGCTAAAAAATAGTTAATCATCCTTATCTCAAATTATTCTGTCAAAGTCATTATTATTCTATGTCAAAAATATTCTGAGTCCTAGAATGATATCACCCCATAGAAATGAAGACCACTTTGCAAAATCTAGTCAAAATCTCATCAAGATTTTCTTAGTCGAACTCGACTTATCTTCTCCAAATATTTTCTTTAGCTTTTCTTAGTCGAACTCGACTTATCTTCTCCAAATATTTCCTTCAGCTTTTCTTTGACAACTTAGATCTTTCCAGATATTAAATTTCCCCAAAAAAATGTCTTTTTCGACAAAATGGAGAAAAAGGGCATTTTTTGAATGCTTCGATGCTATAGTTGTTTCACTGTTGTGATGTCATGGTCATCATGACCTCTTTTTCTCAAACGTCTCATCGAGACGTGCAACATCCATACCATAAACATGATCCTTAGTTTGTAGGAGAATCGTGGCTTTTGAAAAGGTAATCGCTTATCCAACCTCTAAAACGTGAACACGAGTTCCATAATTTCATCATGTTTGGCACTTCATATAAACTGAATAGTTTCTTTCTTTTTTATATAAATACCTCTCATCTTCCTCAATTAAACTTTTTTATCTTCCAGCCTTAGGACTTTATCGCATATGCAATCTTCCTCAAAAATACTAAACATATCCTTTTTACTTCAGATTTTTTTCAACTTTCTACAATGGCACCTTCAAAATCAAAGAACAACAAAGATAGCAAGAGTCAAAGAGAAGTTCTACCATCTATTACTCAAATTCCTAAGCTATTGTTGATGGGTAATTAATAACATGTTCCTAAACCACCTCTGAAGGAAGAAAACACAAGATTTATCAATCCCAGGTACTTATTCCCTTCTCTACTGCTGGTGAGTGAAGCTAGCAAAAATATACCTGAACGTATCGCACGATCGAACATACAACAGAGTCGCCATTGAATTTTATTTATTCCCAAAGGAAAGGGAAAACATCGATAAAACCTGGGGGAAAAAGATATGTTGGGTAAGGAAGTCGGTTATGCAAGGGGAAGGTATTAGCATCCATAACATCCATGGTACTCCATGGGCACCGTTTTGATTATTCTTGCTCGAATAGGTGTGATATCTAAAGATTACTTGGGAAAGAATGAGGAAAGGAAAGAAAATAGATAAAGTGCTCGGTGAGGATTGGGGCCCTCATGCCTACGTATCCTCATAGTACTAGTGGCGGGAGATGAAAATTATTGTGATAATAGTATGGTCTAAATCAAAGGGTAGTGTTTTGAACTCCAACAAAGCTGATAACATGAACCCAAGACTAAACTGGATTTTACCAATACGTGGGCTAGCATGGCTGCCGCTATAGGGTAAGACCAAAAACAAGGTGAATTAACTGTTTGGGGATGATCCAAACAACTCTCGGTTCACAAGGTGACATAAGATGGAGCATAAATAGTTATTGTATTTGGCTCAAAGATAACCGGTATATCATATGGAGTGAATGAAGGTAGATTATGAATGCATCATGGAGATGAACGGAATGGAGTGATTAAAGTCACAAAAATGAATATTTAGTAACAAGTGACTAAAGAGGTATAGTTTGAAAGCGAAGGTGAAAGTGTATTGGAATCCATAGTAAAAATGGGATTTGTACCATAGAGGTAATTAAATGTCTAGGTATGAGCCAAATAACTCTTGATTCACAAGACGGGCTGCCGCTATATCGTCCTAAAAGGGTATAGGTAGATCCAAGAGAAAGTGTTATTGAGTACAAGGAACAATATATCACTGGATGGGGAACAAACAGTTCAAGATCAAATAAGGATAATATCTTGGATCCATGGAAGAGATAGACTTTGAATCAAAGAGAAAATCGGTGTTTAAACCCAAAAAAATTGAATTAAATATTTGGGGAAAGATCCAAACAACTCTCAATTGATAAGGTGGATTGCCGCTATATCGTCCTAAAAGGATGTACAAGGAGTCCAAGGAGAAGTATATTTGATCTCAAAAATATGGTCTTGATTGATGAATGAAGAAGGATTTATTGATAAATAGGGTAGATTGATAAATAAGGTAGCTCGCGAAGAATCTGAATTCTCCTACCTATCTATCCTTATAGTTCAATAAGGAAATTAGAGATTTCGTAGTTCAACCCACTAGGGATGAAAAAAAGATGATTAATGAGGCAAAAGAAGGGATTGATTGAATGTGGAAGAGACCTGATAGTTACTTGGTAAGAACCACACTAAAGTCAACGAGTAAAGGTGGATACGACGAGCAACGGGCCAAACGTCTTGCACCTAAAGATATCCAGAATGAGTGTAGGAAAGCTCCAGTCTCATTCCTTCTTTACTACTTAAGTCCCGTGGCATGTACTTATCATCTTAACTTTCAAATTGGTGAAGAGAATCTTCGTCGTTGTTTGTTTCTATCCGTAAAGAAAAATACTTGATAGTTGATTGGCAAGAATCACACTCAAGTCTATAAATAGGGGTGAATGCTTTGAATAGCTAGGGCATACGCCATGCACGTAAAGTCACTCTAGACAAGGATAAGAGAAACTCCATCTCATCATTCCCTATTGCTTAAGGCTCATGGCGCATGATACTTCTCATAACCGATAAGTTGTTAGGGAAGAATCTTCCTTATTGCTCCTTGTGTTGATGTTGTTTTCTGTGAAGAAGACTTGGTAGTTTATTAGATTCATATTGCACTAAAGTCTGTGAATAAGGGAGAACACTTTAAATATCTAGGGCCTACTCCCCATACTCAAAGTCTCTCTAGACAAGGATAGGAGAAACTTCATCTCATCATTCCTTATTACTTCAGGCTCGTATCGTACAATTTGAATCGTATTTACCAAGTGTTGACCTTTGATTTAACTTGCATAATCCTTTGCTTGGCGTGATTGAGGATGCTTTGATTGAGAGTCTGACTTGAGACTTCGAGCTCCACAGCTGACAGGAAAAGTCTTATGAAGTGACCAAGGGTCTTTTGGTCACTCCAGTTAGACTGTGGGATTATACAAGGTCAAAGGATTTAGTTGATCAAAATTACTTTTGATCAACTTGAATCGAAAGGTTTAAATTAAGTTTGAGGAAACTAAGTTAAATCCTAATCTAATGGTTAGAAATAACCAAACTAACCTAAGGGATCATGATATAGTTAGTCATGTTTGATTAAAATTCTATGTCAAAAGTTCCTAAGGGAACATGCAATTATATGGTCAAAATACCAAAATAACCCCTAAAGGGTAAAAAGGTCATTTCCTAAAATGTCTAATTAATTTGAGAATTAAACTAGGATTAAATTTAGTTAAATGCTAAATCATCCTAATTATTTCTAATCAAGATAAAGTAATACCATTAATCAAATTTTTTACCCTAATATTTAATCATGTTAAAATGATAATTAATTTCTATTTGTTTTTAAATTCTAATTAAAATTAATCTAATTAAAAAAGTTTAATTATCCAAATTAACTAATTAACCTAATTAAAAAGATAAACAAATAATTAACCAAAATATCAAAACAATATTAAAAATGGAACTAATGGTAATTAAGAGAAATGGGCCAATAGGGGTGCATGCCCTGAAAATGGTGTGCGAAGTTGCATTCTGGCGCATGGGCCTGATGGCCACAAGCCCAAAGTCTTTATCATGCAGGAAGGGGGTATATGGAGTAATGTGGAATGATGACCAAGAATCATCTAGGCCCAGCATCAAGGAGGCCCACTCAGCAATCAAAGGAGAAATCAGCACATGTGACCAAAACATTCAATTCATCACGTGGAAAGGAATTCAAATTGGAATGAAAAATTAAATAAATGCACCAATATCCATTGTTCATCAACTCAACCATACATTTGGCTAAGACCACCATGGGTCACGCTCTGAAAATCGCTTCCGACAGCGGTGACCACCAAAAACTAAATTCCAAACACCAACATGACCGTATCAATCTCCTTATCAAGAATATGTCCACCATTCGTACTAATCCCTATTCTATCACCAAAATTGACAACAAATGCTCAAGAACCCTAGGAATTCAACCTGAAACTAAACCCTAGGTATACCAATTCAAAGCCCCCGGGGTTCGGGCTTTGGATCTCCTTCTCAAACATTACATTCTAAGCACTATAATCAAAGAAAATAGAGAAGCAAGAAAACTCACCGTGGCCGGAGATCTCAATTGAGGATACGAAAAATTTAGGTATTGACTCTAATCCTTTCTTCTGGTTTGTTGCCAATTCTTCTCCTTCTCTTTGATTTTTCTTCTTCTGTTGAATCCACGAGTGAGTGATTGAGAGGGTTTGGTATTGGATTGGAGAGGCTTAGCACAAGTTGTATTGAAGCTATAATGATGAGCTTCAATGGCTTTTGGATTGTGCGTGTAGTGAGATTTAGGGAGAGGTGTAAGACCCCAATTTTGGCCCTAAGATCCCTCATGCAATTTCATCATAAGCATTAGCATTAGGATCATACCTTGGCATCCTCCTTACCCCTCTTTCATTGGGTTTGTTTTGGGAGAGATCACCAAGCACTTTGTGATTGTATCATACTTATCTTATCATTTTACTAACCAAAATACAAAATATATGTCTTTGCATTTGCCTAACTCTTTTGTAGGTAGGGCATGATCTCCATTAATTCATCAAGTTCATATCTAGGGTTTGAGACCCTCATGACAAAGAGCACAACCATGAATTGATCCAAGAATGGTTATGAGCATCATATATGAGTTCTAATTATTACTATATGTCATATCGATCAAGTTTTCTTCAAGAGTTTGGAGGTGATTTACCTTTGAAACCCTAGTTTGACTGGGTATCTTGAGTAACTTCTCCAACAAGCTATCTCACCAATTGATCAAATTTATTAAGTGTCACTTCAAATTTCATCATCTTATGCATATATGATCTACCATGAGCCTATAAAGTCAAGAGAATTGAATATTGGCAAGTTGGTTGATGGTGGTTGGCCAGATGAATTCATCTGATCAAAACTGAGTCTCCCTAGACCCTATCTCCTACAATTTTCACCATATGAAAATTATTCCAAGAAAAAACTTAATATAAATGACATTCCAAACAACTTTCATGTTAAGACCTAGAACTAGTTTTTCTTGGAAAATCATTTTCTATGTTGAAACATTATAGGTCATTTTGTCTAAACCCTAATTTGAAAGTCAACTTCCCAAGGCCATAACTTGCTCAATTTTTGTGAGATGAAATATTTCCAAGTTGCACAATCAAATTAAATATGTCTAATTCAACTTTGATGTTTGTAGTGAGAGCTGATTCAACTTTTATGAGCATGTGATATGAGGTTACATTATAGGTCACTTTTGACCTATACCATTGAACAAGTGATTTTTCCAAACTTCAAAAATGCATAACTCTATCATTTCAAATCCAAATGACATGAAATTTGTGACCATCTTGAAGATATTTGAAATATCTACAACTTTGATATAGACACTTTTCTAATTTGAAGCTCACATAAAAAAATAAGCCAGGTGGAATATTGAGATATATGACTTGACACTTAGGAAAATGTTCAACATGTTGAAATTTCCAAACTTCCGCCTCAAAATTCATCATGATACAAGCTCCAAATGGAAAAGTGTTGAAAATTAAAGTTTTTCTTCTTGATCTAACCTTTCCAAAAAGTCTAAGTTCATCCATTTTGGAGAAGAATTGCTAGGGCTGCGCATGGCATGAACATGGTATCATCATTTGGCAAAGATCAAACTTCAAATCTTCACGCACACTTGCCTTGCAATCCAAGTTGATTTCAGACTCTCTTACATTCATTTGTGGACCTAAAGCAATCATCTCATGGGCCTGTACACGCCCATGCACCCATGCATCATCATTTGCCAATTTTGGAAAGTGAATTTGAAGGTGCAAATATCATGAGTTGTAGCTATAAATAGAACCCTCTAGCATCAAAATTGAACACACATTCGTGCCAGCTTTGATCCTAAACCCCTAACCCTTCCATTTGAGAGGATAAACTTGAGAATTTCATCTTGAAATTGAGTTTGAATCTCACTGTTTTGAGATTCAAAACTCCAGGGATCCAATACCTTTTATGCATTTCATTCTACTCCTGCAAGCATTCTGAGTGAGATCAAGCACGAGCCAAGGCAAGAACAGTTGAATCCAAACCTACATTGAAGGTATTTTCCAGAAAATTTCATCTCTTCGATGCTCTCTCAATCTTGCTCAACTCTCTTGATTCTTTGGTTGTCTGAAGTCTTACCAATGTAGGCAAGAAGATTGAGTTGCTTAGAGGTCAAATCGAAGCAACTCAGTTGACATACCTAATATTTCAACTCCTCATATCTTTCTATATGTGAGGAGTTAATTAAAATTGAGGTGATATTCGTGATCTACACCATTTTCCTTTCAGATCATGTCTTCCTTTTTCATTTTTGATGAGGTGATGAATGGACCAGTCCGGCTAAGGTCGCTTGAGAAAACGACCGACGTGGTCCTGAGCCATTGGATTGATTTAAAATGTTTTAATCATGAGTGTGCGTTTTAATTACCAATTGTGTGGACGTTTGACTCAGGCGCACCATGGAACGCGCGCTGGTGGTCACTTGATCTGCCACCTCAATTAATGAGGGAGATCAAGTGGTCCACGTTTTTTCTGATTATTTGAATTTCATTTTAATTACTTTATTTTTATTAATTCATATTAATTTTAATATTGATCCAAAAAATATGAGAGTTTCACCAAAAAAATTCAAAAATTTTCCTCTTTCATATTCTGAATTTAAATTATTTTTTGGATCATTATTAATATTCTTCATGATTTAATTGATTTTTCATTTGTTTTTAATTGTTTAAAAATACCTTTAAGTCTTTTAAAAATCTGAAAATTTTTCTCCAATGTCCTTTGACTTTGTTTGACCTATGATAAATCTCATGGCCATTTATTTGGTGTTTTGATGAGGTTTTAGGAATTTGACAAACCATATTTATTTTAAATGCATTATTTTAGTATTTTTAATTGGAATAAATGCCAAATAATTTTTTTGACCAATTGTGATGACTTGTTTATGTTTGACTCTTGTTGTTGGGCCTTGATCAAGGTTGATTTGACTTTGTCAAATTAATATCATTGGATTTAGGGGATTGATGGAACGTACATTCCATATCCCAAAATGAATGAATGATATTAATTTGGTAAAAGTCCTCCTTTGATCAATTTGAGATTTCATCTATTCCCCTCCCTCTTCATCTCATTCCCCTTCTTTATGCATTCATCTCATTTGGCCTATGATATCTCAAAGTCCTAAAGCTAGTTGATTGAAAAATTAACATGAGTATGGATGAGATTAGGCTACACCTTTTGCATATTCTTTTTGTGTGTGGTATTTTTCATGAGCATATTTCATAACACTATGTCTCTAACATGTATTAACACCTAAATTCTATTGTCCGACCTCAAATAGTTGTGACTTCTACATAAGTCCAATTACAATTGCTTAACATAGCGCTAAATTTATGATATAAAAGGCATAGCATTCTAGTTAGTGAGATTGTAAGTCTCCCCTATTTCATGGTATTGTGTGGCCAGAAAAGTCAACTCCTGACATTTTGAGAGTGGAATCTCAAAATCCATGCCTAGGGGATCCTACATGTGAAATTTGATCAAGGTTGGATCATGGATTCATCATTTAATCAGGAATTGGAAAAGTTACTTAATTTGGAAATGGTTGACTTTCCATTTAGGGCAAGTTTTCATGATCGTTGCACTCACTTTAATCCCGTTTTGCATCAAGATAAAAGCTCCACTTGAAAACTTCTCTAACATGAAAGTTGTTCCTCTTGTTCCAAGCTTTCTAGAGATATAAAGTTTGCTCCATTTGGATTAGAATTGAGAAAGTTATGCTTAGTCAAAGTGAGACATTTTTTTTAGGACACTTAGAAAAATTTCTAAGTCCAAAATCCTCAAAATTTGTCAAGACTTCTTGGCCAGTTTTCTTGCACTTCAAGGCATTATTTGAAAATACTTTCTTCACAAAAATTGTACCTTGTCATTTCCTCTTTCACATTCTTTTGGAATCATATTATTTGGATCCATGGTTTGAGAGATACATTCATTTACAGTGGGTACCATGACTTGATTTTCTAGGCAGATTTTGGGTCTGGCTGGCCCAATCAGATTTTCTAAGCATGCTGCACAAACCAGTCACGTTTTTTTACCTCTTTTGGCCATGCATTGGACATCCATTCACTTAAGTTTGTCCCAAAATAACAACATTTTACACCTCACTTCACACTTTTATTCTTATGGATAAATCACTTATTAAAAAACCTATGAGAACACCTAATCCACCCTATTTAAGAAGCTGAAACCCTAACCCTAGAGGAGCATTGGAATTTCATGGCAAGGAGGCAAAGCTTCATCATATATCAAATTCCATTCCACTTCTATTCTCCATTATGTAATCATCTCTTCCATGACCATGTTTTGATATATCTACGCTTGCTTACCATGTTCATCACCATTAATCCTTCCATTTTCATATTTCTTTTTCTTATTTAAAATATTTTCTTCGTCCATAAAATTACCCAAAAATATTTTTCACTTTTCTTAACATTTTATTTAATTTTATATAATTTTTATTTTCGTATTTTTTTAATATTAATATTTTATTTTAATTATTTATTCTAAATGGTCCATTTTAACACACTTTTTTTATTGATTTTATTTTTATGACATAAAATTATTGTTAGCATTTGATTTTTGGGATGAAGGTTTACAATTGTCTCATGGTCAACCTGACATTTTCTTGGATTTTTATTTCACATTTTCAATTTATTTTGGATTTATTTTTGACCTAGTTTGGTTGGTTTACTTTTAATTTGACTTCTGTTTTATTTTAATTAATTCACGTACCAATTTTCATTATTTTTAAAAATATTTTTGGGGGATGATGATGTCCTGACCCCACCTCATTTAGTTTAACTTTTCATAATTTTCGTGATTAATTTACTATTTATTCTTGATTTATTTATAACCTAGTCTGATTAATTGACTTTTGGTTTGACCTCTGTTTTATTTTAGTTAATTTATGTACCAATTTTCGTTATTTTAAAAATATTTTTGGGGGATGATGATGTCCTGACCCCACCTTATTTATTTTAATTTTTCATAATTTTCTTGATTAATTTGCTATTTATTTGTTATTTTTTAAGTTGACTTGAATTTTTAGTTGACTTCTTTATGATCGATGTTTGACTTAGGGATTGCTTATGGCAATTGAAGAGATCTTTTGATCCTCCCTCGTTCATCTCATATGCCATGTATTAAAGGCCTTTTACCTTGATTTTATTTGGTCCTTACCTCATTTCTTGAATAAATTATTCAGTGGACCCTTCGTGTGTATATTTTCATCTGTTTGATTCATCTGTTATCTTTTATACTTGTTTCTCTCATTCATGCTTTCTATTGCTTGATTATTTAACATGTTCATACTCCTATGCATTGTTTAAATGCTCCATTATTTGATTCTTTGGTTTGATTATATATTGTTTATTTATCCGATCTGATTGATAATTGTTGCCTACTTGTATGATGTATGAGGCATATATTCTTATTGTTTGTTTGCCATGAACAATCCCCATTCATAACAAATGTACCCCTCTCCCATAAAGTGTATAATATTTATTTCTTTATTTCTTTAGTCACATGTTAATATAAGAATTAAAACGAACATCCAATAACCATTTCAAAATAAGATCAAAAGCTCGATCCAACGTTGAGTAATAATTTTCAAAACTTAACAGAACCAGCACGCATTCATCCATCCTCTTGTAAGTCGATTGCCTCAGGCATCACCATCTACCTGTAAGTCGATTGCCTCCGGCATCGCCATCTACCCTTATCCGTAACTCCTCTCCGCGCTCCATCCACCGACTTTTGTTCCGTTTAGGTAGCACCCATTAGGTAGAACCCTTTGTGTGATAACATAGGTAGAATTCTCTTATTCTTTGCATGCTAACATTAGGTAGATGTTCCCCTTTGTAAATCCCAACACATAGGTCCGTATTGCATGACAACTCTAGAGCAGAGCTTCCCCACTTTTAGACCTTCCGTGCGTCTTCGATCTTGTGGCATGTTAGTCCGTTCTATTGCAAAGAGGTAACTGCCTAAGACTCGATTCAGCGAGCTGCGACACCTACTGCTAGGACGTTGAACACACTGCCCACCCTCCTTTGACACAGCTGGTGTCCTCTTTTGTAAGTCCATGTTCAGATGGCAATCCTTAACCCCTAGTTAGCCGAACTATATTTTGCTCTGATTCTCATTCCAGATGAGATACGTAGGCATAAGACGCGACGTCTTACCGAGCACACTTCTCTTTAACCCATAGGTAGCCGAGCTACGAAGACTCTGATTCTCATACTCAGATGAGATACGTAGG
Organism: Lathyrus oleraceus; assembly: GCF_024323335.1. Classification (NCBI taxonomy): domain Eukaryota; kingdom Viridiplantae; phylum Streptophyta; class Magnoliopsida; order Fabales; family Fabaceae; genus Lathyrus; species Lathyrus oleraceus. Next base: position 64,980,812 of record NC_066579.1, on the reverse strand, counting down.
CAGTGGATGCGACATCCTTGCGAGTCATTTTCTTTTAACCTTCCTTTTAGTAAATAGTACTTTAGATATACCTACACCCTTTAGACTTGAACAACACTTATGAAAAGGGCTCCCTAGGAGTACCTAGGATGTTTTGGGTGCTTAAAACCTTCCCATTGCATAACCAACCCCCTTACCCAGATCTCTGACATTTTTACTAGTTTTTGATTCGATAAAACTTTTAGGTTTTTGTTCGCTTTCTAACCATTCCTTTGGATAAATAAAAGTGCGGTGGCGACTCGACTTGTATGGTTTACCTTGGATTTAGTCAATATCTCTAATGGTAACGAATACCCCGCTACAGAAAAGTGGCGACTCTGCTGGGGACTATCATTTGCCTAGTGGGTTTTGCCTACTTTTCATATTTGTTGTATTGTATGGTATATTGCTTTGTGACATATTTTTGTGCAATTTGGGATCACTGTATTGTATGTAATGATTGAATTGTTTGAATATTAATTCCTTGTATGCTTGGTGATCTTCGTGAGATGAGTTCTATACCCGAACTCGAGTGCACTTAGGATATGAGAATGGCATAATCTTGTTGACTTGTGTGGAGTTATCCCTTAGCAAGTTGACTTGCAAGCCCATTCACTTGGTGGAGGTTATGTTGGGATCAATAATGTCACACGAGTAGTCGTGGTTAGGCATTACTCTTTCCAATATATGCCTTAAAATCCAAGGACCTTAGTTTACCACGCCCATCTTGGCCTATTTTGATACGATTGTTACGCGATACTACACTCATAAGAGTCTTTCTTGAGAATATTTTTGGAATACGAGTAGTCATTTATCCGATAATATCTGAAAGATGGGATGATGACTATGGGGACCTCTTGTAGAACATGATTGTCAGGTTTAACCATAGTACACTCCCTTTGGGTGGTTCTTAACCAAGACTCCATGTTCGCGACTCGCATCAAACCCTTGATTCGTGGTTGATCCGTTCTTGTGTATCCTTAATATCAATGGAACTTGGGTGTTGATAAGGTGTAAACCATAATCCACCAAAATGGATGATTGATATTAAGGATGACTTGATCCATCCCATGACCTTTGTGTGGTGTGATTTGCTTGATCCTTGAGTGTGATTGTTGCATCCATGCATTCATGCATTCATACACATCCATATCATCAACAATGAGAAAATTTTCAAGGAACTTAAGAGGTCTATTTGCTGATATTCCAAATATGGTGTTTGATTCTGATGTACTTGCTGAACTTGATTCCGATGTTTCAGATGTTTGTACTTCAATAAATAAGATTTCTGAGTATGACTGTGACGTTGCAACTATCACAATTTTCTACCCGACCGCTCAGATCAGTGCGTCAGTAGCGCAACCGGTGCCACCAGTGCGACCGCATCAATCCACTATGACCATCACGACCCCTGGTCCTTTACCTTTCACCAGCGAAAGGGACATTTCTTGGCATTACGGGGGGGAGTGTGTACACACATGATCATGGAGTGGAGCAGCCACTGAAAGTAGAAGAGGTGCAGGATCAAAAGTCTGGATCTGGAGTTGAGTTAAAAGATCCCGCAGTGGACAATGTTGGTGGAATCGGGCGATTCACCAGAAGTGGTAGACTGTTCTCACGACCGGTTACCCAACCTGATAGTGATGATGCCGCGACGAAGGCCAAAGGCAAGCAAGTTGTGAATGAGGGTACCTCTGCACCACAGACTGGCTCTGAGCCTGCTTTTGCGAAGGATGTGGACGAACTTTTGAGAATTATAAAGAAAAGCGATTACAAGGTAGTCGATCAGTTGATTCAGACGCTGTCCAAGATATCTATTCTCTCACTCCTGCTGTGTTCGGAGGCACACAGGGAGGCACTCCTGAAGGTCCTTAATGCTGCATATGTGCCTCAGGAGATCTCATTTAACCAACTAGAAGGGATCGTTGCAAATGTTCATACAAGCAACGGGTCGGGTTTTACTGATTCTGACTTGACGCCAACTGGATGCGATCATAACAAGGCTTTGCATATTTCAATGGAATGCAAAGACACTGTGCTATCCCATGTTCTGGTGGATAGAGGTTCCTCTCTCAATGTGTTGCCCAAGAGAGCCCTGTCAAAGTTAGATGTAGAAGGTTTGATCTTGAAGCCTTCCGATCTTGTGGTGAGAGCCTTCGATGGGTCTAAGAGGTCGGTATTCGGAGAGGTAGAATTGCCAATTCATATTGGATCACAGACCTTCAACACCATCTTCTATGTGATGGATATCAGTCCTTCGTATAGCTGCTTGCTGGGTCGTCCTTGGATCCACAATGCTGGGGCAGTCTCCTCGACCTTGCATCAGAAGATCAAGTTCCCGGTCAACAGAAGAATTATCACTGTCTGTGGTGAGGAGGATATTCTGGTCAGTAACCTGTCTACATTCAAGTATGTAGAGGTAGAAGGTGAGATTCATGAGACCCTGTGTCAGGCCTTTAAGGCAGTTCAAGTCAAGGACGCAGCTCCAGTGGAAGAGGTTGAAGCAGGTGCATCTTTGTCGTCCTTCAAGCAGGCACATGCCTTGGTAAATTCAGGTGTTGCTCCCGGTTGGGGACGTCTGATGGATTTACCTGTAAAGGAAGACAAGTTTGGGATTGGGTATCAGCCGGCATTGACTTCTACAACTTCAACGCCTCAGTCTCGTCAAGGGCCGATTACTTTCTCCAGTGCTGGCATCATTCAGTACGGCCAGGTCTCTGCAATCAACAAAGAAGATGGGGATAGTGATTGTGACATTGACAACTGGGTGTGTTCAAGGGTCCCGGGTGATGTTCTCCGCAACTGGTCTTCTGAAGAGATTATCCAAGTCACTCTTCTTAAAGAGTAATTTTCTTTGTTTATTCATGCATATCCAAGTCTTACGTTCCACCGAGGGCGTGATGACTCATTGTAGGGTTCATCTATGTGGATACCTGCATTTTTTATCATAAATAAAGGACGTCTTTTTGCATTCAAATATTTTGTTCACTGTCTTTCTATTTTTGCAGTTTTCAAAAATCAAAAAAATATATATTTGGCAATGTTTTGTTTAGTTTTCACTCCTTGTTCACACTCATAAGCACATACCATCACTCATGCAGATGCACATCACCGGATCCTATTGATAACAATTCTGCTATGGCTCGCTTCGACTTTGAAAATCCAATCTTTCAAGCTGAAGAAGAGGGTGATGAAGACTGTGAACTCCCTGAAGAACTTGCCAGGTTGTTAAAACAGGAGGAAAGGGTCATTCAACCGCACCAAGAGTCTATTAAAGTGATTAATCTTGGCACTGAGGATGCTAAGAGAGAAATCAAGATAGGGGCTGCTTTGGAAGATAATGTGAAGAAGGGGTTGATTGAATTGCTGCAAGAGTATGTTGACATCTTTGCTTGGTCTTATCCGGACATGCTAGGGCTTGACACAGACATTGTGCTACACCGTTTGCCTCTCAAAGAGGATTGTCCTCCGGTCAAGCAGAAGCTCAGAAGAACAAGACCAGAGATGGCTGTCAAGATAAAGGAAGAAGTGCAAAAACAGTTGGATGCAGGGTTTCTAGCGGTTACAAATTATTCGCCATGGGTTGCGAATATTGTTCCAGTACCTAAAAAGGATGGAAAGGTACGGATGTGTGTTGACTACCGGGATCTGAACAAAGCTAGTCCTAAAGATGATTTCCCATTACCTCACATCGATGTTTTGGTGGATAACACGGCTTAGTTCTCGGTATTCTCCTTCATGGAGGTCTTTCCTGGCTATAATCAAATTAAGATGACACCAAAAGACATGGAGAAGACAACTTTCATAACCCCATGGGGCACCTTCTGCTACAAGGTGATGCCGTTTGGTCTAAAAAATGCTGGGGCAACATATCAACGAGCTATGGTAACTCTTTTCCATGATATGATTCATCATGAAATCGAGGTTTATGTGGATGATATGATTTCCAAATCTCAGACGGAAGAAGAACATCTGGTGAATTTGCAGAAACTGTTTGAGCGTTTGAGGAATTTCAAGCTGAGGCTTAATCCGAACAAGTGCACTTTCGGGGTGAGATCTGGAAAATTGCTGGGCTTTATTGTTAGTGAAAAAGGGATTGAGGTGGATCCGACCAAAGTGAAAGCGATACAAGAAATGCCTGAGCCAAGAACAGAAAAACAAGTCTGTGGTTTCTTAGGAAGGTTGAACTACATTGCAAGGTTCATCTCTCACCTAACAGCCACGTGTGAGCCAATATTCAAATTGTTGAGAAAAGATCAGGCCATCAGATGGATTGATGATTGCCAAAGGGCTTTCGAGAAGATAAAAGAGTATTTGCAGAATCCTCCAATCCTTATGCCTCCAATCCCAGGGAGACCGCTGATTATGTATTTGACAATACTTGATAATTCCATGGGTTGTGTTCTCGGTCAACACGACGAGACAGGTAGGAAAGAGCATGCCATCTACTACCTGATTAAAAAATTCACAAATTGCGAGTCGAGATACTCAATGCTTGAAAAGACATGTTGTGCACTTACATGGGCTGCTAAGCGATTGAGACAATACATGCTGACTCACACAACCTTACTGATCTCCAAAATGGATCCAGTCAAGTATATATTTGAGAAGCCATATCTCACCGGAAGGGTTTCTCGTTGGCAAATGGTACTGACAGTGTACGACATCCAATATACATCCCAAAAAGCCATCAAAGGGAGTATTCTGTCAGACTATCTTGCTCAGCAGCCGATTGATGATTATGAGCCGATGAAGTTTGATTTTCTGGATGAAGACATCATGTTCTTCAAGATGAAAGACTGTGAAGAGCCAGTTGTTGAGGAGGGACCTGATCCAGATGAAAAGTGGACTTTAATGTTTGATGGGGCCGTCAATGCCAAAGGAAGTGGAATTGGTGATGTCATTACCACTCCGAAAGGTGCCCACATGCCTTTCACCACTCGTCTGACTTTTGAATGCACCAATAATGAAGCTGAGTATGAGGCCTGTATCTTGGGTATTAAGCAAGCCATTGATTTGAGAATCAAGACTCTGGACATCTTCGGAGATTCAGCTCTAGTGATCAATCAAGTGAATGGTGATTGGAATACTCTCCAGCCTAATCTGGTCCCATACAGAGATTACATGAGAAAACTGTTGACTTTCTTCACAACAGTAAAGCTATATCATATACCTCGTGACGAGAACCAGATGGCAGATGCTCTTGCTACTCTATCCTCCATGATCAAGGTGATTCGGTGGAACCATGTTCCCAGGATTGATGTTATGCGCCTTGATAGGGCCACGTATGTGTTTACTGCTGAAGTGGTAGTTGATGACAAGCCCTGGTATCACGACATCAAGTGCTTTCTGAAGAATCAAGAGTACCCTGCAGGGGCATCCAACAATGATAGAAAAACTTTAAGAAGATTGGCAGGCAGTTTCTTCTTGAACAAAGACGATGTGCTGTATAAGAGGAACTTCGACATGGTTTTGCTCAGATGCGTGGATAGACACGGCGAACATGTTAATGTAGGAAGTTCATGAAGGATCCTTCGGTACTCATGCCGAAGGACATGCAATGGATAAGAAATTGTTGAGAGCAGGTTGTTACTGGATGACCATGGAATCTGATTGTTTCAAATATGCTCGGAAGTGTCATAAATGCCAGATTTATGCTGATAAGGTGCATGTGCCGCCAAATCCTTTAAATGTGATGTCTTCACCGTGGCCGTTTGCTATGTGGGGCATTGATATGATTGGAAAGATTGAGCTGACTGCTTCCGATGGGCATCGCTTCATCCTTGTTGCCATCGACTATTTCACCAAGTGGGTCGAAGCAGCGTCATTTGCGAAGGTCACCAGACATGTGGTTGCCCGATTCATTAAGAAAGAAATCATTTGTCGTTATGGGATTCCCGAAAGAATCATTACTGATAATGGTTCTAATCTCAATAACAAAATGATGAAGGAGTTGTGCAAGAACTTCAACATTCAACATCATAATTCTTCCCCTTATCGTCCTAAGATGAATGGTGCTGTTGAGGCAGAAAATAAGAACATAAAGAAGATTGTGCAGAAGATGGTCGTTACGTACAAAGATTGGCATGAGATGCTACCCTTCGCCTTGCATGGGTACCGTACTTCAGTACGCACATCGACTGGGGCAACCCCTTACTCCCTTGTGTATGGTATGGAAGCAGTCCTACCTGTTGAAGTGGAGATTCCTTCTCTAAGAGTCCTGCTGGATTTCAAGTTAGACGAAGCTGAATGGATTCAGACAAGGTTCAATGAGTTGAGTCTTATTGAAGAGAAGCGAATGGCAGCCATTTGCCATGGGCAGTTGTATCAGAGTCGGATGAAGAGAGCCTTTGATAAGAAAGTGCGTCCTCGATGGTTCCAAGTCGGAGATTTGGTGTTGAAAAGGATCCTTCCTCCTCAGGCAGATCATAGGGGCAAGTGGACTCCTAACTATGATGGACTGTATATTGTCACCAAGGTTTTTGATGGTGGAGCCTTAATGCTTGCAACTATGGATGGTGAAAACTTCACTTCCCCTGTGAACTCGGACGCAGTTAAAAAATACTTCGCATAAAATAGACCCGCTGGATGATAAAAAGAATAGTCCAGGCAAAAAAATGGGCATCCCGGCGAACCAAGAAAATGAAAAAGGTTCGGGCAAAAGTTAGGGATTAAAAAATGAAAAGATTGTACACCCGGTAAGTTAAAAACCTGAAAGGGCAACTTAGGCAAAAATGGGTATCCCGGTGGATTAAAAAGCCGAAAGGGCGATCCAGGCAAAAGTTAGGGATTAAGCGAATGGCTGCGTTCTGAGTAGTTCTGAATCTCATCTCGTGTCGATAACTGGAAACTTTTGAAGGATAGGAAACAATCCAATCACCCTTTTCAGAAAGCTGATCATCTGGAGGATCTTGAAGACGAGCGAGTCATAGCAGAATTGGAACCCGATAGAAATCCATTTCACATTGCCATTAGATCAATTTCTATTTTTATCTTGTGTGCAATTACCTCTTTCCAGGGATTGCTTCCTGATGTAAATGCCTATTCAGAGGTCATTCAATCAATAAAATCATGTTATTCAGTATATCTCTGAGTTCTTTTTCATTTTACTGTTTTGTTTGCAAAAATGACGTCCGAATTTTTAATAAACATTGCATCATGAAACATAAGAGCTTTACAGGTACATGCTTAATAAACATTTAAAATTGCTGTAAATTTTAAGTGCTTTGGATCATCTATTCAGAACAGGTACACTCGGCGCATTTCCTTAAGGTTCTCAGCAGATGATCGCGAGTGTTTTTCTTCAATAGTGGTATTTGGTATCGTATCCCTGCAAAGTTGGTTCAAGCGTTGGATTCTTCAATCCCCAGCAGGTTCTCACTACGATACTTCCCCAAGCATGTGTTTCAGATTATGCATTCACCAGTAGAGTCGACAGTGTCAGACTGTATATCCCCAGCGGAGTTGACAATGTCAGACTGTACTCTCCCCAGTAGAGTCGACAGTGCCAGATTGTATCTTCCCCAGCAGAAGCGGCTGCTCCTCAGAGTTCGATGCCAGATCGATGAACTCGACGCTAGACCCATGGCCTTTTTCCTTGAAGCATAATCTCGGTACCGTATCGGTGTTTGCTTCCCCTGCTGAATCGTCTCTCGCAGATCATGGTTGCCAGAACCACTGTCGTTTTCCTCAGCAACAAGCTTTCAGTGCCATTCTCTCCCCAGTCAGAGTCTCGGTATTTTGTTATTGCCAAAACACCGTGTGGCGGGTCATTTCCCCACAGAGTTCATTGTGCTGTATATCTCCAACAGCATTGCCAGGGTCCAGAAGATTTTGATCATTTCCCCAACAGAATTCCTTGCCTCGGCTTGGCGTTCTCTCTAACCTATCATTCCGCATCCCTGCATATAGAATCATATTGCATTGCATCCTCCCAAATCGCGTAGCATTTCCATTTTCATGGAGCATTATGCCATTGAAAAATTCAAACATACGCATGTAAAGCATAAGACATTTTTGGTATCCCAAGTGATAAGCTAGAAGTTTTGTTTCCAGTACTCAGACTGAAGTTTGTTCATGACTTATCTTTATTATTCCCAGCCGGGGTCGTTGGCCCGCGCGCCGCCTCAATTATCATTTTCCCTATTTATGTCGATCTTGACAGGCATGAAAGTTTCCGATATTCAGACCGAAGTGGCATTCAGGCCAATTTCCGGTATTCAGACCGAAGTGGCATTCAGGCTAATTTCCGGTATTCAGACCGAAGTGGCGTTTAGGCCAGTTTTCCGATGTTCAGATCGAAGAAGTTTCCGACGTCCAGGTCAACGCAACTTGTGGCATTCTGGCCAGTTTTCCGGTATTTAGACAGAAGTGGGATTCAGGCCTATTTTCCGATGTTCAGATCGAAGAAGTTTCCGACGTTCAGGTCGACGCAACTTGTGGCATTCAAGCCAGTTTTCCGGTATTCAGACCGAAGTGACATTCATGCCAGTTTTCCGATGTTCAGATCAAAGAAGTTTCCGACGTTCAGGTCGACGCAACTTGTGGCATTCAGGCCAATTTCCCGGTATCCAGACCGAAGTGGCATTCAGGCCAGTTTTCCGGTGTTCAGACCGATGTTTGATAATCTAGTATCTTCCGATGCTCAGATCGAAGTCATTTCCAGTATTCAGGTTGATGAGCGGCATTCAGATGGTTATTTCTGTGTTACCATTTATTTTGGTGTTTAGGCTAACATTCCTTGTTTCGGTGTTCAGACCGACTCTCACCGTACCAGACGGATTCTTCTTCAAGACCACCTCTCGGCCGATTCTGACAGGCATTGTTACTTCATTTTTTCACTTCATTGTAAATTTTCAGGCTTTTATCGTATTCAATCACTTGATACCTCAAAAGTGTGAAAATCGTTGCTATCTTCCTTTCGGGTTTCTAGTTGATTGATAGGGGCAGCTGTAATACCCCAAAATTTACCCTCAATTTTTCCTGGAAGCATGGGATTATGTTTTACACTTCATTAGCATCATATTAGGTCATACTCATTGCATACTGCATTAGTGACATGGAGATCAGGTTTTGATCGATCACTCCTTAACAGAAGGAGCCCACACAAAGCAAGATTGAGAATTGGACTTCATTTTCTAAGTATACAAGTCTCAAGTGTCTCAGGGGGGTCCAAGTATCTTATTATGGTCCTCAGTTCATCAGTGGAGGATTCAAAGCTATCAGAGTGTTCATCTGGATTTAATCAGAAATTAGGGTTTCATGGCTACCTGCAATAGGTAATGTTTGGTTGGAAGTAGAGGAGCTCATACATGTCATGATTAAAGAGGCATCTTGGCCTAGGAAGATTCACAATTATCTCAGAAAGATCCATTGGCAATCAGTGCAATCAGTTCATGATCATTTTTCCCTAAAACTAGGGTTTGGTATAAAATCAGTTTATTTCCGATTCTTTGGGTGAAACTCTTTTCCATGGCCTCCATATGTCCACAAGGGTCTACATACAAAAAATCAACTCTTTATTTGAGCTAGAAGTGCTTCAATTGATCAATGGAATCGGGAATCAGGCAGTTTGGGAAAAGTCAACTGTGGGGCCAGAAAAGTCAACTCCTGACATTTTGAGAGTGGAATCTCAAAATCCATGCCTAGGGGATCCTACATGTGAAATTTGATCAAGGTTGGATCATGGATTCATCATTTAATCAGGAATTGGAGAAGTTACTTAATTTGGAAATGGTCGACTTTCCATATAGGGCAAGTTTTCATGATCGTTGCACTCACTTTAATCCCGTTTTTCATCAAGATAAAAGCTCCATTTGAAAACTTCTCCAACATTAAAGTTGTTCCTCTTGTTCCAAGCTTTCTAGAGATATAAAGTTTGCTCCATTTGGATTAGAATTGAGAAAGTTATGCTTAGTCAAAATGAGACATTTTTTTTAGGACACTTAGAAAAATTTCTAAGTCCAAAATCCTCAAAATTTGTCAAGACTTCTTGGCCAGTTTTCTTGCACTTCAAGGCATTATTTGAAAATACTTTCTTCATAATAATTATACCTTTCCATGTCCTCTTTCATATCCTTTTGGAATCATCTCATTTGGACCCATGGTTTGAGAGATACATTCATTTAAAGTGGGTACCATGACTTAATTTTCTAGGCAGATTTTGGGCCTGGCTGGCCCAATCAGATTTTCTAAGCATGCTGCACAAACCAGTCACGATTTTTTTACCTCTTTTGGTCATGCATTGGACGTCCATTCACTTAATTTTGGCCCAAAATAACAACATTTTACACCTCACTTCACACTTTTATTCTTATGGATAAATCACTTATTAAAAAACCCATGAGAACACCTAATCCACCCTATTTAAGAAGCTGAAACCCTAACCCTAAAGGAGCATTGGAATTTCGTGGCAAGGAGGCAAAGCTTCATTACATATCAGATTCCATTCCACTTCTATTCTCCATTAGGTAATCATCTCTTCCATGGCCATGTTTTGATATCTCTACGCTTGCTTACGATGTTCATCACCATTAATCCTTCCATTTTCATATTTCTTTTTCTTATTTAAAATATTTTCTTCGTCCATAAAATTACCCAAGAATATTTTTCACTTTTCTTAAAGTTTTATTTAATTTTATATAATTTTTATTTTCGTATTTTTTTAATATTAATATTTTATTTTAATTATTTATTCTAAATGGTCCATTTTAACACACTTTTTTTATTGAATTTATTTTTATGACTTAAAATTATTGTTAGCATTTGATTTTTGGGATGAAGGTTTACCACTGTCTCATGGTCAACCTGTCCTTTTCTTGGAATTTTATTTCACAGTTTCAATTTATTTTGGATTTATTTTTGACCTAGTTTGGTTGGTTGAATTTTAATTTGACTTCTGATTTATTTTAATTAATTCACGTACCAATTTTAATTATTTTTAAAAGTATTTTTGGGGATGATGATGTCCTGACCCCACCTCATTTAGTTTAATTTGTCATAATTTTCTTGATTAATTTACTATTCATTCTTGATTTATTTCTAACCTAGTCTGATTAATTGACTTTTGGTTTGACCTCTGTTTTATTTTAATTAATTTATGTACCAATTTTCGTAATTTTAAAAATCTTTTTGGAGGATGATGATTTCCTGACCCCACCTTATTTATTTTAATTTTTCATAATTTTCTTGATTAATTTGCTATTTATTTGTTATTTTTTAAGTTGACTTGAATTTGTAGTTGACTTCTTTATGATCGATGTTTGACTTAGGGATTGTTTATGGCAATTGAAGAGATCTTTTGATCCTCCCTCGTTCATCTCATATGCCATGTATTAGAGGCCTTTTACCTTGATTTTAATTGGTCCTTACCTCATTTCCTGATTAAATTATTCAGTGGACCCTTCGTGTGTATATTTTCATCTGTTTGATTCATCTGTTATCTTTTATACTTGTTTCTCTCATTCATGCTTTCTATTGCTTGATTATTTAACATGTTCATACTCCCATGCATTGTTTAAATGCTCCATTATTTGATTCTTTGGTTTGATTATATATTGTTTATTTATACGATCTGATTGATAACTATTGCCTACTTGTATGATGTATGAGGCATATATTCTTATTGTTTGTTTGCCATGAACAATCCCCATTCATAACAAATGTACCCCTCTCCCATAAAGTGTATAATACTTATTTCTTTATTTCTTTAGTCACATGTTAATACAAGAATTAAAACGAACATCCGATAACCATTTCAAAATAAGATCAAAAGCTCGATCCAACGTCGAGTAATCATTTTCAAAACTTAACAGAACCAACACACATTCATCCATCCTCTTGTAAGTCGATTGCCTCAGGCATCGCCATTTACCTGTAAGTCGATTGCCTCCGGCATCGCCATCTACCCTTATCCGTAACTCCTCTCCGCGCTCCATCCACCGACTTTTGTTCCGTTTAGGTAGCACCCATTAGGTAGAACCCTTTGTATGATAACATAGGTAGAATTCTCTTATTCTTTGCATACTAACATTAGGTAGATGTTCCCCTTTGTAAATCCCAACACATAGGTCCGTATTGCATGACAACTCTAGAGCAGAACTTCCCCACTTTTAGACCTTCCGTGCGTCTTCGATCTTGTGGCATGTCAGTCCGTTCTACTGCAAAGAGGTAACCGCCTAAGACTCGATTCAGCGAGCTGCGACACCTACTGCTAGGACGTTAAACACACTGCCCACCCTCCTTTGACACAACTAGTGTCCTCTTTTGTAAGTCCATGTTCAGATGGCAATCCTTAACCCCTAGTTAGCCGAACTACGTTTTGCTCTAATTCTCATTCCAGATGAGATACGTAGGCATAAGATGCGACGTCTTACCGAGCACACTTCTCTTTAACCCATAGGTAGCTGAGCTACGAAGACTCTGATTCTCATACTCAGATGAGATACGTAGGAAGTGGATGCGACATCCTTGCGAGTCATTTTCTTTTAACCTTCCTTTTAGTAAATAGTACTTTAGATATACCTACACCCTTTAGACTTGAACAACACTTATGAAAAGGGCTCCCTAGGAGTACCTAGGATGTTTTGGGTGCTTAAAACCATCCCATTGCATAACCAACCCCCTTACCCAGATCTCTGACATTTTTACTAGTTTTTGATTCGATAAAACTTTTAGGTTTTTATTCGCTTTCTAACCATTCCTTTGGATAAATAGAAGTGCGGTGGCGACTCGACTTGTATGGTTTACCTTGGATTTAGTCAATATCTCTAATGGTAACGAATACCCCGCTACACATAATAACAACAAAAACCCTAAAAAACTTTGGTGTGGACTGTTGGCATGATCTTGGACAAATGGACTTAGAACTTAGGCAACATTCCTATGCTAAAGGACTTGGCCAATGCCAACTTATTGAGAAACCAAGTGCATGCAATTTGAAACTTCATCTGATACATCATTCAAGATATCTCTAAGTTCATCTCCAACATGATCATTGTGAAGCTGTTATTTTGAACCTGTGACTTGTGGAATTCATCTGTTACATGAGCTACCTTGAAGAAGATCATGGAACGGATAAGCTTGGATGTGGTCATCTTTATTTGATGCCTTGCTCTTCAAGATAATATATTTGTGCATTTGTGTGTTGCTTGATTCTAAATGTCCATGGGAATTCTGGGTTTCTATTGACATTCTTGTCTATTGGATTGCTACCCATTTGGTCAGATCTTTTCAACTCTAAACTTTTACTTTTGTACATAGGATTAGTCTCTTCATCTTCTCACCATTTCTTTAATTTCAAAATCTCTCCCTCCTTTTTCAAAATCTTCTTTGATTGAACTTATTTTGTTCTAAACTTTGACAACTTTGCAAAAAGATAGAAACTTTGGCCTTATGCCATTGCATTTTCAAACTTTTTTTCTTAAATCAAACTTGTAAATAAACTTAACTATACTTGACTTAAACTTTCAAAAAGGCAAAAAGAACTAACTCATTCAAACCATTTTTAGGCCTTTGTGCCTTTCAAACTTAATTTTTTGTTAAAAGCAATGCATCTACTTTGGAATTTGTATCACGAACTACGAGGTTTTGATCCCTCATTTTTATGTTGGTACGTAGGCACAAGACCGAAGGTCTTGCCAAACACAAAAATATAATTAATGAATTCTTTTCTCATCCCCCCATTCTATTTGTTTGTAAACATCATTTTTGTACCAAATACATATGCACACAAAAAGGGCTCCCTAGGAGTACCTAGGATACTTTGGGTGCTAACACCTTCCCACTGTGTAACCAACCCCCTTACCTATAATCTCTGACATTTTATTAGTTTTGATTTGAAAACTTCTTACTTTTGGGTTTTGTTCTTACTTTTTTCAATTTTCCCTTGGAAACAATAAAAGCGCGGTGGCGACTCTTGTTATTTGATCTCTAGCTTATCCATAGCTTGATGATCATGAATTTACCGCTACAAGAGGAAGTAAAAACAGAGAGTGTAGGGGTTTATGATTTTTCCAAAGGGTTATGCAATGATAATTATGATGATGGTTAAATAGGTATTAGGTTTGGATTAAAGTAGGGTTGGATTTAGGTCTGGATTTAGTTATGGTTAGGTTTAGAGTTGGTTAGAATGAACTCACTAAGTTAACTCCAAACTCAGTTATTTAGGGAGTTAGTTAATGAATCCAAATTAGTTGCTTATCTTAGTGAGTGTTAAATTGAATTATGTTTTTGACTGGCCATTGCAGGTTGTATTAGAATTAGGATTAAGTGGAATTGGGTTAACATGAGTGATGACCTGCTGAGCAGGTTTACCTCTTAATACCATCTTGATTAATGAATTGGTTTAGGCTGTGTTATGTTAGTTTGAACTGTTATGAATTGCTTGGTTTTAGACTCCAGGTCAAAGCATGTTGCCATGTGTTCATGCCTCTTTTGCATTGCACTATTGGTGTAAGGCATTGACTTTAATTTGAAATGAATTTGAAGCCAATTTGCAAGTGAATTTGAAGTTGAATTTAGAATGAACTTGTTAGGCGGTGAGTTATCCATATTTTGACTTAATTTCCATTGCAGTCATAGCTTCAATGTGTTAAACCATGTCAATTTTGAGTCAATTTTGTTGTTGGCATTGATCTGATTATGCTTTGCCTTGTTTTCTTGCATATTAGTTTAGGTCATGTGCCACTGCCATTGTAGGGTTTGTAACAAGTGGTTTGTGGCATGCATATGAATCATGGCTTTGTTTTGGCAATGCAAGGATCCTGTAGGTCTGACTTGGATTTGAGACAAGTTTGTGGTTGTGTGGGTATATGAATTGTTAGATTTGAACTTGTGCACATTAGTCCTGGAAGGCAGGGTCTTTTGTTGTGTAAATTATTTCACATTGTCTTGTTGCAAGTTGGATCAAAGTTCATGAACTTCCTCCAATCCACAACTTGGTTTGCTGCAGAATTTTATTCGGTACATGCTTATGTTCTGTCGCAGGTCTGGTAATGTTCTTTTTCCATGTCTTTGTGTCCACCATAGTGCAGATGGAACGGCTGCAGGCCAGATCACCATGACTGATGTGTTACTGTGACTTTGTTACAAACTCTGCAGGTTGATGCAGGGAATTGCTCAAAAGAGTTGCAAGGAAAAGCCTGGTGTACCATGAATTCATGAGTTTTTTTACAGGTCAACTGGTTTTTGCATGGTGAGTCCATGTTTTCTAGTAGTTGGCATATTTTATGGAAGATTGTTATGATGTGGTGCAGGTCTTGTTAGCTACAACTTATATCATTCTGCTGTGCTGTGAAGTCCTGCTAGGCATTCTGCAAGTGATTCAACTTGGTTCTTTATAGGATCATTTAATTTTGGGTTTATGTTGTAGCTTTTGGCATGATCTAGTGTGTTGGCTGCAAGATGAAGGATGCTAGGCATGGTGTAGCAGGTCCTGAGCTGTTATGAATTTTCTCTACAGGATTCCATAACTCTGCTGCAGGAAATCACATTCTAACTTGGATAGGTTATGGAGATGTAATATCTAGGCCATCTGATTTGATTAGAACCAAATGCCATATAGCTTGGATAAAGGTATCTCAACTTAACCATTAGCTCATCTTTTCTTGGATGATGTAGTATTATGTGATGCATCATTGGTCTGATTTTGTTTGAAGCTCATAACAATGTGCTAATTTATATGGTTATGATATTTGCTGGTTTTGTAGGCTTGGTGGGCATGATTGGGAACAAGGACAATGTTACTTGTAAATGAAGAAACATGGCATAAGAAAAACAACATGAGCTTTAGATGATGAATCAAGGCAGGGTGGATTAAATTAGATCTTAGGTGACCAAAAAGAGATGAGTTGACTTTGGTCAAAGTTGACCAAAAAGTCAACTATTGACCAAAGTCAACACTTGGTCAAAGTTGCTAAAATTTGTAATTTTTCATGTAATGATCAATGTTATGGATTGTAAATGGTTTGTAATGGATTGGATGGAAGTTAGATGGTTTTTAAATTGGTTTCCAAATTGGTTTTTATACATGTATATGCTTGAATTATAATTGAAATGAACATGGACATGACTTGTAAATGGAATGATCATATTAACATGGTTTACGAACAAGGCTATGACTTGATGAATAAGGCCAAGGATTAAATGAAACACTAACCATGAATCAATAGACATAACCTCCACTTGGATTGTAATACAATAGGTTTTAGTGGTTTGGATAGACAATGTCATGAATGTACCAACAATTTATGGATAAAACAACAAGGCACTGAGATTAAGATGAATTGGATTCAAGACCAATGACCAGATGAAAGAAAACCAAGAGTAGACCATGTACTTGAGATGATTAGATGAAATGACATGCATGGAGAAAATAATGGAAGTTATGGGACCATAGGCTTGAGCCAAGACAAAAGGTTATGGGGGACATGGATCAAGCAAAGGAACCCAACATGCCAAGGATAAAGAAATGGATGAAACTAGGGTTTGAGGATATCTAGATGAAAAGTTAAGCAACAAATCCTATCAAGACCATAACCTTCTTGGTTAGGGTTTCCATGAGGCCTACCCTTCAAACAAGCCCTTTGAATCAAGCCAGATGCTCCACAAACAAGTCCTCCAATGTATGAGCACTCACTAGGGTCTTGGTAGCCAAGACAAAGCCCAGAGAAGCTTCATAGCATCCCACAATGATATCATCAAGAACTAGGGTTTTAAATACCCCTGAGGATTTCTTAGATAACACCTTGTTGAATCCATACCTCCACCATCAAGCAATTAGGGTTTCACATACCTATGCTTTGATGGATAGCCAAGCCATGCTTTTGAAGTTGTTGCACACACAAACCCTAGCTTCACAAGTCAAGGGTTCTGAATCTATGGTGATCCACTAATGGATGAATGATGCATATGAATGATTGTTAATGTATGCAAATGATCCCCAATTCAAGTGGTTGGATGGAAAGATGAAAAAGTGGAGGGTAAATTTCGGGGTACAACAACTGCCCCTATTTAATCTTCTTGAACCTGAATACAAGAATTACAGAAGCTTTTTAGATATTCAAGGAAGAAGAGGATTAAATAATAACCTATCCAAAATTTTGCCCATCGAGAGTGAAGGTAATGTAATGAGAGTTTTGTGGTTTACCAAGCAAAGGTTGGGCTTTGGGTTTGTCAATTAAACTGGACTTTTGACTTTTCTCATTTGCCGGTTTCATGTTATGCTTTATGAATGATATGTATGAGTGAAACGACGTGGTTTATGCATGATAATGATTTATGCAATGGTTAAGCCAAACGCTCATACAATGGGCGGTGGGAATTTTAGGCTAGGATAAGGTCATCTAGACATGATTCGTTGAAACCTACTTCAAGCTAAACTGTTGTAGCAACACCTCTGGATTATGTATGAAACATGGAGAGAGCTTGTACATGCGTCACTCGTCTCTGCCCAAGTATACTGGATATCTGAACCAACAACCCCAGTTAAAATTATGGAGTATCTCAAATTGGCTTACCCTAGTGTCTTGAAATTGTATTCTCTTAATTAGTCATCTTGGGAATGATTGATTTCTTGTGCTCTTGGGGTGTCCTACCCCAATATGAGCTTTGAAATAAACTTTTCCCCTATCTGAATGATTCAGAGAGTTTTATAGAATCTTGACGTGGTTGCCCCAGATTGACTGACTCTTGAAGAGATCTGGGCTATGGGATATCAGGAATTTAATCAACCTTCCCAATATGTAAGCTTCCTTGATGTCAAACAATTGTTTGAGTGTAAAATGCTCATTTTAAAAATGATAATTGAAATGTCATGCTCATGCAAGTTTTGAAACCAAAGTGTGTTCACTAAGATTATGACATCTAGTGAATGAATCACTGATTAGAATGCCATATCAGTATCAACACAGATGATAAGCAAATCTTTAAGAGTAGGCTTAACACAATCTTACCATAATATGCTTTCGAAATAATCCCTGCTTCAATTATGTATTTTGAGGGTTGTAACATGGTCTAGTTCACGGTTTTAGAAAGAAAGGATATAAGGCTCAAAACTTATTCTAACCCACCTATTCTCCATGGTGTTCTCCAGTCCTACATTCAATTAGCTTAAAACAAGCGTTCATCTTTCAGAAAAGGATTTGGAGTAATAACAATGATGGTTAAGGAACCCATGAGAATTTGGAGCGATAGTCACTCGCCTTTTTATTTTGTTTGTAGTCACAAGGATTTTCTTTTAGTAAGGATTTTGATATTGATCCTCTTATTCTTTTGTTTCGTTTACCCTTATTTTTGCCTATGCTAATCCTTTACGCCTACAGCTCACCGGAATGCCCTAACTTTTGCCTAAGTCAATCTTGTTTTCAATCTTTTGACTTAGAGGGCTTTTCATTTGCTTTTGAGTTTTTTCCATCTCCTTTCATTTGAGCAAATCCTGTGATATTTTGCGTATTTGATTTATTGCAAGTTCGTGAGTATCTCATTCCTTTTGTTGGTAAGGGATAACCATTATGGATTTATGATTCCATCCTCTTGAGAGGGATATTGTATGATTGACCACTTGATAGCATATTCTCCTTTTGACATTGGAATTCAAGTTAAAACTAACTAAAGACTACCTGTAGCGGTAAATTCATGACCATTAAGCCATGGATAAACTTAACGTCAATAAAACTATAGTCGCCACCGCGCTTTTATTATTTCCAAAGGAAAAGGGAAAAGTAAGAACAAAACCCAAAGATAAGAAGTTTTCAAATCAAAAGTAAAAAAATGCCAGAGATTACAGGTAAGGGGGTTAGTTACACAGAGAGAATGTGTTAGCACCCAAAGTGTCCTAGGTACTCCTTGGGAGCCCTTTTTTATGTGTGTATGTGTTTTTGGTATAAAAGGTGTTTGAAGCAAATAGAGTGTGGGGATGAGAAAAGAATTTATTAATTATATTTTTGTGTTTGACAAGACCTTCGTACTTGTGCCTACTGTCGCACCTCGAAAAAATGCGATCCCTCGCGAAGGTCGCGTAAAAAAATAGTTTGAACAAAGTCGCCACCAAAATTTATTTATTCCAATGAAGGAATAAGAAAATATCGATAAAACCATTAGAAAAAATAGAATAATGGTCGTCACAACCATATTCGGGTTCGGGAGTCGATTACGCAAGGGGAAGGTATTAACACCCCTCCCGTCCATTGTACTCAACGGGAACCTTTCAGTCTAATTTGCTATTTGAATGTTAGTTGACTGTTATTTGCTTTCTTCGAGTAATTAGAATTGATAATAGAGATGGATGAAAACCTCATAAGGGAAAGAGGCTGTTTTTTATTAGTGTGCTCGCGAATATACAACAATCTCCTGCCTTCGTATCCTTATGGTGCAATAAGGAAATCAGAGCATTTATAGTTCGACGACTACGATTGGTTGGTATTTTTTAATGAATGATTATGTAGATCACATTCTAAAGGCTAAACACTGGCTTGTCTACTCTAGGCAGAGGCTTAAGCATTGGTTTATTGTGCGCATTAGAAAGGATTAACAGTGTTCTTTTTTTTAGAAGAGTTTTGGTCACGCTGGGGTGATAGGTTGAACTGATATGTCAGGTGTTTTGTTTGGTTGGTTTCGATCGCACAGGGGCGAGGAATTAGATTTGATTTGTTTGAGATGTTTTGAAGAACGAAGAAAAATTGAGCAATGTGATGCACACCAATGGTTCAATTCTTTCGGGGAACAGTAAGGCGACCGCCTTCTATTCCTTTTTCGTTTGAATTATCTTTGAAAGTTTGTTTGCGGATGTTGAATATGCACGGTGGTGAGGCGTGCACCTCCCACTTGCTTATTCAAGGAATAATGAGGCGTGCACCACCTATTCCTTTATCCAAATTTATTTAATGTGTTTTGACCGGAAGTCGATAATTTGATCAATATGGCGAACGCCAATCATTCAAATAATCGAGAGTTGGTGAGGCGAACGCCTCCCATCTTTTATCAATCCGAAATTTAATTATAAAAATAAGATCTTTAGGTATTATAATTGGTTTGAAAAATAATTTAAGTTTGTAAGACTGCGACTTCAATTGGATGACAAGAATTCGAACAATATGGCGTACGCCAATCATTTGAGTACTCGGGAGATATCAAAGCGAACGCCCCTTATACTCTTTTTCATCCTAAGTTTGGACTATAAAAATAAAGGTTTTAGAAATCATGGTTGATTTGGAGAAATAATTTTGAATTTGTACGATTTAGGTTTTAATCGGATGATAAGAATCCGAACAATATGGCATGTGCCAATCATTCGAATTCTTGAGAGATAGTGAAGTGAACGCCTCTTATACAATTTTTCATGCGAAGTTTATTTTTTTTTTAAAGAAGGTCTACACACCTCAGATAAATGGAGAAGAAATATCAGTTTTGATTGAGAGTTTATCGCGTTAGTTTGAAAATGACTTGTGAAATAATTTGACTTGGTTTTAAAAATGTTTGAAGATTATTGAATCAACGGTGAAAAAAAGATTTGTTTATTTAAATGTGAATAAAATTAATAACAAGAAAAGTCATCATCAATATTTAACAATGAATCAAACTAGTAATTATAAGAACATATCAAATACATATGATTTATGAGAAAGGGGGCAAGCAGACATATAAGGGGTATGGTGAGGAGGCAAAATCAGCTTTTAGTCCCAACCCATTAACAAAATACGATTTAAACCATAACATCTTAAACAATAAATAAAAATTGAAAGAGGAAATAAAGTGGGACAACCAAATAATTAAATAACAGTAAATATACCAAATAATAGTAAGAGTCACGTTTGAGTCTGGCTTGCTCAACATGAAATAAAGCAGATCAATAACAACAGTAACTTCACCAAATAGAATGATGTAAAAAACCAAACAGAATCTTAAAACACACAAATGCATCAATTAGCCCATTAATTCAAGAAAACAAACATACTCAATATTTTTCAAAGTAGAATGATGTAAAAAACCAAACAGAATCTTAAAACACACATTAAAGCAACAAGCAGTAGATGAATTGAACATGAAAACTCATAACAGGACGTAACGGAAAAGTGAAGTCATCGGATCGAAAATGTTACCGAACCAAAACACAATTGTAGTCGGAAGTTTGTGGCGCTTAAATGATGTTGAAACCAAGATGGTATTGCCGAGTTACTGTAATAAAGTGGTCCGTTGAAGTTGCAGACTTGTTGTGTCTGAGTTCGCGCTGAAAACAATACCGGAGTTGCCGTCTTGTGCTGCTCAAATGGAAACCGAGTTGTTGTGTTGTATTGGAATCTTTGAGTTGTTTTGTCGGTGACAGATTTACTGTGTTAGTTTGAAGATGAAAAGGAAAGTGGCTCCGGTTGTTGCTTTATGGTGAGGGATGGTTCTCCGTCCGGCTTTTAAGAGTGAAGTCATGGAAGCCAAATTCAGGAGACGGAGAATGAAGGTGGTATTGGGGTCGTGTACATGGAAGAGGTGATTTATTCCATGGCGGTGATAAGGGTGAGGTTTAAGGGTTGTTGGCGGAGTTTGAAGTTGGTGAAGGCGGAAACAAAAGTGTGTTTGGATACCAAATGGGTGGCTCGCGGTTCAGAGGGAGAATGACGGTGGACGATGTGGACAGGGGTGGAAGAACATAGGTTGCATTTAGGGGGGTTGTATGGTGGAGATGGATCAGAGGGAGGGTGAAGGTTGTTGTGTATGGCGAAGGACAAATTTGACGATTGAACAGGTGAAAAAGGGTTGTGGTGGTCGTGATTTTTTAACAGAAACGCGGGCGGAAGTGGAGGTCAATGAAGACAAACCGGCGGAGGACGTGTGATGAAGATGAACCGGCGGTTGTCGTTGTGGTTGTGGGTTAAACGACGGAAGAGGCGGATGGAATGAGAAGAGGAGAAAGTTTATGGTGGCTGAGGAGAAGGAAAAAGGGTTATCGTCGGTGAGGCGTGAAGGCGGTTTGAGGAACAGTTCGTGAATTCGTTGGTGAGGATGATGAATAGTGAGAGTCCCCACTTTCGTTTTTTTTCTTTCAGGGAGAGGTTATGAGTGGCCCCGGAGGTGAATAGTGTAGGCGAGGTATGATAGGCAATTTGTTTTTGAGGAAGGAGAGTGACTGTTGGGTCCCTCTTTCTTTTCCTTCTCTTTTTTTTTTTGTTTTTTAGCGAGAAAGATGACGCATGGAGGATAAGTGTACTGGCTTCATTTCCACGCCAACTGTCCCCACATTTTGTTTTTAAAAAACATCCTCTCCATGAGCTGTCCGCCATTCCAACTTATAGTGAAGTGGGACACGTATTGAATGGGATTTGAAGAAAACCCCTTTTTTATTATCCTGATTTTCGTTGCTTTAATCTAAATAACTATTATTCTTGCTCAATTTTTATGGGATATTTGAAAGGGATGTGGATCGCTAACACTGATCATTGATTAACCGTGATCTGACGATCACGGTTAATTCAAAGAAACACGCCAAGAAGCGCAAGAAATTAAAATGCCTATAATGCCCTTTTAGATGTTTTAATCGATTTAAAACAATTTAAACCAATTAAATCAAATAAAAATTCATAACTTTTAAAATGAATATGATAAAAATAAAATGAAAACATGGATACTCCTATTTAAATTTTCTGAATATTTTGGTGAAAGAAAAAAATTAAAACGACTAGAAATGAATAAAAGTCGGGCAAAAATTTACCCTAAAAATTAAATCGGTCACATTAAAATGATCAGCACAAAATATACTTATTGAAAAAATACAACGTTTCTTTTAATCTTGAAATAAATTTTCACTAGTTAAAAGGCTCAGGCGGGTCAAAACACAGCTGAAGAAGTCGTTAAAAAATATAATGAACATACCAGGCCGAACTACGCAAACTGTAGATTAATAATACTGGCGTCTGCAATTTTAATTGTGAAACTTTTTACCCGCTGATTTTGCACGTTCTTGAGAAATGATTTAACCAATTTGTCTGTATTTTCAATAAATTTATTCCGACTGATATTTTAGGTATTATTCATGATGGAATGCGGGTCATGCTATGTATATGATGCAAATCAAAAAATGAAATCAAATTTACGAAAATTTAAAATGCCCGGACAAAAATGGGGCATGACAGTTGCCCCTATTTAATTAACTTGAACTAGAATGTAAGAACGACAACGGTCTTCATACATTCGTGGTGGGAGGTAATTAAATACGAAAAGACCCAAATTTTGTCCTTTGAAATGCAATGGAGATGCAGAAAGAACATGTAACGAATTCTAGAAAAACACCAAGGTATTAGGTTTAGAACGTCAAATCAAATGCCAACCCTCGAGTCGACACTCCAATCTTGCAAAGGTCGTTTGTTGATATAAGGTCAAATGTGGGACTAAAATTGAGAAGGTTTTCTGGCACCAAAAGGATGACATTATAGTTAATTGTGATCACCAAAAGGGCGATAATAATTCATAACGACTTTTAGGATCGTCATCACCAAAAGGATGATGGTAAGATTAATAACCAAACTTGCTGTCACCAAAAGGATGAAAATTTGACACAATAAAATTCGAAGATTTTTATCACCAAAAGGAATGTTGGTTATCATGATAAAGCTTTCCATTACCGAGGGGATAATATTAAGACTATCGCCGAAAGGACGATAGTTAACTCATTAACTTCAAAGATCACCGTCACCAAAATGATGAAAGTAAGATCCAACCACAAAACTTGTTATCACCGAAAGGATGATAAAAAGTCAATAACTTTAATGATCACCGTCATCAAAAGGATGAGGGTAAGTACAACAACTAAAAAACTTGTTACCATCAAAAGGATGATAATAAGTTAATAACTTCAATGGTCACCATCACCAAAAGGATGAAGGTCAGAACAAAACTTCAAAACTTGTTACCAGCAAAAGGATGATAATAAGTCAACACAAACTCAATGATCGCCATCACCAAAAGGATGAGGGTAAGATCAAAACAAAAATTGTTACCACCAAAAGGATGATAATAAGTCAACACAAACTCAATGATCCCCTCACCAAAAGGATGAGGGGAAGATCAAAACAAAACTTGTTACCACCAAAAGGGTGATAGTAAGTCGACAGTCGTCATCACCAAAAGGATGAAGGTAAAACTGATAACGAAACTTTGTTACCACCAAAAGGATGATAAAAAGTAAACAATCACCATCACCAAAAGGATGAAGGTAAGATCAAAAAATGCAACTTGTTACCATCAAAAGGATGATAATAAGTCCATAACCTTAAACAGTCACAGTCACCAAAAGGATGAAGGTGAGATTAAATGACAAAATTCGTTACCACCAAAAGGATGATAATAAGTCGAAACTTTAATGATCACCGTCACCAAAAGGATGAAGGTAAGATTAAAACAAACCTTGTTATCACCAAAAGGATGATAATAAGTCGATAGTCACCATCACCAAAAGAATGAAGGTACTTGCAAACAACAAAACTTCTATCACCAAAAGGATGATGTTTAGATTGAACTGGCCGACATCATCAAAAGGATGATGATTAGTCATAATAACAGAGATCACCATCAACAAAAGGATGATAGTTGAACTAAAATCACAAGGATCCCTATCACCACAAGGATCGCCGACACCAAAAGGATGACGATAAGCTGTAATAATTACAGAGGTCGCCATTCACCAAAAGGATGGAGGTTAGACCAAAACGTCAAGGATCGCAGACACCAAAAGGATGACGGTAAGATCACAAATTTAAAGGATTTACCATTACCAAAAGGATAATAGTTATCGTAAATAGGGCGATGATTAATATTCATCAAGGGACTTTCACCAAAAGGATGATAGTGAGAAAAATATTAGAAAGATAAGGCTACTGACAAAGTTCAATAAACCCGACTTGTTGGGTAGTATTGCAACATTACTGGGTAAAACTTGCTTGGGGCTATCAACAATAATAGGTTGTAGAACAATTCTCTAGAAAGTTGTAATTTCCATCAACAAAAGGTTACAGGGAACGACTCATTGAGGAACTCTCAACGATAAACAAGGTAGGAGTTCAAAGAAACATTATTTTGACTTAGTTGAGGATAACATCTTATCAACAAAAGGTTGAAGGATGTAACTCAATGGGGAACGCCCGATAATAGGGTAGGAACTCACTTAGAGGAAGTGACAATGACTCAATTGAGGGTTGGCCTGGATGCCTACGACTAAACCTTGGATCTTGATTCGTGCTATATGCATAAATGTTGTGTATGCGTTGTGTAATGAGGTGATGCATATGATGCATGTGATGCATGTTTGAATACAAAGGGTGATTGGTTTGTTTGGGATTGGCCTCCCTTTTCAAAGGCGATGTATTTTTTGGAAACCAATGCTGGTTGTACTTGTTTTTGTGAGAATGCCAGCAAGGTGGACTTTGGTTTTTTCTAGTGACTGCAAATATGGGTTGGACTATTGGTTGGCGGAAGGGTCTGACTTCCCGACACTCGATAGTTGATGATGTGATGAACACGCAATAGGTGTGGATACTCTTGGTGCCCCAAATTTGATCTCTTGCTGCTATGTTGTGTCCTTGTGCCTAAGGCGATCTCGACTTCTTTTTTTGAGATGTCTGGCCAGCTAGTAACTGAGCATAGCGACATGATCAACGCATGATTGTTATGCCTTTGACGTGCCGCAAGGTTTCTTGTTAAGATGTGATATTTTACTTCGTATGAACTTTCGACATTTTGGTTGTGAATTCAAGCAGTTACTAGCGCCTGACGCAATCTGCTTGACTGATTTGAAGATATGAAAGGAATTTTGCCCTTGCATCTTGTCTTGCCCCTAATTAGCCTTTAAAGGACTTGCCCCAGACATGTTAAGTATTAAAGTGTTTTTCTTCCTTGACCAACCGATGCTTGGAGATTTTCCTTGTACTGGCTACTTAGTCAGCATAATCAAAGGATGCCATGCCCCTTATCCATAGGGTTATGAGATGGTTTCGATTCGTGTTAGCTCCAACGATCAAGTACCACTCGAGTTGCCCCTTGTTGGAATTTTCTGATGTCAAGTACTGACTGACAATTAATAATTGTTATTCAAGAAATGGTGATTTTAATGCAATAGTTATGCAAGTTTTGAAAAACAATCATTCATTTTGGGAGTGTTGTGGTAGTGTGTGACGAGTGGACCATGAGTCCAAACGCGGTGTTGATTTTAACAAGCGTGTGAGTGATATAGTGAGAATAGAATATTAGCGAATCTTTAGGAGTCAATTTACACAACCTTGCGGTAGTATGCCTTCAGAATAAACCTTACTTCAATTAGGTCTTTTGAGGGTTGTAACGTGGCTTGGTTCATGGTTATTGAAACAAAAGGATATAAGGCTCAAACTTTATTTTAACCCACCCCTTCTTCATGATGATCTCCAATCCTACGTTCAGTCAACTTAGCACACACTTTGCTTTTACGAGAGTTCAGTAGTGTAAGATCTCTTGAAATGAAAGTCATCTTATTTTGTCCTTCATGGATGTTGGTGACCTTTAGATTTTGGTACGGTGGTCACCGAATCTTATTTTGTTTGTTGGAGACTTTTGTCGTCTCTTTCAGTTTTTTTTTATCCCTAACTTTTGCATGGACCACTTGTTGAAGCTTTAATCCATCGGGATTGCCCTAGTTTTTTCCTAAGTCTCCTTTTAAGGTGTTTGACTTAGCGGGCTCTTTCTTTGATTTTTTTTAAAAAAATTGTGACTTGCCAAGTCATTGGTCATTGGAGAATAGCCGTCATAAAATTTGGATTTGTATGGTTCCCTCAACACTTTAGGATGTGTGCGAAGACTGGTATGTAGTTGATCCATGTATGGGATATCTCATCTTATAATTCGAATGTGTATTCAGATTAACTGAACACTACCCTGCCCCAGGTTAAGCGTAAGGGTTTGTAGATCCAGAAGAAACTCCTACTTCTAGGCTCGAAGTGGTTTACTAGGGATTAACTCCTTATCTCTCCGGTGTTTGGGGTTTTGAAATAAGCTCTGTACATCATTAGCAGGATTTTATCCGAAAGCATACAATCAACAATTATGAGTACTTTGTTTTCGTCATCCTCCTTCCAATATTTACTAATAATAGTGGGATAAGGAAGGTGAAGTGGAAAGGTATGTGTTTGTGCTTTGCAAATTTGATAGATGAGTGAATATGAAGGATTGATTCAAAACATGCATAATCATCCTATTAATAAGACCAGATTCAAATAACAATGTTTAAAGCATACAATACTTAGATAAACAAGAAAAAATTACAAGAATGCGAAATAGTAAAAATCGCATAATGATCGCTTTCATTCAAATAAACGGGTCTTCATCTCTTGATTCGCTGGCGGAATTTCTCTGCTTGTTCAGGATGGTGAGAAGCCTTATTTTCGGGCTTCGCTCTGCTCCGCATGCGTCGGCATGGGATTTGTCGTAACATTTGGCCTAATCGGCGTGAAAGAAACTGCTTTACTATCAATCAGATCTTGAACCTTGTGCTTGAAGGCCTTGCAATTCTCCGCTGTGTGCCCTGGGGCACCCATATGATACTCGTAGTGAGCATTAGCGTTGTAGCCTGGTGGATAGGGCGGAGTTGCAGGTGTTAGATCCTTCAAGACAATTGATCCACCTTTAGCAGGTAGGGGAGGATCTTGCTGTATGGTACCGGCAAAGGATCAAAATGTCTTTCTGGCCTCCTTGGTCTTTGCTGGTTAGGTTGATGTTGTGGTGGAGCACGTTGCTGTTGATTCTGATGTTGCTGCTGGTAAGCTGGCTGTTGATATGGCTGCTGATATTGTTGTTGATACGGTTGCTGATAGGGTGGTTGATACGGTGTTGGGATGACAACGACAACTTGATGGTAAGGTACAGGAACATATGGATGTGTCCTATATCCTCTTCCTCCCATTATGGCATTGGTTTGCCCTTTTGGCTTCTTTGAGAGATTGGGATAGGGTTTCTTCATCCCACCTGAAGCATTGGCGGTGCAAGGTAGCTTTCCTTTCCTAATCTGGCTCTCAATCCGTTCTCCCATAGAGACCACTGTAATACCTCAAAATTTGCCCCCTCATGCATGCATTCATTTTTAGGTCATTTAACATTTCATATTGCATTTCATCATATCAATCGAAATATCATCCAAGACACTTTGTGGGTCCTATCTGGGTGATCAGTCAACACAAGGGAATGACTTGAGATACCTCCAACATGTTCAAATGGGGGCTATTCATCAGTCAAAACATTAATCTTGAAGGAGCAAAAGTTTGTTCATGAACTGTCATGCTCGCTAGGCGAAGCCCACGCGTTTTGAGAAAAAACGAAAAAAATAAAAATAAATAAATAATTAAATAAATAAATAAAATATAACAGAAAAATCTTGGACTTGGACCTCTCTCTTTTGAGCCCACAAAGTCACAAAAATCAGGTTATAAATTCTAGACTTCCATCTCCCAAAAAAACCCTGGGGAAAAAGATAGTGAGAGAAGAGCTAACAGAGTTCAGAGCAACCTCCAGAGACTGAAGGGAACTCATCTGCAAAGAACCAATTCCCTCTCATATAAACCCTAAGATTGTTCTGCAAAGCCAACGGTGCAATTCAATTTCAATCGATCCTCCCCAATCAGGTATGCCCTATTTCCACTACTTTATACTTTGAATTTTGATACCCTTTTGATGCATGTGTTTGACAAGAGGTTTAAGCCTCCTACACTTGGTTGCTTTTTGTGAGCTTTTTTTTGTGAATTTTAATGGCATGATTCATGTGGTTACATTTTGATTTGGGGCAACTCTTGATTGCACCCCATCTTGTCACTCTAACCTGTTTGTTGAGTTTTTTTGTGAGGGCTCACATGACTCCTGAAAGGATAGCTTGCTTGGCATTCCACTTTATTTGTGGGATACCATTTGGAGATTTATTCCGATTACCTGTATTGACTTGCTTTCTTTGATGGTGCCAGTTCGAGAGATCTCTGGGTTTCTTATTTCTTTAGCTGTTATTACTTCGGATCTTTATCCATGTGGTAGATCTCTTGATCCTTTATCTTTCCCGTATTTTACTGTTTTCTTAACTGGAAGACCTCAATAGGAGGCAGTGTTTTCTTTTGTTTGTTTACTTTTGTGCCCAAAGACCTCCCAGAAGAGGCATCAGTTCTAAAGACCTCCCTCCGAGGCAATTGACGGATAAAAGGGATTAGTAGTCAATCCCCCGTTATTCAGTGTGTCGTTCTTTAAGATCACACTACGTGTCGATGCTTCAGAACAAAAGCCCAAGATCTTTTGTCCGGTCAGTCAGTGGAGAGGGTTCCACCTTTCTGAATCCCCACTTTTTGTCATAAGCTCATCCTGGCCAGGGTTAAGAGCTATGAGGTCTTATCCTCATTACCCTTTTGATCTGCTCACCCTGACGTTCAATGTCAGTGGTTAAGAGCCCATTTGATTACCTATTCCATGGCTTGTCTGTCGAGGTTGATATGACCCCTCTTGACTAAAGCTCTCCCCATGTATGTTTGAGCCCCCTTGTTGGCGTGTTTAATTTAAGATACATGTTTTGTGTGGTGTGATCGTCTCCCCATAGGGTTGCTAGGCTTCGTATAGTCTCCCGTTTGCATATCAATTAAGGTAGCGTGGTTCCTTCGTCTAGGACTGCCTTTTTGCATGAGCATCCCTAAAACACCCCAAATCATTGATTTTTCTTCTTCTAAGAACAAGTTGACTCCTTCTACTACAGGCGAGTAAGTCTCCAAAGGTCGAGCATCTGGTAGATTGCGTAGTGACACCGTTCATCCTAAAACACAACCCTTACCCCCCGTAGTTAGCCGAACTACGGCTTGCTCTGATTCTCATTCCAGATGAGAGACATAGGCATAAGACGCGATGTCTTAGCGAGCACATTCCTCTTTAACCCCTAGGTAGCCGAGCTACGAAGACTCTGATTCTCATATTCAGATGAGATACGTATGCAGTGGATGCGACATCCGTGCGAGTCATTTTCTTTTGACCCCCCTTTTAGTAAATAGTACATTAGATAAACCTACACCCTTTAGACAAGAACGACAAAAGTGGATCCCGTAGAGTACTACGGATGCGTAGGGGTGCTAATACCTTCCCTTCGCATAATCGGCTCCCGAACCCAAGATTTGGTTGCGAGACCTTGTCTTTTCCTTTCCTTTCTCCCGTGTTTACTTCGAGCGTTTCCTTTCCCTCCTTTGGGATAAATAACGCACGGTGGCGACTCTTCTGTCATCTCTTTTCTCGCCGGTTGTGTTTTTCGCATTCCTTTTTTCAGGTTGCGACAGCTGGCGACTCTGCTGGGGAATTATTTTCCCTAGTGGGCCCTTCCTAGCGTTTGTTTGTTTATTGTCTATTGTGTGTTATTTATTTATTGCTTTGCATACATATCTGCTTGCATTGCATCCTATGTGCGCTTTACTATCTCATGCATACTGTGTTGGTTGTGTATCTGTTTCACTGTTGGGTGGGAGTCACAAGAGGTAAAAGGCCCAATACACAGGCTATGAGTGAACTTTAGGACACCTAGGAATTGAGTGATTCATTGGAAGCGGGTGGTATGGCGCCACTTAGCGGAACATGGTATCACAAGCAGTTCAGATTCTGATGGGGTATTATCGTTGCATACACCTGGTGTGCATATGATGATATTCTTGAAAGGATTGTTTATCCTGCGTTTCTCTTGACCTTACCCTGGCCTAGATTACACCCGTGAGTGGGGTGGGAATGAATCATTTACAGGTACTGATGGTGACCGTGTCCTGTTGGTGACTTTTGTTTGGTTCTTGTTGGTGACTGTTGGTTCTGAAGTAGGGGTTCTAAATTGATGACTGTGTTCTATGGTTCCCGGTTCCGAATTCATGCTGAAGTTCTGATCCTGTGCCTCGTGATATACAACCAACCCAGTTTTCTGGAGCACTGTTTTGATCTTGTAGTACATTCTTCAGTGGGTTTCTCTTCAGACAGTGCAACCCAACAGATATTCAAGCAGATACAGCAACCTTGATTTACATCTCACTGCATTGCATCACATCATTTGCATTCATATCACTTAACACATGTTTATCCATTTCTGTGGGGTTTATATCTTCTTCTTGATTCTAGTCGGGGTTTTTCTGGTACTTTTTAAACGGGATATTTTATCTGATGAGAGACTAGAATCAAAGGGGGTAGAATACCTTTGGAATTGATAAACATGTCATTGCATTTGCATATTCATTAGCATGTCTTGCATAACAGGTACTGCCGTAGTGTTCTCAGTTGTTTGGTGTTCCACTAGCAGGATAGATGACTCAGGCATTCACCGGTACGGTACCCGCAGAAACCACCAGAGAGCAATGGAAAGCCTACAAGCAGAGTTCACCGAGATGAAGATCCGCATGAACTAATTCATGGATGTGGTTCAGGGGGTGGCTCAGGGACAGCAAGAGCTCAGGCAGATGATGCAGAGGAATCCCGCCACTACTCAACCAGAGACGTTGACTGATCCTCCAGTTGGAGAGGTTAACGGACCCAGTGGACCGGGGCCTACTCCGATCCTACATGTCACCTCCGGTCAACAACCCGTCCATGATGACCAGGAGGATCAGTTCCCCTTGCTTCAGGAAGACTTTGGTATGGGTCATGGTATGGACCCTATGTTTCGGAGACTGGAAGAGAGGTTGAAGGCAGCGGAAGGACAGAATCCTCTGGGAGTAGACGTTGCTGACTTGGGATTGGTCCCAGGCGTGAGGGTGACAAATACAGTGGAAACTCTTGCCCGAAGACCCATGTGCAAGCCTACTTTCGAAAGATGGTTGCATACTCCGACGATGAAAAGTTGCTTATGTACTTTTTCCAGGATAGCCTAGCCGAGGCATCCCTGGAATGGTATATGAGGATGGACAGAGCCCACATCCACTGCTGGAGGGATTTGGCTGAAGCTTTCGTGAAGCAGTATCAGTATAATGCAAACATGGCTCCGGACAGAACTCAACTTCAGAATCTGTCTCTTAAAAGCAATGAGTGCTTCAGGGAATACGCTCAACGCTGGAGGGAGACAGCTTCCCGTGTTCAACCGCCTATGTTGGAAAAGGAAATGGCTAACATGTTCATGAACACTTCGCCAGGACCTTACTTGGAGCGCTTGGTGGGTTGCAATGCCTCCAACTTTGCTGATGTAGTCTCAACCGGTGAGAGGGTGGAGAATTACCTGAAGACATACAAGATCCAGAGTGGAGTTGGATCTTCATCAGGGTTGAAGAAGCCGTTCATTCAGGGATAGAAGAGGAGAAAAGGGGATGCAGATGCCATATCTTCTTATCAGAACAGGGGTAACCGGAGGAATAACTTTCAGAACTATCATCAACAACCGTATGTTGCAGCTGTGACCATTCCAACTGCAGCACCACTACAACAACAACAACCACAACGTCAACCAGCTCAGTACCAACAGCAACAACCGGGAAACAAACCCACCTATCAACAAAGGCCAAGGACGATGGACCGACGTTTTGACACTCTTCCAATGTCGTACGCTCAGTTGCTTTCTAGTCTTCAACAACTACAACTTGTGCAGTTACGCACTTTGGCTCCTCCCGTTGGTAGACTCCCAGTGGGTTATGACGCCAACGCTAGGTGTAGCTTCCACTTTGGGGCACCTGGCCACAATATTGAGAACTGCAAAGCTTTTAAGCACATAGTTCAGGACCTCATAGATTCAAAGGCCATCGACCTTGCACCGGCTCCGAATGTCATCAACAATCCCATGCCCCAGCATGGTGGTGCGAATGTTAATATGATGGAAGGGGAAGCCAGACCCGTCAAAGATGTGTTGAAGCTGAAGACTCCGTTGTTGGATATCAAGGGCTACTTGTTGAAGGCCGATGTTTTCTCCGGTTGTGGGAAGGGTTGTTTGGATTGCGCTACTCAGAGTGGAGGTTGTTTGAAGCTACAACAGGGTATCCAGGCCTTGCTTGACAAAGGTATCCTCCAGGTTGAAGATTTGTCTGTCTAAGAGTCTGTGGAAGAGGTTGAGGAAGAAGTGTTTGAAGATGCTACTGATGAATTCGCAGATGTTGTTCCTACTGATTCTGTAATCCATGATGATGTATTTAATTTTTCCGATATGGTTGATTCTGATGTAATTGAACTTGATTCCGATGTTTCGGATGTTTATGCTTCAATGAATAAGATTTCAGAGTATGACTATGTTGTTGCTACTATCACCATTTTCTACCCAACTAATCAGATCAATGTACCAGAAGCGCAGCCGGTGCCACCAGCGCGACCGTCCACTATGACTATCACAACCCCTGGTCTTTTACCTTTCACCAGCGAAAGGGCCATTCGTTGGCATTATGGGGGGAGTGTGTACGCGCACGATTATGGGGTAGAACGGCCGCTGAAGGTAGAAGAGGGTCAGAAGTCTGAGCTTGAAGTTGAAGGTCCCGCAGTGGACAATGTTGGTGGAATCAGGCGATTCACCAGGAGTGGTAGACTGTTCTCACCACCCGTTACCCAAACTGATAGTGCTGATGCTGCGGCAAAAGCCAAAGGCAAGCAGGTCATGAACGAGGGTGCCTCTGCACCACAGGCTGGTTCTGAGCCTACTTTTGCGAAGGATGTGGACGAGATTTTGAGAATTATAAAGAGAAGTGACTACAAGGTAGTCGATCAGTTGATTCAGACTCCGTCCAAGATATCCATTCTCTCACTCCTATTGTGTTCAGAGGCGCACAGGGAGGCACTGCTGAAAGTCCTAAATGCTGCATATGTGCCTCAGGAGAACTCAGTGAACCAACTAGAAGGGATCGTTGCAAATGTTCATGCAAACAACAGGTTAGGTTTTACTGATTCTGACTTAACACCAGTTGGATGCAATCATAACAAGGCTCTGCACATCTCGATGGAATGCAGAGACACCGTGTTATCTCATGTTCTGGTGGATACAGGTTCCTCTCTCAATGTGCTACCCAAGAGAGCCTTGTCAAGGTTAGAAGTGGAGGGTTTGGTCCTGAAGCCCTCAAACCTTATTCTGAGAGCCTTTGATGGGTCTAAGAGGTCGGTGTTCGGAGAGGTAGAATTGCCAATTCTGATTGGATCACAAACCTTCAACACTATCTTCTATGTGATGGATATCAGTCCTTCCTATAGTTGCCTGCTGGGTCGTCCTTGGATCCACAATGCTGGGGCAGTCTCTTCAACTCTACATCAGAAGATTAAATTCCCAGTCAATGGAAGGATTATCACTGTCTGTGGTGAGGAGGACATTTTGGTCAGTAACCTGTCTACATTCAAGTATGTAGAGGTAGAAGGTGAATTTCATGAGACCCTATGTCAGGCCTTTGAGGCAGTTCAGATCAAGGACGCAGCTCCGATGGAAGAAGTTAAAGCGGGTGCCTCTATCTCATCCTTCAAGCAGGCACAGGCCTTGGTAGATTCAGGTGTTTCTCCCGGTTGGGGACGTCTGTTGGTGTTACCAATGAAAGAAGACAAGTTCGGGATTGGGTATCAGCCGGCTCTGACTTCTACAACACCAACACTTCAGACTCGTCAGGGGACGATTACTTTCTCCAGCGCTGGCGTCATTCAATATGGCTAGGTCTCTGCGGTCAACAATGAAGATGGGGATAATGATTGCGACATCGATAACTAGTTGCGTCCGAGGATCCCGGGTGAAGTTCTCCGCAACTGGTCTTCTGAAGAGATTATCCAAGTCACTCTTCTTGAAGAGTAATTTTCTTTGTTTATTCATGCATATCCAAGTCTTACGTTCCGCCCAGGGCGTAATGACTCATTGTAGGGCTCATCTATGCGAATACATGCATTTTTATCATCAATAAAGGACGTCTTTTGCATTCAAATATTTCGTTCACTGTTTTTCCATTTTTGCACTTTTCAAAAATAAAAAAATATTTGGCAATGTTTTGTTTAGTTTTCATTTTTTCACACTCATAAGCACATACCATCACTCATGCAGATGCACATCACCGAATCCTATTGATAACGATTCTGCTATGGCTCGCTTCGACTTTGAAAATCCAATCTTTCAAGCTGAAGAATAGGGTGATGAAGACTGTGAACTCCCTGAAGAACTTACCAGGTTATTAAAACAGGAGGAAAGGGTCATTCAACTGCATCAAGAGTCTGTTGAAGTGATTAATCTCGGCACCGAGGACGCCAAGAGAGAAATCAAGATAGGGGCTGCTTTGGAAGATGATGTGAAGAAGGGGCTGATTGAATTACTGCAAGAGTATGTTGACATCTTCGCCTGGTCTTATCAGGACATGCCCGGGCTTGACACAGATATCATGGTACACCGTTTTCCTCTCAAAGAGGATTGTCCTCCGGTCAAGCAGAAGCTCAGAAGAACAAGACCAGAGATGGCTGTCAAGATAAAGGAAGAAGTGCAAAAACAGTTGGATGCAGGGTTTCTAGCAGTCACAAATTATCCGCCATGGGTTGCAAATATCATTCCAGTACCTAAGAAGGATGGAAAGGTACGGATGTGTGTTGACTACCGGGATCTGAATAGAGCTAGTCCTAAAGATGATTTCCCATTACCTCACATCGACGTTTTGGTGGATAACACAGCTCAGTTCTCGGTATTCTCCTTCATGGATGGCTTTTCTGGCTATAATCAAATTAAGATGGCACCAGAAGACATGGAGAAGACAACATTCATAACCCCATGGGGCACCTTCTTCTACAAGGTGATGCCGTTTGGTCTGAAAAATGCCGGAGCAACATATCAACGAGCGATGGTGACTCTTTTCCATGATATGATTCATCATGAAATCGAGGTTTATGTTGATGATATGATTGCCAAATCTCAGACGGAAGAAGAACATTTGGTGAATTTGCAGAAATTGTTTGAGCGTTTGAGAAAATTCAAGTTGAGGCTTAATCCGAACAAGTGTACTTTTGGGGTGAGATCTGGAAAACTACTGGGTTTTATTGTTAGTGAAAAAGGGATTGAGGTGGATCCGACCAAAGTGAAAGCGATACAGGAAATGCCTGAGCCAAGAACAGAGGAACAAGTCCATGGTTTCTGAGGAAGGTTGAACTACATTGCAAGGTTCATCTCTCACCTAACAGCCACGTGTGAGCCAATTTTTAAATTGTTGAGAAAAGATCAGGCCATCAGGTGGAATGACGATTGCCAAAGGGCTTTCGAGAAGATAAAAGAGTATTTGCAGAATCCTCCTATCCTTATGCCTCCGGTCCCAGGGAGACCGCTGATTATGTATTTGACAGTACTAGATAATTCCATGGGTTGTGTTCTCGGTCAACGCGACGAGACAGGTAGGAAAGAGCATGCCATCTACTACCTGAGTAAGAAATTCACAGATTGCGAGTCGAGATACTCAATGCTTGAAAAGACATGTTGTGCACTTGCATCGGCTGCTAAGCGTTTGAGACAATACATGCTGTCTCACACAACCTTACTGATCTCCAAGATGGATCCAGTCAAGTATATATTTGAGAAGCCAACTCTCACCAGAAGGGTTGCTCGTTGACAAATGGTACTGACAGAGTACGACATCCAGTATACATCCCAGAAAGCCATCAAGGGGAGTATTCTGTCAGACTATCTTGCTCAACAGCCGGTTGAAGATTACGAGCCGATGAAGTTTGATTTTCCAGATGAAGACATCATGTTCCTCAAGATGAAAGACTGCGAAGAGCCAGTTGTTGACTAGGGACCTGATCCAGACGAAAAGTGGACTTTGTTTTTTGATGGGGCTGTCAATGCCAGAGGAAGTGGAATTGGTGCTGTCATTACTACTCCGAAAGGTGCCCACATGCATTTCACCGCTCGTCTGACTTTTGAGTGCACCAATAATGAAGCTGAGTATGAAGCCTGTATCTTGGGTATTGAGCAAGCCATTGATTTGAGAATCAAGACTTTGGACATCTTCGGAGATTTAGCTCTGGTGATCAATCAAGTGAATGGTGATTGAAATGCTCTCCAGCCTAATCTGGTCCCTTACAGAGATTACACGAGAAGACTGTTGACTTTCTTCACAACAGTAAAGTTGTATCATATACCTTGTGATGAGAACCAGATGGCAGATGCTCTTGCTACTCTATCCTCCATGATCAATGTGATTCGGTGGAACCACGCTCCCAAGATCGATGTGATGCGCCTCGATAGGGCCGCGTATGTGTTTGCTGCTGAACTGGTAGTTGACGACAAGCCCTGGTATCACGACATCAAGCGCTTTCTGAAGAATCAAGAGTACCCTGCAGGGGCATCCAACAATGATAGAAAGACTTTGAGAAGATTGGCAGGCAGTTTCTTCTTGAACAAAGACGATGTGCTGTATAAGAGGAACTTCGACATGGTTCTGCTTAGATGCGTGGATAGACACGAAGCAGACATGTTAATGCAGGAAGTTCATGAAGGCTCCTTCAGTACTCATGCCGGCGGACATGCAATGGCTAAGAAATTGTTGAGAGCGGGATATTACTGGATGACCATGGAATCTGATTTTTTCAAATATGCTCGGAAGTGTCATAAATGCCAGATTTATGCTGATAAGGTACATGTGCCGCCAAATCCTTTGAATGTGATGTCTTCGCCGTGGCCTTTTGATATGTGGGGCATCGATATGATTGGAAAGATTGAGACGACCGCCTCCAATGGTCATCGCTTCATCCTTGTTGCCATCGACTATTTCACCAAGTGGGTCGAAGAAGCATCGTTCGCGAATGTCACCAGACAGGTGGTTGCCCGTTTCATCAAGAAAGAAATCATTTGTCGCTATGGGATTCCCGAAAGAATCATTACTGATAATGGTTCTAATCTCAACAAAAAAATGATGAAGGAGTTGTGCCAGAACTTCAACATTCAGCATCACAATTCTTCCCCTTACCGCCCTAAGATGAACGGTGCTGTTGAGGTGGCAAATAAGAACATAAAGAAGATTGTGCAGAAGATGGTCGTTACGTACAGAGATTGGCATGAGATGCTACCCTTCGCCTTGCATGGGTATCGTACTTCAGTACGTACATCGACCGGGGCAACCCCTTACTCCCTTGTGTATGGTATGGAAGCAGTCCTACCTGTTGAAGTGGAGATTCCTTCTCTAAGAGTCCTGTTGGATGTCAAGTTAGACGAAGCTGAATGGGTTCGGACAAGGTTCAATGAGTTGAGTCTTATCGAAGAGAAGCGAATGGCAGCCATTTGTCATGGGCAGTTGTATCAGAGTCGGATGAAGAGAGCCTTTGATCAGAAAGTGCGTCCTCGATGTTTCCAAGTAGGAGATTTAGTGTTGAAAAGGATCCTTCCTCCTCAGACAGATCACAGGGGCAAGTGGACTCCTAACTATGATGGACCGTATATTGTCACCAAGGTTTTTGATGGTGGGGCCTTAATGCTTGCAATGATGGATGGTGAAAACTTCACTTCCCCTGTGAACTCAGACGCAGTTAAAAAATACTTCGCATAAAATAGACCCGTTGGACAGTAAAAAGAATAGTCCAGGCAAAATGGGCATCCCGACGAACCAAGAAAATGAAAAGGTTCGGGCAAAAATTAGGGATTAAAAATGAAAAGATCGTACACCTGGTAAGTTGAAAACCTGAAAAGGCAACTTAGGCAAAAATGGGTATCCCGGTGGATTGAAAACTTGAAAAGGGCGATCCAGGCAAAAGTTAGGGATTAAACGAATGACTGCGTTCTGAGTAGTTTTAAATCTCATCTCGTGTCAATGACTGGAAACTTTTGAAGGATAGGAAACAGTCCAATCACTCTTTTCAGAAAACTAATCATCTGGAGGATCTTGAAGACGAGCAAGTCATAGCAGAATTGGAACCCAATAGAAATCCATTTCACATTGCCATTAGATTAATTTCTGTTTTTATCTTTAGTGCGATTACCTCTTTCCAGGGATTGCTTCCTGATGTAAATGCCTATTCAGAGGCCATTCAATCAATAAAATCATGGTATTCAGTATATCTCTATTTTCATTTTCATTTTACTGTTTTGTTTGCAAAAATGACGTTCGAATTTTTGATAAACATTGCATCATGAAACATAAGAGCTTTACAGGTACATGCTTAATAAACATTTAAAATTGCTGTAAATGTTAAGTGCTTTAGATCGTATATTCAGAACAGGTACCCACGGGGCATTTCCTTAAGGTTCCGAGCCGATGATCGCGAATGTTTTCCCCCAACAGTCGAAGTTGGTATCTTATCCCTGCAGAGCTGATCAGAGCATTGGATTCTTCGATCCCCAGTAGGCTCTCACTGCTGTACCTCCCCCAAGCGGTTGTTTCAGAATATACACTCCCCAGTCGAGTTGACAGTGCCAGACTATATATCCCCAACGGAGTTGACAGTGCCAGACTGTATCTTCCCAGCAGAAGCGGCTGCTCCTTAGGGTTTGATGCCAGATCGATGATCTCGACGCCAGATCCATGGTCTCTTTCCTTGAAGCAGAATCTCGGTACCGTATCGGTGTTTGCTTCCCCTGCTACGTCATCTCTCTCGCAGGTTATGGTTTCCAGAACCACTATCGCTTTCCCCAACAGCAGGTTTTCAGTACCGTTCTCTCCCCAGTCAGAGTCTCGGTATTTCGTCATTGCTAGAACACCGTGTGGCGGGTCATTTCCCCATAGAGTTCTTTGCGTTGTGCATCTCCAACAACCTTGTCAGAGTCCAGAAGATGGTGATCATTTCCCCAACAGATTCCCTTTCCTCAGCTTGGCATTCTACCCAGCATTTTGCATCCCTGCATGTAGAATCATATTGCATTGCATCCTTCCAAATCACGTAGCATTTCCATTTTCATGGAGCATTACGCCATTGAAAAATTCAAACATACGCATGTAAGCATAAAACATTCTCGGTATCCCAAGTGATAAGCCAGAAGTTGTTTCCAGTACTCAGACTGAAGATTGTTCATGACTTACCTTTATTATCCCTAGCAAGTGTCATTGGCCCATGAGCCGCCTCTATTATCTTTCCCTATTTCTGCCGATGCTGGCAGGCATGAAGTTTTCCGGTATTCAGACCGAAGTGGCATTCAGGCCAATTTCTTGATGTTCAGATCGAAGAAGTTTCCGACATTCAGGTCGACGCAACTTGTGGCATTCAGGCCAGCCTCTCGGTGTTCAGACCGATATTAATAATCTCATATTTTCCGATGTTCAGATCGAAGTCATTTCCAGTATTCAGACTGATGAGCGGCATTCAGGCCATGATTATTTCTGTATTACCATTTATTTTGGTATCTAGGTTAACATTCTTTTTCGGTATTCAGACTGACTCTCACCATACCAGCCGGATTCTTCTTTCAAGACCACCTCTTTGCCGATTCTGACAGGCATTGTTACTTCACTTCACTTCAGTGCAAATTTTCGGACTTTTATTGTATTCAATCCCTTGATACCTCGAAAGTGCGAAAGCCGCTGCTATCTTCTTTTCGGGTCTCCAATTGATTGAATAGGGGCAGCTGTAATACCTTAAAATTTGCCCCCTCATGCATGCATTCATTTTTAGGTCATTTAACATTTCATATTGCATTTCATCATGTCAATCAGAATATCATCCAAGACACTTTGTGGGTCCTATCTGGGTGATCAGTCAACACAAGGGAATGGCTTGAGATACTTCCAACATGTTCAAATGGGGGCTATTCATCAGTCAAAATGTTAATCTTGAAGGAGCAAAAGTTTGTTCATGAATTGTC
Organism: Lathyrus oleraceus; assembly: GCF_024323335.1. Lineage (NCBI taxonomy): Eukaryota > Viridiplantae > Streptophyta > Magnoliopsida > Fabales > Fabaceae > Lathyrus > Lathyrus oleraceus. The sequence continues at coordinate 64,940,107 of NC_066579.1, read as the reverse complement.
ATGCTCCCTAGGCGAAGCCCACGCGTTTCGAGAAAAAAAAATTAAAAAAAAAACGAAAAAAAAATAATAATAATAAAAAAAAAATGAAAAAATAAAAAAATAAAAAAAAATAAATAAATAAATAAAATATAACAGAAAAATCTTGGACTTGGATCTCTCTCTTTTGAGCCCACAAAGTCACAAAAATCGGGTTATAAATTCTAGACTTCCATCTCCCAAAAAACCCTGGGGAAAAAGATAGTGAGAGAAGAGCTAACAGAGTTCAGAGCAACCTCGAGAGACTGAAGGGAACTCATCTGCAAAGAACCAATTCCCTCTCATATAAACCCTAAGACTGTTCTGCAAAGCCAACGGTGCAATTCAATTTCAATCGATCCTCCCCAATCAGGTATGCCCTATTTCCACTACTTTATCCTTTGAGTTTTGATACCCTTTTGATGCATGTGTTTGGCAAGAGGTTTAGGCCTCCTACACTTGGTTGCTTTTTGTGAGTTTTTTTGTGAATTTTAATGGCATGATTCATGTGGTTACATTTTGATTTGGGGCAACTCTTGATTGCACCCCATCTTGTCACTCTAACCTATTTTTTGAGTTTTTTTGTGAGGGCTCACATGACTCCTGAAAGGATAGCTTGCTTGGCATTCCACTTTATTTGTGGGATACCATTTGGAGATTTATTCCGATTACCTGTATTGACTTTCTTTCTTTGATGGTGCCAGTTCGAGAGATCTCTGGGTTTCTTATTTCTTTAGCTGTTATTACTTCGGATCTTTATCCGTGTGGTAGATCTCTTGATCCTTTATCTTTCCCGCATTTTACTGCTTTCTTAACTGGAATACCTCAATAGGAGGCAGTGTTTTCTTTTGTTTGTTTACTTTTGTGCCCAAAGACCTCCCAGAAGAGGCATCAGTGCTAAAGACCTCCCTCCGAGGCAATTGACGGATAAAAGGGATTAGTAGTCAATCCCCCGTTATTCAGTGTGTCGTTCTTTAAGATCACACTACGTGTCGATGCTTCAGAACAAAAGCCCAAGATCTTTTGTCCGGTCAGTCAGTGGAGAGGGTTCCACCTTTCTGAATCCCCACTTTTTGTCATAAGCTCACCCTGGCCAGGGTTAAGAGCTATGAGGTCTTATCCTCATTACCCTTTTGATCTGCTCACCCTGACGTTCAATGTCAGTGGTTAAGAGCCCATTTGATTACCTATTCCATGGCTTGTCTGTCGAGGTTGATATAACCCCTCTTGACAAAAGCTCTACCCATGTATGTTTGAGCCCCCTTGTTGGCGTGTTTACTTTAAGATACATGTTTTGTGTGGTGTGATCGTCTCCCCATAGGGTTGCTAGGCTTCGTATAGTCTCCCGTTTGCATGTCAATTAAGGTAGCGCGATTCCTTCGTCTAGGATTGCCTTTTTGCATGAGCATCCCTAAAACACCCCAACTCATTGATTTTTCTTCTCCTAAGAACACGTTGACTCCTTCTACTACAGGCGAGTAAGTCTCCAAAGGTCGAGCATCCGGTAGATTGCGTAGTGACGTCGTTCATCCTAAAACACAACCCTTACCCCCCGTAGTTAGCCGAACTACGGCTTGCTTTGATTCTCATTCCAGATGAGATACATAGACATAAGACGCGATGTCTTAGCGAGCACATTCCTCTTTAACCCCTAGGTAGCCGAGCTACGAAGACTCTGATTCTCATATTCAGATGAGATACGTATGCAGTGGATGCGACATCCGCGCGAGTCATTTTCTTTTGACCCCCCTTTTAGTAAATAGTACATTAGATAAACCTACACCCTTTAGACAAAAACGACAAAAGTGGATCCCATAGAGTACTACGGATGTGTAGGGGTGCTAATACCTTCCCTTCGCATAATCGGCTCCCGAACCCAAGATTTGGTTGCGAGACCTTGTCTTTTCCTTTCTTTCTCCCAGGTTTACTTCAAGCGTTTCCTTTCCCTCCTTTGGGATAAATAATGCACGGTGGCGACTCTTCTGTCATCTCTTTTCTCGCCGGTTGTTTTTTTCGCATTCCTTTTTTCAGGTTGCGACAACCACTTCAGCGAAAGTTGGGAAGCTGGATCGTACCATTTTCTCCATGTACTGGGTATGCAGAGTTCCCATAAACATATCAATTAGCTTTTTATCAAGGAGAGGAGGTTGGACACGAGCTACAAGCTCTCTCCAACGCTGGGCGTATTCCTTGAATGACTCATTGTTGCGTTGAGTCATGTCTTGTAGCTGGGTGCGATTGGGTGCTAGATCAGTGTTGTACTGATAATGCCTAAGGAAGGCTTCAGCGAGGTCTCTCCATGATTAGACCTGTCCTCTCTCTAGTTGCATATACCATTCCAAGGATGCCCCACTAAGGCTATCTTGGAAGTAATAAATCAGGAGTTGATCATTACTAATGTGGGCTGCCATCTTGTGACAGTAAGCTCAGAGGTGAGTCCTCGGGCAGCTGATCCCTTTGTATTTGTCAAAATCTGGGACTTTGAACTTTTGGGGAATCACCAGACCTGGTACGAAACACATATTGATGGAGTCCAAACCGGAAGTAGTGTGAACCTCCAAGGACTTGAATTTTTCCTCCAAAGCGTGGAGTCTCTCAACAGCTGGGTCTAGGAGACCTCCAACAACAGGTTTAGTGGGTTGTTGCAGGAAGAAAGCATCATACGGATCTTCATCACCCATCATGGATCCGCGTCGAGCAGATGTAGCAGAATGCTCATGGGGGTTCATGTTGACCATGGGAACAGGAATAGGGATGGGTCCTACTTTAGGATGGGCAAGATTACCATCGAGGTCAATCACTCCAGGGATGCTAAGGGATGGCGATCCCAACTGAGCAGCAAATTTTCTAGCTTCGGCGCTAGTCTCAGCATTCTTTTCCTTTTGGGCCAAGAGTAACATAGTCTCGAGAAAATGGTCCATCTTCGCCTGCATCGAGTCAATGTCTGTCCTCATCGAAACCTGGTTTGCTTCAAGCTGTTCGAGTGTCATCTTGTAGTTGCGACGTGTCTTGTACCGGTGTCGAGTAGTCAACGTTACTAGATAAGGGGTAGAATATGGTATAAGTTTTTGTTTTTGGACAATGAGATGCAATGCATGTTGATGATATGCAAATGCATGAAATTCTGCCATGTTTTTCGCAAAGGAATACAAATACTCAAGATCATTCATACGTTGGGTACGTCGGGATAATAGGAAGAAACATAGGTTTTCCCGATTATTAGAAATTCCCAAAGGTAGGTTCTAAAGTTATGTTTTCAAGGAAGGAACTTAGACTCACGGATCATGTTCAAAACTTCCTCGCAATAATGGGCTAGCCACATCGTGATGGGAGTTCTGAACTGATCTAATCTAAGTGGGATTCTCGTGTTGTTTGAACAGGGTTTAGACCCTTCGGTTCAATACTACATAATCGCCAATCATGAAAACAAAACTTGGGTTTAAGGAGAGGTTCCCAGAGTCACGGATCGTATTTAGCATTCCCCACAATGATGGGCTAGCCATATTATGATGGAAACTCCAAACAGATCTACTCTAGGTGGAGTCTTCGTATTGTCCCAATGAGGTGTATACCCCTCGGTTCAATACTACACAACTCCGGGTTCTAAGTTCTTCTCGAAGCTCAGGTATGGAGCTAATCTCACAACATACATCAAGTCCCATATCAAAGTATTAAAACACATTACATACAAGCAACAATAAGATATAGAGAAGCAACATGAAGGAAGGAATCATTTTATAACAGTCATAGCAAAATGAGACTAAGTTAGGCCAGACTCTCTCTTGCTTGGAGCAGGGTCCCCAACAGAGTCGCCATCTGTCGCACCTCGAAAAAATGCGATCCCTCGCGAAGGTCGCGGAAAAAATTAGTTCGAACAGAGTCGCCACCGAACTTTATTTATTCCAATGAAGGAATAGGAAAATATCGATAAAACCTTTAGAAAAAATATAATAATGGTCGTCGCAACCATATTCGGGTTCGGGAGTCGATTACATAAGGGGAATGTATTAACACCCCTCACGTTCGTTGTACTCAATGGGAACCTTTCAGTCCGATTTGCTATTTGAATGTTAGTTGACTGTTATTTTCTTTTTTCGAGTAATTAGAATTGATAATAGAGATGGATGAAGACCTCAGAAGGGAAAGGGGATGTTTTTTATTAGTGTGCTCGTGAATATACATCAATCTCTTGCCTACGTATCCTTATGGTGAAATAAGGAAATCAGATCATTCGTAGTTCAGGGACTACGATTGGTTGGTATTTTTTAATGAACGACTGTGTAGATCGCATTCTAAAGGCTAAACGATGGCTTGTCTACTCTCGGCGGAGGCTTAAGCATTGGTTTGTTGTGCGCATTAGAAAGTATTAACAGTGTTCTTTTTTTGAGAAGAGTTTTGGTCACGTGGGGGTGACAGGTTGAACTGATATGTCAGGTGTTTTGTTTGGTTGGTTTCGATCGCACGAGGGCGAGGAATTAGATTTGATTTGTTTGAGATGTTTTGAAGAACGGTGAAAGATTGAGCAATGTAATTCACACCAATGGTTCAATTCTTTCGGGGAACAGTAAGGCGACCGCCTTCTATTCCTTTTTCGTTTGAATTATTTTTGAAAGTTTATTTGCGAATGTTGAATATGCACGGTGGTGAGGTGTGCGCCTCCCACTTGCTTATTCAAGGAATAATGAGGCGGGCACCACCTATTCCTTTATCCAAATTTATTTAATGTGTTTTGACCGGAAGTCGATAATTTAAGCAATATGGTGAGCGCCAATCATTCAAATAATCGAGAGTTGGTGAGGCGAATGCCTCCCATCTTTTATCAATCCGAAATTTAATTATAAAAATAAGACCTTTAGGTATTATAATTGGTTTGAAAAATAATTTAAGTTTGTAAGATTGCGGCTTCAATTGGATGACAAGAATTCGAACAATATGGCGTACGCCAATCATTCAAATACTCGGGAGATAACGTAGCGAACGCCCCTTATACTCTTTTTCATCCTATGTTTGGATTATAAAAATAAAGTTTTTAGAAATCATGGTTGATTTGGAGAAATAATTTTGAATTTGTACGATTTAGGTTTTAATCAGATGACAAGAATCCGAGCAATATGGCGTGCGCCAATCATTCGAATTCTTGAGAGATAGTGAAGTGAACGCCTCTTATACTATTTTTCATGCGAAGTTTATTTTTTTTTTAAAAAGATCTACACACCTGAGATAAATGGAGAAGAAATATCAGTATTGATTGAGAATTTATCGTGTTAGTTTGAAAATGACTTGTGAAATAATTTGACTTGGTTTTAAAAATGTTTGAAGATTATTGAATCAACGGTGAAAAAAAGATTTGTTTATTTAATTGCGAATAATATTAATAACAAGAAAAGTCATCATCAATATTTAACAATGAATCAAACTAGTAATTATAAGAACATATCAAATACATATGATTTATGAGAAATGGGGCAAGCAGACATATAGGGGGTATGTGAGGAGGCAAAGCCGGCTTTTAGTCCCGACCCATTAACAAAATACGATTTAAACCATAACATCTTAAACAATAAATAAAAATTGAAAGAGGAAATAAAGTGGGACAACTAAATAATTAAATAACAGTAAATATACCAAATAATAGTAAGAGTCACGTTTGAGTTTCCAAACTCTAACTTCCACTTTCTAATAAAGATATAATGAAACGTAAAAAAAATTGGAATGTAAACCATATCTCTTTCTTATGCGTGAATCTATTCTTTCTGAAATAAAAAACAACATGACTCTCTTCTTCTCCCCGACATCCGAAATGAGAACAAAACATCTGCAACAGCAGACTATTCATCACAATAGAATTCCACATAGTGAAAACGAAAAAAAACTTTGACCTTGCATAAATATGTTGGAAGCAAATCGCTAGAATGAAAACCACAGATTGAATCTGGCTTGCTCAACATGAAATAAAGCAGAACAATAACAACAGTAACTTTACAAAAATTAAACATACTGATATATCGCACATATGCATTAATCAGTCCATTAATTCAAGAACAAACTTACTCAATATTTTTCAAAATAAAATGATGTATAAAACCAAACATATTCTTAAAACACACATTGAAGCAACAAGCAATAGATGAATTGAACTTGAAAACTCATAACAGGACGTAACGGAAAAGTGAAGTCATCGGATCGAAAATGTTACCGAACCAAAACACAATAGTTTTCAAAAGTTTGTGGCATTTAAATGATGTTGAAACCAAGCTGTTATTGCTGAGTTACTATACTAAAATGGTCCGTTGATGTTGCAGATTTGTTGCGTCTGAGTTTGCGCTGAAAACAGTACCGGAGTTACCGTCTTGTGCTGCTCAAATGGAAACCGAGTTGTTGTGTTGTATTGGAATCTTTGAGTCGTTTTGTCGGCGAAAGATTTACTGTGTTAGTTTGAAACTAAAAGGAAAGAGGCTTCGGTTGTTGCTTTATGGTGAGGGATAGTTCTTTGTCCGACTTTTAAGAGTGAAGTCATGGAAGCCAAATTCAGGGGACGGAGAATGAAGGTGGTATTGGGGTCGTGTACATGGAAGAGGTGATTTATTCCATGGCGGTGATGAGGGTGAGGTTTAAGGGTTGCTGGCGGATTTCGAAGTTGGTGAAGGCTGAAACAAAAGTGTGTTTGGATACCAAATGGGTGGCTCGCGGTTCAGAGGGAGAATGATGGTGGACGATATGGACAGGGGTGGAAGAATAGAGGTTGTGTTTAGGGGGGTTGTATGGGGGAGACGGATCAGAGGGAGGGTGAAGGTTGTTGTGTATGGCAAAGGACGGGTTTGACGATTGAACAGGCGGAAGAGGGTTGTGGTGGTCGTGATTTCTTAACGGAAACGCGGGCGGAAGTGGAGGTCAATGAAGACGAACCGACGGAGGTCGTGTGATGAAGATGAACCGGCGGAGGTCTTTATGGTTGTGGGTTAAACGACGAAAGCGGCAGATGGAATGAGAAGAGGAGAAAGTTTGTGGTGGATGAGGAGAAGGAAAAAGGGTTATCGTCGGTGAGGCGTGAAGGCGGTTTAAGGAACGGTTTATGAATTCGTTAGTAAGGATGATGAATAGTGAGAGTCTCCACTTTCGTTTTCTTTCTTTTTTTCAGGGAGAGGTTATGAGTGGTCCCAGAGGTGAATAGTATAGGTGAGGTATGATAGGCATTTTTTTTTGAGGAAGGTGAGTGACCGTTGGGTCCCTCTTTATTTTCCTTCGTTTTTTTTTTGTTTTTTAGTGAGAAAGATGATGCGTGGAGGATAAGTGTACTGGCTTCATTTCCACGCCAACTGTCCCCACATTTTGTTTTTTTTTTTAAAAACCCTCTCCATGAGTTGTCCGCCATTCCAACTTATAGTGAAGTGGGACGCGTATTTAATGGGATTTGAAGAAAATCCCTTTTTTATTTTCCGAATTTTCTTTGCTTTAATTTAAATAACTACTATTCTTGCTCAATTTTTATGGGATATTTGAAAGGGATGTGGATCCCTAACACTGATCATTGATTAACCGTGATCTGACGATCACGGTTAATTAAAAGAAACATGCCAAGAAGCGCAATAAATTAAAATGCCTATAATGCCCTTTTAGATGATTTAATCGATTTAAAACAATTAAAACCAATTAAATCAAATAAAAATTCATAAATTTTAAAATGAATATGATACAAATAAAATGAAGACATGGATATTCCTATTTAAATTTTCGGAATATTTTGGCGGAAGAACAATATTAAAACGAATAGAAATGAATAAAAGTCGGGCGAAAATTTTCCCGAAAAATTAAATCGGTCACATTAAAATGATCAACACAAAATATACTTATTGAAAAAATACAACGTTTCTTTTAATCTAGAAATAAATTTTCACTCGTTAAAAGGCTCAGACGGGGCAAAATGCAGCTGAAGAAGTCGTTAAAAAATATAATGAACACACCAGGCCGAACTACGCAAACCGTAGATTAATAATACTGGCGTCTGCAATTTTAATTGTGAAACTTTTTACCCGCTGATTTTGCATGTTCTTGAGAAATGATTTAACCAATTTGTCTGTATTTTCAATAAATTTATTTCGACTGATATTTTAGGTATTATTCATGATGGAAGGCATGTCATGCTGTGCATATGATGCAAATCAAAAAATAAAATAAAATTTACGAAAATTTAAAATGCTCGGACAAAATCGGGGTATGACAGTTGCCCCTATTTAATTAACTTGAACTAGAATGTAAGAACGACAATGGTCTTCATACATTTGTGGTGGGAGGTAATTAAATACGAAAAGACCCAAATTTTGTCCTGTGAAATGCAATGGAGATGCAGAAAGAACATGCAACGAATTCTAGAAAAACACCAAGGTATTAGGTTTAGAACGTCAAATCAAATTCCAACCCTCGAGTTGACACTCCAATCCTTCAAAGGTCGTTTGTTGATATTAGGTCAAATGTGGGACTAAAATTGAGAAGGTTTTCTCGCACCAAAAGGATGACAATATAGTTAATTGTCATCACCAAAAGGGCGATAATAATTCATAACGACTTTTAGGATCGTCATCACCAAAAGGATGATGGTAAGATTAATAACCAAACTTGCTGTCACCAAAAGGATGGAAATTCGACACAATAAAATTCGAAGATTTCCATCACCAAAAGGATGTTGGTTATCATGATAAAGCTTTCCATTACCGAGGGGATAATATTAAGACTATCGTCAAAAGGATGATAGTTAACTCATGAACTTCAAAGATCACTGTCACCAAAAGGATGAAAGTAAGATCCAACCACAAAACTTGTTATCACAAAAAGGATGATAAAAAGTCAATAACTTCAATGATCACTGTCACCAAAAGGATGAGGGTAAGATCAGCAACAAACTAACTTGTTACCACCAAAAGGATGATAATAAGTTAATAACTCTGGCCAATGGGATGCAATCTAACAGACAAGAATGTTAAGAGTTGAAAAGATCTTACCAATGGGATGCAATCCAACAGACAAAAATGTCATATAGAAAACCCATTTTCCCTTTGGACTTTTGAATCAAGCAATAATCAGCAAGCTAGTAGCAATATCAAGCAAGGCATCAAATAAATATGGCCACATCCAAGCAAGTAACTTCTCAGCTAACAGTCTTCTTCATCTTCTCAAGTATCAGATGACATAATCCTTTGCTTTACTCAGAATAAGGCATTAGACACATGTTCAAGGTTACCGTTGCATCAAGACCATGTAGTAGATGAAATCTAATGAATCTCAAGACTTGCATCAGAAAAAAGCTCAAATTACAATAACTTGGTCTCAGAAAGGTTGGCATTGGCCAAGTCCTTTTGCAAAGGGAATGTTGCCTAATTCTAAGTCCAAAAGCTCAGATCAAATCCAACAGTCTACACAAACATTTTTAAGTATTTTAAGGTCCTAATACCACAAACACAAACAAGATACACAAACAAATATATACAATCACAATATATGGCTCAAATGAGCAAAGTGAAAATGACATAAACATAAACAAACTAAATGCTATGTAAATGACAAATGAATGGTAAATGACTTGAAATTAAATTGATTAAAATTAAATGACTTGAAAATGAAAGCAATATTAATACAAGTTAGCTAAATGTTAGTTGATTAAATGTTAGTGATGATTTGCTTTTCAATTGATTAAGTCGTCCTTTGGAGAACACTCAACCATCTATTCACAAGCACGAATCCTTGAACCAAGACATCTTCCAAAGGAAGGAAAAAAGGCCAAGTTTCCACACTATACCATGAAAGATGAGAGACTTACAATATCACTTACTAGAATGCTATGCCTTTAGGGTCAAAATTTAGCTCTATGTTAAGCAATCGTAAATGGACTTATGTAGAAGTCACAACTATATGAGGTCGGGCAATAGAAATTTTAGTGTTAATGCATGTTAGAGTATGGTATAATAAACCAAACTCCTAAAAAATACCACACATAAAAAGAAAATAAATCAAAGGGTCGACCTATCTCATCCATACTTGTATTGCTTCATCTAACACAAAGTTATTCATGAACCAATTAGCCTTAGGATATTGAGAATTCATTCGTCAATGAAAGGGATGGGAAAGAATGGGATTGAAGATGAAGAGGGAGGGGAGATGAGAAAAACACAAATTGGTCATGAGAGGAATTTTATCAAATTAAAATCATTCATTCATTTTGGGAGATGAAATGTACATTTCTTCAATCCCCTAAATCAATGATTTTAACTTAACAAAAGTCTAACCAACCTTGACCAAGACCCAAACACATAGTCAAACATCACAAGTTAATAAAAATGGCTCAACATAATTTCTACACAATTAATCAATTAAAAATAAAATTAAAAATTCATTTAAATTAAAATTAATTTGGTCAAAACCTAAAACCTTTTCAAAACACCAAATGAATGGCCAAGAGATTTATCCTAGGTCAAAGGACCTTAGATAAAAAATTTCATAATTTTTGAAAAGTCAGAAGTATTTTTAAACAATTAAAAATATGCACAAAAACAATTAATTCATGAAAAATATCAAAATTAATCCAAAAAATAATTTTAATTCATAAAATGAAAGAGGAAAATATTTAAAGATTTTTAGTGAAAGTCCCATATTTTTTGAATTAAAAATGAAATTAATATGAATTAATCAAAATAAAAGGATTAAACATAAAAATAAAAAAATCAAAAAAACAAGGGCCATCAGATCTCCCTCATTAATTGAGGTGGCATATCTGATGGCCAAGCGTGTGCGTTCCACAATGGTCCTTAGTCAATGCGCTGCATGCTTGGTAATCAGAAACAAAGGCTGAGATTAAAACATTTTAACTGGATCATGCGGTTGAGATGTGTGTCAACACATCACCAGAGCTATGGCTCCGGTGTTCTTCTCCGGTGGACCTCACCGGACTGGTCCACCATCAACCGTCACAAAAATGAATAACAAGGACATGAATTCAAAGAAAAAATGCCCAGGAGCTCGAATCCGGCCTCAATTTTTTCCAATTCCAAGTATATAAAAAGATATAGGGATTTGAATTTTGAGGATCATGAAATGAGTTCCTTCGATTTGACCTCAAAGCAACTCAATCTTCTTGCCTACATTGAGAGAGAATCGAAGAGACAAACGTTCTGAAAAATCACCTTCGAGTTGATCCAATTTTACTTGATCTGGATTTGCTTGCTTTCTCTTTGTCTTGCTTTGCAGAAGCCAATTGAGATGTAAAGGGAAGTGAATTTCTGGAGTTTGAACTTCCAAACAGAAGATGAAGTTCAAGATAGATTTCAAGAAAAATCTTCAAAAATTCTGTGGCAGTAAGGGTTTGAATAAGTCTAGCAAAGCTTGGGCAAGGTGTTGATGATGATTCTGAAGCCTTGAGCTTGTTTATATAGGCAATGAATTTGATTTTTTCACCATTGGAATTTTGGCCAAAATTAGAAACCTCCTTTCATGGGTGCATGGGAAATGATTTGGGCCTAAGGACTGATGTAATCCAAATCTAATTTGTGTGAAAAGTGTATTGAAGTCATCATGTGGAAGCATGGAAAGAAGAATGATCATTTGGAGCCATGCGCAAGTCCTTTAATTTTGATCCAAATGAGATGATCTTGGACTTTTTGGAAAGTTGAGATCAAGGGGACCAACTTTCATGTTGAACACTTTTTCATTTGAATCTTGGATCATGATGAATGTTGAGGTGGAAGTTTGGGAAATCAAACATATTTGAAAATTTTCTAAGTCACAAGTCAAATGTTCACTTCTTCCACCTTGAATCACTTTTTCTATGGACTTTAAATAAAAAAAGTTCCTTCATTAGAGTTGTATCTATTTCAAACCTATTCACTTTGGTCACAAATATGACCTCATTTGGTTTTGGAATGAAGGAGTTATGCATTTTAGAAGTTGAGGAAAATCACTTGTTCAATGGTATTGGCCCAAAATGACCTATAGGCTTTCCTCTTGGCACATGCATTTTCAAGTTGAACTTGCACTTACTCCAAACATAAAGTTGGAGTAGACATATTGAATTGGATCATGAAATTTGAATGGATTTAATCTCATAAAAATGAGCAAGTTATGATCTTGGGAAGTTTACCTCCAAACCAGGGTTCAAACAAAATGACATATAATCTTTCACCATGAAAAATGATTTTCCAAGCAAAACTAGCTCTTGACCTCAACATGAAAGTTGTTTGGAGTGTCATTTTGAGTAACATTTCTCTTGGAATCATTTTCATATGACAAAAATTAGGAGATAGGGTCTAGGGAACCACAATTTTGACCAGTTGACTTTCTCTGGTCAACCACCATGAACCATCTTGCTAGCTTGGCATTCTCTTGACTTTTGGGACTCATGCAGGACCATATATGTATAATATGATTTAATATGAAGTATCCCTTGAAATATTTGATCAATTGTTGAAGAAACTTGTTGAAGAAGTCACACAAGATACCTAGATGAATTATGGTTTCCAAGGCAAACTAACTCCAAACTCTTGATGATTTATTGATCAAAATGATATGTGAAGAAAATGGGGATCCATATATGATTCCTAAAGCCAATGTGATCCATTTCCTTATTAAACTCCTTGCATTAAGGGTCTCAAACCCTAGAAATGAGCTTGATATTGCATGGGTGAGCACACACACTATCTACAAAAGCAACAAACTATACATTAACAACTTTTTGGTATTTTGGTTAGTAAATAATGAAAAAACAAAGTATGATACAATTAAAAGTGCTTGGTGATCTCTCTCAATGCAAACCCAATGAATGAGGGGTAAGGAGGATGCAAAGGTGTTATCCCAATTCCAATGCATATGATGAGATAGCATGAGGGATCTTAGGGTCAAAATTGGGGTCTTACACTACCATGCCCCTGGTTTAACATGAGGGTTTTATGTATTAAAGAAAGAAACTCCTAGTTCAAGGCCCAAAGGGGTTGACTAGGGATTAACTTCCTTATATCTCCGGTGTTTAGGGATTTGAACAATACCTTACATCACCAGCATAGTCTTATTCAAAAGCATACATGCAACAATATTATGTTTTTTAATTGCATCATTCTCTTTTGATTTTATTTGACAAATAGTTTGATACTGATAAAATAAAATATGAGTCAACATGAATGAATTTAAGCAAAACATGCACGTTTATTTTATTATTATTACCATCTGTAAACAAGACAAGTTTTACAAATGAAAAAAAATTAACAAACTAGAAAAGATTACAAATGAGACATGATTGAATCTATATGACATTGCTAGCCTTGATACTCCTCTAAAGAAGCAACCGAGTCTAAGCAATCTCCACCACTAACTGTGTTCACAATCTGTCCACAGTGGTCTGGTAACGAGTTGGTTATGACATTGGGTCCCGCCTCAGAGAATGATTAAACCTTCTGATCAATAAGCTCTTTCACTCTAGTCTTGAACAACCCATAATCTTCAATTGAGTGCCCTATATAGTCGGTGTGAAAAGCACAAGAAGTGTTAGGATTGTACTTTGGACCATAGGGATAAACAACTGGTGGTATTTCTTTTGGCATAATTTCCCCTTGCTGAACAAGATATGGTAGTAACTGAGTATACGATACAAGGATCTGGTCACGTTGAGGATGCTTCTTATCATAACGTCTGCCTTGACCTTGACTATGGTTTCTGTTATCTTACTGATTCTGAGAAATTGAGGCTTGTTGAGGCTGCTCATAATGGGACATAACGCCGTGTGGGAATGAATAGCATGACATAGGTACCAACGGTATCTATGACTAAGATTGAATATGAGGAATAACCATTGGTTGGAACGTTTGAGCAAAATGCACCATTCAAATATTGACTATCTGATGAGAAGTCTGACCATAATGAACTCCAAATGGGATATAGGGTGCCCTAGTATAGGCGTACTGAGGTACAACATCCGTGGAAGATGATGCCCCAAGATAGGCCAACAACATTCCAGGGTGGTATCCTTGATTTGTATACTACATAAGAGACAGAACCACAAGTGGATGAACTTGCACATGAATGAGGGGACCCTTATATTCAAACCTCTTCCCAATAGGTGCTTCAGCAATTACAGGTGTAAAGCTCAACACTTTTTGATTAATGCGCTCCTGAATACTTGCCTTGAGAACATGACTAGTTTTTGTAGATTTCCCTACGTATCCAGCATGGTATTCACATGTAGCATGAGGGCCATGCTTACGGTTGTAGGGAAACTTAGGAGGCTCGACTTGTTTAGGCATAATTGCCCCAACGTTAACTAGTATATGCAGCAGGTGTGCATAACTCATAGAAATTGGATCATTGCAAGGACATCTCCTTTCATGATCGTCATTCTTCTGACTGATTTGCGTCTTCTTCAGTTTTTGGTTTCTTTGAGCATGCCTCTGATGTGGTAGCAAACACTATTCTTGAGGAAGAAGTGGCATGATGCCTACAACTACCTTTTATTTGTTATCTTTCTTTAGACTGTCTTCAATTTGCTCATCAATCACAACTTGATTTGTGCAATTCGTTGTCATGATATCCAAGAATAACCCCAAAACCATATCATCTTTGTCAATGATCTTACCCTTTTCCATGATCCTTCGATGATTGGTGTCGGCGAATCATTGTCTTTCTGACAGAGGAATGGATAGGGTGAGTTTTCTAGTTAACATGCATGAAATGAAAATTAATGAACGCATAAGTTGGGGATGGAATGAAAATAATTATGCAACATCCATAGATTTAAAGCCTTGATAGTATAGCAAACCAGATTCAAGGTTCCGACATATGTACAACAAAACAATAATGTATGTTAACAACACCAATAGTTGGGATAATTTGTCTACTCTACTTGATGCAAGATCAAAGGTCTCACGTCCACCAGGATAAAGGTATGCATAGTTTAAGGTTTCCTGCAAGAAAAACCCATATCCCCCTCACAGGTATGGACTATTCTCCAAGGTTGACCCTAGAAGGTCTCCTAGAGTCATCGACTCGAAATAAAAATACCCTGCCATAGTGAATGCTCACAGGACAAAAGTACTTTCATGTGAATCTACTTTGGGTGTGGTTCTCATGATAACCCAATGCGTGAAACGCAGGCGTAAACGACTATCTATGAATCTATCTTGTGTGTATACTAAACTCTGGTATAGAGCGTCACTTATATTGTATCAACCCAAACCTAACAACATCATATATGATATCCATAATATAAAGCAAATAATGATAAAGTGGGTAAAGCGCAAAGATACACATCTATATCAAGAAAAACCAACCAAAGCTAGGGTCGACTCCTTTTGTGAAAGTCCCATATTTTTTGGACTAAAAATGAAATTAATATGAAATAAACAAAATAAAGACATTAAATGAAAAACCAGAAAATAAAATGAAATTCAAAAAAACAAGACCCATCAAATCTCCCTCATTAATTAAGGTGCTAGATCTGATGGCCAAGCGTGCATGCTCCATGGTGCATTGCAGTCAACGTGTGGCACAAGTGCTAATTAAAAGCAATAGATGAGATTAGAACATTTTGAATGGATCAAAGGGTTGGGAACACGCCACCACACCATAGAAGCTAGGGCTCCGGTCATCTTCTCCGGTGAGCCTCACCAGACTGGATGACCACCAACCCTCACCAGAATGAAAAATAAGGACATGATTTTAAAGGGAAAATGCTCAGGAGCTCGAATTTGGCCTCAATTCTCTCCAATTCTAATTATATTGAAAGATACAGGGATTTGAATTTTGAGGATCATGATCTAAGTTGCTTCGATTTTGTAGCAGTAAATGCATGACCGTTAAGCTATGGATAAACTTATCGTCAATAAAACCAGAGTCACCATCGCGCTTTTATTGTTTCCAAAGGAAAAGGGAAAAGTACGAACAAAACCCAAGCTCTCTTGGTCAGTCATTTGTCTTCCTTTTCCTATATTGATGCTGAGGATGAGGTTGGGACTCTGTTCCAAGCCTTGTCTATTGATGAGCCTTCAAGGAAAGGACTTTCTTCATTTGTCTCCTACAACGATGCAAAGTTGGCCATTGAGCATGGTGCAACGACTGGTTTGGGGCAAATGATCAAGTTGGAGGACAATAAATCCCGAGCTGGCATAGGGTATTCTTCCGGTGTTTCCAATGAGCGTGGGCTGTTCCAGAGTGGTGGTTTTATCCATACTGTTGAAGATCAGGAAGCTGTTGCCATTGTGGAAGATGATGAAGAGGAAGATCTGGGAAACTTTATCATCCCTGGAGGAATCTACAATAATTGGGTCGCTGTTGATGTTCCAACAGTTATCCACAAGTCCACGTAATATGTTCATTTTGGTTAAGAAAACCCTTCTCCCATGCCAAAAGGAGAAGTGATGACATTGTTGGCACATTTTGATTAATACAATGATATTCATTCAATAATCGCATGTTAAATGTTTGTTTTTCCAAATTGTTTTTCCTTTTTGCTTTTTGCATGAAATTGGTGATCACCATAAAACCCTAAAAAGAAAATAAAATCAATCTTTTCATCTGCATAATGATTTGCCTTGTTTGAATTCTGAAATATCTTTTATACTCAAAATCAATATGCAGGTTGATCAAACCCATTGAACATAATGATCCAACACCATCTCCCAACTTTGAGTTCCCTGTATTTGAGGCAAAATAAGATGATGTTGAAGAGATTCCTGATGAGATTACCCGTCTGCTTGAGAACGAGGAGAAGATCATTCAGCCACATCTTGAGAATCTGGAAACAGTCAGCTTGGGGTCTGAAGACTGTGTCCGTGAGGTGAAGATTGGGGCACTCCTTGAAGAATCTGTTAAGAAGGGGTTTATTGAGTTGCTACGAGAATATGTCGATGTCTTTTCCTGGTCATATGAAGACATGTCTAGTCTGGATACTGATATTGTGCAACATTTCTTGCCACTGAAGCCTGAGTGTGTGCTTGTGAAGCAGAAGCTCAGAAGAACTCATCCTGATATGGTAGTGAAGATTAAAGATGAAGTTCAAAAGCAAATTGATGCAGGGTTTCTGGTGACTTCTACATATCCTCAATGGGTGGCTAATATTGTGCTTGTGCCTAAGAAAAATGGAAATTTCCGAATGTGTGTGGATTACCGTGACTTGAATAAAGCTAGTCCGAAATATGATTTTCCTCTACCACACATTGATATGTTGGTGGATAATACAGCTAAATTCAATGTCTTCTCATTTATGGGCGGATTTTCCGGTTGTAATCAGATTAAAATGGCAACCGAGGATATGGAGAAGACAACATTCATCACACCTCGGGGAACATTCTGTTATCGAGTGATTCCCTTCGGTTTGAAGAACGTTGGAGCCACGTATCAACGTGCTATGACTACCTTGTTTCATGATATGATGCACAAGGAAATTGAGGTGTATGTTGATGATATGATTGCGAAGTCGAGAACGGAAGTTGAACATGTAGAACACTTGTTGAAGCTTTTCCAGTGTTTGAGGAAGTATAAACTCCGCTTGAATCCAAACAAGTGTACATTTGGAGTCCATTCCGGCAAGTTATTGGGCTTTATCGTCAGTGAAAGAGGTATTGAAGTTGATCCTGCCGAGGTCAAAACAATACAAGAGATGCCTACGCCCAAAACTGAGAAGCAAGTCCGAGGTTTTCTTGGCCGCTTGAATTATATTTCTAGATTTATATCCCACATGACTACCACATGTGCGCCTATATTCAAGCTCCTCCAGAAATATCATCGTCATGATAGGACTGAGGATTGCCAGAAGGCCTTTGACAGTATCAAATAGTATCTGTCAGAGCCTCTGATTCTGTCTCCGCCTGTTGAAGGGAGACCCTTGATTATGTACTTGACAGTGCTTGATGATTCCATGGGTTGTGTATTGGGTCAGCAAGATGAATTGGGAAAGAAAGAATATGCCATATACTACTTGAGTAAGAAGTTCACTGATTGTGAGTCTCGGTACTCAATGCTTGAGAAGACATGTTGTGCTTTGGCTTGGGCTGCTAAGCGCTTACAGATATATATGTTGAATCATACAACTTGGTTAATATCCAAGATGGATCCAATCAAGTATATCTTTGAGAAGCCTGCTTTAACCGGGAGGAGTGCCCGTTGGCAGATGTTGTTATCTGAGTATGATATTGAGTATCGAGCTCAAAAAGCTATTAAAGGTAGTATCTTGGCTGACCACTTGGCACATCAACCAATTGAGGATTATTAGTCTGTTCAATACGACTTCCCTGATGAGGAGATTCTGTATTTGAAGATGAAAGATTGCGATGAGCCTACGCTCGATGAAGGGCCAGAGCCTGGTTCCCAATGGGGCATGGTGTTCGATGGCACTGTTAATCAATATGGCGGAGTATGAGGTTTGTATTATGGGTTTGGAAGAGTGTATTGATCTTATGATCAAACATCTCGATGTTTATGGTGATTCGACCCTTGTTGTTAATCAGATTAAGGGTGAATGGGAGATGAATCAGCCTGGCCTCATCCCATATAGAGATTATGCGAGGAGGCTTTTAACTTTCTTTACTAAGGTTGATATCCATCATATTCCTTGAGATGAGAATTGGATGTCAGATCCTCTTGCTACGCTTGCTTCAATGATTGTCGTCAAGTATTGGAATGAAGTTCCCAATATCACTGTGATGCGCCTGGATAGACCAACTCATATGTTTGTAGTTAAAGAAGTGAAAGATGATAAGCCATGGTACTATGATATCAAGTGCTTTCTCCAGAGTCAGATTTACCTGCCTGGGGCATCTGTTAAAGACAAGAAGACTTTAAGAAGATTATCTGGCAGTTTCTACCTCAATGGTGATGTGCTTTACAAGAGGAATTTTGACATGGTTTTGCTCAGATGCGTGGATAGACACGAAGCAGACCTATTAATGACTGAAGTCCATGAGGGTTCATTTGGTACTCATTCCAATGGACATGCCATGGCAAAGAAGATGTTGAGAGCAGGCTACTATTGGCTGACAATGGAGTCCGACTGCTGCAAATATGTGAAGAAATGCCACAAGTGTCAGATTTATGTGGATAAGATTCATATTCCCCCGACACTTTTGAATGTTCTTTCCTCACCATGGCCTTTTCTCCATGTGGGGAATTGACATGATTGGCATGATAGAGCCAAAGGCATCAAACGGTCACCGTTTTATTCTCGTAGCAATTGATTACTCCACCAAATGGGTTGAAACGACATCATATGCGAATGTGACCAGGCAGGTGGTTGTGAAGTTTATCAAGAATCAACTCATATGCCGATATGGTGTGCCAGACAAGATAATTACTAATAATGGATCTAACTTGAACAACAAGATGATGAGAGAGCTGTGTAGCGAGTTCAAAATTGCACATCATAATTCTTCTCCCTATAGACCCAAAATGAATGGGGTTGTTGAAGCTGCTAACAAGAACATCAAGAAGATTATTCAAAAGATAGTTGTTACGTACAAAGATTGGCATGAGATGTTGCCATTTTCCTTGCATGGCTATCGTACATCTGTCCGCACTTCAACAAGGGCAACCCCTTTCTCTCTTGTACATGGCATGAAGGTTGTGCTCCCCGTAGAGGTTGAAATCCCATCAATGAGAGTCTTGATGGAAGCCAAGTTGACTGAGGCTGAGTGGGTTCAAAGTCGTTATGACCAGTTGAATTTAATTGAAGAGAAGAGATTAACTGCCATGTGCCATGGCTAGTTGTATCAGCAAAGGATGAAGAAAGCCTTTGATAAGAAGGTCAAGCCTCGTGTGTTCCGAGAAGGTGACCTCGTGCTCAAGAAAGTTTTATCTTTCGCGCCCTATTCCAGGGGCAAGTGGACTCCAAACTATGAAGGTCCATATGTTGTTAAGAGAGCCTTTTCAGACGGTGCTTTGATACTTACAACTATGGATGGGGAGGATTTCACTCGTCCTGTGTATTCAGATGCAGTCAAGAAATACTTTGCCTAAAAATAAAAACAGAATAGCTCGCTAAGTTGAAAACCCGAAAGGGCGACTTAGGCAAAAATGAGCGTCTCGGTGGATTGAAAACCCGTAAGGGTGGTCCAGGGAAAAGTTAGAGACATGAAAAAATGAATATATATATCCCGCTAGATTGAGTACCTCACCCTGGGGCAATATAGGCAAAAATTAGGGATTTGGCAAGTAATTGTATCCCGACAAGACTTCGTTCTACAACTGTCGTCTGTCAAAGATTCTCGCTCAGTCATCGTCAACTAAAGCTTCAAATACATTGGATTCGGAGTTGGTGGAGAAATGGTCATTATGTTCAATGTAGCCTTTTTTCCAATATATATCACCAATTTCAAATTTGTAAAGATCCATGGAGTCTCGCCATTTGCGGATTACCATTCTATCAAATAAATTTGAGCCTTTATCCAATTCTTTGCACTCTTATTTGTTTCTGTTTAACAAATGTTTGCATGTTTTAATTAATAAATATCATTGTTTTAAACAAATAAAGTTTTTATAAAAATGTTTTTTAAACAAAGTGAACATTCACAATGAATGAAAGGATAGTTGGAACGTCTTCAATGCACTCCCAAGGATAGTACGATCTCCAAAAGGTAAGACATTTGTTCATACTTCTGGCATGTTTATGTCCTCCTCCTCAGCTTTCAAGTTGTGTCCCCAGCAAGCGCATAAAGAACAAACATTATCAACTCCCTAGAGAGTCTGGAGCTTTGGCCTCGATCTTTTAGAGATGTGTATACCTCTATATCAGGCACTAGCGTTTGTGTTTTATCAATTATATGGTTGTCATCCCTTGTGTGGACTGACCTAAAATCCCTTATAAATTGATAAAAGTTGATATGCTACCTATTCACGAGGAAGTTGGTCTTTCCCCAGTATGAGTAGAAGTCCTCAGTGGAATAAGCATGTGTTCCCAACATAGTTATCTTTCAGATATCTCCTCAACAGTAGTTGCCTAGAACCGTTGGTGAAGGGTTTGTTCCCTTTTTTCACCCCCAGCGTGGCACGTGTTGATGAAGGGTTCGTTTCCGATTCCCTTAGCCAGGGGCAGTCTCCTTTGAGTTATCTACAGTCCATCCCCAATAGGGTTGTCAGCAGACTATCCCCAGAATGGTTGCCCACAGTTCATCCTCAGTGGAGTTTTCTGATCCTAGCTTGACATTTGTATCCCCTCCATGGTTAGAGATTTCTTCCAGTATTGGATGGCGATGAGGAAGATGTGTTATTTCCATCACCAGCGGAGCATTGGTTCTTTCTTCCCTTAGCAGAGTTGGGTTCTCCAGCAGTTAGAAAAGAGTGTTTTGATCGATGAGTATCTGTTTGGAGGTTGTTCCCCCACAGAATTTCACATCATCCCTCGATAAGTTCCCCGGTAGATTTTCTTCTACGATGGATCTTATTGATATCCCGTCACCTGTTCCTGAGAACGGATGGAAAATCCCTGGCAGTCGGAAGTTGTGACTATTGCTTATCCCTGGCGGTGACTCTACGTGTCCCCCAGCTGAGACTTTGCCTATCCCCAGCGGTGGTCTATGACTCTTGGTATTTGATGCATCCCCACCAGAATTGATTTCTCCTGTGGGCCCGGCCTTTCTCTTTTGAGATGTTATACTGGATGTCCGTTCGTGGCTCTGGAACCTGTTTGTGTTAGATATGGCTGTCTTGTCAGCGTCAATCATGCATAAACGACGCATATACATGCATAATTATAGCATTCAAATATTCATATTGCATTCTTTGCCATATATCTTTGCTTGTTATCTCTCGCTGTTGGTGAAATATTTCTCCCCTAAGCAGATGTTTGTGTCTGATCTCTCCATATAGAGTCAGCCCCATAAGCAGAAAGTGTCTATCTTTCCTTCTTTATTCCCCACTGAGTTATGTCCTCGTGGATGATTTTTTCCTCCCTAATTTTGTATTGGGACGGAATTACTCCCCTGAGTTATATCCTCATCGGGTTGAGTCTTGTTAATTGTGTCTCTCTAGTTTGTTCCTAGATTGACTCCTTTCTTGTTATTTCCCATCAGTTTCCTATGGTTTAGTTGTTTAATTGATCAATAACCAGTAATTGTCCATATTTTCCCCCAGTGGATCTATATGGACTTCTACCCAGTAGCCGATAGTTATAAGTCCTATTTTTGTGGTTTTCTACCCAGTAACTGGTAGATGTAATCCCCTATTTGTTGGTTATCTTTATCCAATATTCGGTATTGATATTCCTTCGTTTTTTAGTATTTCACCCAGTAACCGGTGATATATATCTTGGATAATTGCTTTTGTCAAGAAATTTATCCCCCGCGAGTCATCTTTCATTTAACCTTGTTTGGTAATGGTTGTTTCTCCTTTTGATTGGTTATCATTATATACCTAGTAGCCAGTATCCCGATGTCCTTTCTTTTCGGTCGATTTATCCTTTATTAACCCAGTAACCGGTTGTGGATAATCTTCCATGCGAGTATGTTATCTACGTTCTGACGGTAATAGATAATATATCTCATGCGCTCTTCAGTGGAAGTATTTTCTTCCCCAGTCGAGTAAGATTCGTATTTCCTTGTGGAATCGAATGCCCATCCTGTAAGTCGAGTTTGCTTGTTCAGCCCTCCTTTCGGATGATGAGTGTCTTGGATATGTTCCCAATTCACGCCTGGTTGGTCACCTATTATGTGCCCAGTAACTGGTATCCCTGGTGTTCCTTCCTTCTGCTCCCTATTATGACTTTTGTCCCCTGTGGAGTCAGATTTTCCTAAGTTGAGATGTGCCTTTTAGGTCCTTCTCAGATGTTCCAGATGATTGATATCTCTCACCCTTATACCAGTCTTAGATATTCTTTCTCCTTGAGCGTGTTGTTCTCTCACCCAGTAACCGGTGTTTTGACAACATGTCTCTCTTTGACTTTATTACCCAGTAGCCGGTAATATCTCGTTGTTTCTTCCTCAGTCGAATCCTTTATGGATTTCCCCATCTGAGTCTGGATTTTTATCCGAAGTATCCTTTGTGGATAGTTTTTGCTGTATTGGCATATTCCCCAATACATGCATCTTTGCGTCATCTCGAGTCTTTCCATCGATTTATTTTCATGGAATCCCTTCGTGTCTCTCAGCAAGTTTTCAAGTCGTGACCTGCTCATGCATTTTCACCTTGCTTTCCCCCAGAGTCTCCATCTCCTTAGTGAGTGTGTTACTCCTATGGATTTTTTTAGTTTGTCCTGATTTCTTTTCCTTCGTGGCAATTATTCACCATGAAGATTTTATTTTGCATGCATACATCTTGCATCAAGAGGTCTCTTAGGGACCAAAATTCGTCTCTTTGTTATTATTTAAGCCCATTCTACCTCGTCGAGTTGAAGATTTTAACCTTCATATCTCCGGCTAGAATGACCTTAAATAGGGGCATCTATAAGACCCTAATTTTGACCCTAAGATCCCTCATGGCATCATATCATTGCTCATTGCATTGCCTCAAGGATCATAGCATGTTTGGCTCCTTAACCCTAGGGCTGGGACTTGTGTGAGTGGTTTGAGACCACCAAGCATGCTTGCATTTATATTATTGCTTTTCTTATTTGTCTACTAACCAAAAGCACAAAAATATGTCACTAACTCTTTTTGTTTTGAAGCTCAAGTGGTCATGTGCTCCCCTGCTCCTAGGAGGCTCCTAAGATCAATGAAATGACTAGATGAAGATGAGAATAAGCATAACAATGGTCCAAAAAGTTCCTAATCATCATATATGTCTCCCAAGCATCTCAATTTGCGAATTTGATCAAGATAACCCAAAGGGATTGAGGTTTGTTTCCCAACGAAACCCTAATTCCACTGTGCATTGACTATGCCTTGCTCATGAAGCAACCTCAACCTATGATCAAATTCAATCAAGGGAAGTTCTTTCATTCACTATTTTATACATATATGAGCCTATCTGAGTATCCTCAATTATTCATTCATCAAGATTTGAAGTTTGGCCTTGAGAAGTTGACCAGACAAGTCATCTGACTAAACTGAGGATCACTGAGACACAACTTATGATGTGTTTGTCAAATGAAGATGACCCCAAGAGAAACACTGTTATTACTAACCATATGAACAACTTTTATGTTCATCAAAAATCTATTTGAAACTTGGAAGGTCATCATTAATTTCAAAACATTATTGGTCACTTTGACTGAAACCCTAATTTTGGGTCAACTTCCCAAGAACCTAACTTCTTTATTTTTTATGATTTTGAGGTGAGACCAATTGAATTGGAAAGCTTAAGATGTATAATTCAAATGTTATTTTGGACAAAATTTCATAATCCTAAAAGAAACACATGTGATAATACAAAACATTATAGGTCACTTTGGACCAAAACCATTGAATTTGAAAAATGTCCCACTTCAAGTTCCTATAACTTTCTCATTAAAAATCCAAATGATGCGAAATGTAAGTCCAAATTGATCTTATTGAAAAGATCTATAACTTTTATGTTGAAGGTTTTTTCATTTGAGGCTTGCATCACTGAAACAGAAGGGTTTGAAGTTTTTTGTTTTTGGCAAATTTTTCAAAGACATGTTTTGTACCCAAATCTTCACAGCCAGTTTTCATAAATTTCCAAATCTCCAAATGAGTTTTTTCCCAACATGACTTTTGATCCTTATGTCAAGAGCTTTCCTACCATTACTCACATGATCATTTTTGGATTTTTCATATATGAGTTTCGAAGAGCTCAATGTTTAGGTTCAATTATGTAATGCACATCATAACTTCATACACAAGCCAATGCAGCTCCAATTACACGTCCAAACCATTTGCATTTGAGTTCAGCTTGCATTTTCGTCCATTTCTGGGCTTTGCACGCGCCTGTACAGGCCCATGCATGAAGAGTCCAAGTTCCATGCACACGAGCAAAGCACCCCATTGCATCATCTCCAGCTATAAATAGAAGTGCTAGCTCATTCAAATTTGAACCTGAAGGAGATCTGAAACTCTGCTGAATTGGAAACTCACCTTCACTCAAAGGAATTTCAGTTTTCATTTCTCAATTTCAAGCTTGAATTTCAACATCCTTAGTTGATCTTCAAGTCTTAATTCCTTGACCTTGCATCATAATCACATCTCCAGATCAAAATTGGATCAAGAACTTGAGAAAATCGTGATGTTCAAAGCTGTATTTCAGAGGTATATCACTAAACTATTTGGATCTGGATCTTGCTATACAATGTGAATTGCTTGAGTTTGAACTGTTTTCTGAAGTCCTCAAGCAAGAGGCAGGCCAGTGGTGGTCTTAATTTCATGAATCATGACATTTCAGATCAAACACCATGATCTTCAACCTCTTGTTTCTCTCTAAATAGAAACATTGAGGAAGATCCAAGGTTACAGGGGTGATGTACATCACCCCAGCTTCATTTTGATACCTTGTTTGTTTATTTTCATTAAGTTTTAAAAACCTACGCGCGGTGGCCGGAACCAGTTAGCTGGCCGGAGAAGATGGTGGTTTCCACCACCATCCCCACGTGGGAGCTTCCGATCCCTTGGATCTCTCTCAAACGTTTTAATCATGGTCGTGTGTTATGTTGACTTGTTTTAAATCCTTTCGTGGCGCGCTTGACCAAGGTCCTTCGTGCACCAGCGCCTCTGAGTCGTGTGATAATGCCACGTCAATTAATGAAAGGATCATGTGGCGCTGAATTTTTGCTATTTTCTATTTTCTGTTTTAATTTCATTTATTTCCTTTTATTTTCAAAAATTCATAAATATTTTATTTGAAGTCACAAAAATATGAGACCAATGCCAAAAAATTTCTTGAAAAATCTAGTTTCATATTCTGTTTTTAATTATTTTTGTAACTTCATTTAATATTTTTTGTGAATTATTTGGTTTTTAATAGTTTTTAATTCATTTTAAATACTTTTTGATATCTGAATAATCCAAAAATATTTTCTTAACACGTATGGATCATGATAAGTCAATGAAAAATAGTCTCATCAATTTCTTAATTGATTTGAGATTTATTTGAGATTTTAATTCATTTGTGTTATTTTTCATTGTTTTTAATTGTTTTAAAATAGTTTATGATTTCAAAAATTGTTGAAATTTTTTGTCAAATCTTGTTTGACCATGTTAGACCTATGAGAATTTAATTGGACTTGTTAAAGTTGATTTGAATTGAATTTGAGGTTTGACCATATTTTGTCCATTTTAATTTTGCATTTATTTTAATTCCAAAAATACCAAAAAAATATGTTTGACTTGTTGACTTCTAACCTTCATTTCTATTTTGTTTAACATTGGTTGATGATGATTTGATTCACTTTTGACCAATTGTATTTGACACTTTATTTCTTTGTCCATTTCATTTCATCTTCATCTTATTTCTTTTTATTTTGGCCAATGAGTTAATGTCTTACAGTTGGTCTTGACATATGAGAGGTTTAACCTTCTTTGATCCAAATCAAACTCAACATGATCCAAGATCAAGTGAGTTGCTTTGTGTCCAAGATAGGTTGCTTCTTGGTCAAGCAAAAAACCTAAAGTCCATACAAGGCCTTTCCTTTTTTCTTTTGGCATGGCAAGTTGTAGGAGCTTGGCTTACTAGTCATGATCTCTAACTTGTGTTTATTTGCCTATAGTTTTATTGACCAGCCTCAGATAGGTGTGACTACTATATTAGTCTACTTAGGATTGCTTAACATAGCGCTAAATTGTCTTATGACACACTAACATAAACACTAATTACTAACTTTAATTTGAGCATTTAATTTCTTGCAATTTACTTTCTTGCTCATTTATTCATATTGCTTTCCCTTTGCTCACTTGAGCACATATTTTATGTTTATGTCATTTTCCTTTGGCTCATTTGAGCTCATTATTGTGTATAAATATATTGTTGCTTTGTGGTTATTTTGCTTTTGTTTGTGTGAACCCAATGCAAAAAGGAGAAAGGACTTAGAATTAGGACCTTACCCATGCTTAAAGGAGTTCAAGAGAAACTAGGCCTCATGCCTTTAGAATGCTAAGTTGGTTGAAGAGAAACTAGGCCTCATGCCTTTAGAATGCTAAATCTTAAAGTTGACTTCAAAGGACTTCCTAATCTAAACTCATTCTTTGTCAATTCCTCTTATTGTGTTGTGAACTTTTTGATGTTTGCTCTTGTGTGATAGGGATTCCATCTTGAGATAGTAAGAAGGACCATTGTCATGAATAGCCAAGTTAAGAGAGACAAGCCAAATGGAGATCCTAGGAGCTTGAATATATAATTGTGTGATTGCTTGTTGTTTGCTAAGTCCAAATGAAATGAGCATATTGAATCATCTCTATGATTTCAAGAAAAGGAACTCCAAGGGTTTTATCTCTTCTCTTATCTTTGTTTGCTTTAGGATTAGCCCTTCTCTTCTTCTCCTCACTCTAACCCAAGCCAAACTCTTTATGTGCAAACTTTGACATTGTTTCAAATTAGAAACCTAGGCCTTATGCCTTTGACTTTTCAAAAATCTTTTCATTAATACTCATTGTGAATGAACCTTAATTCAACTTTGACCTCATTTTGTAAATAAATCTAACTTGTAAATATAACTCACTTCTAGTTGATTTTGTGGTTCCAATGACCACCTTTGTTAAAACCTTTTCATAAACATTAGTCATAGGTTTGAGTTATCATAGTGGTTGATGTTAACCTTGCCTTATCATTAGTGATTGGACTATAAGTCTTCCATACTTATTATAGGGTTATCCCCTCACTAGTATGTTGAAGCTCTCCTCACATGGTGGATTGTTGGTTTAGGTTGAGTTTTCTCCCTTTGATAACAAAAGACCTTAAGGCTTTTGATCAAATCAATTCACCAATCTTTGTGATTTTTACCCCGAACTACGAGGTTTTGATCCTACCTTTGTGATGGTACGTAGGCAATGGGTTCTTCCATTCAAACAACAAAATTTGTAAATATAATCTATTCTCTCCTCATCCCCCCAATCTTTTGCACATATTTTCACAAATACCAACCTATAACACACATTTGCAAAAAGAGGTTCCCTTAGAGTACTAAGGATATTTTGGGTGCGTAAAACTTTCCCATCTCACAACCAACCCCCTTACCTAGATCTTTGAAATTTTTATTAGTTTTTGATTTGATAAAACTTCTTACTTGGCTTTTGTTTGCTTTTTAGCCTTTCCTTTGGACAAATAAAAGTGCGGTGGCGACTCGAATTGTATGCTTACTTTTGGTTTAGTCAATAAACCATAAGGTAATGAATATCCCGCTACAGTAGGCAACATAACTTCTTGACCATTCTCCACCATGGTAGAATTATATTGATACAGAACAACTCTATCAGATGCATACGGGACCGGGCCCGCTAACCATTTTACCAACGACAATATCGATCTATTGACGATGTTACTGCTGCTGCTATCAAACTGAGCTATTACCCACTCCGGGGTATTAAACACTGGAACTATTACATTCACATCGTCACCCAAGTGACGGGACTGTAAAATCTGGATCATACCTTCATCCATCAACCTTTGGATGTCCCACTAAACAATTACGCACCCTCGGGAGTTAACATTGCAAATTGCACAACCATCATGGTCATGCTCACAATAACTCACCATAAAAATATCCTTATGCATCGTCACCAATGACCTTTTGATGAAACAGACATTGTAGATCTTGAATTCACCGGGACAACCATCTACCATATTAATTGAGGGATTACCATGAGCGGGCAATGGGTTTGCTTTCACATTTGGCGCACGCTCCTCGAAGGACACCATCCCACTTCTTACTAGATTTTGGACCTCATACTTCAGCGAATAGTAATTCTCAATATCATGGTCGGGAGCTCCTCGATGAAAGGCACAACGGAGTTCTGGCTTATACCACCATGGAAGTGGTTCTGGAATTTGTGACGAATTTCTTGGTTGGAGTAGGTTCT
Organism: Lathyrus oleraceus; assembly: GCF_024323335.1. Lineage (NCBI taxonomy): Eukaryota > Viridiplantae > Streptophyta > Magnoliopsida > Fabales > Fabaceae > Lathyrus > Lathyrus oleraceus. The sequence goes on along the minus strand of NC_066579.1, from coordinate 64,911,176 downwards.
TGAGAACCAAAGATGGGTATAATTCAACATATGACATAGGAATAGGGTCAAAAGAGACCTTCTTCCTCTCAAAGTTATGTTGTTGTTGTTGTTGTTGTTGTTGTAGTTGTTTATTCTTTGTTGTGGCGGTTGTTGACATTGTTATTGAACTGGCATTGATTGATTATTGGAAAATACTGGAATAATAGATGATACTTGATGGTGGTGTGGACGTGGTTGTGGACTTCTTCTGACATGAGGCCTCATCTGCCTCCCAACTGATACTTCATTGGTTTCGCCTTCCTTCTTCCTAGCAAAATTATTACATACTTCTTGCTCGATGATACCTCCTCCTTAGACAACCATCCTTCTCAAACACCTTCTTCTAATCTCATCCCCATGTTTACCATTTTAGTAAAGTCACTGGGGGCACTAGCAATCATTCGCTCATAGTAAAATGAGCTCAGGGTCTGAAGAAAAATCTTGGTCATTTACTTTTCGTCTAACGGAGGGTTGATTTGAGCATCTATCTCTCTCCATCTCTGGGTGTACTCTTTAAATGTCTATTTGTCCTTCTGAGACATCGACCTCAACTGGTCCCTATCTGGCGCCATATCCACATTGTACTTATATTATCTCACAAATGCCTCACCCAAATCATTGAACATGCGGACACTCACATTATGCCTCACCCATCTCATCCATCTTCTCATAAACATCCGGACCCTCAGACGACTCAGAATGGTAGATGGTGTCCTCGACACGAGGTAGAGTGTGAACAACTGGAGGCGGAATAGAAATGACCGGGCTAGATGCCGGCATGGAAGCAAAAGTAGGCGCAAAACCATTAGGCACAAAGTTTTGCGGCATTCCCCACGGGAATCCGGCAGGCATAGCAGGAGCAAACTGAGTAGCAGGCACGATTGAAGTAACAACCTCTAAAATGACAGTACTCTGAAGAGGAGGAGTTGTAGGCATTGGAAAAGACTGACTTGGGGAAACTAGAACAGACTGCATCATGGCAGTTAAGCGAGCAATCTCGTCCTTCAACTCTCGGTTCTCTTGTTCCAAATGTTCCATGATTCTAGGATGATTGGCGCGAGTATTGTAGCGGTGAGTCAGCTTGGTTGAAGCATATAAGAATAACCAATAAGACATCTGGTGGAAGAAAAACATGTTATGCAAATGATGCATGAAATTCAATGCTTTAATTGTTTTTATTTTCAACGAAAATACTATTTTATTTGCAAATATTAAATAACAATTGTAACAATTTGATTGACCATAAAAATCTCCTTTCTTCATATAATTTGGAAAGATTACACTGAGTACAATTTCAAAAACCAAAATACAAATACAAGAGGAAAGGAAATTAACCATCATAAGGATCCCCTAACAACAGTGTCAGACGATCATGCTGCAGGCTCGTACTTCCTTCGGATGCGTCGAATCTCGGACTTACAAGAAGTCTTCATCTGAGCCTTCTCAAGGACAAGCTGATCAATAATCTTCTTCCAAGCCCCGGAAGGCTGAGGCATCCTAGAGGAAGATGGCCCCTTTGGCTCTCTCTGTCTCTTCATTGCTCGGTCTTCAAGAAGTTCAATAAGTGCATCTTTGTCCTTAGACTCAAGCTGCAACTCCTCATGCTTTCGACTCAAAGCATGGAACCGCTCTTCCCACATATCCTTCTCTTGCTTCATCTTGGTGAATGCGTATTCCAACTGCTCTATATCTCGGTTAGGGAGAGTTAATGGCTCAACCACAACCATAGACATAGGTCTCTCACAAGCATACGACATCTTCGACTCCAAAGCTCTCTTCTTCACCCAAGTAGTGTAAGCTTCCAAAGCTACACAGTTGCACAGACCAAGCTCGGATCTTCCTTTCCTATGCACATTATACCAAGCATGTACCATCTTCTGCTTCAAATATTGGGGATATTTACCCTCTTGATAGAAAATACCTTCTAACTGAGTGTTATTAGGTTTGTCTCTCAAGGGGAACCCAAGTTGACGACGAGCCAAAGCAGGGTTGTAGTTAATTCCTCCTTTTGTACCAATGAGAGGCATATTAGATAGTTCGCCATAAATCTTAATAATATCCAAGCTACTCAATGAAGAATCATACCAAACTATATCATCTAAGACCATCGTAGACATTGTTTGTTCTCCCCAAAAGCAGGCGTCTGAGGCAAGTGTGAAATAAACCACTTGTATAGAAGAGGAACACAACATACAATAGTTCTACCACCTTTAGAATTCCTTATATGCAAAGAGAAATACATATCACCCAACAAAGATGAGCAACACAAAGATGGCTTCAAAAGAATCCACACTTCCAGCTTGAGCAAAAGCAGTAGCTTTCCGAATAAGGAACTCAGAAGTCAACCAAAACATTCCTCCTTTCTTCACCCAATGAGCCTCAATCTCAGACTTCTTCAGATGAAAAGCTTCAGCTATAAGATGAGATTTGGGAATCTCCTCCAATTCATTAAAAGACACCTTGTTAGAAACAGGTATTCCCAAAAGATGGGCATACTCTTCCAACGTAGGCATAAGATGATAATCAGGAAAAATGAAACAATGGTAAAAAGGATCATAGAACTGAACCAATACACTTAAGAGTCCTTCCACTATATCAACAGACAAAACAAACAGAAGCTTCCCATGACGTTGCTTGAAATCCAATGGATCTAATATAAAAGATGATAGCTTCCTTTGCTCTCTCAAGTCGGGATATCTGAAACTGTACTTCTTAGTGTTCCTTCGTCCATAATCTATGGTCTGAAAATATTTGCAAATAAAACCTCAGTCCCTTGAGGTTATTTTTCGTGTGATGAATGTCATGATGCGCATGAATGCATTAATGCAACAATCACAAATAAGGGATCACACACAAGGCAAACAAACAAAGGACAATGGATGAATCGAGTCATTGTCAATATCAACCATCCCTTTTGGTGAATTATGGTTTTCACCTTATCACCACCCAAGTTCCATTGATATTGACAAGACTTGATTGGATCAACCAAGAATCAAGGGTTTGTTATGAGTCACGAGCATGGAGTCAGGTTAATAACCATCCCAAAGGAGTGTACTAAGGATAAAACCTGTAGATCATGTTCTAAAAAGTTCCCAGAGTCCTAATTCCATCTATCGGATATTACAGGTTCGGACGATTGACTCATCAACCCATAATATTCTTAAGAGAAACTCTCCTAAGTGTAGTATCGTGTAACAACTGTTATCAAGTCTACACTTGAACAGTCTCCGCACTACGTCCTAAATAGGCCAAGTTGGGTTAAATGTTCTACGGTCCTCAGCTTCTCGGACCCCAAATCAGAGAAAGTAATGCCTAAGCACAAATACTTGTGTGACTTCAATAACTCCAAAAGGGTCTCCACTGAGTAGATGGGTCTCAAGCCAACTTGTTACAACCTACTCCACATAAGTCGAACATGACTATACCATCCTCCTATCTTAATTGCACTCAAGTTTGAGTTAGAACTTATCTCATCACTCAGAGATCACCAAGCATAACAAGCAAATGATATCATACAGATAAATATACAAACATCAAATATACAATTATATACACATAAAAAAGTAGGCTAAACCCACTGAGGACTACTCCCCAGTAGAGTCGCCACTTAATTTTTGAAGCGGTAAATTCATGACCATTAAGCTATGGATAAACTTAACGTCAATAAAACTAGAGTCGCCACCGCGCTTTTATTGTTTCCAAGGAAAAAGGGAAAAGTACGAACAAAACCCAAAGATAAGAATTTTTCAAATCAAAACTAATAAAATGCCAGAGATTATAGGTAAGGGGGTTGGTTACACAGAGGGAAGGTGTTAGCACCTAAAGTGTCTTAGGTACTCCTAGGGAGCCCTTTTTTATGTGTGTATATGTTTGGTATAAAATGATGTTTGGAATAAATAGAGTGTGGGGATGAGAAAAGAATTCATTAATTATATTTTTATGTTTGACAAGACCTTCGGACTTATGCCTATGTACTAACATAAAATGAGGGATCAAAACCTCATAGTTCGTGGTATCAATTTCAAAGTGAGTGAATTGCTTTTAACAAAAGTTTAAGTTTAAAATAGGCAGAAAAGGCCTACAAGAGTTTGAATGGGTGTTAGTTCTTTTTGTCTTTTGAAATTTTAAGTCAATATGATTATATTCATTAACATGTTTGATTAAAAAAAAGAGTTTGAAAATGCAATGGCATAAGGCCAAAGTTTCTAATTTGCAAAAGATTTTAAGTTTATAAATCACAAGCAAAGAAGATTTTGAAAAGAGGGAGAGATTTGAAATTTAAGAAATGGGAGGAGATGAAGGGACTAATCCTAAGCAAAAATTTAAAAGTTAAGAGTTGAAAAGATCTGACCAATGGGATGCAATCCAATAGACAAGAATGTCATATAGAAACCCACTTTTCCCTTGTACTTTAGGATCAAGCAATATCAATACACAAATAGTAAGATGAAGAGAAAATGCATCAAATAAAGATATCCACATCCAAGCAAGCAACTTCATAGTCTTTTTCATAATCTTCCCCATGTATCAGATGACATACTCCATGAATAGCTCAGAATAATGCATTAGACACATGTTCAAAGTAACAGCTACATCAAGACCATGTTGCAGATAAACTCAAATGGATTCTAACACTTGCATCATATGAAAGTTCAATTAAAAAGCACTTGGTTTCAGAAATGTTGGCATTGGCCAAGTCCTTTTGCATAGGGAATGTTGCCTAATTCTAAGTCTAAGTCTCAGATCAAATCCAACAGTCCACGCAAATATTTTTTAGGATTTTTATTGTTTATTAAGTATCTTAAGGTCAAAAGACCACAAACACAAACAAAATACTCAAACAAGTATATACAATCACAATATATGGCTCAAGTGAGCAAAATGAAAATGGCATTAAAATAAACAAGTTAAATGGTATGTATAATGACAAATGATAAATGGCTTAAACTTAAAGTGCATAAAAATAAATGACTTGAAATTAAAAGTTAGTCAAATGTTAGTTGATTAAAAGTTAATCAAATGTTAGTTGGTTAGAAGTTAGTGAGGTTTTTCTTTTCAATTGTTTTAAGTTATTCTGTGGAGAACACTCAACCCTCTATTCTCAAGCATGGATCCTTGAACCAAGACATCTTCCAAAGGAAGGAAAAAAGGACAAGTTTCCATACAATACCATGAAAGGGGGGAGACTTACAATCTCACTTACTAGAATGTTATGCCTTTGTGTCAAAAACTTAGTGCTATGTTAAGAAATCATAATTGGACTTATGTAGAAGTCACAACTATCTCAAGTCGGGAAATAAAGATTTTGGTGTTAATGCATGCTAGAGATATGGTATAATGAACCATACTCCTAAAACATACCACACACAAAAAGAAAATGACAAAAGGGTGGACCTAATCTCATCCATACTTGTATTGGTTTTTCAACCAATTAGCCTTAGGATATTCAGATGTCATTGGCCAATGAGAGGAGTGGGATAGAAAGGAATTGAAGATGAAGAGGGAGGGGAAATGAGACAAACACAAATTTGTCATGGGAGGAAATTTATCAAATTAAAATCATTCATTCATTTTGGGAGATGAAATGTACATTTCATCAATCCCCTAAATCCAATGATTTTAACTCAACAAAAGTCAAATCAACCTTGACCAAGGCCCAAACACAATAGTCAAACTTCACAAGTCAATGCAAATAGCTCAACACAATTTGTTTTCAATTAAACTAATTAAAAATGCATGAAATTAAATTATGTTTGATCAAAAATCTAAAACCTCTTCAAAACACCAAATAAATGGCCAAGAGATTTATCATAAGTCAAATAAGGTCAAAGGACCTTGGAGAAAAAAATTCATTTTTTTTTGGAAAGATAGAAGTATTTTTAAACAATTAAAAATATGCACAAAAACAATTAAATCATGAAAAATATTAATATTGATCCAAAAAATAATTTTAATTCATAAAATTAAAACGAAAAATATTTGAATTTTTTTGGTGAAAGTCATATATTTTTTGGATCAATATTAAAATTAATATGAACTAATGAAAATAAAGCAATTAAAATGGAAGTTCAGAAAATCAAAAATACGTGGACCATCTGATCTCCCTCATTAATTGAGGTGGCAGATCAAATGGTCCAAAATGCGCATTCCACCATACACCAAGTCAAGCACGCTGCACGCGTGGTAATCACAACCAACGCCCAAGATTAAAACATTTTAAACGGATCATGTGGTTCAGAAGTTTGCCAACACATCACCGAAGCCAGAGCTCCGGTCTTCTTTTCCGGTGGACCTCACCAGACTGGTCCACCTTCAACCATCACCAAAATGAAAAAGCAAGACATAAATTTAAAGAAAAAATGCCCAGGAGCTCGAATTTGGCCTCAATTTTGTCTAACTCCAAGTATATAGGAAGATACAGGGCGTTGAATTTTGAGGATCATGATCAAAGTTGCTTCGATTTGACCTCTAAGCAACTCAATCTTGTTGCCTACATTGGTAGGACTTCAGACAACCAAAAATTAACAAGAATAGTGGAGAAATAAGAGAGAATCGAAGAATGGAAAATCACCTTCAATGTTGCTTCAGATTAGCATGATCTTGCTATCAATTATGCTCTGCCTCGCTTCAGATGCTTGACGAAATGGAAATGGATCAAGGAAAGGGAAGGACTCTTGGAGTTTCAATCTCAAAATAGTTGGAGATTTGAAACTCGATTTTCAAATAAAATCTTAAAGATTATCCTTTAATGGTGAGGGTTAGGGGTTTATGAATCAAAGCTTGGGCATGAGGTCCTTATTTCTGAGCAAGAGAGGTCTTATTTATAAGCCATGATATTGATAATTGCACACTTCCATTTTTGGCAAAAGTTTGAAAACCTACCTTGCATGCTTGCATGGGCGTGTGATAGGCCCATCAAGTGATGCACTTAGGTCCAAAATTGAGTGTAAGCAATGCTGAAATCATGTTGTCAAGCCATGCATTCGTGTATGAAGAGTGGAACTTGAAATTATCCAAATGGTCCTTCAACTTTAACCCATGAACAAGTACATTATACTTTGTCCAAATGAGATGATTTTGGATTTTTTGGAAAGGCTAGATCGAGAGGAACAACTTTCATGTTGAACACATTTTCATTTGAAGCATGGATCATGATGAATTTTGAGGTGGAAGTTTGGAAAATCAAACATATTGAAAACATTTCTAAGTACCAAGCCATATGTTCACTTCTTCCATCTTGAATATCATTTTCTATGGACTTCAAATGAGAAATGCTCCTTCATAAAAGTTGTAGCTATTACAATTCCCTTTAATTTAGTCACAAATTTGGCCTCATTTTAATTTAACATGAAGGAGTTATGCATTTTAGAAGTTGAGGAAAATCATTTGTTCAATGGTATTGGCCCAAAATGACCTATAATGTTTCCTCTTGGAACATACATTTTCGAATTGAATTTGTACTTCATCCAAACATAAAATTTGAAGTATACATCCTAAATTTGATTATGCAACTTGAATGGATTTCATATCACAAAAATTGAGCAAGTTATGGTCTTGGGAAGTTGACCTCCAAATTAGGGTTTAGACAAAATCACCTATAATCTTTCACCATAAAAAATGACTTTCCAAGCAAAACTAGCTCTAGACCTCAACCTAAACATTGTTTCGAATGTCACTAGTTTAACTTTGCTCTTGGAATCATTTTCATATGACAAATATTGTTGGAGATATGGTCTAGGGAACCCTAGTTTTGATCAATTCACTTTCTCTCGTCAACCCCCATGAACCAACTTCCTAGCTTGATACTCTCTTGACTTTTGGGGATCATGGAGGATTATATATGAATAATATGATGAAATGTGAAGTATCCCTTGAAATATTTGATCAATTGGTGAAGAAACTTATTGAAGAAGTCACATAAGATATCTAGATGAATTACGGTTTCCAAGGCCAACAAACTCCAAACTCTTGATGATTTCTTGATCAAAATAACATGTGAAGAACATGGGGATCAATATATGATTCTTAAAGCCAATGTAAACCTTTTCTTGATTTAGCTCCTTGGATTAAGGGTCTTAAACCCTAGATATGATCTTGATAGATCAAAGGTGGGCATACACACTACCTGCAAAAGAGTTAAACTATACAATGACATATTTTTGATATTTTGGTTAGCAAAAATGATACAATCAAATTATGATTGGTAATCTCTCCCAATGCAAACCCAATGAATGAGGGGTAAGATGGATGCCAAGGTGTGATCCCAATGCTAATGCATATGATGAGATGACATGAGGGATCTTAGGGTCAAAATTGGGGTCTTACAATATTTTTCTTTTCAATTGTTTAAGTCATTTTTTGGAGAACACTCAACCCTCTATTCACAAGCATGGATCCTTGAACCAAGACATCTTCCAAAGGAAGTAAAAAAGGCCAAGTTTCCACACAATACCATGAAAGGAGGGAGACTTACAATCTCACTTACTAGAATGTTATGCCTTTGGGTCAAAATTTAGCGTTATGTTAAGCAATCATAATTGGGCTTATGTAGAAGTCACAACTATCTGAGGTCGGGCAATATAATGGACCATACTCATAAAATATACCACACACAAAAAGAAAATGATCAAATGATGAACCTAATCTTATCCATACTTGTATTGGTTCATCTAACATGAAGTTATTGATGAAGCAACTAGCCTTAGGATATATAGACTTCATTGGTTAAGGAGAGGGATGGGATAGAATGGGAATGAAGATGAAGAGGGAGGAGAGATGAGACAAACACAAATTGGTCATGGGAGGAATTTTATCAAATTAAAATTATTCATTAATTTTGGGAGATGAAATGTACATTTAAATCATGAAAAATATCAAAATTAATCCAAAAAATCATTTTAATTCAGAAAATGAAAGAGGAAATTTTTTGAATTTTTTTGGTGGAAGTCCCATATTTTTTGGATTAATAATGAAGTTAATATGAATTAATGAAAAATAAACAATTAAATGAAATAATTAGAAATTCAAAAAAAGGAGAGCCATCTGGTCTCCCTCATTAATCGAGGTGGCAAATCAGATGGTTGGAAACGCTCTTTCCACGTGTTCTTCAGTCAACTGTCCCACACGCGTGGTAATCAATTTGGATGGATGAGATTAGAAGCCATGGACCAGATCAAAGGGTTGGAACCTTACCAGCACACCATCGGAGCCCTAGCTCGGGTCATCTTCTCGGGCGAGGACCACCGGACTGGTCCAAGCTCAACTCAATGGAAAATGAAAAGTGGATACACTAATTTGAAGGAAAAATGCTCAAGAGCATGAATCTGGCCTCAGTTTTGTCTAATTCCAAGTATATAGAAAGATACAGGGATTTGAATTTTGAGGATCATGATTTAGTTGCTTTGATTTGACTTCAAAGCAACTCAATCTTCTTGCCTACATTGATAGGACTTCAAACAACCAAAAATCAACAAGAATGGTGGAGAATTGAGGGAGAATCAAAGAGATGAAAATTCTAAAAAATGACCTTCAATGGAGCTTCAGAATGGCACGATCTTTCTTTCAATTATGCTTGGCCTTGCTTCAGATGCTTGATGGAAGTGAAATAGATCAAGGAAAGGGATGGACTCTTGGAGTTTCAATCTCAAAACAAATGGAGAATTGAAACTCGATTTTCAAAGAAAATCCTCAAGTTTATCCTTCAATGGTGAGGATTTGAGGTTATAGGTTCAAATCTTGGGAATAAGGTCCTTAATTCTGAGCAATGAGGGTCTTATTTATAGGCCACGAGATTGATTTTTGCACACTTCCAAATTTGGCAAAAATTGAAATTCTCCCTTGTATGGATACATGGGCATGCATTAGGCCCATGAGATGATGTGATCTGATCCATAATTCAATGGATATCATGCTGAAATCATGTTAGAATTCCATGCAAATGTGTATGAATAATGGAAATTGAAATTATCCAAATGGTCCTTTAACTTACACCCATGCGCAAGTCCCTCATACTTTGGCCAAATGAGATTATTATAGAGTTTTTGGAAAGGTGAGATCAAGGGAACAACTTTCATGTTGAAAACTTTTTCATTTGAAGCTTGGACCATGATGAATGTTGAGGTGGAAGTTTGGTAAATCAAACATATTTGAAAATTTTCTAAGTCCCAAGTCAAATGTTCACTTCTTCCACCTTTAATAACTTTTTCTATGGAATTCAAATGAGAAAAGTCCCTTCACCAAAGTTTTATCTCTTTCAAACTTCTTCAATGCATTCACAAATTTGACCTCATTTAGATTTGGCATGAAGGAGTTATGCATTTTAGAAGTTGAGGAAAATCACTTGTTCAATGGTATTGGCCCAAAATGATCTATAATGTTTCCTCTTGGCACATGAATTTTCAAGTTGAATTTGAACTCCCTCAAAATATCAAATTTTAAGTATACATTTTTAATTTAATCATGAAATTTTAATGGATTTCATCTCATAAAAATTGAGCAAGGTATGGTCTTGGGAGGTTGGCCTCCAAACTAGGGTTTAGGCAAAATGACGTATAATCTTTCACCATAAAAAATGACTTTACTAGCAAAAATAGATCTTGACTTCAACATGAAAGTTGTTTGGAATGTCATTTTGAGTAAATTTTATCTTGGAATCATTTTCATATGACAAAACTTATAGGAGATAGGGTCTAGGGAACCCCAGTTTTGACCAGTTGACTTTCTCTGGTCAACCACCATGAATCATCTTGCTAGATTGACAATCTATTGACTTTTGGGACTCATGGAGGATCATATATGCATAATATGATATAATGTGAAGTGTAATTTGAAATATTTGATCAATTGTTGAAGAAACTTGTTGAAGAAGTCACACAAGATACCCAGATGAATTAGGGTTTCCAAAGCAAACCAACCCGAAACTTTTGATGATTTCTTGATCAAAATAACATGTGAAGATCATGGGGATCCATATATGATGCTTAGAGCCAATGTATTCTAATTCGTGATTGTGCTCCTTGCATTGAGGGTCTCAAACCCTAGATATGGGCTTGATATGAGCATAGGTGAGCATACACACTACCTACAAAAGTAACAAACTATACATAGACATATTTTTGGTATTTTGGTTTGTAAATAATGAAAAATTAAGTATGATACAGTCAAATGTGCTTGGTGATCTCTCCCAAGGTAAACCCAATGAATGAGGGATAAAGAGGATGCCAAGATGTGATCCCAATGCTAATGCATATGATGAGATAGCATGAGGGATCTTAGGGTCAAAATTGGGGTCTTACAGATTTGACCTCAAAGTAACTCAATCTTGTTGCCTACATTGGTAGGACTTCAGCAAACCAACAATCAACCAAAATTGATGAGAAATGAGGGAGAATTGAAGAAGAAAAGTTTATGAAATCTCACCTTCGAGGAGCTTCAAATTAGCTGGATCTTGCTTCTAATTTGGCTTGGCTTGACTCTAGAAGCTTGCAGGAGATGACATTGATGATTAAAAAGCTTGGACTCTTGGAGTTGCAATTCCAAAATAGAATGAGAATTGAAACTCGATTTCTCAAGAAATCTTCAAGATTATCCTTTCAACGGGGTTTGGGAGAGAATGGGGACGAAGCTTGGGCAAGAGGGATCCAAATTTTGATCACCAATGGCATGTATTTATAGCCATGTTCATTGCTTTTCACGCCCTTTGAAATTTGGCCAAAAATAGAAATTGAAGTGCACACTTGCATGGATGTGTGGTAGGCCCATGAAATGATGTAATCATGTTTAAAAATGATCACGAGTGATGCTGAAAGTGTAACATGAAGCCATGCATTTGAAATTGAGAAATGATCATGAGATTCATCCAAATGGAACCATGAAGAGTAACCATGCTCAAGTCATTCAAATCTTGTCGAGATGAAGTGATTTTGGACTTGTTGGAAAGGTGAGATCAAGGGGAATAACTTTTAAGTTGAACACATTTCCATTTGAAGCTTGGATCATGAGGAATTTTGAGGTGGAAGTTTGAGAAATCAAACATAATTGAATTTTTTCTAAGTACCAAGTCAAATATCCACTTCTTCCATCTTGAATAACTTTTTCTATGAGCTTCAAATGAAAAACTTTCTTTCATAAAAGTTGAAGCTATTTCAATCCTCTTAAATTTGGTGAAATATTTGACCTCATTTGGATTTGACATGAAGGAGTTATGCATTTTAGATGTTGAGGAAAATTGCTTGTTCGGTGGTAATGGCCCAAAATGACCTATAATGTTTCCTCTTGGCACATGCTCTTGAAAGTTGAATTTGAAGTTTCTAAAAGTTTAAAAGTTGGAGGGTATATCGTTTAATTGATCATGAAACTTGGATTTCCTTCATCTCATAAGAATTGAGTAAGTTATGGTCCTTGGATGTTGACCTCCTAACAAGGGCACATACAAAATGATCTATAATCTTTCACCATAAAAAATGAATTTCCAAGCAAAAATAACTCTTTACCTCAACATGAAAGTTGTTTGGAATGTCAGAAGGAGTAACTTTTCTCTTGGAATCATTCCCATATGACAAATATTGTAGGCGATAGGGTCTAGGGAACCCCAGTTTTGATCAGTTGACTTCCTCGGGTCAACCACCTTGAACCCAATGAATTAGGGGTAAGGAGGATGCCACGGTGTGATACCAAAGCCAATTCAAATGATGAGATAGCATGAGGGATCTTAGGGTAAAAATTGGGTTCTTACAGCTTTCCCTATTTAAGGACATTCTAGCTGAGGATGTGAAGGCTAAAATCTTCATATCAACTCAGTAAAATGGACTTAAATAACAACATATAGAAACAAATTTTGGTCCCTAAGAGACCTAATGATGCATATGATATGAGTGTTAAAATAATCTTTGTGGGGAATATATTTCCACAAAGGAAAAGAATCCAGAAGAGACTGAAGGTCCACAAGAGTAAAACGTATTCCGTAAGGAAAAACTCACTCGGGAGACAGATACTCTAGGGAATAAAAGTTATGTGTAGGCCAGGCTACAACTTAAAATTGCTGGAGACGCAAGGGGAATTCCCATGAAAATAAATTAATGGAAAGACTCGATTGGGAAAACCAAGGAAATCTGCAGGTGAAATGGGTAGAAAAGAACAAAGTTGAAATACTCAAACCAAACGGGAAAAGGCGATTCCACCAAGGAAACACGCACTCAAACTCAACTGGGGAAGAATGGACTTCAACATAGGAGTACAAGAGATATATTATCTATTACTGGCTACTGGGTAGAATAGATAATACACCCCACACTCTATTTTTCTCAAATATCTTTTTATACCAAAAACATATGCACACATAAAAAAGGGCTCCCTAGGAATACCTATGACACTTTGGGTGTCAACACCTTCCCTTTGTGTAACCAACCCCTTTACCTATAATCTCTGGCATTTTATTAGTTTTGCTTTGAAAACTTTTTATCTTTGGTTTTTTTTCCCGTACTTTTCCCTTTTTCTTTGGAAAAATAAAAGCAAGGTGGCGACTCTGGTTTTATTGACGTCAAGCTTATCCATAGCTTGATTGTCATGAATTTACCTCTACAACACTATGCAAGAAAAGTGTTAAATGATGCGTAAGTTAACTATGCAACCATAAAAAAAGAATTGGTTGCTATAGTGTAAGTGTAAGACCCTAATTTTTACCATAATATCCCTCATGCTATCTCATCATATGCATTGGATTTGGGATCACACCTTGGCATCCTCCTTACCCCTCATTCATTGGGTTTGTATTGAAAGAGGTCGCCAAGCACATTTGATTGTATAATAATTTATTTTCCTTTTTTTACCAACCAAAATACCAAAAATATGTCTATGTATAATTTTGTTTCTTTTGTAGGTAGTGTGTGTGGTCACCTATGCTTCATAAAGCTTATATCTAGGGTTTGAGACCCTCAATGCAAGGAATCAATCAAGAGATGGTTCATATTGATTCTAGACATCATAAATGGATCCCCATGATCTTCACGTATCATTTTGATCAAGAAATCATGAAGAGTTTGAAGTTTGTTTGCCTTGGAAACCCTAATTCATTTGGGTATCTTGTGTGACTTCCTCAACAAGCTTCCTCATAATTTGATCAAATATTTCAAGGTATACTTCATATTATATCATTTTATGCATATAGGATCCTCCATGAGTCCAAGAGATAAAGATAATTTCAAGTTAGCAAGTTGGTTCATGTTGGTTGACTAGTGAAAGTCAACTAGTCAAAACGGGGATTCCCTATAACCTATATCCTACAACTTTTGTCATATGAACATGATTCCAAGAGAAACTTTATTCAATATAAAATTCCAAACAACTTTCATGTTGAGTTAAAAATCTAGTTTTGCTTGTAAAGTCATTTTTTATGGTGAAAGATTATAGGTCATTTTGTGTGTGCCCTAGTTAGGAGGTCAAATTCCAAGGACCATAACTTGCTCAATATTTATGAGATTAAGGCCATTGAAGCTTCATGATCAACTTCAAGATGTCCTCTACAACTTTTATTCTTGGAACAAATTGAAATTCAACTTGCAAGGGCATGTTCTAAGAGGAAACGTTATAGGTCATTTTGGGCCACTACCATTGAACAATTGATTTTCCTCAACTTCAAAAAAGCATAACTCCTTCAGGACTAATCCAAATAAGGTCAAATTTGTGACCAAATTAAATAGTTTCGAAAGAGATACAACTTTAATAAAGGAACCTATAAATGAGACCCTCATTGCTCAGAATTAAGGACACCTTGCCCAAGCTTTGAACCTACAATCCTAACCCTCACCATTAGAGGATAATCTTGAAGGTTCTCATTTGAAAACCGAGTTTCAAATATCCTTTTGTTTTAAGATTGAAACTCCAAGAATGCAAGCCTTTCCTTGATCCAATTCAACTTCTACAAGCTTCTGAAGTCAAGTCAAGGCCAATTGGAAGCAAGATCAAGCTAGTTTCAAGTTCCCTCAAAGGTGATTTTCCAGAATTTTCATCTCTTCAATTGTCTCTCAATTCTTCACCATTCTTTGTGATTTTTGGTTGGCTGAAGTCCTACCAATGTAGGAAATAAGATTGAGTTGCTTTGAGGTCAAATTGAAGCAACTCAGTTCATGATCCTCAAAATTCAAATCCATGTATCTTTTTATATACTTGGAGTTGGAGAAAATAGAGGCCAGATTCACAATCTTGAGCATTTTCTCTTTGAAATAGTGTCCTTGTTTTTCATTTTCCATTGAGATGAAGTTGGACCAGTCTGGTGGAGATCACGGAGAAGATAACCGGAGCCATATCTCTTGTAGTGTGTTAGCACACCTCTTGGCCATCTGATCATGTTTGAATGTTATAATTTGGACCACTTATTTTGATTACGACGCGTACACTGCATTGACTGACGACCACCACGGAATGCGCGCGTGTGGCCATCAGATCTGTCACCTCATATAATGAGGGAGATCTGGTGGCCCTTGTTTTTTCTTATGTTATTTTAATTTCTGATTTTATGTTTAATCCTTTTATTTTGTTTAATTCATATTAATTTTATATTTAATCCAAAAAATATGGGACTTTCACCAAAAATATTTAAATATTTTCTCTTTCATATTATAAATTAAAATTACTTTTTGGATTAATTTTGATATTTTTCATGAATAAAATGTTTTTGTGCATATTTTTATTTGTTTAAAATACATTTGACTTTTCAAAAATAATGAATGTTTTTGTCTAAGGTCCTCTGACCTTTTTTTTACCTAGGATAAATCTCTTGGCCATTTATTTGGTGTTTTGAAGAGATTTTAGATTTTGACGAAATTAAAATGTATTTTAATTTTCACTTTTGATTATGGGCCAGTTTGTTTTAGCTTTAAAAAATGGATTTTTTCTTTGTATTTTTGAAAATGGATTTTACAAAAATGTTTTTCAAAATATTACAAGGTTTTCTAAATTTATTTTTTATAGATTAAAAGATGGAATTGTTCATTGTATAACATAAATATACATTATTAAAGATCAAAGCATAGTCAAAATCACAATTTTTAAAGAAAATTGTAAGTCAAAAATGATTTTTAGAAAAATCTATTTGAAATAACTTCAAAATTAAGTGATTTTTTTAAATTTTGATATCAAAAAAAAGTTTCGATAAAATGATAGAATACCTAAAATAACATTTTAAGAATAACTATTCAAACCAAATTTTCATTTGAACCTTTTATGAAAAATTTCTTTGTAAGTTTTTTTTTTACTAAAATATATAACACTATAAAAATCATTTTTAAAAAAAGCCAAAACAAACGGGCCCTATATTTTTTTAATAGATTAATTGTTTAAAATTTATGTTGAGTCATTTTTATGGTCTTGTGATGTTTGACTTTCTATTTGGGCCTTGGTCAAGGTTGATCTGACTTTTATTGGATCAAAACCATTGGATTTATAGGATTGATGAAATGTACATTTCATCTCCCAAAATGAATGAATGGTTTTGATTTTGATGAAATTCCTCCCATAACCAATTTGTGTTTCTATCATCCCCTTCCTCTTTATCTTCATCCATATTCTTCCCCATTCCTTCATTTGACCAATGAAATCTCTAATGTCTTAAGGCTAATTGGTTCATCAATGACCTTGTGTCAGATGAACCAATACAAGTATGACTGAGATTGGTCCCTCCCTCTTGATCTTTTCTTTTTAGTGTGTGATATGTTTTTAGGACTTTGGTTCTTCATACCAAATCTCTAACATGCATTAACACCTAACTTTTTATTTCCCGACCTCAGATAATTGGGACTTCTACATAAGTCCAATTATGATTGCTTAACATAGAGCTAAATTTGACCCTAAAGGCATAGCATTCTAGTAAGTGAGATTGTAAGTCTCCCATTCTTCATGGCCTTGTGTGGAAACTTGACCTTTTTCCTTTCATGAGAGCTAGTGGCATACTTGTTGAATGCAAGTTGGGGTCCTTCTCATGGAAGATGTCTTGGTTTAAGGATTCATACTTGTGAATGGATGGTTGAGTGTTCTCCAAAGAATGACTTAATCAATTAAAAAAACACCACTAATTCTTTACTAACATTTGACTAACTCTTATTAACATTGCTTTACTTTCAAGTCATTTACCTTATGCAATTTAAATTTCAGTCATTTATCATTCATTGCCATTTACATTTCATTTAACTTGTTTATGTTTATGTCATTTTCCCTTTTCTCATTTGAGCCATATCTTGTGATTGTATATAGTGTTTGTGAATTTTGGTTTTGTTTGTAGTCTTAGGACCTTAAAATGCTTAATAATAATGAAAACCCTAAAAATGTCTGGTGGATTGTTGATCTTGATCTGAACTCTTGGACTTAGAACTAAGTAACATTCCTTGTGCAAAAAAAAGTACTTGGATCTTGGTTGAATTCATATGGTACTTTGCCTTGGTGCTAACTGTTATTTTGGTCTTGTGTTTGATGATTTGCTTTGAGTTGATCAAGGAATATTTCATCTGATACATGAGAAGACAAAGAGGATTGCTAGTTATGGTAATTGCTTGCTTGGATGTGGCTATCTTTATTTGATTCCTTGATCTTCATAATGTCTAGATATTGTTAATTGCTCATTGATTATTGCTTGATTCAAAGTCCAAAGGGAAAGTGGGTTTTCTATGTGACATTCATGTTTGTTGGATTGCATCCCATTGGTCAAATCTTTTCAACTCTTAACTTTTAATTTTGTGCTTAAGGTAGCCTCTTCATCTGCTCCTTCTTCTTAAATTTTAAAATCTCTCCCTCTTTTCAAAACCTTTCTTTTTCTTGTGATTTCAAACTTAGACTTTGTTTTAATACTTAGAAACTTTGGCCTTATGCCATTGAATTTTCAAATCCATTCTTAAATCAAACTTGTAAACAAACTTAACCATATTGACTTAAATTTCAAAAGACAAAAAAACTAACAACTTCATTCAAACTTTTGGCCCGTTTGTGCCCTTTTCTTATTAAATCTTTTGTTAAAAGAAATTCACTAACTTTGAAATTTTTACCACGAACTACGAGGTTTTGATCCCTCATTTTTATTTTGGTACATAGGCACAAGTCTGAAGGTCTTGTCAAACATAAAAACACAATCAATGAATTCTTTTTCTCATCCCCACACTCTATTTTTTCTCAAACATAATTTATACTAAAAACACATACACGCATAAAAAAGGGCTCCCTAGGAGTACCTAGGACACTTTGGATGCTAACACATTCCCTCTGTGTAACCAACCCCATTACCTATAATCTCTGGCATTTTATTTGTTTTTATTTGAAAACTTCTTATCTTTGGGTTTTATTCGTACTTTTCCCTTTTACTTTGGAAACAATAAAAGCACGATGGCAACTCTGGTTTTATTGACGTTAAGCTTATCCATAGTTTGATGGTCATGAATTTACCGCTATAGAAATTAAGTGGTGATTCTGCTGGGGATTAGTCCTCAATGGGTTTAGCCTACTTTTTTATGTGTATATATTTGTATATTTGATTTTTGTATATATTGTTTGTATGATAATATGTCTGTTGTGCTTGGTAATCTCTGAGTGGTGAGATAAGTTCTAACCTGAACTTAAGTGCAATTAAGATATGAGGATGGTATAGTAATGTTCAACTTGTATGGAGTAGTCCTTAACAAGTTTTCTCGAGACCCATCTACTCAGTGGAGAACCTTTTAGAGTTATTGATGTCGCACAAGTTATTTGTGGTTAGGCATTACTTTCTCTGATTTGGGGTCTGCGAAGCTGCGGAGCGTAGAACATTTAACCCAACTTGGCCTATTTAGGAGGTAGTGCGGAGACTTTTCAGGTGTACACCTGATAACAATGGTTATGTGATACTACACTTATACGGGTTTCTCTTGAGAATATTATTGGTTGATGAGTCAGTCATCCTAACTTGTAATATCTGATAGATGGGATTAAGACTCTGGGAACTCTTTTAGAACATGATCTACATGTTTTATCATTAGTACACTCCTTTGGGATGGTTCGTAACCTTACTTCATGCTCGTGACTCATAACAAACCATTTGATTCTCGGTTGATCCGATCAAGTCTCATCAATATCAATGGAACTTGGGTGTTGTTAAGGTGAAAACGATAATCCACCAAAAGGGATGGTTGATCTTGATGATGACTTGATCCATCGCTTGACCTATGTTTGTGTTTGCCTTGTGTGTGATCCCTTGTTTGTGATTGTTGCATTCATGCATACATGTGCATCATAACATTCATCACAGAAAAATAAATTTCAAGGAAATGAGGTCTCATTTGCAAATATTTTCAAACCAGGGATTATGGACGAAGGAACACTAAGAAGTACAGTTTCAGATGTCCTTATTTCAAAGAGCTAAGGAAGTTATAGTCTTTTATACTAGATCCCTTGGACTTCAAGTAACTTCATGGGATGCTCTTGTCTGTGTTATCTACTGATGTAGTTGAAGGACTTCTGAGTGTTTTGGTTTAATTATATGATCCTCAGACGCCTGCTTTCATGGAGAACCGACAATGTCTACGGTGGTCCCAGAGACTTATGTCTCTCACTAATGATGATATCGTTTGGTATGATTCTGCATTGAGTAGCTTAGATATTATTGATAGTTATGGTGAATTCTCCAATGTGCCTCTCATTGGTACACAAGGAGGAATCAACTACAACCCTTCTTTGGCTTGTCGTCTACTTGGGTTCCCCTTGAAAGATAAACCTAATAACACGCAGTTAGAAGGTCTTTTCTATCAAGAGGGTAAAGATCCCCAAAATTTGAAGCAAAGGATGATACATTCTTGGCATAATATGCATAGGAAAGGAAGATCCGATCTCGGTCCGTGCAACTGTGTAGCTTTTAAAGCCTACACTATTTGGGTGAAGACGAGAGCTTTGGAGCTGAAGCTGTCGTATGCTTGTGAAAGACATATGTCTTTGGTTGCGGCTGAGCCATCAACTCTTCATAACCAAGATGTAGAGGAATTGGAAGACGCACTCATCAAGATGAAGCGAGAGAGAGAGAGAGACAGAGAGAGAGAGAGAGAGAGAGAGAGAGAGAGAGAGAGATGGGAAGAGCAGTTCCATGCTTTGAGCCGAATTCATGAAGAGTTGCAACTTGAGTCGAAAGACAAGGATGTACTTATTGAGGTTCTTGAAGACCAAGCAGTGAAGAGACGGAGAGAGCCATAGGGCATGTCTTCCTCTAGCATGCCTCAGCCTTCTGGTGCTTGAAGAAGATCGTTGATCAGTTAGTTCTTGAGAAGGCTCAGATGTAGACATCCTTTGAGTCCAAGACTCAACGCATCCTAAGTAAGTACGCACCCACATCCAGATTATCTTATACAGTTGCTAAGGAATCCTTAGGATGATAGTCTCTTTTTCTCTTGTATTTTGTACTTTGGTTTCTTAAATGGTACTCATTGTAATCCTTCCAATTTTTATGAATAAAAAGAGATTTTATGGTCAATCGAATTATTATTGTTATTATTTGAATATATATTTGCAAATGAAACTTCATATATTCCTTGAAATTAAAAAACATTGCATTTCATGCATCATGTACATAACAGGTTTTCTTCTGTCAGATGTCTTATCAGTTCTTCTTCTGTGCATCAGCCAAGCTGACTCACCGATACAACACTCGTGCTAATCAACCAAGGATCATGGAACATCTAGAGCAAGAGAACTGAGAACAGAAGGATGAGATCTCTTGATTAATGGTGATGATGGAATTTGTCATTGCTGCACAAAACTAGTCTTCACCAACTCCTGCAACTCCTCCCTAGAGGACTGTCATTTCTGAGATTGATACCTCAATTGTTCCTATTGTTGTTTCCAGTCAATCCGGTCTTTCTATGCCTGCTGGATTCCCTTAAGGGATGCCATCAAATTTTATGCCAGAAGGGTATGCACCCACCTTTGTTTCTCTGCCGGCATCTAGCATGGTCATGTCAGTGCCACCTCCTATTGTTCACATTCTGCCTCGTGTTGAGGACACTATCTACCATTCTGAGCCATCTAAGGGTCCAAACGTGTATGAGAAAATGGATGAGATGAAAGATCAGTTCCTCAAGTTGTGCAAAGAGTTGAAGACTTTAAGAGGAAAAGATTTGTTTGGGAAGAGTGTTGTTGAACTCTGCCTGGTACCCAATGTTAAGATCCCAATGAAGTTCAAGGTCCCTGACTTTGAAAAGTATAAAGGGAATACTTATCCATTGAGCCATCTTGTGATGTATGCCAGAAAAATGTCAACTCAAACTGATAATGATGAGTTGCTGATTCACTATTTCTAAGACAGTTTGACTAGAGCCGCATTAAGATGGTATATGGATTTGGATAGTGCGAGTGTCCGTACTTTCAGCGAATTAGGCGAGGCCTTTGTCAAGTAGTACAAGTACAACATTAATATGGTGCTTGATAGAAACCAGTTGAGGTCTATGTCTCAGAAGGATAAGGAGACATTTAAGGAGTATGCTCAGAGATGCAGGGAGTTTGCTGCCCAGATAAGTCCACCTTTGGAAGAGAAAAAATAACTAAAATCTTCTTGAAAACGCTGAGTTTGTTTTATTACGAACGTATGATTGCAAGTTACCCCAATGACTTTATCGAAATGGTAAATATGGGGATGAGGCTAGAAGAAGGAGCCCGTGAAGGACGTCTGTCTAAGGAAGAAACATCGTCTAGTAAGAAGTATGGTGGGAGTTTCTCCAAGAGGAAGGAAGGAGAAAGTGATTCGTTGTCATTAGGGAGGAAGAAGAGGCCTCATGTCAGAAAGAGTTCTCAGATCCGTCAACATCAATATCAAGTTTCATAAGTGATTCCTATATTTTCCAACCATTCCAACAATCAATTAGTTCTGATTCAACAACAACAACATCAACAACAACCGCAACAAATAATCAACTACAATAACAATAATAATAATCATCATCAACAAAGCTTTGAGAGGAAGAAGGTCTCCTTTGACCCTATTCCTATGTCTTGTGCAGAATTGTACCCATACTTGGTTATCAAGAACCTCATTCAACAAAGAAATCCTCCACAAATTCCTGAGCCATTTCCATGGTGGTTCAAACCTGATTTACACTTTGATTTTCACCAGGTAGCCCCTGGACATGACATAGAAAACTACTATCCACTGAAGTATGAAGTGAAAAAGCTTGTGAAGAGTGGAATGGTGTCCTTCGAGGATAGAGCACCAAATGTGAAAGCCAATCCTTTGCATGCTCATGGTAATACTTATGTCAACATGGTAGATGGTTGTCCTGGTTAGTTCAAGACTTATGATGTTCATTATATCCGAAGATCCTTAGTGGAAATGCATAAAGAGATATGTTTGGTCAGTGAATGTGAACATGACCATGACGGTTGTGTAATATGCAGTGTGAACCCTCATGGATGTGTTATTGTCAAGAGGGATATTCAAAGGCTGATGGATGAAGGTTTTATCCAGTTTTTCTAGTCCCGTCGTTTGGGAGATGATGTGAATGTTATTGTACCAGTGTTTAAGACCCATGAGTGGGTAGTTGTACAGTTTGATAGCAGCAACAACAACAATGTTAATAGACCGGTCTCGCCGTTGGTTATACAGTTAGCGGGCCCTGTTTCGTATGCATCCGATAAATCTATGCCATATCAATACAACAACACAATGATATAAAATGGTCAAGAGGTTCATCTACCAGTTGTAGATTCTATGGTGAATATTGTTAATATTTTGAAGGTGACCCGTAGTGGTCGTGTGTTTGGTCTAGTTTTTCTGAAAGAATCAGAAGATGTTGCAGCAAGTAAGAAGGCAGAGATACCAATAGCGAATCCCGTTAGTAATTCAATGTGTCAGTCAGGTAAATCCAGCAAACTGAAGGCTAACAATGATGATGAAGTTTTAAACCTGATTAAAAGAAGTGAGTTCAATGTTGTAGAGCAGCTGCTCCAGACTCAATCAAAGATCTTCATGTTGTCACTGCTGATGAACTCTGAAGCACATAGGGAGACACTGTAGAAAGTGCTAGAGCAGGCTTTTGTCGAGCATGATGTGACCGTGGATCAGTTTGACCGCATAGTAGCCAACATTACTTTATGTAATAATCTAGGCTTTTGTGATGAAAAGCTTCCCGAGGAAGGAAGAAATCACAATTTGGTTTTGCATATTTCAATGAATTGTAAGGAGGACGCTCTGTCCAATATGTTGGTTGAAACTGTGTTATTTTTTAATGTGCTGCCAAAATCAACTTTATCAAGACTCTCTTATCAAAGCGCCCCAATGAGGTACATCGGCGTGGTTGTTAAAGCGTTTGACGGTTCTCGGAAAACTGTCATTGGTGAAGTGAACCTTCCAGTTAAGATAGGTCCGAGTGATTTCAAAATTAGTTTCCAGGTAATGGATATCTACCCAGCCTATAGTTGCTTATTGGGAAGGCCATGGATACATGAAGTTGGGGCTGTGACATCTACTCTTCACCAAAAGCTGAAATTTATAAAGAACATTAAGCTCGTCGTTGTTGGTGGAGAGAAGGCACTATTGGTGAGCCATTTGTCATCTTTTACATATGTTGAAGCTGAGGAGGAGGTTGTAATGTCATTCCAAGCCTTGTATATTGTTGAGGAGAAGAAAACTGGGGCACCCATGTCTTCTTTAAAAGATGCACGAGAGGCTATTCTGACTAGCAGCATTGAGAAATTGGGGTGTATGGTAGAGATTGTTGAGAACAAGAACAGGACCAGATTGGGATTTCAATCAGGGTCCTTCAACATTAGAACTGAAGTTGTGCAACCAAGTTTCCGCAGGGAAGGATTCATTCATGGGAATGATCAACACTCAGTTGTCGTGATGGAAGACGATGGTGATGAAGTTGAAGGTTGCATCAAATTTGTAACGCATGGACATACTTGCAACAATTGGGTTACTGCTGATGTTCCTGCTATTATTCATCGCTCTAAGTAATTTGTTTTAATTTACTTTTAAAGAAAAATATTTCTCTTATGCCTAAGGGGAAGGTGAACATTGTTGGGCATTTTCCTTATTATCATCAATAAAAGATGATTTTATTCATCCATATCTATGATGTTTTATTTTTACCTTTTGCTTTTCTGAAAATGGTAATCACAAAAAACATAAATGAATAATAATCTTCCATTTGCATAAGATTTGGTCGCACTCCACTTCTCTAAAATCAAAATATCAAATCATTATGCAGGTTGGTTCTCAAACCCATTTAATACAATGATCCTACTCCCTCTCTAAACTTTGATTTCCCTGTGTTTGAAGTTGAGGAAGAGATTGATGATGAAGAAGTATCTGATGAATTATCTCATTTGCTTGAGCATGAGGAAAAAGCCATTCAACCATTTGAAGAGCAGATTGAATTAGTCAACTTGGGTTCCGAGGAGGATGTGAAGGAAGTTAAGATTGGGTCTCAACTGTGTCCAGAAGCTAAGAAGGGGTTGATCGATCTTCTCTGAGAGTACTCTGATGTGTTTTCTTGGTCCTATCAAGACACGCCTGGTTTGGATTCTAAGATCGTGAAGCATAGATTGTCGTTGAAGCCATAATGTTTGTCGGTCAAGCAGAAGTTGAGAAGAACTCATCTTGATATGGTAGTAAAAATCAAAGAGGAAGTGCAGAAGCAGATTGATACTGGTTTTCTTGTAACCTCCGAGTATCCGCAATGGGTGGCCAACATTATGCTTGTTTCGAAGAAAAATGGAAAAAGTCTGTATGTATGTTGATTATAGAGATTTGAAGAAAGCTAGTCTGAAAGATGATTTTCCTCTGTCACACATTGATATGTTGGTAGACAATACAGCTAAATTCAAAGTCTTTTCGTTCATGGATGGATTTTCCGATTATAATCAAATCAAGATAGCACTTGAAGATATGGAGAGGACCACATTCATTTCCCCCTGGGGAAGATTATGTTATAGAGTGATGCCTTTCGATTTAAAGAATGCTTGTGAAATGTAACAGAGAGCTATGGCCACTTTTTTTCATGATATAATACATAAAGAGATGGAAGTTTATGTTGATGATATGATTTATAAAGCAAGTGATAAAGAAGAACATGTTGAGAATTTGTTGAAGTTATTCCAACATTTGAGGAAGTATAAAATCCTCTTGAATCCTAATAAGTGTACTTTTGGTGTTTGTTTTGGTAAGTTGTTAGGCTTCATTGTTAGCGAGAAAGGTATTGAAGTTGATCCTGCCAAGGTCAAAGTAATACAAGAGATGCCTGTGCCCAAAACTGAGAAGCAAGTCAGAGGTTTTCTCGGTCGCTTAAACTATATCTCAAGATTTATATCGCATATGACTGCCACATGTGCACCTATATTCAAGCTTCTTCGAAAAGACCAGTCTTGTGATTGGACCGAAGATTGCCAGAAAGATTTTGACAGTATCAAAGAATATCTGCTTGAGCCTCTGATTCTATCTCCGCCTGTTGAAGGAAGACCATTGATCATGTATTTGATTGTGCTTGATAAAAGTATGGGTTGTGTTCTTGATCAGCAAGATGAATCAGAAAAGAAAGAATAAGCAATTTACTACCTCAGTAAAAATTTCACCGACTGTGATGCTCGGTATTCTATGCTTGAAAAGACTTGTTGCGCATTGGCTTAGGCTGCTAAGCATCTGCGCCAGTATATGTTAAATCATACTACTTGGTTGATATCCAAAATGGATCCAATCAAGTACATTTTTGAGAAGCATGTTTTAACTGGGAGGATTTCCTGTTGGCAGGTGTTGTTATCCGAGTATGATATTGAATATCGATCTCAGAAAGAGATTAAACGTAGTGCCTTGGCTAACCGTTTGGCTCACCAACCGATTTAAGATTACCCGTCAGTGCAGTATGATTTTCCCGATGAAGAGATTTTGTACATGAAGATGAAAGATTGTGATAAACCATTGCTTGAAGAAGGGTCAGAACCTAGTTCTCGTTGGGGCATGGTATTTGATGGAGCTGTTAATTCATATGGTAATGGCATTGGGGCAGTGATTATTACTCCTCAAGGCACTCATTTTCTATTTACAGCTAGATTGACTTTCAAGTGTACAAACAATATGGCTGATGAAGTTTGCATTATAGGGCTCGAAGAAGCCATTGATCTCAGAATTAAATATCTTGATGTCTATGGAGATTCAACTTTGGTTGTGAATCAGATCAAAGGTGAATGGGAGATGTATCAACCCACTTTCATACCATATAGAGACTATGCGAGGAGGATTTCAACTTTCTTTACAAAGGTTGAGTTTCATCATATCCCCCGTGATGGGAAAATAGAAAGTGTACTATTTTTCTCACTGTAGTAATAAAAGGGAAATTCCCCGTTTGTCGATCTCAAGGACTGCTTGACGATACAAAGTTTATAGATTGTTTCAATTAGACAAAAGCCTTTGGTTTTTGTGTTGTGAGTAATTATACTACCAAGTGCAAATAAAGAAAACAAGTAAAAAAGGTTGAACGAGATACAAATGAGAGAAGATTGCTAGGGTTCGGTGAATGAAACTTCCTGTAACAGAGATAATTTATGAAGGCTTAGACAATATTCCTGTCAAATTAATTCCGGTCCTCAAGGGTATCTATTCCTAAGTCCTTAGTGAACAGACCTTTGATTATGTAACCTAATTACTATGTCCATAAATAATTAAGTTCATACTCAAGCATTCAAATATCAAGAATTACCGGTCAGATAGAAAATCCCTAGTCCTAGGTTATTTTTACTATCCAAAGTTCTTATCCAGATCAATGAATAATCGCTGTCCAGCTTAAACTATTCATATTAATCATCATTCGTTGGTCCGACGAATAAAGCATAAAGAACAGTAATAAGAACAAATCAATGGAAAAGAAGAAATAATCAATGCATTCATAAACATCAAATATGTCACATTCAGAATCAGGGTCACCCCCTAGCAATGGGGGGTTTAGCTACTCATACTCGAAATAAAAACAAAGATTAACATTGTTGTCATTACAGAATTTCGTGAGGAATCAATCTTCAATCGTCGGAAAACTCTTGAACATATGAATCCTCTGATAATCGTAGAGTCTCCAGCTCTCAAAACCCGTCTCTTTCTCTCCAAAAATCGTCCAACCCTTGAAAAATCGTTTTCTCCCCTCTAAATAGCTATTCAGTTGGGCTTTTCCTGATTTTGGGCTTGATACGCGTATTGCCCAGTCTCATACGCGTATTGCCCAGTCTGGTACGCGTATTGCACGTAAGACAGCCTCTGATACGCGTATTGCCCAGTCTGGTACGCGTATTGCCCAGTCTGGTACGCGTATCACCAGTTTGGTACGCGTATCACCAGAAGCTTGTCTTTTTGCTTGATTTTCAACCCCTCTGGTCATTTGCGTATGCTACGCGTACTGGGAAGGTCCATACGCGTATCATGTAAGGCCATACGCGTATGGACAGCAAGTTCTTCAAGAATTGATTTTTTCTTCCGTTTTCTTGCTCGGGCTTAATTTCGCATCTGACATTTGATTCCCTGAGCTTCCAGACTAGTTTTTTTACCTGCTAACATACCCAAAAGTGTAAAATATCCTCAAGAAATTCATAAGTAACAACACACTTCATATTATAGAATTGAGCTTATATCTAACTAAAAATGCTTCAGTTTACGCAGTTTACCTGACTTATTTACGATTAAATAGTGAAATACCTAGCATAAATGGTGACTGATCACAACCCCAAACTTAGCTTGTTGCTTGTCCTCAAGTAACATTTTATTACCATCAAAGATCATGTCACCCCAAACTTACTGTAAAACAGTTCTTACCACAATACTGCTGAAATCTTTCGCACTGGACCTCTTGATGTTTTTTCAGGTTTTCTGATTCTTCCACATAGCCAACGAGCTAGAAACTCTTTCCTTCAGAGATATGACTTTACCTGTCAGCTTATATCACACTCTCACAAAGTACATGAAATCATTCTCTCACTACGTTTCTTTTCTATTATTCCTGTAGGGTTATGCAATCCTCTTTTCCTTTTATCTATAGTGAATGTAGCATCTTTCAAAAGTTGTTCTTTTATTGTTTTTCGCTTTTCTCTTTCTTTCTTTTCATGTTGTTGTTGTTTTTCTTTTTTTTTTTCCTTTTTTTTTCTTTTTTTTTTACGACATTCACTTACTAACGTACTGCAAAGCTACCCCAAACTTAAAGGTTGCTATTCCAACAGCAACCCCAAACTTAGATAGAAACGTAGAGATGAAATCAATCCTCACATACTCTGAACAGGGTAGGATAGGTACAAGGTCATGGCTTTTAGAAAAAAAAACGGGTATATCAAAAATAAATGATTAACAGGCTCAACAGGGTAAAACAATGGATAATAATAATAATGGGATGGCTAGAAAGGCTCTAGTTGATAAACAAAAAAAATTGCCTCAGTGTGTGTATTCGTACAGCTAATAATAACAAAAGAACATACGCAAACCAAGATTGATAAAGACATACCTGATATCTCTCATATGATGATAAGTGTTTGGCTTTTTAGGATCTCACCAGGACGGGTTAAGCTGACTTGTTCGATCATACCTCCGAGTTCAAAGCTCATGCTCGTGGTTCTGATGTTAATCTTAACCAGTGCATCCAATCATAAACAACAGTATCTACAGTCAGGGGACTGAATGAGAGGACGCCCAATTAGTTGGTGTAAGTGATCAAGAAAACCAATAGCCAGACATAGTCACGTATCTAACGAAATAAACGGGAAAATGGATGTAAACCAAATCAAATTCATTAGAATAAGCCAACCCATAATAGGTGATTACATCAAAGCAACAGAAATTAAAAACTGAAAAACAAAAAACAAAAATCACACAAAGAAATTTCAAACCTCCCTTGGGTTGCCTCCCAAGCAGCGCTTCGTTTAACGTCGCATGGCTCGACGGGACACCCTCTTAACCGGGATTATATGGTTTCACCCTCTGACCATTAACCCTGAAGGTATCACCCTTCTTCTCATTTAAAACACCAATACCACTTTTATGTTTCTTCAGTACCTTTTCATCTTCTAATTCTGGTGAAGCTCTCAGATCCTCCCACCTGCGTGGTTTGGATTTCCTCCAAGGTGTTTGTGTATCCAGCATAGCAAGCACTTCTTTTTCTTTTTCATCATCCTTCTCCTCAATCTCTCTGATCGACAGATTAAGAACTCTTTCTAACGGTAATTCAGGAAACTTACTTTGAATTGTGCTAGTTACAATTTGATCAATCACTTCCACGGAGTGGTTTGTACACATATTCTCTTTATGTTTCATAGTATCTCGGAGATCAATTCTGAGCTCTTCATCATACACTTTTAGGGTCATGGTACCTTCCTCCATATCTATATTGCATCTACCAGTTTCTAAGAAAGGTCTGCCCAGAATCAGAGGTATCTCTTCATCTTCTGGCATTTCCAAAATTACAAAATCAACAGGAAAAACAAATTTATCAACTTTGACCAGAACATCCTCAACTACCCCAAAAGGTCTCTTCACTGAGTGGTCAGCAAATTGAAGTGTCATTCTGGTATCTTGAACATTTCCAATTCCTAGCTTCCTGTAAATAGACAAAGGCATAAGGCTCACGCTGGCCCCTAAATCAATCAGCGCCCTTTTAAAGGACCTATCTCCAATGGTACACGGGATGGTCACAGAACCTCTATCTGGCTTCTTCACTGGAATCTTCATACCCTGCAAAATAGCACTACAAGTTTCAGTTAGTATAACAGGGTCAGTGTCAGTGGTGCGCTTCTTGGAGATGATGTCTTTCATGAATTTCGCATAGATAGGCATCTGCTCGAGTGCCTCAGAGAATGGAATATTGATTTCTAATTTCTTGAACAACTCCATGAATTTCTGAAAAAATTTCTCATCTTGCTTCTTCTTTTTGTTTCTTTGTGGGAATGGAAGCTTAATGATGGGTTTTGGTTCAGTGAGCTTTTCTTGTACCACCGGCGGTATGACAATTTCTTCCTCGGGTGGTGTCTTGTTTTCTAAGATTTCCAGGTCCACTTCAAGCAACTGATCTTCTTCTTCATCCTTCTTCTTACGATCTTCAAAAGATCTTCCGCTTCTTGTTGTTACTGCACTCACATTATGGTGCTCCCTCGGATTTGTCACTGTTGCACTAGGTAATGAGCCCGGTGTTTGAAAATTTGTTATCTGTTGTGCTATCTGACCCATTTGAATCTCCAGATTTTTAATGGATGCATTGGTGCTTTTCTGATTATTCCTGGTTTCCTCCTGAAATTGCATATTCTGAGTTGCCATCTTCTCTATAGCAATCTCCCAATCCGCTTTCTTCGGTATTTGTTGCTGATAAGGTTGCTGTTGCGATTGATATTGTGGTTGGTAAGGTGGTTGTTGTTGTGGAGGTCCTTGGTTCTGAATATTACCTTGCTGATCTTTCCAAGAGAAATTAGGATGATTTTTCCACCCCGGATTATATGTATTTGAGTAGGGATTATTTTGCCTCAGGTAATTTATAGCTTGCACTTGTTCTGCGGTTGCAACACAATGCATGGTAAAGTGTGGTCCACTACAAATCTCACAAATCATGGTAGGAACCGGTTGAACTTGAGCAACAGTCTGGGTACCTAAATTCATAGCTTTCAATCTTCTTTCAACCTCAGCAGCAATCTGGTCTTCCATTTTCACTACCTGATTTGCTAATTTCAAGTCAATTTTTCCCTCTGGCTGATTAACAGTACGTTCATATAATTCCAAATGCTCATTTGCTGCTATAGCTTCGATGATCTTTTTGATACCGGTTGCTGTTGAAAAATTTGATGAGCCACCAGCAGCTGTATCAATGAGTTGCTTAGTTTTCATCTTCAGCCCGTTTACAAAATTCTGCATTTGTTCAGTTTCATCCAGATTATGTGTAGGACATGCAACTAAACATCTCTTGAATCTTTTGTATGCATCTCCAAGTGTCTCTTCGTCTTTCTGTTTAAAATTCACAATGTCATACCTCTTACGGATATACACAGAAGCAGGAAAATACTCATTCAAGAATGTTGTTTCCATTTGTTGCCAAGTAGTAATGCTTCCTGCGGGTAGGGAATAGAACCATTACTCAGCGTCCTCAGATAACGTGAATGGGAACATGACCAGTCTCTTTGCCTCTTCAGAATGCCCATCAATTTTTAATGATGTAGTCATAGTCAGAAACCTCTGCAGATGCTTGTTTGCATCCTCATTGATCTTTCCTGCAAAAGGTTTGCTTTCTAACTGACGGATAGTTGAGGGGTGTAACTGGAAGTGAGCAACATTAACAGGTTGGTTAACAATGGTCAACCGCACTGCTGGGTTATTCTGTCTCCCATAATCACCTAAAAGTCTTTCCGCTGGAGGTGGGTCTGCGGCCATGTTAACAGTGTCTGGATGCGAATCTGTGTCTGACTCAGATTTTTCGGAGTGAACAGAGACTGGTGTGACAGGTGTGGCCGGTTCTTCGGTGTCAGAGTTTGCCAGTTTCTTTCTTCTAGCTTCTCTGAGCTTTGCGCGCAATGTTCTCTCTGGTTCTGCGTCAAAATGAAAATTAGCCGAGGCCTTACCTCGCATACACAGATTAGACAGAAATTAGTTATAATAATAATAAAAAAAATATAAAATTAACAGTAAATAAAATTTTGGATGCAGAGCAACAAAATTCTAATTGAAAATAAATTAATAAACTCTATTATCTTTGGCAGTCCCCGGCAACGGCGCCAAAAACTTGATGGGAAAATAGCAAGTGTACTATTTTTCTCACTGTAGTAATAAAAGGGAAATTCCCCGTTTGTCGATCTCAAGGACTGCTTGACGATACAAAGTTTATAGATTGTTTCAATTAGACAAAAGCCTTTGGTTTTTGTGTTGTGAGTAATTATACTACCAAGTGCAAATAAAGAAAACAAGTAAAAAAGGTTGAACGAGATACAAATGAGAGAAGATTGCTAGGGTTCGGTGAATGAAACTTCCTGTAACAGAGATAATTTATGAAGGCTTAGACAATATTCCTGTCAAATTAATTCTGGTCCTCAAGGGTATCTATTCCTAAGTCCTTAGTGAACAGACCTTTGATTATGTAACCTAATTACTATGTCCATAAATAATTAAGTTCATACTCAAGCATTCAAATATCAAGAATTACCGGTCAGATAGAAAATCCCTAGTCCTAGGTTATTTTTACTATCCAAAGTTCTTATCCAGATCAATGAATAATCGTTGTCCAGCTTAAACTATTCATATTAATCATCATTCGTTGGTCCGACGAATAAAGCATAAAGAACAGTAATAAGAACAAATCAATGGAAAAGAAGAAATAATCAATGCATTCATAAACATCAAATATGTCACATTCAGAATCAGGGTCACCCCCCTAGCAATGGGGGGTTTAGCTACTCATACTCGAAATAAAAACAAAGATTAACATTGTTGTCATTACAGAATTTCGTGAGGAATCAATCTTCAATCGTCGGAAAACTCTTGAACATATGAATCCTCTGATAATCGTAGAGTCTCCAGCTCTCAAAACCCGTCTCTTTCTCTCCAAAAATCGTCCAACCCTTGAAAAATCGTTTTCTCCCCTCTAAATAGCTATTCAGTTGGGCTTTTCCTGATTTTGGGCTTGATACGCGTATTGCCCAGTCTCATACGCGTATTGCCCAGTCTGGTACGCGTATTGCACGTAAGACAGCCTCTGATACGCGTATTGCCCAGTCTGGTACGCGTATTGCCCAGTCTGGTACGCGTATCACCAGTTTGGTACGCGTATCACCAGAAGCTTGTCTTTTTGCTTGATTTTCAACCCCTCTGGTCATTTGCGTATGCTACGCGTACTGGGAAGGTCCATACGCGTATCATGTAAGGCCATACGCGTATGGACAGCAAGTTCTTCAAGAATTGATTTTTTCTTCCGTTTTCTTGCTCGGGCTTAATTTCGCATCTGACGTTTGATTCCCTGAGCTTCCAGACTAGTTTTTTTACCTGCTAACATACCCAAAAGTGTAAAATATCCTCAAGAAATTCATAAGTAACAACACACTTCATATTATAGAATTGAGCTTATATCTAACTAAAAATGCTTCAGTTTACGCAGTTTACCTGACTTATTTACGGTTAAATAGTGAAATACCTAGCATAAATGGTGACTGATCACCTCGAGATGAAAATCGGATGGCAGATGCTCTTGCAACGTTGGCTTCCATGATTATGGTGAAATTTTGGAATGAAGTTACCAATTTGATAGTGATGCATCTTGATAGGCCAACTCATGTGTTTGTTGTTGAAGAAGTCAAAGATAAAAAGCCTTGGTATTTTGATATCAAATATTTCCTCCAAAGTCAGATTTACCCGCTTGGGGCATCTTTGAAAGATAAGAAGACTTTGAGAAGATTAGTTGGTAACTTATACCTGAATAGAGATGTGCTTTATAAGAGAAACTTCGATATGGTTTTGCCTAGATGCGTGGATAGACATGAAATAGATATATTGATGACTAAAGTCCATGAGGGTTCAATTGATACTCATTCCAATAGATATGCTATGACGAAGAAGATGTTGAGAGTAGGTTACTATTGGCTGACAATGGAATCTGACTGTTGCAAGTTTGTGAAGAAATGCCATAAATGTAAAATATATGTAGATAAGATTCATGTTCCTCCGACATTGTTGAATGTAATTTCCTCTCCATGGCCCTTCTCCGTGTGGAGAATTGATATGATTGGCATGATTGAGCCTAAAGCTTCAAACGAACATCATTTCATTCTGGTGGCTATTGATTACTTCACGAAGTGGGTTGAAGCGACATCATGTGCAAATGCAACCAAGCAAGTTGTTGTG
Organism: Lathyrus oleraceus; assembly: GCF_024323335.1. Lineage (NCBI taxonomy): Eukaryota > Viridiplantae > Streptophyta > Magnoliopsida > Fabales > Fabaceae > Lathyrus > Lathyrus oleraceus. Next base: position 64,877,329 of record NC_066579.1, on the reverse strand, counting down.
AGGTTTATCAAGAATCATATTATATGTCGTTATGGTGTGCCAAGTAAGATCATTACTAATAATGGACTGAACTTGAATAATAACATGGTGGAAGCTCTTTGCAAAGACTTCAAAATTGCACATCATAATTCCTCCCCGTACAGACCCAAGATGAATGGGGTTGTTGAAGCTGTGAATAAGAACATCAAGAAGATCATTCAGAAGATGGTTGTAACGTACAAAGATTGGCATGAGATGCTCATGTTTTCTTTACATGGGTACCATACATCCGTCCGCACTGAAATCGGGGTAACCCCTTTCTCTCTTGGCTATGGTGTGGAAGTTATGATCCCCGTAGAGGTTGATATCCCGTCATTGCATGTGCTAATGGAAGCCAAGTTGACAGAAGTTGAATGGTGCCAGACTAGATATGATTAGTTCAATTTGATTTAGGAGAAGAGATTGAATTCCATGTGTAGCACCTCAAATTTGCACCTCCCATTTGTATATACATTTCATTTTAGGTCATTAACATTGCATTGTCATTGCATAGTCCATTGCATATCATCAGGCCAGATTGGTCAGGAGATTCTACTGTGCAAGGCAACAAGAGAATTTTTCATGAGATCAAAGCCCTAGGGTTGGTACAATGAGTTCACATGACCCAAGGATCATTTTGAAGTGGTTTGGCTAAGTGTTGAAGGCTCAGAACTCATCAGTCCATGTGCAAATCATCTGAGGCCCACAAAAGTCAACAGAAGTTAACTGCAAAGTCAACTATGGATTTGGAGGTGGGAAGTGGTTAGAGATGCCTCATTCATGTTCAAACAAGTCTCATTTGACATTTCAAACATCAACATTGAAGAATTTGAGGTCAGATCAAGACTTTCCAAAAATAGCAGGTGACCTGTAATTTGAACTTTCCAAAAATGGAACGATTTTAGACCAACTTCAACTCAAGATTACATCATCAAGAAAGCTTCAAATGAAATTTTTACCAACACGAAAGTTGAAGATCGTTCTCTCCCATTTCCAAAAAGTCCAAGATCATGGATTTCTCATGTGTGGTTGAGGAGATATGGTCCAATCATGGCAAAGTATGTTCAAAAGTTCAAATGGACATAACTTTCAAACCAAAACTCCAAAATGAGTGGTTCTTTTTGCATTTTGATCCTTATAACATGTATTTTCCAAGAATACCTTTATTTGACATGAATTTCATTTTCATGGCCTTTGGTTTATTCGTGAAGTTTTTGGAAGAAAATTGCATAACATCTTTTTGATTGATCATGAGCATATAAAACCAATCCAAAACCTTGCATGAACTCATTTTAAGTGGATTTGGGCCTTGAAAGAGCATTGTTCACATGCATGGGGTGCATGAAGTGAAAACCTCATTTTTGCACAAACACCTTCCAACTTACTAATCACAATTGCATTTGGCCTAAGCAAGTCTTAAACATGATTAGCATGGAGTATATATACTTAATCATAACTGTTTTCGCAAGGGGCAACATTTCAGATCTAGAATCACAAAATTCTCAAAACTTTTCTCTCAAACTTTTTTCAAAATTCTTCAAACAAGAGCATCCTCTATTGATTAATTCATCATCCTGAAGTATTGTTGAGAAGGTTTGGACGTGGAATCAAGAGAAATCGTGGCATATTGAGCTGGATTTGAAGCTTGAAGGTTCCATGGAAGTTGAAGATTAAGCTGGTTTCGTGCATCCTTGAGCTTCAATTTCATCATCATTCACCTCACTAAGCATATTAGAAGAGTTCTGGAGCATCACAAGCCTTGAAGCAAGCTGAATCCAGTTCTGTTCATCAAGAGGTCAGTTTTTTTATCTCAATAATTATCAAAATCTTTGTGATATTTGTGTAGATCATGGTTTGGTGATGATGCTGATGTAAAATTCGAGTGATTTGGTGCCCTATACACAAAGTTATGTTCAATTAAAGTTTTGATGTCAATTTTTGATTCCTTCGATTTGGCTTGATTGTGTTGTTTTTGCATGAATTATTGTTGGATCTTTGATGTGCATGGAAGGACGAGTTGAATGGTGTAGGTTTTATCAATTTCTGGAACATTTTTTATTTTCTGGAAATTTTCATATGAAGATCTTCATGATCTTCATCGTCCATGCATGAACACCATACGTTTCCAGAATAGCTAGGGCATTGCTACAGATTTGCTACGAATTTGCATGTACATTTTGAAATTAGCTACGAAAGTTGAAAGCGCGCCAGGCTAGGGTTTGAATATCAAAACGCAGTCGTTTTGAATGTGGCGCGCTGGGCAGTTCAAATCTGGCACCGGTTCGAATCTGAGCGAATCCACTTTTCAAATTGCCTTGCCTTTATTCCATTCCCTCCTATTTTCATGCCATGCTTCATGTTTTAATTTCAATTTTTTCCCAAACTTCCAAAAATCATTTAAAATTGAAAAATGCACCAAATGATCTCCAATTTTTTGCATCATGATCCTCATTCTGTCTACTTTTTTATGATCATTAAATTGCAAGTTGTGCCTGGCTTAAAAAATGATTTGTCCTAGGGTGATTGCACATGTATACATGTTTGACTTTGCCTTGTTCCATTCATCATAAAATGCTCAAAAATGATCCAATGCTTCTGAAATTTTGTGTGTGAATTCTAGACATGTTGAGTGATGTTTTGGATTTGGTTTGAGATTTTTACCATGATCCAATTCTGTTTTACACTTATGCTAACTTGGTGTGACAATTTGTGTCACACATGTGATTGTCTTGATTATGCTATGTGATTGCCATGCCTAATGATGTCCAATGCCTATAATTTTTTGTGTGATGATCATGTTGTATGTCCTGTTTACTCATGAATTTTGCCAAGATTATTTGAGTCATTTTTGATTTAATGTGCATTTGTTTCTTCTGATATCTCAATGTGATCACCATTTGCATGCCTTGCCATGTTTTGTTCATGAAATGGATATGATTAATGATTTTGATGTGGGACTTTTTTGAGATTTTTTCTTGATGGGATAAGGATGATTCATGTTGAATTTCAAGTTCTGTTTTGAATGTTTGACCCTCTTTTGGCCCTAGGCTTTGACCTAGTGGTTTGGACTCACTGTTTGGATTGTGGATTTCAGGTTAAGCTGCACATTGCCATGATTGGAGTGGCTCATTCATTTGAGTTGATTAATGGTTGATGTTGACTAACATTGTGTTGTTTTGTAGGTTGATATCAATTCCTTTGTGCTTGCCTAATGGCTTGTGCATTGTTGCCTGATGCTTTGTCTATGTGTCTGACTGTTGATGACTATTGTCTGTCTGATTGTTTGAATTGTGTACTGACTGGTTGGTTGTTTGCACAGGTACTTTAGTAGCTTTAACTCATTGCTTGAGTTGCCTAACTTGGCTTGTGGTTTGCTTACCACCTAGGTATAACTCTCTGACTTCATGTAGTCTGGAAGACCTGTCCTGTTATGTGGGCAGGCACCTGTCTGAAGCCCTCCTTAAGAGGCAATGCTTGTGAATGTTTAATTTTGTGCCAAGCAGGTAAAGACCTCTTTAGAGGCAATTGGCAGATAAAAGGGATGTGCAATCCATCCCCTGCTATTCAGTTGTGTCATTCACCTTGCTCACACCATTGTGTTGATGCATTGTGGATAATAACCCAAGATCTTTGTTGTGTCGGTCATATGTGGAGAAGAGTTCCTACATTCTGAACTCCCACACTTTCATTTTTCTGAAGCTCTCCCAGGCCAGGGATAGGAGTTGTGAGGTCTTACCCTCACTTCCCATTTCATCTGCTTCACCCTAACTCTCAATGTTAGGGTTAAGAGCTAACTACACCCGATTCCAGTTGGCTTGTTTTTACAACCTAACCTTGTATGAGCCCATTTGTTTGCATATAGTGTGTGTGCTTGCTTTTTGTGCTTGTATGTGTTTGCCTGTGCTGTTTAGGATAGCTTGCTCCCTGTGCAAGTTAGATAGAAACCTTAACATAGGGATCGTATGCATGACAACTTCTAGGCTCGAGTCGTAGTCTCCCTAGTAGTTTGTGTCTCCCTTTGTATCTGGTTAGGCTAGAAGTTCTTTCCCTGTTTAGGGGAACTACGTCGCCCTGATCCTCATACCAGATGAGGTACGTAGGCAGGAGATGAGCTGATCTCTCCGGGAGCCCTTTTTCTTTTTCAACTCCTTTGTGCGTGTTTGGAGTCTGACGTAAGTCCAGCGATTGGCAGTTGGTTTCCCGTGTTTGCTTCTTTGTTTGGAGTCTGACATAAGTCCAGCGATTGGCAGTTGGTTTCCTGTGTGTGTTTGTTGGTTCGGAGTCTGATATAAGTCCAGCAATTGGCATTCGGTTTCCATGTTTGCCTACTTGTGTGGAGTCTGACATAAGTCCAGCGATTGGCAGTCGGTTTCTAGTATTTGTGTTTTGTTTGGCGTGCGTTAGCCGAGCTACGAGTGCTCTGATTCTTCCTCTAGTTAGAGAAGATACGTATGCATAGGATGCGATATCCTAGCGAGCACGTTTCCCCTGTCCCCGAACTACGTCGACTCTGATGTTTGCGTCTAACAAACTACGTAGGACCAGGATGCGACATCCTGTCGAGTTACCTTCTTCCGTCTGTTTTCTATGTTTCCTTCCAGTGCTTTGTGCAGTGTTTGAGCAGTTTTTAGCAACCTTCTTTCTATTCTTTTTGAGCGTGGATCCCGTCGAGTACGACGGATGCGTAGGGGTGCTAATACCTTCCCTTCGTATAACCGACTCCCGATCCCATCTCTCTTTGGTCGCGAGACCATGTCTTTTCCAGGTTTACTTCGAGCGTTTCCTTTCCCTCTTTTGGGATAAATAACGCACGGTGGCGGCTCTGTTGTTTTCGTTTTCCCGCCGGTTTTTCGCGTAATGCGACAGCTGGCGACTTTGTTGGGGACAGTAGAGAAGTTGACCTCTTGCTGGTCCATCTTCCCTAAGCGAGTCTCTCCTAGCACTCTCTAGGATAGGGTTTGGTTGCTTTTGCTGTTTCATTTATTGCATTCATTTATTTACGTTCGCATTTATGTTTGCATTTATGTTTGCATTCATCATATTTTCATCTGTGCTGGCTGGTTGTTTGTCTCTCTGTTGGGGTGGGAGTTACATGAGGTAAAAGGCCCAATACCCAGGCTATGAGTGAACTCTAGGATACCTAGGAATAGAGTGATTCTTGGGAAGCGGGTGGTATTGCGCCACTTAGCGGAACTTGATATCACGAGCAGTTCAGATCCTGATGGGGTATTATCGGTACATACATCTGGTGTGTGCATGATGATATTCTGTGAAAGGGTTATTTATCCTGCGTCTCTCTCGACCTTACCTTGGCCTAGATGACACCCGTGAGTGGGGAGGGAATGATCATTATTACAGGTACAGTTGGTGACTTGTGGTCCTGTTGGTGACTTGGTTCTGCAGATTGGGTCTCAGATGACTTTGGGGTCTCAGATGAATTTGTGGTTCCGAATTCAAGTCGAAGCTTTGAACCTGTGCTCCGAGATGCACAACCAGCCAGTCGTGTCTGCATCATTTGCATCATAGCATATTTATTTTCAAAAAAATAATGCAAAAAAAAAAAGTAATGCAATAAAAAAAAGAAATAAAAAAGAAAAGAAAAAAGCTAATCTCCTCATGCATATCATTTCTCAGGTTCATTCAGGAGTCTACTCACTGTCAGAGATGGCATCCGTTCCAGAGTTGAAGCGGAAGACTTGCACCTACAGTTTTCACCGTGAGCCTTTGACATCTTTGGTAGAGTTGAGAAACCTTGTGACTGGCGGTAATCAGAAGGTGTTTGTTGATCAGTATGGGGATTTGTTGACACTATTGAAGATGGTGGTAGATCCAGTGCCGTTGCAGACTCTTCTACAGTTCTATGACCCCGAGCTCCGTTGTTTCACTTTCCAGGATTATCAGTTAGCGCCCACTCTTGAGGAGTACTCCATCCTGATGAATGTTCCGATCAGATATCAGGTTCCTTTCTTGGATGTTCCAAAGGAGGTTGATTTCAGAGTTGTTGCTCGAGTTCTTCATCTGAGTATCAAGGAAGTGAGTGATAATCGGAAGTCGAGTGGTGATGTGGTGGGGTTGCCTTTGAAGTACTTGTTGAGGATGGCTAGAGAAGAAGCAAAGAAGGGAAATTGGGAAGCTTTTCATGCCCAGTTAGCTGTCATGATCTATGGGATTGTCTTGTTCCCAAGTATGCCCAATTTTGTGGACTATGCTGCTATCATTATCTTCATTGGAGGAAACCCGGTTCCTACGTTGTTAGCTGACACTTATTATGCTATTCACAGCAGGCATGGTAAGGGTGGAGCTATCAGATGTTGTCTCCCATTGTTGCTCAGATGGTTCTTGTCTCTTCTGCCAGTCAGTGGACCTTTTGTGGATGCTCAGAGCACTCATAAGTGGACTCAGAGGGTTATGTCCCTTACCTCTTATGATATCAGGTGGCAATCTCACCGGATGGATGCGCGTAATGTCATCATGAGTTGTGGAGAGTTTCGTAATGTGCCACTTATAAGGACTAAGGGTTGCATCAATTACAATCCGGTTCTTTCTCTTCGCCAGTTGGGGTTTGTGATGAATGGAAGACCACTTGATGCTGAGATAGCTGAAAGTGTGTATTTTGAGAAGCGGAGTGACCCTGCTAGATTGGAGCAAGTAGGAAGAGCTTGGAAGACCATTGGTGTCAAGGATGGAGCTGTTCTGGGGAAGAAGTTTGCAGTTGCTATGCCTGATTACCTTGATTGGGTCGAGAAGAGAGTTGAGATCTTGTTGTTGCCCTATGATAGGATGGAGTCTTTGCAAGAGCAACCACCTTTGATCCTTGCTGAGAGTGTGCCTGCTGAGCAGTACAAGCAAGCCTTGATGGAGAATCGTCGGTTGAAAGAGAAGGAACAAGATACCCAGATGGAGCTCTACAAAGCCAAAGCTGATAAGTTAAACTTGGCTCATCGACTCAAAGACATGCAGGGTGAAGATGTTGCTAGACTGAAGGGTAAGAAGAGGTCCTATGAGGAGATGGAGACCCTATTGAATGCAGAACACCGTGAGTGCTTGAGATTGCAGAGAGATGAAGCCAGTTATCAGAAGAAGATCAGAGACCTGGAGAAGCAACTTAGAGACAAAGACATCCAGTTGAAGAAGGAAGTAGACTTGAGACATGCATCAGAGATCCAACTTGGAGGAGAAGTTGTGGAGCTCAGAAGACAACTGAAGGAGAAGCTCACTCCCCTGCCAGAATGTTCAGCATGTGACCTGTTGATAGACCAGTGCCATTATCTGAAGACGCTCATTCCTGGAGGACATCTTTCCTAGCTTGTATCTGTTGTGTATGTTGAGAATCACCTCCAAGCTTATCGGATGGGGTTCATTGTTGTACTCTGATCACTTGGATCTTTGTCTGAATATTGTTTTATGATCCTTGTTGCTCATGTCTATAGATGAGATTGTTGATGTTTCACCTCGTGCTCACTTATCCTGTGTAGGTTGCTGCTTTGTTGTTCTTATTGCAGGTTGCCATTTCTTGAAAGATGAATTAGGCTCTTGAATGCTTGAGAAATGAACATATCATGTGCATCATATGCATCATAAGCATCAGACACATATCATTTTGCATTACAGGTGTTCTTGATCGAGACTTCTCACTCTGGTTCCTGTGTCAGGCAGGATTGTTGATCAACGTCCGCACCACTACGCAACCCGACTGAATCAACAGAGGAATATGGATCAAGTTCAAGCTGAGTTGGCTGAGATGAGGGCTAACATGGCCCAATTCATGACAATGATGCAAGGGGTCGTTCAAGGGCAAGAGGAGCTGCGTGCCTTAGCCCAGAGACAGGAAGCTGTGATTATGCCACCCAGTCGTGCTTCACCAGTGGGTGTACCTGTGAATGATGGTGTTGTTGCTGCTGCTCCCGTCAATGATTATGCTGTGGGTAATGATTTGAGGGGTATTCGGATTAATGGACAACCTCTTGCTGCAGAGACTGTTAATGCCAGAGCAACTCGTGCTCCCGTGCGCCATCCTGCTCCGCTGGTTAACAGGCAGGAAGACATCTTCACACTGCTCAGTGAAGATGATGAAGTTGTGGGAAGAACTAACGAAAGAGATCGGAAAGTTGATGCCCTAGCTGAGAAGATCAGAGCCATGGAGTGTCAGAACTCTTTGGGTTTTCATGTCACGAATATGGGGCTGGTAGAAGGATTGAGAATCCCTTACAAGTTCAAAGCACCCTCATTTGACAAATACAACGGTACTTCTTGTCCTCGCACCCATGTGCAGGCTTACTACAGGAAGATTTCTGCTTATACAGACGATGAGAAAATGTGGATGTACTTCTTCCAGGATAGCTTGTCTGGAGCTTCCTTGGATTGGTACATGGAGCTGAAAAGAGAATCCATTCGTAGTTGGAGAGATCTGGGTGAAGCCTTCTTGAGGCAATATAAACATAATATGGACATGGCGCCGAGCCGGACTCAGTTGTAGAGTCTATGTCAGAAATCTGGTGAAAGTTTCAAAGAATACGCCCAGAGATGGCGTGAATTGGCCGCAAGAGTACAACCCCCTATGCTGGAAAGAGAGTTGACTGACATGTTTATCGGAACTCTACAAGGTGTGTTCATGTACCGGATGGGGAGTTGCCCATTTGGTAGCTTTTCCGATGTGGTAATCTGTGGAGAAAGGACAGAGAGTTTGATTAAAGCTGGGAAGATTCAGGATGCTGGTTCCTCATCTTCGAAGAAGCCATTTGCTGGGGAACCCCGTAGGAGGGAGGGTGAAACCAATGTTGTGCAACACCGAAGGAATGTAAACAGAGGGCAGTATCGCCAGGTTGCTGCTATAACCATTCCAGCACCTCAACCTCGACAACAGCAACAACAGAGAGTTCAACAACCACCACCACCACCACAACAACAACAACAGCAACGTCCGTATCAGCCTAGACAGAGGATGCCTGATCGTCGTTTCGACCCGTTGCCAATGACCTACGCTGAATTGCTGCCCGAACTGCTCAGATTGGGGTTCGTTGAGTTGCGTACGATGGCTCCGTTGACAAAGATACCACCTGGGTATGATGCCAACGTTCGTTGTGACTTCCACTCTGGTGCACCAGGGCACCATATTGAGAACTGTCGGGCTTTCCATCATAAGGTCCAGGACTTAATTGACGCCAAAACAATCAATTTTGCTCCTGTGCCTAATGTGGTGAACAATCCTATGCCTCAGCACGGTGCGCATATGGTAAATAATGTGGAAGATGGAGAAGCTGTTGACCTGTTTGTCAGTATTGAAGAGATTCAGACTTCGCTGTTTGTGGTGAATGATCGTCTGTTAAGTGGGGGAGTGTTCCCGGGCTGTGATCAGGGCTGTTCAGATTGTGAAGGTTCAGAGGACGGTTGTGTACAAGTGAGGGGTGGTATCCAGAATTTGATTGACGAGGGTTGTCTACAGTTTAGTCGGGCCGTGAAAGATCGTGGAGTGGTGTCAACTGTCACCATTTATTTCAAATCGTCCGAGGGACGTGGCCAGAGAGCTGTCAGTGCACCTACAACTGTTGGTACTCCTGTTACCATTTCTGCTCCAGTAACTGTCAGTGCTCCCACTACTGTTGTTGTGTCTGGTAGAAGACCAGTTGAAAACAGTAAGGCTGTGCCATGGAAGTACGACAACGCTTACCGTAGCAACAGAAGGGCTAAAAATCAGATCAGGCCGGTTAGTCAGTCTCCAGTGACGATTGGGTTGCCGAGTAGAGATCCTGTGATTGCGAGTCCAGTTGTGGACAATGTTGGGGGACCAGGAGGTTTTACAAGGAGTGGTCGTCTGTTCGCACTGCAGCCTTTGAGAGACAACAATGCTGAGGCTCTCGCCAAAGCTAAGGGTAAGCAAGCGGTGGTTGAGGAAGAATCTGCTCAGAAGGAAGCGCCTGAGGGGTCGTTTGAGAAAGACGTGGAGGAGTTTATGAAGATTATAAAGAAGAGTGACTACAAGATTGTAGATCAGTTGAATCAGACTCCGTCCAAGATCTCTATACTCTCATTGCTATTGTGCTCTGAGGCACACCGTAATGCCTTGCTGAAAATGCTGAATCTGGCTTACGTGCCTCAAGAGATTTCTGTCAACCAGTTAGAAGGGGTTATTGCTAATGTCAACACCAGGCACGGTTTGGGGTTTACAGATTTGGATTTGACGCCTGAAGGTCGTAACCATAACAAAGCCCTGCATATCACTATGGAGTGCAAAGGCGCAGTATTGTCACATGTGTTGGTGGATACTGGCTCGTCTTTGAACGTATTGCCCAAGAAGATTCTGAGCAAGATTGATGTTGAAGGGGTTGTCCTCACTCCAAGCGATCTTATTGTTCGTGCTTTTGATGGATCCAAACGGTCTGTTTTTGGTGAAGTCACATTGCCAGTGAAGATTGGCCCGGAGGTGTTTGATATCATCTTCTATGTGATGGATATTCAGCCAGCATATAGTTGCTTATTGGGGCGTCCCTGGATTCATGGGGCTGGGGCAGTTTCGTCAACTCTCCACCAAAAGCTGAAGTATGTTTGGAACGGTCAGATTGTGACTGTGTGCGGTGAAGAAGACATTCTGGTGAGTCACCTATCCTCTTTCAAGTATGTAGAGGTGGATGGTGAGATCCATGAAACTTTATGCCAGGCATTCGAGACCGTTGCTCTTGAGAGGGTGGCTTTTGCTGAGCAGAAGAAGCCAAGTGCCTCAATTGCATCATACAAGCAGGCTACGGGCAATGCAGAAGGCTGGGGCAAGATGGTGGACCTGCCCGTCAAAGAAGACAAGTTCGGTATTGGTTATCAACCTCTGCAAGCAGAGCAGATTGAGCAGAAAGGGCCGAGTACCTTCACCAGCGCTGGGCTGATGAATCATGGTGACGTCTTTGCAACTGGTGGTGAAGACTGGACATTGATTGTGATCTAGACAACTGGGTTCGCCCATGCGCTCCGGGGGAGACGATCAACAATTGGACATCAGAAGAAGTGGTCCAAGTTACTCTTCAAACAGAGTAATTTTCTTTTGTTTTTCATTTTGCACAAAACCCTACGTTCTGCCCAAGGCGTAGTGGTTCATTGTAGGGCCTCATCATGTTTTTCAATGATATCATTAATAAAGGACGTTTTGCAAACAATTTTGTGATCCCTGTCTTTCTATTTTTGTTTTTCATTTTTCAAAAAAAAATAAAAATGGCAATGTTTTTGTTTTTGTGACTTTCTTGAACTCTTTTTTCTAAAATAAAGCATTAAACATGCAGAAGTGATCTTACGGACTCCACTATGAACAGTTCTGTTATGGCTCAGTATGATTTCAATAATCCCATCTACCAAGCTGAAGAGGAGAGTGAGGAAGACTGTGAACTCCCTAAAGAATTGGTCAGATTGTTGAAGCAAGAGGAAAGGGTCATCCAACCTCATCAGGAGGAGTTGGAAATCATTAATCTTGGTACTGAGGACGCCAAAAAAGAGATCAAGATCGGGGCTGCTTTGAAAGAAGATGTCAAGAGAAGGCTGATTGGGATGCTGAGAGAATATGTGGAGATATTCGCCTGGTCGTATCAAGATATGCCTGGGTTGGATACCGATATTGTGGTGCATAGGCTACCTCTCAGAGAAGATTGTCCTTCAGTCAAGCAGAAGCTTCGCAGAACTAGTCCTGATATGGCTGTTAAGATCAAGGAAGAGGTTCAGAAGCAGTTTGATGCGGGTTTTCTGTCAGTGACTACTTATCCCCCGTGGGTTGCCAACATCGTTCCCGTGCCGAAGAAGGATGGAAAAGTCAGGATGTGTGTCGATTACCGGGATTTGAACAGGGCGAGTCCGAAAGATGATTTCCTATTACCTCACATTGATGTATTGGTTGATAATACGGCTCAATCCTCGGTTTTCTCTTTCATCGATGGTTTTTCTGGTTATAATCAGATTAAGATGGCGCTAGAGGACATGGAAAAGACGACATTCATTACACCTTGGGGCACGTTCTGCTATAAGGTGATGCCATTTGGGCTGAAGAATGCCGGTGCTACCTATCAGAGGGCTATGACGACTCTCTTTCATGACATGATGCACAAAGAGATTGAAGTGTACGTGGATGATATGATTGCGAAGTCGCAGACAGAAGAGGAGCACCTGGTGAATTTGCAGAAATTGTTTGACCGGTTGAGAAAGTTCAAACTGAGGCTGAATCCAAACAAGTGTACGTTTAGGGTGAGATCCGGTAAGCTGTTGGGCTTCATTGTCAGTGAGAAAGGGATTGAGGTTGATCCAGCAAAAGTCAAAGCTATTCAAGAGATGCCTGAACCGAAAACTGAAAAGCAGGTTCGTGGGTTTTTTGGGAGATTGAACTACATTGCAAGGTTTATATCTCACCTAACTGCCACATGTGAACCGATATTCAAATTGCTAAGAAAGAATCAAGCAATCAGGTGGAATGATGACTGTCAAAAAGCTTTTGACAAAATAAAAGAGTATTTACAGAAACCTCCAATCCTGATACCTCCAATCCTGATACCTCCAGTTCCTGGGAGACCTCTGATAATGTACCTGTCAGTGACTGAGAACTCGATGGGGTGTGTATTGGGACAGCATGACGAGTCTAGTCGAAAAGAGCATGCCATATACTACCTTAGCAAAAAGTTTACCGACTGTGAAATCAAATATTCACAGCTTGAGAAAACTTGCTGTGCTTTTGGCTGGGCTGCTCGCCGACTGAGGCAGTATAGGCTGAACCATACTACCTTATTGATTTCTAAGATGGATCCAGTGAAGTACATATTTGAGAAGCCGGCTCTCACCGGACGTGTTGCCCGTTGGCAGATGATCTTAACAGAGTATGACATTCAGTACACGTCGCAGAAGGCCATCAAAGGTAGTATTCTGTCAGACTACCTCGCAGAGCAACCGATTGATGATTATCAACCGATGATGTTTGAATTCCCTGATGAGGACATCATGTATCTGAAGATGAAAGATTGTGAAGAGCCTCTTGTCGAGGAAGGACCGGATCCTGATGACAAGTGGACACTGATGTTTGATGGGGCTGTGAATATGAATGGTAACGGTGTTAGGGCAGTGCTTGTTAATCCTAAAGGTGCTCATATACCTTTTTCTGCCAGGCTGACTTTTGACGTGACTAACAACGACGCTGAGTATGAGGCTTGTATCATGGGGATAGAAGAAGTCATCGATCTGAGGATCAAAACTCTGGATATATATGGAGATTCCGCTCTAGTGATTAACCAGGTCAATGGAGATTGGAATACCAATCAGCCGCATTTGATTCCTTACAGAGATTACACCAGAAGAATACTGACGTTCTTCAAGAAAGTGAGGTTGTATCATGTCCCCCGGGATGAGAATCAGATGGTTGATGCTTTGGCTACTTTGTCTTCTATGATCAAAGTTCATTGGTGGAATCATGTGCCACATGTTGCTGTGAATCGACTCGAGAGGCCTGCGTATGTGTTTGCAGCCGAGTCTGTGATTGATGAAAAGTCGTGGTACTATGATATCAAGAACTTCCTCAAGAGCCAGGAGTATCCTGAAGGAGCGTCAAAGAATGACAAGAAAACCCTGAGAAGGTTAGCTGGAAGCTTTTATTTGAATCAGGATGATGTGTTGTACAAGAGAAACTTTGACATGGTTCTGCTCAGATGCGTGGATAGACACGAAGCAGACATGTTGATGCAAGAAGTGCACGAAGGATCTTTTGGTACCCATGTTGGTGGTCACGCAATGTCGAAAAAATTGTTGAGAGCCGATTATTACTGGATGATTATGGAATCCGATTGTTTCAAGTATGCTCGGAAGTGCCATAAATGTCAGATCTATGCTGATAAGGTGCATGTACCACCAAGCCCTCTGAATGTCATGAATTCGCCTTGGCCGTTTGCCATGTGGGGCATTGACATGATTGGGAAGATTGAGCCTACTGCTTCCAACGGACATCGCTTCATCCTGGTTGCGATTGATTACTTCAACAAGTGGGTGGAAGCAGCTTCCTATGCTAATGTTACCAAACAAGTGGTTGCCCGGTTCATTAAGGAAATCATCTGTCGTTATGGGGTTCCTGAGAGAATCATCACTGATAATGGTTCGAATCTCAATAACAAGATGATGAAAGAGCTTTGCAGAGATTTCAAGATTGAACATCACAATTCTTCTCCTTACAGACCGAAGATGAATGGTGCTGTAGAGGCGGCAAACAAGAATATTAAGAAGATTGTGCAGAAGATGGTTGTGACGTACAAGGATTGGCATGAGATGCTGCCTTTCGCTTTGCATGGGTACCGTACCTCAGTACGTACGTCGACCGGGGCAACCCCGTACTCCCTTGTGTATGGTATGGAAGCAGTCCTACCTGTTGAAGTGGAGATTCCGTCTCTGAGAGTCCTGTTGGATGTCAAGCTTGACGAAGCTGAATGGATCCGAACAAGGTTTAACGAGTTGAGCCTTATCGAAGAGAGACGGTTAGAAGTTGTGTGCCATGGGCAGTTGTATCATAGAAGAATGAAGAGAGCCTTTGATCAGAAAGTGCGTCCTCGAAGCTATCAGACTGGTGATCTAGTTTTGAAGAGGATCCTTCCTCCCGGTACAGATAACAGGGGCAAGTGGACTCCTAATTATGAAGGTCCATATGTTGTTAAGAAGGTTTTCTCTGGTGGAGCCTTGATGCTTACAACTATGGATGGTGAAGATTTTCTGTCCCCTGTTAACTCAGATGTAGTCAAAAAATACTTCGCATAAATTGACCCGCTGGACAAAAGAATAAAAGAGTCCAGGCAAAAAAGGGCATCCCGGCGAACCAAAAAAAAAGGAGAAAAGGTTCGGGCAAAAGTTAGGGATAAAGAATGAAAAGAATTTGTACACCCGGTAAGTCGAAAACCCGCAAGGGCGGCTTAGGCAAAAATGGGTATCCCGGTGGATTGAAACCCACAAGGGCGATCCAGGCAAAAGAGGGATTAAAGCGAAGACTACAGTCTGAGTTATCTGTACTTCATCGCGCTTCATTGTCTACCATCTCGAAGGGTATGATCGGTCCAATCATTCTTCTCGGAAAGCAAGGAATGGGGAGAAATTGATGATCTGTGAGTCATAACAGAATTGGGAAATAGTGGATGTCGTGTTCACATTGCCATTAGGATAGATTTTTCCTTTTGTGCGCAATTACCTCTTTCTAGGAATTGCTTCTCGATGTATTCGCCTTTTCAGGCCCATTTTCAATCAATAAAAAGTCGTTATTCAGATAAATTACTCTCTTATTTTTATTTTTACTGTTTTGTTTGCAAAAACGTCCGAATTTTTGATAAACATTGCATATAAAAACATGAAGGCTAGACAATAATGTGCAGAAAGGTAAAACATTTGAAAATCATTTTGAATGTTGAGTACACTTGGGTGTATCTTGTCCATGCAATCCCCTGGGGCATGTTTGCCTTGTTGTTTGCAGGTTATCACCTTTGGTTCCTGGCTGAAGCAGATAAGCCACGGTTTGTTCAAGGATGTTATCAATACCGTCCAGTAGTGTGAGAGGATGGGGATTTCCCCAGCAGTTGAAGAAAGTGCAGGGCTTGTCTCCCCAGCATATTCAAGATCAGGAATTCCTCAGCAGGCTTGGAAGTGCTAGCTTCCCCAAGCAAGTCTGAAAGCTATTAGAACCATTTTCCCTGCAGAGGCGTCTATGGATAGTGTGTCCCTCAGTAGCAAGATCAAAGGCTATTCTATCCCCAGCAGGTCTAAGGATCTTAATTCCCCAGCAGGCCTGGAAGTGGGTGTGTCCCCAGCTAGTTTGAAGATTGTTAATCCCCACCGAGTTGGAAGGTTGTTATATCCCCAGCGGAGGTCTCAGTGAGTAGTTTATTCCCCAGCAGTCGGGTATGAAGTACTGTATCCCCAGCATGGTCTGATCTATTATTTCCCCAACAGAGTTATGCCTTTCCCCCAGCAGGGTTGTGGGTGTCTTTCCCCATCATGGTCGTGAAGGTTTTCCCCTAGCAGATCTCCTCAGCAGAGGGTTGTGTTGATGGTTTTCTCCAACAAATCCCCAAGTGGATCAGGTTCGGTGGAAATTATCCCCAGTAGAATTTATCCTCCCTGTGGATTGGCAGTCGTCCTCAGCAGAGGCGAGCATTAGTTGTTTCCCTAGCAGAGTCCCCGAGTGGATTAGATTTGGTGAAGGTTGTCCCCGGTGGGATATATCCTTTCTCCAGCAGCAACGCTTTCCCCAGCATGAGTGAGAAGTTGGTGCTTTTCCCCCGCAGAGTATTCCTCAGACAGAGTCTCCCCACAGAGTTGGAGAATCTATCAGTTTGTGTGCTCGGCAGAGCAATCCGGTTGCTCCCCAACAGGAGTTTTCATCATTTTTGCATCTTGCATGTAGTGATCATTGCATCCTCAAATCGCGTAGCCTTTCCATTCGATATGGAGCATTACGCCATAGAAAAATTCAAACATATGCATTCATGTGTTGAAACCTAATCAGATCATGTCCCCGGCAGAGGCCGATCGTTGTTCAACATCTGTACGACACATTTGCTACAGTTGCTCCTGACAGTATTCAGGATTGATAATTCCCCAGAGAGGTTTATTTCCTCGTCCGTGAAAGGAAAGCTTGATTCTCCTCGGTGAGATCCCCAGCAAGTGTTTAGCCTTATGAAGATGTCATTCTTGTGATACCGGTAAGTGTCATGTTTGCACCCGTGTGTGTTCTTTTTGGTGTCGGTAAACACCATTGTTTCGGTGTCGGTAAACATCGAGTCCCACTCCAGTCATCGGTAAATGTCTGGTCGTCTTTTTTTGGTGTCGGTAAACACCATTGTTTCGGTGTCGGTAAACATCGAGT
The DNA here is from genome assembly GCF_024323335.1 of Lathyrus oleraceus. Taxonomy (NCBI): domain Eukaryota; kingdom Viridiplantae; phylum Streptophyta; class Magnoliopsida; order Fabales; family Fabaceae; genus Lathyrus; species Lathyrus oleraceus. The sequence goes on along the minus strand of NC_066579.1, from coordinate 64,860,465 downwards.
CCCACCCCAGTCATCGGTAAATGTCTGTTTGTTCCTTTTTGATGTCGGTAAACATCATCTTCCGATGTTCGTAACATCTTCTTCCTTCCCCAGTGAAGTGTTCACCTCTCCGTTGGTGTCGATAAACGTTGAGTCTTTCCTATTCGTCCGTGGAAGTCTAGTTGTATCTTTTCCTATTCCCCAGTGAAGTTGCCACCTCTCCATTGGTGTCGATAAACGTTGAGTTTTTCCCAGTTGTCCGTTGACATCTGGTTGCGTTTCTTTTCCCAGTCATCGGTGAATGTCTGGTCTTCCTTTTTTGATGTCGGTAAACATCGTCTTTCGATGTCGGTAAACATCGAGTCTCACTCCAGTCATCGGTAAATGTCTGGTCGTCCCTTGTTGATGTCAGTAAACATCATCTTTCGATGTTTGTAACATCTCTATTCATTCCCATTCATCCGTTGATGTCTGGTCACCTCTCCGTTGGTGTCGGTAAACGTTGAGTTTTTCCCATTCGTCCGTTGACGTATGGTTGTATCTCTTTCCCCAGGTCATCCGTTGATGTCTGGTCACCTCTCCGTTGGTATTGGTAAACGTTGAGTTTTTCCCATTCGTTCGTTGACGTATGGTTGTATCTTTTTCCCCAGGTCATCCGTTGATGTCTGGTCACCTCTCCGTTGGTGTCGATAAACGTTGAGTTTTTCCCATTCGTCCGTTGACGTATGGTTGTATCTCTTTCCCATTCATCTGTTGATGTCTGGTCACCTCTTCGTTGGTGTCGATAAACGTTGAGCTTCTCCCGTTCGTCCGTTGACGTCTGGTCGAGTCTTCCCATTCATCCGTTGATGTCTGGTCACCTCTCCGTTGGTGTCGGTAAACGTCGAGCTTCTCCCATTCGTCCGTTGACGTCTGGTCGAGTATTCCCATTCATCCGTTGATGTCTGGTCACCTCTCCGTTGGTGTCGATAAACGTCGAGCTTCTCCCGTTCGTCCGTTGACGTCTGGTCGAGTCTTCCCATTCATCCGTTGATGTCTGGTCACCTCTCCGTTGGTGTCGATAAACGTCGAGTTTTTCCTAGTCGTCCGTTGGCGTCTAGTTGTGATTTCTATTCCCATTCATCATCTTTCGATGTCTGGATGTGGTTCCTTTTTTCTGAAAAAAAATCAAAATCCCCAGTGGAGTCGTTGGTAAACATCTTGACTGGTTCAGTGACAAATATCAGATCCCAATGGAAGCTTCCGTTGGTGAATTTTCTGTTCTTGGATCCCCGCAGTGTGCAAATTTCTACGGTTCTTCGGTATTCAATCCCTGCTTACCTTGAAGGTCTGACAGCCGTTGCTCTCATCCGTTCAGGTTCCCAGTTGATTGAATAGGGGCAGCTATAGCACCTCAAATTTGCACCTCCCATTTGTATATACATTTCATTTTAGGTCATTAACATTGCATTGTCATTGCATAGTCCATTGCATATCATCAGGCAAGACTGGTCAGGAGATTCTACTGTGCAAGGCAACAAGAGCATTTTTCATGAGATCAAAGCCCTAGGGTTGGTACAATGAGTTCACATGACCCAAGGATCATTTTTAAGTGGTTTGGCTAAGTTTTGAAGGCTCAGAACTCATCAGTCCATGTGCAAATCATCTGAGGCCCACAAAAGTCAACAGAAGTCAACTGCAAAGTCAACTATGGATTTGGAGGTGGGAAGTGGTTAGAGATGCCCCATTCATGTTCAAACAAGTCTCATTTGACATTTCAAACATCAACATTGAAGAATTTGAGGTCAGATCAAGACTTTCCAAAAATAGCAGGTGACCTGTAATTTGAACTTTCCAAAAATGGAAAGATTTTAGACCAACTTCAACTCAACATTACATCATCAAGAAAGCTTCAAATGAAATTTTGCCCAACATGAAAGTTGAAGATCTTTCTCTCCCATTTCCAAAAAGTCCAAGGTCATGGATTTCTCATGTGTGGTTGAGGAGATATGGTCCAATCATGGCAAAGTGTGTTCAAAAGTTCAAATGGACATAACTTTCAAACCAAAACTCCAAGATGAGTGGTTCTTTTTGCATTTTGATCCTTATAACATGTATTTTCCAAGGATACCATTATTTGACATGAATTTAATTTTCATGGCCTTTGGTTTATTCATGAAGTTTTTGGAAGAAAATTGCATAACATCTTTTTGATTGATCATGAGCATATAAAACCAATCCAAAACCTTGCATGAACTCATTTTAAGTGGATTTGGGCCTTGAAAGAGCACCGTTCACGTGCATGGGGTGCATGAAGTGAAAATCTCATTTTTGCACAAACATCTTCCAACTTACTAATCACAATTGCATTTGGCCTAAGCAAGTCTTAAACATGATTAGCATGGAGTATATATACTTAATCATAACTGTTTTCGCAAGGGGCAACATTTCAGATCTAGAATCACAAAATTCTCAAAACTTTTTTCTCAAACTTTTTTCAAAATTCTTCAAACAAGAGCATCCTCTATTGATTAATTCATCATCCTGAAGTATTGTTGAGAAGGTTTGGACGTGGAATTAAGAGAAATCGTGGCATATTGAGCTGGATTTGAAGCTTGAAAGTTCCATGGCAGTTGAAGATTAAGCTGGTTTCGTGCATCCTTGAGCTTCAATTTCATCATCATTCACCTCACTAAGCATATTGGAAGAGTTCTGGAGCATCACAAGCCTTGAAGCAAGCTGAATCCAGTTCTGTTCATCAAGAGGTCAGTTTTTTGATCTCAATAATTCTCAAAATCTTTGTGATATTTGTGTAGATCATGGTTTGGTGATGATGCTGATGTAAAATTCGAGTGATTTGGTGCCCTATACACAAAGTTATGTTCAATTAAAGTTTTGATGTCAATTTTTGATTCCTTCGATTTGGCTTGATTGTGTTGTTTTTGCATGAATTATTGTTGGATCTTTGATGTGCATGGAAGGACGAGTTGAATGGTGTAGGTTTTATCAATTTCTGGAACATTTTTTATTTTCTGGAAATTTTCATATGAAGATCTTCATGATCTTCATCGTCCATGCATGAACACCATACGTTTCCAGAATAACTAGGGCATTGCTACAGATTTGCTACGAATTTGCATGTACATTTTGAAATTAGCTACGAAAGTTGAAAGCGCGCCAGGCTAGGGTTTGAATATCAAAACGCAGTCGTTTTGAATGTGGCGCGCTGGGCAGCTCAAATCTGGCACCGGTTCGAATCTGAGCGAATCCACTTTTCAAATTGCCTTGCCTTTATTCCATTCCCTCCTATTTTCATGCCATGCTTCATGTTTTAATTTCAATTTTTTCCCAAACTTCCAAAAATCATTTAAAATTGAAAAATGCACCAAATGATCTCCAATTTTTTGCATCATGATCCTCATTCTGTCTACTTTTTTATGATCATTAAATTGCAAGTTGTGCCTGGCTTAAAAAATGATTTGTCCTAAGGTGATTGCACATGTATACATGTTTGACTTTGCCTTGTTCCATTCATCATAAAATGCTCAAAAATGATCCAATGCTTCTGAAATTTTGTGTGTGAATTCTAGACATGTTGAGTGATGTTTTGGATTTGGTTTGAGATTTTTACCATGATCCAATTCTGTTTTACACTTATGCTAACTTGGTGTGACAATTTGTGTCACACATGTGATTGTCTTGATTATGCTATGTGATTGCCATGCCTAATGATGTCCAATGCCTATAATTTTTTGTGTGATGATCATGTTGTATGTCCTGTTTACTCATGAATTTTGCCAAGATTATTTGAGTCATTTTTGATTTAATGTGCATTTGTTTCTTCTGATATCTCAATGTGATCACCATTTGCATGCCTTGCCATGTTTTGTTCATGAAATGGATATGATTAATGATTTTGATGTGGGACTTTTTTGAGATTTTTTCTTGATGGGATAAGGATGATTCATGTTGAATTTCAAGTTCTGTTTTGAATGTTTGACCCTCTTTTGGCCCTAGGCTTTGACCTAGTGGTTTGGACTCACTGTTTGGATTGTGGATTTCAGGTTAAGCTGCACATTGCCATGATTGGAGTGGCTCATTCATTTGAGTTGATTAATTGGTTGATGTTGACTAACATTGTGTTGTTTTGTAGGTTGATATCAATTCCTTTGTGCTTGCCTAATGGCTTGTGCATTGTTGCCTGATGCTTTGTCTATGTGTCTGACTGTTGATGACTGTTGTCTGTCTGATTGTTTGAATTGTGTACTGACTGGTTGGTTGTTTGCACAGGTACTTTAGTAGCTTTAACTCATTGCTTGAGTTGCCTAACTTGGCTTGTGGTTTGCTTACCACCTAGGTATAACTCTCTGACTTCATGTAGTCTGGAAGACCTGTCCTGTTATGTGGGCAGGCACCTGTCTGAAGCCCTCCTTAAGAGGCAATGCTTGTGAATGTTTAATTTTGTGCCAAGCAGGTAAAGACCTCTTTAGAGGCAATTGGCAGATAAAAGGGATGTGCAATCCATCCCCTGCTATTCAGTTGTGTCATTCACCTTGCTCACACCATTGTGTTGATGCATTGTGGATAATAACCCAAGATCTTTGTTGTGTCGGTCATATGTGGAGAAGAGTTCCTACATTCTGAGCTCCCACACTTTCATTTGTCTGAAGCTCTCCTAGGCCAGGGATAGGAGTTGTGAGGTCTTACCCTCACTTCCCATTTCATCTGCTTCACCCTAACTCTCAATGTTAGGGTTAAGAGCTAACTACACCCGATTCCAGTTGGCTTGTTTTTACAGCCTAACCTTGTATGAGCCCATTTGTTTGCATATAGTGTGTGTGCTTGCTTTTTGTGCTTGTATGTGTTTGCCTGTGCTGTTTAGGATAGCTTGCTCCCTGTATAAGTTAGATAGAAACCTTAACATAGGGATCGTATGCATGACAACTTCTAGGCTCGAGTCGTAGTCTCCCTAGTAGTTTGTGTCTCCCTTTGTATCTGGTTAGGCTAGAAGTTCTTTCCCTGTTTAGGGGAACTACGTCGCCCTGATCCTCATACCAGATGAGGTACGTAGGCAGGAGATGAGCTGATCTCTCCGGGCGCCCTTTTTCTTTTTCAACTCCTTTGTGCGTGTTTGGAGTCTAACGTAAGTCCAGCGATTGGCAGTTGGTTTCCCGTGTTTGCTTCTTTGTTTGGAGTCTGACATAAGTCCAGCGATTGGCAGTTGGTTTCCTGTGTGTGTTTGTTGGTTCGGAGTCTGATATAAGTCCAGCGATTGGCATTCGGTTTCCATGTTTGCCTGCTTGTGTGGAGTCTGACATAAGTCCAGCGATTGGCAGTCGGTTTCCAGTATTTGTGTTTTGTTTGGCGTGCGTTAGCCGAGCTACGAGTGCTCTGATTCTTCCTCTAGTTAGAGAAGATACGTATGCATAGGATGCGACATCCTAGCGAGCACGTTTCCCCTGTCCCCGAACTACGTCGACTCTGATGTTTGTGTCTAACAAACTACGTAGGACCAGGATGCGACATCCTGTCGAGTTACCTTCTTCCGTCTGTTTTCTGTGTTTCCTTCCAGTGCTTTGTGCAGTGTTTGAGCAGTTTTTAGCAACCTTCTTTCTATTCTTTTTGAGCGTGGATCCCGTCGAGTACGACTGATGCGTAGGGGTGCTAATACCTTCCCTTCGCATAACCGACTCCCGGTCCCATCTCTCTCTGGTCGCGAGACCATGTCTTTTCTAGGTTTACTTCGAGCGTTTCCTTTCCCTCTTTTGGGATAAATAACGCACGGTGGCGGCTCTGTTGTTTTCGTTTTCCCGCCGGTTTTTCGCGTAATGCGACACCATGTGTCATGGTCAATTATGTCAGCAAAGAATGAAGAAGGAATTTGATAATAAGGCCAGGCCTCGTGTGTTTAGAGAAGGAGACCACGTGCTCAAGAAGATTCTATCTTTCAAACCTGATTCTAGGGGCAAATAGACTCCTAATTATGATGGCCCATATGTTATTAAGAGAGCCTTTTCAGGTGGTGCTTTGATTCTTACAACTATGGATGGTGAAGAGTTCACTCATCATGTGAATTCCAATGAAGTCAAGAAATACTTCGCCTAAAAAGAAAAGAACAGCTCACTAAGTTGAAAACCTGAAAGGGAGACTTAGGCAAAACTGAGTGTCTCGGTGGATTAAAAACCCGAAGGGCGATCCAGGAAAAAGTTAGAGACATAAAATAGAAATTTATCCCGGTAGATTGAGTATCGCACCTTGGGGAAATCTAGGCAAAAATTAGGGATTATGGCAAGTAACTGCATTCGGTTGGTCCTAGTCATGGAAGTAGTCTTGAACAGATCGTTTGGTTTGGATTCATTATTCTCAACCGAAGCCAAAAGCATAATGGATATTGAAGTTGATATGGAGAGTAGTGATAATTGTATTCAATTTAGCCCTTTTCCATATAAATTACCATTTTCAACTTTGTAAAGATCTATGGAGTCTTGTCATTTACAAACTACCATTCTATTAAATAAAGTTGAGCTTTTTATCCAATTATTTTTATTCTAATTTACTTATGCTAAATAAAATTGAATTCTTATGATGATAATTTTGAAATAAGTTAATGAATAAAAATTATTCTTCTTAAAAATAATAAAAATAATCACTCTAAGAATAATCGATTTCAGCAAGGAATATCAACATCAATCTGAGAACAGGTAAGTCTTGAAGTATGAAGCCTTGTTGGTCTTCCCTAAGCAGTTGGATGTGCAAATTTTACCCAACAATTCTCCATTCATCCCAACTTGGTTGATAACTTTCTCCCCGAGTAATTTATCACCCCCAGTAGAGTTGAGTTGATCATATCCCACAGTTGCGGTACTCCTTTCGATATCCTTCAGTTTGTGACTTCGGAAATCCGGAACCTTTATTTGGTTTCCATTAGCATATTTGTGTTGCATAGCTTTGGCCGTTCATCAGATCCGATTATCTTTTCCTTAGAATTGGTTTATTTTGCAATTTCCTAAAGGAATTTGATGATTTTTTAGGAATGCAATGATCTGGGTCACATCATCCTCAGCATTTTGCTTATATCCCCCATGCATAGTTTTACCTCTTGTATTCCCTGGAAAAGTTTATCTTCAGATATTGAAGATCCCTCGTTCTGGGCAGTTTTAGGATTCTGAGCAGTATTTTGGTTTGGTACCCCGCAGGGTTGTCTCTTATTTGATATGACGTTGACTTAAAATTCCCCGCAGAATTGACAATTTGGATCCTCAACAAATCTTTTCTCTTGCCCCAGCAAGGCTTGAGTTATTCAGAGCAAGATGACTTATGTGCATCCCCAGTATTTTCTCCAATTGGTGTTTCCATCTTGTTGAGATTAGTCAAATATTGCAGTAATAATTCCAATTTATATCCTTTGTGTTGTTTTGTCAACATAATCATCAATCATATACATGCATATTCATCAGATATTTCATTATGCATTTTTTATTGCACTTGATTTTGTTATTTTGATCCCCTGTTTTGGTGATAAGATTACCTATACAGATTGGTGTGTCCGTCCTCCTTCAATTGTAGAGTGCCAACCCGCTTAAGTAGAAAGAGTTTAACCTTTCTCATTCCCAACTGAGATATTTCCTCGTGGATGATCATTTCAGTTTCCTCCCCAGTTAATTACCTGGATGGAACCAATCCCCTTGAGTTATATCCTCATTTGATTGAGTCTTTGTTTGACTGTTTCTTTCTAGTTATTACCTAGATGGATATTTTGGTCCCCTAAGATTCTATTACACAGTAACTGGTAATATTCTTCTCGATTTTTGAGTACTGTACTTTTTCCCAATACCTGGTAAAAGTAATCCACTTCCTTTGTTTTCCCCAGCGAATTAGTTCTCATGTTTCCCCAGGAAGTATATCCTTGATATGTTCATCCTTACCGATGACGTATATTCTTCCTTTATGGTTTTCTTCCCAGTAAAAAGGTAGTTGTAATCCCTACTTTTATTCCCCAGAGAGTTAATCCTTGATATGTTCATCCTAACCGATGACGGATTTTCCCCTCTTTATGGTCTTCTACCTAGTAAAACGGTAGTTGTAAATCCTATTTTCCCCTCTGAGTCTATCCTTGATATGTTTACTTTGACCGGTGACAGATATTCTCTCTTTGGTATTCTATCCAGTAAATGATAGATATAATTCCTATTTTCTCCCCGATTGTCTATCCTTGATATGTTCATCCTAACCGAAGATGGATATTCTTCCCCTGAGTCTATCCTTAATATGTTCACTTTAACGGATGACAGATATTCTCTTTGGTCTTCTACTCAGTAACTGGTAGTTGTAAATCTTATTTGATATTTTTCCCTAGTAGGCTATTCTTACCCAGTAACCGGTAATAAATACACCTCTTTTTCCTCAGCGAGTTACCCTTGATATGTACAGTACTGGTAATAGATAATATATTTTTGGCATCTTGTGTTGAAGATCATTCTTCCCTAATTGAGTTTGATTCAGGTATTTCAGCTTTGTTCTGAACTACCCGTTTCTCCTGCAGGGTTTCCCTTATTCCCCAATCGAGTCCTCCCATTGATTTATTTTCATGGAATTCCCCTCGTGTCTCCTGCAGTTTTTAAGTCGTAGCCTGGCCTACGCATAACTCTTATCCCCCCAGAGTCTCTGTCTCCCCAGTGAGTGTTCCTTACGGAATTCAATACGCTCCAGTGTATTTTTCAATCTCTACAGATTCTTTTACTTTGTGGAAATATTATTCCCCACGAAGATTATTTTAACATTCATATCATATGCATCATGAGGTATCTTAGGGACCAAAATTTGTTTCTAGATGTTATCATTTAAGTCCATTCTATTGAGTTGATACAAAAATTTTAACCTTCACATCCTCAGTTAGAATTTCCTTAAATAGGGGCAGCTGTAAGACCCTAATTTTGACCCTAAGATCCCTCATGATATCTCATCATATGCATTGGCTTTGGGATCACACCTTGGCATTCTCCTTACCCCTCATTCATATGGTTTTCAATGAGAGAGGTCACAAATCACATTTAATTGTATGATACTTTATTTTCCTTTGTTTACTAACCAAAATACCAAAAATATGTCCATGTATAATTTTGTTTCTTTTGTAGGTAGTGTGTGTGTTCACCTATGCTTCATCAAGCTTATATATTTGGTTTGAGAACCTAAATGTAATGAAATCAATCAAGATATTGTTCACATTGATTATGTACATCATATATGGATCCCTATGATCTTCACATATCATTTTGATCAAGAAATCATCAAGATTTTGAAGTTTATTTGCCTTGGAAACCCTAATTCATCAGGTATCTTGTGTGACTTCCTTAGCAAGCTTCCTCATCATTTGATCAAATATTTTAAGGGATACTTCATATTACATCATTTTATGCATATATGATCCTCCATGAGCCCAAGAGATCAAGAGAATTTCAATTTATCAAGTTGGTTCATGTTGGTTGACCAGAGAAAGTCAACTGGTCAAAACCGGGATTCGCAAGACCCTATCTCCTATACTTTTTGTCATATGAAAATGATTCCAAGAGAAACGTTACTGCTTATTACATTCCAAACAACTTTCATGTTGAGTTCAAGAGCTAGTTTTTCTTGGAAAGTCATTTGTTATGGTGAAATATTATAGGTCATTTTGTATGTGCCTTAGTTAGGAGGTCAACTTCCAAGGACCATAACTTACTCAATATTTATGAGATGAAGGACATTCAAGTTTCATGATCAACTTCTAGATGTCCTCTCAAAATTTTATTCTTGGAAGAAATTCAAATTAAACTTTCAAGGGCATGTGCCATGAGGAAGCATTATAGGTCATTTTGGGCCACTACCATTGAAATAGTGATTTTCCTCAACTTCTAAAATGTATAACTCCTTCAAGACAAATCCAAATGAGGTAAAATTTATACCCAAATTTAAGAGGTTTGAAAGAGATACAACTTTGATGAAGGAACTTTTTCCATTTGAAACTCATCGCAAAGGTTATGCAAGGTGGAAGAAGTGAACATTTGACTTGGCACTTAGAAAATTTTCAAATATGCTTGATTTTTCAAACTTCCACCTCAAAATTCATCATGATATAAGATTCAAATGGAAAAGTGTTCAACATGAAAGTTGTTCCCCTTGATCTCATCATTCCCAAAAGTTCAAGATCATCTCATTTGGCCAAGAATTGGAGGACTTGTGCATGGTTTCTTTGCAAGGGTTTATTTGGATGAAATTCATGATCACATTCCAATTACCATTGCATGATCACATGACAAACTTTCAGCATTGAACATGAGGAATTTTTGATATGATTACATCATTTCGTGGGCCTATCACACGCCCATGCATCCATGCAAAGGTGAATTGCTATTTTTGGAATTTTGAATGAAGGGTCTAAAACCAATTACATTGACTGTAAATGAGACTCTCATTGATCAGAATTAAGGACACCTTGCCTAAGATTTGAACCTGAAATCCAAACCTCACTATTAGAGGACAATCTTGAAGGTTTTCATTTGAAAATCGAGTTTCAAACTCCTTCTATTTTGAGATTGAAACTCTAAGAATCCAAGTCTTTCCTTGATCCAGTTCAACTTCTGCAAGCTTCTGAAGTAAAGCCTGGGCCAACTGGAAGCAAGATCAAGCCAGTTTCAAGCTCACTCGAAGGTGATTTTCTAGAATTTTCATCTCTTCGATTCTTCCTCAATTCTTCACCATTCTTTGTGATTTTTGGTTGGCTGAAGTCCTACCAATGTAGGCAACAAAATTGAGTTTCTTTGAGGTTAAATTGAAGCAACTCAGTTCATGATCCTCAAAATTCAAATCCCTGTATCTTTTTATATACTTGGAATTGGAGAAAATAGAGGTCAGATTCGTGATCCCGAGCATTTTCTCTTTGAAACAGTGTCCTTGTTTTTCATTTTCCATTGAGATGAAGTTGGACCAATCCGATGGAAGTCACCGAAGAAGATGATCAGAGCCCTAGCTCCGGTGGTGTCTTGGCACACCTCCTGACCATCTGATCATGTTTGGATGTTATAATCTGGACCATTGCTTTTGATTACCACGCATACACTGCATTGATGGATGACCACCATGTAACGCACACGTGTGGCCATTAGATTTGCTACCTCAATTAATGAGGGAGATCTAATGGCCCTTGTTTTTTCTTATTTTATTTTAATTTCTGGTTTTATGTTTAATCCTTTTATTTTGTTTAATTCATATTAATTTCATTTTTTATCCAAAAAAATATGGGACTTTCACCAAAAATCTTTAAATATTTTTCTCTTTCATATTATGAATTAAAATTATTATTTTTTGATATTTTTCATGAATTAAATATTTTTGTGCATATTTTTAATTGTTTAGAAATACTTCTGACTTTTTAAAAATCATGAAATTTTTTGTCTAAGATACTTTGACCTTGTTTGACCTAGGATAAATCTCTTGGCCATTTATTTGGTGTTTTGAAGAGATTTTAGGTTTTGACCAAATTAAAATGTATTTTAATTCAGTTTGATAGGATTTTTTTTAATTGATTAATTGTTTAAAAATTATGTTGAGCCATTTTTATGGTCTTGTGATGTTTGACTTTCTATTTGGGACTTGTTCAAGGTTGATTTGACTTTTGTTAGATCAAAACTATTGGGTTTAGGGGATTGATGAAAAGTACATTTCATCTCCCAAAATGAATGGATGGTTTTGATTTTGATGAAATGTCTCCCATGACCAATTTGTGTTTCTATCATCTCCTCCCTCTTCATCTTCATCCATATTCTTACTTATTCCTTCATTTGACCAATGAAATATCTAATGTCCTAAGGCTAATTGGTTCATCAATGACCTTGTGTCAGATGAACCAATACAAGTATGACTGAGGTAGGTCCCTCCCTCTTGATCTTTTCTTTTTAGTGTGTGGTATATTTTTAGGAGTTTGGTTCTTTATACCAAATCTTTAACATGCATTAACACCTAAATTTTTATTGTCCGACCTCAGATACTTGGGACTTCTACATAAGTCCAATTACGATTGCTTAACATAGAGCTAAATTTGACCCTAAGGGTATAGCATTGTAGTAAGTGAGATTGTAAGTCTCCCATTCTTCATGGAATTGTGTGGAATTTTGATCTTTTTTCCTTTCATGAGAGCTAGTGGCATACTTGTTGAATTATCCATGTTTAAGCCCTTCTCATGGAAGATGTCTTGGTTTAAGGATTCATACTTTTGACTAACTCTTATTAACATTACTTTACTTTGAAGTCATTTACCTGATGCAATTTAAATTTCAGTCATCTATCATTCATTTCCATTTACATTTCTTTTAACTTGTTTATGTTTATGTCATTTTCCCTTTGCTAATTTGAGCCATATCTTGTGATTGTATATATTGTTTATGCATTTTTGTTTTGTTTGTGGTTTTAGGAGCTTAAAATACTTAATAATAACAAAAACCCTAAAAATGTTTGGTGGACTGTTGATCTTGATCTGAACTCTTGGACTTAGAACTAGGCAACATTCCATGTGCAAAAAAGGACTTGGCCAATGCCAATATTTGGAGACCAAGCTATTGTGAACTAAGCCCTCATTTGATGCAAGCCTTGGATCTTGTTTGAATTCATTTGCTACTCTGTCTTGGTGTTAACTGTTATTTTGGCCTTGTGTCTGATGCTTTACTTTGAGTTGATCAAGGAATATTTCATCTGATACATGAGAAGACAAAGAAGATTGCTAGCTATAGGAATTTCTTACTTGGATATGGCTATCTTTATTTGATGCCTTGATCTTCATAATGTCTGGATATTGTTAATTGCTCCTTGACTATTGCTTGATTCAAAGTCAAAAGGGAAAATCGGTTTTCTATATGACATTCTTGTCTGTTGGATTGCATACCATTGGTCAGATCTTTTCAACTCTTAACTTTTGATTTTGTGCTTAGGATAGCCTCTTCATCTGCTCCCACTTCTTAAATTTCAAAATCTTTCCCTCTTTTCAAAAACTTTCTTTTGCTTGTGATTTTAAACTTATACTTTGTTTTAATATTTAGAAACTATGGTCTTATGCCATTGAATTTTCAAAACCTTTCTTAAATCAAACTTGTAAACAAACTTAACCATATTGACTTAAATTTCAAAAGACAAAAAGAACTAACAACTTCATTCAAACTTTTGGCCCTTCTGTGCCTTTTTATTATTAAATCTTTTGTTAAAAGCAATTTACTAACTTTGAAATTTTTACCACGAACTACGAGGCTTTGACCCCTCAGTTTTATGTTGGTATGTAGGCACAAGGCCGAAGGTCTTATCAAACACAAAAATACAATCAATGAACTCTTTTTCTCATCCCCACAATCTATTTTTTCTCAAACGTCATATATACCAAAAACACATACACACATAAAAAAAAGGGTTCCCTAGGAGTACCTAGGACACTTTGGGTGCTAACATCTTTCCTCTATGTAACCAACCCCCTTACCTATAATCTATGGCGTTTTATTAGTTTTGATTTGAAAACTTCTTATTGTTAGGTTTTCTTAGTACTTTTCCCTTTTCCTTTGGAAACAATAAAAGCGCGGTGGCGACTCTGGTTTTATTGATGTTAAGCTTATCCATAGCTTGATGGTCATGAATTTACTGCTACAGTATGCAGTAGAAAAATTTCGGTCTTATCTCATAGGATCCAAGATTAATTGCTATACTGACCATGTAGCCATAAAGTACTTGATCAATAAAGCGAACGCAAAACCAATAATAATCTGATGGATGCTCCTATTACAAAAATTTGATTTAGAGATCCGTGACAAGAAAGACACCGAAGATATGGTTGCAGATCATCTATAAAGATTGGTGAATCCCGAGATTACAAAAGAAGAAACAAAGGTAATTGAAGCATTTCCAGATGAAAAATTGCTCATGATTGAGGAAGGACCATGGTTTGCAGATCTTTCAAATTATAAGGCATCTAGTCTCATCCCCGAAGATCTCAAATGGCAATAAAAGAAGAAATTTTTGCATTATGCCACTCATTATGTATGGGATGAATTGTACTTGTTCAAAATAGGATCCGATGGGTTATTAAGAAGATGTGTTACTAGAGAGGAAGCCAGAAGCATCACATGGCATTGCCATAATTCAGCATATGTCGGCCACTATAGCGGAGAATGAACAGCCGCCAAAGTCTTACAAGTAACATTCTATTGGCCTTCTCTATTCAAAGATACATATGAACATGCCAATAATTGTGATAATTGTCAAAGGGCTAGTGGAATTTCGAAACAAAATGAAATGTCATTACAAAACATGTTAGAGGTAGAGGTATTTTATTGTTGGAGGATTGATATCGCCGGGCCCTTTCCTTCATCTTTCAAAAAGAAAAATATAAAGTTGGGGAGGGACTGTACATCATGGTTAGAAAAGAGAATGAAAAAGAAAAGCATAGCCTCTACAAATACTTGCAACCAAAGAAAGAGGAGAATTCAAAAGAGAAATCAACAAAAGTTTCATATTTTAACTTTAGGAAACAAATCCTACTCACAAAACCAGGCCAAAATGAAAAACATATCAAAAGCCTTGAGAATTAAGCTCACAAAATATTCAAAAATAAATTGTCAAGGTGAAAATATGATTTGATCAAGATGTTGACAAGGTTATTTATGAGAGTTCAATTTACCACCAAAACAACTTCAAAGAAATCTTCATCATATTTTTTGAAGATGAGAGATAGGATGATTCAAAGAAAGAGATATGGTTTGCTTTAGTTGATTTCATAAAATGATCTTTTGCATAGGAGCATATTATTGCATAATCATACTTTGATCCTATCAAGGTGAAAAAGTAACAAAGACCATTTACAACAAGCATATTCCAATTGAACCATATCATCTTAGAAAATGATTGAAAATAGAACTATATAATTGATGATCTTGATTGAGGGCAAACAAGAATCCAAGTTGGGGAGAATTTGATAAATGCCTAAAAATGGATAATATTTACTTATGAAAAATAGAATTTATCGAATTAAGGAAACACTTATTCATGAAATAATACACACTTTGTCAAGAGAATGATACTTCTAATGATGTGTGGTTATTTATTGTAGGAATAGATCAAAGGAAGGAAAAAGAAAAGCAAAAAGCATGTCATGTTTCGCTACGCGAATTCTGGTTCGCTTAGCGAAACCAAGTAAAAAGTAAAGCATCCAAGTTCACTAGCAGTGAGTAGAAGCAAAGATATAACGAATGCCCGATTCACAAAGCGAGCCCTGGTTTGCTTAGTGAAACCAAGTCAAAAGAAAAACATCCTAGCTCTCTAGCAGCGAGGCATAACAAAGAGGTAGCGAAGGCTCGATTCGCTAAGTGAGCTCTGGTTCACTTAGAGAAACCAAGTCAGAGGCAAAACATCCCAGTTCGCTAGAAAAGAAGAGCAGCGAAGGAAGTTCACTTAGCGAACTATACTTTGCTTAGCGAAGTTTGGTGGTTCCTTGAAGGTGGATTGACAACTCAAAACTTAATGGAGAAGAAAGGAAGTCCTCTTAGAAAACTATACTTTGCTTAATGATGTTTGGCGGCTCTTGAAAGGCGGTTTGACAACTCAAAATTTAGTGGAGAAGAAATGATAGTTCGCTTAGCAATATGTGATGATATTGATGAATGTTTATGATTGTGCATAACTGGTTAGTAAATTACATGTTTGTATGGTGGATGAAATCCAATCCTGTAAAGCTCTACAATCTCTTCTAAGCTTTATTTATTTATTTATTTATTCGTTTTACATAGATTAGTTTTAAATTCAAATTTTACAAACTCAAGTTTATAATTGTAGAAACTGTTGAACAATATTGATATCACACTAATCCTTGTGGAGATGATAAAAATAAAAATACTTACTTTTGCTTGTTGCTTTACCGCAATCAACAATCTATGCTTTCATAATTTCAAAGTGGAATGTTCAGATGAGTACATGAACTGATCAGGATGTTAGCAAGGTTATTGGATGAGAGTTCACTTCTCACATGACTGAATTCACAAGTTCTTCATCCATTTAATAAAGAAGAGTGTTATGGTGATTCAAGTAGAATTATGATGTTTCTTTATAATGTGTGCATGAAATTTGTGTTTAGAACTTAATTCATAATCATGTTTTGATTCTAGAAAAGTAACTGAGCATAACCGATAAATGTGCATTCGTTAACTTGAACCATACATTTCCTTAAGTTGTTTTGAAAAAAATATTGTTGAACTTGAAGCTTGGTGAATCCTCTTGCTTTTGAAAAAGTTTTAAAACTTTGATTGAGGACAAACAAAGATTCAAGTCGGGGAGAGTTTTATAAGTTCCATAATATAGTATTTCGCCGCATGAAAACCCGACAAGTATTGCACATAATTAAGTTTTTTATACATATATGTATGGTGCCTTTTGATTTTTTTCTTATCATGCAGAAATTCCCACAATTCACCAAGATGGAACACAAAGCAAAGAAGAAGAGTTTCATCATGTTCGTCAAGAGAGATTCTAGTGAAGCCAAGGAGAGAGCTCGCTCAACAAGCATCTAGTGATGCTCATGCATGGAGAAACAGGTCTAAAACATCACTCATTTCGCTAGGCGAGCCATCTCTCCCATCAAAGCAACTACGAGATAAAGGTGAGACAAGTTAGAAACTTTCCAATATAAAAATGCTCCATTGTCACCAAGCGAAGCTGCAGTAAGGAAGCTTGCCTGACGACCCTTTTGCTCGCCTAACGAGACAAGGAAATTTGAGATGCTAATTTGGAAAAGACTTCAGAGTGAAGAAAGGTAGCTCGCCAACTCGTCAGGCGAGAGCAGTAGGGCAAGACTACTATATATAGTTTAGAAACATTTGATTTAAAAGGAGTTGACATTTTTAGTGAAAAAATAATTAGTAAGAAAGAAAGAGACGAAGTAAAAAGTTGACTTGAAGAATACAAGCTGGATACGCATCAATCGTCAGAAAATCGTCATTGATGCTCATAAATCTTCCTTTCTTCTCATTTGTAACCAAAAGCTACAATTAGTAGCTAAATCTCTTTTTTGTTGGGATTGGATGTAATCCATCAGTACCATATGTATTTATTATAATCATGTAGATATATATGGATTAGTCATTTATTAATATTGATGTTGTCCTTGTTTACTTGTTTTACTTCTAGATTTGAACCGTTATTGAGAAATACTCTTCGAATCTCGATCTAGGATAATCATCAGTTAGATGCTAAACTATAAACATAGATTTAGGTTTAATATTCACAAGAGTATAGAATCTTAATGCTACCGTATTGTTTAATAGGTTCATTGATCGTCAATTAAACAATATATTTGAACTCTTGTCAGGAGTTTAGACATAAACACTATTGGTGAACGATACATGCTAATACTAATCAAACGACTAATCTCTGTATAACTCATCGGAAGCATACATGTGTGATCGGTGGATGAATCCTAATGCCAACAAGCTTTCTCATATTTGAAACTTCACTTATTATTCACCGCTTTGACATTACGCTCTTTATGCAAACAAATAATTTAACAACTTCTCACTTAAACCATATCAACTATTGAACAACATTTAATATCACATCAGTCCTTATGGATATGATAAAATAAATACTTACTTTTGATATTGAATACTGCAACCATCAGTGACCATCCTACATGGAAGATGAAAAGTATTGGTCGAAGACTCCCCAAAACAGGCAGCAACTATAAGCATGTTAGGGTTATACCTGAGCCTAGTTTTCGATAGTTGAATCAAGTCAAAAATACCTTGATCTTTCCAGGTCTATTATTTCTTCTTTCTATGTTGTGCAACCATATGAGATTAGGAATCACTACCGCTAGTAGGAAAGGAATGAATTACACAATTGGGATGTTCCATAAACCCCAATTCAAAACTTTTTTCTTCAAATGCGCGAGGTTTACATGAAGGTGAGGAAGGAAAGAACTTTTGCAGTTTGTTTGGTTTTCTATATGATATGTGTAAAGGACCCAAAAATATATGAACGTTACCTAAAAGATGAAAATGAATCAATGCCTAGGAAACCCAAATGGCCGAGTTTTCCTTCTCCATTAGAGGTTTGGAATGTAGCTACGGTGGCCAAAGCAGACATGTTCCTTAATGTCAGCAACAAGAAAGATTTGAGTTAGTTTACTAGTTCCGGAAGGGGAAGCCACTGTTGAACTTGAGTAGAAGAAATAATGATAACGAAGTTTGAAAAAAAACTGAAACTCCTAAGGTTCATAAGGGAGAAGTTGTGAAAAGGAAGAAAGAGGAAGAAGACTGATATATAACTATATGAAAATGAGACTTTTTGATTTTCCTCTAAAACCAAAACAAGTGGCGTTTTGATTTCTGGTTTGAAATTATTAATTAATGATTTTCTTTTAGATTAATGCATTTAATTCTTGTGGCCCATGATTGCCTTAGAAATCAGAGTCATGATGGCAGTTGCATGCACGTTTATTGACGTGACGACTAGGTGAAAATGGACATGAACAGTGTCGAGCATTTACTAAAAATGCCACTTTCTTCCATATTGTAAACATGATCGAAAATGACATTTTTGGGGGGCATTTGTTAGCTTGAGATTTTCGACTCAGCATGTTCGACAAGAGTGGGGATGTGAGATAAAAACGCAGACTAGGTACAAGTAGCTAAATCATGTTTTCGATACCAAAATCACAAGATTCGACAAATGGAGTTCTCGACAGAGATGGAGGAATTGGAGGTGCTTTTGGCAACAATAGCGGTTTTGCAGCAGTGAACTGAAAACACATGGAAGCGAAGCAGAGGACAAAAGCTCACGTAATAATGTATGTGTCGAATTCTGGAGGGTTAACCGTTGGTGATGATTATTGATGTAAATAGTATATAAGTAAATTTTGTTTCTTGAAAAAGGGTTGGCAATTTCATTTCCGTTCTCTTTAAAATTCACACATCCAAGTGAAAGTGATAAAGAATTTTTAAGAAATATATGAAATTGTGTCCCTCTTTTAATTCCAATATTTTATCCAGATTTTGTTTATCATTTTGTCATCATTTATTTTACCTTTTTTAAGCAACTATGCATTTATCTTTTTACATTCTCATCATGTTTCTTTAAATTCAATCTTCAAACCATTCAACGCATTTTTTTAAATATCTCGCACATGATTTATTGAAATTGTTTTTACACTGTTTCACATATAATTTATCTAAAAACAACACAACATTATGAATCCAAATAATTGTATTTAGTAAATATAAATTATGTATTATTTTATTAATTTTGGAGCTAGTTACGTGATTGTTGGGTGTTCAAATATGTCTAGTTTTTTTTAAGAACTAGAGTATAGCAAATAATGTATACTTAAAATTGAAGTTTGTTAGAATATCAAAGAACAAAAAAGCACTAGCACCACTGGTTCACGTATAAAGAAGACATAATTCATATGCTTGCCTCACCAAAATTCAGAGTTTGCCCACCCGTAGACCTTTTTTTCTGTTTTTGCTATTTTAAGTTGTATGTTATTCTAATCAAAGAAGACATTAGTACTAGCATGGATTCACGTATAAAGAAGACATTAACTCAGATGCTTGCCTCACCAAAATGCAGAGTTTGCCCACCCATAGACCTTTTTTCTATTTTTTCTATTTTAATCAAAGAATTTTAACATATAGCTACAGGACCACCCTATATTGCGTGCAGATGAATCTAGACGTCAACATGATCTTCAATTGCATATAATGAAAACAAATCAGTGCTACCGTACGTAGTATAAATTCCAACGACAAAAAGAACAAAAGGATAAAGAGATCGAATCATTAATACAAACCAATAAAATGTGTACTATATTGTATCATTTGGAGACTTTTTTATCACATTGCCCCTTTTTTGAAATAATATTTCCAATATATCCCATTTTGAAAATAATTTCTCAGAATACCCCAATTTATTTCTTTGACTCGCCCATTCAAAAGATGAATTACTGAAGAACGAAATATGAAGGTATTGACTCGTCCATTGGTTGGACGAGTACTAACATAAATATTTTTTCATGCATGAACTCGGTCAATGGATGACTAAGGGAATGAAGGTTATTTTTTTTTTTGTTTTTTAAATTAATTTAATAAATCTAATGAATTAATTTTGTTTTTAAATATAACATTATGTCTCATTATTATAATTAATTATAAATACAATTATTACAATTAATGACAATTATTAAATCAATTTTTTTAATTTAATAAGGCATAATATTACAATAATTTTTATAAGTATTTTGTTTCGGTAATAAGTAATAATAATTGTATTAAAAAACAAAATTAATTTATTTAAAAACAATTATTATAATGTCAATATAATTAATATTACTTATTATAATTAATTATATGCCTCATTATAATATTTATAGTTTTATTATTAAAACAATTTTTTAATTTACAAAAATATTATTATTTAAAAAAATAATTTTTATTATTTAAATATAAAAATGATTAAAAAATTATTTAATAATAATCCTAATAATGTAATTAAATTATAATATGGAATTTTTACTAGTGCCCCATTTTTGAAATAATTGTTTTTAAATAAATTATACTATAACCCATTTTAATTCTAATAGTTAAATAATAATTGTAACATAAAAATTCCTCTATTTGTAGCACGATAGATATCTATATATGGAATTTAATTTAAAATTAAATTAAAACAAAATGAATTATAATATCAATTATTTTGAAATTAATTTAAAATGAATTAATAGTAAAAAAATTGTTTTTAATTGAATTAATTTTGTTTTTAAATACAATTATTATTACTTATTACAAAAACAAAATAATTGTAAAAATTGTTGTAATATTATGTCTCATTAAATTAAAAAAATGTTTTAATAATTGTAATTAATTGTAATAATTGTATTTATAATTAACTGTATTTAAAAATTGTATTTAAAAATTAATTTTGTTTTAATTTTATGTCTCATTAATTCAAAATTGTGGTAATATTATGTTTTTAATTAATTTTGTTTTTAAATATAACTATTATTACTTATTACAAAAACAAAATAATTGTAAAAATTGTTGTAGTATTATGTCTCTTTAAATTAAAAAAATGTTTTAATAATTGTAATAATTGTATTTATAATTAACTGTATTTAAAAATTGTATTTAAAAATTAATTTTGTTTTAATTTTATGTCTCATTAATTCAAAATTGTGGTAATATTATGTTTTTAAATTAATTAATTCAAAATTGTGGTAATATTATGTTTTTAAATTATTACCAAAATTATTAAAAACAATCTAATGAAATAATAATTGTTTTTATATGAATTAATTTTGTTTTTTAATACAATTATTATTACTTATTACAGAAACAAAATAATTGTAAATATTGTTGTAATATTATATCTTATTAAATTAAAAAATTGATTTAATAATTGTAATTAATTGTAATAATTGTATTTATAATTAACTATAATAATGAGATATAATGTTATATTTAAAAATAAAATTAATTCATTAGATTTATTAAATTAATTTTAAAAAAAAAAATAACCTTCATTCCCTCAGTCATCCCTTGGACGAGTTCATGCATGAAAAAATATTCATGTTAGTCCTCGTCCAACCAATGGACGAGTCAATACCTTCATATTTCGTTCTTCAGCAACTCATCCTTTGAATGGGCGAGTCAAAGAAATAAAATGGATATTCTAAAAAATCATTTTCAAAATGGGATATATTGGAAATATTATTTAAAAAGAAAGGACGATGTGAGATAATGCAATGAATTACTGGTAGTACTAGTACTTCTATTAATGAGTTATAACACTGATAATGCAATGTATCATTTGAAGGTATGCCATTCAAACTGACGGTTCACGTTCCCACCACTAGTTTTCGCATTCTTTTAAAAAACGATTCACATCATACCAGTACTCTTTTATTCCCACCAATCACGCTACAATATTAAAAATTCAGATTCCCTCTTCCAATGCTTAATTAAAAACGATAAAAATAATAGACTCAACCTTTTTCTTTGTCCTTCTATTTTTGTTGTTGTTTTGGAATTTGTGCTAGTACTAGTACTTGTATTAATTGAAGATGATGTTGACGTTGTCTAAATTCATCTGCATGTAAAATATAGGGTGGTCCTGTTCGTGTACAGGAGCTACTGTTTTTTTTGTTTTTTAATCATGAAATTTGTACTTTGAATTCATCCAAGACACAAACAAAAATAACTATTTGAGTTAATACCGACAAATATTTCTGGTTAATGGATTGATTCAATATTTAGATTCCAAAATATTTGACTTAATTCTCTTAGCAGGAAGAATTTAGTAAAATTTTATATAATGAAAACAAATCAGTGCAGATGAATCTACACGTCAACATGATCTTCAATTTCATATAATGAAAACAAATCAGTGCTACCGTACGTAGTATAAATTTCAACGACAAAAAGAACAAAAGATAAAGAGATTGAATCATTAATACAAACATAAAATGTGTACTACATCGAATCATTTGGAAGATAATGCAATGAATAATAACACTGGTACCAAACTTGATTTATTCTTCATTTCTCAAATTAGGCAAGCAACCAAACAAAAGATAATGCAATGAATTTCTAACACAAATTGGAAAACTTTATACTATTATCATTTTGTTTATTATAAATTTAAATTGTCTCATGCACAATATAAATATTCTAGTTAATTAAAATTTTAATATTGATTCCATATATCATATAAATATAATTTTTTTATTGTATTAAATTTTTCTTCTCAAAAGGAGCAAGCAAATAAGATACAATAATTGAACTGAACTTGTTTAAACAAATCCATTAATTTTTGAATTGGGTTGGATTAAGTTTTGGCTTATTCAAATTTTTTATTTTTTATTTTTTAAATATTAAATGATTAAATAATTAATCATCATTTTTTTACTATAATTAATCAACATTTTTAATTTTAAAAAAAATGGGTAATCTAATTTTACTATTTTTTACATAATAAAATAATAAATAATAATATTAAACAATAAAGTTCATCATAAAATACTTACAACAAACATACGTTTTTATGACATAAAATTATATTAGTATCAATATAATTTTTTTTAAAAGTGTAACATCCAAAACTATTTAAAATCACGATCACTAAAATAGTAAATTTTTAAGAAACTAATATTTCAACAACTAAGTCAAAATTATTCAAAATAATAATCATAAATGTTTAATTAGTGGGGTGGTAGATTTTTGGGTTGGAGTCCAATTTTACTCGAAACCCGTTTATTTTAATGAATTTTTCAATTTTTAAAAACATATTCACTCACTTATCTGAGATTTATTTTTTAAAATAACCAACTTTTTCAAAAATAATTCCAAAATAATAAAAATTTTTAAAAAAATTCTAAAATAACCACATTTAAAAGAGGATGCGCCAGATGAACCGGCACATCCCATATGGATCAAGAGGAGGCGCCCAAGGCATTGTCGTCTGCATTGGTAGCCTCATAAGGAGGCGCCAATGCCCTTGGCGCCTGCATTGGGCGTTAAGAGGAGACGTCAATGCCTCTTGCGCCTGCATGTGTTGCCATGTTTGGCGCCTAGCCTCTTGGCGCATGCATTTTATACCCCCTCTATATAAATACCTCGCCTTTGATGCAATATTTTTCACACAAAATCTTCCCCTACTTTCATATTTTCTCTCATTCAACTCCACCCTCTTTCAAGTTTTTGTGTTTTAATCATGTATAAATACATTCACAAGCGAAATGCGGATTTAATATTTTTCGTCGTTGCGTCTCCGATAAAGATTCGTCTCTGGAATACATATTTGTTTGAACGTCTTAATCGGACATTGAACAGTTGGTTAGATGGAGAAATTGGAGATGGTGAAAGGATTAGAAGAATACTAGGGGTGGCAATTGGATCCGTTAAAACAAAATCCATCCAATCCATCCATCAAAAAATTCATCCAATCCATCCACTACATAAAAATTAAGTTAATGGATTGATCAAATTCATCCATTTATAAACATGGATTGATCCAATCCATCCAACACATTTTAATGATCCAATGGATTTTTTTATTTAATTTTCAAAAAATAATTTTTTTCAAATATTAAAAAAAAAATCAATTTTTTTTTTGAAAAATAAAAAATATTTTTTTTTTGAAAAATAAAAACTATTTTTTTTTCGAAAAAAAATATTTTTTTTTTGAAACACAAAAAATCGATTTTTTCCAAAAATTTAAAAATCATTTTTTTTTAAAATACCAAAATTTGATTTTATTTTCGAAAATTTTACTTTTTTACGAATATAAAAAAATTATTTTTTTTCGAAAAAAAAAACGATTTTTAAATTATTTTTTACGAAAATACAAAAATATTTTTTTTTTGAAAAAAAAATGATTTTTCTCGAAAAAAAACTGATATTATTTAATTAAAAAAAATAAAAAACTTTTTGAAAAAAATAAATTTTTCAAAAAAGTAAGTGATTTTTTTCAAAAAAAAAAATGGATGGATGGATATCCATCCACTAAAAATATGATAATGGATGGATTGGATGAATTTTATTCTTAATAGATGAATTGGATTGGATATTTAAAAAAAAATATTTAGTGGATTGTTAATGGACTAATGGATTGTTTTGATCCATCTATTAACTATCCAATCCATATCCATTCAATCCATCCATTTTGTCACCCCTAAAGAATACAATGGCTTGTGTCCACGTTCAACCAAAATGGAGAAGTGCGTGAATGAGTGGAAATTAAGACTGACTGAGACGTTCGTAGAATAATGCATTACATGTTCAAAATTGTTTTGATGGTTGTAATCGCATAGTTCTTGTGTTCTAGTTGTTTTAATTGTTTATGTTATTGTTTATGTAATGGTATTTTTGTCACAAACGTATAATATGAAATAAATTTAGTTTTTCATATATTGCAACAGAGATACATGTGAATTTATGTGGTTGTACTCGTTCCAACACTCGGGCAGTTAGTATGATTGTGACCTGGCTGACTGCATGAACTACATAATCTACCCATTTTATTCGCCGTATCCATTTCAGTTCGAATACGGGTGTTGTTTGGGAGACCCTTTTTCTTCCTTCGTATAACTTCGTTATGCCAGACGATGTGCCCTTGATATTCTGGACAATAATCCTCTTTTACTACTACGGAAAAACTAATTTTATAAACATTTGATAGGCTGATGACTTTTTAAACGTCAGATAGCAAGTAGGATGGATCCATTCGAACCTTTGAACATGTCGTAATGACATGGGAGCAG
Source organism: Lathyrus oleraceus (assembly GCF_024323335.1). Classification (NCBI taxonomy): domain Eukaryota; kingdom Viridiplantae; phylum Streptophyta; class Magnoliopsida; order Fabales; family Fabaceae; genus Lathyrus; species Lathyrus oleraceus. The sequence continues at coordinate 64,835,192 of NC_066579.1, read as the reverse complement.
GGTGTACGAAAGGCTTGGAACTTTCCACAGTCGCATCAACCTTTATCTAGTTCGACTCTGTATTGTCCCATCGGCATGCCCTCATTGTGATCCATGGATTCGACAACACTATACCAACCTTTAGTACGGTCAAACACCGTGACCACATGTGTGTTTGCTTTGGCAACTTCATGTTTAATGAATTTCATTGAAGCATCACTGAAAAACTTCCCAGATTGCAACATTGAACTCCATTTGGAATGTCTGCTCTCAAATAACGCCCCTAGCCTGAAATTTGTTGTCTGCATCGAAGCGGTTATAGGTAGGTTACAGATGCCTTTGAAGACAGAGTTTATTGAAATTCGTTGTCGTATGCCCTAGTCCACTTCTCCAATGGAATACCGTCGATCCACCGTACTGCATCCGCGTTTGTCAATCTTATTTCTTTGTGGTAGTGTTTGAAAGAAGGTTCTGATAATGTGTAACCTGCGTTGACAACCTTCTTCCGCAACGTCTTGTCTTTGATTTCCCGCATGAAATTTTGAGCAATATGTCTAATACTGAAGACATGCGTCGAAGGAGGATCTTGCCAGCCATTATCAATATTACTATATGCACTGATGATTGAAGGGTGTCTGTCGGATATCAAACATAAGTTACGTTGCGGTGCAACGTGCAATAAGATATTTTTTAGGAAAAAACTTCATCCCTCAGCAGTCTCCCCTTCAAAAAGGGAAAAGATGATTATAAAAATATTGTTGTTGTCATCTTCTGCCACTGCCATCAGTAACGTTCCTTTGTATTTCCCGTACAACCATGTACCATCAATTTGTATAATAGGTTTACAGAAAGAAAAACCCATGATGCATGGTTGATACGCCCAGAAGAGACAGTGGAATATTCCATTTCCAATAGCACACGTCCCGTCTGGTCTATATGTGGGAAATGTTTCCAACTTGACAATAGTACCTAGAGCAATGGATCATATGGTGAAGGTCTAGGAACTTTAGATCTAAAGATTCAACCAGATTCAGTTGAATTTTAGATCTGAAAAATTGAAGAAAATGTGAACTAGTTCCTTTAGGTGTGGCTGGGTTTTGATTTCTGCAGCATTTCAGATTGATTCAGGGTCCCATTTGATGGAGGTATGCACCTCTATTTATAGCTGAAATTGGCTGAGCAAGTGAAAATTCTCGTGTGCATGGCAAGTGGATTCTCCTTGCATGGGCTTGCATGATCATGTAGAAGGCCCAAAGTCAATTGCATTTGCATGCTGATGACCAAACAACTTGAAATGGACGTGCAGATGGCAATGTATAAGCTTGTGCAATGAGTTTCAACATGTTATGCATAATTGAGCCTAAAACTTCACCTCTTCGAAAATGCCACTTGAAACATTGAAACATAGGCATGTGGGTAATGGTTGGAAAGGTCTTGACATAAGGAACAAATGTTATGTTGGACCAAAACTCATTTGGAATATGGAAATTTATGAAAACTGGTCATGAAGTTCATAGTGCAAAACATGCCTTTGAGAATTTTGCCAAATTGGACCAACTTCAAGCCCTTCTGTTTTGATGATGCCAGCCCCAGATGGAAAAACTTCCAACATCAAAGTTGTATATCTTTTCAATACAATCAAAATGGACTTAAATTTTGCCTCATTTGGATTTTTGATGAAGGAGGTATGGGCATTTGAAGTTGGACTTTTTTGCCTTTCAATGCATTTAGTCCAAAGTGACCTATAATGTTTTGCATTATCACATGTGTTTCCTTTGAGATTATGAAATTTTGCTCAACATAACATTTGAAGTAGACATCTTAAGATTTCCAATTCATTTTATTCCACCTCAAAATCATAAAAAATGAATGAGTTATGTTCTTGTGAAGTTGACCCAAAATTAGGGTTTCAGTCAAAATGACCTATAATGTCTTGGAATGGATGATGACCTTCCAAGATTGAAATCAATTTTTTATGAACATGAAAGTTGTTCATATTGTACTCAAGAATATATCTTCTTTTGAGATCATCTCCATTTGACCAACCCATAAAACGTTAGGTCTCAGTGCATTTCAAAATAGTCAGATAAATTGACTGATCAACTTCTCAAGTCCACTACTCATATCTGGATGAATTGATGATTGAGGAAACTCAAATAAGTTCAAACATGCATGAAATGATGAATTTTAGAACTTCCCTTGATTGTTTTTGATCATGGGTTGAGATTGCTTCATGAGCAAGGCATAGTTGGATGAACAGATGAATTAGGGTTTTCTTGGGAACAAACCTCAAACCCTTTGACTTGATTTGATCAAAATGATGAATTGAGATACTAGGGAGGCATACTTGATGGATGAGAGGTTTGGCAACCATTACCATGCTTGCTTTCATCTTCTCTTGGCTATATCTTTGCACAAAGGATCACCTAGAAGCTCTTGACCTTGTGATTGCTCAAGCTACAAACAAGAAATGTTAGTGACATATTTCTGTGCTTTTGGTTAGTAAATGAAAATGAGAAAAAGAAATAATATACAATTCAAGCATGCTTGGTGATCTCAAACCACTCACAAGAGGTCCCACCCAAAAGCAAAGGGAACCAAGATGCTTATGATCCTTGAGGCTTTGCAAATGCAATGTTATGATGCCATGAGGGATCTTAGGGACAAAATTGGGGTCTAACAGATGCCCCTATTTAAGGTCATTCTAGCCAGAGAAGTGAAGGTTAAAATCTTCGTCTCGACGAGGTAGAATGGGCTTAAATAATAACAGAGAGACGAATTTTGGTCCCTAAGAGACCTCATGATGCAAATGTATGTATGCAACAGGTAATACTCTGTGGAGATATGTGTCCACAAAGGAAAAGAAATCAGGAGAAACTGACAATCCATCTGAGTAGTGCGCTCGACGGGACCAAGACTCTGAGGACTCATATGGGGATAAGATGCGTGAGCAGGTCACGACTCAAAGCTTGGGGAGCAGAATTCCAAAAAGGAGTAAATCCATGGAAAGACCCGAGCTGACTCGAAGACGCGTGTATTGGGGAATGTGCCAATATAGCAAAAATTATCCATAACGGATACTTCGGATAAAAATCCGGACTCAGGCTGGGAGAATCCACTAAGGGATCTCGCTGGGGGAAAACCAGAACAAAAAAAAAACTCCTTTGAGGAAGCAACAGGATGAGGTATTACCGGTTACTGGGTAATAAGCTCAAAGAGACATGTGATATGAACACCAGCATGAGGGTGAGAGAACAACATACTCGGGAAGAATGAATATCTAAGACCGATATAACGGTGAGAGATATCAAACATCCGGAATCATCTGAGGAAGACCTAAAAAGGTATACTTCAGCTCAAGAAAACCTGACTCCGAAAAGGGGACAAAAAGTCATAGTAGGGAGCAGGGAGGAAGGAACACCAGGGATACCGGTTACTAGGCATATAATAGGTGACCAACCAAAGCGTGAATTGGGGAATATTCCCAAGACACTCATCATCCAAAATAGGGCTAGAAGCAACCTCGATTATAGGATGGGCATTCGATTCCAAAAAAGGGTACGAATCTTACTCGACTGGGGAAGAACAAAAGGCTTCGACCAAAGAGTTCATGAGATATATTATTTATTACCGTCAGAACGTAGATAATATACTTGCATGGAAGATTATCCATAACCAGTTACTGGGGTTAATAAAGGATAAATCATCCGACAAAGAAAGGACATCGGGATACCGAGACTAGGTATATAATGATGACCAATCCAGGATGGAGAAACAATCGTCACCAACAACAAAAGGGTAGACGAGAGATGACTCGCTGGGGATATATTGCTTTATCGGAGAAATTATCCAAAAGATGAGAGAACATCAAGACCGAATATTGGATAATGATAACCGTCAAGGAGGGGATCACATCTACCGGATACTGGGTAGAAAACCACGGAGAAGTAACCGTCATCGGTTAGGATGAGCAAGAGGTTAACTCTGCAAGGGGATGAAATAGGGTTTACAACCACCAGTATGCATGGTAGAGAACCACAAAAATAGGACTTATAACCACCGGTATTAGGGTAGAAAACCACAGACTCCGTCGGGGATAAGATGAATAATTGAGCAATCATTCGTTTACACCACAGGGGAGTACAAGAAGCAGCCAAAAGAGGCCAATCTAGGATCAAACTAGATGGGCACGCTGAAACAAAACTTGTCCCTATGAGGATATAACTCAATGGGGAACTCCATCCCAATATATGTGTTGGGAGGAAACAGAAGCAACCATCATCCACGAGGGTATAACTCAGTGGGGAATATGGGAGGAAAGATAAACACTTTCTGCTTATGGGGCTGACCTTATATGGAGAGATCAACCACCAACATCTGCTTGGGGAACATAACACCCTCAAACAAGAGATAACAAACAAAGATATATGTCAAATGAATGCGACATGAATGTTATCAATATGCGTATATGTATGGTTTGTGTATGATGAATGCTGACAAACATACATTTCTAACACAAACAGATCCAACGACTAAGTACACAAACATCCGGTACTACATCTCAAGAGAGCAGGCAAAGACCACAAAGATCTCCACGGGGGAATGAGCAAAACATTCCAGCTGGGGGCAAAGATCATCAAAATCCGCCATGGAAGCACTCTACTGGGGAAATTATCAGAGAGGATCAAGGAACTCCGTGGGGAATAACCACCAAATCAGAAGTTTCCAGGGGTCATCAAATACTGTCCCAAATACTGAGATCACATCAGCTGAGGAGGCAGAATCACTACTCTGCTGAAAGAAGGAGGGATGAATAAATCTTCCCCAACACTCCGCTAGGGGAAGAAACCACAAAAGGCTCAGGAGGAAGAGGACACAAGCATGCCAGGAATATGAACAACTGCCTTACCCTGTCAAGAATCTTACCATCCTTGGGAGAGCACTGAAGACATCCTCAGTATCCCCTCATCTTCGTGAATGTTCACTTTGTTTTAAAAACAAATTATGAAAGATTCGATTAAAACAATGATATATTTTTTTTCAATTAAAACATGCAAAACATTTGTTGAATAGAAACAAATAAGAGTGCAAATAATTGGATAAAAGCTCAAATTTATTTGATGGAATGGTAGTCTGCAAATGGCAAGACTCCATAGATCTTTTCAAATTTGAAATTGGTGATATATATTGGAAAAGGGCTATATTGAACATAATGACCATTTCTCCGCCAATTCTGAACCCAACGTATTTAAAGCTTTGGTTGATGATGAATGAGCAAGAATGTCTGACGGCTGACAGTTGTAGAATAAAGTCTTGTCAAGATGCAGTTACTTGCCAAAATCCCTATTTTTTGCCTAGATTGCCCCAGGGTGAGGTACTCAATCTAGCGGGATACATATGTTCATTTTTTCATGTCTCTAACTTTTGCCTGGATCGCCCTTTCGGGTTTTCAACTTAGCGAGCTATTCTGTTTTTATTTTTTAGGCGAAGTATTTCTTGACTGCATCTGAATTCACAGGACGAGTGAGATCCTCCCCGTCCGTAGTTGTAAGTATCAATGCACCGCCTGAAAAGGCTCTTTTAACAACGTATGGACCCTCATAGTTTGGAGTCCACTTGCCCCTGGAATCGGGCGCGAAAGACAAGACTTTCTTGAGCACAAGGTCACCTTCTCGGAACACACGAGGCTTGACCTTCTTATCAAAGGATGCATCATTTGCATAAGCAGGTGTTGTTCTGGTCTTCTTGTCTGTGGCCTAACTCTGTGCTCTTCATTTATTTTGAAGACAAGCTGACTCATCGGTACTACACCAGAGCCAACTCTTCAAGATTAATGCATCATCTCGAACAAGAGAATCGTGAGCTGAAGGATGAAGTTGCCAGACTCACTGCTTTGATGGAGCAATTCTTAGCTGCTCAGAGTCAACCGTCCCCACCACCTGCAACTCCTCCTCAGAGGACCGTTATTTCCGAGGTTGTTTCTTCAACAGTGCCAGCTGCTAGTGCTCATTTTGTGCCAACATCCATGCCGCCCGGGTTTCCGTGGGGGATGCCTCCTGGTTACATGCCTGATATTCCAGCACCAACATTTGCTTCCATGCCGGCATCTAGCCCGGTACTTGCTATGCCTCCTCCTATCGTGCATACCATTCCTAGGGTAGACGGCACCATCTATCATTCTGAGCCGTCTGAGGTCCCAGATGTTCATGAGAAGATGGATGCAATGAATGACCAATTTCTTGAACTCCGCAAGGAATTGAAGACCCTTCGAGGAAAGGATTTGTTCGGCAAGTCTGCAGCCGAGTTGTGTTTAGTTCCCGGTGTAAAAATACCCGTCAAATTCAAAGTCCCTGACTGTGAGAAGTATAAGGGGAACACCTGCCCTCTCAGCCACCTGGTTATGTATGCCAGGAAAATGTCTACTCAAACGGATAATGATCAGCTGCTGATTCATTATTTCCAGGATAGTTTATCCGGTGATGCACTAAGATGGTATATGAGTCTGGATAGTGCAAACATCCGTTCCTTCAATGATCTTGGCGAAGCTTTCGTCAAGCAATGCAAATACAACGTGGATATGGCTCCCGATCGTGATCAGCTCAGAGCCATGTCCTAGAAGGACAAAGAGACATTTAAAGAGTACGCCCAGAGGTGGCGAGAGCTGGCAGCTCAGATTACTCCTCTGCTGGAAGAGAAGGAAATGACCAAAATCTTTTTGAAGACTTCGAGTTCATTTTATTATGAGCGGATGATCGCTAGTGCTCCCTCTGATTTCACCGAGATGGTGAACATGGGGATGCGATTGGAGGAAGGAGTCCGTGAAGGACGGTTATCCAAAGATGAAGGCTCTTCTAGCAAGCGATATGGGGCGTTTGCTAAGAAGAAAGATGGGGAAGCACATGTTGTGCAATCCCATGTCAAATCCAGAAGACCCTCTGCCAAGAGGAAGCCTGTGCGTCACGCCAGCAGTCAGCACCAGGTGGCTCATATAGCACCTGTCTTCCGTGATAATCAGCAATATCAGCATCAGCAACACAATAATCAGCAATCATCTCAGCAGTATCAGCAACATCATCGCCCTCAACAGCAGGCTTACCAGCCTCGCAACAGTAATCCAGCTGGTCCGAGTTATGAAAGGAAGAAGATCACCTTCGATCCGATTCCGGTATCATATGCAGAGCTGTATCCCTCTTTGATAGAGCGGAAATTGATTACTCCTAGGGATCCTCCGGCTATACCTGCTAACCCGCAGTGGTGGTATAAGCCTGATCAACATTGTGTTTACCACTCCGTTGCTCCGGGTCATAATGTGGAAAACTGCTTTCCGTTGAAGACTAAGGTTCAAGACCTTATGAGATGCGGCATTCTGAGCTTTGAGGACTCAGGCCCTAATGTTACGAAGAACCCATTGCCCGAGCATGGGAAGTCGGTTAACATGGTCCAGGGTTTCCCTGGCAAATATAAGGTCAAATATGTAAGCCATATTCGACAGTCATTGGTTGAGTTGCATCGTCTACTGTGTGATTACAGTCATATGGAGCACGACCATGACAAATGCCGTATCTGCTCTGTCAATAGATTGGGATGTCGCCAAGTGCGTAGATAGCTGCATGAATTTCTAGATGATGGTACCATTGAGATTCTTCAGGACAGAAATGTTGATGAAGACAAACCAGAGGTGAATGTGATTTCTCCTGTGTTCAAAATACCTGAGCCTGTTGTCATCCGATATGATGGTAGCAAACAGAAGGTTTCTCCTGCTCTGATCATCAAGCCTGCTGGCCCTGTGTCTTATTCGTCTGATAAAGCAATTCCATTCCGCTATAATCCAGTTGCTGTTGAAGATGGGAAAGAAGTGTCGTTGCCTTCATCCTCTGTTGTGAACATAGCTGATGTGAGCGGATTGACCCGTAGCGGTCGTGTGTTTTCTGCACCTCCGAAGCCACAGGCTAGAGCTGATTGTGTTGAGCGTCCGGTGGGGAATGCTGTTAATCCTCTGAACCCGACACCTGTTGTTAAACCCTCCTCTGTACAAAAGACTCCTACTTCTTCTGTTGGCCCTAGTGGCATTGTGAATGAAGACTGTGATGAGATGCTGAGGCTCATCAAGAAGAGTGAGTACAACGTTGTAGACCAGCTTCTACAAACGTCGTCCAAAATCTCCGTATTATCTTTGCTTCTGAATTCAGAACCCCATAGAGAGGCTCTGCAGAAAGTTTTGGACCTGGCTTATGTTGATCATGATGTCACTATTGAACAGTTTGACAGTATTGTTGCAATTATTACTGCTTGCAACACTTTGAGTTTCTGTGACGCTGATCTCCCTGAGGAGGGAAGAGACCACAACATGGCTTTACATATATCCATGAATTGCAAGAACGACGCCATGTCCAACGTGCTGGTGGACATTGGGTCATCTTTGAATGTATTTCCGAAATCCACTCTTTCTAGATTGTCATATCAAGGGCCTCCCATGAGGCAGAGTGGTGTTGTTGTGAAAGCTTTTGATGGGTCGCGTAAGACCGTGATTGAGGAAGTTGATCTCCCAATCAAGATTGGACCAAGTGATTTCCAAGTTACCTTTCAGGTTATGGATATCCACCCATCTTATAGCTGTCTCCTTGGTAGACCATGGATTCACGAGGCTGGCGCCGTGACATCCACCCTACACTAGAAGCTGAAATTCGTCAAGAATAAGAAATTGGTAATGGTAGGGGGAGAAAAGGCTCTCCTGGTTAGCCACTTGTCTTCTTTCTCATACATTGATGCCGCGGATGAAGTTGGAACGCCTTTGCAAGATTTATCTATAGCGGAGCCGATTGAGAAGAGGTCTCCTTCATTTGCTTCCTATCGTGATGCGAAACTGGCCATTGAATGTGGTGCAGTTGCTGGTCTAGGAAAGATGATTGAGCTTGAAGACAATAAGTCCCGGGCTGGTATTGGCTATTCTTCTGGGGTCTTCAACGACAAAGGGCTGTTTAAGAGTGGAGGTTTCATCCACGTCGATCAGAGCGAGGAAGCTGCTGCTATTCTGGAAGAGGATGCAGAGGATACTGGCAATTTTGTCATCCCTGGCGGGATCTGCCACAATTGGGTCGCTGTGGATGTTCCTACAGTCATTCATAGATCAGAGTAATATGTTCACTTTGTTTAAAAACCCTTCTCCCATGCCAAAAGGAGAAGTGATGACATTGTTGGCAGCATTTATACAATGATATTTCATTCAATGAATTCATGTTAAACATTTGTTTTTCCATTTTGTTTTCACTTTTTGCTTTTTTGCATGAAATTGGTGATCACAAAAAACCCTAAAAACAAGAATAAAAGCAATCTTTTCATCTGCATAATGATTTGTCTGTTTAAATTCTAAAGTTTTTATTATCCAAAATCATTATGCAGGTTGATTCTAAAACCCATTGAACATAATGATCCAACGCCATCTCCCAATTTTGAATTCCCTGTATTCGAAGCAGAGGAAGATGATGTTGAAGGGATTCCTGATGAGATTACCCGTCTTCTTGAGCACGAAGAGAAGATCATTCAACCACACCTTGAGAATCTGGAAACAGTCAACTTGGGGTCTGAAGATTGTGTTCGGATAGTGAAGATTGGGGCACTCCTTGAAGAGTCTGTCAAGAAGGGGTTGATCAGTTTGCTATGAGAATATTCTGATATCTTTGCTTGGTTGTATGAAGACATGCCAGGTCTAGATACAGATATTGTGCAACATTTCCTGCCTTTGAAGCCTGAGTGCGTGCCTGTGAAGCAGAAGCTCAGAAGAACTCATCCAGATATGGCAGTGAAGATTAAAAAGGAAGTTCAGAAGCAAATTGATGCGGGGTTTCTGGTGACTTCTACGTATCCTCAATGGGTGGCCAATATTGTGCCTGTGCCTAAGAAAGACGGAAAATTCCGTATGTGTGTTGATTACAGAGATTTGAATAAGGCTAGTCCAAAAGATGATTTCCCTCTACCACACATTGATATGTTGGTAGACAATACAACTAAATTCAAAGTCTTTTCGTTTATGGATGGATTTTCCGGATATAATCAGATCAAAATGGCACCCGAGGATATGGAGAAGACAACATTCATCACACCTTGGGGAACATTCTGTTATCGAGTGATGCCCTACGGTCTGAAGAACGCCGGAGCCACGTATCAACGTGCTATGACTACCTTGTTTCATGATATGATGCACAAGGAGATTGAGGTCTACGTCGACGATATGATTGCTAAATCACGAACAGAAGTGGAATATGTTGAGCATTTGTTGAAGCTTTTTTAGCGTCTGAGGAAGTTCAAGCTTCGTCTGAATCCTAACAAATGTACATCTGGAGTCCGTTCTGGCAAGTTATTGGGTTTTGTTGTCAACGAAAGAGGTATTGAGGTTGATCTTGCAAAGGTCAAAGCAATACAAGAGATGCCTGCGCCCAAAACTGAAAAGCAAGTCCGAGGTTTTCTTGGCCGCTTGAATTATATTTCTAGATTTATATCTCACATGACTGCCACATGTGCGCCGATATTCAAGCTCCTCCGGAAAGATCAGTCTCATGATTGGACCGAGGATTGCCAGAAAGCTTTCGACAACATCAAAGAGTATCTGTCTGAACCTCCGATCTTGTCTCCGCCTGTAGAAGGAAGACCTCTGATCATGTATCTGACTGTTCTTGAAGACTCGATGGGTTGTGTACTCGGTCAGCAAGACGAATCAGGGGAGAAAGAATCTGCTATCTACTACCTGAGTAAGAAGTTCACTGATTGTGAGTCTCGATACTCTATGCTTGAGAAGACGTGTTGTGCTTTGGCTTGGGCTGCTAAGCGTTTACGCCAGTACATGATAAATCATACAACTTGGTTGATATCCAGAATGGATCCAATCAAGTATATCTTCGAGAAGCCTTCTTTAACCGGGAGGATTGCCCGTTGGCAGATGTTGTTATCTGAGTATGATATCGAGTATCGAGCACAGAAAGCTATCAAAGGTAGTATCTTGGCTGACCACTTGGCACATCAGCCGATTGAAGATCATCAGTCTGTTCAGTACGAATTCCCAGACGAGGAGATTCTGTACTTGAAAATGAAAGATTGTGATGAGCCTACACTTGATGAAGGTCCAGAACCTGGTTCCAGATGGACGATGGTGTTTGATGGCGCTGTAAATCAGTACGGAAATGGAATTGGGGCAGTAATCATTACTCCTCAGGGCACACATATTCCATTTATAGCAAGGCTAACTTTCAAATGCACGAATAATATGGCTGAGTACGAAGCCTGTATCATGGGATTAGAAGAGTGCATGAATCTAAGGATCAAACATCTTGATGTGTATGGTGATTCGGCCCTCGTTGTCAATCAGATCAAGGGTGAATGAGAGACGAATCAGCCTGGTCTCATTCCGTACAGAGATTATGCGAGGAGGATTTCAACGTTCTTTACAGAAGTTGACTTTCATCATATTCCTCGAGAGGATAATCGGATGGCAGATGCTCTTGCTACACTTGCTTCAATGATTGTGATCAAGTATTGGAATGAAGTTCCTAACATCACCGTGATGCGCTTGGATAGACCAACTCACGTGTTTGCAGTTGAAGAAGTGAATGATGACAAGCCTTGCTATTTTGATATCAAGAATTTCCTCCAGAACCAGGTCTACCCGCCTGGGGCATCTGTGAAAGATAGGAAAACTCTGAGAAGGTTGTCAGGCAGTTTCTACCTCAGTGGTGAAGTGCTTTACAAGAGAAATTTTGACATGGTGTAACACCCCAAAATTTGCCCTCCTCATTCATGCATTCATTTAGCATTTCATATTGCATTTCATCATGTCAATCAGAATTAGATCCAAGAAACTTTATTTTTAAAATAAATAAATAAATAAATAAATAAATAAAAATAATAATAAAAAAAATAAAAAAAATATAATAGAAAAAACTTGGACTTGGACCTCTCTCATTTGAGCCCACAAAGCCATGAAAATCAGGTTATAAAAGAGGGAGATCAGACAGAAAAAGGAAGAGAAGCAAAATACTCTGAGGTTTCCTTGAAACAAAACCCTTGACAAAACCTGGAGAGAAACCTAACAGAGAACTCAGAGCAACCCCCAGGCAGCTCTGAAAAATTCAATCTGACTCATACACTTTCATCTCACGCAAACCCTAACATTGCCTTGCAAACCCAGCCGTGCCATTTGATTTCAACCGGTCTCTCCCATCAGGTTTGCCTCATTCCCATGATTTTATGCTCTTAATTTGGATCATCTGAATGTATGAGGTATGATGGATGAATTTCATTATGTTTTTGCCCACGGGTTTAATTATGCATGAATGGGTGAAACCTATGCCTTGAATGTTTAATCACATGATTTCTGAAATGTATGCCACAGGGTTTGAGGTTTCTGAAACCATACTGTTATCCATGAAAAAAATGCTTATCGTGTTTCACTAACCCTTTTGTTGAGTTTTTGTGAGGGCTCACAGACTCTTGCAGAGATGGTTTGCGTGGTTTTCCCACTTTATTTGTGGGATACCCCCTGGAGGTTCATTCCGATTACCTGTACTGACTCACCTTTCTTTGATGGCATTAGCTTGGGAGATCCCTGGGTTTCTTACTCCTTTAATTGTTGTTACTTCAGATCTTTATCCGTGTGGTACTTTTACCTCTTTTCCGCATTTTATCGATTTCTTAGCTGGAAGACCTCGATAGGAGGCATTTGTTTTCTTTTGTTTATTTACTTCTGAGCCCCTTGCTGGCACATTTACTTTATACATATTTGTTTTGTATGTGTTCGTATCCCTGCAGGTGTCGCATTACGCGAAAAAACCGGCGGGAAAACAAAACAACAGAGCCGCCACCGTGCGTTATTTATCCCAAAAGAGGGAAAGGGAACGCTCGAAGTAAACCTGGAAAAGGCATGGTCTCGCGACCAAAGAGAATGGGATCGGGAGTCGGTTATGCGAAGGGAAGGTATTAGCACCCCTACGCATCCGTCGTACTCGATGGGATCCACGCACAAAAGGAAGGACAATGGTTGCTAAACACTGCTCAAACAAACACACACTGGCTGAAAGAGACACAGGAAACAAACGAAACTAACTCGGCAGGATATCGCATCCTGGGCCTACGTAGTCTATCAAGCATAGACATCAGAGTCGACGTAGTTCGGACAGGGGAAAACGTGCTCGCTAGGATGTCGCATCCTATGCATACGTATCTTCTCGGACTAAAGAAGAATCAGAACACTCGTAGCTCGGCTAACGCACGCCAAACAAAACAACACAGGAAATCGACTGCCAATCGCTGGACTTACGTCAAACTCCACACAAAACAGACAAACATGGAAACCGAATGCCAATCGCTGGACTTACATCAGACTCCGAACCAAACACACACACACTGGAAACCAAATGCCAATCGCTGGACTTACATCGGACTCCAAGCACACAACAAGAGGATATGGAATGCCAATCGCTGGTCTTATATCCATCTCCTAACACACACAAGAGACAAAACAAAAAGGGCGCCCGGAGAGATCAGCTCATCTCCCGCCTACGTACCTCATCTGGTATGAGGATCAGGGCGACGTAGTTCCCCTACGCAGGGACAAAGGACTAGCCTAACCAGATACAAAGGGAGACACAACTAGGGAGACTATGACTCGAGCCTAGATGTTATCATGCATATCATCCCTAAGTTAAGGTTGCTATCTAACTTGCACAGGGAGCAAGCTATCCTATACAGCACAGGCGAAGCAAACAATCACACAAATAGCACACACTATATACAAACAAAGTGGGCTCACACAAGGGTTAGGCTGTGAAACACAAGCCAACTGGAATCGGGTGATGTTAGCTCTTAACCCTAACATTGAGAGTTAGGGTGAAGCAGATGAAATGGGAAGTGAGGGGTGTGCCTCACAGCTCTTATCCCTGGCCTGGGAGAGCTTTCAGACAAATGAAGGTGTTGGAGTTCAGAAAGTTGGAACTCTTCTATCCACATGACTGACACAACAAAGATCTTGGGCTATTATCCACAATGCATCAACACAAGGTGTGTGAGCAAAGTGGATGACTCACTGATTAGAAGGAGATGGACTACACATCTCTTGTATCTGCCAATGCCTCTTCACTTAGGAGGTCTTTGATATGTACAGGGGACAAAGATAAACAAACACAAGCATTGCCTCTTAAGGAGGACTTCAGACAGGTGCCTGCCCAAGTAACAGGACAGGTCTTCCAGACTACATGAAGTTAGAGAAGTTATACCTCAATGCTTAAGCTATCAAGCAAAGCAAAAGCAAGTTCACAATGAACTATAGCAACTAAGGTACCTGAAAACAATCCAACACAATCAGTATACAACTCAAAAAGTCAAACAGACAATCCAAAAGTCAACAGACATAGTCAAACAGTCAACAAGTGCAAGCTACAATGTGTAAGGCACAAGCTCAACTCAAATGAGCTACATCACCTACAAAACAATTCAATGTTAATCAACATCAACCAAATAGGCAACTCAAGCCAATGAATCAATTCCTCAAGGCCATATGCTTCTTAACTTGCAAACCAAGCTCAAACTTGAGAAGCAAACCACTAGGACGAGGCCTAGGGTCAAAGAGGGAGCAATAATCCAAAACAGAACATGAAAATTGACAAGAAGCAAGCTCAATCAATTAAGAACATCATCCAAGTGGTCTCATATTCATATCATACACCAATTTCATTTCATAAAGCAAATATGGCAAAGCATGCAAGTTGAAAGCTCATTGAAGCAAATAGAATGAATCAATCCACATCAACTCAAACATAATTCAATAAATCCCAAGAAAAATCATGGCTAAACAGCACACATCACATGATCATCATACCAAAAATCAAGGCATTTGGACAAGTATAGGCAAGTCAATTAAATTCATCAAGGCAAGGTATTCACAAACAAGCTCAAACAAGGCACAATTAGATGCATCATCTTAACACATGCCTAAAACAGAATCCATACATGATAAATGTCTCAAACCAAAGCCATAGTAAACTTCAAAGTGTCGAGAACACATGTACAAAATTTCAAGTTCATATGATAAACATCAAGCATTTCACCAATCATTTAAATTCATGACTCATCAAAAGTCCACAAATGACCAATCAGCAAAGAAAATCACAAACAAATTGGAAATGCACTCAAAAATTCCACAAAAATTCACAAGCAATCCTAACATCCAGAAGTAGCATCATGCAAACAATCACATCATTTGGCATTTATTTGGCATGGTAATGAAAATCAACAAGTCAAGCAAGCAAAGGTGTGACACACATTGTCTCACCTACATTCAAAAGATCATATCTCAACAACCAGAAATGGGAAAAATCCAAACTCTATACCACAATGACCATTAGGATGTCTATTTTAAGCATGAAAAATTTCAAGAGTGTTGGATAGAAACTCATCATTTCACAATCAAAATGGAAAGGCATGTCAAGAAAACACATGTACACATAATCCCTAGCCAAAATTAAAATCCATGCGTGCACAAATTCTGGAAAAATCATCAAAAAATAGTAGAGATCATAAGGAACATTATGCAAAAAATCCCATCCCATTTGGACAATTATTCATGAACTTATGAATTTTGGAATGAAGGAAAAATTAAAAAATCATGTGAACAAAGCATATGAACATGGATAGAAAATGAACTAAAAATGCTAAGCCAAATGTGGAAATGTTCATCAGCGGGAATCGAAGCATGTTGCAAATTCAAACTAAGCACTACTTAAGTGAAACGCGCCGTTTCACTTAAGTACATGTGGCGCTGGGGATAATTCTGGACCAATCGTTCTGCCACGTTGTATACAAGTGGACCAATACATGGCTAAAAACAATGAAACGCATGCAGGCAAGGCTAAAACAGATCAAACACGATTCTGGAGATGGAACCCTAGGATCTTCATGCGCATTCATACACATTCATACACTCAAGAACACTCATGCACAGAAATTCAAACTGAATACACCATTGCACTCCTCCTTCATCATACATCATGGATCGAGGCTCAATTTAAGCTAATTCAAACTATATTAAAAGATTCGAGCACAAGAACATTCATGCATCAAACTTAGATTCGACATAACTCATTCATTTCTTGATGAAAATCAAAGATACAAAGCTCAACATACTCAGGGATCAAAGATCTACAAAATGCATATCATAATTTCATGAATTGTGAGGATCGATTCCTGACCTGAATTGAAATGCAGAAGTGAATTCAGTGTTTTCAAGCTTGGTAAGGCGCAAACAGAAGTTCCTCAAGGCTTAGGTAGATGAATGGAGGAAGGATTGCTGCTCAATTGTGCTCGATGTTGCTCCAATCCTCAACTGCCATAGATGATGCAACTTGCTACAGTTTAAAATCTGCTCGAAATTCTCTTGATCCTGCTTCAATCCAGCTCAAAAATACTTGTTGATCATAGATCAACGAAGAACACAGCAAGGTTTGTGAAGAAATTTGCAGAAAAATGGAGAGAGCAAGATATGAAGATTATGCAATTGGATCTAGATCTGAACCAAAATGAAATGTTAACCAGGTTTTCTGTTATGATTATCCTTTTATATGATGGACTAATGAAGTTACTAATCACAATTAACCAAATGCAATTAGATTAAGTGACATGCAAGTGTTATGCAAATGGTCCAATTCACCCTTATGTGCATGCATGGATTGCTACAGTACACGAAATATGAGCTAATTCACTTTGAAATGTCGTTTTTAGCCAAATGCAAGTGATACCATGTGTGGAAAATGCTTAATTTTTGAATTAGACTTTTCCCTCCAAAATTCAAATGAAATTCAAATGAAAATGCCAAAATTTTGTGATGGAGATGCATGATATGTGATGCATGATTTGGATATAGCATATCAAAACAAGAATGTTGCAAACAATCCCACTTCATTTGGCCTTGTGGTGTGAAAGTTATCCCCTTTTGAACTTCAAATTTTCTTGGCAAAGATTGATCCATAACATCTCAACCACACATGAGAAATTCATGTTCTTGGACTTTTTGGAAAATGGGAGAACAAGATCTTCAACTTTCATGTTGGACAAAATTTCATTTGAAGCTTTCTTGGTGATATAAACTTGAGGAGAAAACCTTTCCATTTTTGGCAATTTCAAATTACAGGTCACTTACTATTTTTGGAAACCTTTCATCTGACCTCAAATTCTTCAATGTTGATGTTTGAAATGTCAAATGAGACTTGTATGGACATGAATGAGGCCTCTCTAACCGTCTCCCACCTTCAAATCCATGATTGAATGCACAGTTGATTTTGGTTGACTTTCTAGGGTTTCAGATGCATTGCATCTTGACTGTTGATCTCTGAACATCCAATCTTTGGCCAAACCACTTCAAAATGATCCCTAGGTCATATGAACCCAAAGAACCAAACCTAGGGCTTTGCTTCAATAGAAAATGCACTTGCTTGCTTGCTTAACTGGATCTCCTGACCAGTCTTGACTGATGAACTTGCACTTGGGCAATGGACAATGCAATGCTATGCAGTGGACAATGCTAATGTTAATGTCCTAAAATGAAAATGTATGTACAAAAATGGGAGGTGCAAATTTGAGGTGCTACAGCTTCCCCTATTCAATCAACTGGGAACCCGAACGGATGAGAGCAACGACTGTCAGACTTCAAGGTAAACAGGGATTGAATACCAAGAGCCGTAGAAATTTGCACAATGCGGGGATCCAACAGTAACTGGGATCTGATGTTTATTACTGGGGTTTTTATTTTTTTCAAGACTACAGCCACATCCAGACATCGGAAGACGATGAATGGGAAAAGAAATCACAACTAGATGCCAACGGACAACTAGGAAAAACTCAACGTTTATCGACACCAACGGAGAGGTAACTCTACTGGGGACGACCAGGAAAAACTCGGCGTTTATCGAAACCAACGAAGAGGTAGCCAGACATCAACGGATGAATGGGAATACTCAACCAGACGTCAACGGACGAACGGGAGAAGCTCGACGTTTATCGACACCAACGGAGAAGGAGAAGACTCGACCAGACGTCAACGGACGAACGGGAGAAGCTCGACGTTTATCGACACCAACGGAGAAGGAGACCAGTCATCAAAGGATGAATGGGAAGACTCAACCAGACGTCAACGGACGAACGGGAGAAGCTCGACGTTTATCGACACCAACGGAGAAGGAGACCAGTCATCAAAGGATGAATGGGAAGACTCAACCAGACGTCAACGGACGAACGGGAGAAGCTCGACGTTTATCGACACCAACGGAGAAAGGTGACCAGACAGGACGTTTTATCGACGACTCTACTGGGGATCAGCCAGACATTAATGAATGACTGGGGAATAGGATATACAATCATACGTCAACGGACGCATGAGAAAACTCAACGCTAATCGAAACCAACGGAGAGGTAACTCTGAGGGGAAGGGTACAACTATACGTTAACGGACGAATAGGAAAAACTCAACGTTTATCGACACCAACGGAGAGGAGAACTCTTCTGGGGAGAGAAAGTATAACTCACCCAAACGTCAACGGACGACTGGGAAAAACTCAACGTTTACCGAGACCAACGGAGAGGTGGATCTCTACTGCTTGGAGAGAGGTGAACACAACCAATCATCAACGGAAGATTGGGAAAAACTCATCGTTTATCGAAACCAACGGAGAGGTGACCCTGTGGGGATCAACAGCCATTAACAAATGATCTGTGGGGAACAAGCAACTATACGTCAACGGACGCATAGGAAAAACTCAACGTTTATCGAAACCAACGGAGAGGTGACTCTTATTGGGGATAATTCAACTGGACGCTCGCGGACGACAGAAAAAACTGAATGTTTATCGACACCAACGGAGAAGGGTGACCTCTGGGGAGGGTTAAGAGTATTACAAACATCGAAAGATGATATTTACCGACATCAAAAGAAGACCATACATTACCGAATGACTGGGGGTAGGACCCGATGTTTACCGACACCGAAAGATGGTGCTTACTGACACCTAAGAAAGACGACCAGACATTAACGAATGACTGGAATGGGACTCGATGTTTACCGACACCGAAAGATGGTGTTTACCGACACCAAAGAAAGACGACCAGACATCAACGAATAACTGGAACGGAACTCGATGTTTACCGACACCGAAAGATGGTGTTTACCGACACCAAAGAAATAACACACGCGGGTGCTGACACGACATTGACCGGTATCGCAAGATGACATCTACATATGTCGAAGCAAGGCTAAACACTTGCTGGGGATCTCACTAGGGAGAATCAGGCTTTCTTTCACACACGGGTGAGGAAATAAACCTCTATGGGGGGTATCAATCCTGACTACCGTCAGGAGCAACTGTAGCAAACGTGTTGTACAGATGTTGAACAATGATCCGCCTCTGCCGGGGATATGGTTTGACTGGGTTTAACACATGAATGCATATGTTTGAATTTTTCTGTGGCGTAATGCTCCATATCGAATGGAAATGCTACGCATTTGAGGATGCAATGATTACTATATGCTAAAATGCAAAATGATGAAAACTGGCCGGGGAGCCAAAAGATCAAATACTCCAACTCTGTGGGGAGACTCTGCTTGAGGAATACTCTGCGGGGAGAGCACCGACTTCTCACTCGTGCTGGAGAAATAACACTGTTGCTGAGGAAAGGATAGACTCCGTCGGGGACATCCTTCATAGGACTCAATCCATTCGGGGACTCCACTTGGGGAAACAATCAACACAACTTGCTGGGGAGAATCGCCAACAAGTAGGATAAACTCTGCTTTGGGAAATAAATGCTACTCCGCTGGGAAATAATCAAGGCGACCGCGCCGAGGAACCATCAATACGACTCCACTGGGGGAACCATAAGGTGACTTCACTGGGGACGACCCAACCAATCCACAAGTAGGATAAACTCTGCTGGAGATAATCTTCACCGAAACGGATCCACTTGGGGAACCTGCTGGGGAAAACCATCAACACAAACCTCTGCTCGGGAAATTTGCTAGGGAAAGCAACTCTGTTGGGGATAACACACCACCCACTCTGCTGAGGAAGAGCATAACTCTGGTGGGGAAAGTAATATACCAGACCACGCTGGAGAAAGACATCCACAACCCTGATGGGAATAAGCGCTTACGACCACGCTGGGGATAACAGTACTTCAAACCCGACTGCTGGGGAATAACACCGTTCCAACTGACACCTCCGCTGGGGATACAACATCCTTCCAACTCAGTGGGGATCTCAACTGGGGAAATATTTGCTGGGGAATAAACCCACTTCCAGGCCTGCTGGGAATAGACAATACTTAGATCTGCTGGGATAGAAGGCACTATCCAAAGGCGTCTCTGCAGGGGAGAACAACTCTCATACTCGCTTGGGAAATATCTGCTGTGGAATTGTCTGCACAGATGACGACCTGCAAAGCAGCACAACAAAATGCCCCAGGGGATACATGGACAAGATACGCTCGAGTGTCCTCAACATTCAAAATGATTTTCAAATGTTTT
Source organism: Lathyrus oleraceus (assembly GCF_024323335.1). NCBI lineage: Eukaryota > Viridiplantae > Streptophyta > Magnoliopsida > Fabales > Fabaceae > Lathyrus > Lathyrus oleraceus. The sequence goes on along the minus strand of NC_066579.1, from coordinate 64,814,659 downwards.
ATCTTTCAGCACGTTATTGTTCAGCCTTCATGTTTTTTATATGCAATGTTTATCAAAAATTCGGACGTTTTTGCAAACAAAACAGTAAAATAAAAACAAGAGAGCTTTTTATCTGAATAACGACTTTTATTAATTGAAAAACGTGCCTGAAAAGGCGAATACATTGGGAAGCAATTCCTAGAAAGAGGTAATTGCGCACAAAAGGAAAAAATCTATCCTAATGGCAATGTGAACACGGCATCCACTATTTCCCAATTCTGTTATAACTCACAGATCATCAGTTTTCCTCTCAAATCCCTTGCTTTCTGAGAAGAATGACTGGACCGATCACATCTTTCGAGATGGCAGACGACGAAGCGCGATGAAGTACAGATAACTCATACTGTAGTCTTCGCTTTAATCCCTCTTTTGCCTGGATCGCCCTTTCGGGTTTTCAATCCACCGGGATACCCATTTTTTCCTAAGCCGCCCTTGCGGGTTTTCGACTTACCGGGTGTACAAATTCTTTTCATTTTATCCCTAATTTTTTCCCGAACCTTTTCTTTCTGTTTTTTGGTTCGCCGGGATGCCCTTTTTTGCCTGGACTCTTTTATTCTTTTTGTCCAGCGGGTCAATTTACGCGAAGTATTTTTTGACTACATCTGAGTTAACAGGGGACGGGAAATCTTCACCATCCATAGTTGTAAGCATCAAGGCCCCACCGGAGAAGACCTTCTTCACAACATATGGACCTTCGTAATTAGGAGTCCACTTGCCCCTGTTATCTGTACCGGGAGGAAGGATCCTCTTCAAAACTAGATCACCAGTCTGATAGCTTCGAGGACGCACTTTCTGATCAAAGGCTCTCTTCATCCTTCTCTGATACAACTGCCCATGGCACACAGCTGTTAGCCGTCTCTCTTCGATAAGGCTCAACTCGTTAAACCTTGTTCGAATCCACTCGGCTTCGTCCAACTTGACATCTAACAAAACTCTCAGAGAAGGAATCTCCACTTCAACTGGTAGGACTGCTTCCATACCATACACAAGGGAGTACGGGGTTGCCCCGGTCGATGTACGTACTGAGGTACGGTACCCATGCAAAGCGAAAGGCAGCATCTCATGCCAATCCTTATACGTCACGACCATCTTCTGCACAATCTTCTTGATATTCTTGTTTGCCGCCTCTACAGCACCATTCATCTTTGATCTGTAAGGAGAAGAATTGTGATGTTCAATCTTGAAATCTTTGCAAAGCTCTTTCATCATCTTGTTATTGAGATTCAAACCATTATCAGTAATGATTCTCTCAGGAACTCCATAACGACAGATGATTTCTTTCTTGATGAACCGGGCAACCACTTGTTTGGTAACATTAGCATAGGAAGCTGCTTCCACCCACTTGGTGAAGTAATCAATCGCAACCAGGATAAAGCGATGTCCATTAGAAGCAGTAGGCTCGATCTTCCCAATCATATCAATGCCCCACATGGCGAACGACCAAGGAGAATTCATGACATTCAGAGGGCTTGGTGGTACATGCACCTTATCAGTATAGATTTGACATTTATGGCACTTCCGAGCGTACTTGAAACAATCGGATTCCATAGTCATCCAGTAATAACCGGCTCTCAACAATTTCTTAGACATTGCATGACCACCAGCATGGGTACCAAACGAACCCCCGTGCACTTCTTGCATCAACATGTCTGCTTCGTGTCTATCCACGCATCTGAGCAGAACCATGTCAAAATTCCTCTTATACAGCACGTCATCCTGATTCAAATAAAAGCTTCCAGCTAGCCTTCTCAGGGTTTTCTTGTCATTCTTCGACGCACCTTCAGGATACTCCTGGCTCTTGAGGAAGTTCTTGATGTCGAAGTACCACGGCTTCTCATCAACAACAGACTCGGCTGCAAACACATACGCAGGCCTCTCGAGTCGATTCACCGCAACATGTGGCACATGATTCCACCAATGAACTTTGATCATAGAAGGCAAAGTAGCCAAAGCGTCAGCCATTTGATTCTCATCCCGGGGGACATGATACAACTTCACCTTCTTGAAGAACGTCAGTAATCTTCTGGTGTAATCTCTATAAGGAATCAAATGCGGCTGATTGGTATTCCAATCTCCATTGACCTGATTGATCACTAGAGCAGAATCTCCATAGATGTCAAGTGTTTTGATCCTCAAATCAATGGCTTCTTCTATCCCCATGATACAAGCCTCATACTCAGCCTCATTGTTGGTGACGTCAAAAGTCAATCTGGCAGAAAAAGGTATATGAGCACCTTTGGGATTGATCAGCACTGCACCAACACCATTACCATTCACATTCACAGCCCCATCAAACATCAATGTCCACTTGTCATCAGGATCCGGTCCTTCCTCGACAAGAGGCTCTTCACAATATTTCATCTTAAGATACATGATGTCTTCATCAGGGAATTCAAACATCATCGGCTGATAATCATCAATCGGTTGCTCGGCCAGATAGTCTGACAGAATACTACCTTTGATGGCCTTCTGCGACGTGTACTGAATATCATATTCTGTTAAAATCATTTGCCAGCGGGCAACACGTCTGGTGAGAGCCGGCTTCTCAAAGATGTATTTCACTGGATCCATCTTAGAAATCAACAAGGTAGTATGGTTCAACATATACTGCCTCAGTTGGCGAGCAGCCCAGGCCAAAGCACAGCAAGTTTTCTCAAGCTGTGAATATTTGATTTCACAGTCGGTAAACTTTTTGCTAAGGTAGTATATGGCATGCTCTTTTCGACCAGACTCGTCATGCTGTCCCAATACACACCCCATCGAGTTCTCAGTCACTGATAGGTACATTATCAGAGGTCTCCCAGGAACTGGAGGTATCAGGATTGGAGGTTTCTGTAAATACTCTTTTATCTTGTCAAAAGCTTTCTGACAGTCATCATTCCACCTGATTGCTTGATTCTTTCTTAGCAATTTGAATATCGGTTCACACGTGGCAGTTAGGTGAGATACAAACCTTGCAATGTAGTTCAATCTCCCTAAAAACCCACGAACCTGCTTCTCTGTTTTCGGCTCAGGCATTTCTTGAATAGCTTTGACTTTTGCTGGATCAACCTCAATCCCTTTCTCACTGACAATGAAGCCTAACAGCTTCCCAGATCTCACACCAAACGTACACTTGTTTGGATTCAGCCTCAGTTTGAACTTTCTCAACCGGTCGAACAACTTCTGCAAATTAACCAGGTGCTCCTCTTCTGTCTGCGACTTCGCAATCATATCATCCACGTACACTTCAATCTCTTTGTGCATCATGTCATGAAAGAGAGTCGTCATAGCCCTCTGATAGGTAGCACCGGCATTCTTCAGCCCAAATGGCATCACCTTATAGCAGAACGTGCCCCAAGGTGTAATGAATGTCGTCTTTTCCATGTCCTCTGGCGCCATCTTGATCTGATTATACCCAGAAAAACCATCCATGAAAGAGAATACCGAGGATTGAGCCGTATTATCAACCAATACGTCAATGTGAGGTAATGGGAAATCATCTTTCGGACTCGCTCTGTTCAAATCCCGGTAATCGACACACATTCTGACTTTGCCATCCTTCTTTGGCACGGGAACGATGTAGGCCATCCACGGGGGATAAGTTGTCACTGACAAGAAACCCGCATCGAACTACTTCTGAACCTCTTCCTTGATCTTAACAGCCATATCAGGACTCGTTCTACGAAGCTTCTGCTTGACCGAAGGGCAATCTTCTCTGAGAGGTAGTCTATGCACCACAATGTCAGTATCCAACCCAGGCATATCTTGATAAGACCAGGCGAATATCTCCACATACTCTCTCAGTATCTCAATCAACCTGCTCTTAACCTCTGTCTTCAAAGCAGCCCCGATCTTAATATCCCTTCTGGCGTCCTCAGTACCAAGATTCACAATCTCCAACTCCTCCTGATGAGGTTGGATGACCCTTTCCTCTTGCTTCAACAATCTGACCAATTCTTTAGGGAGTTCACAGTCTTCCTCACTCTCCTCTTCAGCTTGGTAGATGGGATTATTGAAATCATACTGTGCCATAATAGAATTGTTCATAGTGGGTACCGCTAGATCACCTCTGCATGTTTAATGCTTTGTTTTAGAAAAAGAGTTCAATAAAGTCACAAAAACAAAAACATTGCCATTTTTATTATTTTGAAAAGTGAAAAACAAAAATAGAAAGACAGGGATCACAAAATTGTTTGCAAAACGTCCTTTATTAATGATACTCATTGGAAAACATGATGTGGCCCTACAATGAACCACTACGCCTTGGGCAGAACGTAGGGTTTTGTGCAGAATGAAAAAACAAAAGAAAATTACTCTGTTTGAAGAGTAACTTGGACTACGTCTTCTGCCGTCCAATTGCTGATCATTTCCCCTGGCGCACACGGGCGAACCCAGTTGTCGAGATCATAATCACTGTCACCATCTTCGCTACTGGCCGCAAAGACATCACCGTGATTCATCAGCCCAGCGCTGGTAAAGGTACTCGGACCTGCTTGTACACCCTGCACCGCTTGCAAAGGTTGATAGCCAATTCCAAACTTATCCTCTTTGACAGGCAAATCCACCATCTTGCCCCAAACTTCAGCTTTGCCAGAGTCAACAACCTCCTTGGCCTGCTTGTAAGAAGCAATCGAAGCACCCGACTTTCTCTGATCAGCAAACGCCACCCTCTCGAGAGCAACAGTCTCGAATGCCTGGCATAAAGTTTCATGGATCTCGCCCTCCACCTCTACGTATTTGAACGATGATAGATGACTCACCAGAATATCCTCTTCACCGCACACGGTCACGATCTGACCGTTCCAGACATACTTGAGCTTCTGGTGAAGAGTCGACGAGACCGCCCCCGCTGCATGAATCCACGGACGTCCCAACAAACAACTGTACGCGGGTTGAATGTCCATAACATAGAAGATGATATCAAAAACCTCTGGACCTATCTTCACAGGCAAGGTAACTTCACCAAACACAGAACGCTTGGATCCATCGAATGCACGAACTATTAGGTCACTAGGAGTAAGCACAACCCCTTCCACAACAATCTTCTTCAAAATTTGCTTGGGCAGCACATTCAGCGACGAACCGGTGTCTACCAACACGTGAGACAAAACTGCACCCTGGCACTCCATCGTGATATGCAAGGCTTTGTTATGGTTACGACCCTCAGGCGTCAGGTCAAGGTCTGTGAACCCCAAACCATGCCTGGTGCTCACGTTGGCAATCACCCCCTCCAGTTGGTTGACGGAAATCTCCTGAGGTACATACGCCATATTCAGCATCTTCAATAAGGCGTTACGATGTGCCTCAGAGCACAACAGCAAAGAGAGAATCGAAATCTTGGACGGAGTCTGATTAAGCTGATCTACAATTTTGTAGTCACTTTTCTTGATAATTTTCATAAACTCCTCCACATTCTTTTCAAATGAACCCTCAGGCACCTCCTTCTGAGCCGGTTCTTCGTCAACCACAGCCTGTTTGCCCTTTGATCTGACAGAAGCCTCAGCATTGGCATCCCTCAAGGGTTGAGGAGCAAACAAACGTCCACTTCGAGTAAAGCCTCCTGGCCCTCCGACATTGTCCACAACGGGACTTGCAACCGCAGGAGTTCTACTGGGTACAGCAATTGTTATAGGCGCTTGATTAACTGGTCTTGTCTGATTCTCAGCCCTTCTGTTATTGCGGTAGGCGTTGTCATATCCCCACAGAACAGCCCGACTGTCAACAGCCCTTCTGACTAGAGCGACAATGGTAGTTGGATTGCTGGCAATTACAGGCGCAGAAATGGTAACAGGCGTACCATTTGTTGTAGGCGCACTCACAACCCTCTGACCACGTCCTTCAGACGGTTTAAAGTAGATAGTGACAGTTGACACTGACCCACGATCTTTAACAGCCCGACTGAATTGCAGACAGCCCTCATCCATCAAACCCTGGATACCGGCCCTTAACTGGTCACAACCAGTATCTGATTCAGCACAAACTGCACAGTCTTCATCACAGCCCGGGTAGACACCCCCATTCAGCAAACGGCCCTTCACAACTGACAGAGAAGTCTGGACATCGTCCACACTGACAACCAAATCTTCATCCACTGCCCCTTCAATACTGTTCACTCGGTGAGCACCATGCGGCGGCATAGGGTTATTTACAACATTCGGTACAAGAGCAAAATTGATAGTTTTGGCATCAATCAGGTCCTGGACTTTATGATGAAAAGCCCTGCAGTTTTCAATATGGTGCCCTGGCGCACCAGAGTGAAAGTCACAACCCACGTTGGCATCATACCCAGGTGGTATTTTTGTCAACGGCGCCATAGTCCTTAGTTCAACAAACCCTAGTCTGAGCAACTCAGGTAGCAACTCAGCATAGGTCATTGGCAGTGGGTCAAAACGTCTATCAGGCATCCTCTGCCTTGGCTGATACGGACGTTGTTGTTGTTGTTGTTGTTGTTGAGGCGGTTGTTGAACCCTCTGTTGTTGCGGTTGTTGACGTTGTTGAGGTGCAGGAATTGTCACTGCAGCAACCTGACGGTACTGGCCTCTGTTGGTATTTCTTCTGTATTGTACAACATTGACTTCACCCTCTCTCCTACGAGGTGCCCCAGCAAAAGGTTTCTTGGAAGACGAGGAACCCACATCTTGAATTTTACCAGCCTTGATCAAGCTCTCAGTCCTCTCTCCGCAGATCACTACATCCGAAAAACTACCGAATGGGCAGCTTCCCATCCGGTCCATGAAAACACCTTGAAGAGTACCAATAAACATGTCAGTTAACTCCCTTTCCAACATAGGGGGTTGAACTCTAGCAGCCAGCTCACGCCACCTCTGGGCGTACTCCTTGAAGCTTTCTCCCGATTTCTGACATAGACTCTGCAGCTGAGTCCGGCTCGGCGCCATGTCCATGTTATGTTTATATTGCCTCAAGAAGGCCTCACCCAGATCCCTCCAGCATCGGATAGAATCTCTCTTTAGTTCCATGTACCAGTCCAAGGAAGCCCCAGATAAGCTATCTTGGAAAAAATACATCCACATCTTTTCGTCATCGGTGTAAGCAGAGATTTTCCGATAATAAGCCTGCACATGGGTGCGAGGGCAAGAAGTACCATTGTACTTGTCAAATGAGGGTGCCTTGAATTTGTAAGGGATCCTCAACCCTTCCACTAGACCCAGGTTGGTCACATCGAAGCCCAAGGAATTCTGACATTCCATGGCTCTTATCTTTTCAGCAAGGGCATCCACCTTACGATCCCTATCCTCAACTCTTCCAGCAACTTCATCATCTTCACTCAGCAGAGTAAACATGTCCTCTTGTCTGTCAACAATCGGAGCAGGATGACGAACAGGAGCTCGGGTGGCTCTGGCATGGACAGTCTCTGCAGCAAGAGGCTGGCCGTTAATTCTGATCCCCCTTAACTCATCACCCATAGCATAGTCGTTGGCGGGAGCAGCAGTAACGTTCTCATGAACGGGTGCACCAACAGGTGAAGCACGGTTGGACGTCTGAATCACAGTCTCTTGTCTCTGAACCAGGGCTCGAAGCTCTTCCTGACCTTGCGCAACCCCTTGCATCATCGTCATAAACTGGGCCATGTTCGCCCTCATCTCAGCCAACTCTGTCTGAACCTGATCCATACTTCTCTGTTGATTGAGTCTGGTTGAATACCGGTGCTGTCTTTGATCAGCTATCATGCCTGACACAGGAACCAGAGTGAGAAGTCGCGAACAAGAACACCTGTTATGCAATATGATATGAGTATGATGCTAATGCATATGATGCACATGATATGTTCATTTCTCAGGCATTCAAAGAGCCTGATTCATCTTCGAAAGATGGCAACCTGCAACAAACAACACAGGAAGCACAGAAACAACATACACAAGAGCAATGAGTACAGAGTGAAACCCAACACCCTCGTCTATAAATGAGCGATAAGATCATACAAAGAAGATTCAAAGATCCAACAAAGTACAACAATGAATCCCACCCAACAAGCCTGGGGGTGATTCTCAACATAAACATCAGGAATACAAGCTAAGACAAACGACTTCCAGGAATGAGAGTCTTCAAGTAGTGACACTGGTCTATCAACAGGTCACACTCCAAACATTCTGGCAAGGGAGTGATCTTCTCCTTCAACTGTCTTCTGAGCTCTACAACTTCTCCTCCAAGTTGGTCCTCTGATGCAAGTCTCCGGTCGACTTCCTTCTTCAACTGGATATCTTTGTCTCTGAGTTGCTCCTCCAAGTCTCTGATCTTCTTCTGATAACTGGCCTCAGCTCTCTGCAATCTCAAACACTCTCGGTGCTCTGCATTCAGCAAGTTCTCCATCTCTTCATAAGATCTCTTCTTGCTCCTTACTCCACCAACATCTACATTCTGAATGTCTCTGAGTTGATGAGTCAGGTTCAACCTATCAGCTTTGGCTTGATACAACTCCATCTGGGCATCTTGCTCTTTCTCCTTCAACCTGCGATTCTCCATCAGGGCTTGCTTGTACTGCTCAGCAGGTACACTCTCAGCAAGAATCAAAGGTGGTTGCACTTGCAACGGATTCATCCTATCATAGGGCAGCAGCAAAGTTTCCACTCTCTTCTTGACCCACTCAGTGTAGTCAGGCATAGCAATGGCGAACTTCTTCCCTAGAATAGATCCATCCTTAACACCAATAGACTTCCAAGCTCTTCCAATCTGCTCCAATCTAGCAGGGTCACTTCGCTTCTCAAAGTATACACTCTCAGCTATCTCAGCATCAAGTGGTCTCCCATTCATCACGAACCCTAACTGGCGAAGAGAAAGAACTGGGTTGTAATTGATGCAACCCTTAGTCCCTACAAGTGGCACATTCCAGAATTCTCTACAACTCATGATGACATGCCTACTGTGAATAGCATAATAAGTGTCAGCTAACAGAGTAGGAACTGGGTTTCCTCCGATGAAGATAATGACTGCAGCATAATCCACAAAGTTGGGCATACTCGGGAACAAAACAATCCCATAGATCATGATGGCTAGCTGGGCATGAAAAGCTTCCCAATTCCCCTTCTCTGCTTCTTCTCTGGCAACCCTCAGCAGAAACTTCAAAGGCAACCCTACAACATCCCCACTGGACTTCCAACTATCACTGACTTCCTTGATACCCAAATGAAGAGCTCTGGCAACAACTCTGAAGTCAACCTCTTTAGGCACGTCCAAGAAAGGCACCTGATGCTGGATAAAAACATTCATCAGAATGGTGTACTCCTCGAGAGTAGGCGCCAACTGATAATCCTGAAAGGTGAAGCAACGAAGCTCTGGGTCGTAGAACTGAAGAAGAGTCTGCAACGGCACTGGATCAACTACCATCTTCAACAGCGTCAGAATATCCCCATACTGATCAACAAACCCCTTCTGATTACCACTGGTCACAAGGTTACTCAACTCTATCAGAGACGTCAAAGGCTCACGGTGAAAGCTGTAGGAACACGTCTTCCGCTTCGGCTCTGGGACTGTTGCCATCTCTATCAGTGAACAGACTCTGGAATGTACCTGAGAAACGATATGCATGCAGAGATTAGCTTTTTCTTTTTTTTTCTTTTTTTTCATCATTTTTTTTTGGCATTTCTTTTGAAAATAAACATGCTATGATGCAAATGATGCAGACAAGACTGGCAGGCTGTGCATCTCGGAACACAGGATCAAAGCTTCGGCTCAAACTCGGAACCACAATTCATCTGAAACCCAAAGTCATCTGATAAACTGTCATCTGAACCCAATCTGAGGAACCGAGTCACCAACATGACCATAAGTCACCAACAAGTCACCAACTGTACCTGTAATAATGATCATTCCCTCCCCACTCACGGGTGTCATCTAGGCCAAGGTAAGGTCGAGAGAAATGCAGCATAAATAACCTTTCGCAGAATATCATCATATACACACCCGAAGTATGTAACGATAATATCCCACCAGGGTCTGAACTGCTCGTGATATCAATGTTCCGCTAAGTGGCGCATACCACCCGCTTCCCATGAATCACTCTATTCCTAGGTTTCCTAGATTTCACTCATAGCCTGGGTATTGGGCCTTTTACCTTGTGTAACTCCCACCCCAAACAGAGAAACACAGCACAGCCAGCACAGATGAATATGAATGAATGCAAACATTAATGCACACATAAATGCAAACAATGAATAAATGAATGCAATAAATAACAGCAAAAGCAACCAAACCCTAACCTAGAGAGCGCTAGGAGAGACTCGCTTAGGGAAGATGGACCAGCAAGAGGTCAACTTCTCTATGTCCCCAGCAGAGTCGCCAGCTGTCGCATTACGCGAAAAAACCGGCGGGAAAACAAAACAACAGAGCCGCCACCGTGCGTTATTTATCCCAAACGAGGGAAAGGGAACGCTCGAAGTAAACCTGGAAAAGGCATGGTCTCGCGACCAAAGAGAATGGGATCGGGAGTCGGTTATGCGAAAGGAAGGTATTAGCACCCCTACGCATCCGTCGTACTCGACGGGATCCATGCACAAAAGGAAGGACAATGGTTGCTAAACACTGCTCAAACAAACACACACTGGCTGAAAGAGACACAGGAAACAAACGAAACTAACTCGGCAGGATATCGCATCCTGGGCCTACGTAGTCTATCAAGCATAGACATCAGAGTCGACGTAGTTCGGACAGGGGAAAACGTGCTCGCTAGGATGTCGCATCCTATGCATACGTATCTTCTCAGACTAAAGAAGAATCAGAACACTCGTAGCTCGGCTAACGCACGCCAAACAAAACAACACAGGAAATCGACTGCCAATCGCTGGACTTACGTCAAACTCCACACAAAACAGACAAACATGGAAACCGAATGCCAATCGCTGGACTTACATCAGACTCCGAACCAAACACACACACACTGGAAACCAAATGCCAATCGCTGGACTTACATCGGACTCCAAGCATACAACAAGAGGATATGGAATGCCAATCGCTGGTCTTATATCCATCTCCTAACACACACAAGAGACAAAACAAAAAGGGCGCCCGAAGAGATCAGCTCATCTCCCGCCTACGTACCTCATCTGGTATGAGGATCAGGGCGACGTAGTTCCCCTACGCAGGGACAAAGGACTAGCCTAACCAGATACAAAGGGAGACACAACTAGGGAGACTACGACTCGAGCCTAGATGTTATCATGCATATCATCCCTAAGTTAAGGTTGCTATCTAACTTGCACAGGGAGCAAGCTATCCTATACAGCACAGGCGAAGCAAACAATCACACAAATAGCACACACTATATACAAACAAAGTGGGCTCACACAAGGGTTAGGCTGTGAAACACAAGCCAACTGGAATCGGGTGATGTTAGCTCTTAACCCTAACATTGAGAGTTAGGGTGAAGCAGATGAAATGGGAAGTGAGGGGTGTGCCTCACAGCTCTTATCCCTGGCCTGGGAGAGCTTTCAGACAAATGAAGGTGTGGGAGTTCAGAAAGTTGGAACTCTTCTATCCACATGACTGACACAACAAAGATCTTGGGCTATTATCCACAATGCATCAACACAAGGTGTGTGAGCAAAGTGGATGACTCACTGATTAGAAGGAGATGGACTACACATCTCTTGTATCTGCCAATGCCTCTTCACTTAGGAGGTCTTTGATATGTACAGGGGACAAAGATAAACAAACACAAGCATTGCCTCTTAAGGAGGACTTCAGACAGGTGCCTGCCCAAGTAACAGGACAGGTCTTCCAGACTACATGAAGTTAGAGAAGTTATACCTCAATGCTTAAGCTATCAAGCAAAGCAAAAGCAAGTTCGCAATGAACTATAGCAACTAAGGTACCTGAAAACAATCCAACACAATCAGTATACAACTCAAAAAGTCAAACAGACAATCCAAAAGTCAACAGACATAGTCAAACAGTCAACAAGTGCAAGCTACAATGTGCTAGGCACAAGCTCAACTCAAATGAGCTACATCACCTACAAAACAATTCAATGTTAATCAACATCAACCAAATAGGCAACTCAAGCCAATGAATCAATTCCTCAAGGCCATATGCTTCTTAACCTGCAAACCAAGCTCAAACATGAGAAGCAAACCACTAGGACGAGGCCTAGGGTCAAAGAGGGAGCAATAATCCAAAACAGAACATGAAAATTGACAAGAAGCAATCTCAATCAATTAAGAACATCATCCAAGTGGTCTCATATTCATATCATACACCAATTTCATTTCATAAAGCAAATATGGCAAAGCATGCAACTTGAAAGCTCATTGAAGCAAACAGAATGAATCAATCCACATCAATTCAAACATAATTCAATAAATCCCAAGAAAAATCATGGCTAAACAGCACACATCACATGATCGTCATACCAAAAATCAAGGCATTTGGACAAGTATAGGCAAGTCAATTAAATTCATCAAGGCAAGGTATGCACAAACAAGCTCAAACAAGGCACAATTAGATGCATCATCTTAACACATGCCTAAAACAGAATCCATACATGATAAATGTCTCAAACCAAAGCCATAGCAATCTTCAAATTGTCTAGAACACATGTACAAAATTTCAAGTTCATATGATAAACATCAAGCATTTCACAAATCATTTAAATTCATGACTCATCAAAAGTCCACAAATGACCAATCAGCAAAGAAAATCTCAAACAAATTGGAAATGCACTCAAAAATTCCACAAAAATTCACAAGCAATCCTAACATCCAGAAGTAGCATCATGCAAACAATCACATCATTTGGCATTTATTTGGCATGGTAATGAAAATCAACAAGTCAAGCAAGCAAAGGTGTGACACACATTGTCTCACCTACATTCAAAAGATCATATCTCAACAACCAGAAATAGGAAAAATGCAAACTCTATACCAAAATGACCATCAGGATGTCTATTTTAAGCATGCAAAATTTCAAGAGTGTTGGATAGAAACTCATCATTTCACAATCAAAATGGCAAGGCATGTCAAGAAAACACATGTACACACAATCCCTAGCCAAAATTAAAATCCATGCGTGCACAAATTCTGGAAAAATCATCAAAAAATAGTAGAGATTATAAGGAACATTATGCAAAAAATCCCATCCCATTTGGACAATTATTCATGAACTTATGAATTTTGGAATGAAGGAAAAAATTAAAAAATCATGTGAACAAAGCATATGAACATGGATAGAAAATGAACTAAAAATGCTAAGCCAAATGTGGAAATGTTCATCAGCGGGAATCGAAGCATGTTGCAAATTCAAACTAAGCGCTACTTAAGTGAAACGCGCCGTTTCACTTAAGTACATGTGGCGCTAGGGATAATTCTGGACCAATCGTTCTGCCACGTTGTATACAAGTGGACCAATACATGGCTAAAAACAATGAAACGCATGCAGGCAAGGCTAAAACAGATCAAACACGATTCTGGAGATGGAACCCTAGGATCTTCATGCGCATTCATACACATTCATACACTCAAGAACACTCATGCACAGAAATTCAAACTGAATACACCATTGCACTCCTCCTTCATCATACATCATGAATCGAGGCTCAATTTAAGCTAATTCAAACTATATTAAAAGATTCGAGCACAAGAACATTCATGCATCAAACTTAGATTCGACATAACTCATTCATTTCTTGATGAAAATCAAAGATACAAAGCTCAACATACTCAGGGATCAAAGATCTACAAAATGTATATCATAATTTCATGAATTGTGAGGATCGATTCCTGACCTGAATTGAAATGCAGAAGTGAATTCAGTGTTTTCAAGCTTGGTAAGGCGCAAACAGAAGTTCCTCAAGGCTTAGGTAGATGAATGGAGGAAGGATTGCTGCTCAATTGTGCTCGATGTTGCTCCAATCCTCAACTGCCATGGATGATGCAACTTGCTACAGTTCAAAATCTGCTTGAAATTCTCTTGATCCTGCTTCAATCCAGCTCAAAAATACTTGTGGATCATAGATCAACCAAGAACACAGCAAGGTTTGTGAAGAAATTTGCAGAAAAATGGAGAGAGCAAGATATGAAGATTATGCAATTGGATCTAGATCTGAACCAAAATGAAATGTTAACGAGGTTTTCTGTTATGATTATCCTTTTATATGATGGACTAATGAAGTTACTAATCACAATTAACCAAATGCAATTAGATTAAGTGACATGCAAGTGTTATGCAAATGGTCCAATTCACCCTTATGTGCATGCATGGATTGATACAGTACACGAAATATGAGCTAATTCACTTTGAAATGTCATTTTTAGCCAAATGCAAGTGATACCATGTGTGGAAAATGCTTAATTTTTGAATTAGACTTTTCCCTCCAAAATTCAAATGAAATTCAAATGAAAATGCCAAAATTTTGTGATGGAGATGCATGATATGTGATGCATGATTTGGATAGAGCATATCAAAACAAGAATGTTGCAAAAAATCCCACTTCATTTGGCCTTGTGGTGTGAAAGTTATCCCCTTTTGAACTTCAAATTTTCTTGGCAAAGATTTATCCATAACTTCTCAACCACACATGAGAAATTCATGTTCTTGGACTTTTTTGAAAATGGGAGAACAAGATCTTCAACTTTCATGTTGGACAAAATTTCATTTGAAGCTTTCTTGGTGATGTAAACTTGAGGAGAAAACCTTTCCATTTTTGGCAATTTCAAATTACAGGTCACTTACTATTTTTGGAAACCTTTCATCTGACCTCAAATTCTTCAATGTTGATGTTTGAAATGTCAAATGAGACATGTATGGACATGAATGAGGCCTCTCTAACCGTCTCCCACCTTCAAATCCATGATTGAATGCACAGTTGACTTTGGTTGACTTTCTAGGGTTTCAGATGCATTGCATCTTGACTGTTGATCTCTGAACATCCAATCTTTGGCCAAACCACTTCAAAATGATCCCTAGGTCATATGAACCCAAAGAACCAAACCTAGGGCTTTGCTTCAATAGGAAATGCACTTGCTTGCTTGCTTAACTGGATTTCCTGACGAGTCTTGACTGATGAACTTGCACTTGGGCAATGGACAATGCAATGCTATGCAGTGGACAATGCTAATGTTAATGTCCTAAAATGAAAATGTATGTACAAAAATGGGAGGTGCAAATTTGAGGTGCTACAGCAGGTAGCGCGGTTCCTTCGTCAAGGACTGCATTTTTGCCCTTGAGCATCCCAAACCCTAAAACCCAAAGCAACACGTTAACTCCTTCTACTACAGGCGAGTAAATCTCCAAAGGTCGAGCATCCGGTAGATTGCGTAGTGACGTCGTTCGTCCAAAACCCAATCCATAACCCCATAGTTAGCTGAACTACGTTTTGCTCTGATTCTCAGGCCAGATGAGATACGTAGGCATAAGACGCGATGTCTTAGCGAGCACACATCCCCCCAACCCATAGGTCAGCCGAGCTACGAAGACTCTGATTCTCATATTCAGATGAGATACGTATGCAGTGGATGCGACATCCGCGCGAGTCATTTTCATTTAACCCCCTTTTTTTAGTAAATAACACATTAGATAAACCCACACCCTTTAGACAAGAACTACAAAAGTGGATCCCGTAGAGTACTACGGATGCGTAGGGGTGCTAATACCTTCCCTTTGCATAACCGACTCCCGAACCCAAGATTTGGTTGCAAGACCCCGTCTTGTCCTTTCCTTTTTCAGGTTTACTTCGAGCGTTTCCTTTCCCTCCTTTGGGATGAATAACGCACGGTGGCGACTCTTCTGTCATTTTCTTTCGCCGGTTGTTTTTTCGCGCACTGTATTTTTCAGGTTGCGACAGCTGGCGACTCTGCTGGGGATTGAAAGAAGTTGACCTGTTGCTGGTCCATCTTCCCTAAGCGAGTCCCTCCTAGCTTGTGTGATTTCTTGTTTATTGTGTGTTCATGCTTTTGTACCTTTATTTGCTTACCTGCTTGCATGCATCTGTTGTATCTGTTGGATCTGTTTGTTTGTTTGTTGGGATGGGGTGTTCTATGAGAGATAAGCCCATTACCCAGGCTTGAGTGTACACACAGGTTTTAGAGTGGATAATCATGAGGCTTGCGTGGCGTGTTGCTACGTTAAGTCGTTCGTGAAGAACCACACCCAGACGAGGTTTCTTTTGGATATATTATGTCTTACGGGTGTTCCGTAACGGCAGGATGTTCCTCTAGAAATCGTCGACTCTGGTGACCATTTCCCGAGAACTCAGTCGAGGCCTCTCCTCCGAGACGTGATTATGTTAGCTCTGGTGGGCGCATTCTCGCTGCTCAATCCGAGGATCCCGAGACTGGGAACTTGCTATTAGGATGTCCTGTTGAGGGGAGTCAATGGAGGTCTTTTGTCCCGTAATAATACCAAACCTTCAGTGGTAAACGTATTATTCGCGACTGAAGGGCTGAAGCTGACGAACTTCTGTTCTTAGAACCTACCAGTGAGGGGCGGGCTAAATTCAGGAAACCTTAACCTCCAACCAACCCGGTTTTCTGGAGCAGAGTTTTGGTCTTGTATTATATTCCTCAGTGAATTTCTCTCCAGGAAGTGCAACCTAACAGATGTTCAAGCGGATCCATCAATTCTGATTGACATGCCTTTGCATTGCATAACATCATCTGCATATTTGCATCCAACATCTCATGCTTATTCATTTGCAGGGTATTCCCTTTCAAAACGGGGGTGCCTTAAAACTGAACAAGCAGTGCATCGCATACCATGCATATTAACCCTTGTCTGTTTTGCAGGTGTCATCGCAGTGTCTAATGTTTGTTCCCTGTATCAGGCAGTTATTGGTCCCAAGCGAGTCCACAGGTACCCGACAAAGGAAAATCGTCCACAGCTAGCGATGGACCAAGTACAGAAAGAGCTGGCTGATATGCGTGAAAGGATGGATCAGTTCATGACATTGATGAATGGTATGGCAGAAGGCCAGGAAAAGCTGAGGGAATTGGTTGAGCAACCGAGACCCGATTCGGAGGTGGAGATACCAAATGCTGAGGGAAACCCTGGTAACCCTGGGAACGCTGATAACCCTGTGAACACTGGTAACGCGGGTAACGCAAATGCTGATGGAAACCTGGGTAATGTTGGCAACACAGGGAATGTTGGAAATGGTATTGGCGGAAGGTACAATGTGAATCAAGGAATTCGGATTAACGGGCGCCCCGTTACTGAAGATTATCAGTATGATCAATTTTCTTTGCACGACGAGGCCCTCGAGACCACTCGCCGTATGGATGTGCTTGCTGAGAAGCTCAAATCTTTGGAGTCTCAAAATTCCTTAGGCTTTGATGTCACAAATCTTGGTCTGGTTCAGGGAGTAAGGATCCCTCACAAGTTCAAACCCCCTACTTTTGAGAAATACAACGGGGCTTCTTGCCCACGCACTCATGTCCAATCTTATCTGGGAAGGTTGGGAGCTCACACTGAAGATGAAAAGCTGTGGATATACTATTTTGAAGACAGTCTAACTGGAGCTTCTCGTGAATGGTATTCTCATTTGTCTCGTACTACCATCAAGAGCTGGAAAGACTTGGCAGAGGCTTTTGTCAAGCAATATCAATACAACTTGGACATGGCTCCAAATCGGAC
Organism: Lathyrus oleraceus; assembly: GCF_024323335.1. Classification (NCBI taxonomy): domain Eukaryota; kingdom Viridiplantae; phylum Streptophyta; class Magnoliopsida; order Fabales; family Fabaceae; genus Lathyrus; species Lathyrus oleraceus. The sequence continues at coordinate 64,797,061 of NC_066579.1, read as the reverse complement.
CTTGTTGCAAGGTATGTCTCAGACTGCCAAGGAAACCTTTAGAGAGTATGGTCAGCGTTGGAGACAGATTGCTGCGTCCGTCCAACCCCCTATGTCTGAAAGGGAGATGGCGGACATGTTCATGAACACTCTTCAAGGCAATTATATTGAGAGATTGGCTGCTTGCCCGTCAATCAGCTTTGCAGAGATAGTAATTGCTGGAGAAAGAATCAAGAGGCTGTTGAAGATGGGCCGAATTCAAGATAATAGTGCTTCCAACTCATCAGGTCCCAAGAGACCGTTTGCTGGTAACGGTCAGCGAAGAAAAGAAGGCGAGGCAAGCATTGTGTATGCCGGCAGAGGCAGGGGTAGAGGACGCCCTAATTATTATCAAGATCAAGTGGCCGCAATCACTATTCCACCACCTGTTCCTCAACCGCAATATCATCCGCAACAACAACCCAGGTACAACAATCAACAACAAGGAGGTAATTCGGGTCAGCAGAGACACTATCAACAACGTCCAAGGCAGACGGACCGGGTCATCGAGCCAATCCCAATGCCTTATTCAGTATTACTTCCCAAGCTGATTGACATGAATCTGGTTACGTTGAGAACTCTGGCCCCACCAATCGATCCCAATAATTTGCCTAGAGGTTATGATGTCAACGCCAGATGTGCTTTTCACTCCAACGCACCTGGCCATACTACAGATAATTGCAAGGCTCTCCAGTTAAAGGTACAAGATTTGAGAGATGCCCAGGCTATCAATTTTGCTTCGGTGCCTAATGTTATCCAGAACCCGATGCCGGCTCACGGCGGGCAGAGGATTAATGCTGTTGATAGTGGGGAAACTTTGAATTTGGTTTCTGATGTGACTAAGGTGAAGACTTCGCTATCGGTGGTTAAAGACCGACTTCTGAAAGGACAGATTTTCCCGGGCTGTGGGGAAGAATGCAGAAATTGTCAAGCTGCCGAAAATGAATGTGACAGTTTGAGAAGGGGTATTCAGCAACTGATAGATGAAGGTTGTCTTCAGTTCGATCAGGCCCGTCCAGTGAAGAATGATGTATCGACGATGACATTTTATTTCACTCCTGAAGAAATATATGTTCCCGAGAGACTCGCTCCGACAACAATATATTTCCCAGAAAGTACAGAACCAGCAGCGGTGAACATCGAAAGTTCAGCACCAGTTGCAATTTACTCTGACAGCCCTCAACCGACTTTGGTTGGTCCGATCACCATCACAATACCAGGACCCGTTCCATATGAGAAAGACAGTGCTATCCCGTGGCACTATGGGGCTGATATCTACTGCCAGGGGCAGAAAGTTAACGAAGAAGACATTGACATTGGTAGCTCCGCTGTAGACAATGTTGGAGGGGTTGGTGGCTTCACTCACAGTGGACGCCTATTTGCACCATCAACATTACGCGCGAATACTGAAGCCGAGGCAGCTGCCAAGGCTAAAGGGAAACAGATGGCCGCCGAAGAGGTTACTACTGAGGAAGATCCTCCTAAGACCGCATTCGAGAAGGAAGTGGATGAGTTTATGAGGATTATCAAGAAAAGTGACTACAAGGTAGTCGACCAGCTAAATCAGCTACCCTCAAAGATCTCCATTCTCTCACTATTGCTGTGCTCTGAGGCGCACAGAGCAGCCTTGTTGAAAGTACTGAATATGGCCTATGTTCCACCAGAGATAACTGTTAACCAGCTGGAGTCGGTAGTTTCAAATGTACACACTAGCCATGCACTAGGTTTCACCGATTATGACCTGACATCTGAGGGCAGGAATCATAACAAAGCCTTGCATATCACAATGGAATGCAAAGGGACGATGCTTTCCCATGTTTTGGTTGATACAGGCTCTTCTCTGAAATGTTCTTCCAAAGAAAGCCTTAACGAAGTTAGATTGCGATGACACCATCCTGAGGCCAAGTAACTTAGTTGTGAGGGCTTTTGATGGCTCTAAGAGAGCTGTCTTTGGCGAAGTTGAGTTGCCAGTTAAGATTAGACCGCAGGTATTCAAGAGTACCTTTTATGTGATGGATATCCAGCCTGCCTATAGCTGTCTGCTAGGTCGGCCTTGGATTCATGTTGCCGGTGCTGTTACTTCTGTGGTGAAGAGGATATTTTTGTTAGCCACCTGTCTACATTTAAGTATGTAGAGATGGACGGCGAGATGCACGAGATGCTGTGTCAGGGCTTCGAAGCCATAAACATCAATGAGGTCGCGCCCGAAGCTGTCTTTTCACCTGAGTTTGAGAAGGTCGGGACTTCTATCTCTTCATACAAGCAAGCTGTCGAAGTGGTTAAAGCTAGTAATGCCCACGGCTAGGGAAAATTTGTGGAGCCAGTCATCAAAGAAGACAAGTTTGGATTGGGGTATGCTCTGGGATCTCAGAAGAATGAAACCGGTACTCTCTCCAGCGGGGGTTTGGTTTCTCCCCACATCCTCAATGCTGCAGATGAAGACAAGGCTGACAGCGACTGTGACTTAGATAGCTGGATTCGCCCGTGTGTCCCGGGAGAAAAGCTCAACAATTGGTCGTCTGAAAAAGTCGTCCGGTTTACTCTACTGAAAGAGTGATTTTTATTGTTTTCCTTTATTACATGCATAATAAAGTCTTACACTTTGCCCAAGGTGTAACGGCTCATTTGTAGGGCCATCCACTTAGTTACATTTCGCAATTATTTTTATCATCAATAAAGGACGGCTTTTGCAAACAATTTTGTGTTCTCTCTCTTTCAGTTTTTTTCTACTTTTACAAAAAAAATGGCAATGTTTCTTTTTTCGTTTTTTCTTTCTTTCCAAAAAAAAAATCTCTCATTCTAAGGTAAAGCATGATCCTCCATCATGCAGAGCTGACCACCCGGATCTCACTACCAACGACACTGCTATGGCCAAGTATGACTTCGACAATCCTATCTATTAAGCCGAAGAAGGGATTGAGGAAGATTGTGAATTGCCTGAAGGGTTAGCCAGATTGTTGAAACAGGAGGACCGAGCTATTACACCTTATCAGGAGGTGATTGAGACCGTCAACATCGGTACCACAGACGACAAGAAAGAGATCAAGTTCGGGGCAAGTCTACAGGCCGAGAGGAAAGACCGTTGATCATGTACTTGAGTGTGTTAGAAAGGTCAATGGGTTGTGTGCTCGGTCAGCATGACGAGTCAGGTCGAAAAGAGCATGCAATATACTACCTTAGCAAAAGTTTACCGATTGTGAACAAAGATACTCATTGCTGAATCCAAATGGAGGAGAGGCCTGACCCTGAATCCAAATGGATTATGATGTTTGATGGGGCGGTCAACGTCAATGGTCGCAGAGTTGGTGCAGTGTTGATCACGCCGGAGGGGGTTCATATGCCATTTTGTGCCAGAATAACTTTTCCCTGCACCAACAATGAAGCCGAACGAAGCAGAATGGGTCCGTTCTCGATACAATCAGCTGAGCCTAGTTGAGGAAAAGAGACTAGCAGCTATATGCCATGGCCAACTATATCGGAGACGGATGAAGAGAGCATTTGATCAGAAAGTGCGCCCTCGGGAGTATCAAGTCGGTGAATTGGTACTCAAAAGAATTCTTCCTCCCAACACAGATCACAGGGGCAAATGGACACCGAGCTATGAGGGTCCATACGTGGCTAAAAGGGTTTTCTCTGGCGGAGCTCTGATGCTAACAACCATGGATGGCTAAGACTTCCCGTCCCCTGTCAACCCAGACGCAGTTAAAAAATACTTCGCATAATAGACCCGCTGGACAGTAAAAAGAATAGTCCAGGCAAAAAAAGGGCATCCCGACGAACCAAAAAAAAGAGAATAAAGAGGTTCGGGCAAAAATTAGGGATATAAAATAAACCATGTACACCCGGTGAGTCGAAAACCCGAAAGGGCGGCTCAGGCAAAAAAGGGTATCCCGGTGGATTGAAAACCCAAAAGGGCGGTCCACGCAAAAGTTAGGGAATAAGCGAATGACTGTGATCTGAGTTCATCAGTGTTATATTACCGTTTTATTCAATCCGGCAATCTTCGAAGGTTAAAGATCGACTAATCATCCACTTCAGAAAGCAAGATGAGCAGAGCGTCTTGAGGACATACGAGCCATAGCAGAGTCGAAACTCGGTGGAACCCCGTATCCCCATTGCCATTAGGATAGTTCTCTTTTTATAGCGATCACCTCTTTTCAGGGATCAGCTTCCTGATACCCTCGCCTATTCCTGGCACAAATTTTCTCCCCAGTGAGAGTAGAATAATTCAGTTAAAGAGCCTCTTTATTTTTCATTTATCAGTTTGTTTGCAAAAATGTCCGAATTTTTGATAAAACATATTGCATATGAACATAATGGTGGCTTTTGCAGATGATTTGCACAGGAAAACATTTAAAATTGCTTTGAATATGCTTAATCCCGGACGGTGAATTCAAACCGAGTAATTCCCCCGAGGCATACGTGTATTTTTGGTTGCAGGTCACAGGAACCGGATGCCAAGTCATGAATCCTCATCTCCAAGCGATTGACAAAGTCTCTCCTCAGCAGAGCATGTTCCCCAGCAGAGTTGACAGTATCCAAACTATATATCCCCAGCGGAGTTGACAGTGTCAGACTGTATCTTCCTAGTAACAGCGGAGTGGTTGCATAACCAACAGATGAGAGGGTGGTGTTCCCAGTGGTCATCATATTCCCCAGCAGATTATTTTTAACAGATTTGTTAATCCCCAGCTTGAGGGCGATTAGCAAGTTCATATCCCCAGCAAAGGTCGTTTCCTACGACATTTCCCCAGGAAGTGTTTTCCCCACAGACTCTCCTCACAGAGTCTCGCCGAACAAAGTTTCCATAGTTGATACTCCCCCCGCAAGGTCAACTTTTCAAGCAGCGAATTTATTTTTGGTGGCTCATTGGTCCCGGCAGACGGATCATTCCCCACAGAGCATTCAAGGATTGATACAGCGATCTGTTCCCTACCGGAGTTTGCTTCCCCAAGCAGATTTCTTTTTACACCATGCATAACATTTGCATTTGCATGCATATCATATCAAGCATACACATAAGCTGATAAACAGGTTCTTCCAAGCAGACTGAAGAATTACTTTACAACCAAGGTCATGAGATCCAGCCAGAGGATCAAGCGTGGGTGATCCAGCCTGAGGGTCATTTCGAAGATTCAGCCTGAGAATCATTTTCCAGTGATCCAGCCTGAGGGTCATTTCGAAGATTCAGCCTGAGAATCGTGTTCCAGTGATCCAGCCTGAGGGTCATTTCGAAGATTCAGCTTGAGAATCATTTTCCAGTGATCCAGCCTGAGGGTCATTTCGAAGATTCAGCCTGAGAATCGTTTTCCAGTGATCCGGCCTGAGGTTCATTTTGAAGATTCAGCCTGAGAATCGTGTTCCAGTGTTCCAGCTTGAGGGTCATTTTGAAGATTCAGCCTGAGAATCGTGTTCCAGTAAGCCAGCCTAAGGCTCAATTTGAAGATTCCCCAGTGAAGTCGCCTACAAGCTTTATTTCCCCAGCAAGCCCAAGTCTAATTGAGGAGTCGTTACAACATGTTCTAGCCCGAAGAATATGTACGAAGCCCAAAAGTGGAATATTCTCGAAGCTGCATATCTAATATGAAGGTTGGGTGTAGATTTAAAAAGAGGGTCAACCAGCGCATGCCTCAGATGCGGGATCCTAATGATGGGAATTAATCATCAAAACAATCCAGATCTAGCTAGAAGATCGAAGTAGATTCAGCCAGAGAATCGAAACAAAGAAGATCTAGCCAGAAGATTGAAAATCGCAACAATTCAGATCTAGCCAGAAGATCGAAGTAGATTCAGCCAGAGAATCAAAGGAAATAGATTCAGCCAGAGAATCGAAACGAAGGAGATCTAGCCAGAAGATCAAAATCGTATCCAGCCCGAGGATCAAAATTAATATCCAACCAGAGGACTAAATTGAGTATAGGTTCGGCCAGAGGATCGAAACTCCAAATTAAGCCAGAAGACTGATTCAGATCCAGCCAGAGGATCGGAAGAAAAATAAACAGCGCGGTGTATTTCCGCGTTTTTGTGGTGTTCTCGGAGCGCAAATTTTCGGTTTGTCTTTGGTATTCAATCACAGCTCACCCCGTTTGTCTGATAAGCTGTTCGCTTTCATCCTACTCGGGTTAGCTGATGATTGAATAGGGGCAGCTGTAACACCCCAAAATTTGCCCTCCTCATTCATGCATTCATTTAGCATTTCATATTGCATTTCATCATGTCAATCAAAATTAGATCCAAGAAACTTTATTTTTAAAATAAATAAATAAATAAATAAATAAATAAATAAAATAATAAAAAAAATTAAAAAAATATAATAGAAAAAACTTGGACTTGGACCTCTCTCATTTGAGCCCACAAAGCCATGAAAATCAGGTTATAAAAGAGGGAGATCAGACAGAAAAAGGAAGAGAAGCAAAATACTCTGAGGTTTCCTTGAAACAAAACCCTTGACAAAACCTGGAGAGAAACCTGACAGAGAACTCAGAGCAACCCCCAGGCAGCTCTGAAAAATTCAATCTGACTCATACACTTTCATCTCATGCAAACCCTAACATTGCCTTGCAAACCCAGCCGTGCCATTTGATTTCAACCGGTCTCTCCCATCAGGTTTGCCTCATTTCCATGATTTTATGCTCTTAATTTGGATCATCTGAATGTATGAGGTATGATGGATGAATTTCATTATGTTTTTGCCCACGGGTTTAATTATGCATGAATGGGTGAAACCTATGCCTTGAATGTTTAATCACATGATTTCTGAAATGTATGCCACAAGGTTTGAGGTTTCTGAAACCATACTGTTATCCATGAAAAAAATGCTTATCGTGTTTCACTAACCCTTTTGTTGAGTTTTTGTGAGGGCTCACAGACTCTTGCAGAGATGGTTTGCGTGGTTTTCCCACTTATTTGTGGGATACCCCCTGGAGGTTCATTCCGATTACCTGTACTGACTCACCTTTCTTTGATGGCATTAGCTTGGGAGATCCCTGGGTTTCTTACTCCTTTAATTGCTGTTACTTCGGATCTTTATCCGTGTGGTACTTTTACCTCTTTTCCGCATTTTATCGCTTTCTTAGCTGGAAGACCTCGATAGGAGGCATTTGTTTTCTTTTGTTTATTTACTTCGGAGCCCCTTGTTGGCACATTTACTTTATACATGTTTGTTTTGTATGTGTTCGTATCCCTGCAGGTAGCGCGGTTCCTTCGTCAAGGACTGCCTTTTTGCCCTTGAGCATCCCAAACCCTAAAACTCAAAGCAACACGTTAACTCCTTCTACTACAGGCGAGTAAGTCTCCAAAGGTCGAGCATCCGGTAGCGAGCACACATCCCCCCAACCCATAGGTCAGCCGAGCTACGAAGACTCTGATTCTCATATTCAGATGAGATACGTATGCAGTGGATGCGACATCCGCGCGAGTCATTTTCATTTAACCCCCTTTTTTTAGTAAATAACACATTAGATAAACCCACACCCTTTAGACAAGAACTACAAAAGTGGATCCCGTAGAGTACTACGGATGCGTAGGGGTGCTAATACCTTCCCTTCGCATAACCGACTCCCGAACCCAAGATTTGGTTGTAAGACCCCGTCTTGTCCTTTCCTTTTTCAGGTTTACTTCGAGCGTTTCCTTTCCCTCCTTTGGGATAAATAACGCACGGTGGCGACTCTTCTGTCATTTTCTTTCGCAGGTTGTTTTTCCGCGCACTGTATTTTTCAGGTTGCGACACATGGTTTTGCTCAGATGCATGGATAGACACGAAGCAGACCTGTTGATGACTGAGGTCCATGAGGGTTCATTTGGGACTCATTCCAATGGACATGCCATGGCTAGAAAGATGTTGAGAGCAGGCTACTATTGGCTGACAATGGAGTCTGACTGCTGCAAATATGTGAAGAAATGCCACAAGTGTCAGACTTACGCGGATAAGATTCATATTCCTCCGACACTTTTGAATATGATTTCATCACCATGGCCTTTCTCTATGTGGGGAATCGACATGATCAACATGATTGAACCAAAAGCGTCCAACGGGCACATGTTTATTCTCGTAGCAATTGACTACTTCACCAAATGGGTTGAAGCGGCGTCGTATGCTAATGTGACCAGACAGGTGGTCGTGAAGTTTGTCAAGAATCAGCTGATATGCCGTTATGGTGTGCCTGATAAGATCATTACTGATAATGGATCTAACTTGAACAACAAAATGATGGAAGAGTTGTGCGCTGAGTTCAAGATTGCACACCATAACTCCTCTCCTTACAGACCCAAGATGAATGGGGCTGTTGAAGCTGCTAATAAGAATATCAAGAAAATTATCCAGAAGATGGTTGTCACGTACAAAGATTGGCATGAGATGCTGCCATTTGCTTTGCATGGATATCGTACATCTATCCGCACTTCAACAGGGGCAACCCCTTTTTCTCTTGTTTACGGCATGGAGGTTGTTCTCCCAGTAGAGGTGGAGATCCCATCAATGAGAGTCTTGATGGAAGCCAAGTTGACTGATGCTGAATGGATTCAGAGTCGTTATGACTAGTTGAATCTAATTGAAGAGAAGCGATTGATTGCCATGTGTCATGGTCAGTTATATCAGCAAAGAATGAAGAAAGCATTCGATAAGAAGGTCAAGCCTCGTGTGTTCCGAGAAGGTGACCTTGGGCTCAAGAAAGTCTTGTCTTTCGCGCCCGATTCCAGGGGCAAGTGGACTCCAAACTACGAGGGTCCATATGTTGTCAAGAGAGCCTTTTCAGGTGGAGCTCTGATGCTCACAACTATGAATGGGGAGGATTTCACTCGTCCTATGAATTCAGATGCAGTCAAGAAATACTTTGCCTAAAAAAAAAGAGTAAATAAAAGAAAAAAAGAATAACTCGCTAAGTTGAAAACCCGAAAGGGCGGCTTAGGAAAAAATGAGCGTCTCGGTGGAAAACCCGAAAGGGCGATCCAGGCAAAAATTAGAGACGTGAAAAAAAAGTGAATTTGCATCCCGCTAGATTGAGTACCTCACCCTGGGGCAATCTAGGCAAAAATTAGGGATTTGGCAAGTAACTGCATCCTGACAAGACTTTCTGTTTCACAACTGTCTTTTCGTCAGAGATTCTCGCTCAGTCGTCGTCAGCTGAAGCTTCAAATACATCGGATTCAAATTGGTAGAGAAATGGTCATTATGTTCAATGTAGCCCTCTTCCAATATATATCACCGATTTCAAATTTGTACAGATCTATGGAGTCTTGCCATTTGCAGACTACCATTCCATCAAATAAATTTGAGCTTTTATCCAATTATTTGCACTCTTATTTGTTTCAATTCAACAAATGTTTTGCATGTTTTAATTGATAAAATGTCATTGTTTTAAACAAACAAAATTTTTGTTCATAAAAATTGTTTTTAACAAAATGAACATTCACAATGATAAAAGGATACTTAAGAATTTCTCAGTGCTCTCCCAAGGGTGGCATGATTTCCAACAGGGTAAGACATTTGTTCATATTCCTGGCATGGCTGTATCCTCTTTCTCCAGATTGTTGTTGGGGTTTCCCCCCGAGCAGAGCTTCTGTTGAGATTTTGTCCCCTGAGCAGGGTGTTTGTTGGGATTTTCTCTCGAACAGATTTTGTTGAACAGAGCCTTTATTATGACTCCTCCTCACTCATAGTGTTTGTTGAAGACTTCAATTTTCCTCTCCAACAATATTCTTTCCTCAGTGAAGTCGCCAACGGAGTTGTTAGTGTGATGTACTTCGTCTATGCCATCTCTCCCCATCAGAGTGCTTGTTGAGGTTTTCACCTCTCTTCCCTTCAGCAGAGCAGTGATTCTTTCCTCCTCAGCAGTCGTGGTTCCTTTTAGAAGGTTTGGTATTTGGTGGTTGATCCCCAGTTCTCCTTCTCTGCCTCAGATAAATCCCCAGTAGTGTTGTGGCATGGTGGATTGTATCTGTAAGGATTTTCTCCCTTGCAGAGATTTCGTTGATTTCCTGATGCTTTTAATCCCTAGTAGAGTTGCTTGTGTGGTGGAATCTACTTGCGTGATCTTTTCTCCCTCAGTGGATTCGTCCCCAGTGGAGTTGCTGACAGTATCCCCAGTGGAGTTGCTTGTGCGGTCAGATTCTACTTGTGTGGTCTGTTTCCGTAGAAGTTCTTGTCTGTGCAGTGAGCTCCTGTTTCCCAGCTGAGGATGATGATCCATCCTTGCAGAGATCTTGTTGTTTCCTGATCCCGTCAGAATTGGTTATTCTCCGATGATCCTGGCTTTCTCTCCTGTGGTGTAGTACCGGGCGTTTGATTCCCGGACCTGGTTGTGTTAGAAATGTTTGTTTTGTCAGCATTCATCAAACATAAATCACGCATATTCATGCATACTTTCAACATTCAGATATTCATGTTGCATTTTTTTTGCCATATATCTTTTGTTTGTTGTCTCCTGCTAATTGGTGATATAGATATCTCCAGTAGATCTTCCCAAGCAGATGTCGGCTGTTTAATCTCTCAATATAGAGTCAACCCCTTAAGCAGAAAATGTATGTCATTCCTTCTACAGTTCCCCACTGAGATATATCCTCGTGGATGACGGTTGTTTCCGTTTCCTCCCAACATATATATATTGGGATGGGTTTTCCCTTTTGAGTTCTTTCCTCATTAGGACGAGTCTTGATTCAGTTTGCCTTTTTGGTTTGATCCTGAATTGGCCTTTTTTCAACTGTCTCTTGTGCTTCCCTGTGGAATAAATGAATAAACTGCCCAGTAACCGGCAATAGTTCATATTATCCCCAGCGGAGTTTTGTGGCCTCTATCCAATAACCGGTAGTTGTAAGTCCTATCTTTGTGGTTTTCTACCCAGTAACCGGTAGTTGTAAATCCTATATGCCTTTTTCCCTCTTTGTGGACTCTGTGTTTGTTTACCCAGAGATTGGTATTTGTATACTTGTTGTTCCTCAGCAAGAGTTTGTGGCTTCTACCCAGTATCCGGTAGTTGTAAGTCCTATCTTTGCGGTCTTCTACCCAGTATTCGGTAGTTGTAAATCCTATTTTCTTGCTCTTCAGCAGAGGTTGTGGTTTTCTACCCAGTATCTGGTAGTTATAAACCCTATTTTGTTTTCCCCGTGCGGAGTTGTGATCCTTTCACTCCCCACACAGAGGCTTTGGTTTTCTTCCCAGTATTCGGTAGTTGTAAACCCTATATTTTATCCTCATCAGAGTTATGGTTTTCTACCCTGTATTCGGTAGTTATAAATCCTACTTTCATCCCCTAGGAGAGGTAACCTTTGTGGTTCAGTCTGGTTGATGGCGGATTTTGTGGTCTTCTACCCAGTATTCGGTAGTTGTAAATCCTATGTTATTGTTGTCTCCCTATCGGAGTCTGTGCTTTCTTGTGGATAATTGCCGTATGCTAGCAATTTTATCCTCAGCTGAGTCTTTGGTCTTCTACCCAGTAGTCGGTAGTTGTAAATCCTTTGTTCTCCCCTTTGCAGAGTTAACCTTGTTGTTCATCCTAACCGATGACGGTTACTCGTCCGTGGTTTTCTACCCAGTATTCGGTAGATGTAATCCCCTCTTTGTGGTTATCTTCGTCCAGTATTCGATGTTGATATTCCCTCTCTTTTTCTGGGTAATTGCTCTGAGTAAGCAATCGTATTCCCAGCAGGTCTTTTTGTGGGTAATTGCCGTATGCTAGCAATTTTATCCTCAGTGGGTCCTTTCACCGTTTGCCCGTGATTTGTTCCCCGGATCATTGATTTTTATCAATGCATCCCCAGTGAGTCATCTTTCATTTACCCTTTTTGTTGGTAATGATTGTTGCTCCCTTTGATCGGTCATCTTTATATACCTAGTTTTGGTATCCCGATGCCTTTCTTTTCGGTTGATTTATCCTTTATTAACCCAGTAACCGGTTGTGGATAATCTTCCATGCGAGTGTATTATCCACGTTCTGAGGGTAATGGATAATATATCTCATGCACTCTTCAGTCGAAGCCTGTTGTGTTTCCCCAGTCGAGTAAGATTCGTTTTCCCTGTGCAGAATCAAATATTTTTCTACTCCTTTTGCAGCGTATCTCCCAGTAACCGGTGATATGTTCCCTGGATAATTGCCGTATGCTTGCAATTTATCCCCAGCAAGTTATCTTTCGTCTACCCTGTTGTTGTTGGTAGCGATTGTTTCTCTTTTCGGATGGTCACCTATTATATACCCAGTAACCGGTATCCCTGGTGTTCCTTCCATGCGAGTATATTATCTACGTTCTGACGGTAATAGATAATATATCTCATGCACTCCTTGGTCAAAATCTTTTAATTTGTTTCTCCAGCGGAGTAAGATTCGTATTCTTTGTAGAATCGAATATCCATCCTTTAATAAGTTTGCGTTTTGCTCTCTTCAGGATGATGAGTGTTTTGGCAGTAAAAACCAATTCACCTTTTCGGTCGGTCACCTATTATATACCCAGTAACCGGTATCCCTGGTGTTCCTTCCATGCGAGTATAATATCCACGTTCTGACGGTAATGGATAATATATCTCATGCGCTCTTTGGTTGAAGCCTTTTGTCCTTCCCCATTTGAGTAAGATTCGTTTTCCCGTTGCGGAGTCGAATGTCCATCCTGTAAGTCGATTTGCTTTTTCAAGCCCTCCTTTTGGATGATGAGTGTTTTGGCAGTAAACCCCAATTCACGTTTCGGTCGGTCACCTATTATGTACCCAGTAACCGGTATCCCTGGTGTTCCTTCCTTTCTGCTCCCTATTATGACCTTGATCCCCTGCGGAGTCAGATTTTCCTGAGTTGATGTACCTTTTTCAGGTCTTCCTCAGATGTTTTGGTTGATTGATATCTCTCACCCTTGTACCGGTCTTAGATATTCATTCTTCCTGAGCTTGTTGTTCTTTCACCCAGTAACCGGTGTTTAGATCACATGTCTCTTTGAGCTTGTTATCCAGTAACCGGTAACACCTCACCCCTGTTGTTTTCCCCTGGAGAGTCTTTGTTAGACATTCCCCAGCGGAGTTTCTGTTGTGATTTACCCTTTTGCTGTATTGGCATAACTCCCCAATATATGCAGTTTTCCCCGACAGGGAGGTTCTGTGTGAATCTTTCCCTAGTCCGAGTCCGGATCTTTATCCGAGGTATCCTTTGTGGATAGTTTTGCTGTATTGGCGTTTTCCCCAATACACGCATCTTTGAGTCAGCTTGAGTCTTTCCAATCGGATTTGTCTTCCTTTGGAACTCTTTCCCCCAGTTTGAGTCCTTTACTCCCCAATGAGGTCTCCAGTTGAGTCGTGTCCTGCTCACGCAGTGTCAAGTTCTTTTTTCCTTAATTCAGAGTCGTGTCCTGCTCACGCATTCTTTTTTCTTATCCCTATAAGAGTCCTGTTAGAGACTCTGTTCCTGATGAGTGTATTACTCCGATGGATTGTCTTTTCTCTCTTGTGGACGTATTCCCCACAGAGTTTGTTTCTTTTGCATTCATACATTTGCATCATGAGGTCTCTTAGGGACCAAAATTTGTCTCATTATTGTTATTTAAGCCCATTCTACCGCGTCGAGATGAAGATTTTAACCTTCACTTCTCCGGCTAGAATGACCTTAAATAGGGGCATCTGTAAGGCCCCAATTTTGTCCCTAAGATCCCTCATGGCATCATATCATAATATTGCATTGCCTCAAGGATCATTGGACACCTTGCTTCCTTCCCTGTGGGTAGGATCTTCTTTGAGAGTGGTTCTTGATCACCAAGCATTGCTTGCATTTGTGTATCATTGCTTTTCTCTTAATCACTAACCAACATGTACAAAAATATGTCTTTAACCTTTGTTACTTGCAGCTTAAGCAGTCAACAGGTCAAGGCAATTCAAGTGAATCCTTTATGCATGAGATGAAGTTCCCATTGAGATATGGATCATTTGATCATTATTTTGAGCTTATGTGAGCTATAGGTTCATTTTGGAGCAAATTCCCCAAGTGGTTGAAGCTCAAATTCATCAGGACATTTTCAGGTCATCTAAGGACCAATGCAGTCAACTGAAAAGTCAACTGTGGGTTTTGAGTGTGAGAATTGAGTTTCTTCATCCCATTCATGTCCAAATCATGCTTATTCATCATACCAAAGATCAAGGTTGAAGAATTTGAGGTAAGTGCAAAAGTTTCCCAAAATGGAAAGTGACCTATAATTTCAAGTTTCCAAAAATGGAAAGTTTTTGGTCCAACTTCAACTCAACTTTCCAACATCAAAGAAGCTTAAAATGAAATTTTGTCCAACATCAAAGTTGAAGATCTCTTTCTAAGATTTCCAAAAAGTCCAAGATCATGAGCATCTGATGAATGGTTGAGGAGATATGGTCGAATCATTGCCAAGTGTGCATGGAACTTCAAATGGCCATATCTTTTGATTCATAACTCCAAATTGAGTGGCTCTTCTTGCATTTTTCTTCTCATGTCATGAAGTTTCCAAACCATTCATCACATTGTGTTTGGAAGATGATTTTGAGTGAAATTAATCAGCCACATGGTACTGTTCACGTTGGAAATAGCCATGCACCCTCCAATTTTCAAGTTTTGGTCATAACACCTTATCTTGATTAATCACAACTAAATCATGCCTAATTTTAATTAGTATGTGATTAGTGAAGCATATATATTGATAACCATAACAGAATTGAAGAGGATTCTAGATCTAGATCTCAAAATTCTCTCTCCCTCCAAAATTTTCTCCTAATCAAAATTAAAATTTCTTCAACATAGCACCTTGATTTTATTGAAGAATCATGATCAGTGAGTGTGATTGAGTGTGAATTCAGCTTCTGTTTGAGGAATTCGAGCCAGAATCGTGCATGTGGAGCTCAAGAACATAACAATGGCAATTCAGATTTAAGCAAGATTGAAGCAGTTTCAAGTCTCAATTTCTTCATCAAACATCATAGCAAGTGTTCTGGAGTAGATTTGAAGCTTGCCAAGCCTTGATTCGCGCGTTTCCAGAAGTTGATCTTCAAGAGGTCATATTTTCGAGCTTCTTAATTCACTGTTTTGTATGCATAATCTTGTAGAACATTGAATGCTGAGCAATCTGATATGAATTTCGTGTGAAATGATGCACTATAGCATGAGATATGCTCGATTGAAGTTTGGTTCATCAAACTTATTTTGCATGATTTGAACTTGTTGTGATGAATTAGGATTATATGATGCTTGATCTATAATCTCCATTGCATGAGGATTCGAATGGTGTATTAATTTTGAAATTCTGCAAAAAAATTTGTTGAGAGCACTGTTCCTCCACCGTCTTCACGAAGAAGACGGTGGTTTCCGCCCGTAGCGTCCACCTAGCGTCCGTTTAGTGTCCGTCTGGTTTTGGTTAGGGTTTTGGTCCAAAACGTCGTCGTTTTGGCCAGCGAAGGCGCCTTCGCTTCGACTCCAACGTGCAACAACATTTTCAAATTAATTTTCATTCTTCATTTTCCCTCCAATTTACATATGCCATGTCCATTTTCATTTAAAATTTTATGCCAACTTTGAAAATTCATAATAAATTGAAAAATGCTCCAAATAATTCCAGGTTTTTTGCTACTTGATCCTTGAAATGTCTAGAATTTTATGGTGTTAATTTCTGAAGTTGTGCATGGCTGGATTTTGAATTGTGTTAGGATGTTTGGACATGTATGCTTTTGTGACATTGCCTTGTTCTTTCCATTGTGAAATGCTTGATATTGATCCAAATGCCATGAAATTTTGCATGATTATTCCTAACATGTTGATGGATGTTTGAGGCTTGATTGTGCATTTTTCTCATTTACCATTTCTGTTTTATGCATGTGATTGCATGGTGTGACAATTTGTGTCACACAATTGGATGCCTTGCTTGTGCAATTTTATTTCCATATCAAATGAGCTTCTCTGTTTATGATTTTTGGTATGATGATTGGTTTGGACATGTTGTATGCTCATAAATATTTCCAGAATTATTTGAATCATTTCTATTTTGATTTGGAATTTTGATTCTCAATGTCCAAATGTATGCTTTGAAATTGTCTTTGACTTCTCTTCCTTATTACATGGATTTTCTTGATGATTTTGTTTTGGTCCTTTTTAGGACATGTTAATATGTGTTTGAAGTTGCATGGTGTTGAATATTAGCCCTGTTTTGAATTTTTTCTTCACCTTTGACCCTAGGCTCTGACCTAGTGGTTTGTACTTACATGTGAGCTTTGAATTTCAGGACCAAGCACCTAATCTCCATGGTTGATGTTGCTTCATCATTTGAATGTTGATATTTTATATTGATTGCTAACATTTGGTTGTTTTGTAGGTTGATGATAATTCACTTGAGTTTGCCTTATGGCTTACATATTGTACATTGGGATTGTCTGTTTGTTGTTGACTGTTGTCTGTTTGTCTGAAGACTGTACTGATTTGTTTAGTTGTTTACACAGGTACTTTAGTAGCTTTAACTCATCATTTGAGTTGCTTTGCTTTGCTTGTGGTTGGCATACCACTTAGGTAAATTCCTATTCTCCATGTAGTCTGGAAGACCTGCTGTTATTGGCAGGCACTTGTCTGAAGCCCTCCTTAAGAGGCCATGTCTTTGTTTGTTTAATTTTGTGCCAAGTAGGTTAAGTCCTCTTAAGAGGCAATTGGCAGATAGAAGGGATGTGCAGTCCATCCCCTGCTACTCAGTTGTGTCTTTCATCTTGCTCACACCATGTGTTGATGCAGTTTGAATAAAAACCCAAAATCTTGTATATAGAGTCAGTCATTGTGGAATAGAGTTCCTCATTCTGGACTCCCACACATTCTTTGATTCAAGCTCTCCCAGGCCAGGGATAAGAGCTATGAGGAATAACCCTCATATCCATTTCATCTGCTCACCCTAACTCTCAATGTTAGAGGTTAAGAGCCTGACTACCCATTCCAGTATTTGGCTTGTTTGTCAAGGTTGATATGACCCCTTGACTAAAGCCCAACCTTGCTTGAGCCCTTGGTTGTGTATAGTGTGTGATAATTGATTGCTTGTTTGCTTATTTGTCCATCTATGCATAATTGTTGGTGTGTGCCTCTGTGCATTGTTTTCATCTTTGAGCATTGATTGTATATCATTTCATGATCATTGTTCATACTGTGTGACATTTTATTTTTGTCCATTGAGGAGTCAATTGTAAGTCCAGCTATTGGCATTTGTTTCCTGTGATCTGGTAGGAGTTGGAACTAAGACCATTGATTGGCATTCCATTTCCTAGAAGTCTAGTGTAAGTCCATTGATTGGCATCTGATTTCCATCTTTGTTTTGTGGAGGTAGACATAAGACCATTGATTGGCACTCCATTTCCTATTTTGTCTTGTGAGGAGTCAGATGTAAGACCATTGAGTGGCTATTTGTTTCCTGTGATCATTTTTTTGTGTGGAGTCAGGTATAAGACCATTTATTGGCCATCTGTTTCCATCTTTATTTTTGAACCCTGCTTACTTGCTTTGTGCTTGTTGCCTTTTTCCAAAGGAATCACTTGGATCATATACATATGATCTCAAGAGGTGAACTCCTAAGAAGTTTTGCCCCTCATCCCCACCTCTTGTTTCCTTACAACCTCCATTTGCACGCTAACCAAAACCAGAAAACTTTGTGCAAACATTTTCATTTCTTTTCAAACTAGAAACCTAGGCCTTAAGCCTCTGATTTTCAAACTTCATTTTCACAATACTTCTTCTGAATTGAATCTAATGCCAACTTTGACCATCTTTTGTGAATACTCCTAAAGGTTAAGTTCACTCACTCAATTGATTTTGTGGCTTTTGTCCACTTCTTGATAAGTTTTCATACATTAGCCATAGATCTCAATTATCTTAGTGGTTGATGTGAATCTCACCTTTTGTCCTTAGTGATTGAATTGTAAGACTTCCTTGCTTATTATAGGGCATGGTCCCTCACTAGCAAGTTGAAGCTTTTCTCACATGGTGGACTTGTGGTTGTATAGGTTGAGTTTTCTCCCATGGATAATGAAAGACCTTAGGGCTTTTGTTTAAAATCAATCCACTTACTTTTTTGGAAATCTTTTAGCCAAACTACGAGGTTTTGATCCTGTAAAGGTACGTAGGCAATGGATCTTTCCATCCAAACACAAAAACAATAAAAATTGTATATTCTTTTCTCATCCCTTCAATCAATGTTTGCACAAAAATATTTCGTAAACCAATAATTGATACAACAATTTGTGAAAAGGGTTCCCTAGGAGTACCTAGGATGCATCGGGTACCTAACACCTTCCCTTTGCATAATTACCCCCTTACCCAGATCTCTGTACCTTTTTTATTAGTTTTCTTTGTAAAACTTCTTAGGCTTTTGTTCGCTTTTTAGCCATTCCTTTGGATAAATAAAAGTGCGGTGGCGACTCTATCTTTGTATACTTTGCTTTTGATTTAGTCAATAAATCATAAAGTGATGAATACACCGCTACAGAAAAGTGGCGACTCTGCTGGGGACAAGGGATCTTCCTAGTGGGTTTGCCAACTTTTCACACTTGTTGTGATATATTGTTTATGACATATTTTTGTGCAAATTTGGGATTACTGTATTGCTTGTAATGATTGATTTGCTTGATATATCAATTGCTTGCTTGCTTGGTGATCTCTGTGAGATGAGTTCTATACCCGAACTCGAGGGCACCTTATGATAGGAGAATGACATAGTCTCGTCGACTTGTGTGGAGTTATTCCTTAGCAATTTGACTTGCGAGTCCATTCACTTGGTGGAGGTCATGTTGGATTAATGATGTCACACAAGTTATTTGTGGTTAGGCATCATTCTTTCAATATGTGCCGTAGAAACCAATGACCTTAGTTTACCAAGCCCATCTTGACCTATTTCTAGGACGTAGTGCGGAGGTCGTTCAGATGTAAGATCTGATGCGATTGTTACGCGATACTACACTCACAAGAGTCTCTCTTGAGAATATTTTTGGAATACGAGTATTCGTTCCTCCGATAATATTCGAAAGATGGGATGATGACTATGGGAACCTCTAGTAGAACATGCTCGACAGGTTTAAACCATAGCACACTCCCTTTGGGTGGTTCTTAACCGAGACTCCATGCTCGTGACTCACAACAAACCTGTGATTCATGGTTGATCCGTTCAACTATCGTTAATATCAATGGAACTTGGGTGTTGATAAGGTGAAAACCATAATCCACCAAAATGGATGATTGATATTAAGGATGGTTGAACCGTTCGTCAATCGTTAGAATCAATGGAACTTGGGTGTCGATAAGGTGCAAACCATAATCCACCAAAATGGATGATTGATATTAAGGATAATATGAACCATCCCATGACCTTTGTCTGGTGTGCTTTGATTGATCCTTGAGTGTGATTGTTGCATTCATGCATTCACGCATTCATCTGCATCCATATCATCATCAAAAGATAAAAAGGAAATTTTCAAGGAAACTTAAGGGGTTTATTTGCAAAATTTTCAGATATGGAAAGACCAAAAAGACATACAAAGAAGTACAGCTTTAGACAACCCGATCTGAAAGAGTTAAGGAATCTGACATCTTATGTATTAGATCCTTTGGGTTTCAAAGCTCGTTATGGAAAGCTTCTGCCTCTTCTGACTACTCAGGTTGACGAAGGGTTGATGAGTACTTTGGCGCAGTTCTATGATCCTCTGTATCACTGCTTCAATTTTCCAGACTTTCAGCTATTGCCTACCCTCGAGGAGTATGCTCATCTTGTGGGTATTCCGATTCTGGATCAGGTGCCGTTCAGTGGCTTGGAGAGTATTCCTACTTTTCAAGAGATAGCAGACTTGTTCCACATAGATGAATCATTGGTTAAAGCTCATATGACTACCAAAGGTGGAATTCAAGGTCTCCCTTCTGAGTTCCTCATCGCTCAAGCTACCGTTTATGGGAAGGCCATGAGTGAGGATGCCTTTGAAGCCATATTTGTGCTTCTCATCTATGGATTGGTATTGTTCCCCAACATCGACAAATTTGTGGATGTGAACGCTATTAGGATCTTCTCTATTCTTAATCCTTTTCCGACTCTGTTGGGTGATGCCTATGTCTCTTTGCACCTGAGGAATGCAAAGGGTGGTGGCGCTATTGTATGCTATTTGCCTCTGTTGTATAAGTGGTTTATTTCTCACTTACCTCAGACGGTCGCTTTCAAGGAGAACAAGGGATGTCTACGGTGGTCCACGAGACTCGTGTCTCTCACTAATGATGATATCTCTTGATATGATCGTGCATATGATGGTGTCCAGATCATTGATTCTTATGGTGAATTCTCCAATGTGCCTCTTCTTGGTACATGTGGTGGGATTAGCTACAACCCTGTGTTAGCACGACGTCAGCTTGGGTTCCCCCTAAAGGATAAACCTAATAACATTTTGTTAGAAGGTGTGTTCTTTCAGGAGGGTAAAGATCCCCAAGGCCTGAAAGCCAGGATGGTCCGCGCTTGGCGCAAGATTCACAAGAAGGGTAGAAGTGAGTTGGGTCCGAAGAACTGCATAGCTTTGGAGCGGTATACGACTTGGGTAAGGAAGAGAGCATCTGAGTATCTCATGCCTTATGATTATCCGAGACCTACACCGTTGGTTGTGGCTGGGCCTTCAACCCTCCCTAACCAAGGCGTAGAGGAGTTGAGAGACGAAGACCTTTCACGTGCTTGGATCCGTGAAAGAGAAGAGTTGCTTCAACAGCTTAAGGAGAAGGACGCTTTGATCGAGTTTCTCGAGCATCAGGTCATTGATGATCCTGATGATGCTTGGACTTCTCTACTTCCTCAGTCTTCCAAGTTCTGGAAAAGGAGGTATGACAGACTCGCCAAAGATAAGGCGGATATGGAAGCAGCATATGAGATAGAGATTAAGAGGCTTCGTGCAGCTTATCTTCCGGCATCCCGAGCTTCTAGGGATCCATAGGATGTTTATTTTCCTTCTCTCTTGTAATGTAATTGACAATGCTGTACTTCTTTGTCCAAATATATTTGATGAGATATTTTCCATATGCGATTAAATGCTTAATATTCAAAATTTTTGCAAATAATACCCTAAAAGTTCCTTCGAAAATAAAAACAAATCATGTGCACGAGCATTGCATGCATCATTTGCATAAGCAGGTGTTGTTCTGGTCTTCTTGTCTGTGGCCTAACTCTGTGCTCTTCATTTATTTTGAAGACAAGTTGACTCATCGGTACTACACCAGAGCCAACTCTTCAAGATTAATGGATCATCTCGAACAAGAGAATCGTGAGCTGAAGGATGAAGTTGCCAGACTCACTACTTTGATGGAGCAATTCTTAGCTGCTCAGAATCAACCGTCCCCACCACCTGCAACTCCTCCCCAGAGGACCGTTATTTTCGAGGTTGTTTCTTCAACAGTGCCAACTGCTAGTGCTCATTTTGTGCCAACAGCCATGCCGCCCGGGTTTCCGTGGGGGATGCCTCCTGGGTATATGCCTGATATTCCAGCACCAACATTTGCTTCCATGCCGGCATCTAGCCCGGTCCTTGCTATGCCTCCTCCTGTCGTGCATACCATTCCTAGGGTAGACGACACCATCTATCATTTTGAGCCGTCTGAGGGCCCAGATGTTCATGAGAAGATGGATGCAATGAATGACCAATTTCTTGAACTCCGCAAGGAATTGAAGACCCTTCGAGGAAAGGATTTGTTCGGCAAGTCTGCAGCCGAGTTGTGTTTAGTTCCCGGTGTAAAAATACCCGTCAAATTCAAAGTCCCTGACTTTGAGAAGTATAAGGGGAACACCTGCCCTCTCAGCCACCTGGTTATGTATGCCAGGAAAATGTCTACTCAAACGGATAATGATCAGCTGTTGATTCATTATTTCCAGGATAGTTTATCCGGTGCTGCACTAAGATGGTATATGAGTCTGGATAGTGCAAACATCCGTTCCTTCAATGATCTTGGCGAAGCTTTCGTCAAGCAATACAAATACAACGTGGATATGGCTCCCGATCGTGATCAGCTCAGAGCCATGTCCCAGAAGGACAAAGAGACATTTAAAGAGTACGCCCAGAGGTGGCGAGAGCTGGCAGCTCAGATTACTCCTCTGCTGGAAAAGAAGGAAATGACCAAAATCTTTTTGAAGACTTTGAGTTTTTTTTATTATGAGAGGATGATCGCTAGTGCTCCCTCTGATTTCACCGAGATGGTGAACATGGGGATGCGATTGGAGGAAGGAGTCCGTGAAGGACGGTTATCCAAAGATGAAGGCTCTTCTAGCAAGCGATATGGGGCGTTTGCTAAGAAGAAAGATGGGGAAGCACATGTTGTGCAATCCCATGTCAAATCCAGAAGACCCTCTGCCAAGAGGAAGCCTGTGCGTCACGCCAGCAGTCAGCACCAGGTGGCTCATATAGCACCTGTCTTCCGTGATAATCAGCAATATCAGCATCAGCAACACAATAATCAGCAATCATCTCAGCAGTATCAGCAACATCATCGCCCTCAGCAGCAGGCTTACCAGCCTCGCAACAGTAATCCAGCTGGTCCGAGTTATGAAAGGAAGAAGATCACCTTCGATCCGATTCCGGTATCATATGCAGAGTTGTACCCCTCTTTGATAGAGCGGAAATTGATTACTCCTAGGGATCCTCCGGCTATACCTGCTAACCCGCAGTGGTGGTATAAGCCTGATCAACATTGTGTTTACCACTCCGGTGCTCCGGGTCATAATGTGGAAAACTGCTTTCCGTTGAAGACTAAGGTTCAAGACCTTATGAGATGCGGCATTCTGAGCTTTGAGGACTCAGGCCCTAATGTTACGAAGAACCCATTGCCCGAGCATGGGAAGTCGGTTAACATGGTCCAGGGTTGCCCTGGCAAATATAAGGTCAAATATGTAAGCCATATTCGACAGTCATTGGTTGAGTTGCATCGTCTACTGTGTGATTACAGTCATATGGAGCATGACCATGACAAATGCCGTATCTGCTATGTCAATAGATTGGGATGTCGCCAAGTGCGTAGAGAGCTGCAAGAATTGCTAGATGATGGTACCATTGAGATTCTTCAGAACAGAAATGTTGATGAAGACGAACCAGAGGTGAATGTGATTTCTCCCGTGTTCAAGATACCTGAGCCTGTTGTCATCCGATATGATGGTAGCAAACAGATGGTTTCTCCTGCTCTGATCATCAAGCCTGCTGGCCCTGTGTCTTATTCGTCTGATAAAGCAATTCCGTTCCGCTATAATCCAGTTGCTGTTGAAGATGGGAAAGAAGTGTCGTTGCCTTCATCCTCTGTTGTGAACATAGCTGATGTGAGCGGATTGACCCGTAGCGGTCGTGTGTTTTCTGCACCTCCGAAGCCGCAAGCTAGAGCTGATTGTGTTGAGCGTCCGGTGGGAAATGCTGTTAATCCTCTGAACCCGGCACCTGTTGTTAAACCCTCCTCTGTACAAAAGACTCCTACTTCTTCTGTTGGCCCTAGTGGCATTGTGAATGAAGACTGTGATGAGATGCTGAGGCTCATCAAGAAGAGTGAGTACAACGTTGTAGACCAGCTTCTACAAACGCCGTCCAAAATCTCTGTACTATCTTTGCTTCTGAATTCAGAACCCCATAGGGAGGCTCTACAGAAAGTTTTGGACCTGGCTTATGTTGATCATGATGTCACTATTGAACAGTTTGACAGTATTGTTGCAAATATTACTGCTTGCAACACTTTGAGTTTCTGTGACGCTGATCTCCCTGAGGAGGGAAGAGACCACAACATGGCTTTACATATATCCATGAATTGCAAGAACGACGCCATGTCCAACGTGTTGGTGGACACTGGGTCATCTTTGGATGTATTTCCGAAATCCACTCTTTCTAGATTGTCATATCAAGGGCCTCCCATGAGGCAGAGTGGTGTTGTTGTGAAAGCTTTTTATGGGTCGCGTAAGACCGTGATTGAGGAAGTTGATCTCCCAATCAAGATTGGACCAAGTGATTTCCAAGTTACCTTTCAGGTTATGGATATCCACCCATCTTATAGCTGTCTCCTTGGTAGACCATGGATTCACGAGGTTGGCGCCGTGACATCCACCCTACACCAGAAGCTGAAATTCGTCAAGAATAAGAAACTGGTTGTGGTAGGGGGAGAAAAGGCTCTCCTGGTTAGCCACTTGTCTTCTTTCTCATACATTGATGCTGAGGATGAAGTTGGAACGCCTTTCCAAGCTTTATCTATAGCGGAGCCGATTGAGAAGAGGTCTCCTTCATTTGCTTCCTATCGTGATGCAAAACTGGCCATTGAATATGGTGCAGTTGCTGGTCTAGGAAAGATGATTGAGCTTGAAGACAATAAGTCCCAGGCTGGTATTGGCTATTCTTCTGGGGTCTTCAACGACAAAGGGCTGTTCAAGAGTGGAGGTTTCATCCACGCCGATCAGAGCGAGGAAGCTGCTGCTATTCTGGAAGAGGATGCAGAGGATACTGGCAATTTTGTCATCCCTGGCGGGATCTGCCACAATTGGGTCGCTGTGAATGTTCCTACAGTCATTCATAGATCAGAGTAATATGTTCACTTTGTTTAAAAACCCTTCTCCCATGCCAAAAGGAGAAGTGATGACATTGTTGGCAGCATTTATACAATGACATTTCATTCAATGAATTCATGTTAAACATTTGTTTTTCCATTTTGTTTTCACTTTTTGCTTTTCTGCATGAAATTGGTGATTACAAAAAACCCTAAAAACAAGAATAAAAGCAATCTTTTCATTTGCATAATGATTTATCTGTTTAAATTCTAAAGTTTTTATTATCCAAAATCATTATGCAGGTTGATTCTAAAACCCATTGAACATAATGATCCAACGCCATCTCCCAATTTTGAATTCCCTGTATTCGAAGAAGAGGAAGATGATATTGAAGGGATTCCTGATGAGATTACCCGTCTTCTTGAGCACGAAGAGAAGATCATTCAGCCACACCTTGAGAATCTGGAAATAGTCAACTTGGGGTCTGAAGATTGTGTTCGGATAGTGAAGATTGGGGCACTCCTTGAAGAGTCTGTCAAGAAGGGGTTGATCAGGTTTCTACGAGAATATTCTGATATCTTTGCTTGGTCGTATGAAGACATGCCAGGTCTAGATACAGATATTGTGCAACATTTCCTGCCTTTGAAGCCTGAGTGCGTGCCTGTGAAGCAGAAGCTCAGAAGAACTCATCCAAATATGGCAGTGAAGATCAAAGAGGAAGTTCAGAAGCAAATTGATGCGGGGTTTCTGGTGACTTCTACGTATCCTCAATGGGTGGCAAATATTGTGCTTGTGCCTAAGAAAGACGGAAAAGTCCGTATGTGTGTTGATTACAGTGATTTGAATAAGGCTAGTCCGAAAGATGATTTCCCTCTACCACACATTGATATGTTGGTAGACAATACAGCTAAATTCAAAGTCTTTTCGTTTATGGACGGATTTTCTGGATTTAATCAGATCAAAATGGCACCCGAGGATATGGAGAAGACAACATTCATCACACCTTGGGGAACATTCTGTTATCGAGTGATGCCCTTCGGTCTGAAGAACGCCGGAGCCACGTATCAACGTGCTATGACTACCTTGTTTCATGATATGATGCACAAGGAGATTGAGGTCTACGTCGATGATATGATTGCTAAATCACGAACGGAAGTGGAACATGTTGAGCATTTGTTGAAGCTTTTTCAGCGTCTGAGGAAGTTCAAGCTTCGTCTGAATCCTAACAAATGTACATTTAGAGTCCGTTCTGGCAAGTTATTGGGCTTTGTTGTCAGCGAAAGAGGTATTGAGGTTGATCCTGCAAAGGTCAAAGCAATACAAGAGATGCCTGCGCCTAAAACTGAAAAGCAAGTCCGAGGTTTTCTTGGTCGCTTGAATTATATTTCTAGATTTATATCTCACATGACTGCCACATGTGCGCCGATATTCAAGCTCCTCCGGAAAGATCAGTCTCATGATTGGACCGAGGATTTCCAGAAAGCTTTCGACAACATCAAAGAGTATCTGTCTGAACCTCCGATCTTGTCTCCGCCTGTAGAAGGAAGACCTCTGATCATGTATCTGACTGTTCTTGAAGACTCGATGGGTTGTGTACTCGGTCAGCAAGACGAATCAGGGAAGAAAGAATCTGCTATCTACTATCTGAGTCAGAAGTTCACTGATTGTGAGTCTCGATACTCTATGCTTGAGAAGACGTGCTGTGCTTTGGCTTGGGCTGCTAAGCGTTTACGCCAGTACATGATAAATCATACAACTTGGTTGACATCTTGAATGGATCCAATCAAGTATATCTTCGAGAAGTCAGCTTTACCCGGGAGGATTGCCCGTTGGCAGATGTTGTTATCTAAGTATGATATCGAGTATCGAGCACAGAAAGCTATCAAAGGTAGTATCTTGGCTGACCACTTGGCACATCAGCCGAGTAAAGATCATCAGTCTGTTCAGTACGACTTCCTAGACGAGGAGATTCTGTACTTGAAAATGAAAGATTGTGATGAGCCTACACTTGATGAAGGTCTAGAACCTGGTTCCAGATGGACGATGGTGTTTGATGGCGCTGTAAATCAGTACGGAAATGGAATTGGGGCAGTAATCATTACTCCTCAGGGCACACATATTCCATTTATAGCAAGGCTAACTTTCAAATGCACGAATAATATGGCTGAGTACGAAGCCTGTATCATGGGATTAGAAGAGTGCATGAATCTAAGGATCAAACATCTTGATGTGTATGGTGATTCGGCCCTCGTTGTCAATCAGATCAAGGGTGAATGAGAGACGAATCAGCCTGGTCTCATTCCGTACAGAGATTATGCGAGGAGGATTTCAACATTCTTTACAGAAGTTGACTTTCATCATATTCCTCGAGAGGATAATCGGATGGCAGATGCTCTTGCTACGCTTGCTTCAATGATTGTGATCAAGTATTGGAATGAAGTTCCTAATATCACCGTGATGCGCTTGGATAGACCAGCTCACGTGTTTGCAGTTGAAGAAGTGAATGATGACAAGCCTTGGTATTTTGATATCAAGAATTTCCTCCAGAACCAGGTCTACCCGCCTGGGGCATCTGTGAAAGATAGGAAAACTCTGAGAAGGTTGTCAGGCAGTTTCTACCTCAGTGGTGAAGTGCTTTACAAGAGAAATTTTGACATGGTTTTGCTCAGATGCGTGGATAAACACGAAGCAGACCTGTTGATGACTGAGGTCGATGAGGGTTCATTTGGTACTCATTCCAATGGACATGCCATGGCTAGAAAGATGTTGAGAGCAGGCTACTATTGGCTGACAATGGAGTCTGACTGCTGCAAATATGTGAAGAAATGCCACAAGTGTCAGATTTACGCGGATAAGATTCATATTCCTCCGACACTTCTGAATGTGATTTCATCACCATGGCCTTTCTCTATGTGGGGAATCGACATGATCGGCATGATTGAACCAAAAGCGTCCAACGGGTACAGGTTTATTCTCGTAGCAATTGACTACTTCACCAAATGGGTTGAAGCGGCGTCGTATGCTAATGTGACCAGATAGGTGGTCGTGAAGTTTGTCAAGAATCAGCTGATATGCCGTTATGGTGTGCCTGATAAGATCATTACTGATAATGGATCTAACTTGAACAACAAAATGATGGAAGAGTTGTGCGCTGAGTTCAAGATTGCACACCATAACTCCTCTCCTTACAGACCCAAGATGAATGGGGCTGTTGAAGCTGCTAATAAGAATATCAAGAAAATTATCCAGAAGATGGTTGTCACGTACAAAGATTGGCATGAGATGCTGCCATTTGCTTTGCATGGATATCGTACATCTGTCCGCATTTCAACAGGGGCAACCCCTTTTTCTCTTGTTTACGGCATGGAGGCTGCTCTCCCAGTAGAGGTGGAGATCCCATCAATGAGAGTCTTGATGGAAGCCAAGTTGACTGATGCTGAATGGATTCAGAGTCGCTATGACTAGTTGAATCTAATTGAAGAGAAGCGATTGACTGCCATGTGTCATGGTCAGTTATATCAGCAGAGAATGAAGAAAGCATTCGATAAGAAGGTCAAGCCTCGTGTGTTCCGAGAAGGTGACCTTGTGCTCAAGAAAGTCTTATCTTTCGCGCCCGATTCTAGGGGCAAGTGGACTCCAAACTACGAGGGTTCATATGTTGTCAAGAGAGCCTTTTCAGGCGGAGCTCTGATGCTCACAACTATGGATGGGGAGGATTTCACTCGTCCTATGAATTCAGATGCAGTCAAGAAATACTTTGCCTAAAAAAAAGAGAGTAAATAAAAGAAAAAAAGAATAGCTCGCTAAGTTGAAAACCCGAAAGGGCGGCTTAGGCCAAAATGAGCGTCTCGGTGGAAAACCCGAAAGGGCGATCCAGGCAAAAATTAGAGACATGAAAAAAAAGTGAATTTGCATCCCGCTAGATTGAGTACCTCACCCTGGGGCAATCTAGGCAAAAATTAGGGATTTGGCAAGTAACTGCATCCTGACAAGACTTTCTGTTTCACAACTGTCTTTTCGTCAGAGATTCTCGCTCAGTCGTCGTCAGCTGAAGCTTCAAATACATCGGATTCAAATTGGTAGAGAAATGGTCATTATGTTCAATGTAGCCCTCTTCCAATATATATCACCGATTTCAAATTTGTACAGATCTATGGAGTCTTGCCATTTGCAGACTACCATTCCGTCAAATAAATTTGAGCTTTTATCCAATTATTTGCACTCTTATTTGTTTCAATTCAACAAATGTTTTGCATGTTTTAATTGATAAAATGTCATTATTTTAAACAAACAAAATTTTTGTTCATAAAAATTGTTTTTAACAAAGTGAACATTCACAATGATAAAAGGATACTTAAGAATTTCTCAGTGCTCTCCCAAGGGTGGCATGATTTCCAACAGGGTAAGACATTTGTTCATATTCCTGGCATGGCTGTATCCTCTTTCTCCAGATTGTTGTTGGGGTTTCCCCCCGAGCAGAGCTTCTGTTGAGATTTTGTCCCCTGAGCAGGGTGTTTGTTGGGATTTTCTCTCGAACAGATTTTGTTGAACATGGCCTTTATTATGACTCCTCCTCACTCAGAGTGTTTGTTGAAGACATCAATTTTCCTATCCAACAATATTCTTTCCTCAGTGAAGTCGCCAGCGGAGTTGTTGGTGTGATGTACTTCGTCTATGCCATCTCTCCCCATCAGAGTGCTTGTTGAGGTTTTCACCTCTCCTCCCTTCAGCAGAGCAGTGATTCTTTCCTCCTCAGCAGTCGTGGTTCCTTTTAGAAGGTTTGGTATTTAGTGGTTGATCCCCAGTTCTCCTTCTCTGCCTCAGATAAATCCCCAGTAGTGTTGTGGCATGGTGGATTGTATCTGTAAGGATTTTCTCCCCTGCAGAGATTTGGTTGATTTCCTGATGCTTTTAATCCCCATTAGAGTTGCTTGTATGGCGGAATCTACTTGCGTGATCTTTTCTCCCTCAGTGGATTCGTCCCTAGTGGAGTTGCTGACAGTATCCCCAGTGGAGTTGCTTGTGCGGTCAGATTCTACTTGTGTGGTCTGTTTCCGTAGAAGTTCTTGTCTGTGCAGTGAGCTCCTGTTTCCCAGCTGAGGCTGATGATCCATCCTTGCAGAGATCTTGTTGTTTCCTGATCCCGTCAGAATTGGTTATTCTTCGGTGATCCTGGCTTTCTCTCCTGTGGTGTGGTACCGGGCGTTTGATTCCCGGACCTGGTTGTGTTAGAAATGTTTGTTTTGTCAGCATTCATCAAACATAAATCACGCATATTCACGTATACTTTCAACATTCAAATATTCATGTTGCATTTTTTTTGCCATATATCTTTTGTTTGTTGTCTCCTGCTAATTGGTGATATAGATCTCTCTAGTAGATCTTCCCAAGCAGATGTCGGGTGTTTAATCTCTCAATATAGATTCAACCCCTTAAGCAGAAAATGTCTATCATTCCTTCTGCAGTTCCCCACTGAGATATATCCTCATGGATGACGGTTGTTTCCGTTTCCTCCCAACATATATATATTGGGATGGGTTTTCCCTTTTGAGTTCTTTCCTCATTAGGACGAGTCTTGATTCAGTTTGCCTTTTTGGTTTGATCCTGAATTGGCCTTTTTTCAACTGTCTCTTGTGCTTCCCTGTGGAATAAATGAATAAACTGCCCAGTAACCGGCAATAGTTCATATTATCCCCAGCGGAGTTTTGTGGCCTCTACCCAATAACCGGTAGTTATAAGTCCTATCTTTGTGGTTTTCTACCCAGTAACCGGTAGTTGTAAATCCTATATGCCTTTTTCCCTCTTTGCGGACTCTGTGTTTGTTTACCCAGAGATTGGTATTTGTATACTTGTTGTTCCTCAGCAAGAGTTTGTGGCTTCTACCCAGTATCCGGTAGTTGTAAGTCCTATCTTTGCGGTCTTCTACCCAGTATTCGGTAGTTGTAAATCCTAATTTCTTGCTCTTCAGTAGAGGTTGTGGTTTTCTACCCAGTATCTGGTAGTTATAAACCCTATTTTGTTTTCCCCGTGCGGAGTTGTGATCCTTTCACTCCCCACGCAGAGGCTTTGGTTTTCTACCCAGTATTCGGTAGTTGTAAACCCTATATTTTATCCTCATCAGAGTTATGGTTTTCTACCCTGTATTCGGTAGTTATAAATCCTACTTTCATCCCCTAGCAGAGGTAACCTTTGTGGTTCAGTCTGGTTGATGGCGGATTTTGTGGTCTTCTACCCAGTATTCGGTAGTTGTAAATCCTATGTTATTGTTGTCTCCCTATCGGAGTCTATGCTTTCTTGTGGATAATTGCCGTATGCTAGCAATTTTATCCTCAGCTGAGTCTTTGGTCTTCTACCCAGTAGTCGGTAGTTGTAAATCCTTTGTTCTCCCCTTTGCCGAGTTAACCTTGTTGTTCATCCTAACCGATGACGGTTACTCGTCCGTGGTTTTTACCTAGTATTCGGTTAGATGTAATCCCCTCTTTGTGGTTATCTTCGTCCAGTATTCGATGTTGATATTCCCTCTCTTTTTCTGGGTAATTGCTCTGAGTAAGCAATCGTATTCCCAACAGGTCTTTTTGTGGGTAATTGCCGTATGCTAGCAATTTTATCCTCAGTGGGTCCTTTCACCGTTTGCCCATGATTTGTTCCCCGGATCATTGATTTTTATCAATGCATCCCCAGTGAGTCATCTTTCATTTACCCTTTTTGTTGGTAATGATTGTTGCTCCCTTTGATCGGTCATCTTTATATACCTAGTTTTGGTATCCCGATGCCTTTCTTTTCGGTTGATTTATCCTTTATTAACCCAGTAACCGGTTGTGGATAATCTTCCATGCGAGTGTATTATCCACGTTCTGACGGTAATGGATAATATATCTCATGCACTCTTCAGTCGAAGCCTGTTGTGTTTCCCAGTCGAGTAAGATTCGTTTTCCCTGTGCAGAATCGAATATTTTTCTACTCCTTTTGCAGCGTATCTCCCAGTAACCGGTGATATGTTCCCTGGATAATTGCCGTATGCTTGCAATTTATCCCCAGCAAGTTATCTTTCGTCTACCCTGTTGTTGTTGGTAGCGATTGTTTCTCTTTTCGGATGGTCACCTATTATATACCCAGTAACCGGTATCCCTGGTGTTCCTTCCATGCGAGTATATTATCTATGTTCTGACGGTAATAGATAATATATCTCATGCACTCCTTGGTCAAAATCTTTTGATTTGTTTCTCCAGCGGAGTAAGATTCGTATTCTTTGTAGAATCGAATATGCATCCTTTAATAAGTTTGCGTTTTGCTCTCTTCAGGATGATGAGTGTTTTGGCAGTAAAAACCAATTCACCTTTTCGGTCGGTCACCTATTATATACCCAGTAACCGGTATCCCTGGTGTTCCTTCCATGCGAGTATAATATCCACGTTCTGACGGTAATGGATAATATATCTCATGCGCTCTTTGGTTGAAGCCTTTTGTCCTTCCCCATTTGAGTAAGATTCGTTTTCCCGTTGCGGAGTCGAATGTCCATCCTGTAAGTCGATTTGCTTTTTCAAGCCCTTCTTTTGGATGATGAGTGTTTTGGCAGTAAACCCCAATTCACGTTTCGGTCGGTCACCTATTATGTACCCAGTAACCGGTATCCCTGGTGTTCCTTCCTTTCTGCTCCCTATTATGACCTTGATCCCCTGCGGAGTCAGATTTTCCTGAGTTGATGTACCTTTTGCAGGTCTTCCTCAGATGTTTTGGTTGATTGATATCTCTCACCCTTGTACCGGTCTTAGATATTCACTCTTCCTGAGCTTGTTGTTCTTTCACCCAGTAACCGGTGTTTAGATCACATGTCTCTTTGAGCTTGTTATCCAGTAACCGGTAACACCTCACCCCTGTTGTTTTCCCCTGGAGAGTATTTATTAGACATTCCCCAGCGGAGTTTCTGTTGTGATTTACCCTTTTGCTGTATTGGCATAACTCCCCAATATATGCAGTTTTCCCCGACAGGGAGGTTCTGTGTGAATCTTTCCCCAGTCCGAGTCCGGATCTTTATCCGAGGTATCCTTTGTGGATAGTTTTGTTGTATTGGCGTTTTCCCCAATACACGCATCTTTGAGTCAGCTTGAGTCTTTCCAATCGGATTTGTCTTCCTTTGGAACTCTTTCCCCCAGTTTGAGTCCTTTACTCCCCAGTGAGGTCTCCAGTTGAGTCGTGTCCTGCTCACGCAGTGTCGAGTTCTTTTTTCCTTAATTCAGAGTCGTGTCCTGCTCACACATTCTTTTTTCTTATCCCCATAAGAGTCCTATTAGAGACTCTGTTCCTGATGAGTGTATTACTCTGATGGATTGTCTTTTCTGTCTTGTGGACGTATTCCCCACAGAGTTTGTTTCTTTTGCATTCATACATTTGCATCATGAGGTCTCTTAGGGACCAAAATTTGTCTCATTATTGTTATTTAAGCCCATTATACCGCGTCGAGATGAAGATTTTAACCTTCACTTCTCCGGCTAGAATGACCTTAAATAGGGGCATCTGTAAGACCCCAATTTTGTCCCTAAGATCCCTCATGGCATCATATCATAACATTGCATTGCCTCAAGGATCATTGGACACCTTGCTTCCTTCCCTGTGGGTAGGATCTTCTTTGAGAGTGGTTCTTGATCACCAAGCATTGCTTGCATTTGTGTATCATTGCTTTTCTCTTAATCACTAACCAACATGTACAAAAATATGTCTTTAACCTTTGTTACTTGCAGCTTAAGCAGTCAACAGGTCAAGGCAATTCAAGTGAATCCTTTATGCATGAGATGAAGTTCCCATTGAGATATGGATCATGTGATCATTATTTTGAACTTATGTAAGCTATAAGTTCATTTTGGAGCAAATTCCCCAAGTGGTTGAAGCTCAAATTCATCAGGACATTTTCAGGTCATCTAAGGACCAATGCAGTCAACTGAAAAGTCAACTGTGGGTTTTGAGTGTGAGAATTGAGTTTCTTCATCCCATTCATGTCCAAATCATGCTTATTCATCATACCAAAGATCAAGGTTGAAGAATTTGAGGTCAGTGCAAAAGTTTCCCAAAATGGAAAGTGACCTATAATTTCAAGTTTCCAAAAATGGAATGTTTTTGGTCCAACTTCAACTTAACTTTCCAACATCAAAGAAGCTTCAAATGAAATTTTGTCCAACATGAACGTTGAAGATCTCTTTCTCCCATTTCCAAAAAGTCCAAGATCATGAGCATCTGATGAATGGTTGAGGAGATATGGTCCAATCATTGCCAAGTGTGCATGGAACTTCAAATGGCCATATCTTTTGATTCATAACTCCAAATTGAGTGGCTCTTCTTGCATTTTTCTTCTCATGTCATGAAGTTTCCAAACCATTCATCACATTGCATGAATTTCCATCATATGATCATATGCATGTTCATACCTATTTTGGAGGGAAAATGGCCAATTCAAAAATGGTGCATCATGGGAATTATTTACCATTGCCATTGTGTTTGGAAGATGATTTTGAGTGAAATTAATCAGCCACATGGTACTGTTCACGTTGGAAATAGCCATGCACCCTCCAATTTTCAAGTTTTGGTCATAACACCTTATCTTGATTAATCATAACTAAACCATGCCTAATTTTAATTAGTATGTGATTAGTGAAGCATATATATTGATAACCATAACAGAATTGAAGAGGATTCTAGATCTAGATCTCAAAATTCTCTCTCCCTCCAAAATTTTCTCCTAATCAAAATTCAAATTTCTTCAACATAGCACCTTGATTTTATTGAAGAATCATGATCAGTGAGTGTGATTGAGTGTGAATTCAGCTTCTGTTTGAGGAATTCGAGCCAGAATCGTGCATGTGGAGCTCGAGAACATAACAATGGCAATTCAGATTTAAGCAAGATTGAAGCAGTTTCAAGTCTCAATTTCTTCATCAAACATCATAGCAAGTGTTCTGGAGTAGATTTGAAGCTTGCCAAACCTTGATTCGCGCGTTTCCAGAAGTTGATCTTCAAGAGGTCATATTTTCGAGCATCTTAATTCACTGTTTTGTATGCATAATCTTGTAGAACATTGAATGCTGAGCAATCTGATATGAATTTCGTGTGAAATGATGCACTATAGCATGAGATATGCTCGATTGAAGTTTGGTTCATCAAACTTATTTTGCACGATTTGAACTTGTTGTGATGAATTAGGATTAGAGGATGTTTGATCTGTAATCTCCATTGCATGAGGATTCGAATGGTGTATTAATTTTGAAATTCTGCAAAAAAAATTGTTGAGAGCACTGTTCCTCCACCGTCTTCACGAAGAAGACGGTGGTTTCCGCCCGTAGCGTCCACCTAGCGTCCGTTTAGTGTCCGTCTGGTTTTGGTTAGGGTTTTGGTCCAAAACGTCGTCGTTTTGGCCAGCGAAGGCGCCTTCGCTTCGATTCCAGCGTGCAGCAACATTTTCAAATTAATTTTCATTCTTCATTTTCCCTCCAATTTACATATGCCATGTCCATTTTCATTTCAAATTTTATGCCAACTTTGAAAATTCATAATAAATGGAAAAATGCTCCAAATAATTCCAGGTTTTTTTCTACTTGATCCTTGAAATGTCTAAAATTTTATGGTGTTAATTTCTGAAGTTGTGCATGGCTGGATTTTGAATTGTGTTAGGATGTTTGAACATGTATGCTTTTGTGACATTGCCTTGTTCTTTCCATTGTGAAATGCTTGATATTGATCCAAATGCCATGAAATTTTGCATGATTATTCCTAACATGTTGATGGATGTTTGAGGCTTGAATGTGCATTTTTCTCATTTACCATTTCTGTTTAATGCATGTGATTGCATGGTGTGACAATTTGTGTCACACAATTGGATGCCTTGCTTGTGCAATTTTATTTCCATATCAAATGAGCTTCTCTGTTTATGATTTTTGGTATGATGATTGGTTTGGACATGTTGTATGCTCATAAAAATTTCCAGAATTATTTGAATCATTTTTATTTTGATTTGGAATTTTGATTCTCAATGTCCAAATGTATGCTTTGAAATTGTCTTTGACTTCTCTTGCTTATTACATGGATTTGCTTGATGATTTTGTTTTGGTCCTTTTTAGGAAATGTTAATATGTGTTTGAAGTTGCACGGTGTTGAATATTAGCCCCTGTTTTGAATTTTTTCTTCACCTTTGACCCTAGGCTTTGACCTAGTGGTTTGTACTTACATGTGAGCTTTGAATTTCAGGACCAAGCACCTAATCTCCATGGTTGATGTTGCTTCATCATTTGAATGTTGATATTTGCTATTGATTGCTAACATTTGGTTGTTTTGTAGGTTGATGATAATTCACTTGAGTTTGACTTATGGCTTACATATTGTACATTGGGATTGTCTATTTGTTGTTGACTGTTGTCTGTTTGTCTGAATATTGTACTAATTTGTTTAGTTGTTTACACAGGTACTTTAGTAGCTTTAACTCATCATTTGAGTTGCTTTGCTTTGCTTGTGGTTGGCATACCACTTAGGTAAATTCCTATTCTCCATGTAGTCTGGAAGACCTGCTGTTATTGGTAGGCACCTGTCTGAAGCCCTCCTTAAGAGGCCATGTCTTTGTTTGTTTAATTTTGTGCCAAGCAGGTTAAGTCCTCTTAAAAGGCAATTGGTAGATAGAAGGGATGTGCAGTCCATCCCCTGCTACTCAGTTGTGTCTTTCATCTTGCTCACACCATGTGTTGATGCAATTTGAATAAAAACCCAAAATCTTGTATATAGAGTCAGTCATTGTGGAATAGAGTTCCTCATTCTGGACTCCCACACATTCTCTGATTCAAGCTCTCCCAGGCCAGGGATAAGAGCTATGAGGCATAACCCTCATCTCCATTTCATCTGCTCACCCTAACTCTCAATGTTAGAGGTTAAGAGCCTGACTACCCATTCCAGTATTTGGCTTGTTTGTCAAGGTTGATATGACCCCTTGACTAAAGCCCAACCTTGCTTGAGCCCTTGGTTGTGTATAATGTGTGATAATTGATTGCTTGTTTGCTTATTTGTCCATCTATGCATAATTGTTGGTGTGTGCCTCTGTGCATTGTTTTCATCTTTGAGCATTGATTGTATATCATTTCATGATCATTGTTCATACTGTGTGACATTTTATTTTTGTCCATGGAGGAGTCAATTATAAGTCCAGCTATTGGCATTTGTTTCCTGTGATCTGGTAGGAGTTGGAACTAAGACCATTGATTGGCATTCCATTTCCTAGGAGTCTAGTGTAAGTCCATTGATTGGCATCTGGTTTCCATCTTTGTTTTGTGGAGGTAGACATAAGACCATTGATTGGCACTCCATTTCCTATTTTGTCTTGTGAGGAGTCAGATGTAAGACCATTGAGTGGCTATTTGTTTCCTGTGATCATTTTTTTTGTGTGGAGTCATGTATAAGACCATTTATTGGCCATCTGTTTCCATCTTTATTTTTGAACCCTGCTTACTTGCTATGTGCTTGTTGCCTTTTTCCAAAGGAATCACTTGGATCATCTACATATGATCTCAAGAGGTGAACTCCTAAGAAGTTTTTCCCCTCATCCCCACCTTTTGTTTCCTTACAACCTCCATTTGCACGCTAAAAAAAACCAGAAAACTTTGTGCAAACATTTTCATTTCTTTTCAAACTAGAAACCTAGGCCTTAAGCCTCTGATTTTCAAACTTCATTTTCACAATACTTCTTCTGAATTGAATCTAATACCAACTTTGACCATCTTTTGTGAATACTCCTAAATGGTTAATTTCACTCACTCAATTGCTTTTGTGGCTTTTGTCCACTTCTTAATAAGTTTTCATACATTAGCCATAGATCTCAATTATCTTAGTGGTTGATGTGAATCTCACCTTTTGTCCTTAGTGATTGAATTGTAAGACTTCCTTGCTTATTATAGGGCATGGTCCCTCACTAGCAAGTTGAAGCTTTTCTCACATGGTGGACTTGTGGTTGTATAGGTTGAGTTTTCTCCCATGGATAATGAAAGACCTTAGGGCTTTTGTTTAAAATCAATCCACTTACTTTTTTGGAAATCTTTTAGCCGAACTACGAGGTTTTGATCCTGTAAAGGTACGTAGGCAATGGATCTTTCCATCCAAACACAAAATCAATAAAAACTGTATATTTTTTCTCATCCCTTCAATCAATGTTTGCACAAAAATATTTCGAAAACCAATAATTGATACAACAATTTGTGAAAAGGGTTCCCTAGGAGTACCTAGGATGCATCGGGTTCCTAACACCTTCCCTTTGCATAATTACCCCCTTACCCAGATCTCTGTACCTTTTTTATTAGTTTTATTTGTAAAACTTCTTAGGCTTTTGTTCGCTTTTTAGCCATTCCTTTGGATAAATAAAAGTGTGGTGGCGACTCTATCTTTGTATACTTTGCTTTTGATTTAGTCAATAAATCATAAAGTGACGAATACACCGCTACAAGCATCAGTCAACTTGGATTCCATCAAGACTCTCATTGATGGGATCTCCACCTCTACTGGGAGCACAACCTCCATGCCGTAAACAAGAGAAAAAGGGGTTGCCCCTGTTGAAGTGCGGACGGACGTACGATACCCATGTAAAGCAAATGGCAGCATCTCATGCCAATCTTTATACATGACAACCATCTTCTGGATAATTTTCTTGATATTCTTATTAGCAGCTTCAACAACCCCATTCATCTTGGGTCTGTAAGGAGAAGAATTATGATGCGCAATCTTGAACTCATTACACAGCTCTTTCATCATTTTGTTGTTCAAGTTAGATCCATTATCAGTAATGATCTTGTCTGGCACACCATATCAGAATATGAGTTGGTTCTTGATAAACTTCACAACCACCTGCCTGGTCATATTTGCGTATGATGCCGCTTCTACCCACTTAGTGAAGTAATCAATTGCTACGAGAATAAATCTATGTCCATTGGACGCTTTTGGCTCTATCATGCCAATCATGTCGATTCCCCACATAGAGAAAGGCCATGGTGATGAAATTACATTCAAAAGTGTCGGGGGAATATGAATCTTATCCGCATAAATCTGACACTTATGGCATTTCTTCACATATTTGCAGCAGTCAGACTCCATTGTCAGCCAATAGTAGCCTGCTCTCAACATCTTTGTAGCCATGGCATGTCCATTGGAATGAGTACCAAACGAACCCTCATGGACCTCAGTCATTAACAGGTCTGCTTCGTGTCTATCCACGCATCTGAGCAGCACCATATCAAAATTTCTTTTATAAAGCACATCACCATTGAGGTAGAAACTTCCTGATAATCTCCTCAGAGTCTTCCTATCTTTCACAGATGCCCCAGGCGGGTAAATCTGTCTCTGAAGGAAACACTTGATATCATAATACCACGGCTTATCATCTTTTACTTCTTCAACTCCAAACACGTGAGCTGGTCTATCCAAGCGCATCACGGTGATAATGGGAACTTCATTCCAAAGTCTTACCACAATCATTGAAGCAAGTGTAGCAAGAGCATCTGCCATCTGATTCTCATCTCGAGCAATATGATGGAAGTCAACCTCAGTAAAGAATGTTGAAATCCTTCTCGCATAATCCCTATATGGAATGAGGCCAGACTGATTCGTTTCCCATTCACCCTTAATCTGATTAACAACGAGGGCCGAATCACCATAAACAACAAGATGCTTGATCCTAAGATCAATGCACTCTTCCAATCCCATAATACAGGCTTCATATTCTGCCATATTATTCGTGCATTAGAAAGTTAGCCTTGCTGTAAAAAGAAAATGTGTGTCCTGAGGAGTAATAATCACTGCCCCAATACCATTTCCATATTGATTTACAGCGCCATCAAATACCATACTCCATCTGGAACCAGGCTCTGGCCCTTCATCGAGCGTAGGCTCATCGCAATCTTTCATTTTCAAATACAGAATCTCCTCATCTGGGAAGTCATACTGAACTGACTGATAATCCTCAATCGGTTGATGTGCCAAGTGGTCTGCCAAAATACTACCTTTAATAGCCTTTTGAGCTCTATACTCGATATCATACTCAGATAACAACATCTGCCAACGGGCAATCCTCCCTGTCAAAGCAGGCTTCTCGAAGATATACTTGATTGGATCCATTTTGGATATCAACCAAGTCGTATGATTCAACATATACTGGCGTAAACGCTTAGCCAAAGCATAACATGTCTTCTCGAGCATTGAGTATCGAGACTCACAATCAGTGAACTTCTTACTCAGGTAGTAGATAACATACTCTTTCTTCCCTGATACATCTTGCTGACCAAGGACACAACCCATTGAGTCTTCAAGAACTGTCAGGTACATAACCAATGGTCTCCCTTCCACAAGCGGAGACAGAATCGGAGGCTCAGACAAATACTCTTTAATTCTATCAAAAGCTTTTTGGCAATCCTCAGTCCAAAATCATGGGGCTGATCTTTCCGTAGGAGCTTGAATATCGGCACACATGTGGTAGTCATGTGGGATATGAATTTGGAAATATAATTCAAGCGGCCAAGAAACCCTCAGACTTGCTTCTCAGTTTTAGGCGCAGGCATCTCTTGTATTGCTTTGACCTTTGCAGGATCAACCTCAATACCTCTTTCACTAACGACAAAGCCCAATAACTTTCCGGAACGGACTCCAAATGTACACTTGTTGGGATTCAGACGAAGCTTGTACTTCCTCAAACGCTGAAAAAGTTTCAACAGATGTTCTACATGCTCATCTTTCGTTCTTGACTTAGCAATCATATCATCAACATATACCTCGATCTCCTTATGCATCATATCATGAAACAAGGTAGTCATAGCTCGTTGATACGTGGCTCCGGCGTTCTTCAAACCGAAGGGCATCACTCGATAACAGAATGTTCCCCAAGGTGTGATGAATGTTGTCTTCTCCATATCCTCGGGTTTCATTTTAATCTGATTATATCCGGAAAATCCGTCCATAAATGAGAAAACCTTGAACTTAGATGTA
This sequence comes from Lathyrus oleraceus, assembly GCF_024323335.1. Taxonomy (NCBI): domain Eukaryota; kingdom Viridiplantae; phylum Streptophyta; class Magnoliopsida; order Fabales; family Fabaceae; genus Lathyrus; species Lathyrus oleraceus. The sequence goes on along the minus strand of NC_066579.1, from coordinate 64,756,582 downwards.
TTATCCACCAACATATCAATATGTGGTAGTGGAAAATCATCTTTCGGACTAGCTTTATTTAAGTCTCTATAGTCCACACACATCTGGACTTTTCCATCTTTCTTAGGCACAGGCACAATATTGGCCACCCATTGAGGATATGTAGAAGTCACTAGAAACCCCGCGTCAATTTGCTTCTGAACTTCTTCCTTGATCTTTACATCCATATCGGAATGAGTTCTTCTGAGCTTCTGCTTCACAGGCATGCACTCAGGCTTCAAAGGCAGGAAATGTTGCACGATATCGATATCTAGACCAGGCATGTCTTCATATGACCAAGCGAAGACGTCAACATATTCTCGTAGCAATTCAATCAACCCCTTCTTAACAGACTCTTCCAGAAGTGCCCCAATCTTCACTTCTCGCACACAATCTTCAAACCCCAAGTTGACTGATTCCAGATTCTCAAGATGCGGCTGAATGATCTTCTCTTCATGCTCAAGTGTTAGGGACCAATTAGTACTACTTTTTATATCATTTTATTGGTCCCTTTTACCAAGTTTTGATGTAATTACACATTTTTATTCTCATTAATTTGTATAAATGCAATTAGGTTTAATTTATTTTGTTTTGAATAGTTATTTCACATATTTGTTAGTTTTGTAGAATTTTTGGATGAGAAAGCTTTTGGAATGCAACATCATAATATGGAAGATTTTGCATGAAGCTTGCAAAGCAAGGAAGCTGAGGTAGCTTCAGTTCGCCCAACGAACATCTTTCGCCCAGCGAACTGAATGAAAAGAGTCAGTTTGCACCGCGAACAAAGTTTGCCCAGCGAACCCTGCGAATCCAGCAAGCTGTTTTGGCCAAGTGTGTTGTTTCCAATGCCATCTGGTTTTGCCATTTTGGTGTCTGCCTTGGGATAGCTTTTCTGTTTTGGATGAAAATGATCAATTAAGGAAATGTCAACCCTTTTAGGATGGGGGAACATATTATTCCAACATTTATTATTATTCACACATTGATACATTGAGATTTTTTGTAAGAGAAAAAAACAGAGTTTTTCTTCCATTACATTTTGCTTTGTGAAATGATGATGATGAGCTAAACCCCATTTTGTCAAGATTGGAGGTAGTAGCTATTCTCATTTGTTTATGTATTCCATTTGATATATATATATATATATATATATATATATATTATATATATATATATATATATATATATATATATATATGATAAAGATTGTTGTTGTATTGAATATTGTTTTTTCCCTAAGTTGAAAATCAGATTTGAGTAGTTGTTGAAAGAGATTATTCGAGTCTTGACATAAAATAGAATTTCAAGTAGTGAATAAGTTGTAGAGATAGATTTGTTCATTACTCTTCATTGGTATCAACCATTAAAGATTTCTATATTAATAGTTAGGTGGAGAGATCGTCTAAGGATCAATATAGTGATTATCACAATATCATTTAGACATAAATGATATTGAGAGGATACTTGAACATCATCAATAATCTTAAATCTATGTAGTTTTCATAAGGAATTATAAGCATTTGGAATAGTGAACTCCAATCTTGCAAAGCTTTTACATTTGATTAAAACCATTTTACTGTTTTTAGTGACATTTACTCACAAGATAATTTTCCAAACAAAACAACCTTGTTACTTTCTAAACTTATAACAATTTGGATTATAGAACGGCGGTAATAACAACCAATCTCTGTGGATACGATATAAAAATATTTGCCGAAGATATACTTTTCAACAAATTGGCGTCGTTGTCGGGGATTGGTGTTCGATATTACAAGCATTGCAATAATTCATTGTTTTAAGTTTTGTTACTGTTATTACTATCCCTCTTGTGTTTCACTTGGTTTGTTAGTTTTGTAGATTCTAGTGCATGCGAGGAAAAGCTATTGAGGAGCAATTTCAATTGATCCCGAAATTGAAAGGACACTTAGGAAGCTCAATAGCAAAACACGAAGAAGAAGGAAACTAGCCGAAGAGAGGAACCGGAGAGAAGAAGCATCTACTTTCGCACTTGTTCAAATCGAAGAAGTGGTTGTAGAGGCTTGTGAAGGAAACATGGCGGATGACAATCGTACTGAAATGTCCGCTAATAGTCCAAGAAGGAATGCTCAATTTTCCCGTGGAGGAAGAAATACGGAGATGAAGACCGGAATCCTCCAACTTCTCTATGCAAATCCATTCACCGGAATGGACCATGAAGATCCGTATACCCATCTCATCAAATTCTATGAGATTGCGGGTTCTACGGGAATTGATGAAACGGGTGAAGAGGCATTATTCAAAAGGATGTTCCCACACTCCTTAGTGGGAAAGGAAAAGGAGTGGTACCTTGATCAAGCACCAAGAGTGATGACGGATTGGAATTTATTAGAAGAAAAGTTCTTAGAAAGATATTTCCCTCAATCCCGATTCATGGAAGCCAAAACGGCTATTACGGTATTCACTCAAGGAAGCAACGAGTCTTTGAATGAGGCTTGGGAAAGATTCAAGTCGATGTTGAGAAAATGCAAGGGTCATGGTTTTGATGAGCTCACTCAAATCCATATTTTTCTAAACGGGCTCCAATCAACTCACAAGACACTTTTGGATGCTACCGCGGGTGGCTCTCTTATGTCAAAGAATGCGGAAGAAGCTAAAGTCATTATTGATCGGATGGCACTCAATGATCGCCAAAGTCAACATGATCGTAGCCCTTCACAACATAAACCGGGAGTTCTTGAGTTGAATACCAATGATGCCATTCTTGCTCAAAACAAGCTACTATCTCAACAAGTGGAGTTGCTCACTCAACAAATGGCCAAGCTTCCATAGCAAATGAAAGAAATTCAAGGGTCTCAAGTTCGACATCAAGTAGCATGTTACGAATTATGTCAAGGAGATCACCCTACTGGTTTTTGTCCTCCACTAGAAGAAGTGAGTTATGTGAACAATCAAAATCAGGGCTATCAAAGGCAACCTCCTAACAATCAAGGTTATCAACCAAGAAACAATCAAGGCTATCAACCATCAAGGTTCAACAATCAAAATTTTCAGCAACAAAGTCCCTATCAACACCCAAACTCTCAAGGCCAACAGTCGCAAGGGGGAAATTCCAAGCTAGAGGACACTCTTCAACAATTCATGCAAGCCTCCATGGCCAATCAGAAGAGTAACGAAGCAGCAATTAAGAATCTGGAAAATCAAGTAGGCCAACTTGCGAAGCAACTGTCGGAATAAAACGCAGGATCTTCCTTTTCCGCTAATACTCAAACCAATCCAAAGGAACATTGTAAAGCAATTGTCACGAGGAGCGGTAAAGAGTTGACAAGTGAAAAGAGTGAGGAAATTATAGTAGAGAATGATGAGGATGAGTTGCTGGAAAAAGAGGACATGATTGGTGGAAGGGAGAAAGTGGCTGGAACTCTTCAGTTCGCGCCGCGAAAAGAGCAGGATTTGCCAGCAAAGGAACAACCTGAATTGGAGGTGAAAAAGGATGCTGAATCAAGAAAGAAGAAGAAAGGAGAGAAAGGTGTGAGCGTCATTCCAACCCAACATCTATCTTATCCACATGCTCCATCGAAGAAGGACAATGCTAGGCATTATGCACGGTTCATGGACATATTCAAACAACTTCAAATCAATATTCCATTTGCCAACGCATTAGAACAAATGCCACGGTACACAAAGTTCATGAAGGACATTCTTACAAAGAAAAGGAGACACGTGGAAGACGAAACCATCTTACTTGATGCACGTTATAGTGCCATCATTCAAAAGACTCTCCCAAGGAAGGAATCCGATCCGGGCCGATTCGTTTTACCGGTGACCATTGGAAGCACATACACTGGTAATGGTTTGATTGACTTGGGATCTAGCATCGATCTAATTCCCCTATCCATTGTCAAAATATTTGGGAAATATGGAGATCAAATCGACAAGGATGACTTTACAACTAGCCGACAAGTCTACCACTTCACCATATGGAATTGCTCAAGACATGTTAGTGAAAGTGGACAAATTCTTGTTTCCGGTAGATTTTGTGATAGTAGAGATGGATGAGGATCGTGATGTCCCTATAATTCTTGGAAGACTATTCATGAAAACGGCCCGAATGATGATTGATGTTGATGATGGACTAATGAAAGTGAGGGTGCAAGATGAAGAGGTAACCTTCAATCTTTTTGAAGCCAAAAAGCATTCTAATTTTAAGCATGACTCCTTCCGAATCGATGCCACCAAGGAGGGACTAGTTGAGATCGCAAACCAGGTTCATGTTTCTAATCCATCAGAGAAATCTCTTATCGGAGTCTACAAAGTTTTGACCAAAGATGAAGGAAAAGAGATGGAAGTAATGTTTCATGAATTAGAGTCTTGTGGAGAACTTGTTTATCATGAAGAGACAAACGAAGGCTTGGATATGACAAAGAAAGTGGAAGAGCCAAAACTAGAGCCACACTTGAAGTATTTGTTCCTTGGTGATGACTGTACTAAACCGGTGGTCATTAGCAATACATTGTCCACAAAAGAGGAGAATCAATTGATGCAAGTGCTGAAAAAGAAGGAAGTTGTCAAACTAGTAGAGACCGGGATGATTTGTTCTATCTCCGCTGGTGAATGGGTGAGTGTTGTGCAAGTAGTTCCGAAAACGGGTGGTATCAGATTTTATCGAAGGTTCATCAAGAACCTCTTGAAGACAACAAAGCCCTTGAGGAGGTTGCTCAACAAAGCCGGATCATGAAGAGAATCATTGGACCGTCGAACTCTAAACGACGTTAAACAAAGCGCTTGTTGGGAGGCAACGCAACGTTATAAGTCTGTATTTTACATTTTCTCAATTCTGTTTTATTGATTTTCTGCTGTGTTAAATTTTGAAAAATTTAGGTACTGTTTTCTGCCGTTCGCCCCGCGACCATCATTCGCCCAGCGAACTGAATTCGCGCGCGAACAAGGTTCGCCCCGCGAACGGTGCGTGGCAGAACCACTTAAATTCTGTTTAGGTTATTTTCTGTTCACTCTTATTTTTCACAAACAGTAACTTTTCTTCAACAACCCCACTGCCCCACTTCCAAAACTCAAAATTTTTTCCTCTCCATCTCCCAAATCCCAACAATTTCAAAACACTTTCCTTGCACCTGAAGCCCGCACATTTCCTTCCCAGCGGAATATGTTGCTTATGCTAATTGGCCTGAGGGCAGGCCAGCTTTTATGGGGGGTGCAGGAGGTGGTGCAACTCATAACAATGAGATGGAGGACGTCCTTGGATCTGTTGGTGGTGGCCAAGAGGAGGAAGATTGAGGAGTTTGTTGAATTTTAGAGTTTGTCTTGTTAATTGCATGAATATTCTTTGAGATTTAAGTGTGTTACAATCAAATTGGTTTACCAACATTTTTTGTTTAATTGTTCTTACTCTTAAGTCAAGCTTAAAGCAACCGAGAAATGTTCGCAAAGAAAGAAGCATAGGACACCTCGAGTGGTGATGATAAGAATCAGTGTCGGCATTTCAAGGTACACTTTATCGCTTTCTAGACTTAACTTGAGTAGTTTGATGGTGTGTGCAAATTTCATATCATAAACTCATTGAAATGTATGTCACCTTTGAATCAAAATAGGACTTAACCAATTGTGAGGAAGCTTTCCATTGTACACTAAAAAGCGGAAAACCGAGCATTATTTCAACTCATTCTTATCATGCTAAATCATGCATCAATCTATTTTTGTGTGAAAATTTTGAAAATGATAGAGGCATTGTTTGTGAGAAAAACCACTTGACCAAAAAGTTTGAATCAACTACCTTGTGAGGAGTAATCCCTAGTTAAACCCCTTTGAGCTTAATTTAGGATTCATTTGATTGATCATTGTAAAATCAATTGAAAATTTTGGAGTAAATGAATCTTAATTTATTTCGTATCAATTGAACCCTCAAACCGAGTTGTTTGCAAATTTTGCCTTTTGCTTATGTCTAAGTAGGGAGCATTATTGAATAAATTTGGTTTTGGAATCTAAAGTTGGGGAGAGTAAAAGTAGAAAGATGTGATTAGAAACTTGGAAAAGTGAGTTTTTATGAAAGGGTGAAAATTTGAAAAGAAACAAGAAAAAGAAATCACCCTTGACACCATAGAGCAATGAAAAATGAAAAGAAAGAAAAAAGCAAAGAAAATGCTCATGGTTGTGTGGATGTGAAAAGAAAAAGAAAAAGAAAAAGATAGGGATCAAAAGAAAGGGAAATTGTGTAGAGTTAAATGTTTGGGAATGCTCCCTTAGGATAGGCAACTTTGTTGAATTCTCCTAATCATATCCTTTCTTGTAACCTAAGCCACATTACAACCTTTAAAAGACCTCTTGATTCTCATTTTTCACATGATTTGGTATTTGTTGTGATAACCGCATGATTTGAGTTGTTGTTGATTTAATTGTTTGGATGAGTGAAAGTAACCCTTCATGTTATTCATCATTATTATGATGTGTGTGTAAGTTTGATTCAATTTTGACATATATGGCTTTGAATTTCTTGGAATGATTTTTACACTCAACCATTTCTCTTATTCATATAGGTGGATTGAGAAATTGCCAAACACTTTTGAACCATTTGAATATCCTTGGTAAATCCTTGTTTCAATCTTTTGTGTCATTGCTTTGGTTGTGAGGGTGGAAACTTTTGTTTAGGGACAAACAAAATGCTAAGTTGGGGAGAGTTGTTAGGGACCAATTAGTACTACTGTTTTTTCCCTAAGTTGAAAATCAGATTTGAGTAGTTATTGAAAGAGATTATTCGAGTCTTTACATAAAATAGAATTTCAAGTAGTGAATAAGTTGTAGAGATAGATTTGTTCATTACTCTTCATTGGTATCAACCATTAAATATTGCTATATTGATAGTTAGGTGGAGAGATCGTCTAAGGATCAATATAGTGATTATCACAATATCATTTAGACATAAATGATATTGAGAGGATACTTGAACATCATCAATAATCTTAAATCTATGTAGTTTTCATAAGGAATTATAAGCATTTGGAATAGTGAACTCCAATCTTGCAAAGCTTTTACATTTGATTAAAACCATTTTACTGTTTTTAGTGCCATTTACTCACAAGATAATTTTCCAAACAAAACAACCTTGTTACTTTCTAAACTTATAACAATTTGGATTATAGAACGGCGGTAATAACAACCAATCTCTGTGGATACGATATAAAAATATTTTTCGAAGATATACTTTTCAACATCAAGTAGACGGGTAATCTCGTCAGGAACCTCTTCAACATCATCTTCTTCCGCCCCAAATACAGGGAATTCAAAGTTGGGAGATGGTGTCGGATCATTATGTTCAATGGGTTTGATTAACCTGCATAATGATTTTGGATATAAAAGAGATTTTAGAATTCAAACCAAGAAAATCATTATGCATATGAAAAGATTGATTTTATTCTTATTTTTAGGGTTTTATGTGATCACCAATTTCATGAAAAAAGCAAAAAGGGAAAATAATTGAAAAAACAAACATTTAACATGAATTTATTGAATGAAAGTATCATTGCATTTATGCGCCAACAATGTCATCACTTCTCCTTTTGGCATGGGAGAAGGGTTTTCAAACACAATGAACATTACTTTGACTTATGGATAACTGTTGGAATATCCACAGCGACCCAATTATTGTAGATCCCTCCAGGGATAACGAAATTGCCTGAATCCTCTTCGTCCTCTTCCACAATGGCAGCAGCCTCTTCGTCTTGACTGGTGTGGGTAAATCCACCACTCTTGAACAAACCTTGTTTGCTGAAGACCCCAAAAGAATAGCTTATGCCAGCCCAGGACTTATTGTCTTCTAACTTGATCATTTTCCCCAAACCAGCAGTTGCACCATGCTCAATGGCCAACTTCGCATCTTTGTAGGAAGCAAATGAGGGAGTTCTCTTCTCAACAGGCTCAACAATAGATAAAGCTTGGAAGGGAGACAAATGGCTAACCAGGAGAGCCTTTTCTCCCCCTACCACCACCAGCTTCTTATTCTTCACAAATTTCAATTTCTGGTGTAGGGTGGATGTCACGGCGCCTGCCTCGTGAATCTATGGTCTTCCTAAGAGACAACTATATGATGGGTGAATGTCCATAACCTGGAAGGTAATCTGGAAATCACTTGGTCCGATTTTGACTGGGAGGTCAACCTCACCAATCACAGTTTTGCGAGACCCATCGAAAGCCTTCACAACTACTCCACTCTGCCTCATGGGAGGCCCTTGATAAGACAACTTCGCGAGAGTGGTCTTCGGTAATACATTCAATGATGACCCAGTGTCCACCAACACATTGGACATGGCGTCATCTTTGCAGCTCATAGATATATGTAATGCCAAGTTGTGATCCCTTCCCTCCTCGGGGAGATCAGAGTCACAAAAACTTAAATTGTTACAAGCGGTGACGTTTGCAACAATACTATCAAATTGTTCTATCGTGACATCATGGTCTACGTACGCCACATCCAACACCTTCTGCAGAGCTTCTCGGTGTGGTTATGAATTCAAAAGTAGTGATAACACAGATATTTTGGATGGCGTTTGTAGAAGCTGGTCTACAACGTTGTACTCGCTTCTTTTGATGAGTCTCAGCATCTCATCAGAATCTTCTTTCGTATTTCCACTCGGGCCAAGAGAAGCATGATTTCTCAACGTAGAGGAGGGCTTAGCAACAAGTGCCAGATTCGGAGTGTTCACAGCATTCCCAATCGGGCGTTCAACAAAATCAGTCTCAACACTTCCTCGAGCATCCACTTGAGGTTTCACCGGAGCTGAAAATACACGACCGCTGCGGGTCAAAACGCTAACATCAGCAATATTAACGACAGATGAAGAGGGCAAGGGCACTTCTTTTCCACTTTCAACCGCTACAGCATTGTAGCGATAAGGAACTGCCTTCTCGGAAGAGTACGATACGGGTCCGGCAGGCTTGATAGTCAGAGCTGGAGAAATCTTTTGTTTGCTACCATCATACTTGATGACAACAGGCTCAGGTATCCGGAATACCGGAGAAATTACGTGGACTTCGAGCTCATCTTCGTCAACATTTCTATTCTGGAGGATCTCAATGACTCCTTCGTCCAACATCTCTTGAACATCTCTACGCACCTGGCGACATCCTCTATGATTAACAGAACAGACTCTGCATCTATCATGGTCGTGTTCATAATGACTATAATCACATAGCAAGCGATGCAACTCAACCAGCGATTGTCGGATATGGCTGACATATTTAACTTTGTACTTGCCAGGACAGCCCTAGAACATATTAACAGACTTCCCATGCTCGGGCAATGGGTTCTTCTTCACATTCGGACCCACATCCTCGAAAAACAAAATCCCACTTCTCACAAGGTTTTGCACCTTGGTCTTCAGGGGATAACAGTTCTCTACGTCGTGTCTGGGAGCACCAGAATGATACACACAATGAAGCTCAGGCTTGTACCACTATTGGGGGTTAGCAGGTACAGCGGGAGGGTCTCGCGGAGTGATTAATATTTTATCGATCAGAGATGGATAGAGTTCAGCATAAGTCATCGGAATGGGATCAAAGGTGACCCTCTTCCTCTCGTAGCTGGCGCTGGCATTGTTGTTATTATTTCGAGGCTGGTAGGCCTGCTGTTGTGGACGCTGTTGTTGTTGCTGATATTGCTGAGTTTGCGGTTGCTGATAATGTTGAGCTTCCCTGAAAACAGGTGCTATATGAGCCACCTGATGCTGATTATTGACTGGGCGAGCGATCTTTCTCTTCATAGAGGGTCTTCTTTTGACATGGGAAGACACAACATGTGCCTCTCCCTTCTTCTTCTTTGCAAAGCTTCCATATTTCTTTGCTGAAGAGCCCTCATCTCGAGTCAAACGTCCTTCATAGACCCCCTCTTCCAGTCTCATTCCCATATTCACCATCTCGGTGAAGTCTGAGGGAGCACTGGCTATCATCCTCTCGTAGTAAAACGAGCTCAAGGTTTTCAAGAATATCTTGGTCATCTCTTTCTCCTCAAGGGGTGGCACTATCTGAGCTGCCAATTCGCGCCATCTCTGGGCGTATTCCTTGAAGGTCTCTTTCTCTTTCTGGGACATCGCCCTCAATTGGTCCCTATCAAGAGCCATATCCATATTATATTTATAGTGCTTGACAAAGGCCTCGCCAAGATCGTTGAAAGAGAGGATGTTTGAACTTTCCAGACCCATGTACCACCGTAGAGCAGCACCGGACAGACTGTCCTGAAAATAATGGATGAGCAGTTGATCATTATCAGTTTGTGTTGACATCTTACGAGCATACATCACAAGATGACTGAGAGGGCATGTGTTCCCCTTATACTTCTCAAAGTCAGGCACTTTGAATTTAATAGGGATTTTCACGTTCGGCACAAGGCACAACTCAGCAGCACTCTTACCAAAGAGGTCTTTCCCCCTCAAAGTCTTCATTTCCTTGCGAAGCTCAAGGAATTGGTCTTTCATGTCGTCCATTTTCTCATAAACGTCTGGGCCCTCAGATGGCTCAGAATGATAGATGGTATCTTCAACCCTTGGTAAAAGTGTGCACGACAGGAGGTGGCACAGAAAGGACCGGGCTAGATGCCGGCAGAGAAGCAAGAGTGGGAGAAAAACCCTCTGGCATGAAGTTGGCGGGCATTCCCCAAGGGAACCCGACTGGCATAGATGGCGCAAAATGAGCTGTTGCAGCAGGCACAGTAGAAGTCACGATCTCAGAAATGACCGTCCTCTGGGGAGGAGTTGTAGGTGTCGGAGAAGATTGGCTCTGAGCAGCTAAGAATGACTCCATCAGGGCAGTCAATCTGGCTACCTCCTCTTTCAGCTCGCGATTCTCTTGTTCCAAATGATCCATCAGTCTCAAAGAATTGGCTCTGGTGTAGTACCAGTGAGTCAGCTTGTCTTCAAGATAAATGAAGAACACAGAGTTAGACCATAGGACAAGAAGCCTGGAGCAAAACCTGCTTATGCATATGATGCATGTAATGCTTGTGCATATGATTTGTTTTTTATTTCAGAGGAACTTTAGAGTTCTACTTGCAAATTTTGGGAAATATTACATTTTTATCACATATGGAAATATCCCATCAATAATATCTGGAAAACATTTTCACACCAAAGAAGTACAGCATTGGTAACCGAATACAAGAAAAAAAAGGAAAATAATCATCCTATGGATCCCTAAAAACAATCATCTAAAGCTCGGGATACAGGAAGAAAAGATGCACGAAGCCTCTTAACCTCCTCCTCATAGGCTGCCTCCATATTTGCCTTCTCCTTGGCGAGTCGATCGTACTTCCTCTTCCAAAATCTAGAAGACTGAGGAAGTAGAGAAGTCCATGCATCATTAGGATCATCAATAACCCGATGCTCGAGAAACTCAATCAAATAATCCTTCTCCTTAATCTGCTGGAGCAACTCTTCTCGTTCACGGATCCAAGCACGTGAACGGTCTTCATCTCTCAACTCCTCTACTCCTTGGTTAGGGAGGGTTGAAGGTCCAGCCATGACCAAAGGCGTAGGTCTTGGATAGTCGTAAGGCATGAGGTACTCATAAGCTCTCTTCCTAACCCAAGTAGTGTAAGGCTCCAGAGCGACATAATTCTTAGGACCCAACTCCTTCCTTCCTTTCCTATGAATCTTGCGCCAAGCGCGGACAATCCTAGCTTTCAAGCCTTGGGGATCTTTACCCTCCTGAAAGAACACACCCTCTAACAGACTGTTATTGGGTTTATCCTTTAGGGGGAACCCAAGCTGACGACGTGCCAAAACAGGGTTGTAATTAATCCCACCACATGTACCAAGAAGAGGTACATTGGAGAATTCACCACAAGAGTTGATAATCTGCACACCATCATACACACGGGTGTACCAAGAGATATCATCATTAGTGAGAGACATAAGTCTCGTGGACCACCGTAGACATCCCTTATTCTCCTTGAAAGCGACCGTCTGCGGTAAGTGAGAAATAAACCACTTATACAACAGAGGCAAACAGCACACAATGGCACCACCACCCTTCGCATTCCTCATATGCAAAGAAAAATAAGTGTCACCCAACAGAGTCGGAACGGGATTAAGAGTAGAGAAAATCCTAATAGCGTTCACATCCACAAACTTGTCGATGTTGGGGAATAACACTAACCCATAGATGATAAGTACAAATATGGCTTCAAAGGCATCCTCACTCATGGCCTTCCCATACATAGTAGCTTGAGCAATGAGGAACTCAGAAGGGAGACCTTGAATTCCACCTTTGGTAGTCATATGAGCACCAACCAGAGATTCATCTATATGCAACAGATCGGCAATTTCTCGAGAAGTAGGAATACTCTCTAAGCCACTGAACGGCAACTGGTCTAGAATAGGTATACCTACAAGGTAGGCGTACTCCTCAAGCGTGGGCAAAAGCTGAAAATCCGGAAATGTGAAGCAACGGTACAAAGGATCATAAAACTGTACCAACACACTCATCAATCCTTCATCCACCTGAGTAGTCAGAAGAGGAAGAAGCTTCCCAAAACGAGCCTTGAAACCCAAGGGATCTAATACATAGGATGTCAAATTCCTTAGCTCTTTCAAATCTGGTTGTCTGAAGCTGTACTTCTTTGTATTCCTTCTTTGTCTTTCCATGTCTGAAAATTTGCAAATAGACCTCTTAAGTTCCTTGAAAATTTTCCTATTGTTGATGACATGGATGCAAATGGGTGCATGAATGCATGAATGCAACAAACACACTCAAGGATCAAGCAAAGCACACCAAACAAAGGTCATGGGATGGATCATATTATTCTTAATATCAATCATCCATTTTTGTGGATTATGGTTTACACCTTATCAACACCCAAGTTCCATTGATATTAAGGATACATGAACGGATCAACCATGAATCAAGGGTTTATTGCAAGTCACGAGCATGGGGTCTTAGTTAAGAACCACCCAAAGGGAGTGTACTAGGGTTTAACCTGCCAAACATGTTCTACAAGAGGTTCCCATAGTCATCACCCCATCTTTCGGATATTATCGGAGAAACGACTACTCGTATTCCAAAAATATTCTCAAGAGAGACTCTTATGAGTGTAGTATCGCGTAACAATCGTATCAAATCTTACACTTGAACGACTTTCGCACTACATCCTAAGAAAAGGCCAAGATGGGCTTGGTAAACTAAGGTCGTTGGCTTCTAAGGTCTATATTGGAAAGAGTAATGTCTAACCACAACTACTTGTGTGACATTATTGATCCCAACATGACCTCCACCAAGTGAATGGACTTGCAAGTCAACTTGCTAAGGAATAACTCCACATAAGTCAACTAGACTATGCCATCCTCCTATCCTAAGTGCACTCAAGTTCGGGTATAGAACTCATCTCACAAAGATCACCAAGCATACAAGGAATTATTCAAGCAAATCAATCATTACATACAATACAGTAATCCCAAATTTTCACAAAAATATGTCATAAAACAATATACAATACAATACAACACAATATGAAAAGTAGGCAAAACCCACTAGGAAAATGTCCCCAGCAGAGTCGCCACTTTTCTATAGCGGGGTATTCGTTACCATTAGAGATAATGACTAAATCTAAGGTAAATCATACAAGTCGAGTCGCCACCGCACTTCTATTTATCCAAAGGAATGGTTAGAAAGCGAACAAAAACCTAAAAGTTTTATCGAATAAAAAAAACTAGTAAAAAAGTCAGAGATCTGGGTAAGGGGGTTGGTTATGCAATGGGAAGGTGTTAGGCACCCAAAACATCCTAGGTACTCCTAGGGAGCCCTTTTCACATTGGTTGTAAGGTTGGTATTTTGTGGAAATTTATTTGTGCAAACATGATTGAAGAGATGAGGAGAGAATATACAAGTTTATTTACATTTTGTGTTTGGATGGATGAACCCATTGCCTACATACCATCTTAAAAAAAGATTAGGATCAAAACCTCGTAGTTCGGGGTAAAAATCTCAAAATGAGTTGGTGAATTGATTGGTCCAAAAGCCTTAAGGTCTTTTGTTATCCAAGGGAGAAAACTCAACCTAAAACCACAAATCCACCATGTGAGGATAGCTTCAACATGCTAGTGAGGGGTTAACCCTATAATAAGCATGGAAGTCTTATTGTCCATCACTAAGGATAAAGGTGAGTATTACATCTACCTCAAGGATAACTCAAACCTAATAGCTAAAGGTTATGAAAAATTTGATTAAGAAAGTGGCCATTGAAACCACAAAAACACATTTGAATGGGTTGTATTTACCAATGAAAAGTATTTACAAAATGGTCAAAGTTGACTTAGAATTTCAATTCAAAATAAGTGTTATGAAGAGAGAGTTTGAAAATCAAAAGCATAAGGCTTAGGTTTCTAATGTTGAAAACAATTGTTAAATGTTTGCACAAATGTTTTGGCTTGGGTTAGACTGGAGGGAAGAAGAAGAATGGCTAAATCCTAAGCATACAAGAGGTGAGGGATAAAGAAACAAAACCACAAAGGGAATTCCTCTCTTGAGATCATATGGATGATCCAAGTAGCTCCCATCCTTTGGAATAAGCAATCACATAAGCAACCAAAAATCAAATGAAGCTCTTGGAAAGTTCCTCAATGTATCTTGGATTTCTCTCTCTCTTGGAAGCTCATGGTAATGGTTCCTCAATTTGGCTCAATATTGGAATCCCTATCACAAAAACACACACATCAAAATGTTCTATTAACAATCAAAGAATGGATAAGAGGAGTTTAGAAGTTGGTCCTTTCAAAGTCATGTTCAATATTAAGCATTCTAAAGGCATGAGACCTAGTTGCTCTTTGACTCCAAATTTGCATAGGGAAGGTCCTAAAGTCTAAGTCCATTTTGTCCAATTCTTACTTTTGGTCCACAACAAACAAACAAAACACAAGCACAAAAGTATATACACAATTATGTGCTCAAGTGAACAAAAGGCAAATTGCATTAACATAAACATGTGCTCCAATGAGCAAAGGAAAAAAGCAAATGGATAATATGTACAAGAATAATAAATTGCATAAATGTAAAGTGCAAAAAGTAAATGTTAGTGGTTAATAGTTAGTGTTAGTAGTTAGTGTGCCATAAGGAAAATTTAGCGCTATGTTAAGCAATCGTAATTGGACTTATGTAGAAGTCACAACTATCTGAGGCCGGTCAATAATAATGTAGGCAAATAACACAAGTTAGAAGTCTTGATTAGTGAACCAAGTTCCAACAACTTGCCATGCCAAAAAAGAAGAAGAGAATTGATCTTGTATTGGTTTAAATTAATTGCATGGTTTAGGAAACAACCTATCCTTAATGCAAAGTCATTCACTTGACCAATTGATCAAGATGAATTAGATTTGAATCAAGGAAGATTAAGTCTCCCCAATCAATGTTAACTTATCAACCTTCAACTCATTGATCAAAAAAGAAAAGAAGAAGAAGAAGGAGATGAAGAAGAATAATGGATAATGAAAAGAAATAAGTGCCTTAAATTGAAATGAGATGTACCAATCAACAAATGTTGACCAATGACATTGAGGATCATGGTCAAACAATCAAAACAGAAATGAGATGAAGATTGGAGGTCAAGAAATGTACAAAAATATTTTTGGCATTTTTAATATTTAAAATAAATTTGAATTAAAATAATAAAGAAAGGTCAAACTTCAAAATCACTTCAAATCAATCTTGAAAGGTCCAAGTGATTTATCCCAAGTTCAACAAGGTCAAACAAAGTTTAACAAAAAATTTCAGCATTTTTAAAAGTCAGAAACTATTTTTAATCAATTAAAAATGAATAAAAATAACCTAATTGAACTAAAATCTCAAATAAATCTCAAATCAATTAGAAAATTGATGAGAATATTTTTCATAGATCCATCATCATTCAAATAGGTTAGGAAAATATTTTTGTATTTTTTGAATATCAAAAACTATTTAAAATGACATAAAAATAACCAGAAAAGAGAAAAATCACAAAAAATATCAAATGACAAAATAAAAAATATTAAAAATCATTTTTAGAAACTAGAATTTAAATGGAGAAGAATGCAATTGGTCCCATATTTTTTGGAATTAAAATGAAGAAGTTATGAATTTTTGAAAATAAAGGAAATAAAAGAAAAAAATAAGAAATTAGAAAAGGAGAAAAAACCAGGAGCGTCTGATCAAGCCTCATTAATTGACGTGGCTAATCAAACGCTTCACATGCGCGCGCTCGTGGTGGTCTCCAGTCAAACGCGTCACACAGGGCATTATTAAAAGTCATAAGATCCAAAGGCTGGGATACAAACTGGAGATCAGATCCAAGGGCTCACAATTGATCTGGCAAAGAGACGGTGGTGTACACCACCGTCTTCTCCGGTGAGTCTCAAAAATTGCAGAGATGCAAATGTCCACCAAAATGGGCGATCTAGGTACCGTTCGAAAGAGGAAGTGATGTACATCACTCCTGTACCACTCACTTCCACTCTAGATTCCTATAAATGGAGAAATCAGAGATGGAAGCATGATAGTGTTCATCATGAATTTGCTTGATTTCAAAAATTAAACACACAACAATGATGCCTCTATAGAGAGGACTTCAGACAACACAATATTCAGTTCAATAGGTCATGGAATAAGGAGTTTCGAAGAAAAAACCAGTTGAAGTAAACCTTTGAATTGTGAAGATCTGAGCTCCTTTCCTTGGTTCCTTTGGCAAAACAGAAGTTCAATGGATCATATGGTGAAGGTCTAGGAACTTTAGATCTAAAGATTCAACCAGATTCGGTTGAATTTTAGATCTGAAAATTTGAAGAAAATGTGAACAAGTTCCTTTAGGTGTGGCTGGGTTTTGATTTCTGCAGCATTTCAGATTAATTCAGGGTCCCATTTGATGGAGGTATGCACCTCTATTTATAGCTGAAATTGGCTAAGCAAGTGAAAATTCTCGTGTGCATGGCAAGTGGATTCTCCTTGCATGGGCTTGCCTAATCATGTAGAAGGCCCAAACTCAATTTCATTTGCATGCTGATGACCAAACAACTTGAAATGGACGTGCAGATGGCAATGTATAAGCTTGTGCAATGAGTTTCAACATGTTATGCATAATTGAGCCTAAAACTTTACCTCTTCGAAAATGCCACTTGAAACATTGAAACATAGGCATGTGGGTAATGGTTAGAAAGGTCTTGACATCAGGAACAAATGTTATAATGGACCAAAACTCATTTGGAATATGGAAATTTATGAAAACTGGTCATGAAGTTCATAGTGCAAAACATGCCTTTGAAAATTTTGCCAAATTGGACCAACTTCAAGCCCTTCTACTTTGGTGATGCCAGCCCCAGATGGAACAACTTCCAACATCAAAGTTGTAGATCTTTTAACGACAATCAAATGGACTTAAATTTTGCCTCATTTGGATTTTCGATGAAGGAGTTATGGGCATTTGAAGTTGGACTTTTTTGCCTTTCAATGCATTTGGTCCAAAGTGACCTATAATGTTTTGCATTATCACATGTATTTCCTTGAGATTATGAAATTTTGTTCAACATAACATTTGAAGTAGACATCTTACGCTTTCCAATTCATTTGATCCCACCTCAAAATCGTAAAAAATGAATGAGTTATGTTCTGGTGAAGTTGACCCAAAATTAGGGTTTCAATCAAAATGACCTATAATGTCTTGGAATGGATGATGACCTTCCTAGCTTCAAATCAATTTTTGATGAACATTAAAGTTGTTCATATTGTCCTCAAGAACATTTTTGCTTTTGGGATCATCTCCATTTTACCAACCCATAAAAAGTTAGGTCTCAGTGCATTTCAAAATAGTCAGATGAATTGACTGATCAACTTCTCAAGTCCACTACTCATATCTGGATGAATTGATGATTGAGGACACTCAAATAAGTTCAAACATGCATGAAATGATGAATTTTAGAACTTCCCTTGATTTTTTTTGATCATGGGCTGAGATTGCTTCATGAGCAAGGCACAGTTGGATGAACAGATGAATTAGGGTTTCCTTGGGAACAAACCTCAAACCCTTTGACTTGATTTGATCAAAATGATGAATTGAGATACTAGGGAGGCATAGTTGATGGATGAGAGCTTTGGGAACCATTACCCTGCTTGTTTTCATCTTCTCTTGGCTATATCTTTGCACAAAGGATCACCTAGAAGCTCTTGACCTTGTGATTGCTCAAGCTACAAACAAGAAATGTTAGTGACATATTTTTGTGGTTTTGGTTAGTAAATGAAAATGAGAAAAAGAAATAATATACAATTCAAGCATGCTTGGTGATCTCAAACCACTCACAAGAGGTCCCACCCAAAGGCAAAGGGAACCAAGATGCTTATGATCCTTGAGGCTTTGCAAATGCAATGTTATGATGCCATGAGGGATCTTAGGGACAAAATTGGGGTCTTACATCCCCTATTGAAGTGCGGACGGATGTACGATAGCCATGCAAAGCAAATGGCAGTATCTCATGCCAATATTTATGCGTAACTGTAATACCCCAAAATTTACCCTTCATTTTTCCTGGAAGCATGGGATTATGTTTTACATTTCATTGGCATCATACTAGATCATACTCATTGCATACTACATTAGTGACATGGAAATCAGGTTTTGATTGATCACTCCTTAACAAAAGGAGCCCACACAAAGCAAGATTGAGAATTAGACTTCATTTTCTAAGTATACAAGTCTCAAGGGTCTCAGGGGGGTCCAATTATCTTATTATGGTCCTCAGTTCATCAGTGAAGGATTCAAAGCTATCAGAGTGTTCATCTGGATTTAATCAGAATTTAGGGTTTCATGGCTACCTGCAACAGGCAATGTTTGGTTGGAAGTAGAGGAGCTCATCCATGTCATGATTAGAGAGGCATCTTGGCCTAGGAATATTCACAATTATCTCAGAAAGATCCATTTGCAATCAGTGCAATCAGTTCCTGATCATTTTGCCCTAAAACTAGGGTTTGGTATAAAATCAGTTTATTTCTGATTCTTTGGGTGAAACTCTTTTCCATGGTCCTCCATATGTCCACAAGGGTCTACATACAAAAAATCAGCTCTTTATTTGAGTTAGAAGTGCTTCAATTGATCAATGGAATCGGGAATCAGACAGTTTGGGAAAAGTCAACTGTGGGACCAGAAAAGTCAACTACTGACATTTTGAGAGTGGAATCTCAAAATTCATGCCTAGGGGATCCTACATGTGAAATTTTATCAAGGTTGGATCATGGATTCATCATTTAATTAGGAATTGGAAAAGTTACTTAATTTGGAAATGGTTGACTTTCCATTTAGGGCAAGTTTTCATGATCGTTGCACTCACTTTAAGCCCATTTTGCATCAAGATAAAAGCTCCATTAGAACATTTCTCCAACATGAAAGTTGTTCCTCTTGTTCCAAGATTTCTAGAGATATAAAGTTTGCTCCATTTGGATTAGAATTGAGAAAGTTATGCTTATTCAAAGTCAAACATTTTTTTTAGGACACTTAGAAAAATTTCTAAGTCCAAAATCTTCAAAATTTGTCAAGACTTCTTGGCCTGTTTTCTTGCACTTAAAGGCATTATTTGAAAATACTTTCTTCACAACAATTGTACCTTGCCATGTCCTATTTCACATCCTTTTGGAATCATCTCATTTGGATCCATGGTTTGAGAGATACATTCATTTAAAGTGGGTACCATGACTTGATTTTCTAGGCAGATTTTGGGTCTGACTGGCCCAATCAGATTTTCTAAGCATGCTGCACAAACCAGTCACGTTTTTTTACCTCTTTTGGCCATGCATTGGACATACATTCACTTAAGTTTGGCCCAAAATAACAATATTTTACACATCACTTCACACTTTTATTCTTATGGATAAATCACTTATTAAAAAGCCCATGAGAACACCTAATCCACCCTATTTAAGAAGCTGAAACCCTAACCCTGAAGGAGCATTGGAATTTCGTGGCAAGGAGGCAAAGCTTCATCACATATCAGATTCCATTCCACTTCTATTTTCCATTAGGTAATCATCCCTTCCATGGCCATGTTTTGATATATCTATGCTTGCTTACCATGTTCATCACCATTAATCCTTCCATTTTCATATTTCTTTTTCTTATTTAAAATATTTTCTTCGTCCATAAAATCACCCCAAAATATTTTTCACTTTTCTTAACGTTTTATTTAATTTTATATAATTTTTATTTTCGTATTTTTTAATATTAATATTTTATTTTAATTATTTATTGTAACTGGTTCGTTTTAACACACTTTTTTTTATTGATTTTATTTTTATGACTTAAAATTATTGTTAGTATTTGATTTTTTGGATGAAGGTTGACCACTGTCGCATGGTCAACCTGACCTTCTCTTGGAATTTTATTTCACATTTTCAATTTATTTTGGATTTATTTTTGACCTAGTTTGGTTGGTTGACTTTTAATTTGACTTCAGTTTTATTTAAACTAATTCACGTACCAATTTTCGTTATTTTTAAGATCTTTTTGGGGGATGATGATGTCCTGTCCCCACCTTATTTAGTTTAATTTTTCATAATTTTCTTGATTAATTTACTATTTATTCTTGATTTATTTCTAACCTAGTCTCATTAATTGACTTTTGGTTTGACCTCTGTTTTATTTTAATTAATTTATGTACCAATTTTCGTTATTTTTAAAATCTTTTTGGGAGATGATGATATCATGACTCCACCTTATTTATTTTAATTTTTCATAATTTTCTTGATTAATTTACTATTTATTCTTGATTTATTTCTAACCTAGTCTTATTAATTGACTTTTGGTTTGACCTATGTTTTGTTTTAATTAATTCACGTGCCAATTTTCATTATTTTTAAAATATTTTTGGGGGATGATGATGTCCTAACCCCACCTTATTTAGTTTAATTTTTCATAATTTTCTTGATTAATTTGTTATTTTTTAAGTTGGCTTGAATTTTCAGTTGACTTCTTTATGATTGATGTTTGACTTAAGGGTTGCTGATGGCAATTGAAGAGATCTTTTGATCCTCCCTTGTTCATCTTATATGCCATGTATTAGAGGCCTTTTACCTTGATTTTATTTGGTCCTTACCTCATTTTCTGATTAAATTATTCAGTGGACCCTTCGTGTGTATATTTTCATCTGTTTGATTCATCTGTTATCTTTTATACTTGTTTCTCTCATTCATGCTTTCTATTGCTTGATTATTTAACATGTTCATGCTCCCATGCATTGTTTAAATGCTCCATTATTTAATTCTTTGGTTTGGTTATATGTTGTTTATTTATCCGATCTGATTGATAATTGTTGCCTACTTGTATGATGTATGAGGCATATATTCTTATTGTTTGTTTGCCATGAACAATCCCCATTCATAACAAATGTACCCCTCTCCCATAAAGTGTATAATATTTATTTCTTTATTTCATTAGTCATCTGTTAATACAAGAATTAAAACGAACATCCGATAACCATTTCAAAATAAGATCAAAAGCTCGATCCAACATCGAGTAATCATTTTCAAAACTTAACAAAACCAACACGCATTCATCCATCCTCTTGTAAGTCGATTGCCCCAGGCATCGCCATCTACCTGTAAGTCGATTGCCTCCGGCATCGCCATCTACCCTTATCCGTAACTCCTCTCCGCGCTCCATCCGTCGACTCTTGTTCCGTTTAGGTAGCACCCGTTAGGTAGAACCCTTTGTATGCTAACATTAGGTAGATGTTCCCCTTTGTAAATCCTAACACATAGGCCCATATTGCATGAAAACTCTAGAGAAGAGCTTCCCCACTTTTAGACCTTCCATGCGTCTCCGATCTTGTGGCATGTCATTCCGTTCTATTGCAAAGAGGTAACTGCCTAAGACTCGATTCAGCGAGCTGCGACACCTACTGCTAGGACGTTGAACACACTGCCCACCCTCCTTTGACACAGCTGGTGTCCTCTTTTGTAAGTCCATGTTCAGATGGAAATCCTTAACCCCTAGTTAGCCGAACTACGACAACTCTGATTCTCATGTTTAGATGAGATACGTAGGCACGAGACGCGATGTCTTGCCGAGTTTGACTGACGACTAACAACTAATCCTTGCTTGCTTTCGCCCTTGCTGTGATTCTTTTCTCTCGCCCTCGTTGTGATCGAGATCGTCCCTTTCCCTTGCCCTAGTTGCAATCGAGACCCTTGTTCCCGTAGTTAGCCGAACTACGTTTTGCTCTGATTCTCATTCCAGATGAGATACGTAGGCATAAGACGCGACGTCTTACCGAGCACACTTCTCTTTAACCCATAGGTAACCGAGCTACGAAGACTCTGATTCTCATACTCAGATGAGATACGTAGGCAGTGGATGTGACATCCTTGCGAGTCATTTTCTTTTAACCTTCCTTTTAGTAAATAGTACTTTAGATATACCTACACCCTTTAGACTAGAACAACACTTATGAAAAGGGCTCCCTAGGAGTACCTAGGATGTTTTGGATGCTTAAAACCTTCCCATTGCATAACCAACCCCCTTACCCAGATCTCTGACATTTTTACTAGTTTTTGATTCGATAAAACTTTTAGGTTTTTGTTCGCTTTCTAACCATTCCTTTGGATAAATAGAAGTGCGCTGGCGACTCGACTTGTATGGTTTACCTTAGATTTAGTCAATATCTCTAATGGTAACGAGTACCCCGCTACAGTAACAACCATATTCTGAATAATCTTCTTGATATTCTTGTTAGCGGCCTCAACGACCCCATTCATCTTGGGTCTATAGGGAGAAGAATTATGATATGCAATCTTGAACTCACTACACAGCTCTTTCATCATCTTATTGTTCAAGTTAGATCCATTATCAGTAATGATCTTGTCTGGCACACCATATCGGCATATGAGTTGGTTCTTGATAAACCTCACAACTACCTGCCTGGTCACATTTGCATGCGATGTCGCTTCAACCCACTTGGTGAAGTAATCAATGGCTACGAGAATAAAACGGTGACCGTTTGACGCCTTAGGCTCAACCATGCCAATCATGTCAATTCCCCACATGGAGAAAGGTCATGGTGGGGAAATAACATTCAGAAGTGTCGGGGGAATATGAATCTTGTCCGTATAAATCTGACACTTGTGGCATTTCTTCATAAACTTGCAGCAGTCAAACTCCATTGTCCGCCAATAGTAGCCTGCTCTCAACATCTTTTTCTCCATGGCATGTCCATTGGAATGAGTACCAAATGAACCCTCATTGACTTCAGTCATCAACAGGTCTGCTTCGTGTCTATCCATGCATCTGAGCAGAACCATGTCAAAATTCCTCTTGTAAAGCACATCACCATTAAGGTAGAAACTGCCAGATAATCTCCTCAAAGTCTTCTTGTCTTTAGCAGATGCCCCAGTCGGGTAAGTCTGACTTTGGAGAAAACACTTGATATCATAATACCACGGCTTATCATCTTTTACTTCCTCAACTGCAAACATGTGAGTTGGTCTATTCAAGCGCATTACAGTAATCTTTGGGACTTCATTCCAATAATTGACAGCAATCATTGAAGCAAGCGTAGCGAGAGCATCCGTCATCCGATTCTCATCTCTAGGAATATGATGAAAGTCAACTTTAGTAAAGAAAGTTGAAATCCTCCTCGCATAATCTCTATATGGGATGAGGCCAGACTGATTCGTCTCTAATTCACCCTTAATCTGATTAACAACCAGGGCCAAATCGCCATAAACATCAAGATGTTTGATCCCAAGATCAATATATTCTTCCAAACCCATAATACAGGCATCATACTCCGCCATATTATTCGTGCATTTGAAAGTTAGCCTTGATGTAAAAGGGAAATGTGTGCCTTGAGGAGTAATAATCATTGCCCCAATACCATTTCCATACTGATTCACAGCACCATCGAACACCATACCCCATCGGGAACCAGGCTCTGGCCCTTCCTCAAGCAATGGTTCATCACAATCTTTCATTTTCAAATACAGAATCTCCTCATCAGGGAAGTCATATTGCACAGACTGATAATCTTCAATTGGTTGATGCACCAGATGGTCAGCCAAGATACTACCTTTAATAGGTTTTTGAGCTTGATACTCAATATCATACTCAGATAACAGCATTTTCCAACGGGCAATTCTCCCAGTTAAAGCAGGCTTCTCAAAGATATACTTGATCGGATCCATTTTGGATATCAACCAAGTTGTATGATTCAACATATATTGGTGTAAACGCTTAGCAGCCCAAGCTAAAGCACAACATCTCTTCTCAAGCATTGAGTACCGAGACTCACAGTCAGTGAACTTCTTACTCAAGTAGTATATTGCATATTCTTTCTTTCCTGATTCATCTTGCTGACCAAGGACACAACCCTTGGAATCATCAAGCACAGTTAAGTACATAATCAACGGTCTCCCTTCAACAGGCGGAGACAGAATCAGAGGTTCGGACAGATACTCTTTGATACTGTCAAAGGCCTTTTGGCAATCCTCGGTCCAATCATGACGTTGATCTTTCCGGAGGAGCTTGAATATAGGCGCACATGTGGAAGTCATGTGGGATATAAATCTAAAAATGTAATTCAAGTGGCCAAGAAAACCTCATACTTGCTTCTCAGTTTTGGGCGCATGCATCTCTTGTATTGCTTTGACCTTGGCAGGATCAACTTCAATACCTCTCTCGCTGACAAGAAAGCCCAATAACTTGCCGGAATGGACTCCAAATGTACACTTATTCGGGTTCAAGCGGAGTTTGTACTTCCTCAAACGCTGGAAAAGCTTCAACAAGTGATCTATATGTTCAATTTCCGTTTTCGACTTTGCAATCATATCATCGACATAGACCTTGATCTCCTTGTGCATCATGTCATGAAACAAGGTAGTCATAGCACGTTGATACGTGGCTCCAGCATTCTTCAAACCGAAGGGCATCACTCGATAACAGAATGTTCCCCAAGGTGTGATGAATGTTGTCTTCTCCATATCCTCGGGTGCCATTTTAATCTGATTATAACCGGAAAATCCGTCCATAAATGAAAAGACATTGAATTTAACTGTATTGTCTACCAACATATCAATGTGTGGTAGAGGAAAATCATCTTTTGGGCTAGCTTTATTCAAGTCACGGTAATCCACGCACATTCGGACTTTTCCATCTTTTTTAGGTACATGCACAATATTGGCCACCCATTGAGGATATGTAGAAGTCACCAGAAACCCTGCATCAATTTGCTTCTGAACTTCTTCGTTAATCTTCACTGCCATATCAGGATGAGTTCTTCTGAGCTTTTGTTTCACATGCACACACTCAGGCTTCAACGACAAGAAATGTTGCACGATATCAGTATCTAGATCGGGCATGTCTTCATACGACTAGGCAAATTCGTCGACATATTCTCATAGCAACTTAATCAACCCTTTCTTAACAGACTCTTCAAGGAGTGCCCCATTCCTCACTTCACGAATGCAGTCTTCAGACCCCAAGTTGACTGTTTCCAGATTCTCAAGATGCGGCTGAATGATCTTCTCCTCGTACTCAAGCAGACGGGTAATCTCATCAGGAATCTCTTCAACATCATCTTCTTCTGCCTTAAATACAGGGAACTCAAAGTTGGGAGATGGTTTTGGATCATTATGTTCAATGGGTTTGATTAACCTGTATAATGATTTTGAGTATAAAAGAGATTTCAGAATTCAAACAAGCAAAAAGCAAAAATGAAAAATAATTTGGAAAACAAACATTTAACATGCGATTATTGAATGAATATCATTGTATTAATCAATTATGCCAACAATGTCTTCACTTCTACCTTTGGCATGGGAGAAGGGTTTTAAACAGAAATGAACATATTACATAGACTTATGGATAACTGTTGTAACATCAACATCGACCCAATTATTGCAGATCCCGCCAGGTATGACAAAGTTTTCGAGGTTTTCCTCTTCATCTTCTTCAATGATGGCAGCAGCTTCTTGATCTCCATTGGTGTGGATGAAACCTCCACTCTGAAACAGCCCAAGATCATTAGAAACACCGGAAGAATACCCTATACTAGCCCGATATTTATTATCTTCCAACTTTATCATTTTCCCCAAACCATTAGTTGCGCCATGCTTGATGGCCAACTTCGCGTCATTGTAGGAGACAAATGAAGAAAGTCCTTTCCTAGAAGGCTCAGCAATAGACAAGGCTTGGAATGGAGTTCCAACCTCATCCTCAGCATCAATGTAGGAAAAGGAAGATAAATGGCTGACCAAGAGAGCCTTCTCTCCCCTATCACCACCAACTTCTTGTTCTTGACGAACTTCAACTTTTGGTGTAGGCTGGATGTCACAACACCTGCCTCGTGAATCCAAGGTCTACCAAGTAAACAGCTGTACGGCGGATGTATGTTCATAACTTGGAAAGTGATCTGGAAATCACTAGGTCCAATCTTGATCGGGAGGTCTAATTCACCGATCACAGTCTTGCATGATCCATCAAAATCTTTTACTACCACTCCACTCTGCCTCATGGGAGGTACCTAAAATTCTGGCGTAGTCAGAGTTCAAATGTTCTACTCCAAGTCATGACATCTGATCCAACATTGTTACTAATACAGCAAGACAGTTATACAAATTAAAACCCAGTACTAATCTGCACACATTCACTAATGTCACGACATCTGCTACTATATCACCATAGAATGGAAGAACACCCAGTTCTGTCCATCTGGTACAAAGACACAGCAGAGATCAAACATAGCACTTACTTCTGTTGAGCCTGCACAGTTCTTAGCATGATGTCTCAACATTGATTTGAACATCACCTGTTACAGCATTACAGCTTGTTGTACTGTAAGAGATCAACCAGGTTATACTTCAGTATCAGCTGACAGAGATAACTGTCATAACATCCAATTGGACATTTAGACAATGGGCCATATGCCAGGTCGGTTATCCTCCTGAAAAACAGACTGAAATAAATACTGAACTTTTACATTGCAGCACTTGGGCCTTGTACTTGTATTTCCTAAAATTAAGGTTAAGCAAGTTAACCTAATTTCCACGTATAGGCTATTTGTTAGATTCATTAATTGTAGCTCAGTTGTTAGTTTCTTGGATTTTAGCTCAGCTGTTGGATTCCTGAAGAATAGCCTGAGAAAAATGTTGTAACAGAAAAACTAACCATCCTACAATTTAGCATATGCTGTCAGTGATGAATGTCATAACATTCTGTTTGACATTCAGACAGTAGGCTATGTACCAGGTATGTTATTCTCTTGATAAACAAACTGAAATACATACTGAGTTATAACAGACATGATTATAATGTGCAGAAGGTAAAAACACACGTAATTGTTAACCCAGTTCGGTACAACATCACCTACTCTGGGGGCATACCAAGCCAGGAAGAAGCTCCATTATCAGCAGTATTAATTCAGAGTTAAACTCCCCCGTTTACAACTCTTCACTTAATCCCTACCCAATGCAATCTATACCTAGGAACTCCTAGATAGAAACCACCAGTTTCCATTCCTATCACTACAATTACAATGTAATGCTAAACAACTTGAACTTGCTTCACAGCTTCGTTCAAGACCATAACAACTCTTACCTACAGGCTTTGAGTTACAAATAATCTCATGCACTGAGCACTGAGAAACACATGGTAACCTTCCCACAGGTTAGGAGGTTTACCGCACACACACCCCTAATTTTACATGGTTTGAGGCTTATGAAACCTAGGTTACAATCTGCTATTTATAATCTAAACACCTAACTGGATTTGGGCCTTCAGAAATCGCAGCAAACTTCTCCTTTGCTGTTACAAATCCAGCAGAAAACTTCTGCTACAATCAAGGTCTTCGACCTTTTAGTTCCTAAAATATCTCCATATTTAGAAACTGTATATTCACCAAATATTCTGATTGAGTCTTCAAGACCTCCACAAATAACGCCACATAGGATTCTAACTAATCCCAGAATATTGAATCAGTTAACACATAACAAAATTAACTAATTCAGTTTTATACACAGGCGCGATGTCACAGTCACGATGTTATGACATCCTACATGACATGTTGGTCCAGATGTTGAACTTCTTCAACCCAACATATTAAAACAACAGAGGTGATTACATTATTTGTTTTACAAAATTAATGCCAATCCTAAGGTACTAACAATCTCCCCCTTTGGCAAATTTTAGCTAAAACAAATAAACATTACACTAGACACCACATCCCAATATGGGTTTGCACTTCCTCTTTGTCATTGTCAGCACCATCACCAACACCAACTTTGGTGTACATGAAGAAGAAGCTGTACAAGAATCAGCTGCATCACAACCCTTCCCCTCAACCCTAGAGCTTCCTGAAGAATATGTAATGCTGAGTACATAGATAATGTAACTCAGATCACAAGACACAACTGTCCTCTTAACTCAGATCACAGGACACAAGTGATATACCCAGATAGTGACTTTTGCGCCTGAAACCAACTTCTGCTCGCTACCACATTTTACTTGCTTCTGGTACATCCTCAGGACAATGTTTCTCTCCCCCTTTTTAGCTAAACATTTCTAAGTGAAACCTTCACAAAACCATATCCAGGCGCAGTATGCCCAAATCTTAACAAACCCCATGGTTTAGAGGGAATGGAATGTCGCTCTTGTGAGAAGAGGAGTGCTGATACATCCTTTAAATATGTCAGACCGTGCTTAGGAATTAACGGTAGGAGTAAATGCTTGGTCAAGATCCATAAATATTTGCTGAGAATCAGTCAAAGAATCACCAACAATATCTCAGACTATCTTTGAATACCTTTTATAGCTCTTGACTGTGTCTTTTCAGAAACAACAGTTCCAATGCATGTAGACTATTCCATATATGCTGTCAGACACGTTGCAAGTGATGTCTTAACATTCAACACGGCTTTTTCCTGCATTCTTCATGTATTCTCCCTATCACCATTTCCTAAAACCACTTTCGTACCTCCAATGGTAGCTTGACATCTGGTACCACTACAGCCAAAATTACAAACACCAGTAGATGGTTACTCCCCCTGTACCACACAACTGTAACACTCAGGCTTATTCTAATATATCATAATTAGACACACCACATCCATATTTCCTTATGACTGTAAGTTTCAGAAGGAAATAACAATATTGTCCAAGGCAATGTCATGACATCCGGTCAGACATTCTTCTGCTCACTCAGCCTTGACACACACCACATCATCCCAATAACTAACAAGGTGCCATACCTTGTTATTTGAGAACACATAGACCACAAGCTTGATGACTACTTGCAGCGCAAAGACAGAACTCCCCCTGTCATGAACAACCAACTCTCCTCTTGAAACTTGGAGATCACACATGAACATATCCAACACCCCAGAGTTGGACCTTCACATACTTCCTGATTCAAAGAGAACCCATACCACTTGATAAATGGAAAACATAAGATGCATCTTCATGTCTTCAAGAGCACTACCTCTGTTTAACCCTCTTGGTTGAACACATCCACATGCTGTGTCTATCTCTCTTCTAACCAGAACAGAAATCCACTTCACAAATTGTTCTAACATAAGTTAGGACATCCTTCACAACATAACAAAGAACACCATCTGATAATATTCATATATCACTGAGTCACCAGCTTGATCCAAAAGAACCCAGACACAAATTGGGACATATACATTCTCATCTCATTACAAGAGATAATCTTCCATAGATAGCTCAGAACTCCTACCACAAGCTCCAAGAGATGAATAGAAAACACCTCCTTTTGTCTTCACCTTACTACTTTTCTGCTCAAAAGTAATTTGTCTCAGACTTTCTTCAAGAATAATCAGCTGCCATATGTTGATCATCTTGATTCTTCGAACTCACTTCTGAGATAGACCAAATGCCACTGGTTGATTACCTCCTTCATGAATCCTCATATGAAATAGTCAAATGCCACTTTTTGACCTCTCCACGTTTATCAGACTTCTCCCAAAGATATTCTGACGAACCAAGTGAGACTTGAACTTCAAGCTACATGTTAAACAAAACTTAGATTCTCTAAGACGTGAACATGTAACATCCTCTCCATCCAGCAACTCCAAAGAACTACAATGAGAACGATCTTTTTGAAGTACTCAATCTACAACTCTGTAGACCCTTCCATCTTAAGTTGATGTGCCACTTTACCAACTAAGATTTTGATGTTGAACCAAATGTCACAACATTGTGTTTTAACATCTGGCTGTTGAATTCAACTCCTTCTTCTGCCACTTGAAAGAACCTCCTCCCTTCACAGAACAAGAGTTCAACGTTCTCATAGACTTGATTGTGGAACCAAGTTTGAGTAAACAACCTCCATCCTGCAGGTTTGCACTTAAGTCATCCAAGCTCACACCGTGATGAATCACTGCTTCTTCTCCAAAGACATCAGACACTCTGATGCATGAGTCTTCAGAAGGACCAGTTAGAAACTAACCCTTCAGCTATACCAAGGATTCCACTTCCTAAATCAAGGTTGTTTCCATGTGTAGCACCTCAAATTTGCACCTCCCATTTGTATATACATTTCATTTGTAGGTCATTAATATTGCATTCACATTGCATAGTCCATTACATTGCATCAGTCACGACCCGGTAAGTCGAAAACCCGCAAGGGCGGCTTAGGCAAAAATGGGTATCCCGGTGGATTGAAAACCCGAAAGGGCGATCCATCCAAAAGAGGGATAAAGCGAAGACTACAGTCTGAGTTATCTGTACTCCATCGCGCTTCAGTGTCTACCATCTTGAAGGATAGGATCGGTCCAGTCATTCTTCTCAGAAAGCAAGGAATTTGGGGAGAAAATTGATGATCTGTGAGTCATAACAGAATTGGGAAATAGTGGATGCCGTGTTCACATTGCCATTAGGATAGATTTTTCCTTTTGTACGCAATTACCTCTTCCTAGGAATTGCTTCTTGATGTATTTGCCTTTTCAGGCCCATTTTCAATCAATAAAAGTCATTATTCAGATAAATTGCTCTCTTGTTTTTATTTTTACTGTTTTGTTTGCAAAAACGTCCGAATTTTTGATAAACATTACCTATAAAAACATGAAGGCTAGACAATAACGTGCAGAAAGATAAAACATTTGAAAATCATTTTGAATGTTGAGTACACTTGAGTGTATCTTGTCCATGCAATCCCCTGGGGCATGTATGTCTTGTTATTTTGCAGGTTATTACCTTTGATTGTTGGCTGAAGCAGACAAGCCACGGTTTGTTCAGGGATGTTGTATCCCCAGCAGATGAAGTAAGTTCAGGACTTGTCTATCCAGCATAGTCAAGATCAGGGATTCCTCAGCAAGATTGAGAATGTTTCCCCAGCAGGTGTGGAAGTGGTTATTTCCCCAAGCAAGTCTGAAAGCTATTATAACTGTTCTTCCTTGGCAGAGGCGTCTGTGGATAGTGTGTCCCTCATCAGGTACAAAGGCTATTCTATCCCCGGCTAGTCTGAAGATTGTCGGTCCCCACTGAGTCGGAAGGATGTTGTATCCCCAGCGGAGGTATCAGTGAGTAGTTTGTTCCTTAGCAGTCGGGTATGAAGTACTGTAATCCTCAGCAGGGTTGTGAATGTTGTTCCCCATCAGGGTTGTGAATGTTTTCCCCTAGCGGATCTCCCCAGCAGAGGTTCGTGTTGATGGTTTTCCCCAGCGAGTTCCCCAATTGGATTAGGGTCGGTGAAAATTATCCCCAGTAGAGTTTATCCTACATGTGGATTGGCCGCTATCCTCAGCAGAGGTGAGCATTGGTTGTGTCCCTAGCAGAGTCCCCAAGTGGATTGGATTCGGTGAAGGTTGTTCCCGGTGGGATCCTTTCTTCAGCAGCAATGCTATTCCCCAGCCAGAGACTCCCCAAATGAGTTGGTTTCTCTGTCATCCCCAGAGTATCAGATCAGCAAGGCACCCCCGGCAGTGCGCCTCCCCACAGAGTTGGAGAATCTATTCATATTTGTGTGCTCAGCAGAGCGATCCGTTTGCTCCCCAGCAGGAGTTTTTCATCATTTTGCATCTTGCATGTAGTAATCATTGCATCCTCAAATCGCGTAGCATTTCCATTCAACATGGAGCATTACGCCAAAGAAAAATTCAAACATATGCATTCATGTGTTAAACCTAATCAGACCATATCCCCGGCAGAGGCGGATCATTGTTCAACATCTGTGCGGCACACTTGCTACAGTTGCTCTTGACAGACAACATTCAAGGTTGATTCTCCCCAGTGAGCTCCCCAATGAGATCCCCAGCAAGTGTTTAGCCTTGCCTTGACATATGTAGATGTCATCCCTGTGATACCGGTAAGTGTCATGTCAGCACCCGTGTGTGTTCTTTCTTTGGTGTCGGTAAACACCATTGTTTCGGTGTCGGTAAACATCGAGTCTCACCCCAGTCATCGGTAAATGTCTGGTCGTTCTTTTTTGATGTCGGTAAACATCATCTTTCGATGTCGGTAAACATCGAGTCTTACTCCAATCATCGGTAAATGTCTGGTCATTCTTTTTTTGATGTCGGTAAACATCATCTTTCGATGTCGGTAAACATCGAGTCTCACTCAAGTCATCGGTAAATGTCTGGTCGTTCTTTTTTTGATGTCGGTAAACATCATCTTTCGATGTCGGTAAACATCGAGTCTCATCCCAGTCATCGGTAAATGTCTGGTCCTGTATCTTTTCGTGGATATATCAAATCCCTAGTAGAGTCGTCGGTAAACGTCTTGTCTGGTTCCGTTTGTAAATATCTTTTTCCTCCCCAGTTGGAGATGCCATCGGTAAATGGCCTCGTCTTGCTTCGATATCGGTAAATATCGAATGCCCAGTTTAGCCGCCATCGGTAAATGGCCTCGCTTTCTGTGACATCTGTTTCCCAGCAGCCATCGGTAAATGGTCTCGCTGACGTTGATATCGGTAAATATCAAGTTGCTTTGAAGCCACCATCGGTAAATGGTTTTGATTCCTTTTAATATCAAATTCCCAGTTGAAGCCACCATCGGTAAATGGTCCTGCTTCTTTCGGATGTTGTTTCCCAGCAGCCATCGGTAAATGGTCTCACTGACGTTGATATCGGTAAATATCAAGTTTCCAGTAAACCGCCATCGGTAAATGGCCCCGCTTTCCTGAAGTTATTGTGCAACCGCCATCGGTAAATGGCCTAGCCATTCTTTGTATCATCTCCCGCAGAGTGCAAATTTCTACGGTTCTTTGGTATTCAATCCCTATTTACCTTGAAGGTCTGAGAGCCGTTGCTCTCATCCGTTCAGGTTCCCAGTTGATTGAATAGGGGCAGCTGTAGCACCTCAAATTTGCACCTCCCATTTGTATATACATTTCATTTGTAGGTCATTAATATTGCATTCACATTGCATAGTCTATTACATTGCATCAGTCAAGACTGGTCAGGAGATTCAACTGTGCAAGAAAGCAAGAGCATTTTCCATGAGATGAGAGCCCTATGGTTGTTCTACAGAGCTCATGTGAATTAAGGATCATTTTGAAGCAACTTGGCCAAGTGTTGAAGGCTCAAAACTCATCAGTGCATGTGCAGGTCATCTGAGGCCCATAAAAGTCAACTGCAAGTCAACTGCAAAGTCAACTGTGGATTTGGAGGTGGGAAGTGATTAGAGATACTTCATTCATGTTCAAACAAGTCTCATTTGACATTTCAAACACTCACATTGAAGAATTTGAAGTCAAGTCAAGAATTTCCCAAAATAGAAAGTGACCCATAATTTGAAATTTCCAAAAATGGAAAGGTTTTGGACCAACTTCAACTCAATTTTACATCATCAAGAAAGCTTCAAATGAAATTTTGTCCAACATGAAAGTTGAATATCTTTCTCTCCCATTTCCAAAAATTCTAAGATCATGGATTTATGATGTGTGGTTGAGGAGATATGATCCAATCATGGCAAAGTGTGCTTAAAAATTCAAATGGGCATAACTTTTGAACCAAGGCTCCAAATTTGGTGGTTCTTTTTGCATATTGTTCCTCATAACATGTAGTTTCCAAAACATCCATTACATGGCATGAATTTCACTTGCATGATCATATGCTCATTCATGAAGTTTTTTGAAGAAAAATTTCTAAAATCAATTTGGTTGATCATATGCATGAAATACCAATTCCAAAGTGTGCATGGGCTTTTTTAAGTGGATTTGGGTCAGCATTGAACACTGTTCACGCATGCACCTCATGCATGAGGTGAAAATCCAATTTTGTGCATACACCTTACAACTTGTTAATCTCAATTGGTTTTGGCTAAAACATGTTTTCAGAATCATTAGCAAGACATATATAATGTTAATCACAACTGCATTTGGCATTAACAACAGTTTTCAGATCTAGATCTTGAAATCAATCAAATTTTGCTCTCACCAAGAACTTCCAATTTTCTCACACAAAGGCCATTTCTCTTGTTGGATTCATGGTTATGAAGTGTTTCTAAGCAAGATTGGACGTGGATTTGTAAGGATTCGTGCCATACTTGACCATACATGAAGCTTGAAGCATCAATGGAATTTTCAAAATCTACTGGATTCACGTGCGTTTGAGCTTCAATCTCTCCATTAATCATCTCAACAAGCATTGTAGAAGAGTTTTGGACCATTGCTGAGCCTTGTAGCACACGATTCCAGCTTGCTGTTCTTCAAGAGGTCAAGTTTCGATCTCTCTAATTCTCAAATTCATTATGATATTTGTGTAGATCTTTGCTTGGTGATGATTCTGATATAAAAATTGAGTGAAATGGTGCATTATCCATGAAGTTATGCATGTTTGAAAGTTTGATGTCAAATTTTCTTTTCTTCGATTTGGATGATGCATGATGTTTTGGCATGATTTGTTGCTTGATCTTGCATGTGCATGAAACGAGGAACCGATTGGCATTAAAATTTTTGATTTCTGGAATGTTTTTGGAAGAACTGGAAATTTGTTCTTGAAGTTCATCTTGAAGAGGATGAAGATCATGCGTTTCCAGATTTAGCTACGAAACCTTCTTCATTTGCTGCGAATTAGCTACGGTTTCTGCATTTAGCTACGAAATTCTGGAAATTGCGCCAGGCTTAGGGTTTTGCACCAAAACGCTGTCGTTTTGGTGAAGCGCACAAATTTGAATCCACACCGGATTCGATTCATGGCGAAGGAACTTTTTCAAATTGCCTTGCATTTTCACATGTTTCCCTCCATTTTCATGCCTTGGTCCATTTTTGAACTTCAATTTTTCCCAAACTTCATAAAATCATAACAAATTGAAAACTCATCCAATTTCATCCCAATTTTTTGCAAAATGCTCCTTATTCTGTCTAGTTTTTTATGATCATAAATTGGAAAATTGTGCATGGCTGGATTTTATTTGGTGCTAGGTTATGTGATCATGTATCCATTTTTGACCTTGCCTTGTTCAAACTATCATGAAATGCTTGATTTTAATCCAATGAAATTGAAATTTTGCATGCTGATTCAAGAAACATTGATGGATGTTTTGGTTTTGGTTTGGCATTTTTCTCATTCACCATTTCTGTTTTATGCTTATGTTAACATGGTGTGACAATTTGTGTCACACATTTGGTTGTCTAACTTGTACAATGTGATTTCCATGCCAAATGACCTCTAATGCCTCTGATTCTTTGTGTGATGGATGTTGTGGGTGTCTTGATTGCTCATGAATTTTTCCAGAATTATTTGAATCATTTCTGTTTTGATTGAGATTTTTCATTCATGTTGATCATTTGGATGCCTCAAATTGGTCTTTGACTTCACTTGCTTGTTACATGGACTTGCTTATTGATTATGATTTGGTCCTTTTTAGGATTTGTTCTTGAGTGAATAAACATGCTTTGTGTTGAGTTTGAGGTTCTGTTTTGGATTTTTGATCCTCTTTTGACCCTAGGCTTTGACCTAGTGGTTTGGACTTACCATTTGGGTTGTGAGTTTCAGGTTCAAGTGTACATTTCCATGATTGGAGTGGCTCCTTCATTTAAGCTTGGTCAATTGTTGTCATTTGCTAACCTTTGTGTGTTTTGTAGGCCTTGAGGACAATTCATTTGTGTTTTCCTTGTGCCTTGCACCATTGTTGCCTGATTGGATTTGTCTGTCTGTGTGATATTAATTGTTGATTGTTTGTCTGTACAGTTGAACTGATTGGCTTAGATGTTTCTACAGGTACCTAAGTTGCTTTAAGTTCATCTGAACTTTGCTTTTCTAGCTTGTGGTTTGCTTACCACTGAGGTATAATCTCTTTATCTTCATGTAGTCTGGAAGACCTACTGTTATTGGTAGGCACCTGTCTGAAGCCCTCCTTAAGAGGCAATGTTTGTGGTTGTTTAATTTTGTGCCAAGCAGGTAAAGTTCTCTTGAGAGGCAATTGGCAGATAAAAGGGATGTGTAATCCATCCCCTGCTATTCAGTTGTGTCATTCATCCTGCTCACACCATTGTGTTGATGCACTTTGAATCAAAACCCAAGATCCTGTTGTGTCAGTCATGTGGAGTAGAGTCCCACATTCTGGACTCCCACACTTTCTATTTTGAGTCAAGCTCTCCCAGACCAGGGATAAGAGCTATGAGGCATAACCCTCATCTCCATTTCATATGCTTCACCCTAACTCTCAATGTTAGGGTTAAGAGCTAACCACACCCCATTCCAGTTGGCTTGTTTGTCGAGGTTGACATGACCCCTTGACTAAAGCCTAGCCTTGTGCGAGCCAATTGTTTGCATATAGTGTGTGCTACTTGTGCTTGTGTTATGATTGTGATGTTTAGGCTAGCTTGCTTCCTGTGCAAGTTAGGATAGAAACCTCAACATAGGGATCGTATGCATGATAACTTCTAGGCTCGAGTCGTAGTCTCCCTAGTAGTTTGTTATCTCCCTTTGTCTCTGGTTAGGTTAGAAGTTCTTTCCCTGTTAAGGGGAACTACGTCGCCCTGATCCTCATACCAGATGAGGTACGTAGGCAGGAGATGAGCTGACCTCTTCGGGCGCCCTTTTTCTTTTTCAACCCCTTTGTGTGTGTTAGGAGTCTGACATAAGTCCAGCGATTGGCAGTTGGTTTCCTGTGTCTTGTTTGTTTGTTGGATTCTGACGTAAGTCCAGCGATTGGCAGTTGGTTTCCTGTGTGTGTTTGTTGGTTCGGAGTCT
Source organism: Lathyrus oleraceus (assembly GCF_024323335.1). NCBI lineage: Eukaryota > Viridiplantae > Streptophyta > Magnoliopsida > Fabales > Fabaceae > Lathyrus > Lathyrus oleraceus. Next base: position 64,719,436 of record NC_066579.1, on the reverse strand, counting down.
GATGTAAGTCCAGCGATTGGCATTCGGTTTCCATGTTTGCCTGTTTGTGTGGAGTCTGACGTAAGTCCAGCGATTGGCAGTCGGTTTCCTGTTTGTGTTTTGTTTGGCGTGCGTTAGCCGAGCTACGAGTGCTCTGATTCTTTCTCTGGTTAGAGAAGATACGTATGCATAGAGTGCGACATCCTAGCGAGCACGTCTCCCCTGTCCCGAACTACGTCGACTCTGATGTCTGTGCCTGACAGACTACGTAGGCCCAGGATGCGATATCCTGCCGAGTCCCGTTTCTTTTGACTTTCTGTGTTTCCTTCCAGCCTTGTGCAGTTTGTGAGCAGTTTCTAGCAACCTTTCTTCTATTCTTTTGAGCGTGGATCCCGTCGGGTACGACAAATGCGTAGGGGTTCTAATACCTTCCCTTCGCATAACCGACTCCCGTACCCATCCATCTCTGGTCGCGAGACCATTCCTTTCCAGGTTTACTTCGAGCGTTTCCTTTCCCTCCTTTGGGATAAATAACGCACGGTGGCGGCTCTGTTGTTTCGTTTTCCCGCCGGTTTTTCGCGTAATGCGACAGCTGGCGACTCTGCTGGGGATTTGATCCCGAGAAGTTGACCTATTGCTGGTCCATCTTCCCTAAGCGAGTCACTCCTAGCGCTCTTTAGGATAGGGTTTGGTTGCTTTTACTGTTTCATTTATTGCATTTATTTGTTTATGTTTGCATTTATGTTCGCATTTATGTTTGCATGCATCATATTTTCATCTGTGCTGGCTATGTGTTTGTCTCTCTATGGGGTGGGAGTTACAAGAGGTAAAAGGCCCAATACCCAGGCTATGAGTGAACTTTAGGACACCTAGGAATAGAGTGATTCTTGGGAAGCGGGTGGTATTGCGCCACTTAGCGGAACATGATATCACGAGCAGTTCAGATCCTGATGGGGTATTATCGGTGCATACATCGGGTGTGTACATGATGATATTCTATGAAAGGGTTGTTTATCCTGCGTTTCTCTTGACCTTACCTTGGCCTAGATGACACCCGTGAGTGGGGAGGGAATGAATCATTTTACAGGTACCGTTAGTGACTTGTTGGTGACTTTTGGTTCCTGTTGGTGACTTGGTTCAAAGATATGGGTTCCAGATGACTTTGGGTCTCAGATGACTTTGTGGTTCCGAATTCAAGCCGAAGCTTTGAACCTGTGCTCCGTAACACACAGCCAACCAGTCGTGTTTGCACCATTTGCATCATAGCATGTTTATTTTCAAAAAATAATGCAATAAAAAAGAAATCAAGAAAAAAAAACTGATCTCCTCATGCATATCATTTCTCAGGTTCATTCAGGAGTCTATTCACTGTGAGAGATGGCATCCATTCCAGAGTTGAAGAGGAAGACGTGCACCTACAGTTTTCACCGTGAGCCATTGACGTCTTTGATAGAGTTGAGCAACTTCGTGACCTGCGGTAATCAGAAGGTGTTTGTTGATTAGTATGGGGATTTGTTGACACTGTTGAGGATGGTGGTAGATCTAGTACCGTTGCAGACTCTTCTACAGTTCTATGATCCAGAGCTCCGTTGTTTCACCTTCCAGGATTATCAGTTAGCGCCCACTCTTGAAGAGTATTCCATCCTGATGAATGTCCCGATCAGATATCAGGTGCCCTTCTTAGATGTGCCAAAGGAGGTTGATTTCAGAGTCATTGCCAGAGCTCTTTATTTGAGTATCAAAGAAGTGAGTGATATTTGGAAGTCAAGTGGTGATGTGGTGGGGTTGCCTTTGAAGTACTTAGTGAGGATGGCTAAAGAAGAAGCAAAGAAGGGAAATTGGAAAGCTTTTCATGCTCAGTTGGCTATTATGATTTATGGGATTGTGTTGTTCCCGAGTATGCCTAATTTTGTGGACTTTGCTGTTGTCACTATCTTCATTGAAGGAAACCCAGTTCCTACTTTGTAAGCTGACACTTACTATGCTATACACAGCAGGCATGGTAAGGGTGGAGCTATCAGATGCTATCTCCCTTTATTGCTCAGATGGTTCTTGTCCTTGTTGCCAACTAGTGGACCTTTTGTGGATGCTCAGAGCACTCACAAGTGGACTCAGAGGATTATGTCTCTTACCTCCTATGATATCAGGTGGCAATCTTACCGGATGGATATGCGTAATGTCATCATGAGTTGTGGAGAGTTTCGTAATGTGCCACTCATAGGGACTAAGGGTTGCATCAATTACAACCCGGTTCTTTCTCTTCGCCAGTTGGGGTTTGTGATGAATGGAAGACCACTAGATGCTGAGATAGCTGAAAGTGTGTATTTTGAGAAGCGGATTGACCCTGCTAGATTGGAGCAAGTGGGAAGAGCTTGGAAGACCATTGGTGCTAAGGATGGAGCTGTTCTAGGGAAGAAGTTTGCAGTTGCTATGCCTGATTACATTGATTGGGTCAAGAAGAGAGTTGAGACTTTGTTGCTACCCTATGATAGGATGGAGCCATTGCAAGAGCAACCACCTTTGATCCTTGCTGAGAATGTGCCTGCTGAGCATTACAAGCAAGCCTTGATGGAGAATCGTCGGTTGAAAGAGAAGGAACAAGATACCCAGATGGAGCTTTACAAAGCCAAAGCTGATAAGTTGAACTTGGCTCATCAACTCAAAGGCATGCAAGGTGAGGATGCTAGTAGATTGAAGAGCAAGAAGAGGTCCTATGAGGAGATAGAGACATTGCTGAATGAAGAACACCGTGAGTGCTTGAGGTTGTAGAGAGCTGAAGTTAATTATCAAAAGAAGATACGAGACCTGGAAAAGCAGCTTAGAGACAAAGACATCCAATTGAAGAAGGAGGTAGACTTGAGACATGCATCAGAGAGCCAGCTTGGAGGAGAAGTTGTGGAGCTCAGAAGACAACTGAAGGAGAAGCTCACTCCCTTGCCAGAGTGTTCAGAATGCGACCTATTGATAGACCAGTGCCAGTACCTGAAGACTCTGATTCCTGGAGGGCATCTTCCTTAGTTTATATTTGCTGTTTATGTTGAGAATCACCTCTTGGCTTGTTGGATGGGATTCATTGTTGTACTATGATCAGTTGGATCTTTATTTGAATATTGTTGTATGATCCTTGTGCTCACATCTATAGATGAGGTTGTTGATGTTTCACTTTGTGCTCATTATTCTGTGTAGTCTGCTTCTGTGTTGTTCATTGTTGCAGGTTGCCATTTCTTGAAAGATGAATCAGGCTCTTGAATGCCTGAGAAATGAACATATCATGTGCATCATACGCATCATAAGCATCATACACATACCATTCTTGCATTACAGGTGTTCATGAACGAGACTTCTCATTCTGGTTCCTGTTTCAGGCAGGATTGTCGGTCAACGTCCGCACCGCTACTCTACGGGGTTGAATCAACAAAGGAATATGGATCAAGTGCAAGCTGAGTTAGCAGAGATGAGGGCTAACATGGCCCAGTTCATGCATATGATGCAAGGGGTTGCGCAAGGTCAGGAAGAACTTCGAGCCCTAGTCCAGAGACAAGAAGCTGCAATTCCACCGGTCAACCATGCTTTGCCAGAGGGAGGCCCAATCAATGACCCTGCTGTCGCATTACGCGAAAAACCGGCGGGAAAACAAAACAACAGAGCCGCCACCGTGCGTTATTTATCCCAAAAGAGGGAAAGGAAACGCTCGAAGTAAACCTGGGAAAGACATGGTCTCGCGACCAAAGAGAGATGGGATCGGGAATCAGTTATGCGAAGGGAAAGTATTAGCACCCCTACGCATCCGTCGTACTCGACGGGATCCACGCACAAAAGGAAGGATAAAGGTTGCTAAAACTGCTCAAACAAACATACAAACACTGGCTGAAAGAGACACAGAAAACAAAAGAAACTAACTCGGCAGGATATCGCATCCTGGGCCTACGTAGTCTATCAGGCATAGACATCAGATTCGACGTAGTTCGGACTAAGGGAAAACGTGCTCGCTAGGATGTCGCATCCTATGCATACGTATCTTCTCAGACTAAAGAAGAATCAGAGCACTCGTAGCTCGGCTAACGCACGCCAAACAAACAAATACGGGAAATCGACTGCCAATCGCTGGACTTACGTCAAACTCCACACAAACAGGCAAACCTGGAATCCGAATGCCAATCGCTGGACTTACATCAGACTCCGAACCAAACACACGCACACTGGAAACCAAACGCAAATCGCTGGACTTACATCGGACTCCAAGCACGCAACAAGAGGATACGGAATGCCAATCGTTGGTCTTACATCCATCTCCTAACACACACAAAGGCAAAACAAAAAGGCGCCCGGAGAGATCAGCTCATCTCCTGCCTACGTACCTCATCTGGTATGAGGATAAGGGCGACGTAGTTCCCCTACGCAGGGACAAAGGACTAGCCTAACCAGATACAAAGGGAGACACAAACTACTAGGGGGACTACGACTCGAGCCTAGAAGTTGTCATGCATACCATCCCTAAGTTAAGGTTGCTACCTAACTTGCACAGGGAGCAAGCTACCCTAAACAGCACAGGCAAAGCAAACATACACACAATTAGCACACACTATATACAAACAAAGTGGGCTCACACAAGGGTTAGGCTGTGAAACACAAGCGAACTGGATTCGGGTGATGTTAGCTCTTAACCCTAACATTGAGAGTTAGGGTGAAGCAGATGAAATAGGAAGTGAGGGGTGTGCCTCACAGCTCTTATCCCTGGCCTGGGAGAGCTTTAGACAGATGAAAGTGTGGGTTCAGAAAGTTGGAACCCTTCTACACATATGACCGACTCAACAAAAGATCTTGGGTTACTGTCCACAATGCATCAACACAAGGTGTGTGAGCAAAGCGATGACTCAACTGAATAGCAGGAGATGGATTGCACATCTCTTTTATCTGCCAATTGCCTCTTAGAGGTCTTTCCTGCTTGGCACAAAGATAAACAAACACAAGCATTGCCTCTTAAGGAGGACTTCAGACAGGTGCCTGCCCAAGTAACAGGACAGGTCTTCCAGACTACATGGAGTTAGTGGAATTATACCTCAATGCTCAAGCTATCAAGCAAAGCAAAAGCAAGTTCACAATGAACTATAGCAACTAAGGTACCTTGTTGGAAGTGCAGAAGTAAAACAAGTGGATTCAAGCTCTGAAATGCAGAGACAGTTGATCTTCAACTCCTATATAATGGAATGGATGAATGCTGAGAGCTCAATCTTGCACGATTCTTGCAGAAAATCCAATTGCCATTGGTGATGCACAACTTCAACAGTTCCAAACCAGCTCGAAAATCCTTGAATACTTGCTTCAATCCAGCTCCATTATGATTGTGGATGATGATTCAGTCGAGGAAATAGCAATGGATTCGAAGAAATTTGCAGAAAAAGTGAGAGAGCAAAATATGAAGATTATGCAATTTTATCTAGATCTGAACCAAAATGAAATGTTAACCTGTTTTCTGTTATGATTATCCTTTTATATGATGGACTAATGAAGTTGCTAATCACAATTAACCAAATGCAATTAGATTAAGTGAAATGCAAGTGTTTTGGCAAATTGGAAATTCACCCTATATGCATGTAAATGAATGCTACAGTACACGAGTTTGGTGTTAATTCACTTGCAAAATCCATTTGGAGCCAAATGCACATGATGGAATGTGTGGACAATGCATAGTTTTCAAATTAGACTTTTCCCTCCAAAATTCAAATGGAAAATCCAAAATTTTTGTAATGGAAATCCATGGTTTTTGATGTATGTTTTGGATAGAGCATATCAAAACAAGAATGTTGCAAAAAATCCCACTTCATTTGGCCTTTTGGTTCAAAAGTTATGCACTTGTGAAGTTCAAATTCCATTGACCATGATTGATCCATAACTTTTCAACCATATATGAGAAATTCATGTTCTTGGACTTTTTGGAAAGGTGAGAGCAAGATCTTCAACTTTCATGTTGGACAAAATTTCATTTGAAGCTTTCTTGATGATGTAAACTTGAGGAGAAAACCTTTCCATTTTTGGTAGTTTGAAATTACAAGTCACTTACTATTTTTGGAAACTTCTCATCTGACCTCAAGTTCTTCATTGTTGATGTTTGACATGTCAAATGAGACTTGTATGGACATAAATGAGGTCTCTCTAACCATCTCCCACCTTCAAATCCATGGTTGAATGCACAATTGACTTTGGTTGACTTTCTAGGGTTTCAGATGAATCTCAGCTTGACTGTTGAGCTTTGATCATCCAATCTTTGGCCAAACCACTTCAAAATGATCCCTAGATCATATGAACTCAATGAAACAACCCTAGGGCTTTGCCTCAATAGGAAATGCACTTGCTTGCTTGCACAACTGGATCTCCTGACCAGTCTTGACTGATGACTTACACTTAGGCAATGAACAATGCAATGCTATGCAGTGGACAATGCAATGCTAATGACTTAAAATGAAAAATGAATGTACAAAATGGGAGGTGCAAATTTGAGGTGCTACACCTGCTACTGCTGTTGTTCCCATCAACAACTATGTCGTGGGTGATGAGTTGAGGGGTATCAGAATCAACGGTCAACCTATTGCTCCAGAAACGGTTAATGCCAGAGTGACTCGTGCTCCAGTCCGTAATCCTGCTCCATTGGTTAACAGGCACGAGGATATGTTTACTCTCCTCAGTGAGGATGACGAGGTTGTAAGGGTTGAAGAGAGGGATAGAAAAGTTGATGCCCTAGCTGAGAAGATCAGAGCCATGGAGTGTCAGAACTCTCTGGGGTTTGACGTGACGAATATGGGCTTAGTGGATGGATTGAGGATTCCTTATAAGTTCAAAGCGCCTTCCTTTGACAAATACAACGGTACCTCTTGTCCTCGCACCCATGTGCAGGCTTACTACAGAAAGATCTCTGCCTACACAGACGATGAAAAGATGTGGATGTATTTTTTCTAGGATAGCTTGTCTGGAGCTTCCTTGGATTGGTACATGGAGCTGAAAAGAGAATCTATCAGAAGTTGGAGAGATCTGGGTGAAGCCTTTTTGAGGCAATACAAGCACAATATGGACATGGCGCCGAGCCGGACTCAGTTACAGAGCCTGTGTCAGAAGTCTGGAGAGAGTTTCAAGGAGTACGCCCAGAGATGGCGGGAATTAGCTGCAAGGGTGCAACCTCCGATGCTGGAGAAGGAGTTGACCGATATGTTTATTGGGACTTTGCAAGGAGTATTCATGGACCGGATGGGAAGCTTCCCGTTCGGTAGTTTCTCTGATGTGGTGATTTGTGGGGAAAGGACAGAGAGTCTTATTAAAGCTGGAAAGCCATTTCGAAGAAGCCATTTGCTGGGGCACCCAGAAGAAGGGAGGGAGAGACCAATGTTGTGCAACACAGAAGAAATATGAACAGAGGCCAGTACCGCCAGGTTGCTGCAGTAACTATCCCAGCACCTCAACCACGACAACAGCAACAACAAAGAGCATCACAACCACAACAACAACAACAACAACAACAACAACGTCCATTTCAGCCGAGACAGAGAATGCCGGATCGTCGATTTGACCCGTTACCTATGACATACGCTGAGTTGCTGCCCGAATTGCTCAGATTGGGGTTTGTTGAATTGCGCACTATGGCTCCGTTGACAAAGATACCTGCTGGGTATGATGCCAACGTTCGTTGTGACTTCCACTCTGGTGCACCGGGGCACCATATTGAAAATTGTCGGGCTTTTCATCATAAGGTCCAGGACTTAATTGACGCCAAAACAATCAATTTTGCTCATGTGCCTAATGTTGTGAACAATCCTATGCCTCAGCATGGTGCGCATAGGGTGAATAATGTGGAAGATGGGGAAGCTGAAGACTTGGTGGTTGATGTTGATGAGATTCAGACACCATTGCTGGTTGTGAAAGAGCGTTTGTTGAATGGAGGAGTATTCCCGGGTTGTTATGAGGACTGTTCAGACTGTGAAGGTTCAGAGAATGGGTGTATGCAATTGAAGACTGGTATCCAGGGTTTGATTGATGAGGGCCGTTTGCAGTTTGCTAAGGCCGTGAGAGAACGTGGGATGGTGTCAACTGTCACCATTTATTTCAAACCGTCAGAGGGACGTGGCCAGAGAACTGTTAGTGCACCAGTGGCTGTTGGTACTCCTGTTACCATTTCTTCTCCAGTAACTGTCAGTGCTCCCACTACTATTGTTGTGTCTGGTAGAAGGGCTGTTGAGAATAGTAGGGTTGTTCCGTGGAAGTATGATAATGCTTACCGCAGCAACAGAAGGGCTGAAAGTCAGATCAGGCCAGTGAATCAGTCTCCCGTGACAATTGATTTGCCGAGTAGAGCTCCTGTGACTGTGGGTCCGGTTGTGGACAATATAGGGGGACCCGGAGGTTTCACTAGAAGTGGTCGTCTGTTCGCACCGCACCCGTTGAGAGACAATAATGCTGAGGCTCTTGCCAAAGCAAAGGGTAAACAAGCTGTGGTTGAGGAAGAACCTGTACAGAAGGAGGCGCCTGAGGGCTCGTTTGAGAAAGACGTGGAGGAGTTTATGAAGATTATTAAGAAGAGTGACTACAAGATTGTAGATCAGCTGAATCAAACTCCGTCCAAGATTTCTATACTCTCATTGCTATTATGCTCTGAGGCACACCGTAACGCCTTGCTAAAAATGTTGAATCTGGCTTACGTGCCTCAGGAGATCTCTGTCAACCAGTTGGAGGGTGTTATTGCTAATGTGAGCACGAGGCATGGCTTGGGGTTCACAGACCTGGATTTGACACCTGAGGGTCGTAACCACAACAAAGCCCTGCATATCACCATGGAGTGCAAGGGTGCAGTGTTGTCTCATGTGTTGGTGGATACTAGCTCGTCTTTGAATGTGTTGCCCAAGAAGACTTTGAGCAAGATAGATGTTGAAGGGGTTGTCCTCACTCCCAATGATCTCATTGTTCGTGCATTTGATGGATCCAAACGGTCTGTTTTTGGTGAAGTCACTTTGCCGGTGAAGATTGGCCCGGAGGTGTTCAGTATTGTCTTCTATGTGATGCATATCCAACCAACATATAGTTGTCTTTTGGGGCGTCCCTGGATACATGGGGCTGGAGCAGTGTTGTCAACTCTCCATCAGAAGCTGAAGTATGTATGGAACGGTCAGATTGTCACTGTGTGCGGCGAGGAGGACATTCTGGTGAGTCATTTATCCTCTTTCAAGTATGTGGAGGTGGACGGCGAGATCCATGAAACTCTGTGTCAAGCATTTGAGACCGTTGCTATTGAGAGAGTGGCTTTTGCTGAGCAGAAGAAGCCAAGTGCCTCAATTGCATCCTACAAGCAGGTTATGGAGGTTGTCAATTCGGGCAATGCAGAAGGCTGGGGCAAGATGGTTGACCTGTCCGTCAAAGAAGATAAGTTTGGTATTGGTTATCAACCTCTGCAGGCTGAGTAGGGTGAGCAGAAAGGGCCGAGTACCTTCACCAGTGTTGGGCTGATGAATCATGGCGACGTCTTTGCAGCTGGTAGTGAAGACTGTGACAGTGATTGTGATCTGAACAACTGGGTTCGCCCTTGTGCTCCAGGGGAGACGATCAACAATTGGACAGCCGAGGAAGTGGTCCAAGTTACTCTTCAAACAGAGTAATTTTCTTTTGTTTTTCATTTTGCACAAAACCCTACGTTCTGCCCAAGGCGTAGTGGTTCATTGTAGGGCCTCATCATGTTTTTCAATGATATCATTAATAAAGGACGTTTTGCAAACAATTTTGTGATCCCTGTCTTTCTGTTTTTATTTTCATTTTTCAAAATAATAAAAATGGCAATGTTTTTGTTTTTGTGACTTTATTGAACTTTTTTTTCTAAAATAAAGCATTAAACATGCAGAAGTGATCTTACAGACTCCACTATAAACAGTTCTGTTACGGCTCAGTATGATTTCAATAATCCCATCTACCAAGCTGAAGAGGAGAGTGAGGAAGATTGTGAACTCCCTAAAGAACTGGTCAGATTATTGAAGCAGGAGGAAAGGGTCATCCAACCTCATCAGGAGGAGTTGGAGATTATTAACCTGGGTACTAAGGACGCCAAAAGAGAGATCAAGATCGGGGCTGCTTTGAAGGAAGGCGTCAAGATAAGGTTGATTGAGATGCTGAGAGAATATGTGGAGATATTCGCCTGGTCGTATCAAGATATGCCTGGGCTGGATACAGATATTGTGGTACACAGACTACCTCTCAGAGAAGATTGTCCTTCAGTCAAGCAGAAGCTTCGGAGAACTAGTCCTGATATGGCTGTCAAGATCAAGGAAGAGGTTCAGAAGCAGTTGGATGCGGGTTTTCTGTCAGTTACTACTTATCCCCCGTGGGTGGCCAACATCGTTCCCGTGCCGAAGAAGGACGGTAAAGTCAGAATGTGTGTCGATTACCGGGATTTAAACAGAGCCAGTCCGAAAGATGACTTCCCATTACCTCACATTGATGTATTGGTTGACAACACTGCTCAATCCTCGGTTTTCTCTTTCATGGATGGATTTTCTGGCTATAATCAGATCAAGATGGCGCCAGAGGACATGGAAAAGACGACATTCATTACACCTTGGGGCACGTTCTGCTATAAGGTGATGCCATTTGGGCTGAAGAATGCCGGTGCTACCTATCAGAGGGCTATGACGACTCTCTTTCATGACATGATGCACAAAGAGATTGAAGTGTATGTGGATGATATGATTGCGAAGTCGCAGACGGAAGAGGAGCACCTGGTAAATTTGCAGAAATTGTTTGAAAGACTGAGAAAATTCAAACTGAGGCTGAATCCAAACAAGTGTACGTTTGGTGTGAGATCCGGTAAGCTGTTGGGTTTCATTGTCAGTGAGAAAGGGATTGAGGTTGATCCAGCGAAAGTCAAAGCTATACAAGAAATGCCTGAACCGAAAACTGAAAAGCAGGTTCGTGGGTTTTTAGGGAGATTGAACTACATTGCACGGTTTGTATCTCACCTAACTGCCACGTGTGAACCGATATTCAAATTGCTAAGGAAGAATCAAGCAATCAGGTGGAATGATGACTGTCAAAAAGCTTTTGATAAGATAAAAGAGTATTTACAGAAACCTCCAATCCTTATACCTCCAGTTCCTGGGAGACCTCTGATAATGTACCTTTCAGTGACTGAGAACTCGATGGGGTGTGTATTGGGACAGCATGACGAGTCTGGTCGAAAAGAGCATGTCGTATACTACCTTAGCAAAAAGTTTACCGACTGTGAAATAAAATATTCGCAGCTCGAGAAAACTTGTTGTGCTTTGGCCTGGGCTGCTCGCCGACTGAGGCAGTATATGTTGAACCATACTACCTTATTGATTTCTAAGATGGATCCAGTAAAATACATCTTTGAGAAGTCGGCTCTCACCGGACGTGTTGCCCGTTGGCAGATGATTTTAACAGAATATGATATCCAGTACACGTCGCAGAAGGCCATCAAAGGTAGTATTCTGTCAGACTACCTCGCCGAGCAACCAATCGATGATTATCAGCCGATGATGTTTGAATTCCCTGATGAAGACATCATGTATCTTAAGATGAAAGATTGTGAAGAGCCTCTTGTCGAGGAAGGACCGGATCCTGATGATAAGTGGACACTGATGTTTGATGGGGTTGTGAATATGACTGGCAACGGTGTTGGGGCAGTACTGATTAATCCTAAAGGGGCTCACATACCTTTTTCTGCCAGACTGACTTTTGACGTGACCAACAACGAGGCTGAGTATGAGGCTTGCATCATGGGGATTGAAGAAGCCATTGATCTAAGGATCAAAACTCTGGACATATATGGAGATTCCGCTCTAGTGATTAACCAGGTCAATGGAGATTGGAATACCAATCAGCCTCATTTGATTCCGTACAGAGATTACACCAGAAGAATCCTGACTTTCTTCAAGAAGGTGAAGCTGTATCATGTCCCCCGAGATGAAAATCAGATGGCTGATGCCTTGGCTACTTTATCTTTTATGATCAAAGTTCATTGGTGGAATCATGTGCCACATGTTGCGGTGAATCGACTTGAGAGGCCTGCATATGTGTTTGCAGCCGAATTTGTCGTTGATGAGAAACCGTGGTACTATGATATCAAGAATTTCCTCAAAAGTCAGGAGTATCCTGAAGGAGCGTCAAAGAATGATAAGAAAACCCTGAGAAGGCTAGCTGAAAGCTTTTATTTGAATCAGGATGACGTGTTGTATAAGAGAAACTTTGACATGGTTCTGCTCAGATGCGTGGATAGACACGAAGCAGACATGTTGATGCAAGAAGTGCATGAAGGATCTTTTGGTACCCATGTTGGTGGTCATGCAACGTCCAAGAAATTGTTGAGAGCCGGTTATTACTGGATGGCTATGGAATCCGATTGTTTCAAGTACGCTCGGAAATGCCATAAATGTCAGATTTATGCTGATAAGGTGCATGTGCCACCAAGCCCTCTGAATGTCATGAATTCGCCTCGGCCATTCGCGATGTGGGGCATCGATATGATTGGGAAGATTGAGCCAACTGCTTCTAATGGACATCGCTTCATCCTGGTTGCGATTGATTACTTCACCAAGTGGGTGGAAGCAGCTTCCTATGCTAATGTTACCAAACAGGTGGTTGCCCGGTTCATTAAGAAGGAAATCATCTGTCGTTATGGGGTTCCTGAGAGAATCATTACTGATAATGGTTCGAATCTCAATAACAAGATGATGATAGAGCTTTGTAAAGATTTCAAGATTGAACATCACAATTCTTCTCCTTACAGACCAAAGATGAATGGTGTTGTAGAGGCGGCAAACAAGAATATTAAGAAGATCGTGCAGAAGATGGTCGTGACGTACAAGGATTGGCATGAGATGCTGCCTTTCGCTTTGCATGGGTACCGTACCTCAGTACGTACGTCGACCGGGGCAACCCCTTACTCCCTAGTATATGGTATGAAGGCAGTCCTACCTGTTGAAGTGGAGGTACCTTCTCTGAGAGTCCTGTTGGATGTCAAGCTTGACGAAGCTGAGTGGATTCGAACGAGGTTTAACGAGCTGAGCCTTATCGAAGAGAGACGGTTAGCAGCTGTGTGCCATGGGCAGTTGTATCAGAGAAGGATGAAGAAAGCCTTTGATCAGAAATTGTGTCCTCGAAGCTATCAGACCGGTGATTTGGTTTTGAAGAGGATCCTTCCTCCCGGTACAGATAACAGGGGCAAATGGACTCCTAATTACGAAGGTCCATATGTTGTTAAAAAGGTTTTCTCTGGTGGAGCCTTGATGCTTACAACTATGGATGGTGAAGATTTTCCGTCCCCTGTTAACTCAGATGTAGTCAAAAAATACTTCGCATAAATTGTCCTGCTGGACAAAAAGAATAAAAGAGTCCAGGCAAAAAAGGGCATCCCGGCGAACCAAAAAAAAAAGAGAAGAAAAAAGGTTCGGGCAAAAGTTAGGGATAAAGAATGAAAAATATGTACACTCGGTAAGTCGAAAACCCGCAAGGGCGGCTTAGGCAAAAATGGGTATCCCGGTGGATTGAAAACCCAAGCGGGCGATCCAGCCAAAAGAGGGATAAAGCGAAGACTACAGTCTGAGTTATCTGTACTCCATCGCGCTTCAGTGTCTACCATCTTGAAGGATAGGATCGGTCCAGTCATTCTTCTCAGAAAGCAAGGAATTTGGGGAGAAAATTGATGATCTGTGAGTCATAACAGAATTGGGAAATAGTGGATGCCGTGTTCACATTGCCATTAGGATAGATTTTTCCTTTTGTACGCAATTACCTCTTCCTAGGAATTGCTTCTTGATGTATTTGCCTTTTCAGGCCCATTTTCAATCAATAAAAGTCATTATTCAGATAAATTGCTCTATTGTTTTTATTTTTACTATTTTGTTTGCAAAAACGTCCGAATTTTTGATAAACATTACCTATAAAAACATGAAGGCTAGACAATAACGTGCAGAAAGATAAAACATTTCAAAATCATTTTGAATGTTGAGTACACTTGAGTGTATCTTGTCCATGCAATCCCTTGGGGCATGTATGTCTTCTTGTTTTGCAGGTTATTACCTTTGATTGTTGGCTGAAGCAGACAAGCCACGGTTTGTTCAGGGATGTTGTATCCCCAGCAGATGAAGTAAGTTCAAGACTTGTCTATCCAGCATAGTCAAGATCAGGGATTCCTCAGCAAGATTGAGAATGTTTCCCCAGCAGGTGTGGAAGTGGCTGTTTCCCCAAGCAAGTCTGAAAGCTATTATAACTGTTCTTCCCCGGCAGAGGCGTCTGTGGATAGTGTGTCCCTCATCAGGTACAAAGGCTATTCTATCCCCGGCTAGTCTGAAGATTGTCGGTCCCCACTGAGCCGGAAGGATGTTGTATCCCCAGCGGAGGTATCAGTGAGTAGTTTGTTCCTTAGCAGTCGGGTATGAAGTATTGTAATCCTCAGCAGGGTTGTGAATGCCGTTCCCCATCAGGGTTGTGAATGTTTTCCCCTAGCGGATCTCCCCAGCAGAGGTTCGTGTTGATGGTTTTCCCCAGCGAGTTCCCCAAGTGGATCAGGGTCGGTGAAAATTATCCCCAGTAGAGTTTATCCTACATGTGGATTGGTCGCTATCCTCAGCAGAGGTGAGCATTGGTTGTGTCCCTAGCAGAGTCCCCAAGTGGATTGGATTCGGTGAAGGTTGTTCTCGGTGGGATCCTTTCTTCAGCAGCAGTGCTATTCCCCAGCCAGAGACTCCCCAGATGAGTTGGTTTCTCTGTCGTCCCCAGAGTATCAGATCAGCAAGGCACCCCCGGCAGTGCGCCTCCCCACAGAGTTGGAGAATCTATTCATATTTGTGTGCTCAGTAGAGCGATCTGTTTGCTCCCTGTAAGACCCCAATTTTGGCCCTAAGATCCCTCATGGCCCATATCATATCATATCATGGCCTCAAGGATCACTGCATGCCCTAGTTTCCCTCCTAGTGGGTAGGTTGCTTTGTGAGTGTGGTTCTTGATCACCAAGCATGCTTTGCATTTGTATATCTTTGCTTTTCATATGTTTATTATTCCCAAGTACAAAAATATTGTCAGTCTAACCTTGTTGCTTGCAGTTGAAGCAATCATCAGCAATTAGGTCAAAGACAGTCAACAATCAGTCAAAACAGTGGATGGTGGCCATTCTTGCAGAATTTGGGCACCATGATCAATAATCAAGAGTTCATATATCTTGGGACATCATTTGAAGTCAAGTTCTCAAGGAATTAGGGTTTGGAATCCATCAGAAATGCTCCAGTCATCCAAAACCCTAGAAAAGTCAAACTTGGTAAACTGTGGATTTAATCAGTGTTTTGATGGATGAAATTGATTTGAAGAAGCTCATTCATGCTTATATAAGCCTCATCTATCATGTCAAACCTCATCATGGAAGAAAATCAAGTCAAATCAGAAATTTCCAGAAATAGAAAGTGGACCTGTAATTTCAACTGCCAAAAATGGAAACTTCTTGATCTTAAACTTGCATCATGATACAAGCTTCAAATGAATTTTTGCCCAACATGAAAGTTGAAGATCTTGTTCTCCCATTTTCAAAAAGTCCAAGAACTCTCAAATCCCATGTGTGGTTGTCAAGATATGATCAATTCAATTTCAAAAATTTGTGAACTTCAAAGAGCCATAACTCATGAACCATAAGGCCAAATTTGGTGGGGTTTTTTCCTACAAACCACATTTTTCCTCCTCTTTCCAAAAACATAAATTTCATTCATCAAAACCTTGCCAATCAAAATGGCATTTTTGGACCTATTTCATTTTAAAACCAAGTTTGACTCATAGTTGACTTTTTGATTCTTTGACTTTTTCTCACTTTGGCCAATTGGGATTTGTTTCATATCATATTTGAAACTTGCTCCAAGCCTAAAATCATGCTCATACCATTACCATACCTCATTTTGGCCAAAGATACAAACTTGGCATTTTTTGCAAATTGGAATCAAAAGAGTAAAACAAAGTCAGCATTGCATGTACAGACCAAAAACAGCAATTGTGAAGACCATGTGCAGCCTGTACCCAGCCCATTTCGACCAAACATACACCTCCATTTTCCACATTTTCCAAATTAGCAAGAATGCAATTACTTCATTTTGAACAACACAAGTTAGCCAATTGACAAACAACAAACAGCAGAAGAAAAAGGTCTGTTTACAGCCTGTTTTCCAAGCCCAATTCGTGGCACATACACCTCCATTTTACACTTATGCAGGAATTAGCAAAATGTGCAATTGGATTAAAATGAGCAAAACAAGTTTACCATTCCATTAACTGATGTTAAACAGGTGGTATATAAATGTTTTTCTGTCCAAACAAACCCTAAGTTACGGCAGCCACGATCAGAAAAGCTCTTTTCTCTCATTCTTGCATTTTTGCATATTGGAATTTTCTGCTCAAACACCAAAAACCCTTGAACAAACCCTCATTGTTTCTTCATCTAGACATCTTTGTGAGCTCCTTGGAACCATCAACTCTCATCTGCACAACCATCTTCATGTTCTGTTTTCATCAAGGTCCAACCATGGCAAATCGTGATTCATTCAACTCCACGCATTCTTGAGCTTAAAGAACTTCATCATCCATCAACATAAAGCACAAGCATCATCTGTTTCAAGCTGTAACACCAGAACAACATTGTTTTCACAATTTCTTCAAATCAGGTAAGATTTTCGACCAACTCTTTTCTCAAAATAATGCCATGCTTATGATAGTTTATTGTATGCTGATTCTAATGAATATTAGTTTGCTTGAAATGATCAACTATGCTGAGAGAAATATGAATTTCATTTTTGTGCTTGAATGTTGTTTTTCATCGATTTGCTGTGTTGCTGTGGTTTTCATGAAAACTATGATTGGATTATGTATGTTTGATGCTTGAGGATCACATTGCCATGCTCATTTCTTGTTTCTGTGCATTTTGAATTTTTGAGCTCATGAAGGTGATGAAGTTGTTGCTGCTGTTGCATAAACTATAACTCTGCCCAGCTTGCATATTTGTTTTGTTTTGTCGTGTGATGTTTGCATGAAATCCACTATACCAATGCCATGATTAATTGTTGATGCTGGTTGATGTTGTTGTTCATGATCGATGCTTGAAATGCCATGAATGTTGCTGCTTAAACCCTAGGGTTTCAAGAACCCAGAAAGTTTGAATGTTATTGGCCGGGTTTACTGTTCCATTGGGTTTGGACCAATGGGAACATTTCGTTCCCTCCCCCCAAAGCGCAGCGTTTTAGTAAGTGGGTCGCTGATTTACCAAATTGCCACTGTTGACCCTTGTTTGACTTGTTTGCCATGCTATCTTGTTCATACTTCATTCAATTATTCACCCAACTTCAACAATTCATTTCTCTCTCAAATTTCACCCAAAAATCATGAGATTTTTGCATCATCTTCACAAGCATGTCCTCTATTTTATCATGAATTTTATTAATTTTTTGCTTGGCTGGATATTAATTGGCTCTAGGGTTTGTGAAATGTGACAAAAATTGATACCTTTTGCCATTTCTTTTGTGAAATAATGATGATGCATCCTTTGAGCTTGAAATTTTTTGTGATGAAACTAGACTCATTCATCTTCATTTTGGTATAAAGATTGTGCATTTATCATTTGTGGTTTGCTAGTTATGATTTTTTGAACTAGGGTGTGACAATTTGTGTCACACCAATGATGTGCCTTTTCTTGATTTTTGTTCACATGTCTCCTGGCCTCCAAATGACCCCAAATTTTGCATGAATCATCTATCACATGTCTAGTTTGTGTATGAATTTTCTTGGAATTAATCTTGCTGTTTTCCATTTGATTGTGAATTTTCTTCCCTGCCTAGTCAATTGTTGACTTTTTGTGCTACACATTGCCATTTCCTTTGTGAAATTCTCATATCATATTGTATGACCATGAAGTTTCATATGTGATAACTAGACACCTTGAGCTTTGCATTGGTGTTAATCTCATTCATTTCTCTTCTGTTTTCAATTTGATATAATTTTTTGAAGTTGACCCATGTTTGTTGACCTTCATTGTGCATGCTTGAATTTGGTTTGACTTCTTGATTTTAATTGACTGCCTTCCTCTCATCCAAATGCCATGAAATTTGACATGCTTGCCATGCTATATGTTAGGATTGAATGTGATTTATTTGATGATTTTTGAGAATGTTTGGGTTGACTTTTGAATGAAGTCTTGCTGTTGACCTTTTGTATGCTTCTCTTGCCATGCTTTGCACTCTTATGTTCATGAAATGACATTGATGCATGATTTGAGTTTGAATCCAATTGAGATTACTTCTTAAATGTTTGAACATGAATTGGGTTGACTTTTCTTTGCTGTTTGACTTTTTCTTTCATCTTTGACCCTAGGCTAGTCCTAGTGGTCTTTTGAGCTTACAATTGAGCTATTGTTTCAGGTTAAGCACCAATGCCTCAAAGGTCATTCAAATTTGATTGAGTTGGATTATATATATTGTGCTAACCCTTGTTTTGTAGGTGTGACTCATATGAGTTTGGCTTTGTGCCTTGGCACCTCTGTTTATGGTTGACTGTTGTTTATCCATTTCTTTTGGTTTGAACTGTTGACTTGTTTACTAATAAGTTTGACTTTTTCAGGTACACTTTAGTTGCTTTAGTTGCTTGCTTTGCTATTTAGCATTTGCTTTGAGGTATAATTACTTCTTCTTCATGTAGTCTGGAGACCCGGTCTGTTATTTGACCGGGCAAACTGTCTGAAGTCCTCCTTAAGAGGCAATGCCTGTGTGTGTTTAAAATTGTCCCAAGCAGGAAAAGTCCTCATTTGAGGCAATTGGTGGAAGGTAGGGATAAGTAATCTATCCCCCACTATTCAGTGTGTCCTCTCTTTGCTCCCATTACATGGTTGAAGCATTGAGATAAATACCCAAGATCTAATCGAGTCAATAATGGGGAAAGAGTTCCATCTTTCTGAACTCCCCCACTTTCTATTATTTGATGCTCTCTCTGATTTGAGATAGAAGCAATGAGGCACACCCCTCATCTCCTTTTCATCTGCTTCACCTTAGCCTCTCAATGGCAAGGTTAAGAGCGACATTTACCTATTACAGTGGACTTTCATAGTCAAACCCTCTTGTGTGAGCCCCTTCTTGTTTGGCTATAGAGTGTGCTGTTTGATATTCATTGATTGACTGATTGCTTCATATGCACTTGTTTGCTTGTATGTTATGCATTTATCATCATCATCAATTGCCATTAGTGCATGATCACATCATTTGTCTGTGTGACTTTTGTTATTGTTGTTTGCCCATTGAGGACAATTGTAAGTCCATTGCTTTGGCATTTGCTCCTATGATATGGAAGGATAGAGTGTAAGACCTCATTGGTCACTCATATCTTCTGATTATCTGTTTGTATGTGAGGATACAGTTATAAGTCCATGTAAGTTGGCATCTGCTTTCCTGTGATCATAATTTGATCTGTTTGATTTGTATGTGAGGATACAGTTATAAGTCCCTGTAAGTTGGCATCTGCTTTCCTGTGATCATAGTTTGTTTTATCTGTTTGTATGAGAGGTTGCAATTATAAGTCCCTGTAAGTTGGCATTTGCATTCCTGTGATCATATTGTTGCTTTTGTTCTTGTATGTGAGGATCCATTATAAGTCCCTGTAATGTGGCATTGGATTTCCTATGAGCATCTGTGGAGTTAACCTAAGTCCAGACAAATTGGCAGTTGACTTCCATGTTTCCTCTTTGTTTTCTTTTAAGGAGATTAGTGTAAGTCCATTGAGTGGCATCTGATATCCATTTCTGTTTTAGGAGACTGGTGTAAATCCATCTATTGGTATCCGGTATCCGCTTTTATTTCTTTGCCTGTGGAGATTAGTGTAAGACCATTGAGTGGTTTCTGATATCCCGTTCTATTTTAGGAGATTGGTATAAGCCCAGTGATTGGCATCCGATATCCGCTTTCTTTCTTGTTTGTTTGTTATTATCCATTGCTATTCCAAAGGACGCACTTGAATCACCTCCTATATGATCTCAAGAAGTGAACCTTCTAAGAAGTTTTTACAATCCATCCCCATCCATTCATCATTCATTATGTCCTAAACCTTTTCACACTTTGACTTCAAACTTGACATAAGTGTTGTGCAAACATCTTCATGTTTTCTAACTAAAAACCTGGACCCAAGTCCTTGACTTTTTCAAACTCATTTTCATAATACTTCTTTCAAACCAATCTTAATCATACTTTGACTTCATTTTCATAATCACAATCAATTAACTTCACTCATTCACTTGTTTTGGCTTTGTCCATTGTTAATCTTTTCACATTAGCCATAGGTTTCAATTATCTTTGTGGTTGATGTAAATCTTGCCTATCCTTAGTGAGTTGACAGTAAGACTTCCGTACTGAAAACAGGGCTAACCCCTCTAGTACGTCGAAGCTATCCTCGCATGGTGGATGTTGTTTTGGTCGAGTGTTCTCCCATTGATAATGAAAAGCCTCAGTGCTATTGTTTAAAATCAAATCCACCAACTTTTGGAAATCTTTTAGCCGAACTACGGCGTTTTGATCCTTACCTTTGATGGAAGGTACGTAGGCAGCGGGTTCATCCGTTCAAACCCATAACCCAATAACACAAAAATACTAACTTTATATTCTTTTCTCATCATCCCAATCATGTTTGCACAATATTTATGTCATAACAAATAACAATCTTTTACAACAAGTGTGAAAAGGGCTCCCTAGGAGTACCTAGGACGTGATGGGTGCCTAACACCTTCCCATTGCGTAATTTACCCCTTACCCAGACTCTCTGATCTTTTTATTAGTTTTCTACGTGTAAAACTTCTTAGGCTTTTGTTCGCTTTTTAGCCAGTCCTTTGGATAAATAAAAGTGCGGTGGCGACTCGAAAATTTCAATGTATCTCATAGCTTATGATTTAATCGATAGATCATATAGCGACGAATACACCGCTACAGAAAAGTGGCGACTCTGCTGGGGAGATGTCACAGAAAAGTGGCGACTCCACTGGGGAGATGTCACAGAAAAGTGGCGACTCCACTGGGGACAATAACTCTGGTTGTATTGCCTACTTTTCACCCTTGTTGTGCTATATTATTATTTGTCATTTGACATATTTTTGTACAATTTGGGATCACTGTATTGATTGTAATGTGTGAATTGCTTGATATACAATTGCTGTTTGCTTTGGTGATCTGTGAGATGAGTTCTATACCCGAACTCGAGTGCACTCTAGGATAGGAGAATGGCATAGTCTTGTTGACTGGTGTGGAGTATTCCTTAGCCAGTTGACTTGCGAGCCCATTCACTTGGTGGAGGTCATGTTGAACTAATAATGTCACACAAGTTATTTGTGGTTAGGCATTATTCTTTCAATCATGTTCCGCAGAAGCCAAGGACCTTAGTTTACCAAACCCATCTTGGCCTATATTTTTAGGACCGTAGTGCGGAGGTCGTTCAGATGTCAGTTCTGATACGATTGTTACGCGATACTACACTCATAAGAGTTTCTCTTGAGAATATTCTTGGAATACGAGTATTCGTTCCTCCGATAATATTCGAAAGATGGAACGATGATTATGGGAACCTCTGATAGAACATGTCTGGCAGGTTTAAACCCTAGTACACTCCCTTTGGGTGGTTCTTAACCGAGACTCCATGCTCGTGACTCTCAACAAACCCATGATTCGTGGTTGAGTCGTTCAAACATTGTTAATATCAATGGATCCCGGATCAGGTGTAAAACCTAAAATCCATCAAAGCGGCTGGTTGATATTAAGAATGTTTGAACCGGTTCATGTACCGTTAATATCAATGGAACTTGGGTGTCGATAAGGTGAAAACCTAAATCCACCAAAATGGATGATTGATATTAGGGATGCATAGAGCTTTCCCACGACCTTTGTTTGGTGTGCTTTGCTTGATCCTTGAGTGTGTTTGTTGCATTCATACATTCACGCATTCATCCGCATTCATGTCAGAAAAAAAGAAATTTTCAAGGAACTCAAAGGAGTTTATTTGCAAAAAATTTCAAAACATGAAAAAACCGGAAAAAATTTTCATCTGATATATCTGATGAGATATTCTCATGTAAGATCAAAATGCTTAAATATTTCAAAGTTTGCAAATAAAACCCTCGGGTTCCTTTGATATAAAAACAAGCATATGCATAAACACTTCATGCATCATTTGCATAAGCAGTGGTTTTGTTCCGGTCTCCCGTCCTGTGGTCTGACCCTGCGATCTTCATTTATTTTGAAGACGCACTTTGCCGGTACTATACCAGAGCCAACTCTGCCAGATTGATGGATCATCCTGAGCAAGAGATTTGTGAACTCGAGGAGGATTTTGCCAGACTAAGTGCTTTTAATGGATTTATTCCTGTTGATGGATTTTTTCCTGTTGATGGATTTATTCCTGGTTAACCAATCCCGGGCTGGCATTGGCTACTGTTCTGGGGCATATAATGAGCAAGGTTTATTCAAGTGGAGGATTCATCCATGTCAATCAACCCGAAGAAGCTGCTGCTATCTTGGAAGTATATGCAGAAGATCTGAACAGTTTCATCATTCCTGGTGGTGTCTGCCACAATTGGGTCGCTGTGGATGTTCCTACGGTCATTCATAAATCAGCATGATTTGTTCACTTTGTTTGAAACCCTTCTCCCATGCCAAAAGGAGAAGTGATGACATTGTTGGCAGCATTTAATACAATGATGTTTTCATTCAAATAATGCATTGTTAAACATTTGTTTTTTCATTTGTTTTCACTTTTTGCTTTTGCATGAAATCAGTGATCACAAAAACCCTGAAAACAAAAACAGCTTTTTCATCTGCATAAATGATTTGCTTGTTTAAAATTCAAAAGCTTTTCATTATCCAGAATCATTATGCAGGGATTTCTAAACCCATTGAACATAATGATCCAACGCCATCTCCCAATCTTGAAGTCCTTGTATCTGGGGCAGAGGAAGATGATGATGAAGGGGATTCCTGACGAGATTATCCGCCTTCTTGAGCACCAAAGAAGCTCATTCAGCTGTATCATGAGAATCAGCAAGACAGTCAAACTGGGGCAAAAAAAAAAAAAAAAAAAAAAAAAAAAAAGAGGGTGAAAAAATAAGAAAAAATCAAAAACCAGGAAAATTTTTTCAAAATTTTTCCAAGGGAAAAAGAAAAATTATACCCTCAAGTCCCTAGTTGACTGATGCTGAATGGATTCAGAGTCGTTATGACCAACTGAATTTGATTGAAGAAAAGAGATTGACTGCCATGTGCCATGGTCAGTTATATCAGCAGAGAATGAAGAAAGCATTCGACAAGAAGGTCAAGCCTCGTGTGTTCCGAGAAGGTGACCTTGTGCTCAAGAAAGTTCTGTCTTTCGCGCCCGATTCCAGGGGCAAGTGGACTCCAAACTACGAGGGTCCATATGTTGTTAAGAGAGCCTTTTCAGGCGGTGCTTTGATGCTTACAACAATGGATGGGGAGGATTTCACTCGTCCTGTGAATTCAGATGCAGTTAAGAGATACTTTGCCTAATAAAAAAAAAAGGTATATGCAAATGAATAAAAAACAAATGAAAAAAACAGAATAGCTCGCTAAGTTGAGAACCCGAAAGGGCGGCTTACGCAAAAATGAGCGTCTCGGTGGAGAACCCGCAAGGGTAATTCAGGCAAAAATTAGAGACTTGAAAAAAAAAAAATATTTGCATCCCGCTAGATTGAGTACCTCACTCTGGGGCAATCTAGGCAAAAATTAGGGATTTGGCAAGTAACTGCATCCTGACAAGACTTTTTGTTCATCAGTCGTCATTTCGTCAGAAGATTCTCGATTCGTCGTCAACTGAAGCTTCGGATACATCGAGATTCAAATTGGTAGAGAAAGGATCATTATGTTCAATGTAGCCCTCTTCCAATATATATCACTGATTTCAAATTTGTACAGATCTATGGAGTCTTGCCATTTGCAGACTACCATTCTATCAAATCAATTTGAGCTTTTTATCCAATTATTTGCACTCTTATTTGTTTCAATTCAACAAATGTTTTGCATGTTTTAAATTGATAAAATGTCATTGTTTTAAACAAATCAAATTTTTCAAAATTTTTGTTTTATACAAAGTGAACATTCACAAGATTGAAAGGATACTCAAGAATATCTCAGTGCTCTCCCGAGGGTGGCATGATTTCCAACAGGTAAGACATTTGTTCATATTCCTGGTTTGGTGGTATCTTCTTTCTCCAGATCTTTGTTAGGGTTGTTCCTCGAACAAGGTTGTTGTTGGGGTTGTTCCCCAGTATAGTCGCAAGCAGAGTGTTGTTGAAGACTTCGTTCTCCAGCAGCAGTCTCCCCCCCAACATGGGTGTTTTCTTGTAGAAGTTTCGGCGGTGGATGGTTTGTCATCTTGGTGCCCCGTCACTTTCTCCAGACTTTATTTGCATCCTCAGCACAGTCGCGAGTAAAGTTGTTATTAACATCCCCACCAAGGTCGCGAGTAGAGATGTTATTGATATTCCCATCGGAGTCGCGAGTATAACCGTTGTTGATACTCCCCTCAGAGTTGCAAGTGGAGTTGTTACCGCTTTTCCCCATGCAGCGTTGCCAGCGGAACTGTCTGTTTCCTCAGCACGGTCGCTTTCTTTGTTAAGACTCGGTAAGTCAGTGGTTTGATACCCGGTACTTTACCCTTTCCCCGGCGAAGTCGTCTGCGGATTTGTTGTTATCTCTCCATCAGAGTGTTGTTTCTCCTCAGCAGAGTAGGATTTATTTTCCTATGCAGTGGTTGATTGGGTTGACATCCCAGTATATTTCAACCATCTTTTCCTCAGCTTAGTCTGCAGAATATTTGTTGTGGCAGTTTCGCCTGTTGAATACTCCTTCAATCCCCGGTATGGTCGGATGATGGCTTTGGCCTCCAGTGAACGGATTGATTTCCTGACTGTTTGTGATCCCCAGTAGAGTGGCTTATATCGCAGAATCTACTTGTTGTGATCAGTTTGCTATGTATTCTCCCCAAGTGGAGTGGCTTGTTGCAGAATCTGCTTGTTTGATCTGTCCTCCCTCAGTGGTTTGTTCCCAAGAGAGTAGCCGACAGTTTTCCCCAATAGAGTTGCTTATGCAGTTAGATTCTATTTGGATGATATCATTCTCCCTCAGTGGGTTGTTCCCCAGCGGAGTTATATGGAGTTTGCTTCTACAGCAATTCGTGCTTACGCACTTCTTTTGTTTCTCAGTTGACACTGGGATCCCCTGCAAATAGCATGGGTTTTCTCTTGTTCCCCTACAGATTCGTCTTGGTGGCTGCTTCTGCCCGTTGTGACTTTCTGTACCCTGATTGGGTTGTTTCCTGATATCTCCGATCCTCTGCTTCTTCAGCAGTACCCGCAGATCTTTGCTTTACAGCACGTAGATCTCCGCAGATTGGCTCTCCAGCTGGTTATTCCCCTGGAAGTATAATACCGGACGTTTGGTTCCCGGACCTGTTTGTGTTAGAATTGTCTGTTTTGTCAGCATTCATCAAACATAAATCACGCATATTCATGCATATTCATAAACATTCAGATATTCATATTGCATTTCTTGCCATATATCTTTTGTTTGTTGTGTCTCCTGCTATGATGATATAGATCTCTTTACAGATCTCCCCAAGCAGATGTCGGGTGTTATAAATCTCTCCATATAGAGTCAGCCCATAAGCAGAAAATGTTGTCTTTCCTTCTGCAGTTCCCCACTGAGATATATCCTCGTGGATGACGGTTTCTTCCGTTTCCTCCTAACACATATATTAGGATGGATTTTCCTATTTGAGTTACATCCTCATTAGGACGTGTCCTTATTCAGTCTGTCTTTTCGGATTATTCCCGAATTGGCTATTTGTCAGAAGTCTTGTGCTTCCCAGTGGGTTGTTCCCCAGTGGAGTAGTTTTTGGGCCTCTACCCTCATAACCGGTAGTTATAAGTCCTACTTTTCCTGGCTTTCTTGACAGAATTTGTGGTTATACACCTTTTATTCTCCAGCCAGAGTTTTGGTTTTCTACCTACTACCCGGTAGTTGCAAATCCTATTTTCCTGCTCTTCAGCAGTTTGTGGTTGGTTATAAACCCTATTTTGGTTTCCCGTGCGGATTTGTGATTTGTTCTATCCCCACGCGGAGTTGTTGGTCTTCTACCCCGTATTCGGTAGATATAAACCCTAATTTTGTGGTTATCTTCATTCAATATTTGATGATGATTTTCCTTTGCTTGTATAAGTTGCTCAGATCAGCACTTATATCCTTAGCAAGTCTTTTGTGGATAATTGCCGTATGCTAGCAATTTTATCCCCAGTGGGTCTTTTCACCGTATGCTAGTGATTTGTTCCCCGGACCATTGGTTATGTACCAATGCATCCCCAGCTAGTCTTCTGTCGATAATTGCCGGATGCTTGCAATTTATCCTCAGCAGATCGCCTTTCATTTACCCTTTTGTTGGTAATGTCTGTTGCTCCTTTTTGATTGGTCATCATTATATACCTATTCTGGTATCCCGATGCCTTTCTTTTCGGATTTTTATCCTTAAACAACCCAGTAACCGGTTCAGGATAATCTTCCATGCGAGTATATTATTCACGGTCTGCCGGTAATGAATAATATGTCTCATGCGCTCTTTAGTTGGAATCCTTTGTTGATTTTCCCCAACTGAGCAAGATTCGTATTCGTTGTAGAATCGAATATCCATCCTTTAACCAGTTTGCGTTTTGGATGATGAGTGTTTTGGAACACACACCAATTCACGCTTTTTTGCCCATCCTTTAACCAGTTTGCGTTTTGGATGATGAGTGTTTTGGAACACACACCAATTCACGTTTTTTGACCATCCTTTAAACAAGTCTGCTGTTCTAGCTGTCTTTCGGATGATGAGTGTCTTGGAACACACACCAATTCACGTTTTTTGTCCATCCTTTAAACAAGTCTGCTGTTCTAGCTGTCTTTCGGATGATGAGTGTCTTGGAACACACACCAATTCACGTTTTTTGTCCATCCTTTAAACAAGTCTGCTGTTCTAGCTTTCTTTCGGATGATGAGTGTCTTGGAACACACACCAATTCACGCTTTTTGCCCATCCTTTAACCAGTTTGCGTTTTGGATGATGAGTGTTTTGGAACACACACCAATTCACGTTTTTTGTCCATCCTTAAACAAGTCTACTGTTCTAGCTTTCTTTCGGATGATGAGTGTTTTGGAACACACACCAATTCACGTTTTTTGTCCATCCTTAAACAAGTCTGCTGTTCTAGCTTTCTTTCGGATGATGAGTGTCTTGGAACACACACCAATTCACGTTTTTTGTCCATCCTTTAACCAGTTTGTGTTCAGGATGATGAGTGTTTTGGAACACACACCAATTCACGCTTTTTTGTCCATCCTTTAAACAAGTCTGCTGTTCTAGCTTTCTTTCGGATGATGAGTGTCTTGGAACACAAACCAATTCACGATTTCGGATCTTATCCTATAAACAACCCAGTAACCGGTTCAGGATAATTTCCCTTTCGAGTATATTATTCACGGTCTGCCGGTAATGAATAATATGTCTCGTTCACTCTTGGGTCAATCCTTTGTTGCTTTCCCCTCAGAGTAAGATTCGTATTCTTTGTAGAATCGAATATCCATCCTATAAACAAGTTTGCTTTTCTAGCTCTCTTCAGGATGATGAGTGTTTTGGAACACACACCAATTCACGTCTTTGGTCGGTCACCTGTTACATACCTACAACCCGGTATCCTTGGTGTTCCTTCCTGTTTTTTTGTTACCCTTATACCGGTAACATCTCATATTCTTTGGTGCTTCCTCAGTGAAGTTTTTCTGTTGCTTCTCCCCAGGAGTCAGCTTGTGTCTTTCCACTGGATTTATTTTCCTTTGGAATTTTTCTTTTCCCCAGTGTGAGTCCTTCACTCCCCAGTGAGTTCTCCAGTCTGTCTTCTGTTTCTCCTAATCAGAGTCGTGTCTTGTTCATGCTGTATCAGTTTTGTTTATCC
Source organism: Lathyrus oleraceus (assembly GCF_024323335.1). Taxonomy (NCBI): domain Eukaryota; kingdom Viridiplantae; phylum Streptophyta; class Magnoliopsida; order Fabales; family Fabaceae; genus Lathyrus; species Lathyrus oleraceus. Next base: position 64,691,427 of record NC_066579.1, on the reverse strand, counting down.
CCAACTAGAGTCTTGTTAGAGTCTCTGTTCCTGGTGAGTGAACTACTCCGATGGATCGTCTTTTCTTCTGTGTGAATCATACTCCCCACAGAATTTGTGTCTTTCGCATGCATACATTTGCATCATGAGGTCTCTTAGGGACCAAAATTTGTCTCATTACTGTTATTTAAGCCCATTCTACCGCGTCGAGATGAAGATTTCTAAACTTCACTTCTCCGGCTAGAATGACCTTAAATAGGGGCATCTGTAAGACCCCAATTTTGGCCCTAAGATCCCTCATGGCCCATATCATATCATATCATGGCCTCAAGGATCACTGCATGCCCTAGTTTCCCTCCTAGTGGGTAGGTTGCTTTGTGAGTGTGGTTCTTGATCACCAAGCATGCTTTGCATTTGTATATCTTTGCTTTTCATATGTTTATTATTCCCAAGTACAAAAATATTGTCAGTCTAACCTTGTTGCTTGCAGTTGAAGCAATCATCAGCAATTAGGTCAAAGACAGTCAACAGTCAGTCAAAACAGTGGATGGTGGCCATTCTTGCAGAATTTGGGCACCATGATCAATAATCAAGAGTTCATATATCTTGGGACATCATTTGAAGTCAAGTTCTCAAGGAATTAGGGTTTGGAATCCATCAGAAATGCTCCAGTCATCCAAAACCCTAGAAAAGTCAAACTTGGTCAACTGTGGATTTAATCAATGTTTTGATGGATGGAATTGATTTGAAGAAGCTCATTCATGCTTATATAAGCCTCATCTATCATGTCAAACCTCATCATGGAAGAAAATCAAGTCAAATCAGAAATTTCCAGAAATAGAAAGTGGACCTGTAATTTCAACTGCCAAAAATGGAAACTTCTTGATCTTAAACTTGCATCATGATACAAGCTTCAAATGAATTTTTGCCCAACATGAAAGTTGAAGATCTTGTTCTCCCATTTTCAAAAAGTCCAAGAACTCTCAAATCCCATGTGTGGTTGTCAAGATATGATCAATTCAATTTCAAAAATTTGTGAACTTCAAAGAGCCATAACTCATGAACCATAAGGCCAAATTTGGTGGGGTTTTTTCCTACAAACCACATTTTTCCTCCTCTTTCCAAAAACATAAATTTCATTCATCAAAACCTTGCCAATCAAAATGGCATTTTTGGACCTATTTCATTTTAAAACCAAGTTTGACTCATAGTTGACTTTTTGATTCTTTGACTTTTTCTCACTTTGGCCAATTGGGATTTGTTTCATATCATATTTGAAACTTGCTCCAAGCCTAAAATCATGCTCATACCATTACCATACCTCATTTTGGCCAAAGATACAAACTTGGCATTTTTTGCAAATTGGAATCAAAAGAGTAAAACAAAGTCAGCATTGCATGTACAGACCAAAAACAGCAATTGTGAAGACCATGTGCAGCCTGTACCCAGCCCATTTCGACCAAACATACACCTCCATTTTCCACATTTTCCAAATTAGCAAGAATGCAATTACTTCATTTTGAACAACACAAGTTAGCCAATTGACAAACAACAAACAGCAGAAGAAAAAGGTCTGTTTACAGCCTGTTTTCCAAGCCCAATTCGTGGCACATACACCTCCATTTTACACTTATGCAGGAATTAGCAAAATGTGCAATTGGATTAAAATGAGCAAAACAAGTTTACCATTCCATTAACTGATGTTAAACAGGTGGTATATAAATGTTTTTCTGTCCAAACAAACCCTAAGTTACGGCAGCCACGATCAGAAAAGCTCTTTTCTCTCATTCTTGCATTTTTGCATATTGGAATTTTCTGCTCAAACACCAAAAACCCTTGAACAAACCCTCATTGTTTCTTCATCTAGACATCTTTGTGAGCTCCTTGGAACCATCAACTCTCATCTGCACAGCCATCTTCATGTTCTGTTTTCATCAAGGTCCAACCATGGCAAATCGTGATTCATTCAACTCCACGCATTCTTGAGCTTAAAGAACTTCATCATCCATCAACATAAAGCACAAGCATCATCTGTTTCAAGCTGTAACACCAGAACAACATTGTTTTCACAATTTCTTCAAATCAGGTAAGATTTTCGACCAACTCTTTTCTCAAAATAATGCCATGCTTATGATAGTTTATTGTATGCTGATTCTAATGAATATTAGTTTTCTTGAAATGATCAACTATGCTGAGAGAAATATGAATTTCATTTTTGTGCTTGAATGTTGTTTTTCATCGATTTGCTGTGTTGCTGTGGTTTTCATGAAAACTATGATTGGATTATGTATGTTTGATGCTTGAGGATCACATTGCCATGCTCATTTCTTGTTTCTGTGCATTTTGAATTTTTGAGCTCATGAAGGTGATGAAGTTGTTGCTGCTGTTGCATAAACTATAACTCTGCCCAGCTTGCATATTTGTTTTGTTTTGTCGTGTGATGTTTGCATGAAATCCACTATACCAATGCCATGATTAATTGTTGATGCTGGTTGATGTTGTTGTTCATGATCGATGCTTGAAATGCCATGAATGTTGCTGCTTAAACCCTAGGGTTTCAAGAACCCAGAAAGTTTGAATGCTATTGGCCGGGTTTACTGTTCCATTGGGTTTGGACCAATGGGAACATTTCGTTCCCTCCCCCCAAAGCGCAGCGTTTTAGTAAGTGGGTCGCTGATTTACCAAATTGCCACTGTTGACCCTTGTTTGACTTGTTTGCCATGCTATCTTGTTCATACTTCATTCAATTATTCACCCAACTTCAACAATTCATTTCTCTCTCAAATTTCACCCAAAAATCATGAGAATTTTTGCATCATCTTCACAAGCATGTCCTCTATTTTATCATGAATTTTATTAATTTTTTGCTTGGCTGGATATTAATTGGCTCTAGGGTTTGTGAAATGTGACAAAAATTGATACCTTTTGCCATTTCTTTTGTGAAATAATGATGATGCATCCTTTGAGCTTGAAATTTTTTGTGATGAAACTAGACTCATTCATCTTCATTTTGGTATAAAGATTGTGCATTTATCATTTGTGGTTTGCTAGTTATGATTTTTTGAACTAGGGTGTGACAATTTGTGTCACACCAATGATGTGCCTTTTCTTGATTTTTGTTCACATGTCTCCTGGCCTCCAAATGACCCCAAATTTTGCATGAATCATCTATCACATGTCTAGTTTGTGTATGAATTTTCTTGGAATTAATATTGCTGTTTTCCATTTGATTGTGAATTTTCTTCCCTGCCTAGTCAATTGTTGACTTTTTGTGCTACACATTGCCATTTCCTTTGTGAAATTCTCACATCATATTGTATGACCATGAAGTTTCATATGTGATAACTAGACACCTTGAGCTTTGCATTGGTGTTAATCTCATTCATTTCTCTTCTGTTTTCAATTTGATATAATTTTTTGAAGTTGACCCATGTTTGTTGACCTTCATTGTGCATGCTTGAATTTGGTTTGACTTCTTGATTTTAATTGACTGCCTTCCTCTCATCCAAATGCCATGAAATTTGACATGCTTGCCATGCTAGATGTTAGGATTGAATGTGATTTATTTGATGATTTTTGAGAATGTTTGGGTTGACTTTTGAATGAAGTCTTGCTGTTGACCTTTTGTATGCTTCTCTTGCCATGCTTTGCACTCTTATGTTCATGAAATGACATTGATGCATGATTTGAGTTTGAATCCAATTGAGATTACTTCTTAAATGTTTGAACATGAATTGGGTTGACTTTTCTTTGCTGTTTGACTTTTTCTTTCATCTTTGACCCTAGGCTAGTCCTAGTGGTCTTTTGAGCTTACAATTAAGCTATTGTTTCAGGTTAAGCACCAATGCCTCAAAGGTCATTCAAATTTGATTGAGTTGGATTATATATATTGTGCTAACCCTTGTTTTGTAGGTGTGACTCATATGAGTTTGGCTTTGTGCCTTGGCACCTCTGTTTATGGTTGACTGTTGTTTATCCATTTCTTTTGGTTTGAACTGTTGACTTGTTTACTAATAAGTTTGACTTTTTCAGGTACACTTTAGTTGCTTTAGTTGCTTGCTTTGCTATTTAGCATTTGCTTTGAGGTATAATTACTTCTTCTTCATGTAGTCTGGAGACCCGGTCTGTTATTTGACCGGGCAAACTGTCTGAAGTCCTCCTTAAGAGGCAATGCCTGTGTGTGTTTAAAATTGTCCCAAGCAGGAAAAGTCCTCATTTGAGGCAATTGGTGGAAGGTAGGGATAAGTAATCTATCCCCCACTATTCAGTGTGTCCTCTCTTTGCTCCCATTACATGGTTGAAGCATTGAGATAAATACCCAAGATCTAATCGAGTCAATAATGGGGAAAGAGTTCCATCTTTCTGAACTCCCCCACTTTCTATTATTTGATGCTCTCTCTGATTTGAGATAGAAGCAATGAGGCACACCCCTCATCTCCTTTTCATCTGCTTCACCTTAGCCTCTCAATGGCAAGGTTAAGAGCGACATTTACCTATTACAGTGGACTTTCATAGTCAAACCCTCTTGTGTGAGCCCCTTCTTGTTTGGCTATAGAGTGTGCTGTTTGATATTCATTGATTGACTGATTGCTTCATATGCACTTGTTTGCTTGTATGTTATGCATTTATCATCATCATCAATTGCCATTAGTGCATGATCACATCATTTGTCTGTGTGACTTTTGTTATTGTTGTTTGCCCATTGAGGACAATTGTAAGTCCATTGCTTTGGCATTTGCTCCTATGATATGGAAGGATAGAGTGTAAGACCTCATTGGTCACTCATATCTTCTGATTATCTGTTTGTATGTGAGGATACAGTTATAAGTCCATGTAAGTTGGCATCTGCTTTCCTGTGATCATAATTTGATCTGTTTGATTTGTATGTGAGGATACAGTTATAAGTCCCTGTAAGTTGGCATCTGCTTTCCTGTGATCATAGTTTGTTTTATCTGTTTGTATGAGAGGTTGCAATTATAAGTCCCTGTAAGTTGGCATTTGCATTCCTGTGATCATATTGTTGCTTTTGTTCTTGTATGTGAGGATCCATTATAAGTCCCTGTAATGTGGCATTGGATTTCCTATGAGCATCTGTGGAGTTAACCTAAGTCCAGACAAATTGGCAGTTGACTTCCATGTTTCCTCTTTGTTTTCTTTTAAGGAGATTAGTGTAAGTCCATTGAGTGGCATCTGATATCCATTTCTGTTTTAGGAGACTGGTGTAAATCCATCTATTGGTATCCGGTATCCGCTTTTATTTCTTTGCCTGTGGAGATTAGTGTAAGACCATTGAGTGGTTTCTGATATCCCGTTCTATTTTAGGAGATTGGTATAAGCCCAGTGATTGGCATCCGATATCCGCTTTCTTTCTTGTTTGTTTGTTATTATCCATTGCTATTCCAAAGGACGCACTTGAATCACCTCCTATATGATCTCAAGAAGTGAACCTTCTAAGAAGTTTTTACAATCCATCCCCATCCATTCATCATTCATTATGTCCTAAACCTTTTCACACTTTGACTTCAAACTTGACATAAGTGTTGTGCAAACATCTTCATGTTTTCTAACTAAAAACCTGGACCCAAGTCCTTGACTTTTTTCAAACTCATTTTCATAATACTTCTTTCAAACCAATCTTAATCATACTTTGACTTCATTTTCATAATCACAATCAATTAACTTCACTCATTCACTTGTTTTGGCTTTGTCCATTGTTAATCTTTTCACATTAGCCATAGGTTTCAATTATCTTTGTGGTTGATGTAAATCTTGCCTATCCTTAGTGAGTTGACAGTAAGACTTCCGTACTGAAAACAGGGCTAACCCCTCTAGTACGTCGAAGCTATCCTCGCATGGTGGATGTTGTTTTTGGTCGAGTGTTCTCCCATTGATAATGAAAAGCCTCAGTGCTATTGTTTAAAATCAAATCCACCAACTTTTGGAAATCTTTTAGCCGAACTACGGCGTTTTGATCCTTACCTTTGATGGAAGGTACGTAGGCAGCGGGTTCATCCGTTCAAACCCAATAACCCAATAACACAAAAATAACTAACTTGTATATTCTTTTCTCATCATCCCAATCATGTTTGCACAATATTTATGTCATAACAAATAACAATCTTTTACAACAAGTGTGAAAAGGGCTCCCTAGGAGTACCTAGGACGTGATGGGTGCCTAACACCTTCCCATTGCGTAATTTACCCCTTACCCAGACTCTCTGATCTTTTTATTAGTTTTCTACGTGTAAAACTTCTTAGGCTTTTGTTCGCTTTTTAGCCAGTCCTTTGGATAAATAAAAGTGCGGTGGCGACTCGAAAATTTCAATGTATCTCATAGCTTATGATTTAATCGATAGATCATATAGCGACGAATACACCGCTACACTCCCCAGCAGGAGTTTTTCATCATTTTGCATCTTGCATGTAGTAATCATTGCATCCTCAAATTGCGTAGCATTTCCATTCAACATGGAGCATTACGCCAAAGAAAAATTCAAACATATGCATTCATGTGTTAAACCTAATCAGACCATATCCCCGGCAGAGGCGGATCATTGTTCAACATCTGTGCGGCACACTTGCTACAGTTGCTCTTGACAGACAACATTCAAGGTTGATTCTCCCCAGTGAGCTCCCCAATGAGATCCCCAGCAAGTGTTTAGCCTTGCCTTGACATATGTAGATGTCATCCCTGTGATACCGGTAAGTGTCATGTCAGCACCCGTGTGTGTTCTTTCTTTGGTGTCGGTAAACACCATTGTTACGGTGTCGGTAAACATCGAGTCTCACCCCAGTCATCGGTAAATGTATGGTCGTTCTTTTTTGATGTCGGTAAACATCATCTTTCGATGTCGGTAAACATCGAGTCTTACTCCAGTCATCGGTAAATGTCTGGTTGTTCTTTTTTTGATGTCGGTAAACATCATCTTTCGATGTCGGTAAACATCGAGTCTCACTCAAGTCATCGGTAAATGTCTGGTCGTTCTTTTTTTGATGTCGGTAAACATCATCTTTCGATGTCGGTAAACATCGAGTCTCATCCTAGTAATCGGTAAATGTCTGGTCCTGTATCTTTTCGTGGATATATCAAATCCCTAGTAGAGTCGTCGGTAAACGTCTTGTCTGGTTCCGTTTGTAAATATCTTTTTCCTCCCCAGTTGGAGATGCCATCGGTAAATGGCCTCGTCTTGCTTCGATATCAGTAAATATCGAATGCCCAGTTTAGCCGGCATCGGTAAATGGCCTCGCTTTCTGTGACATCTGTTTCCCAGCAGCCATCGGTAAATGGTCTCGCTGACGTTGATATCGGTAAATATCAAGTTGCTTTGAAGCCACCATCGGTAAATGGTTTTGCTTCCTTTTAATATCAAATTCCCAGTTGAAGCCACCATCGGTAAATGGTCCTGCTTCTTTCAGATGTTGTTTCCCAGCAGCCATCGGTAAATGGTCTCGCTGACGTTGATATCGGTAAATATCAAGTTTCCAGTAAACCGCCATCGGTAAATGGCCCCGCTTTCCTGAAGTTATTGTGCAGCCGCCATCGGTAAATGGCCTAGCCTTTCTTTGTATCATCTCCCACATAGTGCAAATTTCTACGGTTCTTTGGTATTCAATCCCTGTTTACCTTGAAGGTCTGACAGCCGTTGCTCTCATCCGTTCAGGTTCCGAGTTGATTGAATAGGGGCAGGTGTAGCACCTCAAATTTTCACCTCCCATTTGTATATACATTTCATTTGTAGGTCATTAATATTGCATTCACATTGCATAGTCCATTATATTGCATCAGTCAAGACTGGTCAGGAGATTCAATTGTGCAAGAAAGCAAGAGCATTTTCCATGAGATGAGAGCCCTATGGTTGTTCTAGAGAGCTCATGTGAATCAAGGATCATTTTGAAGCAACTTGGCCAAGTGTTGAAGGCTCAGAACTCATCAGTGCATGTGCAGGTCATCTGAGGCCCATAAAAGTCAACTGCAAGTCAACTGCAAAGTCAACTGTGGATTTGGAGGTGGGAAGTGATTAGAGATACTTCATTCATGTTCAAACAAGTCTCATTTGACATTTCAAACACTCACATTGAAGAATTTGAAGTCAAGTCAAGAATTTCCCAAAATAAAAAGTGACCCATAATTTGAAATTTCCAAAAATGGAAAGGTTTTAGACCAACTTCAACTCAATTTTACATCATCAAGAAAGCTTCAAATGAAATTTTGTCCAACATGAAAGTTGAAGATCTTTCTCTCCCATTTCCAAAAAGTCCAAGATCATGGATTTATGATGTGTGGTTGAGGAGATATGATCCAATCATGGAAAAGTGTGCTTAAAAATTCAAATGGGCATAACTTTTGAACCAAGGCTCCAAATTTGGTGGTTCTTTTTGCATATTGTTCCTCATAACATGTAGTTTCCAAAACATCCATTACATGGCATGAATTTCACTTGCATTATCATATGCTCATTCATGAAGTTTTTTGAAGAAAAATTTCTAAAATCAATTTGGTTGATCATATGCATGAAATACCAATTCCAAAGTGTGCATGGGCTTTCTTAAGTGGATTTGGGTCAGCATTGAACACTATTCACGCATGCACCTCATGCATGAGGTGAAAATCCAATTTTGTGCATACACCTTACAACTTGTTAATCTCAATTGGTTTTGGCTAAAACATGTTTTCAGAATCATTAGCAAGACATATATAATGTTAATCACAACTGCATTTGGCATTAACAACAGTTTTCAGATCTAGATCTTGAAATCAATCAAATTTTGCTCTCACCAAGAACTTCCAATTTTCTCACACAAAGGCCATTTCTCTTGTTGGATTCATGGTTATGAAGTGTTTCTAAGCAAGATTGGACGTGGATTTGTAAGGATTCGTGCCATACTTGACCATACATGAAGCTTGAAGCATCAATGGAATTTTCAAAATCTACTGGATTCACGTGCGTTTGAGCTTCAATCTCTCCATTAATCATCTCAACAAGCATTGCAGAAGAGTTTTGGACCATTGATGAGCCTTGTAGCACACGATTCCAGCTTGCTGTTCTTCAAGAGGTCAAGTTTCGATCTCTCTAATTCTCAAATTCATTATGATATTTGTGTAGATCTTTGCTTGGTGATGATTCTGATATAAAAATTGAGTGAAATGGTGCATTATCCATGAAGTTATGCATGTTTGAAAGTTTGATGTCAATTTTTCTTTTCTTCGATTTGGATGATGCATGATGTTTTGGCATGATTTGTTGCTTGATCTTGCATGTGCGTGAAACAAGGAACCGATTGGCATTAAAATTTTTGATTTCTGGAATGTTTTTGGAAGAACTAGAAATTTGTTCTTGAAGAGGATGAAGATCATGCGTTTCCAGATTTAGCTACGAAACCTTCTTCATTTGCTGCGAATTAGCTACGGTTTCTGCATTTAGCTACGAAATTCTGGAAATTGCGCCAGGCTTAGGGTTTTGCACCAAAACGCTGTCGTTTTGGTGAAGCGCGCAAATTTGAATCCACACCGGATTCGATTCCTGGCGAAGGAACTTTTTCAAATTGCCTTGCATTTTCACATGTTTCCCTCCATTTTCATGCCTTGGTCCATTTTTGAACTTCAATTTTTTCCAAACTTCATAAAATCATAACAAATTGAAAACTCATCCAATTTCATCCCAATTTTTTGAAAAATGCTCCTTATTCTGTCTAGTTTTTTATGATCATAAATTGGAAAATTGTGCATGGCTGGATTTTATTTGGTGCTAGGTTATGTGATCATGTATCCATTTTTGACCTTGCCTTGTTCAAACTATCATGAAATGCTTGATTTTAATCCAATGAACTTGAAATTTTGCATGCTGATTCTAGACACATTGATGGATGTTTTGGTTTTGGTTTGGCATTTTTCTCATTCACCATTTCTGTTTTATGCTTATGTTAACATGGTGTGACAATTTGTGTCACACATTTGGTTGTCTAACTTGTACAATGTGATTTCCATGCCAAATGACCTCTAATGCCTCTGATTTTTTGCGTGATGGATGTTGTGGATGTCTTGATTGCTCATGAATTTTTCCAGAATTATTTGAATCATTTCTGTTTTGATTGAGAATTTTCATTCATGTTGATCATTTGGATGCCTCGAATTGGTCTTCGACTTCACTTGCTTGTTACATGGACTTGCTTATTGATTATGATTTGGTCCTTTTTAGGATTTGTTCTTGAGTGAATAAACATGCTTTGTGTTGAGTTTGAGGTTCTGTTTTGGATTTTTGATCCTCTTTTGACCCTAGGCTTTGACCTAGTGGTTTGGACTTACCATTTGGGTTGTGAGTTTCAGGTTCAAGTGTACATTTCCATGATTGGAGTGGCTCCTTCATTTAAGCTTGGTCAATTGTTGTCATTTGCTAACCTTTGTGTGTTTTGTAGGCCTTGAGGACAATTCATTTGTGTTTGCCTTGTGCCTTGCACCATTGTTGCCTGATTGGATTTGTCTGTCTGTGTGATATTAATTGTTGATTGTTTGTCTGTACAGTTGAACTGATTGGCTTAGATGTTTCTACAGGTACCTAAGTTGCTTTAAGTTCATCTGAACTTTGCTTTGCTAGCTTGTGGTTTGCTTACCACTGAGGTATAATCTCTTGATCTTCATGTAGTCTGGAAGACCTACTGTTATTGGTAGGCACTTGTCTGAAGCCCTCCTTAAGAGGCAATGTTTGTGGTTGTTTAATTTTGTGCCAAGCAGGTAAAGTCCTCTTGAGAGGCAATTGGCAGATAAAAGGGATGTGTAATCCATCCCCTGCTATTCAGTTGTGTCATTCATCCTGCTCACACCATTGTGTTGATGCACTTTGAATCAAAACCCAAGATCCTGTTGTGTCAGTCATGTGGAGTAGAGTCCCACATTCTGGACTCCCACACTTTCTATTTTGAGTCAAGCTCTCCCAGACCAGGGATAAGAGCTATGAGGCATAACCCTCATCTCCATTTCATCTGCTTCACCCTAACTCTCAATGTTAGGGTTAAGAGCTAACCACACCCCATTCCAGTTGGCTTGTTTGTCGAGGTTGACATGACCCCTTGACTAAAGCCTAGCCTTGTGTGAGCCAATTGTTTGCATATAGTGTGTGCTACTTGTGCTTGTGTTATGATTGTGCTGTTTAGGCTAGCTTGCTTCCTGTGCAAGTTAGGATAGAAACCTCAACATAGGGATCGTATGCATGACAACTTCTAGGCTCGAGTCGTAGTCTCCCTAGTAGTTTGTTATCTCCCTTTGTCTCTGGTTAGGTTAGAAGTTCTTTCCCTGTTAAGGGGAACTACGTCGCCTTGATCCTCATACCAGATGAGGTACGTAGGCAGGAGATGAGCTGATCTCTCTGGGCGCCCTTTTTCTTTTTCAACCCCTTTGTGTGTGTTAGGAGTCTGACATAAGTCCAGCGATTGGCAGTTGGTTTCCTGTGTCTTGTTTGTTTGTTGGAGTCTAACGTAAGTCCAGCGATTGGCAGTTGGTTTCCTATGTGTGTTTCTTGGTTCGGAGTCTGATGTAAGTCCAGTGATTGGCATTCGGTTTCCATGTTTGCCTGTTTGTGTGGAGTCTGACGTAAGTCCAGCGATTGGCAGTCGGTTTCCTGTTTGTGTTTTATTTGGCGTGCGTTAGCCGAGCTACGAGTGCTCTGATTCTTTCTCTGGTTAGAGAAGATACGTATGCATAGGGTGCGACATCCTAGCGAGCACGTCTCCCCTGTCCCGAACTACGTCGACTCTGATGTCTGTGCCTGACAGACTACGTAGGCCCAGGATGCGATATCCTGCTGAGTCCCGTTTCTTTTGTCTTTCTATGTTTCCTTCCAGCCTTGTGCAGTTTCTAGCAACCTTTCTTCTATTCTTTTGAGCGTGGATCCCGTCGGGTACGACGGATGCGTAGGGGTGCTAATACCTTCCCTTCGCATAACCGACTCCCGTACCCATCCATCTCTGGTCGTGAGACCATTCCTTTCCAGGTTTACTTCGAGCGTTTCCTTTCCCTCCTTTGGGATAAATAATGCACGGTGACGGCTCTGTTGTTTCGTTTTCCCGCCGGTTTTTCGCGTAATGCGACACCATGATGTCGAGAATGCTGCCACTTGTTCTTAACTCCACAGTGTGCATTAGCCAATGCACTTCCTTACCTAGATCAGAAGTAAACTGATCCAAGTAACCACCATCAAGACTATGATGTCTTCTTCTTCTTGTACACACCAAGGTTGAACATGTTTCTTGCCAGGAAACCTTTTCAGAGATCATACGCTTTTGCTGCCACCAAAGTGATAGATCATAAACCAATGTACTATCCTTCTAGTGATTCTGCACTGGGTCTTGAAGAAGAGATGTTCCAACATCTTTAAGAACATCAATTATCTTGAGCTCCAAGGATAATCGATTAAATACTTGTACTTGGCACAAGTAGACATTGATCTTAAATCCTTTCCCAATTATCCTTTCAGATACTTCCACCATAAGAGTACTTTGAAAATACTCTTCTTGTGTCAACATCTTCTGCTTGCAAGCACCTCAACCGTTTTGAGAATCTTTCCAGATTAGATTCACCCTTAGGAATGAGAGAGATGAATCCTTCCTTGCAAATGTGTCCCACAACAACTAGAACCCATGTGACACAGGTCAACAGCCAACCAGACCCTAGGCTGACCAAAAGTGAGGAGGTTAACCAAAACTCCCCCTCAAATTTACAATAATGGAAACTCCACACCAATATCTAGGCATTGTACACAAATGTCTCAACATGACATACACCATCCCTACCAGTGAAAACTAACTCTATGAGTTATACCTATACATACTCCAATCACGCCAATCAGACTCCAGCTGACCATAAGTACTAGTGAAAACCAACAACACCAGTCAATAGTAGATATGCATTGCCAGAGCATACTACCTCAACCAACCTCTGAATCTTCATATTTTCACTCCTTGAAGGAACTGTCACTTCTGAGCGTGGTGTTTGAATAACAAGATTCATGGTCCCAATCCTCTTAAATGAAATAGCAATCAGGTTATCCCATTATTGACTTCTAACATCCAGGGGACTTGTCTTCCAACACAACATAGTACTTCAAGGAACAACTATCCAACCCTGATCAATCTACAAGAATAAGACAAACAGCAGGAAATAGCACAATGTCACATCTCAACCAGCTCCACTTCTAGAGATCAGACGTCTAAAAGTGACTTTCTTGAGCACACCCACAGTTGATCCTACCCTTGTCAACTTAGCACACGCAAATGTCTCCTCTTCCAGGTCAGGAGTAGGTTCCAAACACAAGCATCCCTTTGTTTGACACCTAAAAACACATGCTTTTCAACCAGTAGCTGCGTACTTGTTGAACAACATGTTCTAACATCACATAGAACATTAGTTCCATCTCCTTGGAACAATCCATCCTTGAAAGTCTTCAAGGTCTTCATATACACTACCCAAGAGAGTAAAAGAATTAGTGATCAGGTGATTCATACCATCCTGAAGTGAGAACGTCATGATGAGTGGACTTGAGGAGACTCAAGTATCTTTGACATCTTCAGTAGATTATGATGCAATCTTGAATACAGCAGCCTTTCATCCACATGAGGGGAAACTACATCAGAGTTTGAGTTTTGCCAGGTATCATGCAGCGGAAATCATAATACAACTCAACCTATGAATGCACACTTCACCATATCAGCCTCCAAGAACATACCTAGTTTGGATATGATTCAATACTAGCACAGCTATCCCACACAAAGGCCAATTTCCAACCTCTAGAGACAGGTACACAGTTCCTGCCATGAATAGTCCATCCACCTTCTTCAAGGGACCATTCAGGGAAATCACAGAACCTTCCACAGATTCCAACATCAGTACTAACATAACTCCTTGCAAGATACCAGAAAGTATCACCCATGGATCTCATCCAGAAACAGAACAGGATGCCAGCTCTGATACCAATTGAAATTCTGGCGTAGTCAGAGTTCAGATGTTCTACTCCAAGTCATGACATCTGATCCAACATTGTTACTAATACAGCAAGACAGTTATACAAATTAAAACACAATACTAATCTGCACACGTTCACCAATGTCACGACATCTGCTACTATATCACCATAGAATGGAAGAACACCCAGTTCTGTCCATCTGGTACAAAGACACAGCAGAGATCAAATATAGCACTTACTTCTGTTGAGCCTGCACAGTTCTCAGCATGATGTCTCAACATTGATTTGAACATCACCTGTTACAGCATTACAGCTTGCTGTACTGTAAGAGATCAACCAGGCTATACTTCAGTATCAGCTGACAGAGATAATTGTCATAACATCCAATTGGACATTTAGACAATGGGCCATATGCCAGGTCTGTTATCCTCCTGAAAAACAGACTGAAATAAATACTGAACTTTTACATTGCAGCACTTGGGCCTTGTACTTGTATTTCCTAAAATTAAGGTTAAGCAAGTTAACCTAATTTCCACGTATAGGCTATTTGTTAGATTCATTAATTGTAGCTCAGTTGTTAGTTTCCTGGATTTTAGATCAGTTGTTGGATTCTTGAAGAATAGCCTGAGAAAAATGCTGTAACAGAAAAACTAACCATCCTACAATTTAGCATATGTTGTCAATGATGAATGTCATAACATTCTGTTTGACATTCAGACAGTAGGCTATGTACCAGGTCTGTTATTCTCTTGATAAACAGACTGAAATACATACTGAGTTATATCAGACAGGATTATAATGTGCAGAAGGTAAAAACACACGTAATTGTTAACCCAGCTCGGTACAACATCACCTACTCTGGGGGCATACCAAGCCAGGAAGAAGATCCACTATCAGCAGTATTAATTCAGAGTTAAACTCCCCCGTTTACAACTCTTCACTTAATCCCTACCCAATGCAATCTATACCTAGGAACTCCTAGATAGAAACCACCAGTTTCCATTCCTATCACTACAATTACAATGTAATGCTAAACAACTTGAACTTGCTTCACAGCTTCGTTCAAGACCATAACAACTCTTACCTACAGGCTTTGAGTTATAAATAATCTCATGCATTGAGCACTGAGAAACACATGGTAACCTTCCCACAGGTTAGGAGGTTTACCGCACACACACCCCTAATTTTACATGGTTTGAGGCTTATGAAACCTAGGTTACAATTTGCTATTTATAACCTAAACACCCAACTGGATTTGGGCCTTCAGAAATCGCAGCAAACTTCTCCTTTGCTGTTACAAATCCAGCAGAAAACTTCTGCTACAATCAAGGTCTTTAACCTTTTAGTTCCTAAAATATCTCCATATTTAGAAACTGTATATTCACCAAATATTCTGATTGAGTCTTCAAGACCTCCACAAATAACGCCACATAGGATTCTAACTAATCCCAGAATATTGAATCAGTTAACACATAACAGAATTAACTAATTCAGTTTTATACACAGGCGCGATGTCACAGTCACGATGTTATGACATCCTACATGACATGTTGGTCCAGATGTTGAACTTCTTCAACCCAACATATTAAAACAACAGAGGTGATTACATTATTTGTTTTACAAAATTAATGCCAATCCTAAGGTACTAACAGTACCTGATATGAAAGTTTAGCGAGAGTGGACATTGGCAATACATTAAGTGATGACCCTGTGTCCACCAACACATTGGACAGGGCATCGTCTTTACAGTTCATGGAGATATGTAAGGCCAAATTGTGGTCTTTTCCCTCCTCGGGAAGATCATCATCACAGAAGCTCAAATTGTTGTAGGCAGTTATATTTGCAACAATGTTATCAAACTGTTCAATTGTGACATCGTGATCCACATATGCCACGTCCAGCACCCTTTGCAACTTTTCACGGTGTGGCTCTGAATTCATCAACAAAGATAAGACATATATCTTTGATGGAGTTTGAAGCAACTGCTCCACAATGTTGTACTCACTCCTCTTGACGAGCCTCAATATCTCATCACCATCCTCTCTCAATATGCCAGACTGGCCAACTAGGATAGGAGCTTTATCAGCTAGCTTTATCACAAGAGTTGGCACCACCTTCCTTTTGCTGACATCATACTTAATGATAACATGATCAGGAATATTGAACACAGGAGTGATAACATCAACTTCATCCTCATTACGATTTTGAAGTATCTCAATCATCCCTTGGTCTAGCATCTCTTGGATGTCCCTTCTTATCTTGCGGCATCCTCTTTCATGTACAGTGCACACATGGCATCTATCGTGATTGTGCTCATAGTGGCTGTGCTCACACAACAGCCTATCCATTTCCACCAGGGACTACCTTATATCATTCACATAAAGGACCTTATATTTTCCAGGACAACCCTGGACCATATTAACAGCTGCCTTTCCATGATCGGGAAATGGGTTCTTCTTACCATTTGGGCCTACATCCTCAAAGAGTAGTATCCCACTCCTCACAAGGTCTTGCACCTTGGTCTTCAAAGGAAAACAGTTCTCCACATCATATCCGGGTGCGCCGGAATGATACACACATTGAAGTTCAGGCTTGTACCACCATTGAGGATTAGCTGGCACAGTTGGAGGATCTCGTGGAGTTATCAACTTCCTATCAATCAAGGAAGGATACAATTAAGCGTAGGTCATAGAAGTCGGGTCAAAAGTCACCCTCTTCCTCTCATAATTGTTGGTGCTATTTTTGTTATTGCGAGGTAGAGCGGGGTTTTCGTTACCTTTAGGTTTATTGACTAAACCAAAAGTCAACATACAATTCAAGTCGCCACCTCACTTTTATTTGTCCAAAGGAAAGGCTAAAAAGCGAACAAAAGCCAAGGTAAGTTTTTCAAATCAAAAACTAATAAAAAAGTCAGAGATCTAGGTAAGGGGGTTGGTTATGAAATGGGAAAGTTTTACGCACCCAAAACATCCTTAGTACTCTAAGGGAACCCTTTTTGCAAATATGTGTTGTAGGTTGGTATTTATGAAAAGATTTGTGCAAAATATTGGAGGGATGAGAAAAGAATAGATTATATTTACAAATTTTGTTGTTTGAATGGGTGAATCCATTGCCTACGTACCATCACAAAGGAGGATCAAAACCTCGTAGTTCGGGGTAAAAATTTCAAAGATTGGTGAATTTATTTTAATCAAAAGCCTTAAGGTCTTTTGTTATCAAAGGGATAAAACTCAACCTAGACCAACAATCCACCATGTAAGGAAGGCTTCAACATGCTAGTGAGGGGTTAACCCTATAATAAGCATGGAAGGCTTATAATCCAACATTAAGGATGAGGTGAGATTTATATCAACCACTATGATAACTCAAACCTATGACTAATGTTTTGAAAAGATTTTAACAAGTGGCCATTGGAACCACAAAACAACTTGAAATGGGTTATATTTACAAGTTAAAGTTATTTACAAAAAATGAAGTTAAAGTGGTATTAAAGTTTATTCATAATGAGTATTTATGAAAATGGTTTTGAAAAGTCAAAGGCCTAAGACCTAGGTTTCTAATTTGAAATAAAGTCAAAGTTTTGAAAATGATTTTTTGGCTTGGTTAGAGTGGGGAGAAGAGAGAAGGGTTATTCCTAAAGCAAACAAAGATAAGAGGGGAGAGATGACCCTTGGAGTTCCTTTTCTTGGAGTCATAGAGATGACTCAAGATGCTCCTTTCTTTTGGACTTAGCACACAAACAAGCAATCAATATTTTGAATTCAAGCTCCTAGGATCTCCATTTGACTTGGCTCTTAACTTGGCTACTCATGACAATGGTCCTATTTTCTCAATCTTAAGATGGGATCCCTATCACACAAAAACAAACATCAAAAAGCTCACAACATAATAAAGGGAATGGGCAAAGAATAAGTTTGAGGAGAAGTCCTTTGAGATCAACTTTGAATTTTAGCATTCTAAAGGCATGAGGCCTAGTTGCTCTTCAACAAATTTTGCATTCTAAAGGCATGAGGCCTAGTTGCTCTTGAACTCCTTTAAGCATAGGTATGTCCTAATTCTAAGTCCTTTCTCCTTTTGCATTTTGGTTCACATCAAAACAAACACAAGACAACACAAAAATAGCAATATATTTATATACAATAATGGGCTCAAATGAGCAAAAGAAAAAATTGACATAAACATAAAATATGTGCTCAAGTGAGCAAAGATGAAAATCAATATGAATAATGAGCAAGAAATAAATGACATTAAAAGTAAATGGCAAGAATTTAAAAGCTCAAATTAAAGTTAGTAGTTAGTAAGCTTATGTTAGCTTGTCATGAGACAATGTAGCGCTATGTTAAGCAATCGTAAGTGGACTAATGTAGTAGTCACACCTACCTGAGGCCAGTCAATAAGAATATAGGCAAATAACACAAGTTAGAGATCATGACTAGTAAGCCAAGCTCCATAAACTTGCCATGCCAAACAAAAGGGGAAGGGCCTCGTATTGACTTTTGGTTATTTGCTTGACTAAGAAGTAACCTATTTTGACACAAAATAACTCACTTGATCATGGATCAAGTTGAGTTTGGTTTGGATCAAAGAAGGTTAAACTTCTTATTTGTCAAGACCAACCTTAAGACTTTAACTCATTGGCCATTGATGGAAAAGAAATGGATGAAGATGAAAGGGAGGGGAATAAGAAGACAATAACCAATCCCAATTGATCAAAGTTGATTCAAATCAACTTCAATCAACACCAAACAGAAGAGAAATGAAGATAACAAGTCAAGAAGTCAATGATATTTTTTTGGTATTTTTTGAATTAAAATAAAATACAAATAGAAAATAAACAAATAAGGTTGAACCTCAAATTCAATTCAAAATAACTTCAATGAGTCCAATTAAATTCTCATATGTTCAACATAGTCAAACAAACTTTGACTAATTTTTTCACCAATTTTTGAAATCAGAAAGTAATTAAAACCAATTAAAAACAATCAAAAATAGTATAATATGAATTAAAATCTCAGATAATCTCAAAACAAATAAGAAATTGTTGAGACTATTTTTCATTGACTTATCATGATCCATAGATGCTATGAAATTATTTTTGTATTTTTTAAAAGTCAGAAAGTATTTTAAAATGAATTAATAAAATCAATAAAAACCAAGTAATTCATAAAAAATAACAAATGAAGTCACAAAAATAATTAAAAATTATAATATGAAACTAGTTTTTTCAAGAACATTTTTGGAATTGGTCTCATATTTTTCTAACTTCAAATGAATTTTTAATGAATTTTTGAAAATGACATGAATTAATAGAAAATAAAAGAAAATAAAAATAAGCGAAAAAAGCATAGCCACATGATCTAGTTCATTAATAGACGTGGCACAAGGCAATGGTTGAGATCTGAGGACACACGCTACTCTTGAGTCAAACACGCTATATCATGAATTAAATGAAGTAATTAAAACAGATGCACACGATTAGATCCTAAAATAGAGATCCAAGGGCCAAGGAGTAAGACACGTGGTGGTGGTGGTGGTGGGAACCACCGTCTTCTCCAGCGAAGCAACAGAATCCAGCCAAATTTACAGAGAAATGAACCTCAATGAAAATGAAAAACAAGGCCATGGAAATGAAGCTCTTGTGATGTAGATCAGCATTGTACCAATGGATCTCCCTCACTCTTCCTATATTGACAGAAAGATGAAGGAGAAAATCATGGTGTCCACACGGATTGCTCATGAAATGGAAAATTGAAAGCACCAAAGGCTTGCCTCAAGTATGAGGACTTCAGAAAACCACAAAAACACAAGCAAACTACATTGAATTAAGAGATTCAGATCCAAAAAGTTTGAGATTATACCTTTGAATTGATGAACTTCTGGCCACGAATTCTCAAAGATCTTTGTTCCTCTTTTGATCCTTGAGTGTAATGGAAGTGATTGGCTAAGAAATCTGGCTTTAAAACTCAGCTAATGATACTTACTTTCAAGCTCGAAAGTAATGAAGAAAATGAATGATTCCTTTAGTGAGGGCTATGGTATCAGTTCTGCAGCACTTGGGATCTCTAAAAGGTTGAGAAATGAAGCTCATGAAGGTGTTATTTATAGCTGAATGTGGCTGAGATCACACTTCTTTCATGTGCATGGCAATTTGAAAATTGAGTGCATGGGCCTTTGTGGGCATGTGAAAGGCCCATGGATGGCTGAAGCAACATGTTGAGATCAAGTGAAATGCATTTGGATGTGCACAATGGACTGAAGATGCTTGCAATTCAAGTTATAACATAAAATACCAAAATGCACATAAATGAAAAGAATTTTGAAACTCCCAATGGTAGATCCAAATGAGTATTGTGAGTAATGGTTAGAAAGCTCTTTAAATAAGGAACAAAAGTCATGTTGGGAAAAAAATCATTTGGAATTTGCAAATTGATCAAAACTGGCTGGGAAAATTCAAGTACAAAACATATTCAAATCACTTTGAAAAATTTATCCCAAAAGTAAGCTTAATCAAGCCCCTCTGTCTTCATGATGCAAGCTTCAAATGAAAAAATATCCGACATCATAGTTGTAGATATTTTCAAGATGGTCAATCTAGACTCAAAGTTTGCAACATTTGGATTTTCTATGACAAATTTATGGGCATTTGAAGTTGGGTACTTTTTCAAATTCAATGAATTAGGTCCAAGATGACCTATAATATTTTGCATTATCACATGTATTTATTTTAGGATTATGAAACTTTGTCCAACATAACATTTGAATTAGACATACCAAGATTTCCAATTCATTTGGTCTCACCTAAAAATCATAACAATTGAGAAAGTTATGTCCTTGGTAAGTTGACCCAAAATTAGGGTTTCAGTCAAAATGACCTATAATGTTTTGAAATGAATGATGACCTTCCAAGCTTAAAATGGATTTTTGATGAACATGAAAGTTGTTCACAGGATTCTTAGGAACATATTTTATTTTGGGGTCATCTTCATTTGACAAACACATCAAAAGTTATATCTCATTGATCCTCAGTTTAGTCAGATGACTTGACTGGTCAACTTTTCAAGGCCAAACTTCCAATCTTGATGAAAAAATGATTGAGGGGCCTAAAATAGGCTCATATATGAATAAAATGATGAATGAAATAAATTCCCTTGATTAAGTTTGATCAGAGGTTGAGATTGCTTCATGGGCAAGGCACAGTCAAAGCATAGTGAAATTAGGGTTTCCTTGGTAAACAATTGGGTTATCTTGATCAAATTGGAAAA
This sequence comes from Lathyrus oleraceus, assembly GCF_024323335.1. NCBI lineage: Eukaryota > Viridiplantae > Streptophyta > Magnoliopsida > Fabales > Fabaceae > Lathyrus > Lathyrus oleraceus. Next base: position 64,670,234 of record NC_066579.1, on the reverse strand, counting down.
TTTAGATACTTGGGATAAATATATGATGATTAGGAACTTTGTGGACCATTTTCATGCTTTTTCTCATCTTCATCTAGCCATTGCATTGTGTTTGTGAGCCTCCTAGGAGCATTGTGGAGCACATGATACTTGAGCTTCAAAACAAAAAGAGTTAGTGACATATTTTTGTGCTTTTGGTTAGTAACCAAATAAGAAATGCAATAACATACAATACAAGCATGCTTGGTGATCTCAAAACACTCAAACAAGTCCCAACCCTAGGGTTAAGGAGCCAAACATGCTATGATCCTTGAGGCAATGCGCTTGTGCAATAACATGATGCCATGAGGGATCTTAGGGTCAAAATTAGGTTCTTACACTTCCATGATCACCAAAGGGGAAGATAGAGCCTACCAAGTGTTGTACTATCAAGTGGCAACAATAGCACCAAACCAGTATCAGCAACAAACATACGTCATTCCTACTGGTCCTCCATCAATGCAGTATCAGCATCCCTATGCTCCTCCACATTAGAATTATTATCAGCAGGGGTGGCAAAAATAGAGGAAACTAGAAAGAAGGATAGATATGGTCCCCATGTCGTACAACCAACTGCTTGCTCATTTTCTTCGAGACTCGTTGGTTCAGTTAAGGGAATTAGGACCTCCTCCAACACCTCTCCCTCAGGACTATGACACTAATGCTAGATGTGACTTTCATTCTGGGGCACCCAGGAATACGATCGAGAATTGCAGAGCCCTGAAGTATAAGGTCCAAGACCTGATCGACTCAAAGGCTATCTTGTTCACACTAAACGTTCTGAACGTAATGAACAACCCCGTGTAGGAAAGCATATTTGCAATGCCATAACCATTGCAAGTGGAAGCAGTGGTAAATCTGAAGAAGTTACATCTGGGGACTATCCCATCAATTCATGCAAGAATAATGACCCCAAGTTGTGCGAGGTATAAGGTTAATCATGCCAGAAATCACTAGTCTGTTCAAATTATTCTCATGTGTAATTTTATTTTTTGTCATATTCACCTGTAAAAACTCATTTATTTTTGGATAATAATAACAATGAAATAAATCTGCATGTTTTGAATCAATCTATTATGTCAATTCATATTTTATTAATCGATATCTAACTTTTATTTAAGAAAAGTCAAAAGAAGAATGATGAAATTAAAAAAACACAAAATTAATGCACACATGGTTTAGAATAAAACCTTATTGATCATGTAAGGCATTGTTTCAAATCCTCAAACTCCAGATTTATTAGAAAGATGATCCATAGTCAACCCTTTTGAGCCAAGAAGTAGGAGTTTCTTTATGTACAAAAATTCCTCAATCTTAACCCGGGGGAGGATAGGCTTTAATTAATTTGATCATGTGTTCAAATTTTAAAAATGGAGTGTCCTATCTGAGGATCAACCATACCTTATCCCTCACGAGAGGTCAAAAACCACAAATATGTAACGGTTGTCCCTCACTAACAAAAGGAACGAGGCAGTCATAACCCCTTCAAATCAAACGAACAAATGTCATGCGATTGGTTCAAACAAAAGAAAAAGAAACAAGAAATCCAAAATCTAAGAAAAAGAAAGAAAACTCGTTAAGTCGAAAACATGAAAACAAGTGACTTAGGCAAAAGTTAGGGCGTCCCTATTGATTGCAAATCTGAATGAATAAAAAAAACCATGGAAATAAAAAATTAAAGTGAAAGAGGACTATAGAAAAACCCTTAGCAAGAACACAATCGTATGTCTACAAACCAAAAAAAGATGGGTGAATGTTTTAGCGGTAAAAGTTTTGAGACTAATCTATTTATTAATTTAACTCACAAAGCAAGATTCACAACCACGCTTTTATTGTTTCCAAAGGAAAGGGAAAAAGCACGAACAAAACCCAAAGAAGTTTTTAAAACAAAACTAGTAAAAAGAGAACAAGGGTCTGGGGTTAGTTATGCAAAGGGAAGGTATTAACATCCTAAACATCCATGGTATTCCATGGAAACCTATTTGAAAATATGTACATTTTAGTTTGGAAAGGGTGTTGTTTGTTAAAATATTGGAGAGATGGGAAAAAAGCATATTTTATTATGATTTGGTGTTTGACAAGACTTTTATCCCATGCCTACGTATCAACAAAGTGCAATGGAGGATCAAAACCTCGTAGTTCGTGGTAAAAATAACTAAGATGTTTGTTTTGATTCATTTTTTTATGAAAAAAGATATTTTGTCATTTTAAGGAGAATACTCAACTAGTCACCCCCAAGTATGAGAACTTGCATCATCATTAAAAGGGCTCCAACATGGATAGGATCAACAAGTATTGCACTAGCTCCCACAGATGGAAAAGGATTATCATCAATACTATGGAGATAGGAGAATTATAATTCAACTATGGAAATGGCTCATGTCTAATGCCTTGAGAAAAAGTTTAAAAGAAAAATTATACAAGGGCACAAAATATTTTGAAGGAGTTAGGCACTTTTTAAGTCTTTTGAAATTAGTCTAAACATGCTTAAGATAGATTAACATTTATTTAAGAAAAAAGGTTTTAAAATCACTTGAAAAAAGTCAAGGTTTATTGAGAAAGTGGTTCAAGTTAAAACAAGAAGGTTTTGAAAAAGAGAGAATATTTTGAAAATTAAAGAAGGGGGTTGGAGAAGAAGAGATTATCCTAAAGAAGTAAAGTACAAGCTAAAGAAGAAAGATCTAACCAAGAGATAACAAGCTTTGAGACATAAATCAAGCAAGAAATCTCTCCTTTGGATTAAGCCTTAAGCAAGCAAAATAAATAGTAACCCATGTGTCTGATGAAACTGAATGTGCTAATCCAAGTCTTCCAAAAGAAATCCTAAGTCAAAGGAATCAGATGAATTTCAAGGTCTCAGGTCACAAGTCCCCAAAGCAAAGGTCAACAAGATCCTAATTCTAAGTCCATAACTCCACAAAGATGCTAATGATGGTAACCACAAGTCCATGAAACAAGATAGTCAAGTTTCCTTTTTTTAGGTTTTCTTAGTAATGACATAAATAATCGTCCAAATGGACCAAGAACAAAATGACATAATAACAATGTAATATGGTATGAAATGCTAAACATAAAGCATAAAGTAAATGACATAAAAAAAATAAAGGAACATAAATTAAATGACTTGGAAATAAAATTTAATACAAGTAAAATGTTAGTAAATGGTGTTAGTAATCAAAGATGAAAAGATGTTTGTAAGACCCCAATTTTGACCCTAAGATCCCTCATGCTATCTAATCATATGCATTAGCCTTCCACCTTGGCACCCTCCTTACCCCTCATTCATTAGGTTTGCATTGGAAGATATCACCAAGCACATTTTGATTGTATCATACTTTTTTTTCATTATTTACTAATCAAAATACCAAAAATATGTCAATGTATAGTTTGTTTCTTTTGTAGGTAGTGTGTATGCTCACCATGTTTCATCAAGCTCATATATAAGGTTTAAGACCCTAAAGGCAAGGAGATCAATCAATAGATGGTTCACATTGGTTCTAAGCATCATATGTGGGTTCCTATTGTCTTCAAATATCATTTTGATCAAGAAATCATCAAGGATTTGAAGCTTGTTTGCCTTGGAAGCCCTAATTCATTTGAGTATCTTATATGACTTCCTCAGTAAGTCTCATCATCATTTGATCAAATATTTCAAGGGATACTTCATCTTACATCATCTTACATATATGTTATCCTCCACGAGTCCCAAAAGTCAAGATAATATCAAGCTAGCAAGATGGTTCATGGTGGTTGACCAGAGAAAGTCAACTAGTCAAAATTGGGATTCCCTAGACCCTATCTCCTACAAATTTTGTCATATGAAAATGATTCTAATAGAAACGTTACTCAAAATGACATTCTAAACAACTTTCATGTTGAATTAAAGAGCTAGTTTTGCTTAGAAGGTCATTTTTTATGGTGAACGATTATAGGTCATTTTGTCTGAACCCTAGTTAGGAGGTCAACTTCCCAAGACCATAACTTGCACAATTTTTATGAGATGAGATCCATTCAAATTCCATGATCAAATTCAAGATGTTTTCTTAAACTTTTATGTTTGGAGGAAGTTAAAATTCAACTTGCAAGTGCATGTTCCAAGAGGAAACATTATAGGTCATATTGGACCATTACCATTGAACAAGTGATTTCCCTCAACTTGAAGAGGTTTGAAAGAGCTACAACTTTGATGAAAGAACTTTTTCCATTTGACATCCATAGAAAAAGTTATTCAAGGTAGAATAACTGAACATTTGACTTGGTACTTAGAAAATTTTCAAATATGATTGATTTCTCAAACTTACACCTCAAAATTCATCATGATCCAAGCTTCAAATGGAAAAGTGTTCAACATGAAAGTTTTTTTCCCTTGATATCACCTTTCCAAAAATTCCAAAATCATCTCATTTGGATCAATATTGAAGTACTTGTGCATGGGTGCAATGTGTGGTACCATTTGGAAGAATTTCATGATCCAATTCAATTCAACATTGCATGGCTTAATGAAACACTTTCAGCATGACCTATACATGATTTTGGACCTTTGCAAATGATTATTTGGGCTTTGTGCACGCCCATGATAGCTCATGAAGAAACTTTCTATTTTTGAACATTTTAGTGGAAGTGTGTAAACAACACATGCATTGGCTATAAATAGAGAAGCATTGTGATCAGGACATGATGAATACCTTGCCCAAGCTTTTCCAAACCAATGCAAACCCTTAATTGCATAGAAGTTCTGAAGATTTATTTTGAAATCGAGCTTGAAATTCATCTTCTGTTTGAAAGTTCAAACTCCAGAAATTCATTTCCCTCTTCATCTCAATTGGTTTCTGCAAGCAAAAGGAAGAGAAAGCAGGCAAATCCATATCAAGATCAAGTGAATTTGGAGCAACTTGAAGGTGATTCTTCAGAAACTTCATCTCTTCGATTCTCTCTCGATTCTTCACCATTCTTTGTGATTTTTGGTTGGCTAAATTCATACCAATATAGGCAACAAGATTGAGTTGCTTTGAGGTCAAATCGAAGCAACTCAGTTCATGATCCTCAAAATTCAAACCCCTGTATCTTTTTATATACTTGGAATTGGAGAAAATTGAGGTCAGATTCGAGCTCCTGAGCATTTTTTCTTTGAATCCATGTCCTTGTTTTTTATTTTAGTGATGGTTGATGATGGACTAGTCCAGTGAGGTCCACCGGAGAAGAAGACCGGAGCCCTAGCTCCAGTGGTGTGTTGTCACGCCTCTCAACCATTAGATATTATTTAAATGTTTTAATCATAGTCATTGGATTTAATTACCACATGTACGCGTGCGCTGACTTTGGAACACCATGGACACGATGTGCGTGGCTATCGGATCCGTCACATCAATTAATGAGGGAGGTCTAATGGCCCTTGTTTTTTGTATTTTTATTTTAATTTCTGCTTTTATGTTTAATACATTAATTTTGTTTAATTCATAATAATTTCATTTTTAATCCAAAAAATATGGGACTTTCACCAAATATCTTTAAATATTTTCCTCTTTCATTTTCTGAATTAAAATTATTTTTTGGATTAATTTTGATATTTTTCATGAATTAATTGTTTTTGTGCATATTTTTAATTGTTTAAAAATAATTTTGACTTTTCAAAAATCATGAAATTTTTTGTCTAAGGTCCTTTGACCTTGTTTGACCTAGGATAAATCTCTTGGTCATTTTTTTGGTGTTTTGAAGAGATTTTAGGTTTTGACCAAATTAAATTGAATTTAAATATATTTTTAATTTGATTAATTGTGTAAAAATTATGTTGAGCCATTTTTATTGACTTATTATGTTTGAATATGTGTTTGGGCCTTGGTCAAGGTTGATTTGTCTTTTATTGAGTTAAAATTATTGGATTTAGGGGATTGATGAAATGTACATTTCATCTCCCAAAATGAATGAATGATTTTAATTTGATAAAATTCCTCTCATGACCAATTTGTGTTTCTCTCATCTCCCCTCCCTCTTCATCTTCAATCCCATTATTTCCCATCACTTTCATTGACCAATAAAATCTCAAGATCCTAAGGCTAATTGGTTCATCAATAACCTTGTGTTAGATGAACCAATATCATTATGGATGAGATAAGTTCATCCCTTTTGACCTTTTCTTTTAGTGTGTTGTATGTTTTAGGAGTTTTATTCATTATACCAAATCTCTAACATGCATTAACACCTAAATTTTTATTGCCCAACCTCATATAGTTGTGACTTCTACATAAGTACAATTACGATTGCTTAACATAGAGTTGAGTTGAACCCTAAAGGCATAGCATTCTAGTAAGTGAGATTGTAAGTCTCCCATCTTTCATGGTATTGTATGGAAACTTTACCTTTTTTCCTTCCTTTGGAAGATGTCTTGGTTCAAGGATCCATGCTTGTGACTAGATGGTTGAGTGTTCTCCAAAGGATGACTTAATCAATTGAAAAGCAAAACTCCACTAACATCTAATTAACTAACATTTGACTAACTTTTATTAATATTTCTTTTTACTTTTAAGTTATTTACTTTACGCAATTCAATCTCTAATCATTTACTATTCATTGTCATTTACATGTCATTTAACTTGTTTATATTTATGTCATTTTCACTTTGCTCATTTCAGCCATATATTGTGATTGTATATATTTGCTTGTATATTTTGTTTGTGTTTGTGGTCTTAGGATCTTAAAATACCTAATAAACAACAAAAACCCTAAAAAATGTGTGTGTGGACTGTTTATTTTGATCTGGACTTTTGGACTTAGAATTAGGCAACATTCCATATGCAAAAGGACTTGGTCAATGCCAACATCTATGAGACTAAGTGATTGTGATTTGAGCTTTCATATGATGCAAGTACTGGGATCCACTCAAATTCATCTACTACATTGTCTTCATGCAATTGTTATTTTGATCTCAAGCCTAATGCTTTATTCTGAGTTAATCAAGAAGTAGTTCATCTGATACATGAGAAGACAAAGAAGACTGCTAGCTATGGGATTTGCTTGCTTGGATGTGGCCATCTTTATTTGATGCCTTGATTTTTATGATGTTTGATATTGCTAATACTTGTTGATAATTGCTTGGTTCAAAGTCCAAAGGGAAAATAAGTTTTCTATATGACATTCTTGTCTGTTGGATTGCATCCCATTGGTCAGATCTTTTCAACTCTTAACTTTTAATTTTATGCTTAGGTTAGCCTCTTCATCTCCTCCCCACTTCTTAAATTTTAAAATCTCTCCCCTTTTTTTAAAAAAAATCTTCTTCGCTTGTGGTTTCAAAACTTAGACTTTATTTCAAAATAGAAACTTTAGCACAAGATAATGCAATGAATTTCTAACACAAATTGGAAAACTTTATATTATTATCATTTTGTTTATTATAAATTTAAATTGTTGCATGCACAATATAAATATTCTACTTAATTAAAATTTTAATATTGATTCCATATATCATATACATATAATTTTTTTATTGTATTAAAATTTTCTTCTCAAAATGAGCAAGCAAATAGGATACAATAATTGAACATTATACCATTGAACTTGTTTAAACAAATCCATTAATTTTTGAATTGGGTTGGATTAAGTTTTGGCTTATTCAAATTTTTTACTTTTTATTTTTTAAATATTAAATGATTAAATAATGAATCATCATATATTTTACAAAAATTATTCGACGTTTTTAATTTTAAAAGAAAATTGGATAATCTAATTTTACTAGTTTTTAAAATCATAAAATAATAAATAGTAATATTAAATAATAAATTTCATCATAAATACTTGCAACAAACATAAGTTTTTATGACATAAAATTGTGTTAATATCAATATAATTAAAAAAAAGTGTTGATTCCAAAATTATTTAAAGTCATGGCCATTGAAATAGTAAGTTTTTAAGAAACTAAAATTGCAACAACTAAATTAAAATTAATCAAAATTATAATAATAAATATTTAATTAGTGGGTGGGTAGATTTTTTCGGTATGAGTCCAATTTTACTCGAAACCCGTTTATTTTAATGAATTTTTCAGTTTTTAAAAACCTATTCACTCACTTATCTGAGATTTGTTTTTTAAAATAACCAACTTTTTCAAAAATAATTCCAAAATAAAAAAAAATTTAAAAAAATGTCTAAAATAACCATATTTAAAAGAGGATGCGCCAGATGAACCGGCACATTCCATATGGATCAAGAGGAGGTGCCCAAGGCATTGGCGCTTGCATTGGTAGCCTCATGAGGAGGCGCCAATGCCCTTGGTGCCTGCATTGGGCGTTAAGAGGAGGCGTCAATGCCTCTGGCGCCTGCATGTGTTGCCATGTTTGGCGCCTAGCCTCTTGGCGCATGCATTTCATACCCCCTCTATATAAATACCTCGCCTTTGATGCAATATTTTTCACACAAAATCTTCCCCTACTTTCATATTTTCTCTCATTCAACTCCACTCTCTTTCAAGTTTTTGTGTTTTAATCATGTATGAGTACATTCACAAGCGAAATGCCGATTTGATATTTTTCGCCATTGCGACTCCGATAAAGATTCCTCTTTGGAATACATATTTGTTTGAATGTCTTAATCGGACGTTGAACAGTTGGTTAGATGGAGAAATTGGAGATGGTAAAAGGATTAGAAGAATACAATGGTTTGTGTCCACGTTCAACCAAAATGGAGAAGTGCATGAATGAGTGGAAATTAAGACTGACCGAGACGTTCGTAGAATGATGCATTACATGTTCAAAATTGTTTTGACGGTTGTAATCGCATAGTTCTTGTATTCTAGCTATTTTAATTGTTTGTGTTATTGTTTATGTAATGGTATTTTTGTCACAAACATATAATATGAAATAAATTTAGTTTTTCATATATTGCAACAGAGATACATGTGAATTTATCTGGTTGTACTCGTTCCAACACTCGAACAGTTAGTACGATTGTGACCTGGCTGACTGCATGAACTACATAATCTACCCATTTTGTTTGTTGTATCCATTTCAGTTCGAATACGGGTGTTGTTTGGGCAACCCTTTTTCTTCCTTCGCATAACTTCGTTGTGTCAGACGATGTGCCCTTGATATTCTGGACAACAATCCTCTTTTGCTACTACAGAAAAACTAATTTTATAAATATTTGATAGGTTGATGACTTTGTAAACGTCAGATAGCAAGTAGGATGAATCCATTCGAACCTTTGAACATGCCGCAATGACATGGGAGCAGGGTGTACAAAAGGCTTGGAACTTTCCGCAGTCGCATCAACCTTTATCTAGTTCGACTCTGTACTGTCCCATCGGCATGCGCTCATTGTGATCCATGGATTCGACAACATTATACTAACCTTTAGTACGGTCAAACACCGTGACCACATGTGTGTTTGCTTTGGCAGTTTCATGTTTAATGAATTTCATTGAAGCATCACTGAAAAACTTCCCAGATTGCAACATTGAACTCCATTTGGAACGTCTGCTCTCAAATAGCGCCCCTAGCCTGAAATTTGTTGTCTGCATCAAAGCGGTTATAGGTAGGTTACAAATGCCTTTGAAGACAGAGTTTATTGATTCCACAAGATTTATTGTCATGTGGCCCCAACATTGACCGTTGTCGTATGCCCTAATCCACTTCTCCAATGGAATACTGTCGATCCATTGTACTGCATCCGTGTTTATCAATCTTATTTCTTTGCGGTAGTGTTTGAAAGAAGGTTCTGATAATGTGTAACCTGCGTTGACAACCTTCTTCCGCAACGTCTTGTCTTTGATTTCCCGCATGAAATTCTGAGCAATATGTCTAATACATAAGACATGCGTCGAAGGAGGATCTTGCCAGCCATTATCAATATTACTATATGCACTGATGATTGAAGGGTGTCTGTTGGATATCAAACCTAAGTTACATTGCGGTGCAACGTGCAATAAGAGATTTTTTAGGGAAAAACTCCATCCCTCAGCAGTCTCCCCTTCAAAAAGGGAAAAGGCGATTATAAAAATGTTGTTGTTGTCATCTTGTGCCACTGCCATCAGTAACGTTCCTTTGTATTTTCCGTACAAACATGTACCATCAATTTGTATAATAGGTTTACAGAAAGAAAAACCCATGATGCATGGTTGATACGCCTAGAAGAGACAGTTGAATATTCCATTTCCAATAGCACACGTCCCGTCTGGTCTATACGCGGGAAATGTTTCCAACTTGACAATAGTACCTGGAGCATATTGTTTTAGAGCCAATAGGTATTTTGGAAGTTACTTGTAAGAGTCCTCCCAATTGTCAAACACCTTTTCAACAACATTTGTACTACTTATCCATTCCTTCCTATATGATGGAGTGTATTGGTACTCTACCCTAATATGCGAGATTATTGTACTCGCATTTAACGATGGATTTTCGCCAATGACAAATAATATTTCATCGCATATTAGTTGAGTGCTTAGTTTTCGATGATCTTGCATTGGGTTTGTCAGCATGCATGTGTAAACTGGACCCCATGGATCCAATCTCCCAAGAATTGCTCCTCTTCCGGTACGAAGCTGACAACTTGGAAAGGCAGTGTGCATTCGAACAATAAATTATGTATCTCAATGCATTTGTTCTATCAACTCTGAAATCAGCTGATAGTTGCATGTGAAATTTTTTGATGGCTTTTACACAATCATCTTTTGTGCAAAATGTATCTCCTTGTTTCAAAGATACTTGCATTTTCACATTAGGATTGTACCATATATCTAATGAAGGTTCATCGGAACCCAAATTCAACCTTGTCATGTGTTGAGGTGGACAATATACATGACTAGTTGGTAATAGCTCCTCTTCCTCATCAGCGTTCACCATTGAATCAACCAAGATCTTGGCTTCTTCCTCTTCGTCATCTGCAACATTCACCCCAGCTTGTTCGTTATCAAATTATATCTCTGTTAACTATGGGTGATGAACACAAAGGAACACTCGAGAATATCTCGACATTTGTATGTTATCACTCTCTTTTTCCTTGTTCCATTTTTAAGTCGTATACCTTTGATGGATCCACGCCAACTAGCTTTGTCATCGTACGCCCCATAACAATTCCCCGCCCAACACCAATGTCAAACCATCCAAACACAAAAACCAACCTCACAACATCAACCTACCACATACACACAACAACCAAACACCCAACCTCGCAACCCATTCATGCCATCCACCCAACAACCAACCACGCAACGTCGCAATCCATTCATGTCACCCACCTAACCAAAAACGAAGAATCAAACCCTACCCACCAACAACCATATGCTTCAACCACAACCTTCTATAACCCAGATGATTCCAATGGGTCACTTCATTGTAGCCCCCCACCAATGACCACTCAAACATCCCATCACCAAAACACACAACCATTGTTTAACTATAGTACGCCCCAGGAACCATTGCTTCATTTCCAAAACGATTCAATGTCCCAATTTGGGCAACTATATCTTCCGTAAGCCATACAACCCCATCGACCTAACTTCGATGACATGGGCACCGAATTCCATTACGGAAGCACCGTTGGCCAGAGCCCCTCTGGATATTGGGTACAAATAATGACACATCTGTCAAATACCGCTGGAACTTCCGACATACCTTCCCACCAGCCATCATTCGATCAGGTCAGCACATAAAGACCCCAAACACCCCCAGGAAAATTGTGGGAGACCTCAGAGACAAACTAACGCACCTGGATGTGGAACAGAGGAACGTTTCGATTGGACCGGTCATTAAATATTTGTCAATCCCATGTAACATTTATTATATCATGAATAAATTCGTTTTTACATTATTTTTTATTATTTGATAAATAAAAAAAATAAAAAATAAAAAAAATTAAAAAATTAAAATACAAGGGTATATGCGCCAAATGAATTGGCGCATACACCACATGCACCATGCAGGCGCCAGAGGCATTGGTGCCTCCTCACGATGCCTAATACAGGCGCCAAGGGCATTGACGTCTCCTCATGAGGCTACCAATGCAGGTGTCAATGCCTTGGGCGCCTCCTCTTGATCTATAAGGGATGCGCCAGATGCGCCAGTTCATCTGACGCATCCTCTTTTAAAAGTGGTTACTTTGGAAAAAAAAATTGAAAAATTTGTTATTTTGGAATTATTTTTGAAAAAGTTGGTAATTTAAAAAAAAAATCCTTATCTGATCCAAGTTATTTTTAGGATTTTTTAGGTGGGTTTGATTTGATTTTTTGGGTTGATCCAACCCATGCATATCTCTAAGCAAATGTTTTGCTCTATAGAAATAAATATTAGACTTGGTGGCCCCTATATCGAGAAGTTTCAAGCCACCTTTCACTTGTAAAATTCGATGGCAGAAGCGATCCTGAAGAACATGTCACCATCCTTACCACACAGATGGTCATCATCGGAGCCTCAAAATCATTTAAGTGTAAACTCCTTTTCTTCACCTTTAGGGACACTACATTAAGATTTGTATATGAACTTGCCACAATTATCAATCATTATCTATCAAGACCTAATAAAGAAATTAGTCCACCAACTCTTAGTGAGTAGACATGGGAAGATGTCTACAACCATCATGATCAGTATTCTATAGGGCCATTTAGAATATTTAAAGGAGTATCTCGCTTGGTTCAAATAGGAGACTATCAAGATCATCCACCCGAACCAGGAGATATATTTAGGAGCCTTCCAAAACGGATTGAGGGCCGAGAATTTTACTCAATCCCTTTCCTAGAGGGCAACTGCTTCTATGGTATACGTAGTTACGCACACCGAATGGTACATATAGGGGGGAGAACAACATGGAGAAAAATGGTATGGATGTTAAGGAGCAAACGTATGGTGTAAAAGCCTACCTAAACAACTGAAAATAAAAATTTATTTTTCTTATAAAACATTATGGAATTCGGAGAATATAAAACAAGGGTGTTACACCAACAATTACTCAACCTTTATTTTGAAATATACTATAAATTCAAAACATAGCAAAAATGGTCAATTATTCAGTTTAAGACAAAGTAGAGAACTCAGTAAACAATCGCAACCCCGATGTTACAATATTAGAGTTATTCAATCTTCCTTAAGTAACCAACATCAGTCACTCATCAGTATCTGAAGCCAACTGAAATGTGCCCACCGAACGCAACACAACTCGAAGATATAACAGAGTTTCCACCAAAATTTATTTATCCTAAAAGATAGGTAAGGTAAAATATCAAGAAAACCCAAGGGAAAAAGGAAGAGAGAAACAGGTACGGGAGTCGGTTATGCAAGGGGAAGGTATTAGCACCCCTCACATACATGGTATTCCATGGGAACCATTTTGAATATTCTTTCTTGGATAGGTGTTATAATCTTAATGTACCTGAAGAAAAGAAAAGGGGTTTAGGAAAAAGGAGTGCTCGAAGAGGATTATGGCCCTCATTCCTACGTATTCTCATGGTGCAATGAGAAAGTCAGAGTCTCTTAGTTCGTGGAACCGGGGAGGACAGAAAAGAAAGGAAGTTGCCTGCCAAGAATTTGATTCCTCGTGCCTACGTATCCTTATAATGCAATAAGGAAGTCAGAGCTCCATAGTTCGGAGGATAGAAACCGAAAAACATATGATTGAGGGGTGGTGTTTAGACCAAAAGGAGGGGAAGGGGGTTAACCATAAAGGTGTATCTCTAAAAAGGAAAGGAAATTGCAATGATGTTTAAACCAACAGAAGGGGAAAACTTGTCAAAGCTGGAGACTCACATGACAAGGGTTCTACCAAAGCACATGGACTAACATGGTAGATAAGGAAATAAGTACATGTCAAAGCACTGAGTTTGACATGAGAAAGATGTTACCGAGGCACAAGGACTGGTACGGTAAGAAGAGAAGTACAAACTTGTCAAAGCCTGAGACTCATATGACAAGGGTCTTACCAAAGCACAGGGATTGATATGGTAACGACGGGTGTTTAAACCATGAAAGGAAACTTATCAAAGTCGGTGACTCACATGACAAGGGTTCTACCAAAGCACATGGGCTAACATGGTAGATAAGGAAATAGGAACATGTCAAAGCATTGGGTCTGACATGACAGAGATCTTACCAAGGCACATGGACTGATATGATCCGCTGTCGCGCGCGGATCAAAACCGAGTATTTTTGACAAAACGTAGTTAGCGAAAAATTGACTCGGATTATCGTTCTCACAAGGATTCTTGAATGAATTAACCAATGATAGTAACGATTAATGGGGTTTTGGTTGGTTTAGGATTCAATTAAAAAAATAGATTAAAATAAGTGATTATTGAAATAAGTTGTAGCAACAATTTACTGATTCGGTCTTTGTCTATCATCGACTATCATAATTCCAACCGCAAATTAACTATTCCTATTCGATTATAATATCAACTGACAAGCGCAATTGATCGTATAAGTTGTATGTTCCTATTATCCGAATTAAGCAAACGGGATTAAGTTTCATGAATTAAGCAAACATGAATTAAACGGACTCGATAACGAATTAAGCAAACGAAATCGTGACTATAGTTAGGATCACACAATCAATCGGATTAAATCAATATAGCATATGTAAATCAGATTAAGCAAACAAAATACATATATTAATATTGAAAGGAATAAAAAACCTGAATAAGAATTACTAAAATCTCAAGGTATCGGAACCCGAATATAGCAAATTGTTTGGATCGATTAGTTCTTCATGAGAATTCTTGCCAAAGCTTTCAAGTATTTCATGAATAGTGATAATCCTCATGTTATGCGGCTGCTAGGTATATGGAAAACAAGGAATTTGGTTTACAACCCAACTGGATCGAAAACATAACCCAAGCCCAAAACTAATGACCCAAAACTTAAATAAAACTAATGCTGCAACTTCAACAAATTTTCTGGCCCTGCTACAGTCTGATTCAGCTCTCGACTTCTGAATAAAAGTTGTAGATCTTTTTCTTAGCTTTCCATAGACTGGTAGCACGTCTCAATCCGATACTCCTAGCTCAAGATATGATTTTTCTCGCAAAAGCTGCTAATGCTGAAAATTAAATACGAAAATTAAATAAGTGCAAAAATAAAATAAATTATGAAAACACATTAAAACATAAAAATAATCAAAGAAAACCGAAGAATCGCTTAAGTACAAACATGGAAGAACGTGCATCAAAATGCACTGATCAACTGATATGTTAAAGAATAAGGAATAAGCATGAAGGTGTCAACCCTAAAAGAAGTGATTGCAATGGGGTCAAAAATAAGAAGATAAATAGCCACAGGGGCAAGTTGCAGACTTGACAATGAATTGACATGGAATTTCACTAAAGTATATGAATATAAATGAATACTCTGAGCAGCTAGGGTCTACATTATGTACATAAAGGTACTCTAGATAATGGTAGGGAATATCCCATCTCATCACTTTCTATTGCTTAAGGCTCATGGCATGCAAGCATAGTCAAACTGACAAGTTATTGAAGCAGGTTCCTTGAGATGTTTGTGGGGATGAGCCAGATGATTGGTTGTTAAGGAGAGATATGTTTCACTGAGGGTCTTGAACTCGTGTGTGTGTGTGAGGGGGGGGGGGGTTGATTACTCCAAGGTGAAAGAGACTAGTCTCATCAAGTGACCAAGGGACTTATGGTCACTTGACAAAGACAAAGGGAAAAAAAACAGATGAAGGGATTTAGGAGATACAGTGTGAATTGGATGAAGCCAAATCAAAGGAAAGGATTGATGAACAAATAGAGATGCATAATCATACAAAACTAGCCTACGGTCTCATTGTAAGGTAGCCCAAGAGAAAGCCACGTGGGTGCAAAGTGTATTGTCCTATGTTTCATTGTAAGGTAGCCCAAGAGAAAACCATGTGTGTGTAAAAGTCTACCAAACCTATGCATATGCATGCAAGAGGTATAATGAAGATGAATCAACACACAAGCATAAAGGCTACATAAAGGCAAGGGAAAATCAGAGTGTCCACAAGGTTTGAAGGCCAATGTCACTCCAAGTCAAGCAAATGGGCCAAAATCCTAAGTCCAAGTTCAAAGCCCCAATGGTTTTCAATACTCCAGATCAAGCATAGGATTAGGTTAGGTCCAAGTTACTTTATCATGTTTTGTTTAATTAAGTTTTAACAAGCCAAAAGTCAAACCAGAAAAAATAATAGATGAATATAGATGGATAGAATATGTGATGATGTAATGATCAATGGGACATAAAAATAAAAATGCATTAAATAAATGACATAAAGTTAAATGACATAAAGTTAGATGACATCAACTTAAATGACTTGATTTAAAAATAGTAATGTAAAGAGAAATGATTAATGTTAGGAGTTAATGGTTAGTCAAGGTTGCCGGGACAATTTAGTGCTATGTTAAACAATCGTAAGTAGGCTTAGATAGAAGCCATACCTATCTGAGACTGGTCAATAATAATGTATGTATCACACATGTTAGATAATTAACACAAAGTTAACCTCCTTCAACATGCCATACAATGTTTAAAAAAATGAGAGAGGTGAGGGTAGAGAGAATGAAAGAGGGAACCAAGTCAATTACAAGGGATCATTCTATCCTCAAATCAAAGGAATCAAAATATGGAGCATTGAGGGTTAACATATCATTGATGAAAAGTATTGAAGACGACTCACAATCATGTATCAACGATTTTGGATCAAAGAAGGTTGATCAACCTCAAGTCAATCTATCATTGATTTGAGATGAGGAAGAAGACATCAACCAAGTAATCAAGCTCAATTCAAAATATCAAAAATCATCAAAAGAAAATAAAATTCAATTAATAATGATTTAATATTTATTAAATAAAGAAAGTAAAATGGAAATTGTCAAAGGGAGGTCAAAGTATCAAACTAAAGTCCAACAAAAATGTGGGAAGTCAACAAAATTCAAAGTAAATGGACCTCAAAAGTTGGGGTTAAAAATATTTAAAAATGATTAAAATAAAAATACAAAAAGAAAATTAAATGAAAAATAAAAGAAAAATAGGCATTTAGTGCAAAAATAATTTTTTAAAAATGCAAAACTTTTATGGAAAAAAGTTGAATAAAAAAATAATAAGGGAACTATTTTTAATCAATTTTGGAAGAAAATGAAATAAATGAAATAAAAAAGAAAAAATCATTCAAATGCAACAACTAGGACATGCGTTGCAATGTTATTGGAGGGAGGATTTGAAATTGTCCCCAACACGCACGAAGCACTTCATCTTCAACCTCAGGATTTTTGATTTTGCAACTTCATGAACTCATGTTTTTAACATGAATCAAACATGGATTCAACTGCGAAACACTTCATCGTTCACGTCTCCCTGCATCAGAGCAATTCATTTTTCTTAGCAGGGAGAATTTGCTCAAACACTCGAATAACCCTATTTCTTCAAAGTAAAATTAAATTGTTGATACTAAAAATAAATGACCACTAGGTTAGTGAATTTGATCAGTGGAACAAGGCGAAGAGTGTGGTAACTCTTTTGTTCAAGGTTGTAACTCATATTTACTTGTTTGGATGAAGATTCAGAAGTCAACAATGGTGGATCTGGTAGCTAGGTTGCAGAAGGATTAAGACCAAAGTAAAGCTTCAAACACCTTTAGATGAGGAAAATGAAGGCTTCTCGTTGAAGAAGTGGAAGGAAAAGAGCTCGAAACGAAAAAGAGCTTGACTAGTTTGGAGTGGTATCAGGCTTCAATGGTGGCACGATTTCTTTGGATTTCAAAGCTTTTAAATGAATGCAATAGCTTCCACTATTTATAGGGAATGAATTAGGATTCAAATACGTGTGAATTGAGTGTAAAGTTTTTCATATCTCGAGTGTGTGGCATTTTGGTGACAAACTCGTGAACTTGGATATTTTCAAGTCGTTTCAAGTGGTACTCAGATGCGTTCGGTCATGGGTAATTGGTTCGCACATGTGAGAAGTGGTCCCAAGTTGATTTGTGCAAGTTTCAACATTATAGATCACGGACCAAAATAGAGTTAGGTCATCGTTCAAGCTTGGGATAAATCCAATCCACTCGTGCGTTTTGTGGTTTTCTTTGAGCCAAATGATAACTTAATGGAGTAGAATAAGATGCACAAAGAATAAATCCAAAAGGAGATTTGAGGTGAAAAGATAGGTTTTGAAGATATCGGTCACACAGGGGCGAGAAAGTTAGGTTTGATTTGTTTGAATATCCTATAGAGCTGAATATGATTATTCAAATAGGAAGCTTTACAGCAACGTTCGAATAATCGGAGACTGAGGAAGGTCTAAACTCAATCATTCGTTTTTCTTATAGAGGTATTATGAAAGAATGTATGGCGAATAAAGTTAAGGTTCGTTAACAAAAGACGATTATTTGCACAAGGAGCTCTATAGTAATACACAAATAATCGGAGACTAAGGAAGGTCTAAACTCAATCAGTCCTTTTTCTTCTATAAGAGAATCAACTGAATTCAATTAGATTATTGTGTTTTAGTACTGAAAACGAGTATTCGGGCATAAAGCTCTACAAGATTGGCCAAATATTCGGGGAAAGGGAAAGTCTACACCATCCATCCTTTTTCATCCAAGTTGGTGTGAAAAGAATTTACTAGTTGTTTTAAAATGGTTTGAAGTCGATAATGAAATTGGTTGGGATTGGAATTATGGTTAATTGAGAAACATGTGAATTAAATTGAAACTAATTGACTTGAATCTGAGAAACGATCTGATTAGCATTGGAGCATGTTTTTTTTGTTTACAAAAATGCTTGCTTTAAGTTATGAAGAATGGTTCGAAGTTGAAGTGATTATGAAATCGAAATTGACATAAGTCGATCAATTTTTTAATTATCAAAATCAATTGATTAAATTTTATTAAACCACTTAATTAATATAATCAAAATTAATTATCAAAATTATTCGATTACATCAAATACTCACGGTAATTTAAATTAATTATCAAAATTAACTAATTTAGACAAATTTTAATTAACTAATTAATCTAATTAAAACAAAGAAAGAAATAAGTGACAAAGTCGATTTAAAAATGATTGGGTAATGTCATGCAAAGCTTGCATGGGTGTGTGCAAGCCCATAAAGCAATCCATTTTGGTCCAAATTCATCTGTAATGAAGTTCAAATGAGGCTTGAATGGCTAGGCAATGTGAAATGGTGTTTTGGATATTTGATCTTTCCACTTGATGCAGACCTGTTAAGACCATGCGCAACCTTAGCAAACCTCATCCAAAATGCATAAAATATGACTCTTTGAAAGCTTAGATCAAGGGGAACAACTTTGGCGTTGGACACGTTTTCGTTTGGAACTTCGACCATGGTGAATTTTGAGGTGGAAGTTTGTAAATTTCAACATGTTGAAGATTTTTCTAAGTGTTAAGTCACATGCCTTAATATTCCACTTTACTTAACTTTTTATGTGAGCTCCAAATGAGAAAAGTGTCTTCATCAAAGTTGTAGCTATTTCAAAGACCTTAAAAATGGTCACTAATTTCATTTAATTTGGATTTATAATGGTAGAGTTATGGATTTTTGAAGTTGAGGAAAATCACTTGTTCAATGGTATATGGCAAAAATGACCTATAATGTATCCTTATAACACATGCTCATAAGAGTTGAATTAGCTCTCACTATCAAAGTTGAAGTAGACATATTGAATTTGATTGTGCAATTTGGAAATATTTCATATCATAAAAGTTGAGCAAGTTATGGCCTTGGGAAGTTGACTTTCAAATTAGGGTTTAGACAAAATGACCTATAATGTTTCAATATAGAAAATGATTTTCCAAGCAAAACTAGCTCTAGGTCTCAACATGAAAGTTGTCTAGAATGTCATTTAGAGTAACATTAATCTTGGAATAATTTTCATATGGTGAGAATTGTAGGAGATAGGGTCTAGGGAGACCCAATTTTGATCAGATGAATTCATCTAGCCAACCACCATCAACCAACTTGCTAACTTCCAATTCTCTTGTCTTTTTAGGCTCATGATAGATCATATATGTATAAGATGATGAAATTTGAAGTGTTCCTTGAAGTATTTGATCAATTGGTGAAGAAGCTTGTTGAAGAAGTTACTCAAGATACCTAGATGAACTAGGGTTTCCAAGGCAAACCACCTTCAAACTCTTGAAGAATACTTGATCAAAGTAACATGTAAATGTCATTGGGACTCATATATGATGTGTTGAGACATTGTGGATCAATCCTTGGTTTTTCTTTTAGCCATGAGGGTCTTAAACCCTAGATATGAACTTGATAGATCAATGGGAACCATGCCCTACCTACAAAAGAGTTAGGCAAATGTAAAGACATATTTTTGGTATTTTGGTTAGTAAAATGATAATATACAATAATGATACAATCACATGGTGCTTGGTGATCTCTTCCAAAACAAACCTAATGAAATAGGGGTAAGGAGGATGCCAAGGTATGATCCCAATGGTAATGCATATGATTAAGTTGCATGAGGGATGTTACGGTCAAAATTGGGGTCTTACAATCTCTCCCAATGTAAACCCAATGAATGAAGGGTGAGGAGGATACCAAGGTGTGATCCCAAAGCCAATGCAAATGATGAGATAGCATGAGGGATCTTAGGGTCAAAATTGGGGTCTTACAAAGTATAAGAAAAAAATGAAACATAGAAACAAGAGAAAGCTCAACGGTCTTGATCTCATGCACGAAGGTGAATCATGTATCAACGTATTCTCTCTCTTCTTCTTATCCTTTGCAACCTCGTTTCTTCTTCTTCTTCTTTTTCTTCCATTTTTCTGGTTGGATCTGGCTCCAAATCGTGAGTGTAATATGAAGTTGAGAGAGGGAGTGTTGAGTTCAAAATGAGAGCAATGAGAGGGTTAAAAATCGAGACAGTGATGATGAATCATAACCAAATGAAACTGTGAATGATGAATCGAATTTATAGGATGGATGCTTAACAGAAATGACATAACAGAGTTAGATTATGAAGTGAATAGTTTGTTAGATGCATTCACGGAGTTAGTTTTCCAATTAGATTCAGTTACTTCGTTAGTTAGTTAATAGAATAAGTTAGTTATTGTTATCAAGGTGAATGATGAAACATAATATGTTAGTGTTTGGTTATAGTGAAATGAAAAAAAAATATGATGGTTGTGAAGCTAAGTTAACACGAGCTTTGTAACTGATTTTTCAAATGGTTTAGTTATTTTTAATTAAAAAGGTTCAGCTAGATTTATTCAGTCAAATGGAGAGTTTTATGTTTGTTAGATTAATTGTTATGAGGCTAGGTGATGTCAATATGGTTTGCTCGATTTTTGTAAATGCCTTGCTGGATTGTGTTATTGAACTGCTATGACTGTATCATGATGCTCATGCTTGCTGCAAATTTTTATGAGGTTTGTCATGGCTTTTTGTTGGAGGATGTTGCATTTTTAGAAATGTGTATTGAATTCCTATGATTGTATCGTTTCACGATAATGTTCAACACCTTCAAGATTGGTACACAAAAGGTAGTGAAGTTTGCATCAAGATCCGCACCAGTCATTGAGGTTTAAGTGTTTTCATTTCGATTACCCTTTGCATCATGTTTCTGATTTCATTTTATCTTATTATTGGAACCATACTCAAGTTCACCCTCTTCATTATTAAAATGAACGATTGAGTTATGATTGTGGGACAAACGAATTTCAGTTTTCGTTACTTTTTTTTTGTTTCAGTTTTGGGTAGATGTTTTGTCAATTTGAGATGTCTTTACATATGCATTTGGTGTGGAGAAGATGAAAATTGTGTGCATGAAAGTATATCACAAATATTTTATTAATTTGCTTGTTTTTATTGTTTTTGCATTATTGTATTATAGGTATATTAATGGCTGCGAGCATATGACAAGGAGGCAGATTTGGTTGAGTGGCTAAGGCGTTGGCTTGCATTCCCAGGGTCTTAGGTTTGAGACCCATGCATGCCCCTTATTTTATATATATATATATATATATATATATATATATATATATATATATATATATATATATATATATATCCCTTTGCCATGTCTTGGGTTCAATAGCCTTGCTACCATTTTTCATCATTATTTTTCTATTTTAAATCCCTTATTTTTTAATGATTTTCCCATTTTCTTTCACCATCCAGATATTTTTTTCTTTCTAATTTGTTGACATATACTTCTTATTTGTGACCTTATCTTCACAATTTAATTTTTCTTTATATTTTTTCAAATTATTTTCCCATGATTACGGTCGTTGCCAAAGTTCCCTGTGAGCGTTTAAAAGAGTGTGATACTTGTTAGATTTTTGCTTAGTCTCTTTGATTTCTTTTCATGTTTAAGCATCAGACTTTGATCTATGGATTCGAGACTTCCTATGTCATTATTCTACCGATTATTTTATCGATATATTGACAGTATTTCGCCCCATTTTGAATCGTCGCATACGACATTTCCATTGTTGTCAATATGCGCAAACCACCTTTGAGAACATACGACATCGCCACGTTTAGAATGATCCTTTATAAATTCTGGTGTCTTCTCTCTTCCATTATCTTTTTTCCGTATAGTTTCATTCCATTGATTTTTCGCTTCTGTATTCAAAAGTTTTATTTAAGTCTAAAAATGAAAATAATTTTATTTTAAACTATATTTTTCAAACCTGTGTAAAACCTCATGTTGGTTCGAGAACAATCTGGTGTAAAATCTCGGTTCGGTTCGTGATCAACTAGTGTAAATCCTGGTTCAGTTTAGAGGATAGCTAATTAAAAACTTCGTTTTTGTTTGAGATTAGCCTTTATAAAATATGAAAGGGCTTAAGTTTGGATACTAACCACTCAAGGCTTCGTTCATGTTTGGAAGGAAGACTAACCACTCCAGTCCACAATTCTTTTCCTAGCCGTTGATGGAGACAATGTGGGAGTTTGGTTGGAAGTTTACCTGAAACTTCATTTTCGTTGTATAAATAGATTCATATTCTTAGCCACTAAAAATTGGAGAGAGGATTAGGTCACTTCATTTAGATTGATCCTCTATAAATTCTGGTGTCTTCTCTCTTCCCTTATCTTTTTATTTTATGTATATTTCATTCCATTGATTTTTCGCTGTTGTATTCCAAAGTTTTCTTAAAAATATTTTTCAAACTCTAAAAATGAAAATAATTTTATTTAAAATTGTATTTTTCAAACCTCCACAATCCCCACTCTCGTGTGTAGAGTCACATGCCCAACAATTTAGAATACCTCATTAATTATATTACAAAATTCATTCACACAATAATTAAAAACAAATAATAATTATAGATGATTTTATAAAATAATTGTAATATTAGACCGGTTTATTTTATCTTTAAAAAAATAGTTTTTTTTTTGTATTTTTAAAAATAATATTTATAAAAATATTATTTCAAATATAAAAAAAAATATTTTTATATAAAATGAAATAAAAATTATTGAAGATGAAAGCACAGTCAAAATCATAATTTTTTTAAAAAAATGTATCTAAAAAATGATTTTTTTGAATAATTATCCAAAATAACTTCAAATTTAAGTTATTTTTTAAATTGCTGACATTCAAAGAAAGTTATACAATAAAGATGAAATATTATGTTGTGGTATTATCGAAGGGGTCGAGTCCAAGTGCTCGCATACCGCCCCTTATCTCCGATTTGATGGAAATTGTTTGAAGCTAACCAAAATAGTTTCACGTTGCTTGAGAATTGAGGTAATGGTAGTTTATATGCGAACACCAGATACATCTTAGTTCAACAAGATGCATTTTCTAAAAGAGAAAATTATGAAAGTTTTCATATCTAAAATAGACAATATCTAGTAGTCGTAGTGACATGAACTTGAAATTGACCAAAAATATGAAATAATTTTAACCATAGCATACAAAAATATTGATACTTCTCTTCGGTGATATTCAGTTTTTATTGGTATTTTTTCACTCTACTCTAATTTTATATTTTTTAGACTACCTTTTACTAATTATATTACAAAATACATTCAAAAATAATTAAAAAGAAATAACTATTATAGATAATTTTATAAAATAATGGTAATATTAAGCCGGATTGTTTTATTTTTAAAAACACTTTTTTTTTTTAATTTTAAAAGTAATTTTTATAAAAACTAGCGTTCAAATGGCCACGGTGCCCCTACCTCGTTTGTCCTCTTTTTTAATAAACGCACGCGTCAAAATTAAAAATGATATTTTTGTTAATTTTGATTTTAATTTAAATTATTTATATAATAAATTTTGTGATTTGCATTATCCTTATCCTTCTGCTTTTAGTGTTGCAAAAATAACTGCTCCGTTTTCATAGTTTTCTCGACGTGTATATTTATAATCGGATAAGTAATATTCAGAAGCATAATTTTTTTCTATAGATTCTTATTTTGATTTTAATTAATAAAATGAAACAAAACTATATGAGATGATGATTATAGCTGATTATCATTTCATTATAACTCATTTGCTAATAAATAAATACAAATTAATAGTAAATATAAAGAATTATAAAACAGGTAAAGTGTGAGAGGAAATTTTAAAAGGAAGATAATAAAATAATTAGTGGTTCAAATTTTAAGAGAATTTGTTACAAAAATAACTGTCCCTT
Source organism: Lathyrus oleraceus (assembly GCF_024323335.1). Classification (NCBI taxonomy): domain Eukaryota; kingdom Viridiplantae; phylum Streptophyta; class Magnoliopsida; order Fabales; family Fabaceae; genus Lathyrus; species Lathyrus oleraceus. Next base: position 64,645,645 of record NC_066579.1, on the reverse strand, counting down.
TTTTGTATTTTTCTGAACGTATTTATTTATAATTGGAAAAGTAATATACTGAAGCATAATTTTTTTTCTAAAGATTCTTTTATTGATTTTAATTAATAAAAAAAAACTATATGAGATGATGATTATAATTGGTTATCATTTCGTTATAACTCCTTTTCTAATAAACAAATACAAATTAATAATAAATATATAGAATTATAAAACAGGCAAACTAATTTAACAGTGCAAACATCAAATTATGATTATCAAGATTTATCATTTTGAACTTCTAAGCAATTAATTGTTGAATAGTTCCAAATGGTTTCATAATGTTAGAGAACTCAAAACTCTCCTTCTCTCCCCTCCTCTCATGTAATTATACCATAGATGAAAGATGAAACTGCTATATAGTGTGTAATGAGGCAGCAATTAATTATATGTTAGAAAAATTTGTTCATCCATAATTTTTTTTAAACAATTATCTTTGGTTTGAAATAAATAGTACGGTAAGACAATTGCTCTTCCCAATTCTTTGTTTTATTTTTCTTTCTTTCTTTTATAACAATGAATAACCGCACATCCGAAATAAAAACTGTATTATGTGGTTGATAACATTTATATTTGATGTGCTAGTATATTATAACTGCATATTTTTATTTTATTATTTCTAAAAAAAACAGATAAGGATAAATTTGAAATACCAAAAAGAGTCACTCCAAAACTCTCTATACTTGTAATACATAGTTATAGATTTAAAAAATTAATGAGTAAGGCATATGTCAAAATATGGTACACCTAATAAATGGTACGATGGAAAAGTAATTAAAATCACTCTAACATTCCCGCTTAACAATAATTAGAGATAGTGATTAACGTTACTCTAACATAAATTAGAGAATTCAGTTTCATTTATGATATAGCTCTGATGTCAAAAGATAATATCGGTTCTCAGAAAATAGAAATTATTTTCTTTCTTTCAAATTTATTAAATAGCACACTTGAAAAGGAAGGGGATTTTATTTCAAAACCTCACATGACACTATGTTAGGAGGGTGAGTTGGACATTTTCATAAAACAATGTCTTAAACATATTTTAGTACATCATACATGATACTAAGATGTTAATTCTTTTTCTTTCTTTTCTATCACATGTCATTGTATTCCTCTAAATTATTCTATTCTATAACTTACTTAATCCAATTTAATAAAACATATTTTAGTACATCATACATGATACTAAGATGCTAATTCTTTTTCTTTCTTTTCTATCACATGTCATTGTATTCCTCTAAATTATTCTATTCTATAACTTACTTTATCCAATTTAATAAAACATATTTTAGTACATCATACATGATACTAAGATGCTAATTCTTTTTCTTTCTTTTCTATCACATGTCATTGTATTCCTCTAAATTATTCTATTCTATAACTTACTTAATCCAATTTAATAAAACATAATTTAGTACTTCATACATGATACTAAGATGCTAATTCTTTTTCTTTCTTTTCTATCACATGTCATTGTATTCCTCTAAATTATTCTATTCTATAACTTACTTAATCCAATTTAATAGGTTCTTTTTTATATGAATTACAGATTTATCATCCGAAAATATTTCTTTTCAGTGATAAAGACATAAAAGTTACTATAAAGAAAATATTATATTATATTTAAAATTATAAAACAATAATATATAATTTAAAAACATGATATATACTTCCTCAACAACATGGGATATTTTTAATACCTACAAATAACAAGTTTACTTTAAACTAAAAATAAATAATCACAAAATTCAAAATAATTATCATATTTTAGACCAACAAAAAATAATTGAATAATGTCAAACTAATTTACAATTTCTTTTTTTATTTAAATAAAAATTTGAAACTACCTCAATCCCTTTGTATAATATAAAACATATACAAAACAAGTAAAATATTTAAATTAATTACAAATATTAATAATTACAATATTCAAATTAATATAAAATTGATAGAAAAAATTGTTAAAAGTAATTTATTAACCACATACAATAACTTCTAAAACTCCCAATTGTGTTAAAAGTTATATTAATTTGATTAAAAGCAAAACAAAAGTTGGGCTAAAGAATAGAAATATTCGACATATAAAGTCCAAACAAAAAATGAATAAATTGAAACAAAAACTCCCTAAACTTGTTGGCGGTGGCTTAAGTTGTACAAAGTATTGATAACAACAATGTTTACCTTTTATATAATTATATTGAAAAACTATTTTTAATTTTAAATTCATTTTATACTTGACCTTATTATATTACTTATAAAAAAAATCAATAATATCTCAACAAAAATTAAATTAATCATTTTTATTATTTATTATTGATTGAAAAATAAAACTTATATAATTTTTTTTTGCTTTAATTTATTAAAGAGTGAAATATATTTTGAATTCTAAATTGACTGATTTTAGTATCAAATTTTAATTGTGATTTCTTATCATGTTTAAGCATCAAACTTTGATCTATGGATTTGAGACCTTCTATGTCATTATTCTATCGATTATTTTATCGATATATTGACAGTATTTTGCCCCATTTTGAATCGTCGCATACGACATTTTCATTGTTAACTAATAACAAATAGGACTGTGGGGGGAATGGTGGAAGCTTCACGCCTCCCTTCGCCATGTGTTGGGTTCAACAATCTTGCTCCCATTTTTCAGCATTATTTTTCTATTTTAAATCCCTTATTTTTTAATGATTTTACCCATTCTCTTTCACCATCCAAATATATTTTTCTTTCTGATTTGTTGACATATACTTCTTCTTTGTGACCTTATCTTCACAATTTAATTTTTCTTTATATTTTTTCAAATTATTTTCCCCCAATTACGGTCGTTGCCAAAGTTCCCCGTGAGCGTTTAAAAGAGTGTGATACTTGTTAGATTTTTGCTTAGTTTCTTTTATTTCTTATCATGTTTAAGCATCAGACTTTGATCTATGGATTCGAGACTTCCTATGTCATTATTCTACCGATTATTTTATCGATATATTGACAGTATTTCGCCCCATTTTGAATCGTCGCATACGACATTTTCATTATTAACTAATAACAAATAGGACCGTGGGGGGAATGGTGAAAGCTCCACGCCTCCCTTCGCCATGTCTTGGGTTCAACAACCTTGCTACCATTTTTCATCATTATTTTTCTATTTTAAATCCCTTATTTTTTAATGATTTTTCCCATTTTCTGTCACCATCCAAATATATTTTTCTTTCTGATTTGTTGACATATACTTCTTATTTGTGACCTTATCTTCACAATTTAATTTTTCTTTATATTTTTTCAAATTATTTTCCCCCGATTACGGTCGTTGCCAAAGTTCCCCGTGAGCGTTTAAAAGAGTGTGATACTTGTTAGATTTTTGCTTAGTTTCTTTGATTTCTTATCATGTTTAAGCATCAGACTTTGATCTATGGATTCGAGACTTCCTATGTCATTATTCTACCGATTATTTTATCGATATATTGATAGTATTTCTCCCCATTTTGAATCGTCGCATACGACATTTTCATTGTTAACTAATAACAAATAGGACCGTGGGGGGAATGGTGAAACTCCACCCCTCCCTTCGCCATGTCTTGGGTTCAACAACCTTGCTACCATTTTTCATCATTATTTTTATATTTTAAATCCCTTATTTTTTAATGATTTCTCCCATTTTCTTTCACCATCCAAATATATTTTTCTTTCTGATTTGTTGACATATACTTCTTATTTATGACCTTATCTTCACAATTTAATTTTTCTTTATATTTTTTCAAATTTATTTTCCCCCGATTACGGTCGTTGCCAAAGTTCCCAGTGAGCGTTTAAAAGAGTGCAATACTTGTTAGATTTTTTCTTAGTTTCTTTGATTTCTTATCATGTTTAAGCATCAGACTTTGATCTATGGATTCGAGACTTCCTATGTCATTATTCTATCGGTTATTTTATCGATATATTAACAGTATTTCGCCCCATTTTGAATCGTCGCATACGGTATTTTTATTGTTAACTAATAACAAATAGGACTGTGGGGGGAATGGTGAAAGCTCCACGCCTCCCTTTGCCATGTCTTGGGTTCAACAACCTTGCTCCCATTTTTCATCATTATTTTTCTATTTTAAATCCCTTATTTTGTAATGATTTTTTTCATTTTCTTTCACCATCCAAATATATTTTTCTATCTGATTTGTTGACATATACTTCTTATTTGTGACCTTATCTTCACAATTTAATTTTTCTTTATATTTTTTCAAATTATTTTCCCCCGATTAGGGTCGTTGCCAAAGTTCCCCGTGAGCGTTTAAAAGAGTGCGATACCTGTTAGATTTTTGATTAGTTTCTTTGATTTCTTATCATGTTTAAGCATCAGACTTTGATCTATGGATTCGAGACTTCCTATGTCATTATTCTACCGATTATTTTATCGATATATTGACAGTATTTCTCCCCATTTTGAATCGTCGCATACGACATTTTCATTGTTAACTAATAACAAATAGGACCGTGGGGGGAATGGTGAAAGCGCCACGCCTCCCTTCGCCATGTCTTGGGTTCAACAACCTTGCTACCATTTTTTATCATTATTTTTCTATTTTAAATCCCTTATTTTTTAATGATTTTTCCCATTTTCTTTCACCATCCAAATATATTTTTCTTTCTGATTTGTTGACATATACTTCTTATTTGTGACCTTATCTTTACAATTTAATTTTTCTTTATATTTTTTCAAATTATTTTTCCCCGATTACGGTCGTTGCCAAAGTTCCCCGTGAGCGTTTAAAAGAGTGTGATACTTGTTAGATTTTTTCTTAGTTTCTTTGATTTCTTATCATGTTTAAGCATCAGACTTTGATCTATGGATTCGAGACTTCCTATGTCATTATTCTACCGATTTTTTTATAATATAATTTGAGACATCATTGAATTTATATGTTTTTTAAATGGATAATATATTTTGGATTGTCTGCAATCGAAGTATTTCATTTGTGGACAAAGGAATCCATTTTGACACCACTAGCTTAGATGATGGATGAAAAATAAATACTAAAAAATTGTAGGCCTCAACACATCCTATCCTTTTCTGATTATGTCGTGCCTATGATTAAGTTAATATCATTCATATTTATGATAAGTTGATTTTGGATTGTGTGCAGTATTGAATAATAATTTGGATCTAGCATAGACTATGACTTTCAAAGTGTCAAATGCTTCAAGCAACTTAGTGACTTGAAGCTTAAGTTAACAATAATATATTAACATAATCACTTTATTAATCAATTTTTTTACCATAAGTTTAAAATTGGTAAATCAAGTCATAAAATGATGCAAATCTGATAAAATGATTCATATCTTCTACCAATGCTTTCCATTTACGGCATTGAGCAAGAATTTATTTTCATTATTACCAATATGTGATAATGAATCACATACACAATAATGCAATCCAATAAATTTTTCTTGACCATAGCATTTGACATTAGTTAGGCACTTACAGGTTACAATGATTCATGCCCCTCACCCATCTCTTGCTTCAAGATTTTACATCAAAATAGCATCAACATCTTGGCATGACTTGATTTCATAATGATTGTCAAAAATGACAATAATCTTAATATGATAATTTATGCACAAAATTAGCTGTCTAATTGAGTCACTAATTATAAACTCCATAAATTAAATTCATGTGACTTCAAAAGCATAAAACGCGTAGCAAATTTATTTGAAACATGTTGTTTAATTCTTAATTGGACACTTGTCAAAAGAATCCTAATCGTTAGTGCTTGATATGTGAAACAATGATGAAATAATAAAAAGTTGGTGTGAATTTAATCTTTTTGGTATAGCATTTCTTTTTAGGCCCCAGAAGAGAGTTTGTAGAATATGCATGTGTTCCCATATGAATCATGATTTTATCTTGTAAACAATTTGATGAATGGTCATGCTTAGAATAAATACATTACATTATACAGCTAACTCTAACATTTTGTAGTAAAGTATTGAGATTAAGGGAATAAATGTGTACTGGGATCTTCCCCAAATCTTGTTTTACTGATGAATGATTCAAAACATTAGGAAACTAGAGAGGTGGTACCAAAAGTTGAAAAAGCAAGAGCTTTAAAGTTGAAAAAAATAAAATTTCCCCAAAGTGGGTGCAACTTTTGCACAGTTTTAAACAGAGAAAGTTCTGTGGCACTATGAAAAAAGTGGGAGATTGTAGCATGAGGAAAACTAGGTAGACTTGGAAGTGTAACACGACAAAAATGGCTTCATCCACCTTTGCCTTTACTCTCATTCTGCACGTTTTTATTAGCAAAGTTAAAATATCACTATAAATACTTGAGTCACTTAAGTCATTATATATCTTGGAGTATATTAACAAATGCAGTTGCATTTCAATTTCAGGTTGTTGCAAGTTTTTATTAGCAAAGTCATTATGGAAAAATATCAATTTCAAATATCATTATCTTTTTCTTTCATCACCAACATCTTTATATTTCTCCCACTCTTTTTAAGCCTATTTCATATTGCTGCAGATGAAATGTACACATCTTGTGCACCTTTTAGATGCGGTGATTTTACTAATATTACCTATCCTTTCTGGAACCTTAACACACAATCTAGCTATTGTGGACACCCTGAGTTTATGGTTGATTGCCAAAATGGTAGATTGACTATGGAAATGATGTCCCAAAAGTTTTACATCCTTCATATAAATCAATCTTCTCAAGTTTTGAGGATTGCAAGAGACGATTTATGGGGTTTTCTTCCTGGTGATAAGCTCTCTTGTCCCAAACATTATATTAATGTGAAAATAGATTCTCATTTCTTCCATTACACTTCCAACAATGAAATGTATACTATATTGTATGAGTGTGGTTCTCTTCCAAATTCATACTTTTCTCCCTCGTTTCAAATTTCTTTTGAAGTAATGGATTGCTATATAGAGGGAAAATTCAATAGTGTATACATAGTATCAAATTCTAAATTGGCTGATTTTAGTGCGGTGAAGTGTGAGAATAGTATTGAAGTTCCTGGAAAATACAACTCTTTACCAAACAAATCAAGTGGTATGAAGGATATTTTAGTTGAAGGATTTGAGGTGAGATGGAATGGTGTGGAGGAAGACAGGTGCCATGCTTGTACAAAATATGGAGGGAGATGTGGATATAAAAGAGAAGAAAATGCATTTATGTGTCTCTCTAAGAGATCCGACACATCAAAAGTTCCATCAAGTAACATATTCTGTTTGAATACTTAATATTTTCTTTAAATCATCACAACTGATAGCTCATACTTGCTTTTATAACTAATTGTTGCAGGAACATGGAATTGGAAAAAGAAACTCATCGTTGGTAATAAATTCTACTTTCCTTAATATATTTCATCTTTTGTCCAATGTAGATACTTTATATACATAATATAATTAGTTACACTTCCTATGCTTTTTGAAAGGTGTTATTTCTACTGTGTTAGCAGCTCTTGCTGTCATCACATCCATTTACTTTTATGAGCGCCATAATATAAACTCTCGCAACCTCTCCTTACAACCATTTAGACTTGACAGTCAACGCATTAGCAAGAGTCAAAACTTTGGAGTCGAACACTTCATCTTTAAAGATCTTTACAAGGCTACAAACAACTTTGACAAAAAACTAGGAGATGGAGGCAGTGCAGAAGTTTTTTATGGTAAAAGATAAGACTTTTGTAATCAAAATATAGTCCCTAAGGTCAACAGTCATTGCAATCATTGATTTCAGCCATTGATCATGATCAAATGGCTAAGACTCAAAATTCTCAAACAGATAACTCGTGATGTTAGTTGTTTGGTGTATATCAAACAACTTCTATAAATGGGCTGCAATGGCTGTGGAAAACCTTGAACGAAAGAAATTGAGTATATTTTGTTTACTGTATCTATTGCCATTTTTTTTTACTTTTAATAGTCCTAACAAATATTTTCTATCATTTGATTATTTTTAGGCAAACTACTAGATAGGCGTGAAGTTGCAGTGAAAAGGTTTTTTAAATTCGGACTTAATAAAGAAAAACTATTTCTTAACGAAATAAATATACTAGCAAGAACTGTTCATCCAAATCTCGTCTTGTTACATGGTTGCACATCACTCAAAAGTCGTCGAGTTTTGGTCGTCTACGAGTATGTTCGTAATGGATCTTTGGATGATCATCTTCACGGTGACAAAGCAACACCTAATAATCTTCCTTGGAACATTAGGATGAGGATTGCCGTGGAGACAGCAGGTGCATTGAGCCATCTCCATGCTTCTAATATCGTTCATAGGGATATTAAAACTAATAATATTCTGTTAGATGCTGAATACCATGCTAAAGTAGCTGATTTTGGATTCTCGCGCCCTTTTCCTGATGATCAAAGTCGTGTTTTCACAAATCCACGAGGGACATCAGGCTATGTAGACCCCGAGTACAATGGAACTCATATACTTAGTTATAAAAGTGATGTGTTCAGTTTTGGAGTAGTGTTGATTGAGCTCATAACATCTTTGCGTGCTCATGATCGCAAGAGAAAGGATGATGAGGTCAACCTGTACGACATGGCTATTAACAGAATTCAAAATCAAACTTTGCATGGTATTGTGGATCATACCCTCGGTTTTGATACAGATTCCAAGGTAAGGCAAATGATTAATGGTGTTGCTGAGTTAGCATTTCGGTGTCTCCAAAGTTCCTGTGATATGAGACCGACAATGGAAGTTGTGCTCCAATGTTTAAAAAATCTCCAGGATGAGAATGAAGCGCCGGCAGTTCAAGTCCAAATGATGAAATAGTGTTGTTGTAAACGACTATATAATACAAAATTCTAGGGATTGATTTTAATGTTATCATGTCTCATTTTTTTTCTTCTTAGGCTTGATATCATACAAGACTCCTTTCTTACTTCTGCAGCATTCAATCTCTGATTTTATTTCTTCAATTTCTATTCTAGTAAATATACACAAAGAAACAATGATTTAAAACATCAAAAATGTATTTTTTTTCTAATCAAGTGTTGGAAGGATAATTGCAAAAAGAATGAAGAATTAATTATGAATAATAAAAAAATAGAATAAAAACTTCTTTTCATTAGGTACAAAACATAGTGCAATTTATAAAAATAAAAAAATCAATTTCTCTTAATGTTTGATATGTTTTCTTCCATAACTTTATAACCATTTAATGTCTAGGATTTGATGGTCATGCTAAACCAGAAAGGTAAAAGAAATTTTACTATCGCCTAAGGTTTTATGATACTCTTTTTTATGATAGGCTTCTATTTTGCGTAATAAATAAATTTGATTGGAAAAGCTATATTTTTGCTCTTTATATTAGCATGATTATAACCTCTTAGTTGCTTAGGAAAAGCATATTTCACAGGATCTAACCTCTTAATTGTCTGTGAAGTCATTGAAGCACTAGTAGTAATTCAAAAAGATAAAATATTTAAATGTAAATAACATGGCTCAAGTTAGATTTTTCTTTTTGTCGATAGATCCATGTGTAATTTTAAGTCATTGAATGCATTTGTGTACAATTATTAATTATCCTATCGATTCATTATGAGTTTATAATTATGCTATTATGAGAATGTAACATGTACTATTGAGAAGGTCACCTATCCCAATATTATATTGTGTTATGGTAACATGAGTGAAAACGGGACAATATAAGATTGAAATCGATTTTTATATAATAAGATTCAATCGTTTTTTTACCGATTCAAGATTCTTGTTTTTTACTCTTCACTCAAGTGATCAACCACACCTTAGTTGCAAGACGATTTTCAGCAGAATTATTTTGAAGAGAACTTTTTTTTTTGAAGTAATGAGAGAAATAATTGTATTAAGAGAAAGGGGAAGAAGACGATGGATTAATCCTATATGTATCTGAATACTTCACGTTAGTCCCTTCTTTTACAAACGTAGGGTGACTCCCTATTTATAATAAGACTGCTTGAACATCACACAATCTCTAACTAACTAACTAACTATCATCAACAAGCTATATTCGACTCTCTATCGAATACAAGCAGGTTCAACTATTTACAAACTATATTCGACTCTCTATCGAATATATATGCATATTCCACTTCTACCATATCGACTGCGTTTGACTTCGAATCTGTTGAATTCTGCATTTTGCAAATATGCTTAACACAAAATTACATATTTAACACACCACCTAATTCATTGTGTCCAAGCTATCAACATTCACCATAGTTCTCAATCTCTTGAACAAATTCACTTGCACCTTTGTCATGATGTCTGCAATCTAATTTTCAGTTCTGTAGTGTTCCATGCTCAGATTCCTATTTGTTACTTGCTCTCTAAGATAATGGAATCTCATCTCAATTTTTCTTTTTCCACGCACGGTTGGATTCTTGGCCAAATGTATAGCCGACATGTTATCAATCTTCACGATCATGGCTCCATGACTTTCACCTGAAATTTTCTCAATCAAGGTCACCATCCATGTTGCTTGACATGCACAAAGAGAGATAATTATGTACTCAGTCTCACATGATGACAAAGCTATAAATGGTTCATCACTTTAGGTCAAAGCTATTGGTGCACCACCTAACATAAACACATAACCAGTTGTGGATTTTCTATCCTCAACATCACCACACCAACTTAAGTCAGTGTATTCCATTAGTCTGCATTCCTTTCCTTCATCTGTTGCAAGAAAAAAATGCCATAGTCGAGTGTTCCTTTGAGATAACTTAATATCTTCTTGTTGGCTACAAGATGAGATACCATTGGCCTTTGCGTGAATCTTATCACCATACCTACTTCGTTACGCGAAAAATACAGAGTCGCCATCGGTTTTTATTTATTCCAAAGAAAAGGGAAAATATCGAACAAGTTTGGAAGTAGGTTATGCAAGGGGGAGGTATTAGCACCCCTCACATCCATCGTACTACATGGGAATCATCTAGGATGTTTACGCTTGAATGAGTGTCATTATCGAAATGCTTACTTGTTAAAGGTTTGTGGGGTGGAGGTGGATTTTAAATTATTATTAAAAGGAAAGAAGAGATGAATACATGTGTTAAAGTTAGAAGGATATCTAAAGAGTTTTGAGAAGAACAAGTCAAAAAATCCTCCCATTTATGCACCTTCATGTACCAGAGAAAGTATGCGAACATGTTTTATGTTAACATGAAGGTGACCTTTGAAACTGTCTAGAGTGTGCTTAGTCAGAACCGCCCGCTTGGAAAGTTTTTGTGAATTTTGTTTGAGAAGAGTTAGATCAGACCCACAGACGAACTATTATGGGAATATAGGTCGAAATGCCAAGCCAAAATCAGCACTTGGCAGTTGTGGGAACTCTGGTGGTTGAAGTTTGAAAGCTAACTCATACTTGTGTTCGTTTTTGACACACGATGGAGTTTTTAAATCAGGGAGTTTCTTCTTAAACTTTTTCTTTTAAGGTAACTGTTGATTCACGAATGGTTTGACTAAGATCATTAGGTACGTATGGAGTTTCAAAGTATTTCCGGAATGCTTGGATTTCCTTGATGTGAGTTGTCATACCTTTCTTGAATCTCTCCTGTATGGAATAAAAAGTGTTGGTTAGATGTCGAGAAAGGGAAGGGAAGTCAAGTTTTCTTGCAGTATAATAATCCTTCCACCATGTATCAAACTCTTGAGTACAATGAAAGGATGGTCGAAATGAGATAGGAATCAGCTAGACAACTTCAGATGCATGTCGAGCCAGACGTTCATCACATTCAGCTTTAGAGAAATCATGTTGTGAAGGCAGAGAAAGCCTTTCTTGTTGTAGAGTGGTTTAGGAAGCAATTGGTTAAGGCCAAATTATCGAGAGACAAGGTTATACTGGTTACTAAGCAAGTTAAACTGGTCCATTAAAGGCCTAAGACTAGTCGCAATTAACCTAGGGATACGAAATGCTTCCCATATGGCCAAAGACTCTACTTTTTGATCTGTCAAAGGAGCGGGGAATTCTTTGTTGAACCATTCGGGACCATGAGTTATGTTGGCAAAAGGAGCCATGGATGGAGTGAAGTTGTGACGTTTGGAGAACATCATCATGTACCTAGTAAAGGCTTCCTTTAAACTTAGTTCCTCATCAGTATGAGTCAATAGGGCCAGTCGAGTTCCTTCGGTTCTCCTATTTCTAATGGCTTCGTCATCTTCGTTGAGTGTGTTATGGGTTTTAAGTGAAGGTTAAAAAGTAGCATTGAGCCACAATTGAAGAAACCAATACGGACCAGCCAACAATAGGTTCGTACCTAGCTAATAGTTCACACCATTAAGGTATTACCCAAGAATCTAAGGTATGAATTTCTTGATGAACGACTTGGTTGTCTAATCATAGTTAGTGCTGATCTTAATAATGAAGAAACCAAGAGACTTTTGATGGTATTAAAAAAATATTCTACGGCTTTAGGTTATAACATTTCCGATCTAAAAAGGATAAACCCCTATGTGTGCATGCACAAAATTATGCTATGAGAGGACCCTAAAGACTCTCGAGAACATCAAAGGAGGACAAATCCTATCATGAGCGATGTAATCAAGAAGGAAGTACTAAAATTACTAGAAGTTGGAATGATCTATCCAATCTCACACAGTCAGTGGGTTAGAACAGTGCACGTCGTCCCTAAGAAAGGAGGTGTAACACTTATTAAAAATGACAAGGGAGAATCTGTAGCTAAACACATAGAGATTGGATGACGTATGTTTATAGGTTATAGGAAGATAAACAAAGAAACTCATAAGGACCATATTCCCTTTTTGTTTATTGATCAAATGCTTGAACATTTAGCTAGACATTCGTATTTTTGTTATTTAGACGAATACTCAGGATTTTTCCAAATTTCAGTTCACCAAGAAGACCAAGAGAGTACTACTTTTACATGGCCTTATGGAACTTTCGTATATTGTCAAATGCTATTCAGACTATGCAATGCTTCCTCAACCTTCAAGAGATGTATGATGGAAATATTCACAGACTTCTTAGATGATATCATGGAAGTTTTTATGGGTGATTTTTCAGTATGCAAATCTACTTTTGAAGGATTCCTTGCTAACGTAGAAAAAGTTATGTAAAGGTGTGTAAAGGTCAACCTAATACTAAATTAGGAAAAATGTGACTTCATGGTGAAGGAAAGCATAGTCCTAGGACATATAGTGTCTGAAAGAAGAATTAAGGTCAATAGAGCTAAGATAGAAGTCATAAAGAACCTCCAGCCACCTAAAATGGTTAGAGAGGTCAAAAGTTTTCTTGGACATGCCAGTTTCTACCAATGTTTTATTAAAGAATTCTCTAAAATTACAAAGCCTCTAACTGGTCTTCTTATGAAAGATGTTGAATTCATTTTCAATGAAAAATTCCTTGATTCTTTTAATTTTCTTAAGCGCGCATTAATCTCCACCCATATTATGCAACCTCCTGATTGGAGTCAACCTTTTGAGATTATGTGTGATGCCAGTGACTATGATGTAGGCGTTGTCTTGGGATAACGTACAGACACGAAACTACATGTCATATACTATGCAAGCAGAACCTTAGATGCTGCTCAAATGAATTAAGCAACAATTGAGAAAGAACTTTTAGTTATAGTGTTCGCAATCGATAAATTCCGTTCTTACCTAGTAGGAGCCAAAATAATCATCTATATAGACCATGTTGCTATAAGATATTTACTAAACAAAAAGGATACAAAACCAAGATTACTTCAGTTGATCCTATTGTTATAGGAATTCCATTTGGAAATCCGAGACAAGAAAGGAACCGAAAATGTGGTAGCTGACCACTTCTCAAGGCTAGAGGATCTAAAACTAGACAATGTACCTATAGATGATGATTTTACTTATGACAGACAGGTCACGTCAGTTGACATCGAAAGAATGAGTTATGATCACTACCATTAATTTCTTAAAGCACAATACTCAAATGTTGAATCATGATAGAAGAGGAAGTTGCCTTAGTGCATAAGACTATACCTTGGTATGCTGACTATGTAAACTACCTTGTAGCTAAAGTTCTACCTCATGATAAGACCTACCAACAGAAGAAGAGATTCTTCCATGACCTAAAACATTTTTATTGGGATGAACCACTCCTTTTCAAAAGAGGAGTGAGAGGCCTTTTTCATTGTTGCGTTCCTAAGGAGGAAATTGAAAGTATTATAAACCATTGTCATTCCTCCTCTTACGGAGGACATGCAAGCACGTCGAATACATGCACCAAGATTCTTCAAGTTGGGCTTTATTGGCCCATCATATAGAGCGATGTACATTATATGGTCGTGAACTGTGACCATTTCCTACGAACCAGAAACATTTCAGGACATGACGAAATGCATTTAAACAACATATTAGTAGTTGAGGTTTTTAATGTGTGGGGTATAGATTTCATGGGTCTGCTCCCATCTTTAATGGGAAATAAATATATACTCGTAGTTGTTGATTACGTATCCAATAGAGGCCATCGCCTCTCCAGCAAATGATGCACGAGTAGTTATCAACATGTTTAAAAACAACATTTTCCCCAGATTTGGAGTTCCTAGGTTGGTAATAAGTGATGGAGGATCACATTTTATATCTAATATATTTGAGAAGATCCTGAACAAGTATGGGGTAAGATATCGAGTAGCCACACCTTACCACCCATAGACAAGTGTTCAATTAGAGGTTTCCAACAAAGAGATCAAAAAAATTCTCGAAAATACTGTTGCAACCTCTAGAAAAGACTGGTTGGCTAAACTAAATGAAGCATTATCGGCATATAGGACAACCTATAAGATGCATATAGGGATTGCACCCTTTAACCTTGTGTATGGAAATTCATGTCACCTATCGGTCGAGCTGGAACATAAAGCCTATTGGGCCGTATAGACCCTAAACATGTATTACAATGCCGTCGACAGAAAAAGGATACTGGATATCCATGAACTAGAAGAACTAAGGTTAGACGCCTATGAAAATGCCCAAATATATAAAGAGAGAACTAAAACGTGGCACGATAAACGTTTCGCTAGACGAGATTTCTCAATAGGAGAGCTAGTACTCCTTTTCAACTCCAGATTAATGTTATTTCCAGGAAAATTACGTTTCCGATGGTCGGGGCTGTTTGAGGTAGTAAAAGTTATGTAATTTAGAGGAGTTGAAATATGGAGTAATTCAACAGGACCGTCCATCGTAAATGAGCAGAGGTCAAGCATTATCGCAGTGATGAAGAAATAGATCACTATACAAGTTGGAAATTGAATGAGCTTCCTACTAGTTCACCCGAAGGGTGAGCTTATAAGAATGTCGAGCTAACATTCATTTTTTATAGAATTTTATATTTTGAATTTGGATTTGGTATCCTTGATGTGTATGCTAAGTGTGCAGGAAACCAAACAATAAAGGCACAAAGTTATAAGCAAAGCAATTTGTTGAAAATAAAGCTTCGTCGTCGGGCGAGAATTGGCGAACAAGAAGCGAGCTCACCCAATGAGCGTCGGTGAGCTCGGGGTGAGGCCTTCCAGACTTTGGGCAAAAGCAAAACTGAGCCATGGTAGCCGGGAGAGGATCTGAGTTTTTGAGTTCGCATGGCGAGACAGTAAAAATGCAATTTTGTATAAATAGGAACTTTTAACCCCAATTCCATCATCACCATTTTTAGTTAGGACAGTAGATTAGAAATAACATTATAGGGTGCTTTTTGAATATCCGGAGTTGGATTTCCTTCTCTCATTGGGAAATCGTAGAGGTTGTTTGTTTATCTTCATTCTTTTCTTTGTATCTATGTTTTTGGGATTATATGTAAGTTCACTTTTATAGTATGTACTTTTATTAATCATGGTGTTATGTATAATCTATTCACGAATCTATATTGATTTGAACCGTTATTGAGAAATACTATTCAAATCTAGATCTAGGATAATTATCTGTTAGATGCTAAACTCTAGACATAGATTTAGGTTTAACATTTGCATGGGTATATAATATTAATGCTCCGTATCATTTGATAGGTTGAGAGAACATCGATTAAACAATATGGTAGAACTCTCGACATAAGTTGTAGACATGAACTCTGCTGTGAGCGATATGTGATGATATTGGTGAATGTTTATGATTGTGCATATCTGGTTGGTAAACTACATGTTCTTATGGTGGATGAAATCTGATCAGTCACCATTTATAGTAAGTTTTCATTACTGATCTGACGCAAAATAGAGACATTTGATACACTATGCAAGCATTTAAGATACAATTCGATTAGTTTTACTTCCGTTATTTTATTTAAGCATTTTTAATTTTTGTTATGTTTTACTTTGTTTATCTTGATTTTATGCGTGGGATAGTTGTGTTTTTGTCCGACAGATCCAGGTAGAAGAACCGGAGAACTCAGAACACGACAGGGCGAGAGACCGGCACGTAAAAGATCAGAAAACCCCGGTACAGGAGGCCTGACACGGCCACCCATGTCACCTGACACGGGCCATGTCAGGGCAAGGGAAGCAGAAGAAGGAAAACAGTAGCCTGACACGGCTATCCGTGTCAGCTGATTTTATATAGCCAGTGATAAGGTTTTCATCAGGTTACTCTGTAGTAGATATCACCTAGGACTAGGGATACCTTGTATGAACCAGAGCATTCTTGATATTATATAGCTTAACTTCACCCTAATTGGCTATGGACATAGGAATTAGGGTAGATTGATTAAAGGTTTTCTCACCAAGGACTTGGGAGAAAATACCCTTGAGAACTGGTAGTAATTGATATTTATTGATGCAATAGTAACTCAGAGTTGTTACAGGGATAAATCATGCACCTTCCCTGACATTGTTTCTTTTTCTCTCTAAACCCTTATTTTCGTATTTCTTTATTATTTTCTTTTTACACTCAAAAACCAAATTAATACTTTTTGTTTAATTGAATGATAATTTAAACTCAATACTAACGTGCAGTCCTTGAGATCGACATTCGGGGAATTTCTCCATTATTACTATAAAAGGCAAAATAGTACACTTGCTATTTTCCCGATCAAGTTTTTGGCGCCGTTGCTGGGGACTGTCAAAAATATAGAGTTTACTTTTATTTCAATTAAAATTTTGTTGCTCTGCAATAAAATTATTTTTCTGCCATTTATATTTTACTAACCAGTGTATGCGAGGAAAACCCTCAGCTGAAATTCTTTTTGACGCAGAGATCGAGAGAACCCTTCACAAAAGACGCAGAGAACAAAGAGTGGATTCTACAAAAGAAAGTACCTCGGATCAACCAGAAGTCAAGGAACCAATGGCTGAAGTTCCTCCAATTCCACCTCCTCCACCTCCGGAAAGACTTCTAGGTGACTATGGAGGTGCAAAAGCACCGGGTGGTCGACTAACCAATTTTAACCAACCGGTGAATGTGATAAATTTTCAACTGCATCCTAGCACAATCAATCAATTGGAAAGAAAATCTTTCACCAGAAAGGTTAATGAAGATGCCAACAAACACCTGCATAGATTTCTGACCATGAGCACCACCTTGAAAATTGATGGTCACACTCAACAGACACTAGTATTAAGAGGATTATTGAAGCAATAACTGCTAATGAGCATCTAGAGCTATGTGACAGGTGTACCAGTCAGCCAGACGGGGTAATTGATCTTAAATTAGAGACAAATAAAATCTGTCTGGAAGACACTGTTGCTGCCGAAGTAGACAAAAAGTTGAAAGCTATGAATATAGGTACTCAACATATAGCACAGGTTCAGCCAGCTCAGGCGAGTACTTGTGAAATCTGTAATGGACCTCATCACACAGTCTATTGCTTTGCGACTCCCCAACAAATTGAAGAGATCAAATTCTTGAAGCAGAATAATCCCTACTCTAATACTTACAACCCAGGTTGGAAGAATCATCCAAACTTCTCCTAGAAAGATCAGAGAGGGAATGTTCCACAACAAGGTACATGGCAATATCAGACTCAGTATCAGCAACAACAACAACAACAACAACAACAGGCACCTAAAAATGTAGACTGAGAGATTGCCATTGAAAACCTGGCAGCTCAAAATATGCAATTTGAAGAATAGACTAGAAACAATAAGAAAAACACCACCGCCTCCCTAAAGAATCTCGAAGTTCAGCTGGGGCAGATAGCACAACAACTGGCAAGTTCTCGAACACCAGGGTCCCTACCAAGTGAAACAATTCAAAATCCGAGAGGTCAGGAGAATGTTAATACTATCACGACGACAGAGAAAAAGGCTTCTAAAAAGAAAAAAATTATATCACCGAGCGAGCCGACTAAAGAAGAAACTACAAAAGGAACTAAACCGGTGATTAAGTTGCCCTACCCTCAGAGAATGACAAAGAAGGAACCTAGTGAGTCAGACTTGGAGAAATTCATGACAATGTTTAAAAGGATTGAGGGTCATATGGCCTTGTTTGAAGCACTTGAAAGGATGCCCATGTACAAGAAATTCGTGGAAGAGGTAACGGCTGAAAAGAAACCAACCACTGAAGAACAGGTATCTGGTAAGGAACAATATAATGCAAACTCACTGGAGCAGAACATTCCTAACAAACAAAAGGATCCAGGAACTGTCACAGTACCATGCACAATCAAAGAAAGAACCTTCAAAATGGTACTAATAGATTTTGGAGCTAGTGTAAATCTGATGCCATTATCGATCTATCACAGACTGGGTATTAAAAACATCAGTGATATAAAGACCAACCTGAAGTTTGCGGATCACTCAAGAAAAGATGCATATGGTATAGCTGAAGATGTGCTGGTAACAATAGCGGACTTAACTTTTCTAGTCGATTTTGTAATCCTAGACATACCTGAAGACAATGAGGCACCCATCATTCTAGGTCGACCTATCATGAAGACGAGTTGATGCAAGCTCGACATGGCTGAGTGCACTTTAACCTTGAAAGTTCACAACAAGGAAATAACATTGAATGGTATTGAAGACCAGGAGATGGAGGAAAATACAGAATCTCAGTATTAAGTAGGCTTAATCAGGACATTGAATACTATCAAAATCTCACCACTGCCAGTAGCCACCCTAAACGGAAAGATTCCTAACACCGAAAGGAAGGTTAAAAAGGAATCGGAAGCACAAAGGAGCCTACACTGATAAAAGATACAACGTCCGAGTTGTAGACAAGAGGTGCAACAAGGTTTTGAACCTGAAACACCCCCCATGATAAGGGAAATGAACCGTCGAGCCATGCGATGTTAAACACAGCGCTTCGTGGTAGGCAACCCACGCTTTTTATTTCTTAGCATTTGTGTGTGTCTGTAGGTATACAAGAGTCCCACAAGGAGGAGCCAGAGGAACCAGCGGTTGACCTGACAAGAAAACCAAAAAACGGCCAAAAGGACAGCCTGACACGGTCACCCGTGTCACCTGACACGGACCGTTTCAGGAGAGGGAAAATGCTTGAAGAAGGTTGGAAAGCAGTGGCCTGACACGGCCACCCGTGTCAGTTGACACGGGCCGTGTCAGTTGACACGGGCCGTGTCAAGAGCACTAAAGAAAAATTGATTTGTGGTTTGGTAAAACAGTGGCTTGACACGGTCGGCCGTGTCAGCGGCCGTGTCAGGATCACTATAAAAGAAGTTGGAGAAAATGGTAAAACAGTAGCCTGACACGGCCGTGTTAGGCATGCGAATTTTTTGAAATTTTTTTCAAAATTTTAAATTTTCGCGGGGCCCACCCACTTAAACCACTCTTAACCACATCTTTTCTCTTATCACTCATCATTATCCGATTTTTACCACAATTATCATCATTCTCTGTCATACCTTTTCATCTTCTTCTCTCACTCTCTCACTCTCTCACAAACTCCATTAAAACTCACTCACCTCACCACACAAAACCCTACATGCACCCAAGTTCCACTCACTTATAGCCCAAACACCCTTTACAAATATTTCTCACCTCGCCGTCCCGGTCGCAACCATGGTTTTAGATTTTTCTAACTCAAAAGTTCGGAATTTTGCTATTTTTACAGGTCCAAAATGTCCTCGAACAGAATCCTTACCGGAAAGCAACAACGTGTAGAGATGGCGAAGTCTCGGAAGCGCCCAAGCCGGAATCCTAATCCCTATAATATTGTGTTTGAAAACCCGGAGCAAGAGCGACATTACCAAATTCACCGAAAATGCAATCTCATGCCGACCAGGTATATGTGTGAGAAGACTCCGACCGCTCTAGGACTGAAAATTGAGGTAGACCGAATGTTCCATGTTTTGGGCATGCTCGAGTTTATGAGTTTGGAGGCGCCGACCTACAAATGCATTACTCTCGAGTTCCTCAGCACCTTGGAGTTCCAACTGGAAAAGCGGTGGGTTAACACAACCAAGTATTATTTCGACACCTTACGCTTCCGATTGTTTAACAATTATCACGAATTGTTTGTTAAGGAGTTAGCTGCCATACTCCGACTCACGCTGAATGGACCCGGAGCGGTCCCAGAAGGGTTTTCTCCCAAGGATTTCTGGATCGCCATAACTGGGAGGACGGATTACTCCTCCAAAGGTGCGAAAGCCTCGGGCATCCAGAATCCCTGTTTCAGGTACGCCCAAAAAGGTTTAGCTTACACATTGTTCGATAGAGGCGACAACACTGGAGTAGCTACTCAGAGAGAGCTATTCTTTATGTACTCGATGGCTCAAACCAAGACCATCAATGTAGCTGCCTTTGCAGCAGACTACCTGGGGAGAGTCGGCCGAGCGAACTCCAGAGGCATTTCCGTGGGAGGTATGATCACCCAAATTTCATTGCATTTCGGGTATTAGGCTGTTTTACTCGAGGACACGCCAATTGCAGGTAATACAAAAATTGACATGTCTGCTCTGATTTCCCAAGGTATGATTGCGGTTGCCCCTACCTATTATTCCATCCTCATTCATAAACGGTTTATCATCGCTCTTCCGGATCCGGATAGAGTGGCTATTACTGATTGTGCGCATTGGCTGTATGTGAGTGTCGATCCCGATGCAGATGAGGGCCACGACACTGACCATTTTTATGCAGGTGAGCAATTTGTAGATGATCAGGAAGAAGGAACGGCAATAGAAGAGGAAGATCCTCAAGCACCTTCTGAGCAATTTGCCCCACAACATCAAGAACCCACCCAGCAGACGGCGGGTTCCTCATCTTGGTCAACTGACCAATGGAGCTGGGTACAGACCGAGATAGGTGACCTGAGGACTGAACAACAAAGGCAAGGCATCGAGCAAGCCCGTCAGGGCGCGATGTTGGATGAGATGAGCAGCATGATGCGATAGTTGATGTTGCATTTCCCGCACCCTCCTCCTCAGTAGGATCCTATGAGTTCCATCCTCCGCGCTTGTTCACAAACATTGTGGACAATGTTGAGTTCAAACGTGGGGGAGATTTTATGTCTTTTATTTGTAATTTGTTTTATGTTATTTTTACTTTTTAATTTTGTATTCTAGATTGAATTTTTCTGTTGAATGTACATTATGCTGCAAGTGGTTGTGTCAAGTCTGTGTTGACAAGTTGGAAAAGTAATGATCACAATTGAGAGTGGATGAAAGATCACACCACTCACCATGGCTTGTTGTGAAGGATCTCCCCAGAAAGTGACACTGCTGAAATTAAGGGTCGGACGCAACGTATACAGCTTAACCGACACGAGTATCCTGCACACTCCGAAGTAAGACATAAATTGCACCAAATTAAGGAGCATTGTGGATCCTGTCAAAGCTAAACCAAACTAAGTGAGTCAGAAAAGGCCAAACACATTAATCATCATAAGCGTCATTCAGGTTTGTCTTTATCACTCTAAATTTGCGTAGACTCTCTGGGATGTCACTGCATGATACACACACTGAGGCACGTTGTTTGTAATTCACCCTGAGCCTTTCTAGCCATCCCGCATTATTATATCCTTCGTTAACCCCCTTTGAGCCTATATCCATTTTTTGTTTAAAACACCATGAATGTAACCATTGGCCAAAAACACTTCCTCACCCTGTTTAGAGTCATGAAAATATATTCCAGTTGTGTTGAAAAGCTAAGTTTAGGGTAAAAACCCCAAAAGCTCTTAAAGCCCTAGAAAGTGCAAAAACAAAAGAAAAAGAAGAATTGATGAATCGAGAAAAAGAAAGAAAAATAAAAATCAAATACTCGATGATTCAAAAGAAAGAAGCACGAAAAAGAGCAGTCGGTAAAAATTCAAGAAAAGAAAACCGAGGAAATAAAAGAAACAAACACAGATGTAACATCGACTCTGAACCCAAAGCCCCTTATTTTCCTTTTTTTGAGTCCACACCCTAACCCAAGCCAAGTTCTAACCCGAAAGAGCTCAAAAAAGTGTGTGCGTTGTGTGTAGGTGATGAGAAAAGAGAGACTATTCAAACTTGTGAGTGATATTACATACTTTGAATGATGAGTGTAAACAGTTAACCCCGAGAGAATTGGTGAGAATGTGAAATAAGCTGACAGGTGAAACGGTGCTTTAAAGTGGAAGTGTGAATGATGACTTACGAGGATGGGTAGGACTTGTGGAAGGAAAAGGGAAGACGTTCGCGAATGATCTTACCCATCCTCGTAAGTCATCATTCACACTTCCACTTTAAAGCACCGTTTGACCTGTCAGCTTATTTCACATTCTCACCAATTCTCTCGGGGTTAACTGTTTACACTCATCATTCAAAGTATTTAAGGTACAATTCGATTAGTTTTACAATTCGATTAGTTTTACTGTCAGGAGAAACAGTAGGCTGACACGGGCCGTGTCATCCCAAGCCCAATATTTCCAATTTTCTCGGGCTTTTCATTCTTCGGGCTTTGGGGAGACATCTTTGGACCTGTCCAACTGCTGCTGGGAACTTTCACTATAAAAAGAGGTCTTCTGGAAAAGGAAAAATCATCTGGGAAGACAGCAAACCATAGTATTGTGAAGCAATCAAGTATTACAGAGATCAAGGCATTTGGAGAGCTGAAGAGATTCATGAGCATGAGCGATTGAAGATTAAAGTCACCCAATTTCTTGTAATGTGTAATTTTTATCTTGAATTTGTTTTAAACAATATGAGTAGCTAAACCCCCCAATGCTAGGGGGTGTCCTTGATTTAGAATTGTAATGAATTTGAGTTTACATTTGCATTTATAATATTTTGTTTACGGTAACCTTTTGATGTGTTTATTGCTTTCTCTTTCGGACCAATTGAGATTGATTTATGGTTATCACTTAGGCTGGACCGCCAGTGATAAGGTTTTCATCAGGTTACTCTACAGTAGATATCACCTAGGACTAGGGATACCCTGTATGAACTAGAGCATTCTTGATATTATATAGCTTAACTTCACCCTAATAGGCTATGAACATAGGAATTAGGGTAGATTGATTAAAGGTTTTCTCACCAAGGACTTGGGAGAAAATACCCTTGAGAATTGGTAGTAATTGAGTTTGTTGATGCAATAGTAACTCAGAGTTGTTACAAGGATAAATCATACACCATCCCTGGCATTGTTTCTTTTTCTCTCTAAACCCTTATTTTCATATTTCTTTATTATTTTCTTTTTACACTCAAAAACCAAATTAATACTTTTTGTTTAATTGAATGATAATTTAAACTCAATACTAACGTGCAGTCCTTGAGATCGATATTCGGGGAATTTCCCCATTATTACTATAAAAGGCAAAATAGTACACTTGCTATTTTCCCGATCAAAATCCAATCCTGTAAAGCTCTAAAATCTCTTCGAAACTTTATTTATTTATTTATTTTACATAGCTTAGTTTTAAATTCAAATTTTACAAACCCAAGTTTAGAATCGTAGAGACTGTTGAAAACATTGATATCGCACTAATCCTCGTGGACACGATAAAAATCAAAATACTTACTTTTGCTTGCTGCTTTACCGCAATCAACAAAATGACGCCGTTGCCGGGGATTTGTGTTTAGATATTGAATGCATCGCAAATATTTCTATCTTTTTTAAGCTTTGTACATTTGTGTATATTGTATAGATACTTTTTTTGTACTTGTTTGCGATACTTATTTATATAGTATAGAATTTTTTGTGTTTATTCTCAAAGTTTGTTTTTGAAAGGCTTGAAAAAGCATTGAGTGATTATTCTAAGTTTGAATGTTTCAACTTGCATTTGTATGGTAATGATATGAGTTGAAAATTTGTTACATTGTTAAGGTACATGTTTAATGGTTTCTAGAACATAACATGAATAGGAAACTCAGGCTTTGTACAAATATCATGTCGTTCATTATTTTGCAATATATGTTCATATTTGAATAACTTTAGATCATAGCCAAAGGTGAGGAAACTTCCATTGTTTACTATATGCACCGGATACCAATAATCCTTGTTTTAACTCGGTTTTATTATGTTTAATCTGTCATTTACATTGAGTTGTATGAAAGCATGAAAATGACCAAGGCATTTTTATTTTATTTTAAGTACAACCACTTGACCAAAAGTAACATATCTTATGAGTGAGTGAGAATTTGCTTACACCCTTTGAGCCTTGTGTCAGGATCCATTTTGATGATTAACTTTTAGAACTTGTACATAACTAATTAGTTCATTGTTGATTTGAGATTGGATTTTGAACTTTTTTCTTGAACCCTCAACCATAAATTGTGGTTTGAATTTTTACCTTTGCCTTAAAAAGTTTGGGAGCATTCACATTACAATTATTGGTTGCATTCAAGTTGAGGAGAAAAGGTTGGTTTCTAAAAGGTTGAGAAAGAAAAAGAAAATTTTGGAAAAAGAAAGAGAAAAGTGAAAAAAAAACCTTGAAAAAAAATAGCAAATAAATTATGCTAATAGGTTGTGTGTAATTGTGTAACAATTGGAAAAAGAGGAAAAGGTGAATGAAGTTGTGAATGCTTAAGAACTTGGGAAGTGATCTCTCTCATTTGATTAGACAAGTTTTTGTTTCAATTACCTTGAGATAAGACCATTCTTTGTTACCCAATCCACATTAAAACCCTTGGAGTCCTTGTGATTTGTGTTTTATGCTTTCAATATGAATTTTTTGGATGAATGCATAATTTGATCTAAACGTTAGCAATATTGTTGAGTGTGAGTCAAGTACCTCATCTTTATTCTTCATCCATCGATGAAGTTGTGTGTTAGGTGTGATTCATTTTTGAAATTGTATTGCATTAGAATTTTTACATGTGTTTTATGCTTAGAATTTTTTTCATAGTCCTGTTGTCGTTGTAGTATAGTGTTAAGTATTGCTTTGCTTGTACTTTTGAAATTTAAACCATGCATTTGTTTCCATTTGTAAAAACTTGTTGATCATGATTGAATGGTAGTTGTTCTTGTTTCTTTAGATTTGATTGACCATTGTTTGAGGACAAACAACGTTTTAAGTTGGGGAGAGTTTGATAAGTGTAAATTTTGACTATTTTTGTATATAAAAACATGGCATTTTTCAGCTCTAAATTGCAATTTCAATGAATAATTTCCCCCATTTTTTATAGAATGTTATATTTTGAATTTGGCTTTGGTATCCTTGATGTGTATGCTAAGTGTGTAGAAAACCAAACAATAAAGGCACAAAGTTAGGAGCAAAGTAATTTGTTGAAAATAAAGCTTGGTCCTCGGGTGTGCATTGGCGAACAAGAATCGAGCTCCCCCAACGAGCATTGGCAAGCTCGGGGAGAGGCCTTCCAGACTTTGGGAAAAAGCAAAACTGATTCATGGTCGCCGGGCGAGGATCTGAGTTTTTAAGTCCGCCAAGCGAGAAATTAGTCGTCGGGCGAGGATATATATTTTTTCCAATGACGGTTTGATGCATTTCTGAGTTAGAGATGGGAAATAAAGTGAATTTCATCGGGAGAGACCCAGTTTGTCGGGCAAGACAATAAAAATCTAATTTTGTATAAATAGGACTAAATTAAATTTTTAGGGTATGGTTTTGGGAAATTTTAACCACAATTCCATCACCACCATTTTTAGTTAGGATAGTAGCTTAGAAACAACATTAGAGGGTGCTTCTTGAAGATCCAAAATTGAATTTGCCTATATCATTCGGAAATTGCGGTGGATGTTTGTTCATCTTCATTTTTTTCTTTGTATCTCTCTTGTTGGGATTGTATATAAGTTCACTTTTATAGTATGTATTTTTATTAATCATAATGTTATGTATAATCTATTCACGAATCTATATCAATGTTATCCTTGTTTACTTGTTTATCTATTGATTTGAACCGTTATTGAGAAATACTCTTCGAAGCTTGATCTAGGATAATTATCTATTAGATGCTAAAGTATAGACATAGATTTAGGTTTAACATTCGCGTGAGTATTGAATCTTAACGCTCCGTATTGTTTGATAGGCTAAGAGATCGTCGATTAAACAATACGGTAGAAATCTCAAAAGAAGTTTCCGACATAAAATCTATTGTGAGAAATACGTGATGATATTGATGAATGTTTATGATTGTGCATAACTGGTTGGTAAGTTACATGTTCGTATGGTGGATGAAATTGAATCCTGTAAAGCTCAAAAATCTCTCTGAAGCTTTACTTGTTTATTTATTTATTCGTTTTACATAGCGTAGTTTTAAATTCAAATTTTACAAACCCATGTTTAGAATGGTAGAGACTGTGAACGAAATTGATATCACACTAATCTCTGTGGAGACGATAAAAATCAAAATACTTACTTTTTCTTGTTGCTTTACCGCAATCTATAATCTATGCTTTCATTATTTCAAAGTGGATTGTTCATATGAGTACATGAATTGATCATGATGTTAGCAAGGTTATTAGATGAGAGTTCACTTCTCGCATGATTGAATTCACAAGTTCTTCATCCATTTTATGAAGAAGAGGGTTAGGGTGATTCAAGTATAATTATGATGTTTCTTTAGAATGCATGCATGATATTTGTGTTTACAACTTAATTCATAATAATGTTTTGATTCTAGAAAACTAACATAGCATAACCTGTAAATGTGCATTCGTTAACTTGAACCATACATTTCCTTTAGTTGTTTTGAACAAAGTATTGTTTAACTTGAAGCTTGGTGAATCCTCTTGCTTTTGAAAAAGTTTTAAAACTTTGATTAAGAACAAACAAAAATTCTAGTTAGGGAGAGTTTTATAAGTGCTACAATATAGTATTTATCCATATGAAAACTCGACACTTATAGGCTCAAACTAACACTTTATATCATTGATTTCCCTAATTATTGCATATAATTAATTTTTTGATACATATATGTGTGGTGCCTTTTGATTTATTTGTTATTGTGCAGAAATTCCCACAATTCACCAAGATGGAAAAACAAAGCAAAAAGAAGAGTTTTTGCATGTTCGCCAGGCAAGATTCTAGTGAGGCCAAGGATAGAGCTCGCCCAGTAAGCATCTCGCGAGGCTCATGCATGGAGAAACAGAACCAAAACATCACTCTTCTAGCAAGGAGAACCAACTTTCCCATTGAAGCAACAACGAGAGAAAGGTGAGACAAGTTAGAAACTTTCCAGTAGAAAAATGCTCCATTGTCGCCATGCAAAGATACAACGAGGAAGCTCGCCAAACAACCCTTTTACTCGCCTAACGAGACAATGGAATTTGAGATGCTAAGATGGAAAAGACTTCAGAGTGAAGAAAGATGGCTTTCCAGGTGAGGCTACAACTCGCCAGGCAAGATCAGCAGGGCAAGACCACTATATATAGTTCAGAAACAATTCATTTAGAAGGAGTTGACATTTTTGTAGAAAAGATGATTAGTAAGAGAGAAAGAGACTGAGAGAAAAGTTGACTTGAATAATACAAGCTGGATACACATCAACCGTCAGAAACTTGTCAGTGATGCTCATCAATCTTCCTTTCTTCTCATTTGTAATCAAAAGCTACCATGAGTAGCTAAATCTCTTTCTTATTGGGATTGGATGTAATCCATCAATACTATATATATTTATTATGATCATGGCGATGTATATGAATTAGTCCTTTATTAATATTGATGTTGTCATTGTTTACATGTTTTACTTCTAAATTTGAACCGTTATTGAGAAATACTCTTCGAATCTTGATCTAGGATAATCATTTGTTAGATGCTAAACTCTAGACATAAATTTAGGTTTAATATTCACAAGAGTATAGAATCCTAATGCTCCGTATTGTTTAATAGGTTCAGTGACCGTCAATTAAACATTACGGTTGAACTCTTGTCAGTAGTTTATACATAAACGCTGTTGACGAATAATACATGCTAATATTAATCAAACGACTAATCTCTGTATAATTGATCGGAAAAATATATGTGTGATCAATGGATGAACCCTAATGCCAACAAACTTTCTTATATTTGAAACTTAACTTAATCATAATGCCAACAAACTTTCTCATATTTGAAACTTCACTTATTACTTACCGATTTCACATTACACTCTTTATGCAAACAAGTAATTTGATAACTTCTCACTTAAACCATATCAACGGTTGAACAACATTTAATATCACATCAGTCCTTGTGGATACGATAAAACAAATACTTACTTTTGATGTTGAATACTACAAACATCAGTGACCATCCCACATGGAAGATGAAAAGTATTGGTCGAAGACTCCCCAAAACAGGCAACAACTATAAGCATGTTAGGGTTATACCTGAGCCTAGTTTTCGATAGTTGAATCAAGTCAAAAATACCTTGATCTTTCCAGGTCTATTATTTCTTCTTTCTACGTTATGCAACCATCTAAGATAGGAATCACTACCGTTAGTATGAGAGGAGCGGAACAAACAATTGGGATGTTCCATAAACCCCGATTTAAAACTTTTATCTTCAAATGCACGAGGTTTACATGAAAGTGAGGAAGGGAAGAACTTTTTGCAGTTTGTTTGGTTTCCTAGATGATATGTGTAAAGGATCCAAAAATACATGAACTCTACCTACAAGATGAAAATTAATCAATACCTAGGAAGCCCAAATGTTAGAGTTTTCCTTCTCCGTTGGAGGTTTTGAATGTAGCAACGGTTGCCAAAGAAGATAGGTTCCTGAATGTCAGCAACAGAAATGATTTGAGTTAGTTTGCCAGTTCCAGAAGGGGAAGCCATTGTTGAACTTGAGAAGAAGAAAGAGTGATAATGAAGTTAAAAGAACTGAAATTCTTAAGGGTCATAGAGGAGAAGTTGTGAAAAGGAAGAAAGAGGAAGAATAATGATATATAACCCTATCAAAGTGAGACTTTTCGATTTTCCTCTGAAACCAAAACAAGTGGCATTTGGATTTCTAGTTTGAAATTATTAATTAATGATTTTCTTTTAGTTTAATGCAGTTAATTCTTGTGTCCCATGATTGCCTTAAGAAATCGGAGTCATGATGGTAGTTTCATGCATGTTTATTGACTTGACGACTAGGTGAAGGTGGTCATGAACAGTGTCGAGCCTTTACTAAAAATGCCACTTTTTTCCATATTGTAAACATGATCGAAAATGGAATTTTTGGGGGCATTTGTTAGCTTGAGATTTTCGACTCAACATGTTCGACAAGAGTGGGGATGTGAGATAAAAACGCAGGCTAGGTACAGGTAGCTAAATCATGTTTTCGATACCAAAATCACAAGATTCGATAGATGGGGTTCTTAATAAAGGAAGTTGGAGGAACTGGAGGTGCTTTTGGCAATAATAGCGGTTTTACAGCAGTGAACTGAAAACACATGGAAGCGAAGCCGAGGATAATAGCTCACCAATAGTGTATGTGTCGAATTCTGGAGGGTTAACTGTTGGTGACGGTTATTGATGTCCATAGTATATAAGTAAAATTTGTTTCTGTAAAAAGGGTTGTCTAAGAAATATATGAAGTTGTGTCCCTCTTTTAATTCCAATATTCTCTCCATATTTTTTTTAATTTGTCGTCATTTATTTTACCTTTCTTAAGCAATATGCATTTACCTTTTTACATTCTCATCCCGTTTCTTTAAATTCATTCTTCAAATCTTTCAATGCGAATATATTTTCTCAAATATCTCGCACATAATATTCTTAAGATTTTTTTGTGTTTAATCCTTTAAGTGAACTAAAACTTGTGATTTATTTACTAACAACACTGATAAATACTTTCAAAATTCAATTTAATTATATATATTATAATATATATATATATATATATTATATATATATATATATATATATATATAATATATATATATATATATTATAATTGAAATTCCTTTTACAGTTTCGCATAGAAAAATTAATGATTTATGAACTATGAATTGATTTGTGAAAATAAAATATGTTGTATAATTATAAATAGAAAATAAAAAATCATTAATATTTTTAAAATATTAAAAGTTATAAAAAAATTATATTATATTTTTAGCATAATAAATTTATGAATTTTGTCTCATAATTTAAAATTTCTGGTTCGGTCTCTCTATATATGGCCAGGG
Source organism: Lathyrus oleraceus (assembly GCF_024323335.1). NCBI lineage: Eukaryota > Viridiplantae > Streptophyta > Magnoliopsida > Fabales > Fabaceae > Lathyrus > Lathyrus oleraceus. The sequence goes on along the minus strand of NC_066579.1, from coordinate 64,615,245 downwards.
ACGGAGCTTCATGTAAAAACTGAATTCTAATAATAATATACTACTTTATTATAATACTTATTTCATTTTAAAGTCTACTATTAAATGATAAAAAGTTTTAATATGTGATGTTTATATATATATATATATGGTGCCCTCAAAATTTGGAGCTAGTATCACCATTGTTGAGTGTTCAAATATTTCTAGTTTTTTTTTCGTAGAACTTGAGTATAGCAAATAATGTATACTTACAGTTGAAGTTTACTAGAATATCAAAGAACTTTATCAATGAAATGTTAATTTAATTGAGTGTTGTAATTGTTATTCTCTATTATTTGAGTTAAAAAAATGGAAAGGAATTGTGGTGCTCACTTAATTCTCAAATCAAAATTTAGACTTCTTTCCTTGTGTTTTATTCATTATTTTATTTATTTATGTTTGTGACATCAAAGTACAAATTTCATAATTAAAGAAGACATGAGCTCATATGCTTGTCTCATCAAAATGCATAGAATTTTAAAATATAGCTACAGGACCACCCTATAAAAAATACTACCGTACGTGGTATAGATTCCAACAACAAAAAGAACAAAAGGATAAAGAGATCGAATCATTAATACAAACCAATAAAATGTGTGTACTATATTGTATCATTTGGAAGATAATGCAATGAATTATATCACTGGTAGTACTAGTCCTTGTATTAATGAATTATAACACTGATAATGCAATGTATCATTTGAAGGTATGCCATTCAAACTAACGGTTCACGTTCCCACCACTAGTTTTCGCATTCTTTTAAAAAACGATTCACATCATACCAGTACTCTTTTATACCCACCAATCACGCTACAATATTAAAAATTCAGATTCCCTCTTCCAATGCTTGATTAAAAACGATAAAAATAATAGACTCAACCTTTTTCTTTGTCCTTCTCTTCCAATGCTTGATTAAAAACGATAAAAAATAATAGACTCAACCTTTTTCTTTGTCCTTCTATTTTTGTTGTTGTTTTGGAATTTGTGTTAGTACTAGTACTTGTATTAATTGAAGATGATGTTGACGTTGTCTAAATTCATCTGCATGTAAAATATAGCGTGGTCCTGTTCGTGTACAGGAGCTATTGTTTTTTTTTTTGTTTTTTAATCATGAAATTTGTACTTTGAATTCATCGAAGACACAAACAAAAATAACTATTTGAGTTAATACCGACAAATATTTCTGGTTAATGGATTGATTCAATATTTAGATTCCAAAATATTTGACTTAATTCTCTTAGCAGGAAGAATTTAGTAAAAAATTTATATAATGAAAACAAATCAGTGCAGATGAATCTACACGTCAACATGATCTTCAATTTCATATAATGAAAACAAATCAGTGCTACCGTACGTAGTATAAATTCCAACGACAAAAAGAACAAAAGATAAAGAGATCGAATCATTAATACAAACATAAAATGTGTACTACATCGTATCATTTGGAAGATAATGCAATGAATAATAACACTGGTACCAAACTTGGTTTATTCTTCATTTCTCAAATTAGGCAAGCAACCAAACAAAAGATAATGCAATGAATTTCTAACACAAATTGGAAAACTTTATATTATTATCATTTTGTTTATTATAAATTTAAATTGTCTCATGCACAATATAAATATTCTACTTAATTAAAATTTTAATATTGATTCCATATATCATATAAATATAATTTTTTTATTGTATTAAATTTTTCTTCTCAAAAGGAGCAAGCAATAAGATACAATAATTGAACTGAACTTGTTTAAACAAATCCATTAATTTTTGAATTGGGTTGGATTAAGTTTTGGCTTATTCAAATTTTTTTATTTTTTATTTTTTAAATATTAAATGATTAAATAATTAATCATCATTTTTTTACTATAATTATTTAACATTTTTAATTTAAAAAAAATTTGGGTAATGTAATTTTACTATTTTTTACATAATAAAATAATAAATAATAATATTAAACAATAAAGTTCATCATAAAATACTTACAACAAACATAAGTTTTTATGACATAAAATTATATTAGTATCGATATAATTTTTTTTTTAAAAGTGTAACATTCAAAACTATTTAAAATCACGATCATTAAAATAGTAAATTTTTAAGAAACTAATATTTCAACAACTAAGTCAAAATTAATCAAAATAATGATCATAAATGTTTAATTAGTGGGCTGGTAGATTTTTGGGTCGGAGTCCAATTTTACTCGAAACTCGTTTATTTTAATGAATTTTTCAATTTTTAAAAACATATTCACTCACTTATCTGAGATTTATTTTTTAAAATAACCAACTTTTTCAAAAATAATTCCAAAATAATAAATTTTTAAAACAAAATTCTAAAATAACCACATTTAAAAGAGGATGCGCCAGATGAACCGGCGCATCCCATATGGATCAAGAGGAGACGCCCAAGGCATTGTCGCCTGCATTGGTAGCCTCATAAGGAGGCGCCAATGCCCTTGGCGCCTGCATTGGGCGTTAATAGGAGGCGTCAATGCCTCTTGCGTCTGCATGTGTTGCCATGTTTGGCGCCTAGCCTCTTGGCGCATGCATTTTATACCCCCTCTATATAAATACCTCACCTTTGATGCAATATTTTTCACACAAAATCTTCCCCTACTTTCATATTTTCTCTCATTCAACTCCACTCTCTTTTAAGTTTTTGTGTTTTAATCATGTATGAATACATTCACAAGCGAAATGCCAATTTAATATTTTTCGCCGTTGCGTCTCCGATAAAGATTCGTCTCTGGAATACATATTCGTTTGTTGCTCTGCAATAAAATTATTTTTCTGTCATTTATATTTTACTAACCAGTGTATGCGAGGAAAACCCTCAGCTGAAATTCTTTTTGACGCAGAGATCGAGAGAACCCTTCACAGAAGACGCAGAGAACAAAGAGTGGATTCTACAGAAGAAAGTACCTCGGATCAACCAGAAATCAAGGAACCAATGGCTGAAGTTCCTCCAATTCCACCTCCTCCACCTCCGGAAAGACTTCTAGGTGACTATGGAGGTGCAAAAGCACCGGGTGGTCGACTAACCAATTTTAACCAACCGGTGAATGTGATAAATTTTCAACTGCATCCTAGCACAATCAATCAATTGGAAAGAAAACCTTTCACCAGAAAGGTTAATGAAGATGCCAACAAACACCTGCATAGATTTCTGACCATGAGCACCACCTTGAAAATTGATGGTCACACTGATGAATCAAAAAAATTAAGAATGTTCTCGTTCACTTTAGCTGAAGACGCGGAAGAATGGTTCTATTCTCTCCCTGCCGGTAGTATCACTTCCTGGGAGAAGATGGAAACTGCATTCTTAAATGAGTATTTTCCAGCATCAGTATTCCTGAGAAAAAGGTATGAAATTCTAAATTTCAAACAGAAGGATGGTGAACCATTGGGAGACACCTACAAAAGATTCAAAAGGATCTTAGTCACGTGTCCCACTCATAATATGGATCAGACAGAACAAATGCAGATGTTCGTTAATGGGCTGAAAAAAAGACAAAACAGTTGATTGATACAGCAGCCGGTGGCTCAACAAATTTCTCAACAGACACTGGTATTAAGAGGATTATTGAAGCAATAACTGCTAATGAGCATCTAGAGCTATGTGACAGGTGTACCAGTCAGCCAGACGGGGTAATTGATCTTAAATTAGAGACAAATAAAATCTGTCTGGAAGACACTGTTGCTGCCGAAGTAGACAAAAAGTTGAAAGCTATGAATATAGGTACTCAACATATAACACAGGTTCAGCCAGCTCAGGCGAGTACTTGTGAAATCTGTAATGGACCTCATCACACAGTCTATTGCTTTGCGACTCCCCAACAAATTGAAGAGATCAAATTCTTGAAGCAGAATAATCCCTACTCTAATACTTACAACCCAGGTTGGAAGAATCATCCAAACTTCTCCTGGAAAGATCGGAGAGGGAAAGTTCCACAACAAGGTACATGGCAATATCAGACTCAGTATCAGCAACAACAACAACAACAGGCACCTAAAAATGTAGACTGAGAGATTGCCATTGAAAACCTGGAAGCTCAAAATATGCAATTTGAAGAATAGACTAGAAACAATAAGAAAAACACCACCGCCTCCCTAAAGAATCTCGAAGTTCAGCTGGGGCAGATAGCACAACAACTGGCAAGTTCTCGAACACCAGGGTCCCTACCAAGTGAAACAGTTCAAAATCCGAGAGGTCAGGAGAATGTTAATACTATCACGACGACAGAGAAAAAGGCTGCTAAAAAGAAAAAAATTATATCACCGAGCGAGCCGACTAAAGAAGAAACTACAAAAGGAACTAAACCGGTGATTAAGTTGCCCTGCCCTCAGAGAATGACAAAGAAGGAACCTAGTGAGTCAGACTTGGAGAAATTCATGACAATGTTTAAAAGGATTGAGGGTCATATGGCCTTGTTTGAAGCACTTGAAAGGATGCCAATGTACAAGAAATTCGTGGAAGAGGTAATGGCTGAAAGAAACCAACCACTGAAGAACAGGTATCCCGTAAGGGACAATATAATGCAAACTCACTGGAGCAGAACATTCCTAACAAACAAAAGGATCCAAGAACTGTCACAGTACCATGCATAATCAAAGAAAGAACCTTCAAAAAGGTACTAATAGATTTTGGAGCTAGTGTAAATCTGATGCCATTATCGATCTATCACAGACTGGGTATTAAAAATATCAGTGATATAAAGACCAACCTGAAGTTTGTGGATCACTCAAGAAAAGATGCATATGGTATAGCTGAAGATGTGCTGGTAACAATAGCGGACTTGACTTTTCCAGTCGATTTTGTAATCCTAGACATACCTGAAGACAATGAGGCACCCATCATTCTAGGTCGACCTTTCATGAAGACGAGTTGATGCAAGCTCGACATGGCTGAGTGCACTTTAACCTTGAAAGTTCACAACAAGGAAATAACATTGAATGGTATTGAAGACCAGGAGATGGAGGAAAATACAGAATCTCAGTATTAAGTAGGCTTAATCAGGACATTGAATACTATCAAAATCTCACCACTGCCAGTAGCCACCCTAAACGGAAAGATTCCTAACACCGAAAGGAAGGTTAAAAAGGAATCGGAAGCACAAAGGAGCCTACACTGATAAAAGAGACAACGTCCGAGTTGTAGACAAGAGGTGCAACAAGGTTTTGAACCTGAAACACCCCCCATGATAAGGGAAATGAACCGTCGAGCCATGCGATGTTAAACACAGCGCTTCGTGGTAGGCAACCCATGCTTTTTATTTCTTAGCATTTGTGTGTGTCTGTAGGTATACAAGAGACCCACAAGGAGGAGCCAGAGGAACCAGCGGTTGACCTGACAAGAAAACCAAAAAACGGACAAAAGGACAGCCTGACACGGTCACCCGTGTCACCTGACACGGACCGTTTCAGGAGAGGGAAAATGCTTGAAGAAGGTTGGAAAACAGTTGCCTGACACGGCCACCCGTGTCAGTTGACACGGGCCGTGTCAAGAGCACTGAAGAAAAATTGATTTGTGGTTTGGTAAAACAGTGGCTTGACACGGTCGGCCGTGTCAGGATCACTATAAAAGAAGTTGGAGAAAATGGTAAAACAGTAGCCTGACACGGCCGTGTCAGGCAAGCGAATTTTTTGAAATTTTTTTCAAAATTTTAAATTTTCGCGGGGCCCACCCACTTAAACCACTCTTAACCACATCTTTTCTCTTATCACTCATCATTATCCAATTTTTACCACAATTATCATCATTCTCTGTCATACCTTTTCATCTTCTTCTCTCACTCTCTCACAAACTCCATTAAAACTCACTCACCTCACCACACAAAACCCTACATGCAACCAAGTTCCACTCACCTATAGCCCAAACACCCTTTACAAATATTTCTCACCTCGCTGTCCCGGTCGCAACCATGGTTTTAGATTTTTCTAACTCAAAAGTTCGGAATTTTGCTATTTTTACAGGTCCAAAATGTCCTCGAACAGAGTCCTTACCGGAAAGCAAAAACGTGTAGAGATGGCGAAGTCTCGGAAGCGCCCAAGCCAGAATCCTAATCCCTACAATATTGTGTTTGAAAACCCGGAGCAAGAGCGACATTACCAAATTCACCGAAAATGCAATCTCATGCCGACCAGGTATATGTGTGAGAAGACTCCGACCGCTCTAGGACTGAAAATTGAGGTAGACCGAATGTTCCATGTTTTGGGCATGCTCGAGTTTATGAGTTTGGAGGCGTCGACCTACAAACGCATTACTCTCGAGTTCCTCAGCACCTTGGAGTTCCAACTGGAAAAGCGGTGGGTTAACACAACCAAGTATTATTTTGGCACCTTACGCTTCCGATTGTTTAACAATTATCACGAATTGTTTGTTAAGGAGTTAGCTGCCATGCTCCGACTCCCGCTGAATGGACCCGGAGCGGTCCCAGAAGGGTTTTCTCCCAAGGATTTCTGGATCGCCATAACTGGGAGGACGAATTACTCCTCCAAAGGTGCGAAAGCCTCGGGCATCCAGAATCCCTGTTTCAGGTACGCCCAAAAAGGTTTAGCTTACACATTGTTCGGTAGAGGCGACAACACTGGAGTAGCTACTCGGAGAGAGCTATTCTTTATGTACTCGATGGCTCAAACCAAGACCATCAATGTAGTTGCCTTTGCAGCAGACTACCTGGGGAGAGTCGACCGAGCGAACTCCAGAGGCATTTCCGTGGGAGGTATGATCACCCAAATTTCATTGCATTTCGGGTATTAGGCTGTTTTACTCGAGGACATGCCAATTGCAAGTAATACAAAAATTGACATGTCTGCTCTGATTTCCCAAGGTATGATTGCGGTTGCCCCTACCTATTATTCCATCCTCATTCATAAACGGTTTATCATCGCTCTGCCGGATCCGGATAGAGTGGCTATTACTGATTGTGCGCATTGGCTGTATGTGAGCGCCGATCCCGATGCGGATGAGGGCCACGACACTGACCATTTTTATGCAGGTGAGCAATTTATAGATGATCAGGAAGAAGGAACGGCAATAGAAGAGGAAGATCCTCAAGCACCTTCTGAGCAATTTGCCCCACAGCATCAAGAACCCACCCAACAGACGGCGGGTTCCTCATCTTGGTCAGCTGACCAATGGAGCTGGGTACAGACCGAGATAGGTGACCTGAGGACTGAACAACAAAGGCAAGGCATCGAGCAAGCCCGTCAGGGCGCGATGTTGGATGAGATGAGCAGCATGATGCGATAGTTGATGTTGCATTTCCCGCACCCTCCTCCTCAGTAGGATCCTGTGAGTTCCATCCTCCGCGCTTGTTCACAAACATTATGGACAATGTTGAGTTCAAACGTGGGGGAGATTTTATGTCTTTTATTTGTAATTTGTTTTATGTTATTTTTACTTTTTAATTTTGTATTCTAGATTGAATTTTTCTGTTGAATGTACATTATGCTGCAAGTGGTTGTGTCAAGTCTGTGTTGACAAGTTGGAAAAGTAATGATCACAATTGAGAGTGGATGAAAGATCACACCACTCACCATGGCTTGTTGTGAAGGATCTCCCCAGAAAGTGACACTGCTGAAATTAAGGGTCGGACGCAACGTATACAGCTTAACCGACACGAGTATCCTGCACACTCCGAAGTAAGACATAAATTGCACCAAATTAAGGAGCACTGTGGATCCTGTCAAAGCTAAACCAAACCAAGTGAGTCAGAAAAGGCCAAACACATTAATCATCATAAGCGTCATTCAGGTTTGTCTTTATCACTCTAAATTTGCGTAGACTCTCTGGGATGTCACTGCATGATACACACACTGAGGCACGTTGTTTGTAATTCACCCCGAGCCTTTCTAGCTATCCCGCATTATTATATCCTTCGTTAACCCCCTTTGAGCCTATATCCATTTTTTGTTTAAAACACCATGAATGTAACCATTGGCCAAAAACACTTCCTCACCCTGTTTAGAGTCATGAGAATATATTCCAGTTGTGTTGAAAAGCTAAGTTTAGGGTAAAAACCCCAAAAGCTCTTAAAGCCCTAGAAAGTGCAAAAACAAAAGAAAAAGAAGAATTGATGAATCGAGAAAAAGAAAGAAAAATAAAAATCAAATACTCGATGATTCAAAAGAAAGAAGCATGAAAAAGAGCAGTCGGTAAAAATTCAAGAAAAGAAAACCGAGGAAATAAAAGAAACAAACACAGATGTAACATCGACTCTGAACCCAAAGCCCCTTATTTTCCTTTTTTTGAGTCCACACCCTAACCCAAGCCAAGTTCCAACCCGAAAGAGCTCAAAAAAGTGTGTGCGTTGTGTGTAGGTGATGAGAAAAGAGAGACTATTCAAACTTGTGAGTGATATTACATACTTTGAATGATGAGTGTAAATAGTTAACCCCGAGAGAATTGGTGAGAATGTGAAATAAGCTGACAGGTGAAACGGTGCTTTAAAGTGGAAGTGTGAATGATGACTTACGAGGATGGGTAGGACTTGTGGAAGGAAAAGGGAAGACATTCGCGAATGATCTCAGCAGTAGTGGAAAGCATAAAGAATTCTGGGGAGTGATAATGAAACATTACTTGGGACAAGCAATGAGCTAAGTTTGGGGTTGTGATCAGTCACCATTTATAGTAAGTTTTCATTACTGATCCGATGCAAAACAGAGACATTTGATACACCGTGCAAGCATTTAAGGTACAATTCGATTAGTTTTACTTCCGTTATTTTATTTAAGCATTTTTAATCTTTGTTATGTTTTACTTTGTTTATCTTGATTTTATGCGTGGGATAACTGTGTTTTTGTCTGACAGATCCAGGTAGAAGAACCGGAGAACTCAGAACACGATAGGGCGAGAGACCGGCACGCAAAAGATTAGGAAACCCCGGTACAGGAGGCCTGACACAGGCACCCGTGTCACCTGACACGGGCCATGTCAGGGCAAGGGAAGCAGAAGAAGGAAAATAGTAGCCTGGCACGCCCACCCGTGTCAGCTAGCACAAGCCGTGTCAGGAAGAACCCCCCCCCCCCCCCCCCCCCCCCCCCCGTGTTAGGCTTGCCATGGCCGTGTCAGGAGAAACAGTAGGCTGACACGGGCCGTGTCATCCCAAGCCCAATATTTCCAATTTTCTCGGGCTTTTCATTCTTCGGGCTTTGGGGAGACATCTTTGGACCTGTCCAACTGCTGCTGGGAACTTTCACTATAAAAAGAGGTCTTCTGGCAAAGGAAAAATCATCTGGGAAGACAGCAAACCACAGTATTGTGAAGCAATCAAGTATTACAGAGATCAAGGCATTTGGAGAGCTGAAGAGATTCATGAGCATGAGCGATTGAAGATCAAAGTCATCCAATTACTTGTAATGTGTAATTTTTATCTTGAATTTGTTTTAAACAATATGAGTAGCTAAACCCCCCAATGCTAGGGGGTGTCCCTGATTTAGAATTGTAATGAATTTGAGTTTACATTTGCATTTATAATATTTTGTTTACGGTAACCTTTTGATGTGTTTATTGCTTTCTCTTTCGGACCAATTGAGATTGATTTATAGTTATCACTTAGGCTGGACCGCCAGTGATAAGGTTTTCATCAGGTTACTCTGCAGTAGATATCACCTAGGACTAGGGATACCCTGTATGAACCAGAGCATTCTTGATATTATATAGCTTAACTTCACCCTAATTGGCTATGAACATAGGAATTAGGGTAGATTGATTAAAGGTTTTCTCACCAAGGACTTGGGAGAAAATACCCTTGAGAATTGGTAGTAATTGAGTTTGTTGATGCAATAGTAACTCAGAGTTGTTACAAGGATAAATCATACACCTTCCCTGGCATTGTTTCTTTTTCTCTCTAAACCCTTATTTTCATATTTTTTTATTATTTTCTTTTTACACTCAAAAACCAAATTAATATTTTTTGTTTAATTGAATGATAATTTAAACTCAATACTAACGTGCAGTCCTTGAGATCGACATTCGGGGAATTTCCCCATTATTACTATAAAAGGCAAAATAGTACACTTGCTATTTTCCCGATCAAAATCCAATCCTGTAAAGCTCTAAAATCTCTTCGAAACTTTATTTATTTATTCATTTTACATAGCTTAGTTTTAAATTCAAATTTTACAAACCCAAGTTTAGAATCGTAGAGACCGTTGAAAACATTGATATCGCACTAATCCTCGTGGACACGATAAAAATCAAAATACTTACTTTTGCTTGCTGCTTTACCGCAATCAACAAAATGACGCCGTTGCCGGGGATTTGTGTTTAGATATTGAATGCATCGCAAATATTTCTATCTTTTTTAAGCTTTGTACATTTGTGTATATTGTATAGATACTTTTTTTGTACTTGTTTGCGATACTTATTTATATAGTATAGAAATTTTTGTGTTTATTCTCAAAGTTTGTTTTTGAAAGGCTTGAAAAAGCATTGAGTGATTATTCTAAGTTTGAATGTTTCAACTTGCATTTGTATGGTAATGATATGAGTTGAAAATTTGTTACATTGTTAAGGTACATGTTTAATGGTTTCTAGAACATAACATGAATAGGAAACTCAGGCTTTGTACAAATATCATGTCGTTCATTATTTTGCAATATATGTTCATATTTGAATAACTTTAGATCATAGCCAAAGGTGAGGAAACTTCCATTGTTTACTATATGCACCGGATACCAATAATCCTTGTTTTAACTCGGTTTTATTATGTTTAATCTGTCATTTACATTGAGTTGTATGAAAGCATGAAAATGATCAAGGCATTTTTATTTTATTTTAAGTACAACCACTTGACCAAAAGTAACATATCTTATGAGTGAGTGAGAATTTGCTTACACCCTTTGAGCCTTGTGTCAGGATCCATTTTGATGATTAACTTTTAGAACTTGTACATAACTAATTAGTTCATTGTTGATTTGAGATTGGATTTTGAACTTTTTTCTTGAACCCTCAACCATAAATTGTGGTTTGAATTTTTACCTTTGCCTTAAAAAGCTTGGGAGCATTCACATTACAATTATTGGTTGCATTCAAGTTGAGGAGAAAAGGTTGGTTTCTAAAAGGTTGAGAAAGAAAAAGAAAATTTTGGAAAAAGAAAGAGAAAAGTGAAAAAAAAAACCTTGAAAAAAAATAGCAAATAAATTATGCTAATAGGTTGTGTGTAATTGTGTAACAATTGGAAAAAGAGGAAAAGGTGAATGAAGTTGTGAATGCTTAAGAACTTGGGAAGTGATCTCTCTCATTTGATTAGACAAGTTTTTGTTTCAATTACCTTGAGATAAGACCATTCTTTGTTACCCAATCCACATTAAAACCCTTGGAGTCCTTGTGATTTGTGTTTTATGCTTTCAATATGAATTTTTTGGATGAATGCATAATTTGATCTAAGCGTTAGCAATATTTTTGAGTGTGAGTCAAGTACCTCATCTTTATTCTTCATCCATCGATGAAGTTGTGTGTTAGGTGTGATTCATTTTTGAAATTGTATTGCATTAGAATTTTTACATGTGTTTTATGCTTAGAATTTTTTTCATAGTCCTGTTGTCGTTGTAGTATAGTGTTAAGTATTGCTTTGCTTGTACTTTTGAAATTTAAACCATGCATTTGTTTCCATTTGTAAAAACTTGTTGATCATGATTGAATGGTAGTTGTTCTTGTTTCTTTAGATTTGATTGACCATTGTTTGAGGACAAACAACGTTTTAAGTTGGGGAGAGTTTGATAAGTGTAAATTTTGACTATTTTTGTATATAAAAACATGGCATTTTTCAGCTCTAAATTGCAATTTCAACGAATAATTTCCCCCATTTTTTATAGAATGTTATATTTTGAAGTTGGCTTTGGTATCCTTGATGTGTATGCTAAGTGTGTAGAAAACCAAACAATAAAGGCACAAAGTTAGGAGCAAAATAATTTGTTGAAAATAAAGCTTGGTCGTCGGGTGTGCATTGGCGAACAAGAATCGAGCTCCCCCAACGAGCATTGGCAAGCTCGGGGAGAGGCCTTCCAGACTTTGGGAAAAAGCAAAACTGATTCATGGTCGCCGGGCGAGGATCTGAGTTTTTAAGTCCGCCAAGCGAGAAATTAGTCGTCGGGTGAGGATATATATTTTTTCCAATGACGGTTTGATGCATTTCTGAGTTAGAGATGGGAAATAAAGTGAATTTCATCGGGAGAGACCCAGTTTGTCGGGCAAGACAATAAAAATCTAATTTTGTATAAATAGGACTAATTTAAATTTTTAGGGTATGGTTTTGGGAAATTTTAACCACAATTCCATCACCACCATTTTTAGTTAGGATAGTAGCTTAGAAACAACATTAGAGGGTGCTTCTTGAAGATCCAAAATTGAATTTGCCTATATCATTCGGAAATTGCGATGGATGTTTGTTCATCTTCATTTTTTTCTTTGTATCTCTCTTGTTGGGATTGTATATAAGTTCACTTTTATAGTATGTATTTTTATTAATCATAATGTTATGTATAATCTATTCACGAATCTATATCAATGTTATCCTTGTTTACTTGTTTATCTATTGATTTGAACCGTTATTGAGAAATACTCTTCGAAGCTTGATCTAGGATAATTATCTATTAGATGCTAAAGTATAGACATAGATTTAGGTTTAACATTCGCGTGAGTATTGAATCTTAACGCTCCGTATTGTTTGATAGGCTAAGAGATCGTCGATTAAACAATACGGTAGAAATCTCAAAAGAAGTTTCCGACATAAAATCTATTGTGAGAAATACGTGATGATATTGATGAATGTTTATGATTGTGCATAACTGGTTGGTAAGTTACATGTTCGTATGGTGGATGAAATTGAATCCTGTAAAGCTCAAAAATCTCTCTGAAGCTTTACTTGTTTATTTATTTATTCGTTTTACATAGCGTAGTTTTAAATTCAAATTTTACAAACCCATGTTTAGAATGGTAGAGACTGTGAACGAAATTGATATCACACTAATCTCTGTGGAGACGATAAAAATCAAAATACTTACTTTTTCTTGTTGCTTTACCGCAATCTATAATCTATGCTTTCATTATTTCAAAGTGGATTGTTCATATGAGTACATGAATTGATCATGATGTTAGCAAGGTTATTAGATGAGAGTTCACTTCTCGCATGATTGAATTCACAGGTTCTTCATCCATTTTATGAAGAAGAGGGTTAGGGTGATTCAAGTATAATTATGATGTTTCTTTAGAATGCATGCATGATATTTGTGTTTACAACTTAATTCATAATAATGTTTTGATTCTAGAAAACTAACATAGCATAACCTGTAAATGTGCATTCGTTAACTTGAACCATACATTTCCTTTAGTTGTTTTGAACAAAGTATTGTTTAACTTGAAGCTTGGTGAATCCTCTTGCTTTTGAAAAAGTTTTAAAACTTTGATTAAGAACAAACAAAAATTCTAGTTAGGGAGAGTTTTATAAGTGCTACAATATAGTATTTATCCATATGAAAACTCGACACTTATAGGCTCAAACTAACACTTTATATCATTGATTTCCCTAATTATTGCATATAATTAATTTTTTGATACATATATGTGTGGTGCCTTTTGATTTATTTGTTATTGTGCAGAAATTCCCACAATTCACAAAGATGGAAAAACAAAGCAAAAAGAAGAGTTTTTGCATGTTCGCCAGGCAAGATTCTAGTGAGGCCAAGGATAGAGCTCGCCCAGTAAGCATCTCGCGAGGCTCATGCATGGAGAAACAGAACCAAAACATCACTCTTCTAGCAAGGAGAACCAGCTTTCCCATTGAAGCAACAACGAGAGAAAGGTGAGACAAGTTAGAAACTTTCCAGTAGAAAAATGCTCCATTGTCGCCATGCAAAGATACAACGAGGAAGCTCGCCAAACAACCCTTTTACTCGCCTAACGAGACAATGGAATTTGAGATGCTAAGATGGAAAAGACTTCAGAGTGAAGAAAGATGGCTTTCCAGGTGAGGCTACAACTCGCCAGGCAAGATCAGCAGGGCAAGACCACTATATATAGTTCAGAAACAATTCATTTAGAAGGAGTTGACATTTTTGTAGAAAAGATGATTAGTAAGAGAGAAAGAGACTGAGAGAAAAGTTGACTTGAATAATACAAGTTGGATACACATCAACCGTCAGAAACTTGTCAGTGATGCTCATCAATCTTCCTTTCTTCTCATTTGTAATCAAAAGCTACCATGAGTAGCTAAATCTCTTTCTTATTGGGATTGGATGTAATCCATCAATACTATATATATTTATTATGATCATGGCGATGTATATGAATTAGTCCTTTATTAATATTGATGTTGTCATTGTTTACATGTTTTACTTCTAAATTTGAACCGTTATTGAGAAATACTCTTCGAATCTTGATCTAGGATAATCATTTGTTAGATGCTAAACTCTAGACATAAATTTAGGTTTAATATTCACAAGAGTATAGAATCCTAATGCTACCGTATTGTTTAATAGGTTCAGTGACCGTCAATTAAACATTACGGTTGAACTCTTGTCAGTAGTTTATACATAAACGTTGTTGACGAATAATACATGCTAATATTAATCAAACGACTAATCTCTGTATAACTGATCGGAAAAATATATGTGTGATCAATGGATGAACCCTAATGCCAACAAACTTTCTTATATTTGAAACTTAACTTAATCCTAATGCCAACAAACTTTCTCATATTTGAAACTTCACTTATTACTTACCGATTTCACATTACACTCTTTATGCAAACAAGTAATTTGATAACTTCTCACTTAAACCATATCAACGGTTGAACAACATTTAATATCACATCAGTCCTTATGGATACGATAAAACAAATACTTACTTTTGATGTTGAATACTACAAACATCAGTGACCATCCCACATGGAAGATGAAAAGTATTGGTCGAAGACTCCCCAAAACAGGCAACAACTATAAGCATGTTAGGGTTATACCTGAGCCTAGTTTTCGATAGTTGAATCAAGTCAAAAATACCTTGATCTTTCCAGGTCTATTATTTCTTCTTTCTACGTTATGCAACCATCTAAGATAGGAATCACTACCGTTAGTATGAGAGGAGCGGAACAAACAATTGGGATGTTCCATAAACCCCGATTTAAAACTTTTATCTTCAAATGCATGAGGTTTACATGAAAGTGAGGAAGGGAAGAACTTTTTGCAGTTTGTTTGGTTTCCTAGATGATATGTGTAAAGGATCCAAAAATACATGAACTCTACCTACAAGATGAAAATTAATCAATACCTAGGAAGCCCAAATGTTAGAGTTTTCCTTCTCCGTTGGAGGTTTTGAATGTAGCAACGGTTGCCAAAGAAGATAGGTTCCTGAATGTCAGCAACAGAAATGATTTGAGTTAGTTTGCCAGTTCCAGAAGGGGAAGCCATTATTGAACTTGAGAAGAAGAAAGAGTGATAATGAAGTTAAAAGAACTGAAATTCTTAAGGGTCATAGGGGAGAAGTTGTGAAAAGGAAGAAAGAGGAAGAATAATGATATATAACCCTATCAAAGTGAGACTTTTCGATTTTCCTCTGAAACCAAAACAAGTGGCATTTTGATTTCTAGTTTGAAATTATTAATTAATGATTTTCTTTTAGTTTAATGCAGTTAATTCTTGTGTCCCATGATTGCCTTAAGAAATCGGAGTCATGATGGTAGTTTCATGCATGTTTATTGACTTGACGACTAGGTGAAAGTGGTCATGAACAGTGTCGAGCCTTTACTAAAAATGCCACTTTTTTCCATATTGTAAACATGATCGAAAATGGAATTTTTGGGGGCATTTGTTAGCTTGAGATTTTCGACTCAACATGTTCGACAAGAGGGGGGATGTGAGATAAAAACGCAGGCTAGGTACAGGTAGCTAAATCATGTTTTCGATACCAAAATCACAAGATTCGATAGATGGGGTTCTTAATAAAGGAAGTTGGAGGAACTGGAGGTGCTTTTGGCAATAATAGCGGTTTTACAGCAGTGAACTGAAAACACATGGAAGCGAAGCCGAGGATAATAGCTCACCGATAGTGTATGTGTCGAATTCTGGAGGGTTAACTGTTGGTGACGGTTATTGATGTCCATAGTATATAAGTAAAATTTGTTTATGTAAAAAGGGTTGTCTAAGAAATATATGAAGTTGTGTCCCTCTTTTAATTCCAATATTCTCTCCATATTTTTTTTAATTTGTCGTCATTTATTTTACCTTTCTTAAGCAATATGCATTTACCTTTTTACATTCTCATCCCGTTTCTTTAAATTCATTCTTCAAATCTTTCAATGCGAATATATTTTCTCAAATATCTCGCACATAATATTCTTAAGATTTTTTTGTGTTTAATCCTTTAAGTGAACTAAAACTTGTGATTTATTTACTAACAACACTGATAAATACTTTCAAAATTCAATTATATATATATATATATATATATATATATTATATATATATATAATATATATATATATAATATATTATATATATATATATAAATTGAAATTCCTTTTACAGTTTCGCATAGAAAAATTAATGATTTATGAACTATGAATTGATTTGTGAAAATAAAATATGTTGTATAATTATAAATAGAAAATAAAAAATCATTAATATTTTTAAAATATTAAAAGTTATAAAAAAATTATATTATATTTTTAGCATAATAAATTTATGAATTTTGTCTCATAATTTAAAATTTCTGGTTCGGTCTCTCTATATATGGCCAGGGACGGAGCTTCATGTAAAAACTGAATTCTAATAATAATATACTACTTTATTATAATACTTATTTCATTTTAAAGTCTACTATTTAATGATAAAAAGTTTTAATATGTGATGTTTATATATATATATGGTGCCCTCAAAATTTGGAGCTAGTATCACCATTGTTGAGTGTTCAAATATTTCTAGTTTTTTTTTTTTTTGTAGAACTTGAGTATAGCAAATTTTTTTTTGTAGAACTTGAGTATAGCAAATAATGTAGACTTAAAATTGAAGTTTACTAGAATATCAAAGAAGTTTATCAATGAAATGTTAATTTTACAAATTGAGTGTTGTAATTGTTATTCTCTATTATTTGAGTTAAACAAATGGAAAGGAATTGTGGTGCTCACTTAATTCTCAAATCAAAATTTAGATTTCTTTCCTTGAGTTTTATTCATTATTTTATTTATTTATGTTTGTGACTTCGATCACATCAAAGTACAAATTTCATAATTAAAGAAGACATTAGCTCACACTACGCCAAATAAGGGAAAAGAGGGCGCTTTTTTTAGCCTATAACAGCGCTTTAAAGCGCCCTCTAATCTGGCGCTGGCATAGGTAAAGACAGCGCTTTTTTTTCTAGTGAAAGCGCTCTCTAAAGTGGCTCTTTAAGCCCTTTAAGGGCCACTTTAGAGGGCGCTTTTTAAAAAAAAGCGCCTTTTAAAGTGAAAACTTTTAAGGGTTTAGAGGGCGCTTTTACTGGAAAGCGCCCTCTAAAGTGGAAACTTTTAAGGGTTTAGAGGGCGCTTTTACTGGAAAGCGCCCTCTAAAGTGGAAATTTAAAGGGTTTAGAGGGCGCTTATTTTGGAAAGCGCCCTCTAAAGTGGGTGGTTATTTAAATTTTTTTTTTAAAAAGCGCTATATTTTATTTATTTATTTTAGACAACCTGTATATTGAAGCAGTACACCTAAAACTGTATAATTTGAAGCCCTTTTTCACACATTGCATTCAACAAGCCTTATATATAACAATCCATACATATACAACAATCCACTGATATATAATCGTTTAACTTCTAAAGATTCTAAATATACAACCAATTCATAACTTAAAAAGAAATAAAACTAAGTAGCAAAAGCATCTCTGAGATGTATGTTTTTTTTAGTTCTTTATTGTTAACTATGAATAAAACTAAGTAGCAAAAGCATCTCTGAGAATATGCATGTCAATAACAGTACTCAAAAGATCTTTAAAAACCCTAAGGATATATGTTCAAAGACTCCAAAAAATTACTTTGAAGTATGAGTTCTCTACCAAATCCAAAAATGGAGTTGATAGCCAGTGCAACAGCTAAAACGATGTCAAACGGGGTGGCTTCTGCGTAGTCTCGCCTTGATACATCAATCTGCGCTTCTTTGAAGCACCTTGATACTGGTAGATGATGCTGTAGAGGCACTGCCTAAGATTTATGATGTCAAACATCTCTATAAATGTTAAATCCGCTGTCCTGGATTTAGCATCAGCATAGCGCTGATACTCCTCAAACACAGAAGACAGACACCAGTTCTGCATCTTTCTGAAGCAACCAACTACACAACCTGTTCTATGCTGCATTACAGAAGAAAAATCATCATTAGAACAAACAATTAGGAATTCAAAACAGAAATTCAGAATTGAGAAGATAAACTTGCAAGTGATCAATCTTATACCTTTCCTCGTTTGCAATGAATCAAAACAGGGTGATTTCTCACATCTGAAACCAGACAAAATTAAGGAATTAGATATCTAACAAACAAGAGAAACACCAACAAAGATATACAAAAAATCTGCATTTCAAAGTTGAATAAGCTTGCTTCAAATACCAAGTAAAATTTTCAAAGCCTCCATAATAGAATCACTGAGAATAGGTAAAGAAACTTCCTGCAGAAAAATACAAAGATTTATTAACTCTAAAATAAAAAAAAAAGAGATAAAACCAAAAATGAATCACCAATCCACATAGGTCAAATTTCATAATTATTAGTAGCTAACACCAACCCATATTTATGATAAACCCCAAACCCCCTTTTTCCCCTAATTATACAATTAAACCTAAAACCCTAATCTAATAATCTGCAAAAATAACACAATCACAGAAAAAATTCAAACTTTAAGTAATACACAACATACATTTCATGATTTCAATGAAATTTCATTAACAAAATTCAGAATGATTCAAACAATCACAGACTTTTTAACAACAATCAAAACCCAATTCAAAACATCATACATTGAAATAACATGATTAAACACATTTGAACACATATATGATGAATACGAATATAAAAAATTACCGTTTTCCCCTCAATTCCAAATTGAAATAGACAAATATTCTGTGATTTAAGAAACTCCAAATTCTCCTCCGGATAGGGTTCAGGACACAAGTATCTGCATCAATTCGAAAAAAGTTTCACCCTAACCATATATATATATATATAACATCAATAAATCAATAAATAAAGAGTCATTTTAATCATAGTTAACAATAAAGAACTAAAAAAAATGGAACAGTTGGTGAAATTTAACCCATAATGCCTAGTCTCCATTGCTAGCCTTGCAACACAATAATTATTGTTGAGAATACTCAATAAATGTATGAACCAAGAAAAATGAAATAAAAAATGAACAATAGCGAACGTCAGAAGAGAAACCAAGTAATATGAAGATTAGAAAAATACCTATGGTGTCAAAATCGAACAGCTAACAACGAATTAATAGAAGGAGGAAACGTCGTAGATCTAACAGAGGTGGAAGAAGAACGCCTTAGAAGTAGCGAAAATCGTAGCAGTGAGAACCCTAACGTGAAAAAGAACGAAAATAACAGAGAGTGAAATAACAAAATGCGCAGTATGTTATAATTTTAATGTTTACTAAAGGGGACCTTAGAGGGCGCTTGTGGAAAAAAAGCGCCCTCTAAAGGGGGCCTAAGAGGGCGCTTATGAAAGCGCTCTCTAAGGCTTTCCAAAAGCGCTTTATAAACTGGAAATGCACATGGACTTATAGAGCGCTTTTTTAAAAGCGCCCTCTAAGGGTAACCTTAGAGGGCGCAGAGGGCAACCTTAGAGGGCGCTTTCTAAAAAGCGCCCTGTATTGTTGTCCCTCTATCTCCTCCTTATTTTTTCGCTTCACCTTAGAGGGCGCTTTATTACAAAAGCGCCCTCTAAAGTGCGCTGTCTATTCCAGTTGTTCGCTCCTTATTTTTTCGCTTCACTTTAGAGTGCGCTTTTGTAATAAAGCGCCCTCTAAGGTGCGCTGTCTATTCCAGTTTTTGGCGTAGTGTCATATGCTTGTCTCACCAAAATACAGAGTTTGCCCACCCATAGACCTTTTTTCTATTTTTGCTATTTTAAGTTAATGTTATCTTAATCAAAGAATTCTAACAAATAGCTATAGGACCACCCTATATTGTACGTATAAAGAACAAAATAGCACTAGCACCAGTTCACGTATAAAGAAGACATTTACTCATATGTTTGTCTCACCAAAATGCATAGAATTTTAAAATATAGCTACATGACCATCCTATAAAGAATACTACCGTACGTGGTATAGATTCCAACAACAAAAAGAACAAAAGGATAAAGAGATCGAATCTCGCTCATTAATACAAACCAATAAAATGTGATCTATATCGTATCATTTGGAAGATAATGCAATGAATTATAACACTGGTAGTACTAGTACTTGTATTAATGAATTATAACATTGATAATGCAATGTATCATTTGAAGGTATGCCATTCAAACTGACGGTTCACGTTCCCACCACTAGTTTTCGCATTCTTTTAAAAAAAGATTCACATCATACCAGTACTCTTTTATTCCCACCAATCACGCTACAATATTAAAAATTCAGATTCCCTCTTCCAATGCTTGATTAAAAACGATAAAAATAATAGACTCAACCTTTTTCTTTGTCCTTCTATTTTTGTTGTTGTTTTGGAATTTGTGTTAGTACTAGTACTTGTATTAATTGAAGATGATGTTGACGTTGTCTAAATTCATCTGCATGTAAAATATAGGGTGGTCCTGTTCGTGTACAGGAGCTACTGTTTTTTTTTTGTTTTTTAATCATGAAATTTGTACTTTGAATTCATCCAAGACACAAACAAAAATAACTATTTGAATTAATACCGACAAATATTTCTGGTTAATGGATTGATTTAATATTTAGATTCCAAAATATTTGAGTTAATTCTCATTAATACAAACCAATAAAATGTGTACTATATTATAATCAATGAGGTAGATGGAGGAATTGGAGGTACTTTTGACAACAATATCGGTTTTGCAGTCGTGAACGGAAAACACATGGTAGCGAACCAGAGGACAAAAGCTCACGTATCGAATTTTGGAGGGTTAACCATTGATGACAATTAAATTTTGGAGGGTTAACCATTGATGACAATTATTGAGATAAATAGTATATAAGTAAAATTTGATTCTGTAAAAAGGGTTGGCAATTTCATTTCCGTTCTTTTTAGAATTCACACATTCAAGTAAAAGTGATAAAGAATTTTTAAGAAATATATGAAGTTGTGTCCCTCTTTTAATTCCAATATTTTATCCAGATTTTTTTTATTCAATCTTCAAACCATTCAACGCCGATATATTTTTTTAAATATCTCGCACATAATATCTTTAAGATTTTTTCTTATTTAATCCTTTAGATGATAAAATTTGTGATTTGTTTACTAAAAATATCGATAAACACTTTCAAAATTTATTGAAATTGTTTTTACACTGTTTCAATATAATTTATTTAAAAACAAAACAAGATTATGAATCCAAATAATTGTATTTAATAAATATAAATTATGTATTATTTTATTAATTTTGGAGCTAGTTACGTGATTGTTGGGTGTTCAAATATGTCTAGTTTTTTTTAAGAACTAGAGTATAGCAAATAATGTATACTTAAAATTGAAGTTTGTTAGAATATCAAAGAACAAAAAAGCACTAGCACCGGTTCACGTATAAAGAAGGCATTAATTCATATGCTTGCCTCACCAAAATTCAGAGTTTGCCCACCCGTAGACCTTTTTTTTCTGTTTTTGCTATTTTAAGTTAAATGTTATTCTAATCAAAGAATACATTAGTACTAGCATGGGTTCACGTATAAAGAAGACATTAACTCAAATGCTTACCTCACCAAAATGCAGAGTTTTCCCACCCCTAGACCTTTTTTCTATTTTTTCTATTTTAATCAAAGAATTTTAACATATAGCTACAGGACCACCCTATATTGCGTGCAGATGAATCTAGACGTCAACATGATCTTCAATTTCATATAATGAAAACAAATCAGTGCTACCGTACGTAGTATAAATTCCAACGACAAAAAAAACAAAAGGATAAAGAGATCGAATCATTAATACAAACCAATAAAATGTGTACTATATCGTATCATTCGGAAGATAATGCAATGAATCAAAAGACTGATTTATTCTTCATTTCTCAAATTAGGCAAGCAACCAAACAAAAGATAATGCAATGAATTTCTAACACAAATTGGAAAACTTTATATTATTATCATTTTGTTTATTATAAATTTAAATTGTCTCATGCACAATATAAATATTCTACTTAATTAAAATTTTAATATTGATTCCATAAATCATATAAATATAATTTTTTTTATTGTATTAAAATTTTCTTCTCAAAAGGAGCAAGCAAATAAGATACAATAATTGAACATTATACCATTGAACTTGTTTAAACAAATCCACTAATTTTTGAATTGGGTTGGATTAAGTTTTGGCTTATTCAAATTTTTTATTTTTTATTTTTTAAATATTAAATGATTAAATAATTAATCATCATTTTTTTACTATAATTATTCAACATTTTTAATTTTAAAAAAAATTGGGTAATCTAATTTTACTATTTTTTACATAATAGAATAATAAATAATAATATTAAACAATAAAATTCATCATAAAATACTTACAACAAACATACGACACAAAATTATATTAGTATCAATATAATTTTTTTTTTTAAAAGTGTAACATCCAAAACTATTTAAAATCACGGTCATTAAAATAGTAAATTTTTAAGAAACTAATATTTCAACAACTAAGTCAAAATTAATCAAAATAATAATCATAAATGTTTAATTAGTGGGCTGGTAGATTTTTGGGTCGGAGTCCAATTTTACTCGAAACCCGTTTATTTTAATGAATTTTTCAATTTTTAAAAACATATTCACTCACTTATCTGAGATTTATTTTTTAAAATAACCAACTTTTTCAAAAATAATTCCAAAATAATAAATTTTTTAAAAAAAAATCTAAAATAACCACATTTAGAAGAGGACGCGCCAGATGAACCGGCGCATCCCATATGGATCAAGAGGAGGCGCCCAAGGCATTGTCGCCTGCATTGGTAGCCTCATGAGGAGGCGCCAAGGGCGTTAAGAGGAGGCGTCAATGCCTCTTGCGCCTGCATGTGTTGCCATGTTTGGCGCCTAGCCTCTTGGCGCATGCATTTTATACCCCTTCTATATAAATACCTCGCCTTTGATGCAATATTTTTCACACAAAATCTTCCTCTACTTTCATATTTTCTCTCATTCAGCTCCACTCTCTTTCAAGTTTTTGTGTTTTAATCATGTATGAATACATTCACCAGCGAAATGCCGATTTAATATTTTTCGCTATTGCGTCTCCCATAAAGATTTGTCTCAGGAATACATATTCGTTTGAACGTCTTAATCGGACGTTGAACAGTTGGTTAGATGGAGAAATTGGAGATGGTGAAAGGATTAGAAGAATACAATGACTTGTGTCCATGTTCAACAAAATGGAGAAGTGCGTGAATGAGTGGAAATTAAGACTGACTAAGACGTTCGTAGAATGATGCATTACATGTTCAAAATTGTTTTGATGGTTGTAATCGCATAGTTCTTGTATTCTAGTGTTTTAATTGTTTGTGTTATTGTTTATGTAATGGTATTTTTGTCACAAACGTATAATATGAAATAAATTTAGTTTTTCATATATTGCAACAGAGATACATGTGAATTTATCTGGTTGTACTCGTTCCAACACTCGGGCAGTTAGTACGATTGTGACCTGGCTAACTGCATGAACTACATAATCTACCCATTGGATTCTCCGAATCCATTTCAGTTCGAATACGGGTGTTGTTTGGGAGACCCTTTTTCTTCCTTTGTATAACTTTGTTATGCCAGACGATGTGCCCTTGATATTCTGGACAATAATCCTCTTTTGCTACTACAGAAAAATTAATTTTATAAACATTCGATAGGCTGATGATTTTGTAAACGTCAGATAGCAAGCAGAATGGATCCATTCGGAACATGCCGTAATGACATGGGAGCAGGGTGTACGAAAGGCTTGGAACTTTCCGCAGTCGCATCAACCTTTATCTAGTTCGACTCTGCATTGTCCCATCGGCATGCCCTCATTGTGATCCATGGATTCGACAACACTATACTAACCTTTAGTACGGTCAAACACCGTGACCACATGTGTGTTTTCTTTGGCAGCTTCATGTTTAATGAATTTCATTGAAGCATCACTGAACAACTTCCCATATTGCAACATTGAAATCCATTTGGAACGTCTGCTCTCAAATAACGCCCCTAGCCTGAAATCTGTTGTCTGCATCAATGCGGTTATAGGTAGGTTACAAATGCCTTTGAAGACAGAGTTTATTGAAATTCGTTGTGGTATGCCCTAGTCCACTTATCCAATGGAATACCGTCGATCCACCGTACTGCATCCACGTTTGTCAATCTTATTTCTTTGTGGTAGTGTTTGAAAGAAGGTTCTGATAATGTGTAACCTCCGTTGACAACCTTCTTCCGCAACGTCTTGTCTTTGGTTTCCCGCATGAAATTATGAGCAATATGTCTAATACAGAAGACATGCGTCGAAGGAGGATCTTGCCAGCCATTATCAATATTACTATATGCACTGATGATTGAAGGGTGTCTGTCGGATATCAAACATAAGTTACGTTGCGGTGCAACGTGCAATAAGAGATTTTTTAGGAAAAAACTCCATCCCTCAGCAGTCTCCCCTTCAAAAAGGGAAAAGGCGATTATAAAAATGTTGTTGTTGTCATCTTGTGCCACTGCCATCAGTAACGTTCCTTTGTATTTCCCGTACAACCATGTACCATCAATTTGTATAATAGGTTTACAGAAAGAAAAACCCATGATTCATGGTTGATACACCCAGAAGAGACAGTGGAATATTCCATTTCCAATAACACACGTCCCTTTTGGTCTATACGTGGAAAATGTTTCAAACTTGACAATAGTACCTGGAGCATATTGTTTTAGAGTCAATAGGTATTTTGGAAGTTATTTGTAAGAGTCCTCCCGATTGTCAAACACCTTTTCAATAGCCTTTGTCCTACCTATCCATTCCTTCCTACATGATGGAGTGTATTGGTACCCTGCCCTAATATGCGATATTATTGTACTCACCTTTAACGACGGATTGTCGCCAATAACATATAATATTTCATCGCATATTAGCTGAGAGCTTAGTTTCCGATGATCTTGCATTGGGTTTGTCAGCATGCATATGTGAATTGGACCCCATGGATCCAATCTCCCAAGAATCGCTCCTCTTCCGGTACGAAGCTGACAACTTGAAAAGGCAGTGTGCATTCGAACAATAAATTTTTTATCTCAATGCATTTGTTCTATCAACTCTGAAATCAGCTGATAGTTGCATGTGAAATTTTTTGATGGCTTTTACACAATCATCTTTTGTGCAAAATGTGTCTCCTTGTTTCAAAGATCCTTGCATTTTCACATAAGGATTGTACCATATATCTAATGAAGGTTCATCAGAACCCAAATTAAACCTTGTCATGTGTTGAGGTTGACAATATACATGACTAGCTGGTAATAGCTCCTCTTCCTCATCAGCGTTCACCATTGAATCAACCAAGATCTCGGCTTCTTCCTCTTCGTCATCTACAACATTCACCCCAACTTGTTCGTCATCAGATTATATCTCTGTTGACTATGGGTGATGAACACAGAGGAACACTTGAGAATATCTCGATATTTGTATGTTATCACTCTCTTTTTACTTGTTCCATTTTTAAGTTGTATACCTTTGATGGATCCACGCCAACTAGCTTCGTCGTCGTACGCCCCACAACAATTCCCCGCCCAACACCAACGTCAAACCACCCAAACACAACAACCAACCTCACAACATCAACCTATCACATACACACAACAACCAAACACCCAACCTCGCAACCCATTTATGCCATCCACCCAACAACCAACCACGCAACATCACAATCCATTCATGTCACCCACCTAACCACAAAACGAAGAATCAAACCCTACCCACCAACAACCATATGCTTCAACCACAACGGTCTATAACCCAGATGATTCATATGGGTCACTTCATCGTAGCCCCCCACCAATGACCACTCAAACATCCCATCACCAAAACACACAACCATTGTTTAACTGTAGTACGCCCCAGGAACCATTGCTTAATTTCCAAAACGATTCAATGTCCCAATTTGGGCAACTATACCTTCCGTAATCCACCCAACCCCATCGACCTAACTACGATGACATGGGCATCGAACTCCATTACGGAAGCACCGTTGGCCAGAGCCCCTCCGGATATTGGGTACAAATAATGACACATCTGTCAAATACCGCTGGAACTTCTGCCGGACCTTTGCACCAGCCATCATTCGATCAGGTTAGCACATAAAGACCCCAAACACCCCAGGAAAATTGTGGGAGACCTTAGAGACAAACTAACGCACCTGGATGTGGAACAGGGGAACGTTTCGATTGGACCGGTCATTAAATATTTGTCAATCCCATGTAACATTTATTATATCATGAATAAATTTGTTTTTACATTATTTTTTATTGTTTGATAAATAAATAAAATAAAAAATAAAAAAATAAAAAAATAAAAAATAAAAAAATAAAAAAATAAAAAAATAAAAATACAAGAGTGTATGCACCAAATGAATTGGCGCATACACCACATGCACCATGCAGGCGCCAGAGGCATTGGCGCCTCCTCATGAGGCCCAATGCAGGCACCAAGGGCATTGACGTCTCCTCATGAGGCTACCAATGCAGGTGTCAATGCCTTGGGCGCCTCCTATTGATCTATAAGAGATGCGTCAGTTCATCTGGCGCATCCTCTAATAAAAGTGGTTACTTTGGAAAAAAAATTGAAAAATTTGTTATTTTAGAATTATTTTTGAAAAAGCTGGTAATTTAAAAAAAAATCCTTATCTGATCCAAATTATTTTTAGGATTTTTTAGGTGGGTTTGATTTGATTTTTTGGGTTGATCCAACCCATGCACATCTCTAAGCAAATGTTTTGCTCTATAGAAATAAATATTACACTTGGTAGCCCCTATATCGAGAAGTTTCAAGCCGCCTTTCACTAGTAAAATTCGATGGCAGAAGTGATCCCCAAGAACATGTCACCGCCCTTACCACACAGATGGTCATCATCGGAGCCTCAAAATCATTTAAGTGTAAACTCATTTTCTTCACCTTTAGGGACACTACATTAAGGTTTGTATATGAACTTGCCACAATTATCAATCATTAACTATCAAGACCTGATAAAGAAATTAGTCCACCAACTCTTAGTGAGTAGACATGGGAAGATGTCTACAACCATCATGATCAATATTCTATAGGGCCATTTAGAATACTTAAAGGAGTATCTCGCTTGGTTCAAATAGGCGACTATCAAGATCATCCACCCGAACCAGGAGATATTTTTAGGAGCCTTCCAAAACGGATTGAGGGCCGAGAATTTTACTCAATCCCTTTCCTAGAGGGCAACTGCTTCTATTGTAAAGGTAGTTACGCACACAGAATGGTACATATAGGGGGGAGAACAACATGGAGAAAAATGGTATGGAAGTCAAGGAGCAAACATATGGTGTAAAAGCCTACCTAAACAACTGAAAATAAAAATTTATTTTTCTTATAAAACATTACGGAATTCGGAGAATATAAAACAAGGGTGTTACACCAACAATTACTCAAACTTTATTTTGAAATATACTATAAATTAAAAATATAGCAACAATTTTCAATTACTCGGTTTAAGACAAAGTAGAGAACTCAGTAAACAATCGCAACCCCGATGTTACAATATCAGAGTTATTCAATCTTCCTTAAGTAACCAACATCAGTCACTCCTCAGTATCTGAAGCCAGTTGAAATGTGCCCATCGAACGTATCACAACTCGAAGATATAACAGAGTCTCCATCAAAATTTATTTATCCTAAAAGATAGGTAAGGGAAAATATCAATAAAACCCAAGGGAAAAAGGAACAGAGAAACAGGTACGGGAGTCGGTTATGCAAGGGAAAGGTATTAGCACCCCTCACATACATGGTATTCCATGGGAACCATTTTGAATATTCTTTCTTGTATAGGTGTTATAATCTTAATGTACCTGAAGAAAAGAAAAGGGGTTTAGGAAAAAGTAGTGCTCGAAGAGGATTGTGGCCTTCATGCCTACGTATTCTCATGGTGCAATGAGAAAGTCAGAGTCTCATAGTTCGTGGAACCGGGGAGGACAGAAAAGAAAGGAAGGTGCTTGCCAAGGATATGATTCCTCGTGCCTACGTGTCCTTATAGTTAAATAAGGAAGTCAGAGCTCCACTGTTTAGAGGATAGAAACTGAAAAACATATGATTGAGGGGTGGTGTTTAGACCAAAAGGAGAGGAAGGGGGTTAACCATAAAGGTGTATCTCTAAAAAGGAAAGGAAATTGCGATGATGTCTAAACCAACAGAAAGGGAAAACTTGTCAAAGCTGGAGACTCACATGACAAGGGTTCTACCAAAGCACATGTACTAACATGGTAGATAAGGAAATAAGAACCTTTCAAAGCACTGGGTTTAACACGAGAAGGATGTTACCAAGGCACAAGGACTGGTATGGTAAGGAGAGAAGTAGAAACTTGTCAAAGCCCGAGACTCACATGATAAGGGTCTTACCAAAGCACATGGACTGATATGGTAACAACGAGTGTTTAAACCATGAAAGGAAACTTATCAAAGTCGGTGACTCACATGACAAGGGTTCTACCAAAGCACATGGACTAACATAGTAGATAAGGAAAAAGGAACATGTAAAAGCACTGGGTCTGACATGACAGAGATCTTACCAAGGCACATGGACTGATATGGTAAAGAATAAGGAATAAGCATGAAGGTGTCAACCCTAAAAGAAGTGATTGCAATAGGGTCAAAAATAAGAAGATAAATAGCCACAGGGGCAAGTTGCAGACTTGACAGTGAATTGACATGGAATTTCACTAAAGTATATGAATATAAATGAATACTTTAAGAAGCTAGGGTCTACATTATATACATAAAGGTACTCTAGAGAATGGTAGGGAATATCCCATCTCATCACTTTCTATTGCTTAAGGCTCATGGCATGCAAGCATAGTCAAACTGACAAGTTATTGAAGCAGGTTCCTTGAGATGCTTGTGGGGATGAGCCAGATGATTGGTTGCTGAGGAGAGATATGTTTCACTGAGGGTCTTGAACTCGTGGGGGGGGGGGGGGTGGTGAATACTCCAAGGTGAAAGAGACTAGTCTCATCAAGTGACCAAGGGATTTATTGTCACTTGACAAAGACAAAGGGAAAAAAACAGATGAAGGGATTTAGGAGATACAATGTGAATTGGATCAAGCCAAATCAAAGGAAAGGATTGATGAACAAATAGAGATGCATAATCATACAAAACTAGCCTACGGTCTCATTGTAAGGTAGCCCAAGAGAAAGCCACGTGGGTGCAAAGTGTATTGTCCTATGTTTCATTGTAAGGTAGCCCAAGAGAAAGCCATGTGTGTGTAAAAGTCTACCAAACCTATGCATATGCATGCAAGAGGTATAAAGAAGATGAATCAACACACAAGCATAAAGGCTACATAAAGGCAAGGGAAAATCAGAGTGTCACAAGGTCTGAAGGCCAATGTCACTCCAAGTCAAGCCAATGGGCCTAAATCCTAAGTCCAAGTTCAAAGCCCCAATGGTTTTCAATACTCCAGATCAAGCATATGATTAGGATTAGGTCCTAGTTACTTTATCATGTTTTGTTTAATTAAGTTTTAACAAGCCAAAAGTCAAACAAGAAAAAACAATAAATGAATATAGATGGATAGAATATGTGATGATGTAATGATCAATGGGACATAAAAATATAAGTGCATTAAATAAATGACATAAAGTTAGATGACATAAACTTAAATCACTTGATTTAAAAATAGTAATGTAAAGAGAAATGATTAATGTTAGGAGTTAATGGTTAGTCAAGGTTGTCGGGACAATTTAGTGCTATGTTAAACAATCGTAAGTAGGCTTATATAGAAGCCATACCTATCTGAGACCGGTCAATAATAATGTATGTATCACATGTGTTAGATAATTAACACAAAGTTAACCTCCTTCAACATGCCATACAATGTTTAAAAAAAAGAGAGAGGTGAGGGTAGAGAGAATGAAAGAGGGAACCAAGTCAATTACAAGGGATCATTCTATCCTCAAATCAAAGGAATCAAAATATGGAGCATTGAGGGTTAACATATCGTTGATGAAAAGTATTGAAGACGATTCACAATCATGTATCAACGATTTTGGATGAAAGAAGGTTGATCAACCTCAAGTCAATCTATCATTGATTTGAGATGAGGAAGAAGACATCAACCAAGTAATCAAGCTCAATTCAAAATATCAAAAATCATCAAAAGAAAATAAAATTCAATTAATAATTATTTAATATTCATTAAATAAAGAAAGTAAAATGGAAATTGTTAAAGGGAGGTCAAAGTATTAAACTAAAGTCCAACAAAAATGTGGGAAGTCAATAAAATTCAAAGTAAATGGACCTCAAAAGTTGGGGTTAAAAATATTTAAAAATGATAAAAATAAAAATACAAAAAGCAAATTGAATGAAAAATAGGCATTTAATGCAAAAATAATTTTTTAAAAATGCAAAAAATGCAAAACTTTTATGGAAAAAATTTGAATAAAAAAATAATAAGGGAACTATTTTTAATCAATTTTGGAAGAAAATGGAATAAATGAAATAAAAAAGAAAAAATAATTCAAATGCAACAGCTAGGACACGCGTTGCAATGTTATTGGAGGGAGGATTTGAAATTGTCACCAACACGTGCAAAGCACTTCATCTTCAACCTCAGGATTTTTGATTTTGCAACTTCATGAACTCGTGTTTTTAACATGAATCAAACCTGGATTCAGCTGTGAATTACTTCATCGTTCATGTCTCCCTGCATTAGAGCAATTCATTTTCTCTGAGCAGGGAGAATTTGCTCAAACACTCGAATAACCCTATTTCTTCAAAGTAAAATTAAATTGTTGATACTAAAAATAAATGACCACTAGGTTAGGGAATTTGATTAGTGGAACAAGGCGAAGAGTGTGGTAACTCTTTTGTTCAAGGTTGTAACTCATATTTACTTGTTTGGATGAAGATTCAGAAGTCAACAATGGTGGATCTAGTAGCTAGGTTGCAGAAGGATTATGACCAAAGTAAAGCTTCAAACACCTTCAGAGGAGGAAAATGAAGGATTCTCGTTGAAGAAGTGGAAGGAAAAGAGCTCGAAACGAAAAAGAGCTTGACTGGTTTTGAGTGGTATCGGGCTTCAATGATGGCACGGTTTATTTGGATTTCAAAGCTTTGAAATGAATGCAATAGCTTCCAACATTTATAGGGAATGAATTGGGATCCAAATACGTGTGAATTGAGTGTAAAGTTTTTCATATCTCGAGCGTGTGGCATTTTGGTGACAAACTCGTGAACTTGGATGTTTTCAAGTTGTTTCAAGTGGTACTCAGATGCGTTCGGTCATGGGTAATTGGTTCGCACACGTGAGAGTGGTCCCAAGTTGATTTGTGCAAGTTTCAACATTATACATCATGGACCAAAATAGAGTTAGGTCACCGTTCAAGCTTGGGATAAATCCAATCCGCTCGTGCATTTTATGGTTTTCTTTGAGCCAAATGATAACGTCATGGAGTAGAATAAGATGCACAAAGAATAAATCCAAAAGGAGATTTGAGGTGAAAAGATAGGTTTTAAAGATATCAATCACACAGGGGCGAGAAAAGTTAGGTTTGATTTGTTTGAATATCCTATAGAGTTGAATATGGTTATTCAAATAGGAAGCTCTACAGCAGCGTTCGAATAATCGGAGACTGAGGAAGGTCTAAACTCAATCATTCTTTTTTCTTATAGAGGTATTATGAAAGAATTTATGGCGAATAAAGTTAAGGTTCGTTAACAAAAGACGATTATTTGCACATGGAGCTCTACAGTAATACACAAATAATTGGAGACTAAGGAAGGTCTAAACTCAATCAGTCATGTTTCTTCTATAAGAGAATCAACTGAATTCAATTAGATTATTGTGTTTTAGTACTGAAAACGAGTATTCGGGCATAAAGCTCTACAAGATTGGCCAAATATTCGAGGAAAGGGAAAGTCTACACCATCCATCCTTTTTCATCCAAGTTGGTGTGAAAAGAATTTACTAGTTGTTTTGAAATGGTTTGAAGTCGATAATGAAATTGGTTGTGATTGGAATTATGGTTAATTGAGAAACATGTTTAATGAAATTGGTTGTGATTAAATTGAAACGAATTGACTTGAATTTGAGAAACGATCTGATTAGCGTTGGAGCAAGTTTTTTTTGTTTACGAAAATGTTTGCTTTAAGTTATGAAGAATGGTTCGTAGTTGAAGTGATTATGAAATCGAAATTGACATAAGTCGATCAATTTTTTAATTATCAAAATCAATTGATTAAATTTAATTAAACCACTTAATTAATATAATCAAAATTAATTATCAAAATTATTTGATTACATCAAATACTCACGGTAATTTAAATTAATTATCAAAATTAACTAATTTAGACAAATTTTAATTAACTAATTAATCTAATTAAAACAAAGAAAGAAATAATAGACAAAGTCGGTTTAAAAATGATTGAAGCAAATTAATCACAATGTGCTCATAGCCGGTTCGTACGTAGAGAAACGAAAAATCGAAGTGTCGTACGTAAGGACCGCAACACAGCGGAAATATCATATTAATGTATCAAAAATTTAGCGACATAACGACATATAAATGTCGAATCTGTAGATTAACATCCGATTATGCAACACACACAAAAATAACCAAACAACAACAACCACACATATTCTTATTATTACAAAACAAAATTCAACGAATGAAAATGAAAAAGGAAACAAATTCCCTCTTGGTTGCCACGACCATTTTTTGGGGGTTTTTATCGATATTTTCCCTTTCACAGCGCGATAGCTGACAAATCTGTTGGGGACTTCCTATACGATTCAAGCCCAACTTTTCATGTATCCTTTTTGCTTAATATGTTTATCTTTATCTTACTTGCTTTTCACTTATCTTTGTTGTGTTTAATATACCCTGTATATATTTTTATGCTCTTGTGTGTTGGTTTCTGATGCTTGAATGATGAGCCCAATACCCAGGCCTAGAGAGTACACTTGAGATAGATTGGGAGCTTCGTATTGACTTCTCAGACGTATTTTTCTTGATGGGGAGGTAAGAAGAACCCGCCTAAAAAAAGATTTCTTTTGGAGTATCATTGGCATGTAAGTCATTTTTTTATTGATAACCATTCTTCCAAAGGGGATCCGTGGCTCTAGGGACCTTTAGCTAATATGTGGCTTTTAAAGTTGAGGGTGACCTCACTTAGAGTAGATCCTCCCGAGGGTATCGTTGTCCCATAAGTCATTTTGTGGCGACAATGATATTTTTGCCTCAGGATCCGTGACTCTAAGCATCTTCATAAAGCCTTAGTAGTCACCTGTTAGGGGACATGGGTTTTCTTGCAGGAAAACTAAACCTCCATACACCTTAAGCATCATGATCAGATTATTCGAGATGTTGCATACCTTTGAATCCATGATGTTGCATGCCATTTCATCACATCATCAAAAAATGATTCAGCATATTCATTCCATTGGGAACACAAAAACATTTTTGCATACGTTCGTGCATCATATTGCATTTCATCATACTAAATCAGGAAAGCTCATTGTTGTTTGGCCTTTGTCCATAACCTTCTATTGTCAAGCTAACTTCTAGGAATCCCTACAACACCCACAGTAATCAGAAACTACTCATGGATCATTTAGAATAGAATCAGGCCACAATGAGGGAGGATATGATTACCACGAGGGCCCAGATGGGTCAGCTTATGGAAGTTATGCAAGTTATAGCCAAATGTTAGGAAAAAATACGACATGCTAATATGAGCACTGCTACTGCAAATCCTGTTGTAACACTTCAAGTGAATCACTAGGGGGAACCGTTACAACTGTTGTGACTCATCCACCTTGTGAGGGAGGACTCGTGTATCAAAATGTTGGTACAATTTTCAACATCCCTGTGAGTGGAAGGGGTCAACCTGAGATAGATGATCACCAAAATGCTTTCTTCACTACAAGGGATGATTCGGTTTATAACTCATTTGAACCATCAACTACTGAGATGGAGACGAAGCTCCATGTTCTAGAAGGCAAGAAGAAAGATATTAAAGGATCTAATGCCTTTGGGTTGGATACTACAGATATGTGCCTAGTTCCTGGTGTCAAAATTCCTGCTAAGTTCAAGTTCCTAAACTTTGAAAAGTACAAAGGGGTTAGTTGTCCAAAGACCCACATCCGATCTTTTTGCAGGAAGATGGCTGCTGATTCCAAGGATGAGAAACTATTAATGCACTTCTTTCAAGATAGCCTCAGTGGGGACTCACTTGAGTGGTATATGGAACTTGAACGCATTCATATCCAAACATGGAGAGAGCTAGCGAAAGCATTCCTGAAGCATTATCAGTATAATTCAGACATGGCTCACAACCGGACTCAACTCCAGAGTCTCACTCAGAAATCAGATGAATCATTCAAAGAATATGCTCAATGATGGAGGGATTTGTCTTCCAAGGTTAAACCACAGAAACGGAGTTAGTAGACATGTTCATCAGTACCCTTTAGGGGCCTTATCTTGACAAAATGGTTAGAAGCGCCTCTTCAGGATTTTCAGACCTGGTCATTACTGGTGAGAAAATCGAGAACCACTTGAAGATTGGTAAAATCCAAGATACAATTAATGTGGCTAATGGAGCAAAGAAACCCCACTCTGAATTCCCAAAGAAGAAGGAAGGGGAAACCAATACTTCCATGACAACCAAAGGGGAAGATAGAGCCTACCAAGTGTTGTACTGTCAAGTGGCAACAGTAGCACCAAACTAGTATCAGCAACAAACATATGCCATTCCTATTGGTCCTCCATCAATGCAGTATCAACATCCCTACGCTCCTCCACATTAGAATTGTTATCAGCAGGGGTAGCAGAAATAGAGGAAACTAGAAAGAAGGATAGATATGGTCCCCATGTTGTACAACCAATTGCTTGCTCATTTGCTTCGAGACTCGTTGGTTCAGTTAAGGGAATTAGGACCTCCTCCAACACCTCTCCCTCAAGACTATGACACTAATGCTAGATGTGAGTTTCATTCTGGGGCACCCAGGAATACGATCGAGAATTGCAGAGCCCTGAGGTATAAGGTCCAAGACCTGATCGACTCAAAGGCTATCTTGTTCACATTGAACCTTCTGAATGTAATGAACAACCCCATGTCGGAAAGCATATTTGCAATGCCATAACCATTGCAGGTGGAAGCAATGGTAAATCTGAAGAAGTTACATCTGGGGACTATCCCATCATTTCATGCAAGAATAATGACCCAAAGTTGTGCGAGGTATAAGGTTAATCATGCCAGCAATCACTAGTCTATTCAAATTATTCTCATATGTAATTTTCTTTTTTGTCTTATTCACCTGTAAAAACTCATTTCTTTTTGGATAATAATAACAATGAAATAAATCTGCATGTTTTGAATCAATCCATTCGTGTCCATTCAGATTTTATTAATCGAAATCTAACTTTTTTTTAAGAAAAGTCAAAAGAAGAATGATGAAATTAAAAAAACAAAAAATTAATGCACGCATGGTTTAGAATAAAACCTTGTTGATCATGTAAGGCATTGTTTCAAATCCTCAAACACCGGATTTATTAGGAAGATGATCCATAGTAAACCCTTTTGAGCCAAGAAGTAGGAGTTTCTTTATGTACAAAAATTCCTCAATCTTAACACGGGGGAGGATAGGCTTCAATTAATTTTACCATGTGTTCAAATTTTAAAAATGGAGTGTCCTATCTGAGGATCAACCATACCTTATCCCTCACGAGAGGTCAAAAACCACAAATATGTAACGGTTGTCCCTCACCAACAAAAGGAACGAGGCAGTCATAACCCCTTCAGATCAAAAGAACAAATGTCACGCGATTTGTTCAAACAAAAGAAAAAGAAACAAGAAATCCAAAATCTAAGAAAAAGAAAGAAAACCCGCTAAGTCGAAAACATGAAAACAAGTGACTTAGGAAAAAGTTAGGGCGTCCCTATTGATTGCAAATCTTAATGAATCAAGAAAAAACCATGGAAATAAAAAATGAAAGTGAAAGAGGACTATAGAAAAACCCTCAGCAAGAACACAACCGTGTGTCTACAAACCAAAAAAAGATGGGTGAATGTTGTAGCGGTAAATTTTTTGAGATTAATCTATTTATTAATTTAACTCACAAAGCAAGATTCACAACCACGTTTTTATTGTTTCCAAAGGAAAGGAAAAAAGCACGAACAAAACCCAAAGAAGTTTTTAAAACAAAACTAGTAAAAAAAGAACAAGGGTCTGGGGTTAGTTATGCAAAGGGAATGTATTAACACCCTAAACATCCATGGTATTCCATGGAAACCTCTTTGAAAATATGTACATTTTAGTTTGGAAAGGGTGTTATTTGTTAAAATATTGGAGATATGGGAAAAAAAGCATATTTTATTATGAATTGGTGTTTGCCAAGACTTTTAAAGTCCCATGCCTACGTATCAACAAAGTGCAATGGAGGATCAAAACCTCGTAGTTCGTGGTAAAAATAACTAAGATGTTTGTTTTGATTCATTTTTTATGAAAAAGATATTTTTTCATTTTAAGGAGAATACTCAACTAGTAACCCACAAGTATGAGAACTTTACATCATCATTAGAAGGGCTCAAACTTGGATAGGATCAACAAGTATGCCACTAGCTCCCACAGATGGAAAAAGATTATCATCAATACTATGGAGATAGGAGAATTATAATTCAACTATGGAAATGACTCATGTTTAATGCCTTGAGAAAAAGTTTAAAAGAAAAATTATACAAGGGCACAAAATATTTTGAAGGAGTTAGGCACTTTTTAAGTCTTTTGAAATTAGTCTAAACATGCTTAAGATAGATTAACATTTATTTAAGAAAAAAGGTTTTAAAATCACTTGAAAAAAGTCAAGGTTTATTGAGAAAGTGGTTCAAGTTAAAACAAGAAGGTTTTTAAAAAGAGAGAATATTTTGAAAATTAAAGAAGGGGGAAGGAGAAGAAGAGATTATCCTAAAGAAGTAAAGTACAAGATAAATAAGAAAGATCTGACCAAGAGATAACAAGCTTTGTGACATAAATCAAGCAAGAAATCTCTCCTTTGGATTAAGCCTCAAGCAAGCAAAATAAATAGTAACCCATGTGTCAGATGAAACCGAATGTGCTAATCCAAGTCTTCCAAAAGAAATCCTAAGTCAAAGGAATCATATGAATTTCAAGGTCTCAGGTCACAAGTCCCCAAAGCAAAGGTCAACAAGATCCTAATTCTAAGTCCATAACTCCACAAAGATGCCAATGATGGTAACCACAAGTCCATGAAACAAGATAGTCAAGTTTCCTTTTTTTAGGTTTTCTTAGTAATGACATAAATAATCGTCCAAATGGACCAAGAACAAAATGACATAATCACAATGTAATATGGTATGAAATACTAAACATAAAGCATAAAGTAAATGACATAAAAAAAATAAAGGAAAATAAATTAAATGACTTGGAAATAAAAGTTAATACAAGTAAAATGTTAGAAAATGGTGTTAGTAATCAAAGATGAAAAGATGTTTGTAAGACCCCAATTTTGACCCTAAGATCCCTCATGCTATCTAATCATATGCATTAGTCTTGCACCTTGGCACCCTCCTTACCCCTCATTCATTAGGTTTGCATTGGAAGAGATCACCAAGCACATTTTGATTGTATCATACTTTTTTTTCCATTATTTACTAATAAAAATACCAAAAATATGCCAATGTATAGTTTGTTTCTTTTGTAGGTAGTGTGTTTGCTCACCCATGTTTCATCAAGCTCATATATAAGGTATAAGACCCTCAAGGCAAGGAGACCAATCAAGAGATGGTTCACATTGGTTCTAAGCATCATATATGGATTCCTATTATCTTCGAATATCACTTTGATCAAGAAATCATCAAGGATTTAAAGCTTGTTTTCCTTGGAAGCCCTAATTCATTTGAGTATCTTATGTGACTTCCTCAGTAAGTCTCTTCATCGTTTGATCAAATATTTCAAGGGATACTTCATCTTACATCATCTTACATATATGTTATCCTCCATGAGTCCCAAAAGTCAAGATAATATCAAGCTAGCAAGATGGTTCATGGTGGTTGACCAGAGAAAGTCAACTAGTCAAAATTGGGATTCCCTAGACCCTATCTCCTACAAATTTTGTCATATGAAAATGATTCTAAGAGAAACGTTACTCAAAATGACATTCCAAACAACTTTCATGTTGAATTCTAGAGCTAGTTTTGCTTGGAAAGTCATTTTTTTATGGTGAACGATTATAGGTCATTTTGTTTGAACCCTAGTTAGGAGGTTAACTTCCCAAGACCATAACTTGCACAATTTTTATGATATGAAATCCATTCAAATTCCATGATCAAATTAAAGATGTCTTATTAAACTTTGATGTATGGAGGAAGTTAAAATTCAACTTGCAAGTGCATGTTCCAAGAGGAAACATTATAGGTCATATTGGACCATTACCATTGAACAAGTGATTTCCCTCAACTTGAAGAGGTTTTAAAGAGCTACAACTTTGATGAAAGAACTTTTTCCATTTGACGTCCATAGAAAAAGTTATTCAATGTGGAAGAACTGAACATTTGACTTGGTACTTAGAAAATTTTCAAATATGATTGATTTCTCAAACTTACACCTCAAAATTCATCATGATCCAAGCTTCAAATGGAAAAGTGTTCAACATGAAAGTTTTTTTCCTTTTATCTCACCTTTCCAAAAATTCCAAAATTATCTCATTTTGATCAATATTGAAGTACATGTGCATGGGTGCAATGTGTGGTACCATTTGGAAGAATTTCATGATCCAATTCAATTCAACATTGCATGGCTTAATGAAACACTTTCAGCATGACTTATGCATGATTTTGGACCTTTGCAAATGATTATTTGGGCTTTGTTCACGCCCATGATAGATCATGAAGAAACATGCTATTTTTGAACATTTGAATGGAAGTGTTTAAACAACACATGCATTGACTATAAATAGAGAAGCATTATGATCAGGACATGATAAATACCTTGCCCAAGCTTTTCCAGACCAATCCAAACCCTTAATTGCATAGAATTTCTGAAGATATCTTTTGAAATCGAGCTTGAAATTAATCTTCTATTTGAAAGTTCAAACTCCAGAAATTCATTTCTCTCTTCATCTCAATTGGTTTCTGCAAGCAAAAGGAAGAGAAAGCAAGCAAATCCAGATCAAGATCAAGTGAATTTGAAGCAACTTGAAGGTGATTTTTCATAAATTTCATCTCTTCGATTCTTCACCATTCTTTGGGATTTTTGGTTGGCTAAAGTCATACTAATATAGGCAACAAGATTGAGTTTCTTTGAGGCCAGATCGAAGCAACTCAGTTCATGATCCTCAAAATTCAAATCCCTGTATCTTTTTATATACTTGGAATTGGAGAAAATTGAGGTCAGATTCGAGCTCTTGAGCATTTTTTCTTTGAATCCATGTCCTTGTTTTTTATTTTAGTGATGGTTGATGATGGACTAGTCCGGTGAGGTCCACCGGAGAAGAAGACCGGAGCCCTAGCTCCGGTGGTGTGTTGTCACGCCTCTCAACCATTAGATCTTGTTTAAATGTTTTAATCATAGCCATTGGATTTAATTACCACATGTACGCGTGCGCTGACTTTGGAACACCATGGGTATGATGCGCGTGGCTATCGGATCTTCCACATCAATTAATGAGGGAGACCTGATGGCCCTTGTTTATTTTTTTTTATTTTTTTTATTTTTGATTTTATGTTTAATCCACTAATTTTGTTTAATTCATAATAATTC
This sequence comes from Lathyrus oleraceus, assembly GCF_024323335.1. NCBI lineage: Eukaryota > Viridiplantae > Streptophyta > Magnoliopsida > Fabales > Fabaceae > Lathyrus > Lathyrus oleraceus. Next base: position 64,575,088 of record NC_066579.1, on the reverse strand, counting down.
CATTTTAATCCAAAAAATGTGGGACTTTAACCAAAAATCTTTAAATATTTTCCTCTTTCATTTTCTGAATTAAAATTATTTTTTTGGATTAATTTTGATATTTTTCATGAATTAATTGTTTTTGTGCATATTTTTAATTGTTTAAAAATAATTTTGATTTTTCAAAAATCATGAAATTTTTTGTCTAGGGTCCTTTGACCTTGTTTAACCTAGGATAAATCGCTTGGTCATTTATTTGATGTTTTGAAGAGATTTTAGGTTTTGACCAAATTAAATTGAATTTAAATACATTTTTAATTTTATTTTTAATTGATTAATTATGTAAAAATTATGTTGATCCATTTTTATCGACTTATTATGTTTGACTATGTGTTTGAGCCTTGGTCAAGGTTGATTTGACTTTTGTTGAACTAAAATTATGGGATTTAGGGGATTGATGAAATGTACATTTCATCTCCCAATATGAATGAATGATTTTAATTTGTTAAAATTCCTCTCATGACCAATTTGTGTTTCTCTCATCTCCCCTCCCTCTTCATCTTCAATCCCATTATTTCCCATCCCTTTCATTGACCAATGAAATCTCAAGATCCTAAGGCTAATTGGTTCATCAATAACCTTATGTTAGATGAACCAATATAATTATGGATGACTAACTTTTATTAATATTTATTTTTACTTTTAAGTTATTTACTTTACGCAATTCAATCTCTAATCATTTACCATTCATTGTGATTTACATGTCATTTAACTTATTTATGTTTATGTCATTTTCACTTTGCTCATTTCAGCCATATATTGTGATTGCATATATTTGCTTGTATATTTTGTTTATGTTTGTGGTCTTAGGACCTTAAAATACCTAATAAACAACAAAAACCCTAAAAAAATGTTTGTGTGGACTGTTTGTTTTGATCTGAACTTTTGGACTTAGAATTAGGCAACATTCCATATGCAAAAGGACTTGGCCAATGCTAACATCTCTGAGACTAAGTGATTGTGATTTGAGATTCTATATGATGCAAGTATTGTGATCCACTCAAATTCATCTATTACATTGTCTTCATGCAATTGTTATTTTAATCTCAAGCCTAATGCTTTATTCTGAGTTAATCAAGGAGTAGTTCATCTGATACATGAGAAGACAAAGAAGACTGCTAGCTATGGGATTTGCTTGCTTGGATGTGGGCATCTTTATTTGATGCCTTGAAATTCGTGATGTTTGATATTGCTAATACTTGTTGATAATTTCTTGGTTCAAAGTCCAAAGGGAAAATAGGTTTTCTATATGACATTCTTGTCTGTTGGATTGCATCCCACTGGTCACACCTTTTCAATTCTTAACTTTTAATTTTATGCTTAGGTTAGCCTCTTCATCTCCTCCCCACTTCTTAAATTTCAAAATCTCTCCCCTTTTTTTTAAAAAAATCTTCTTCGCTTGTGGTTTCAAAACTTAGACTTTATTTCAAAATAGAATCTGTAGCCTTATACCATTGCATTTTTCAACTCTTTTCTTAAATTAAATTTGTAAATAAAATGAATCATATTGACTTAAAATTTCAAAAGAAAAAAATAACTAACACCCATTCAATCTTTTGGGCCCTTTGTGCCTCTTTTAAACTTAAATTTTGATTAAAAGCAATCCATTCATTTTGAAATTGATATCTTGAACTACGAGGTTTTGATCCCTCATTCTTATGTTAGTATGTAGGCACAAGCCCGAAGGTCTTGTCAGACACAAAAATATAATTAATAAATTATTTTCTCATCTCCACACTCCATTTGTTTCAAACATCATTTATACCAAAACACATACACACATAAAAAAGGGCTCCCTAGGATTACCTAGGACACTTTGGGTGCTAACACCTTCCCTCTGTGTATCCAACCCCCTTACTTGTAATCTATGGCATTTTATTAGTTTTGATTTGAAACCTTCTTATCTTTGGGTTTTGTTCGTACTTTTCCCTTTTCCTTTGGAAACAATAAAAGCGCGGTGACGATTCTGGTTTTATTGACGTTAAGCTTATCCATAGCTTGATGGTCATGAATTTACCGCTACAGAAATTAAGTGGCGACTCTGGTAGGGAGTAGTCCTCAGTGGGTTTAGCCTACTTTTTATGTGTATATAATTGTATATTTGATATTTGTATACTTGTTTGTGTGATATAATTTTGTTGTTGTGATTGGTGATCTCTGAGTGGTGAGATAAGTTCTAACCCGAACTTGAGTGAAATTAAGGTAGGAGGATGGTATAGTCTTGTTTGACTTGTGTGGAGTAGTCCTTAACAAGTTGGCTTGAGACCCATCTACTAAGTGAAGACCCTTTTGGAGTTACTGATGTCACACAAGTTATTTGTGGTTAGGCATTTATTTCTCTGATTTGGGGTCCAAGAAGCTGAGTACCGTAGAACATTTAACCCAACTTGGCCTATTTAGGATGTAGTGCAGAGACTATTCAGGTGTATACCTGATAACAGTTGTTACACGACACTACACTCAGATGAGTTTCTCTTGAGAATATTATGGGTTGATGAGTCAGTCATCCTAACCTATAATATTCTATAGATGGAATTAAGACTCTAGGAGCTTTTTAGAACATGATCCATATGTTTTATCCTTAGTACCCTCCTTTGGGATGGTTCTTAACCTGACTCCATGCTCGTGACTCACAACAAACCCTTTGATTCTTGGTTGATCCGATTAAGTCTTGTCAATATCAATGGAACTTGGGTGTTGATAAGGTGAAAACCATAATCCACCAAAATGGATGATTGATCTTGATGATGATTTAACCCATCCCTTGACATTTGTTTGTATTTTCCTTGTGTGTGATCCCTTATTTGTGATTGTTTCATTCATGCATTCATGCGCATCATAACGTTCATCACACAAAAAAATTCAAGGAACTGAGGTCTTATTGACAAATATTTTCAGACCATGGACTATGGACGAAGGGACACTAAGAAGTACAATTTCAGATGTCCTGACTTGAAAGAGTTAAGGAAATTATCATCCTTTGTATTAGATCCCTTGGACTTCAAGCAACGTCATGGAAAGCTTGTATATATGTTATCTACTTATGTAGTTGAAGGACTCTTGAGTGTGTTGGTTTGGTTTTATGACCCTCTCTACCGTTGCTTCACTTTTCCCGATTATCAGCTTATGCCTACGTTAGAGGAGTATGCCCATTTCTCGGGAATACTCGTTTCTGACAAGGTACCTTTTAGTGGATTGAAGGAGATTTCCAGATCTCCTATTATAGCTGAAGCTCTTCATTTGAAGAAATTTGAGATTGAGGCTCATTGGATGAAGAAAGAAGGAATGTTTGGGTTGACTTCTGAGTTCCTTATTGGAAAAGCTACTGTCTTTGCTCAAGCCGGTAGTATGGATGATTTTGAAGTTATCTTTGTGTTGCTCATCTATGGTTTGGCTTTATTCCCAAACATTGAAGATTTTATTGATGTTAACACCATTAGAATCTTTTTGATTGGGAATCCTGTGCCTACTCTGTTAGGTGATATGTATTTCTCTTTGCATTTGAGAAATTCGAAAGGTGGTGGGACTATTGTATATTGTGTTCCTCTTCTGTACAAGTGGTTTATTTTGCACTTGCCTCGGACACATGCTTTCTTGGAGAACAAACAATGTCTACGGTGGTCTCAGAGACTTATGTCTCTCACTAATGATGATATTATTTGGTATGATGATGCATTAAGTAGTGTGCATATTATTAATGGTTGTGGTGAATTTCTAATGTACCCCTCATTGGTACACAAAGAGGAATCAACTACAACCCTACTTTGGCTCGTCGTCAACTTGGGTTTCCCTTGAGATATAAACCTAATAACACTAAGTAAGAAGGTCTTTTCTATCAAGAGGGTAAAGATCCCCCAACATTTGAAGCAGAAGATGATACATGCTTGGCATAATATGCATAGGAAAGGAAGATCTGAGCTTGATCTGAAAGCATGAGGAGTTACAGCTTGAGTCAAAGGACACAAATGCGCTTATTGAACTTCTTGAAGATCGAGAAGTGAAGAGATAGAGAGAGGCAGAGGGTCCATCTTACTCTAGTATGCCTCAGCCTTCCGGTGCTTGGAAGAAGATTATTGATCAGCTTGTCCTCGAGAAGGCTCAGATGAAGACATCTTTTGAGCCCGAGATCCGACACACCCGAAGGAAGTATGTGCCTGTAGCCAGATCATCTGACACTATTGATGATTAGTTTCCTTTTCTCTTGTATTTTTACTTTGGTTTCTGAAATTGTACTCAGTGTAGTCCTTCCAAATTTTATGAATAAAAGAGATTTTTATGGTCAATAAAACTGTTATTATTATATATCTGCAAATAAAATAGTATGTTTCTTGAAATAAAATAAACAAAAACATTGTATTTCATGCATCATTTGCATAACAAGTTTTTTCTGCCAGATGTATTATCGATTATTCTTATGTGCTTTAGCTAAGCTGACTCACCGATACAACACCCGTGCCAATCCACCCAGAATCATGAAACATTTGAAACAAGAGAACAGAGAGCTGAAGGATGAGATTTCCCGGTTGACTGCCATGATAGAGTTTGTTCTTGCTGCGCAAAATCAGTCTTCACCAACTCCCGCAAATCCTCCCAAAAGGACTGTCATTTCCGAGGTAACTACCTCGACCATTCCTATTGCTGCTAGCCAATCTGGTCCATCTATGCCTGCTGGATTCCCGTGGGGAATGCCACCAAATTTCATGCCCGAAGGGTTTGCGCCTACCTTTGCTTCTATGTCGACATATAGCCCGGTCATGTCTGTACCTCCGCTAGTTGTTCATACTTTGCCTCGTATTGAGGGCCCAGATGTTTATGAGAAGATGGATGATACGAAGGATCAATTCCTTGAGTTACGAAAGGAGTTGAAAATATTGAGAGGAAATGGCCTGTTTGGTAAGAGTGCGACTGAGCTCTGCATAATGCCAAATGTGAAGATCCAGATGAAGTTCAAAGTCCTTGACTTTGAAAAGTATAAGGGAAATACTTATCCACTTAGCCGCCTTCTTATGCACGGCAGAAAGATTTCAACTCAAAATGGTAATGATCAGTTGCTGATTCACTACTTTCAAGACAGTTTGACTAGTGCTTCTCTGAGATGGTATGTGTGGCTAGACAGTGCAAGTGTCTGTACTTTCAACGATTATGTTGAAGCTTTTGTTAAACAGTACAAGTATAATATGGATATGGCACATGATAGAGAGCAGTTGAGGTTTATGTCTCAGAAGGACAAAGAGATGTTTAAAGAGTATGCTCAAAGGTGGAGGGAACTTGCTGCTCAGATTAATCCTCCATTGGAAGAGAAAGAGATGAGGAAGATTTTCCTGAAGACCCTGAGTTTGTTTTATTACGAACGTATGATTTCCAGTGCCCCTAGTGACTTTACCAAAATGGTAAATATGGGGATGAGGTTAGAAGAGGGAGTTCATGAAGGAAGTCTGTCAAAGGAAGATGTGTCGTCAAATAAGAAGTATGGAAGTGGTTTTTCCAAAAGGAAGGAAGTGGAAACCAACTCAGTATCTGTAGGGAGGAAGAGAAGGCCTCATGTCAGAAGAAGTCCTCAACCGCGTCAACATTAACATCAAGTTTCTTCAGTAATTATCGTGTTTTCAAACAATTCCAACAATCAATCTGTTCTGATTCAACAACAACGTCAGCAACAACCGCAATAAAGAACTAACTACAACAACAACAACAATAATCAACAAAAAAACTTTGAGAGGAAAAAGGTCTCTTTTGACCTTACTCCTATGATATATGCAGAATTATATCCATCTTTGTTTCTCAAGAACCTACTTCAACCCAGAAATCCACCACAAATCCCCGAGCCACTTCCATGGTGGTTCAAACCTAAACTCCGTTGTGCCTTTCACCAGGGATCCCTTGGCTATGACATTAAGAATTTCTATCCATTGAAATATGAGGTACAAAAGCTTGTAAAAAGTAGGATGGTGTCCTTTGAGGACCGTGCGCCTAATGTGAAAGCTAATCCATTTCCTGCTCATGGTAATACTTTCATCAACATGGTAGATGGTTGTCCAGGATAGTTCAAGATTTACGACGTCCGCTTTATCAGAAGATCCTTAGTGACAATTCATAAAGATATTTGTCTGGTTAGTGAATGTGAGCATGACCATGATGGTTGTGCAATCTGTAGTGTGAACCCTCGAGGATGTATCATTGTTAAGAGGGATATTCAGAGGTTAATGGATGAAGTTATTATTCAAATTTTCTAGACCCGTCACTTGGGAGATGATGTGAATGCAATTGTTCATGTGTTCAAGACCCCTGAGCGGGTAGTCATTCAGTTTGATAGTAGCAGCATCAACAATGTTAATAGACCGGTATCTTCATTAGTAATACGGTTAGTGGGCCCCTTCCCATATGCATCCGATAAAGTTGTGCCTTATCAATATAGTGCCATAATGGTGGAGAATGGTCAAGAGATTCAGTTACCCATAGTAGATTTTGTGGTAAATATAGATGACATTGCAAAGGTGACCCATAGTGGTCGTATCTTCGGTCTGGACTTTCCGAAGGAAGTAGATGACCTTTCAGCCAGTAGGAAGGTGGATGTGGTTGTGGTGAATCTAGTTAGTGCTCCAGTGTGTCAGTCTGGTGAATCTAGCAAACTGAAGCTTAATAATGATGATGAGGTATTGCGATTGATTAAGAAGAGTGAGTTTAATATGGTGTAATAGCTGCTCCAAACTCCATCGAAGATTTCAGTGATGTCTCTGTTGATGAATTCTGAAGCACACAGAGAAGCATTGCAAAGAGTCTAGAGCAGGCCTATGTTGAGCACGACGTTACTATGGATCAGTTTGACCACATTGTTGCTAACATCACTTCTTGCAATAATCGAACCTTTCGTGATGAAGAACTTCCTGAGGAAGGTAGAAATCACAATCTGGCACTACATACTTCTATGAACTACAAGGAGGATGCGCTCTCCAATGTATTGGTGGATACTGGTTCTTCTCTGGATGTGCTTCCGAAGTCAACTCTTTCCAGACTTTCTTACAAAGGCGCCCCGATGAGGTACAATGGCGTGATTGTCAAAGCATTTGACGGGTCTCGTAAAACTGTCATTGGATGAGGTGGACCTTCCAGTCAAGATAGGTCCAAGTGATTTTCATATTACTTTTCAAGTAATGGATATCCACCTGACCTATAGCTACTTATTGGGAAGGCCATGGATTCATGAAGCAGAAGCTGTGACATCCACTCTACACCAGAAGCTTAAATTTGTGAAGAATGGCAAGCTTGTCGTTGTTGGTGGAGAGCCATCTGTCATCTTTTTCTTATGTTGAAACTAAGAAGGAGGTTGGAACTCCATTCTAAGCCTTGTCTATTGCTGAAGTGAAGAAAACTGAGGCACCTGTGTCTTCTTTAAAAGATGCACAAAGGGATATTAAAACTGGCAGTACTATTCAGTGGGGTCGTATGGTAGATATTGTTGAGAATAAGAATAGGGCCGAATTGGGATTTCAACAAGAGTCGTTCAATGTCAAAGCTGAAGATGTGCAACCGAGTTTTTGTAGTGGAGGGTTCATTCAAGGTAATGATCAACACTCAACTATTGTGATAGAGGATGATGAAGACGAAGATTGCGCTAACTTTATGACGCATGGCCAGACTTGCAACAATTGGGTTGCTATTGATATTCCTATTGTTGTTCATCGCTCTAAGTAATTTGTTTTCATTTTAAAGAAAAATCCTTCTCCTATGCCTAAGGGAGAAGTGAACATTATTAGGCATTTCAATTATCATCAATGAAATACAATTTTATTCATCCACATTTATGATGTTTTATTTTTACTTTTTTCTTTTATGAAAAATGGTCATCACAAAAAACATAAATAAATAAATAATAATTGTCCATCTGCATAATATTTGGTCACATTTCACTTCCCTAAAATCAAAATATCAAATTATTATGTAGGTTGGTTCCCAAACCCATTGAATACAATGATCCTACTCCCACTCCAAACTTTGATTTCCCTGTGTTTGAGGCTGAGGAAGAAACTGATGATGAAGAAGTATCTGATGAATTATCTCATCTACTTGAGCATGAGGAAAAATCTATTTAGCCATTTGAAAAGTAGATTGAGTTAGTCAACTTGGATTCCGAAGATGATGTGAAGGAAGTCAAGATTGGGTCTCATCTGTGTCCAGAGGCTAAGAGGGGTTGATTGATCTTCTTCGAGAATATTCTGATGTGTTTACCTAGTCCTATCAAGACATGCCTGGGTTGGATTCTGAGATTGTGGAGCATAGATTGTCATTGAAGCCAGAATGCCTTCCGGTCAAGCAGAAGTTGAGGAGGAATCATCTTGATATAGCAGTGAAGATCAAAGAAGAAGTGCAGAAACAAATCAATGATGGTTTTCTTGTTACCTCCGAATATCCGCAGTGGGTGGCCAATATTGTGCCTGTCCCTAAGAAGGATGGAAAATTTCGTATGTGTGTTGATTACGGATATTTGAACAAAGCTAGTCCGAAAGATGATTTTCCTCTGCCACACATTGATATGTTGGTAGAAAATATAGCTAAATTCAAAGTTTTTTCATTTATGGACGGATTTTCCGGTTACACCCTGGGGAACATTCTGTTATAGAGTGATTTCTTTCGGTTTAAAGAATGCTGGTGCAACGTACCAGAGAGCTATGACCACTCTTTTTCATGATATGATGCATAAAGAGATGGAAGTTTATGTTGATGATATGATTGCCAAATCAAGTGATGAAGAAGAACATGTTAAGAATTTGTTGAAGTTTTTCCAGCGTTTGAGGAAGTACAAGCTCCGCTTGAATCCCAGTAAATGTAGTTTTTGTGTTTGTTCTGGTAAGTTGTTGGGATTTATTGTCATCCAGAGATGTATTGAAGTTGATCCTGCCAAGGTCAAAGCAATACAAGAGATGCCTGCGCTAAAAACTGAGAAGCAAGTCAAAGGTTTTCTCAGCCGCTTGAATTATATCTCAAGATTCATATCGCAAATGACTTCCACGTGTGGGACCAAAGATTTCCAGAAAGCTTTTGATAGTGTCAAAGAGTATCTGCTTGAGCCTCCAATTCTGTCTTCGCCTATTAAAGGAAGACCTTTGATCATGTATTTGACTGTGCTTAAAGAGAGTATGGGTTTTGTTCTTGGTCAGCAAGATGAATATGGAAAGAAAGAATATGCAATTTACTACCTCAGCAAGAAATTCACCCTTTGTGAGACTCGGTATTCTATGCTTAAAAAGACTTGTTGTGCATTGGCTTGGGCTGCTAAGCGTCTATGCCAATATATATTGAATCATACTACTTGGTTGATATCCAAAATGGAATCAATCAAGTACATTTTTGAGAAGCCTGCTTTAACTGGGAGAATTGCCCGTTTGTAGATGTTGCTATCCGAGTATGATATTGAATACCGATCTCAAAAAAAGTTTAAAGGTAGTATCTTGGCTGACCATTTGGCTCACCAAACGATTGGAGATTACCAGTCAGTGCAATATGAATTTCCTGATGAAGAGATTTTCTACTTGAGGATGAAAGATTGTGATGAACCATTGCTTGAAGAAGGGCCAGAACCTGGTTCCCCTTGGGGCATGGTATTTGATGGAGCTGTTAATCGGTATGGTAATGGAATTAAGGTAGTGATTATTACTCCTCAAGGCATTCATTTTCCATTTACAGCTAGATTAACTTTCAAGTGTAGAAGTAACATGACTGAGTACGAATCTTGCACTATGGGGCTTGAAGAGGCCATTGATCTCCGAATCAAGTATCTTGACGTCTATGGAGATTCAACTTTGGTTGTGAATCATATCAAAGGTGAATGGGAGACAAGTCAACCCAGTTTGATACCATATAGAGATTATACGAGAAGTATTTCAACTTTATTTACAAAGGTTAAGTTTCATCATATCCCTCGAGATGAAAACCGGATAGCAGATGCTCTTGCAACGTTGGCTTCTATGATCGTGGTGAAATTCTGGAATGAAGTTCCCAATTTGACTGTGATGCGTCTTGATAGGCCAGCTCATGTGTTTGAGGAGATTAGCTGGCAACTCCTACCTGAATGGTGACGTGCTTTACAAGAGAAACTTCGATATGGTTTTGCTCAGATACGTGGATAGACACGAAGCAGACCTGTTGATGACTGAAGTCCATGAAGGTTCCTTTGGTACTCATTCCAATGGACATGCTATGTCTAAGAACATGTTAAGAGAAGGTTACTATTGGCTGACAATGGAATCTGAGTATTGCAAGTTTGTGAAGAAATGCCACAAGTGTCAAATTTATGCAGATAAAGTTCATGTTCCTCCGACACTATTGAATGTCATTTCCTCTCCATAGCCTTTCTCCATCTGGGGAATTGATATGATTGGCGTGATTGAGCCCAAAGCTTCAAACGAACATCGTTTCATTTTAGTGGCTATTGACTACTTCACAAAGTGGGTTGAGGCGGCATCGTATGCAAATGTAACCAAGCAAGTTGTTGTGAGGTTTATCAAAAATCAGATTATATGTCGATATGGTGTGCCAAGTAAGATTATTACTGATAATGGATCAAACTTGAATAATAATATGGTGGAAGCTCTTTGTAAAGACTTCAAGATTGCACATCATAATTCTTCTCTCTACAGACCTTAGATGAATGGGGTTGTTGAAGCTGCAAATAAGAACATCAAGAAGATCATTCAGAAAATGGTTGTGACGTACAAAGATTGGCATGAGATTCTACCATTTGCTTTGCATGGGTACCGTACATCCATCCGCACTTCAATAGGGGCAACCCCTTTCTCTCTTGTTGATGGAATGGAAGTTGTGCTCCCCGTAGAAGTTGAGATCCCATCATTGTGTATCTTGATGGAAGCCAAGTTGACTGAAGTTGAATGGTGCCAAACCAGATATGACCAGCTGAATTTAATTGAAGAGAAGAGGTTGACTGCCATGTGTCATGGTCCGTTGTATCAGCAGAGAATGAAGAAAGCTTTTGATAAAAAGGTCAAGCCTCGCGTGTTCCGAGAAGGTGACCTTATGCTCAAGAAGATTCTATCTTTTAAACTAGATGCTAGTGGCAAATGGACTCCTAATTATGAAGGCACATATGTTGTTAAAAGAGCCTTTTCATGCGGCTCTTTGATTCTTACAACTATGGATGGTGAAGAGTTCACGCGTCCTGTGAATGCCGATGCAGTCAAGAAATACTTAGCCTAAAAAAGAAAAGAACAATTCGCTGAGTTGAAAACCCGAAAGGGCGGCTTAGGCGAAAATGAGCGTCTCGGTGGATTAAAAACCCAAAAGGGAGATCCAGGAAAAAATTAGAGACATAAAACAAAAAAATTTATCCCGATAGATTGAGTACCCTACCCTAGGGAAATCTAAGCAAAAATTAGGGATTATGGCAATTAACTGCATTTGGTTGAGATCCAGTCATGGGAGCAGTTTTTGAGTAATTCAGTCGATTCTAATTCATCAGTATGCAACCAAATCCAAGAGCGCAACGAATATTGAAGTTGGTAGAAGGATTAATGATCATTGTATTCAATGTATCCCATTTCCATGTAAATTATCATTTTTCAATCTTTGTAAAGATCTATGGAGTCTTCTCATTTACGGACTACCATTCTATTAAATAAAGTTGAGCTTTTTATCCAATTGTTTCTACTCTTATTTTACTTCCAGCTAAATAGAATTGAATTTTATAATGATAATTTTGAAATTGAATTAATAAACGAAAATCTTTTTTCTTAAATAACAAAGGCATTTACTTTAAAAAGCAATCGATTTCAGTAAGGAATGTCAACAACAATTTAAGAACAGGTATGTCTTGAAGAGCGAAGCATTGTTGGTCTTCCCCAAGCAATTGGTTTGGTAACCTTTTCCTCCCCAACGACAAGTCAGTTTCCCCCAGCTGAGTTGGTGATCACATCCCCAGTTGAGTTCTAGGGTCTCATTCTCATTGATTTACAAGCCCACCGACGAAGTTCACTTCTGATCCCCGACAGTGTTGATTCTCGAGCAATAGTTGATGTGGTCCCCTACGAGGTTGTCTCCCATTTGATATGGTGTTGACCTAAAATTCCCTGTAGAATGGATAATTCAAGTCCTCGACAGACCTTTTCTCTTTCCCCAGCCAAGGTTGTGTTATTCAAAGTCACTTGATTCATGTTCATCCCCAACATTTGTTTCTCCAGTTGGTGTTTCCATCTAGTTGAGATTAGCCGAGTGTTGTAGTGATGATCCAAATCAGTGACATTTGTATTCTTTGTGATTGTTTTCTCAGCATAATCATCAATAATATACATATACATTCATACATCAGATATTTCATTATGCATGTCATTGCATTTGATTCTTTATTTTTGATCCTCTGCTATAGTGATATTGTTTCCCTATGCAGATTTGGTGCGCATGTCCTCTTTCGATGGTAGAGTGTCACCCCTTAAGCAGAAATAGTTTAACCTTTCTCATTCTCCACTGAGATATTTCCTCGTGGATGACTATTATTTCAGTTTCCTCCCCGATTTATTATATGGATGGAACGACTCCCCCTGAGTTGTATCCTCATCGCGTTGAGTCTTTGTTTGACTGTTTCTTTCTAGCTCTTACCTAGATAGATATTTTTGGTCCCCCGAAAGTTTATTACCCAGTAACCGGTAATATTCTTTTTAATTTGTGAGTATGTTACTTTTACCCAATACCCGGTAAAAGTAATTTATCTCCTTTTTTCCCCAATGGATTTGTTTTATGTTTTCCCAGGAAGTCTATCCTTAATATGTTCATCCTAACCGGTGACATATATTCTCCCTTTTGTGGTTTTCTACCCAATAAAAAGATAGTTTTAATCCCTATTTCATTCTCTAGAGAGTCAATCTTTGATATGTTCATCCTAACTGATGATGGATTTTCTCCTCTTTGCGGTCTTCTTCCCAGTAATCGGTAGTTGTAAATCCTAATTTACCCTCTGAGTCTATCCTTGATGAAATTCTGGTATCAGATATAAGATGTCGAAGGTAATGTCACGACACTAATATCTGTTAATACACAATGGATAATAAAATAGAATTGTAAAGCAATCAACACAAGCAATTGTTAACCCAGTTCGGTGCAACTCACCTACGTCTGGGGGCTACCAAGCCAGGAAGGAAATCCACTAAAATAGAATTAGTTCAAAGACTATCCGAACACTTCACCAAGTTACAGTCTTTCTCACCTAATCTCTACCCGTGCAATTTCTACCTAAGCACTCTTAGATATGAGAACCCACTCACTTCCCTTACAATCACACACCCGTGATTATAAATAACAATCCCTTGTGAAAAGAAAATACTTTTCAATTACAATATTCTTGATTTTACTTCACAGTTTCAATCAAGAAGACACACTCTTGATCTTGCTTCAAAGCTTTGATCAAGAAGACAAATCAGTCCAATTCAATCATCTATGGATGACTTGAATGACCTATAGACACAAACCCTAACTCTCTCTCTAAATTTCGCTCAGTCTTGGTTGTGTGTTCAATCAGGTTTTCTAAGTCCCTTTTTATAGAAACATTGGACAGCTTGAAAACCCTAAATATAATTTCCAATTAAATCTTTTCATATCAGCTGTAAAGATTTCCTTGGAAAATAAACAAATCTGGTTGATATCCCTGATAGATTGCACCAGCTAGCCATATCTTCAATCAACCAATGATTGCCACCAATTGTGCAATCACAAAACACCAGACATTCATACTGAATGTTCTGTGTACAGGATGTCATGACATCGGGTCTGACATCTGGAAAAATCCTGCATAATCTAGTTTCCTTTTATAGCAGGTACAACCATATCAGTTACCATGACAATGAATATGTCAACTGAAACAATCCTGCAGCATATGTCTTCCAATTTAGCTCCAGCAGGTACATCCAATATCAGAAGCCTTAGGATTGTAAGTGGCATTCTGAAACAATCCTGCTTGCATATGTTCTTCAACTCCAGCAGGTACATAGGATATCTCATGTTAAGACATCACACATAACATCTTGTGAACACTCTTTGTTTTACCAAAATTGCTGCCAAATTTTAGAAACAACAAACTCCCCCTTTGGCAAATTTTGGCTAAAACATATATCTGTCCTTTTTGTTCACAAGGCAAACTCTATCAGCAGTTAAACCACATAACAGTAGTTTAATCAGCAGGAGAAGCAAAACAATTACTAGCTATGGCTACTAGTAATACACACATGCACAAGGGTACTTCTCCTCCCCCTAAATCTGTGCAACAAACAACAGAATTACTAGTTATGGATGCAACTAGTAAGACACACAAATGCACAATGCACCAGGGTACTTCTTCTCCCCCTAAATCTGTGCATTCACCAAAAACAGCTACTGTAACTCCAGCACCTGTACCAGCCAGAATGTCACACTGACATCTGCCATAACATCAGCACATGTGCACCTCTTCATCAGCCCCTGTGCACCTCTTCCAATAATAGTTGTACTTCTGTTCAGCCATAACCAACTTCCACATCAAGCACTTCTCCCCCTTTTTAGTCAAAATTGACCAAAGGTGACCAATCAGACAAAATAAATGTCTATTAGTCTAGCAGAGAAAGTTAAAACAAATGTTATAACATTAAGCATGTTAGAACAAAAATTTAGGAAGTACACACCAACATTATACACAGCAGACAACTGAGATAATGCACAAATCCAAGGAACTCATTAAGAGCCCTAAATATTACAAAACAGGCATCATAAGGACTGCCACAAAATACAAAAAAAACAAGACAACAACCTTCCAACCAGCAGCAACTTCCTTCCAGCACCCCTCCAAGTCTTCAAAACAGCCAAGGACAATTAATCAGAAGAAGAATCTTCTTCACCTTCATCTTCATCTTCACCTGTACCTTCAGAACTTTCTGGGCTTCCAGAACCTCCACTGGATTGGGATTTTGATCTTGTAGTTGAGTCCTTCCCAATCTTTTCTACTTCTTCCTTCTCCAGGCTATAGATAAGAACTTCCAAAGCTTCTTTTCTGGCCTTGGCCACCCTTATACCTTTGTCCAGTTCTTTGCATGTCTCTTTCAGTTGATCAATCAGACTTCCTTTGGATGCAGGCTCCCTTTTAGCAGATGTCATGACATCATTGACATGACTTCCCTCAAACAGCTTGTAATGGATGGACAAAGGGGATTTTCTCCTGCTTGGTATGTCACTTGTGCTCATAATCCCTGGTTGTTGACTTAGGATTATGCCACAAACAAGGGAAGGGAAGGCAATGGGTAACTTCACAACATTTGTAGAAGCATGTCTAATGGTTTGTTCAAATATGACCTTGCCAAAATCATAGTTAACCCTTGTTCCAATAGCATGAATAATTCTTCTAAGATTGATGGAGAAAGTAGATGCATGATTAGTAGGAATCCAATTAGCTGAGCCAATCTTGTGCAGGATGGCATATTTAACACTTAGTTTTCCAGCTGATAAGTGATTTCTACTAGGCCATTCCTTAACTTGGCCAGCTGTGATAGTCCTACAGACCTCATTGCCTGTGGTTTCTAAGTCTACTCCTCCATCCATTCCCCTTCCTAGGAACTTGTTGATGACATTTGGTGAGAATTTTACACATTTGCCTCTTATAAAAACTTTGCAAAACTCCCTGCTGTTATTATCATGAATATCCTTAGGGATATTAACAATAAACTCTTTAACCAGCCCCTCATAGCATTGGGGTGGGGTTGCCACAGTCTTCATGAGTCCAACATTTTTGATCAACTCAATAACCTCCTTTACCTCTACAGCTTCTTGACCCAGTTCTCTTTCAATGGCTACTCGTCTCTGAATGACATATTTCCACTTTGCTGCTCCATCTTCCAAATGAAAGGAGATATTGTCTAGATGGACAGTAGCAGCCTTGCTAGGAGATTTCTGAACTGCCTTCCTTTTTGCAGGGGAGATGTCTGGGACATCATCTTTAACATTCTCTTCAGAATCAGAGCTGTGTCTCTCTTTTCTTTTTCCAACCTCAACCTTGCTCCAGGGTTTTGAGGGTCCTACTCCTGCAGTTTTCTTCACTCTAGCAGCTCTCATTTTAGCCATACTTTTTCCTTTCTTACTTCTTAGTTTTTCAGCAACGCTAGGTTTAACCAGATGGACCAAAGGATCATCTTCTCCTTCAGTGCTTTCTTCCTTCAGGTCAATAATATTTTCTTGAGGCACATTTTGTTTCTTGCTAGGTAGGGTTTTACCTAGAGAGCAAAGCCCTTCAGCATCCACCTCTTTTTCTGATCTAGATGAATCATCATCTTTATCAGCATGAGGTTTTCTCTCAGGAGAAGGTTCCCTTCTGGACAGAGGGGTAGAGACCCCTTCAACTTTATGTCCTTCACTCAGTATTCTAGTAACTAGTCTCCTTATAGCGCGATCACTGTAATACATGTCTTTTGGAAGAGAGGAGTTACCAGAGGTATTACCTTGCTTATCTCCAGCATTGGAGGAGGTACCTGTGGTGTTGCCCGGTATCATGTACAGAGGGGTGACATCCATTATATCATCATCTATAAACTCCATGGATGGAGTCTTTGCATGTTGGAAGGATTTGGAGCCAGATGACGATGGATGTTGTGACATGATGTTGGACTTTTGAGGAAGATTTCTTTGCCCTAGCTGAGCTTTCCTTAGAGGTTGAACGGAAATGGCAGTTGCTGAGTGTGGGTAGCGTGTGCTAAGGGAATAAATACTGTTTTCAAAGCTTGGGAATGATTTATCATTAATGTGGCTCTTTCTTTTAAAAAGGTAGACATTATTTTTATTTCTTTTATTTTTTTCTTTTAATTGCCTTAATTTCTCAAGAGTCCAAATCCCTAATTTCCCTTCCTCATAATCAATTTTACCCAAATTCCTTGTAAGCTTGTCTGCTAGTTCAAGTCCAAACTCTTGACCTCTGAATTTGTCTTTCACAAATTTCCTAATGGAGTGATAATATCTAGAAGAGTATTTCGTCCATCTGTGTTGAATTTGATTTTTGGACCTGGCTTCAGCATTCAGGAAGTTATAATACAATGTTATGACATCATGTGTAACATTGTCAAACAGTAATAGGATCATCCAACCCAGTTGAGCCCAACTACTATCTTTTATAGGTATCACCCATATCTTATCCATATTATCCATGGCCTGTTTGCACAGAGTCCTTTGGGGCTTAGTCCCAACAGTTCCATTCTTCCTGTGACTGGTCAAGTGTCCACCTGTTTGGTCTACCTTCTCAGTTTTTTGAGCCATCATAATCTTTTCTCCTCTGGACTTCTGGTGTGACATCTTTGTGTGACACTTTCCCCAGCCTTGTTTTTCATCACTCTTGAGGACATCTGTACTCCCCCAATGTTTTAAGGGACACTCCAATTGAGAGCTCCATATGTAGCAATTGTCTTTGGTCCTGACTCCTCTCATAATTACTTCACTCTTTATGTCCCGGATTAGACATTCAGTTTTGGTGAAGTTAACATTCATACCTTGATCACAAAGTTGACTAATGCTTATGAGGTTTGTAGTTAGCCCTTTGACTAGTAGAACTTTGTCAAGTCTAGGTACTCCAGGGCAATCAAGCTTACCTGTTCCCTTGATTTCCCCTTTTGCTCCATCTCCAAAGGTTACATGACTTAAAGTATGTTGATTCAGATCAGTTAGCAAGTCTTGGTTTCCAGTCATGTGTCTGGAGCATCCACCGTCAAAGTACCATTCTTCTTTAGCTGAGATTCTGAGGAGACTGTGAGCTATCAGACTTGTGACATTAGTCTTAGGGACCCGTTGTTTTTTTTTTGATAGGCATGTGATGTTTTGGTCTAAATTGATGGTGATCCTGAGCAAACCTGGGATAGCCATACAGTTTATAGCAGAATGGCTTTAGATGACCAAATTTCCCATAGTAATGGCATCTCCATCTTTGGTGTTTTCCTTTCAACTGTCTTCTCCTTTGGTGCTGTGACATATGATGTAACATCATAGTTTTTTGAATGCACTTAAATTTTTCTTGAGGTTTGACACCAGTGTTACTGCTCTCAGGTTTTGTGTTATTATACCCAATACTAGATTTGTCTCCTGTTATTTGTCCAGTTCGAAGAATCTTGTCTAAGGAGTCAGACCCATTGCTTAACATCCTTACATACTTGGTCATCTCTTCTAATTTAGAATTTTGAAACATGACTTCAGTCTTTAATTTTGAGATGATTTTTGCATGGTCTGCCTTCTCACTTTCCAGCTGTGCTATCTTCTGATTTTCAGCTTGTAGATTTTTGTCAAGCTTGGCATTCAGAACCACTGCTTCTGTTTTTAATTTGGAGATGGTTTCCATGTATTCTATCTTCTCATTCTCAAGTTGAGTAATTTCCTTCTTTTGGCTATCAACCTGTTTGCACAACTCTACACTTTTGTGACACAGCTTTCTGTAGGTAGAGGCCAATTCTTCAAAGGTTACTTCATCATCACTTGAGTCTTCATCAGATCCCCATTTTCCTGTCAAAGTAGTCACAATATTTGCAGCCTCCTCTGTATCACTCTCATCTGACCAGGTGGCAGCAAAACTCATCTTCTGCTTCTTGAGGTATGTACCACATTCTGTTCTAATGTGTCCATACCCATCACATTCATAGCACTTTACTTCTTTTCCTTCTTTTGGAGATGTCTTGAGACTCTTCTATGGCAGTCACCTTCATTGCAAATCTCTTAGGGAGTGATCTGAGTATTTTTCTTACTAACTTTTCATCTGACATCTTCTCCCCCAAGGCTCCAGAGGCATTAGAAATCTCAAGGATACTCATATGAAATTCCTGAATGTTTTCATCTTCTTTCATCGTTAAGTTTTCAAACTTGGAGGTGAGCAGCTGAAGTCTAGACATCTTTACTCTAGAGGTCCTTTCATGAGTGACCTTGAGAATGTCCCAAGCATCTCTGGCCACTTCACAATTATTTACCAGCCTGAAAATATTCTTGTCTACCCCATTGAATATTGCATTCAAGGCTTTAGAGTTTCCAAGAGCAAGATCATCCTCCTCCTTGGACCATTGTTCTTCAGGCTTCTTCTCAGTGGTGGCTTTTCCTTCTTTAGAAATGACAGGATGCACCCAACCTGTTAGCACAGCTTTCCAAGCCTTGTTATCAAGGGATTTTAGAAACGCTACCATTCTAGGTTTCCAATAGTCATAGTTAGAACCATCCAAAATTGGTGGCCTATGAACAGATCCTCCATCCCTCTCCATTGTACCAGAAAGTATTCTCCCTAGATCTCACCTAGAGCCAGAGCAGGATGCCTGCTCTGATATCAATTGAAATTCTGGTATCAGATATAAGATGTCGAAGGTAATGTCACGACACTAATATCTGTTAATACACAATGGATAATAAAATAGAATTGTAAAGCAATTAACACAAGCAATTGTTAACCCAGTTCGGTGCAACTCGCCTACGTCTGGGGACTACCAAGCCAGGAAGGAAATCCACTAAAATAGAATTAGTTCAAAGACTATCCGTACACTTCACCAAGTTACAGTCTTTCTCACCTAATCTCTACCCGTGCAATTTCTACCTAAGCACTCTTAGATATGAGAACCCACTCACTTCCCTTACAATCACACACCCGTGATTATAAATAACAATCCCTTGTGAAAAGAAAATACTTTTCAATTACAATATTCTTGATTTTACTTCACAGTTTCAATCAAGAAGACACACTCTTGATCTTGCTTCAAAGCTTTGATCAAGAAGACAAATCAGTCCAATTCAATCATCTATGGATGACTTGAATGACCTACATACACAAACCCTAGCTCTCTCTCTAAATTTCGCTCAGTCTTGGTTGTGTGTTCAATCAGGTTTTCTAAGTCCCTTTTTATAGAAACATTGGACAACTTGAAAATCCTAAATATATTTTCCAATTAAATCTTTTCATATCAGCTGTAAAGATTTCCTTGGAAAATAAACAAATCTGGTTGATATCCTTGATAGATTGCTCCAGCTAGCCATATCTTCAATCAACCAATGATTGCCACCAATTGTGCAATCACAAAACACCAGACATTCATACTGAATGTTCTGTGTACAGGATGTCATGACATCGGGTCTGACATCTGGAAAAATCCTGCATAATCCAGTTTCCTTTTATAGCAGGTACAGCCATATCAGTTACCATGACAATCAATATGTCAACTGAAACAATCCTGCAGCATATGTCTTCCAATTTAGCTCCAGCAGGTACATCCAATATCAGAAGCCTTAGCATTGTAAGTGGCATTCTGAAACAATCCTGCTTGCATATGTTCTTCAACTCCAACAGGTACATAGGATATCTCATGTTAAGACATCACACATAACATCTTGTGAACACTCTTTGTTTTACCAAAATTGCTGCCAACTTTTAGAAACAACACTTGATATGTTCATATTAACCGATGAGGGATATTCTCTCTTTGGTATTATATACAGTAACTGATAGATATAATTCCTATTTTCACCCAGGTGGTCTATCCTTGATATGTGCATCTTACCCGATGACAAATATTCTTCCCTTGAGTCTATCTTTGATATTTTCATCTTAACCGATGACAAATATTCTCTCTTTGGTCTTCTGACCAGTAACCGGTAGTTGTAAATCCTATTTTTCACAGTAGGCTATTCTTACCTAGGAACCGGTAATGAATACACCTCATGTTTCCTGCAGCGGGTCATCCTTGATATGTTTACCCTAACCGGTAATGGATGCCACTCTGTTAGATTATGTTATCTTCTTACCCAGTAACCGGTGATAGATAATATAATTTTGATACTCCTACGTTGAAGTTCATTCTTCCCCAATTGAGTTTGAGTGTGTATTTCTTCAGTGAAGTGATTATGAAATCGAAATTGACATAATCAATCAATTTTTTAATTATCAAAATCAATTGATTAAAATTAATTAAACCACTTAATTAATATAATCAAATTAATTATCAAAATTATTTGATTACATCAAATACTCAAGGTAATTTAAATTAATTATCAAAATTAACTAATTTATACAAATTTTAATTAACTAACTAATCTAATTAAAACAAAGAAATAAATAAGTGACAAAGTCGTTTTAAAAATGATTGAAGCGAATTGACCACAATGTGCTCATAGCCGGTTCGTACATAGAGAAACATAATCAAAGTATCGTACGTAAGTACCGCAACACGGAGACAAAATCATATTAATGTATAAAAAATTTAGCGGCATAACGACATATAAATGTTGAATCTGCAGATTAACATCCGATTATGCAACACACACAAAAATAACCAAACAACAACAACCACACATATTCTTATTATTACAAAACAAAACTCAACGTATGAAAATGAAAACAGAAACAAATTCTCTCTTGGTTGCGATGACCATTTTTTGGGGGTTTTATCGATATTTTCCCTTTCCTTCGAAAAAATAAAATTCGGTGGTGACTCTGTATTCTTCGCAGCACGACAATTGACAACTCTGTTGGGGACTTCCTATACGATTCAAGCCCAACTTTTCCTGTATCCTTTTTGCTTAATATTTTTATCTTTATCTTACTTGCTTTTCACTTATCTCTGTTGTGTTTAATATACCCTGTATATATTTTTGTGCTCTTGTGGGTTGGTTTCTGATGCTTAAGTGATGAGCCCAATATGCAGGCCTGGAGAGTACACCTGAGATAGATTTGGAGCTTCGTATTGACTTCTCAGACGTATTTTTCTTGATGGGAAGGTAAGAAGACTCTTCCTAAAAAAAGATTTCTTTTGGAATATCATTTGCATGTAAGTCATTTTGGATTGATAACCATTCTTCCAAAGGGGATCTGTGACTCTAGGGACCTTTAGCTTATATGTGGCTTTTGAAGTTGAGGGTGACCTGACTTAGAGTAGATCCTCCCAAGGGTATCGTTGGCCCATAAGTCATTTTGTAGCGACAATGATATTTTCACCTCAGGATCCATGACTCTAAGCATCTTCATAAAGCCTTAGTAGTCACCTGTGAGGGGACATGTGTTTTCTTGCAGGAAAACTAAACCTGCATACACATTTAGCTTCATGATCAGATTATCTGAGATATTGCATACCTTTGAATCCATGAGGTTGCATGCTATTTCATCACATAATCAAAAACTGATTGAGCATATTCATTCCTTTGGGAACATAAAAACCTTTTTGCATACGTTCATGCATCATATTGCATTTCATCATACCAAATCAGGAAAGCTCATTGTTGTTTTGCCTTTGTCTAGAACCTTCTATTTTCAAGCTAACTTCTAGGCATACCTACAACACCCGCAGTAATCAGAAACTACTCATGGATCATTTGGAATAGAATCATGCCACAATGAGGGAGGATATGATTACTACGAGGGCCCATATGGGTTAGCCTATGGAAGTTATGCAAGTTATAGCCAGATGTTAGGAATAAATACGACATGCTAATCTGAGCACTACTACCGCAAATCCTATTATAACACTTCAAGTGAATCACTAGGGGGAACCATTACACCTATTGTGACTCATCCACTTCGTGAGGGAGGACTCGTGTATCAAAATGTTGGTACAATTTTCAACATCCCTGTTAGTGGAAGGGCTCAACCTGAGATAGATGATCACCAAAGTTCTTTCTTCACTACAAGGGATGATTCAGTTTATGACTCCTTTGAACTATCGACTGCTGAGATAGAGACGAAGCTCCATGTTCTAGATGGCAAGAAGAAAGATATCAAAGGATCTAATGCCTTTGGGTTGGATGCTACAAATATGTACGTAGTGCCTGGTGTGAAAATTCCTGCTAAGTTGAAGGTCCTAAACTTTAAAAACTAAAAACGGGTTAGTTGTCCAAAGATCCACATTCGATCTTTTTGCAGGAAGATGGATGCTCATTCCAAGGATGAGAAACTATTAATGCACTTCTTTCAAGATAGCGTCAGTGGAGATTCACTTGAGTGGTATATGGAACTTGCACGCATTCATATCCGAACATGGAGAGAGCTAGCGGAAGCATTCCTGAAGCATTATCAGTATAATTTAGACATGGCTCACAACTGGACTCAACTCTAGAGTCTCACTCAGAAATCAGATGAATCATTCAACGAATATGCCCAGCGATGGAGGGATTTGGATTCCAAGGTTAAACATCGGAAATGTAGTTGGTAGACATGTTCATCAGTACCCTTCAGGGGCCTTATCTAGACAAAATGGTTGGAAGCGCCTCTTCAGGATTTTCAGACCTGGTCATTACCGTTGAGCAAATCGAGAACTGCTTGAAGATTGGTAAATTCCAAGATACAATTGATATGGCTAATGGAGCAAAGAAACACCACTCCGGATTCCCAAAGATGAAGGAAGGAGAAACCAATACTTCCATGACAGCCAAATGGGAAGATAGAGCCTACCAAGTGTCGTACTATCAAGTGGCAGCAGTAGCACCAAACTAGTATTAGCAACAAACATATGCCATTCATCTAGTCCTCTATCAATGCTTTATCAGCATCCCTACGCTCCTCAACAATAGAATTATTATTAGCAGGGGTAGCAGAAACAAAGGAAACTAGAAAAAAAGGCTAAATATGGTCCCTATGTCTTATAGCCAATGGCTTGCTCATTTGCTTTGAGGCTCGTTGGTTCAGTTAAGGGAATTAGGACTTCCTCCAACACCTCTCCCTCAGTACTATGATTCTAATGCTAGATGTGCATTTCATTTTAGGGCACCCGGGAATACGATCAAGAATTGCAGAGCCATGAAGTATATGGTCCAAGACCTGATCGACTCAAAGGTTATCTTATTCACACTGAACATTCTGAACGTAATGAACAACCCCATATAGGAAAGCACATCTGCAATTCCATAACCAGTGCAAGTGGAAGCAGTGGTAAATATGAAGAAGTTGCATTTGGGGACTATCCCATCAATTCATGCAAGAACAATGACCCCAAGTTGTGCGAGGTATAAGGTTAATCACACCAGCAATCACTAGTCTGTTCAAATTATTCTCATGTGTAAATTTCTTTTTTGTCATATTCATGTGTAAAAACTCATTTATTTTTGAATAATAATCACAATGAAATAAATCTCCATGTTTTGAATCAATCCATTCGTGTCCACTCATATTCTATTAATCGATATCTAACTTTTATTTAAGAAAAATCAAAAGTAGAATGATGAAATTAAAAAAAACACAAAATTAATGCACGCATGGTTTTGAATAAAACCTTGTTGATCATGTAAGGCATTACTTCAAATCCTCAAACACCGATGTTATTAGAAAGATAATCCATAGTCTACCCTTTTAAGCCAAGGAGTAGGAGTTTCTTTATGTACAAAAAATCTTCAATCTTAACCCGGGGCAGGATATGCTTCAGTTAATTTGACCATGCGTTCAAATTTCAAAAATGGAGTGTCCTACCTGAGGATCAACCATACCTTATCCCTCACGAGAGGTGAAAAACCACAAATTTGTAACGGTTGTCCCTCACCAACAATAGGAACGAGGCAGTCACAACCCCTTCAAATCAAACGAACAAATGTCACGCTATTTGTTCAAACAAAAGAAACAAGAAACAAGAAATCCAAAATCTAAGAAAAAGAAAGTAAACCTGCTATGTCGAAAAATTGAAAACAAGTGACTAAGGAAAAAGTTAGGGTGTCACTGTTGATTGCAAATGTGAATGAATCAAGTAAAAACCATGGAAAGAAAAAATGAAAAAGTGAAAGAGGACTGTAGAAAAACCCTCAGCAAGAACACAATCGTGTATGTACAAACCAAACAAAAGTTGGGTGAATGTTGTAGCGATAATTTTTTTTGAGATTAATCTATTTATTAATTTAACTCGCAAAGCAAGATTCGCAACCACGCTTTTATTGTTTCCTAAGGAAACGGAAAAAGCACGAACAAAATCCAAAGGAGTTTTTAAAATAAAACTAGTAAAAAGAGAACAAGGGTCTGGGGTTAGTTATGCAAAGGGAAGGTATTACCAACCTAAACATCCATGGTACTCCATGGGAACCTCTTTGAAAATATGTACATTTTAGTTTGGAAAGGGTGTTGTTTGTTAAAAGATTGGAGAGATGGGAAAAGAAGCATATTTTATTAAGATTTGGTGTTTGCCAAGACTTTTAAAGTCCCATGCCTATGTATCAACAAAGTGCAATGGAGGATCAAAACCTCGTAGTTCATGGTAAAAATAACTAAGATGTTTGTTTTGATTCATTTTTTTATGGTAAAGATATTTTGTCATTTTAAGGAGAATACTTAAGTAGTCACCCACAAGTATGAGAACTTTGCATCATCATGAGAAGGGGTCCAACTTGGATAGGATCAACAAGTATGCCACTAGCTCCTACCGATGGAAAAGGATTATCATCAGTACTATTGAGATAGGAGAATTATAACTCAACTATGAAAATGACTCATGTCTAATGCCTTGAGAAAAATTTTAAAAGAAAAAGTACACAAGGGCACAAAATGGTTTGAAGGAGTTAGGCACTTTTTATGTCTTTTGAAATTAGTCTAAACATGCTTAAGATAGATTAACATTTATTTAAGAAAAAAGGTTTTAAAATCACTTGAAAAAAGTCAATGTTTATTGAGAAAGTGGTTCAAGTAAAAACAAGAAGGTTTTGAAAAAGAGAGAAAATTTTGAAAATTAAAGTAAGGGGAAGGAGAGTAAGTGACTATCCTAAAGAAGTAAAGTAAAAGATAAAGAAGAAAGATATAACCAAGAGATAACAAGCTTTGTGACATAAATCAAGCCAGAAATCCCTCATTTGGATTAAGCCTCAAGCAAGCAAAATAAATAGTAACCCATGTGTCAGATGAAACCTAAGTTGCTAATCCAAGTCTTCCAAAAGAAATCCCATGTCAAAGGCATCAAAATGAATTTCAAGGTCTCGGGTCACAAGTCCCCAAAGCAAAGGTCAACAAGATCCTAATTCTAAGTCCATAACTCTACAAAGATGCTAATGATGGTAACCACAAGTCCATGAAACAAGAGAGTCAAGTTTCCTTTTTTTAGGTTTTCTTAGTAATGACATAAACAATGGTCCAAATGGACCAAGAACAAAATGACATAATCACAATGTAATATGGTATGAAATGATAAACATAAAGCATAAAGTAAATGACATACAAAAATAAAGGAACATAAATTAAATGACATGGAAATAAAAGTTAATACAAGTAAAGTGTTAGTAAATGGTGTTAGTAATAAAATTTGAAAAGATGTTTGTAAGATCCCATTTTTGACCCTAAGATCCCTCATGCTATCTCATCATATGCATTTGCCTTAGGATAACACCTTGGCACCCTCCTTACCCATCACTAATTAGGTTTGCATTGGGAGAGATCACCAAGCATATTTTGATTGTATCATACTTTATTTTTCATTATTTACTAACCAAAATACCAAAAATATGTCAATGTATAGTTTGTTGCTTTTGTAGGTAGTGTGTATGCTCACCCATGTTTCATCAAGCTCATATCTAGGGTTTAAGACCCTCAAGGTAAGGAGATCAATCAAGAAATGGTTAACATTGGTTCTAAGCATAATATGTGGATTCCTATTGTCTTCACATATAATTTTGATCATGAAATAATCAAGAGTTTGAAGCTTGTTTGCCTTGGAAGCCCTAATTCATCTAGGTATCTTATGTGACTTCCTCAGCAAGTCTCTTCATCATTTGATCAAATATTTCAAGGGATACTTAATATTACATCATCTTACCCATATATGATCCTACATGATTCGCAAAAGTCAAGAGAATATCAAGCTAGCAAGATGGTTAATGGTGGTTGACCAGAAAAAGTCAACTGGTCAAAACTAGGATTCCCTAGACCCTATCTCCTACATTTTATGTCATATGAAAATGATTACAAAATAAACGTTAGTCAAAATTACATTCCAAACAACTTTCATGCTGAAGTCAAGAGCTATTTTTTCTTGTAAAGTCTTTTTTATGGTGAAAGATAATAGGTTATTTTGTCTGAACCCTAGTTAGGAGATCAACTTCCCAAGACCATAACTTGCTTAATTTGTATGAGATGAAAGCCATTAAAATTCCATGATCAAATTTAATATGTCTACTTCAACTTTTATGTTTGGAGGAAGTTCAAATTCAACTTGCAAGTGCATGTGCCAAGAGGAAGCATTATAGGTCATTTTGGACCATTACCATTGAACAAGTGATTTCCCTCAACTTCTAAAATTAATAAATCCTTCATGAAAAACCCAAATTAGGTTAAATTGGTGACCAAATTTAAGAGGTTTGAAAGATCTACAACTTTTAATAGGGAAATGTTTCCATTTGAAATCCATAGAAAAAGTTATTCAAGGTGGAAGAAGTGAACATTTGACTTGGTACTTAAAAAATTTTCAAATATGTTTGATTTCTCAAACTTCCACCTCAAAATTCACCATGATCCATGCTTCAAATGAAAAAGTGTTCACAATGAAAGTTGTTACTCTTGATCTCACATTTCCAAAAAGTCCAAAATATTCTAATTTGGATCAATATTGGAGGACTTGCACATGGGTGCAATGTGTGGTACCATTTGGAAGAATTTTATGATCCCAATCAATTCAACATTGCATGGTTTAATGCAACACTTTCAGCATGATCTATGCATGATTTTGGACATTTGCAAATAATTATTTGGGATTTATGCACTCCCATGCTAGCTCATGAATAAACTTGCTATTTTTGAACATTTGAATGGAAGTGGGTAAACAACACATGCATTGGCTATGAATACAGAAACATTATGATCAGAACACGATGAATACCTTGCCCAAGCTTTTCCACACCAATCCAAACCCTCCATTGCATAGAATTTCTAAAGATTTCTTTTGAAACCGAGCTTGAACTTCATCTTCTGTTTGGAAGTTCAAACTCAAGAAATTCATTTCCCTCTTCATATCAATTGGTTTCTGCAAGCAAGAGGAAGAGAAAGCAAGCAAATCCAGATCAAGATCAAGTGAATTCAAAGCAACTTGAAGGTGATTTTTCAGAAACTTCATCTCTTCGATTCTCTCTCAATTCTTCACCATTCTTTGTGATTTTTGGTTGGCTGAAGTCCTACTAATGTAGGAAACAAGATTGAGTTGCTTTGAGGTCAAATCAAAGCAACTTAGTTCATGATCCTCGAAATTCAAATCCCTGTATCTTTTTATATACTTGGAATTGGAGAAAATTGAGGCCAGATTCGAGCTCCTGAGCATATTTTCTTTGAATCCATGTCCTTGTTTTTTATTTTAGTGATTGTTGATGATGGAAAAATCTAGTGAGGTTCACCGGATAAAAAGACCAGAGCCCTAGCTCCGGTGGTGTGTTGTCACGCCTCTCAACCATCAGATCTTGTTTAAATGTTTTAATTATAGCCATTGGTTTTAATTACCACATGTACGAGTGCGCTGACTTTGGAACACCATGGACATGATGCGCGTGACCATCAGATCTGCCACCTCAATTAATGAGGGAGATTTGATGGCCTTTGTTTTTTTATATTTTAATTTCTAATTTTATGTTTAATCCATTAATTTTGTTTAATTCATAATAATTTCATTTTTAATCCAAAAAAATGGGACTTTCACCAAAAATCTTTAAATATTTTCCTCTTTCATATTATGAATTAAAAATATTTTTTTTGGATTTGTTTTGATATTTTTCATGAATTAATTATTTTTGTGCATATTTTTAATTATTTAAAAACACTTCTGACTTTTCAAAAATCATGAAATTTTTTGTCTAAGATCCTTTAACGTTGTTTGACCTAGGATAAATCTACTAGCCATTTATTTGGTGTTTTGAAGAGATTTTAGGTTTTAACCAATATAAATTGAATTTAAATGCATTTTTAATTTTATTTTTAATTGATTAATTGTGTAAAAATTATGTTGAGCCAATTTTATTTACTTGTGATGTTTGACCATGTGTTTGGGCCTTGGTCAAGGTTGATTTGACTTTTGTTGAGTTAAAATCATTGGATTTAGGGGATTGATGAAATGTACATTTCATCTCCCAAAATGAATGAATGATTTTAATTTGATAAAATTCCTCCCATGACAAATTTGTGTTTCTCTCATCTCCCCTCCCTCTTCATCTTCAATCCCATTCTTTTGCATCCCTTTCATTGACCAATGAAATATCAAGATCCTAAGGATAATTGGTTCATCAATAACCATGTATTAGATGAACCAATATAAGTATGGATGAGATATGTCTATTTCTTTTGATATTTTCTTTTAGTGGGTGGTATGTTTAAGGAGTTTGGTTCATTATACCAAATCTCTAACATGCATTAACACCTAAATTTTTAGTGCCCGATCTTAGATAGTTGTGACTTCTACAGAAGTCCAATTACGATTACTTAACATAGAGATAAATTTGACCCTAAAGTCAAGGCAGTCTAGTAAGGGATTGTAAGTCTCCTATCTTTCATGGTATTATGTGGAAACTTGACATTTTTCCCTTCCTTTGGAAGATGTATTGGTTCAAGGATCGATGCTTGTGACTAGATGGTTGAGTGTTCTCTAAAGAATGACTTAATCAATTGAAAAGCAAAACTCCACTAAAATCTAATTAACTAACATTTGACTAACTTTTATTAATATTGCTTTTTTACTTTTAAGTCATTTACTTTATGCAATTTAATCTCTAGTCATTTACCATTCATTGTCATTTACATATCATTTAACTTGTTTATGTTTATGTCATTTTCACTTTGCTAATTTGTGCCATATATTGTGATTGTATATATTTGCTTGTATATTTTGTTTGTGTTTGTGGTCTTAGGACCTTAAAATACCTAATAAACAACAAAAACCCTAAAAAATGTTTGCCTGGATTGTTGGTTTTGATCTGAACTTTTAGACTTAGAATTAGGCAACATTCCATATGCAAAAGGACTTGGCCAATGCCAACATCTGTGAGACTAAGTGATTTTGATTTGAGATTTCATCTTATGAGAGTATTGAGATCCATTCAAATTCATCTGCTACATTGTCTTGATGCAACTGTTATTTTGATCTCATGTCTAATTCTTTATTCTGAGTTAATCAAGGAGTAGTTCATCTGATACATGAGAAGACAAAGAAGACTTCTAGCTATGGGATTTGCTTGCTTGGATGTGGCCAAGTTTATTTGATGCCTTGATCTTCGTGATGTTTGATATTTCTAATTGCTTGTTGATAATTGCTTGATTCAAAGTCCAAAAGGAAAGTGGGTTTTCTATATGACATTCTTGTCTGTTGGATTGCATCCCATTGGTCAGATCTTTTCAACTCTTAACTTTTAATTTTATGCTTAGGTTAGCCTCTTCATCTCCTCCCCACTTCTTAAATTTTAAAATATCTCCCCCCTTTCTTTTTAAAATCTTCTTTGCTTGTGATTTCAAAACATAGACTTTATTTCAAAATAGAAACTTTGGCCTTATACCATTGAATTTTTCAACTCTTTTCTTAAATTAAATTTGTAAATAAAATTAATCATATTGACTTAAAATTTCAAAAGTCAAAAATAACTAACACCCATTCAAACTTTTGGGCCCTTTGTGCCTCTTTTAAACTTAAATTTTGATTAAAAGCAATCCACTCATTTTGAAATTGATACCATGAACTACGAGGTTTTGATCCCTCATTCTTATATTGGTATGTAGGAAGAAGTCCAAAGGTGTTGTCCAACACCAAAAAATAATTAATAAA
This sequence comes from Lathyrus oleraceus, assembly GCF_024323335.1. Taxonomy (NCBI): domain Eukaryota; kingdom Viridiplantae; phylum Streptophyta; class Magnoliopsida; order Fabales; family Fabaceae; genus Lathyrus; species Lathyrus oleraceus. The sequence continues at coordinate 64,544,342 of NC_066579.1, read as the reverse complement.
TCGTTTTCTCATCTCCACACTCCATTTGATTCAAACATCATTTATACCAAAACACATACACATATAAAAAAGAGCTCCCTAGGAGTACCTAGGACACTTTGGATGCTAACACCTCCCCTCTGTGTAACCAACTCCCTTACTTGTAATATCTGGATGTTTATTAGATTTGATTTGAAAACTTCTTATGTTTGGGTTTTGTTCGTACTTTTCCCTTTTCCTTTGGAAACAATAAAAACGTGGTGGCGACTTCGATTTTATTGACGTTAAGCTTATCCGTAGCTTGATGGTCATGAATTTACCGGTACAATATTTTGGTCACTTTTTGGAGAACACTCAACTATCCATTCACAAGCATGAAAATATGAACCTTAAACATCATTTATGAGAAGGGCTCTAACTTGGATAAAATCAACAAGTATGCCACTAGCTCTCACAAATGGAAAAGTATAAAAATTTCCACACAATACCATGAGGAATAGGAGACTTACAATCTCACTTATAAAAATGTCATTGCCTTTGGGAAAAATTTAGCATATGTTAAGCAATCGTAATTGGACTTATGTAGAAGTCACAGCTATCTAAGGCCGGTCAATAATAATGTTTGTGTTAATACATGCTAGAGAAATGATATGTAAATCCTCCTCCTAAAACTATGCCACACAAGAAAAGAAAATGAAAGGGGACGATCAAGCATAAAGGCTATGAGGATGGTCCATTACTTCAATCCACATTTCATGACACTTAGGACAAACTTATGCATCAATCCAAAGTACCTTAAATGATTCATGATCACTTAAAAGTTAGATTTGAAATGATGAAAGTTCATCAAACATCAAGCCATACATCATGAACAAGATGGAAACAAACCCATCCAATTCAGCGTAGGGAAAAGAAAGGGATGAAGATGAAAGGGGGCAAAAGAGGTCACACCCAAATTGAATCACAAATTTGATCAAGTCATCATTAAAATCAATCATCCATTTTGGTGGATTAGGGTTTTCACCCCATCAACATCAAATATCCTTTGAGTTTGAAGAGACTTGAAGTCAAAATCATCATCATCCAAGGCTAACAGAAATTCACAAGGTCAAACAAATTAAAAATGCAATTAAATGAAATAAAAAATCCATTAAAGATATTTTTAAATGATTTTAAAATAGATATAAAATGAAAAATCCATAAAGTCCTTCAAAACACCAAATAAATAGCCAAGAAAATTATGAAAGGTTGAAAATAAAATGAGAAACATATAATAAAATTTTCAGAATTTAAAAATTCATAAAAGTATTTTTAAACCAATTAAAACAATGAAAAAAAAGAGAAAAATTCATTAAAATAAAAAATCAATGAAATAAAATATGAAAAACTAAAAAGCAGATGAAGAGAAATAAAAGAGAATTTTAGAAATTATTTTGGGATTTTTTGGATAAAAAATGAAACTACTATGAATTTTTAAAGAAAAATCAATTTAAAATAATAAAAGAAAAAGAATAAAAATCAGAAAAAACAGGAGCGTTGAATCACACCTTATTCATTGACGTGGCAGATCAAACACTTCAAAAGATGAGAAACACGATGGAACACGCTGCAAGCCAAACACATGATCCAGTTTGAATTTAACCAATCAAAACATTTCAAAATGCTAACATGTCTGGTCCAAACTCAGACCACATGAGAAATATTTCGGTCATCTTCTCCGGTGAGCTCTCACCGGAGTTTCATTGTTTGGTCCTCTTCTCATTGTGATCCTCTTCTCATCCCGAATTCAACCTTATGCTTTAAATTCATTTATGTGAACTGGGCAAAGGGAATTTCAAAGAAGTTTAAAAAATAAGAAAAACACGAAAAGTAAAATTAAATTATGAACATGACCAATCAACACCAGATAAGTTAAGGGAAAGCATCAGAGAGTGTAGGACTACATTGGGTAACTTGTTTGAGTTCAAATGATGCTTAGAACTACCTTGTTTTGAGGGTGATCAGAAGTTGATGAAGCTCGATCTGATTGGAGCAATTCATAAGATCTCAGAGCTTGGGAATTGTTGCAAAAGCTCAGAGGATGTCGACGGAGCTAATAGAATCAAGAAAATGGATTGAAATAGGCTAAAACTCAAAACACGATAGTTGAATTTTCTGGAGAAACTTCAAGTTGCAGCAGAGGTTTCTTGGCTCTCAAAAGCTTGGAAAAGAAGGAAAAAGATTTCTCTATTTATAAGAAATGTAATTTGATCCAAATACGTGTGGAATGATGCTGAATTTGTGCAAAACAAATTTGATCCAAGAGTGTGAAAAGTCTGACTTCAAACTCCTCAAAACTCAGCCAAATGATGCGTTTAAAGTGTCAATCAATTTCTGGAGGTTTGATTAAACATGTTTAGGACCAAAATAATTTCGAATTTGGTTTGGAATTGAGTTTAGTCATGATCAAATTTTGGGCAATGGGGATTTCTTTAGTTTCAAGTCACCAGTATCAACTCAATGGGGCATCCTACTCAAGAGGCTTTTTGATCCCATTCTTTTTGAAATGTGTTAACATCATGACCAAGATTACAATGAGCAAATAAAGGTTGCATTTTGATGCTTGAGCACAAATTTATGGTGTGTTAAAGTTGGCATAAAATACTGGTACCATGGCTGAAAATGACCTATAGTGTCCCAATGAATTCCATGGCCTTCCAAAAATAATTTGACCTTGGTCCTAGAACCAAACTTGTATATAGCATCACAAATGACATTGTTCAAGAGGAATCAGCTCCATAGGTTGAAAATGGAAAAGGTTATGATCTTTGAAAGTTGGCAAAAAGTCACTTGAAAATAGCTCAAATTTCACTAAGTCCACAAAAGACCTATAATGTATCCAAACTTTTGTTGATCATCCATGTAACACCCCGATAATAATAAAATAATTATTTAAAATTGAGTTAATAATTTATTTATTAATTTAACTAAATAATTGGGAATTTTATTATTATTATTTTTGGATTATTATTATTGTTGGGATAATATTATTGGGTTTTATTATTGGAGTATATAAGTTGGAATAATAAAAAGTCCTAATTTTTGGAAAAGGGTTTTCACGTGAAAAAGGAAAAGAGAAGCGGCTGAAAGAGAAAGGGCAAAGAGGCAGAGCAAGAGAAGAGGAAAAGCTTGAAGCTAACGGAATTTGCCGGATTGACTCAGGTAAGGGGGGTTTATCATCGATTAACGGGTATTATGGGATGATATGTACTGGGTAGTAATAAACTATTGTTTTACCTCTGATTAGATTGATGTATGCTGAAAATGGTGAAATATTGGATGAACGAAATCGGGAATTTTAATCGAAGGAATTCGTAGAAATTATATGTAGTGATGTTAGGATTTGTGAAATCGAATAGGGGATGATTCGGGTTAGATGATATGAGTAATATTGTGTGAAATTTGGACTGTGGAAGGGTGAATTGGATAGATCTCGTAGCAGAGAAAGCCATTGCAGATTTGAGAGTTCTGGTTTCTGGTCATACGCGTATGGCACTAGGCAATACGCGTATGAGATGGCTGGTACGCGTATGGCACTAGGCAATACGCGTATGGATGAGGAAGATGATGTTTTGAACGTGTTTTGGTCTCTGTTGGTACGCGTATGGGAATGTGATACGCGTAGCATACGCGTATGGGCGTAGGCATTACGCGTATGGATTTGGTCAGGCGTGGGTAATACGCGTATGGGCATAGGCAATACGCGTATGGGCAGAATTGTGATTTTTCTGTGCTGTTGTTATGCAGTTTTTGGTTGTTTAGGCTGAGTGATGTACTTAGCTGATGTATGATGTAGCAGGGATCATTTCCCGTTGTTTTGAGTAGTATAGGTATTAGTAGAGTGTGCTAATACTGTATTTGATTATGTGGCATGATGTGATATGCTTTCGTGATAAAATGTATTAATGATGTGTGATGATATGCATGATGCCGTGAATGTATCAGTTATGTATGCATTTGTGAATAGACTGTTTTATGGCTTAGAGTGTGGGCTTATGTCTATTCTTGAATTGTTGCTGTTGTTGTTGCATTGCTAGGTGATTAGCATGCATATTCTAGCCTTTGGGGCTGTAGCTAATTCCCATGGTGAGGAATTAGTGAGTGAATCATTGTAGATTTGTTGTTGATGTTTGCATGCTAGATGATTAGTGTGCATAGTCTAGCCTTCGGGGCTGTAGCTAATTCCCACGGTGAGGAATTAGTGAGTGAGTCATTAGATCTCAAATGAATGGGACTAGTGAGCTTAGTAGCCGTATCTGGATTTGATCGGTGAGCTTGAACTATATGTTCGAGAATAGTCGGTACCGCATGTGTGGAGTCTCATTGCATAATGAATGTATGGCATATAATATGAATGGATGTATTCCAGTATTATATGTGTGTTGTGTGTTGTGTTGTTGATGTCGAGTATGGTTGAAATTATACATATGCTATATGTTACTGTTGAATATGATGTTTGAACGGATATTGCCGTTGCTGAGTGCGTAGTCTGATTAGGGTGAATTGATGTGTTAATTACTTAGCATTACATGTTGTTCTATAATGCTTATTATATTGATTGAGGAACTCACCCTTACAACAATTTTTCAGGTAACGAGCAGTGAGTTGAGTAGAAGCTAGTGCTATGGAGTCTAGTGTCGTCCTTAGTGGGTCATGCTCTGGTAGATGTGACATCGGGAGGGGATGTTTGACTATGTTTTAATTTAGTTGTTGACCAACTTTACATGTAATGTAGTACATGATTTGAATGTCGATGTTTTGTATCCGCTGCGAATTATGCAAAAGAGTCTTATTTTGATTTAATAAATGAGTATGACAGGATATTTTGATAATTGTTGTGAAATGATTGTGTGACACCCTTCGGGGCATAATTACTCTGATTGATATGTTATTATTTTAATTAAATATTTTGGGGTATTTAGAAGGGTGTTACATTAGTGGTATCAGAGCATCGTCGGTCGAGTCGAGTCGTAATTATTCTGTTTCCCCTGTACGGGATAGGTGTTGTGTAACCCTATCAGTACTCATTGTTTTAGTTGTTTGGGTTTCAGAATAGAGATGGCTGGAAGAGGTAGAGATGATGCTGCAATTGCTGAGGCTCTGGGTATGCTAGCTGGAGTACTTGGAGGGAATCCGAATGTTGTGGGAATGGGAGCTGCTCGTCAATTGAGTGAATTCCAGAAGAATAATCCTCCAATGTTCAAGGGAGCATACGATCCAGATGGTGCTCAGAAGTGGTTGAAGGAGATCGAGAGAATCTTCAGAGTGACTGAGTGTGCCGATAACCAGAAGGTCAGGTTCGGTACGCATATGCTGTCAGAGGAAGCTGATGATTGGTGGGTTGCTACCCGCACTGAGTTAGAAACTGCTGGTAATGCTGAGATCTCTTGGGCTGTGTTCAGAGAGAGATTCCTGAGGAAGTATTTTCCAGAGGATGTCAGAGGAAAGAAAGAGATAGAGTTTTTGGAATTGAAGCAGGGTAACAGGTCTGTTACTGAGTATGCTGCTAAGTTCACAGAGCTGTCGAAGTATTACACTCCCTATAATGAGGCTGCTGGAGAATTTTCGAAATGTGTGAAGTTTGAGAACGGGTTGCGTCCCGAGATCAAACAGGCTATTGGATATCAGCGGATCAGGGTGTTTTCTGACTTGGTTGACTGTTGCAGGATTTTTGAACAGGATTCCAAGGCCAGAGCAGAGAGCTATCAGCAGAGGGTTGATAGGAAAGGTAAGAATCAGATTGATCGTGGGAAGCCGTATGCAGCTGGCAAAGGTTTCCAGAGGCAGAGTGGGATGAAGAGGCCTAGTGGGGGAGACTCTAGTGCTCCTGTTAAGTGTTACAGATGTGGTCGGGCTGGACATCGTGTTCATGAGTGTACCAGTGCTGAGATGAAGTGTTTCAAGTGTGGAAAAGGTGGTCATTTGGCTGCAGAGTGTCGGTTGAAGACTGTGACTTGTTTCAACTGTGGAGAGTTGGGTCATATCAGTCCACAGTGTCCTAAGCCGAAGAAAGAGAATCAGTCAGGAGGCAAGGTCTTTGCTTTATCGGGTTCTGAGACTTCTGCAGATGATCGTTTGATCCGAGGTACGTGTTATATTAATGGCTTTCCTCTTGTAGCTATTATTGACACCGGTGCTACTCATTCCTTTATATCTTTGGATTGTGCTGTGAAACTTAAATTAGAGATATCTGAGATGTATGGTAGTATGGTGATTGATACTCCTGCGAAGGGTTCAGTGACTACTACGTCAGTTTGTTTGAATTGTCCTTTGAGTATTTTTGGTAGAGACTTTGGGATAGACCTTGTGTGTCTTCCACTAGTGCAGATTGATGTTATCTTGGGAATGAACTGGTTGGTGTTTAACCGAGTTTCTATTAACTGTTTTGATAAGACTGTGATTTTCCTGAGATTGAAGGAGGAAAGAGTTTGTTTCTATCAGCGAGGCAGGTGAATAAGGAAGTAGCAGATGGGGCAGAGTTGTTTATGCTGTTAGCGACTTTGGAAGCTAAAGATAAACTGGTGATTTGTGATCTGGCTGTGGTGTGTGATTTTCCTGATGTGTTTCCGGAAGAGGTGAATGAATTGCCGCCAGAGCGTGAAGTTGAGTTCTCGATTGATTTGGTACCTGGTACTAGACCGATATCGATGGCTCCGTACCGTATGTCTGCTGTTGAGTTAACTGAATTGAAGAGTCAGTTGGAAGATTTATTGGATAAGAAATTTATTCGTCCGAGTGTGTCACCGTGGGGTGCTCCAGTGTTATTGGTTAAGAAGAAAGAAGGTACTATGAGGTTGTGTGTGGACTACAGGCAACTGAATAAAGTGACGATCAAGAATCGGTATCCTTTGCCGAGGATTGATGATTTGATGGATCAGTTGATTGGTGCAAGTGTGTTCAGCAAGATAGATTTGAGGTCTGGGTGTAGCACCTCAAATTTGCACCCATCATTGTACATACATTTTCATACTAGGTCATAGCATATCATGGTCCATTGCATAGCATTGCATTGCCTCTTTTGCCTCAAGTGCAAGCCAATCAAGGAATTAGGTCAAACTGATCAGGAGATCAGTCAACCAAGCAAGCAAGGGTGTTTCTCAAGGAGCCAAAGCCCTAGGGTTTGTCCAACAAGTTCACATGTCTTGGAAGCCTATTTGAAGTGTTCAAGTCAAGGGTTGAAGGCTCAGAGGTCATCAGTTCATGCACAGACAGTCAAAAACCTTAGAAAGTCAACAGTCAGTCAAAGCAGTGGATGGTGGCCATTCTTGTGGAATTTGGGCACCATGCTCATTAATCAAGAGTTCATATGTCTTGGGACATCATTTGAAGCCAAGTTCTCAAGGAATTAGGGTTTGGAAGTCATCAGTCATGGTTCAGTCAACCGGAAACCCTAAAAGTCAACTGTTGGTCAACTATCCATTTAATCAGTGATTTGATGATTGAATTTGGTTTGAGAGAGTTTATTCATGTCCAAATAGGCCTCATATATCATGTCAAACACTATCATGGAAGAATTTGAAGCCAAATCAGAAATTTCCAAAAATGGAAACTGGACCTGTAACTGAAACCTGCCAAAAATGGAAAGTCTTGATCCTCAAACTTACATCATTATACAAGCTCCAAATGAATTTTTGCCCAACATGAAAGTTGAAGATCTTGTTCTCCCATTTCCAAAAAGTCCAAGAACTCTCAATTCCCATGTGTGGTTGGCAAGTTATGATCGAATCGATTTCAGAAAATCTTGAACTTCAAAAGGCCATATCTCTCAAACCATTTGGCCAATTTTGGTGGGGTTTTTTCCTACAAGTCACATTTGATCCCCTCTTTCCAAAAATATAAATTTCATGAGCCAAAACATTGCCAATCAAAATGGCATTTTTGAACCTAGCATATGTGAAATTCAAGTTTGACCAATGGTTGACTTTTTGAATTATGCATTTTTAACACTTGGGGCCAATTGGAACTTGCTTGGAATGTTATTTGCAGCATGTACAAAGGCAAATTCGTGCAAGTACCTACACCCATCACATAGCCATGCCTAATTGCTTGAAAATGGGAAGAAAAGTACAATTTGCAACCACCATATCCCACATATCCATGAGCCATGCCTTGTACCACAAAAAATAGCAGATTTTAGGGATTTTTTCTGTCATTTTGTAAACCAGAATTAGAGCCACACCATACAGGAAACCTTTGGCTCTCTCATGCTCAAAAAATCACATCCTGCATATTCCAATTCTTCTGTCCAAACACTCAATGAACTAAGCCTGGCTTGACCATATCCTCCATCATTTTTCTGTCATGGACAAACCCTACTAGCTGCATAACACAACCAACTTCACACTCTCTCAAGCTTCATGTGTGTGCCTTTCAGAAAAAAACCAGTCCAAACTTCAAAGAGCAAAACCCTGGCACTGTTATTCTCACCATCCATTCATCCAAGGACAAACACTACTGGCAGCCATAAGACATCAGCAAGCAAGTTTGGTTCATCTCATTCACAAAAAGCTTCACTTTGGCCATTTTTACAAAACCTGTCAAACTCCCAAAGTGACAAAACATTGCAGAACCACTAAGCAACATCCAACAGCAGGCTTTTCATGATGTTTTCTATCATTTGAAACACAACTAGCATCCTTGAAACACATTGCACAACAGAAACTTGACTCATTCATTCATGCTAGAAAAAACCACTTTGGCCATTTTCTAAAAAACTGTCAAAACTCCAAAGAGACAAGGCATTGCACAATACCAAATAGCAGGTCCTTTCATCATATTTTCTGTCACTTAGCATTACTAGCTGCAGCCATACACGACCAAATTCTCTTTTCTCTCTCAAATTGCATTTTTACCAAAAGGGAATTTCTGCACAAAACTTCAAAAGAACTTCGAGTTTTCTTCATGGTTCCATCATCTGGACAATGTTTGTAAGCTCATTCAAGCAACAAACCCCAGCTGGAACTTCAGCTTTTGTTCTGTTTTTCAAAGCACATCTCCATGGCAACTCGAAATTTGGAGGATACCAAGCCTTGCTGAGTTAAATAGCTTCAAGGATCCTTCATTACCAAGCATTGTCTTCATCTGTTTCAGCACAACAACATTAATCCATCACTGTTTCCAGTTTTTCCTCAAAAACAAGTAAGTGCCCGACCCTCTCTTTTCATCAAACCATGCTATGTTTTTGATAGTCCTTGCCTTGCTGAATGTTGTGAGCTTTATATCATTTGATTTGGTTAACCATGTTGCAAGAAATCTGAACTTTCATTTTCATGAACAAATATGTTTTCCCTCGATTTGGTTTGTTTAGGTTGATTTAATGAAAATGGATAGCACATTCATGTTGTATGTTGCATAATGATTCTATTGATGTGCTTGATTTGTTATTCTGGGCCTTTTGAAAATTCGAGCTCATGAAGGTGATGAAGTTGTTGCTGCTGTTGCATAAACCTTAGCCTGCCCAGAAATCCACATGAATGGTGTTTGTTGTGTTTAGTTGTGGCTGCTTGATTGTTGCATGATTGTTATGTGCCATGATGCTGGTGAAACCATGTTTGATTGCTGTTAATGATGACCATGAATTTGAGATGCCTTGCTGCCTAAACCCTAAGGGTTTCTTTGAACCCAGAAACTTGAAACGTGATTGGCCCTGTTACTGTTCCATTGGGAACTGGCCAATCACAACATTTCGTGGCCACGCCCTAAGCTGTGTCGTTTTGCTAAATGAAGGGGGTATTTACCAATATGCCACGCGGTCAACCATGTTTGACCTCCCTTCCATGTCTTTTGTTCATGTTTGTTTCCAAATTTCACTCAACTTCAAAATTTCATTTCTCATCCAATTCAACTCCAAAAATCATGGGATTTTTTGCATTATGACCTGTTGGATGTCTAGTATTTTACCATGATTTTTAATATTTTTTCTGATCATTGAATATTAATTGGCCCTAGGGTTTGTGTTATGTGACCAAAAATGATACATATTGCCAATCCTTTTGTGAAATACTCATGTTGCATCCATTGGTTCTGAAATTTTTTATGGTAAAACTAGACTCATTTATCTTTGTTTTGATGTAGAGTTTGTTCATTTATCATTTGTGGTGTGTGAGTTATGAATTTTTGAAGTAGGGTGTGACAATTTGTGTCACACCAATGATGTGCATTTTCTTGATTTTTGTTCACATACTTCCTGGCCTCCAAATGATCCCAAATTTTGCATGAATGATCTCTTACATGTCTAGTTTGTGTATGAATTTTCTTGGATTTAAACATGTTGTTTCCTATTTGTTTGTGAATTTTCTTCCATGCCTAGTCAATTGTTGACTTTTTGTGCTACACATTGCCATATCCTTTGGGAAATTCTCATACCATATTATATGATCATGAAATTTCATATGTGATAACTAGACATATTGAGCTTTGCATTGGTGTTAATCTAATTCATTTCTCATCTGTTTTCAATTTGTTATGATTTTTTTGAAGTTGACCCATGTTTGTTGACTTTCATTGTGCTTACTTGAAATTATGTTGACTTCATGATTTTCATTGACTGCCTTCCTCTCATCCAAATGCCATGAAATTTGACATGCTTACCATGCTAGATGTTAGGATTGAGTGTGATTTATTTGATGATTTTTGAAAATGTTTGGGTTGACTTTTGATGCAAGTCATTCTGTTGACTTCTTTGAGCTTTCATTTGCCATGCCTTGCCTTCTTTTGCTTATGAGTTGATGATGATGCATGATATGATTGTGAATCCAATTGAGATAGCTTCTTAAATGTTTGACCTTGACTTTGGTTGACTTTTCTTTGCTGTTTTGACTTTTTCTTTCATCCTTGACCCTAGGCTAGTCCTAGTGGTCTTTTGTACTTACAATTGAGTTAATGTTTCAGGTTAAGCACCAATGCCTCAAAGATCATTCAAACTTGTTTGAACTTGATTTGTTTATCATGTGCTAACCTTTGTTTTGTAGGTTTGACTCATGTGTTTGAGTCTTGTGCCTTGCACAGTTGACCATCTGTGTTGACTGTTTACCAATTCCTTTTGATTTAAACTTTTGAACTGTTTGCTGATTGTTTTGACTTTTTCAGGTACCTTAGTTGCTTAAGTTCTCTGAACTTGCTTTGCTTTGCTTTTTAGCAACTTGTTTGAGGTATAATCTCTTTTACTTCATGTAGTCTGGAGACCCGGCCTGTTATTTGGCCGGGCAAACTGTCTGAAGTCCTCCTTAAGAGGCAATGTTTGTGTATGTTTAAATCTTGTCCTTGTACAGAGTCAAAGACCTCCTAAGTGAAGAGGCAATTGGTAGATCAAAGGGATAAGCAATCTATCCCCTACTATTCAGTGAGTCTCCTCAGTGCTCCCATTACATGGTTGTAGCACTGAGATCTTAACCCAAGATCTTGTACAGTTGTACAGTTGAGTCAGTATCAAATGTGTAGAAGGGTTCCCACTTTCTGAACCCACACATTCTTGTCTTAAGCTCTCCCAGGCCAGGGATAAGAGCTGTGAAGTCTTATCTTCACTCACCCTTCATCTGCTTCACCTTAGCCCCTCAATGGCAAGGTTAAGAGCACATTCACCCAGTTCCAGAGGTTTGTTTGTTGAGGTTGATATGACCCCTCGACTAAAACCTAGCCGTGTTTGAGCCCCTTGCTTGTGTATAGTGTGTGCTATCTGTGCTTGTAGGATTGTTTGACTTGCTTCCTGTGCAAGTTAGGATTGTTTGACTTGCTTCCTGTGCAAGTTAGGATTGTTTGACTTGCTTCCTGTGCAAGTTAGGATTAGTTTAGACTTGCTTCCTGTGCAAGTTAGGTTTTGCTTGGCTTGCTTCCTGTGCAAGTTAAGTGTGTGTGTGGCTTGCTCCCTGTGCAAGTCATGATTAGGATAGGCTGGCTCCCTGTGCCAGTTAGCTAGAAACCTTAACTTAGGGACGATTTTGCATGACAACATCTAGGCTCGAGTCATAGTCTCCCTAGTGTTGTGTCTCCCTCTGTTATCTGGTTAGGCTAGTCCTTTTTCCCTCTGTAGGGGAACTACATCGCCCTGATCTTCATACCAGATGAAGTATGTAGGCAGGAGATTGAGCTGATCTCTCCGGGCGCCCCTTTTTTTTCTTTTTGTGTGCGTTGTTTGACAGTTGCTAGGCTCGAGTGCCTGACTCCTTAGCAATTTGTTGTCTGTTTGTTTTTGTGTGTGTCCGACAGTTATAGGCTCGAGTCCCCGACTCCCTATTAACTTGTTGTGTTGTTGTGTGCTTGGAAGCAGATGTAAGTCCATCGAGTGGCAGTTAGGTTCCAGTGTGTGTGTGTTTTGGTTCGGATGTCAATGTAAGTCCAGTGATTGGCATTTGGGCTCCATGTTTGCCTCTTTGCGTGTGTTTTAGGTTCGGATGCTGACATAAGTCCAGTGATTGGCAGTCAGGCTCCACGTTTGCCTTTGCCTGTGTTTGTTTGTGTGCGTGTCAGCCGAGCTACGGATGCTCTGATTCTCCTTCGTCCAAAGGAGATACGTATGCATAGGATGCGATATCTTAGCGAGCATGTGTCGTTTCCCCAGTCCGAACTACTTCGACTCTGATGTCTATGCCTGATAGACTAAGTAGGCCCAGGATGCGACATCCTGCCGAGTCAGTTTCAGTCAGTTTCTTGTGTCTCTTTCAGCCAGTGTGTGTGAGTATTTGAGCAGTGTTTAGCAACCATTTTCCTTCCTTTTGTGCGTGGATCCCGTAGAGTACTACGGATGCGTAGGGGTGCTAATACCTTCCCTTCGCATAACCGACTCCCGAACCCATTCTCTTTGGTCGCGAGACCATGTTCTTTCCAGGTTTACTCTGAGCGTTTCCTTTCCCTCTTTTGGGATAAATAACGCACGGTGGCGGCTCTGTTGTTCTTGTTTTCCCGCCGGTTTTTCGCGTGATGCGACACTGGGTATCATCAGATACGTGTGAAAACTGAGGACATTCAGAAGACTGCTTTCAGAACAAGGTATGGACATTATGAGTATTCTGTAATGCCTTTTGGTGTGACTAATGCGCCTGGAGTATTTATGGAGTATATGAATAGGATTTTCCATCCGTACCTAGACAAGTTTGTTGTGGTGTTTATTGATGACATTTTGGTGTATTCGAAATCTGAAGAAGAGCATGCTGAGCATTTGAGAGTGGTTTTAGAAGTTCTACGAGAAAAGAAGTTATTTGCTAAACTCTCTAAATGTGAATTTTGGTTAGAAGAGGTTAGTTTTCTTGGTCATGTGATTTCAAGAGGTGGTATTGCTGTTGATCCTTCTAAGATAGAAGCGGTATCTAAGTGGGAAGCTCCGAAGTCAGTTTCTGAGATAAGGAGTTTTCTTGGACTTGCAGGTTATTATAGAAAATTCATTGAGGGATTTTCCAAGTTGGCGTTACCGTTGACAATGTTGACTAGAAAGGGGCAAGCGTTTGTTTGGGATTCAAAATGTGAAGAAGGTTTCCAAGAGTTAAAGAAAAGGTTGACTACTGCTCCTATTCTGATATTACCGAGTTCGTCGGAACCATTTGAGGTTTACTGTGATGCTTCATTGTTGGGTTTGGGTGGTGTGTTGATGCAGAATAAGCAGGTTATAGCTTATGCTTCGAGACAGCTGAGGGTTCATGAGAGGAACTATCCGACGCACGATTTAGAGTTGGCAGCTGTGGTGTTTGTTCTGAAGTTATGGAGGCATTATTTGTACGGGTCAAGATTTGAAGTTTTCAGTGACCATAAAAGTTTAAAGTATTTGTTTGATCAGAAAGAGCTGAATATGAGACAGAGGAGATGGTTAGAATTTCTGAAGGATTATGACTTTGGGTTGAATTACCATCCGGGTAAAGCAAATGTAGTAGCTGATGCGTTGAGCCGGAAATCGTTACATATGTCTATGTTAATGGTTAAGGAATTGGATTTAATTGAGCAGTTTAGAGACTTGAGTTTGGTGTGTGAGAGTACTCACAATAGTGTTAAATTGGGAATGTTGAAGTTAACAAGTGGTATTCTGGATGAGATCAGAGAGGGTCAGAAATCCGATATGCTTTTGGTTGATAAGTTGACTTTAGTGAATCAAGGTCAAGGTGGTGAATTCAGAGTTGACGAGAATGGTGTTTTGAAATTTGGTAATCGGGTGTGTGTTCCGGACGTTGCCGAACTTAAGAAGAGTATTCTTGAGGAAGGACATCGTAGTGGCTTGAGTATTCATCCTGGAGCTACGAAGATGTATCATGATTTGAAGAAGTTATTTTGGTGGCCGGGAATGAAAAGAGAAATTGCGAGTTTTGTTTATTCCTGTTTGACTTGTCAGAAGTCAAAGATTGAGCATCAGAAGCCGTTTGGGCTAATGCAACCGTTGGCTATTCCAGAGTGGAAGTGGGATAGTATCAGTATGGATTTTGTTTCTGGGTTGCCGAGGACAAATAAGAATTTTGAAGCCATTTGGGTGATTGTTGACAGGTTGACAAAATCGGCTCATTTCATTCCGATCAGAATGGATTATCCGTTAGAGAGATTAGCCGAGTTGTATATTGAGAAGATTGTAAGGTTGCATGGTATTCCGTCGAGTATTGTTTCGGACAGAGATCCCAGATTTACATCGAAGTTCTGGGAAGGTTTGCAGAGGGCTTTGGGAACTAAGCTGAGATTGAGTTCTGCATATCATCCGCAGACTGATGGTCAGACTGAGAGGACGATTCAGTCACTAGAGGATCTTTTGAGAGCTTGTGTTTTGGAAAAAGGAGGTGCTTGGGATTGTTATTTGCCTTTGATTGAGTTTACCTACAACAATAGTTTTCATTCGAGCATTGGTATGGCACCGTTTGAAGCTTTGTATGGTAGGAGATGTAGGACACCGTTATGTTGGTATGAGTCCGGTGAGAGTGCTGTGGTTGGACCGGAGATTGTTCAACAGACTACAGAAAAGATTAAGATGATTCGGGAGAAGATGAGAATTGCTCAGAGTCGTCAGAAGAGTTATCATGATAAGAGGAGGAAGTCACTTGAGTTCCAAGAGGGAGATCATGTGTTTCTTCGTGTTACTCCGATAACTGGTGTTGGTCGAGCTTTGAAGTCGAAGAAGTTGACACCTCGATTTATTGGTCCTTATCAGATTTTGGAGAGGATATGGGAGGTAGCCTATCGTGTCGCTTTACCGCCGTCGCTTGCGAATTTACATGAGGTTTTTCATGTGTCTCAGTTGAGGAGGTACATTCATGATCCGTCGCATGTAGTCCAAGTAGATGATGTACAGGTGAGAGATAACCTGACTGTTGAGACATCACCTATGAGGATCGAGGATCGAGAGTCGAAGCAGTTGCGGGGTAAAGAGATTGCCTTGGTGAAGGTAGCTTGGGGAGGACCAGCAGGTGGCAATGTGACTTGGGAACTGGAGAGTAAGATGAAGGAGTCTTACCCAGAGTTGTTCGCTTGAGGTATGTTTTCGAGGACGAAAACTCTTTTAGTAGGGGAGAGTTGTAACACCCCGATAATAACAAAATAATTATTTAAAATTGAGTTAATAATTTATTTATTAATTTAACTAAATAATTGGGAATTTTATTATTATTATTTTTGGATTATTATTATTGTTGGGATAATATTATTGGGTTTTATTATTGGAGTATATAAGTTGGAATAATAAAAAGTCCTAATTTTTGGAAAAGGGTTTTCACGTGAAAATGGAAAAGAGAAGCGGCTGAAAGAGAAAGGGCAAAGAGGCAGAGCAAGAGAAGAGGAAAAGCTTGAAGCTAACGGAATTTGCCGGATTGACTCAGGTAAGGGGGGTTTATCATCGATTAACGGGTATTATGGGATGATATGTACTGGGTAGTAATAAACTATTGTTTTACCTCTGATTAGATTGATGTATGCTGAAAATGGTGAAATATTGGATGAACGAAATCGGGAATTTTAATCGAAGGAATTCGTAGAAATTATATGTAGTGATGTTAGGATTTGTGAAATCGAATAGGGGATGATTCGGGTTAGATGATATGAGTAATATTGTGTGAAATTTGGACTGTGGAAGGGTGAATTGGATAGATCTCGTAGCAGAGAAAGCCATTGCAGATCTGAGAGTTCTGGTTTCTGGTCATACGCGTATGGCACTAGGCAATACGCGTATGAGATGGCTGGTACGCGTATGGCACTAGGCAATACGCGTATGGATGAGGAAGATGATGTTTTGAACGTGTTTTGGTCTCTGTTGGTACGCGTATGGGAATGTGATACGCGTAGCATACGCGTATGGGCGTAGGCATTACGCGTATGGATTTGGTCAGGCGTGGGTAATACGCGTATGGGCATAGGCAATACGCGTATGGGCAGAATTGTGATTTTTCTGTGCTGTTGTTATGCAGTTTTTGGTTGTTTAGGCTGAGTGATGTACTTAGCTGATGTATGATGTAGCAGGGATCATTTCCCGTTGTTTTGAGTAGTATAGGTATTAGTAGAGTGTGCTAATACTGTATTTGATTATGTGGCATGATGTGATATGCTTTCGTGATAAAATGTATTAATGATGTGTGATGATATGCATGATGTCGTGAATGTATCAGTTATGTATGCATTTGTGAATAGACTGTTTTATGGCTTAGAGTGTGGGCTTATGTCTATTCTTGAATTGTTGCTGTTGTTGTTGCATTGCTAGGTGATTAGCATGCATATTCTAGCCTTTGGGGCTGTAGCTAATTCCCATGGTGAGGAATTAGTGAGTGAGTCATTGTAGATTTGTTGTTGATGTTTGCATGCTAGATGATTAGTGTGCATAGTCTAGCCTTCGGGGCTGTAGCTAATTCCTACGGTGAGGAATTAGTGAGTGAGTCATTAGATCTCAAATGAATGGGACTAGTGAGCTTAGTAGCCGTATCTGGATTTGATCGGTGAGCTTGAACTATATGTTCGAGAATAGTCGGTACCGCATGTGTGGAGTCTCATTGCATAATGAATGTATGGCATATAATATGAATGGATGTATTCCAGTATTATATGTGTGTTGTGTGTTGTGTTGTTGATGTCGAGTATGGTTGAAATTATACATATGCTATATGTTACTGTTGAATATGATGTTTGAACGGATATTGCCGTTGCTGAGTGCGTAGTCTGATTAGGGTGAATTGATGTGTTAATTACTTAGCATTACATGTTGTTCTATAATGCTTATTATATTGATTGAGGAACTCACCCTTACAACAATTTTTCAGGTAACGAGCAGTGAGTTGAGTAGAAGCTAGTGCTATGGAGTCTAGTGTCATCCTTAGTGGGTCATGCTCTGGTAGATGTGACATCGGGAGGGGATGTTTGACTATGTTTTAATTTAGTTGTTGACCAACTTTACATGTAATGTAGTACATGATTTGAATGTCGATGTTTTGTATCCGCTGCGAATTATGCAAAAGAGTCTTATTTTGATTTAATAAATGAGTATGACATGATATTTTGATAATTGTTGTGAAATGATTGTGTGACACCCTTCGGGGCATAATTACTCTGATTGATATGTTATTATTTTAATTAAATATTTTGGGGTATTTAGAAGGGTGTTACAATCCAAGCATAATTGGCTCTTGTAATGTAAAGAGAATTTGTATAGGATGTTGATAAGAGTCATATGAAAAAAGGGGAACTCAAAAAGGTTGAGATTTGAAGGAGTTGTGGTCCTTGGAACCTTGACCTTAAAATGTTGACTTTAAGGTGAAACGCCTTGGAACAAGCTTGTGCACATGGATTTTCCTTGTATTTCAAAGAATATGGGTGATCATATGAACTAATGATAAGGTTTCCTTGATGGTATCTTGATTAAATTTCTCAAAGCTTGAAGTTTCTTGTTGAAGAAGGCATGGAAATAAACACATGAACCTTTGACTTTCTTGAGAAGTAAGCCACCAAACTTTGAGATGCTTTTGACATCAAGAGCCCTACCTTGCACAATAAACATAAGAGAAATAAGACATATTTTTGGTATTTTGATTAGTGGTTAGGTAAGAAATGAATCAAATAAACACAAAGGTAAAATAAAGAGGTGCTTGGTGATCTCTACAAGAAGCAAACCCAAAGATGAATAGGGGAAAGGCCAACATATGACCTTGCTTGTATGATGTGGGAACTTAGGGTTAAAAATTACGGTATACAAATTCCACTCCAATAACCATGTCGGCTTATTAACCGTGACCTTAACCATTTAAGATCCCTTTTGGGAAAATGAGTGCTTGTGTCGAACTAGCTGAACGCAGTGATAGAGAATATCAAGATGAATGGGTGGGTTAGAATAAATTTTGAGCCATAAATCCTTTTTTCTAAAACTAGGAATCAGGCCACTTACAACCCTCAAAAGACCTAATTGAGGTCGGGTTATCCACAACCGGTTATTGGGTTAATAAAGGATAAATCGACCGACAAAGAGAAAGGCATATGGATACCGAAACTAGGTATATAATGATGACCATTCAAGGGGAGCAACAAACATTACTGACAACCGGTAAATGAAAGAGGGCTTGTTGGGGATAAACTGCTTAATCAGAGCAATTATCCAAAAGAATGAGGGAATATCACTGCCGAATATTGGATAATGATAACCGTCAAGGAGGGAATTACATCTACCGGATACTGGGTAGAAAACCATGGAAGAGTAACCGTCATTGGTTAGGATGAACAAGAAGGTCAACTCTGCAGAGGGGACAAAATAGGGTTTACAGCTACCGGTATAAGGGTAGAAAACCACACACTCTGCCGAGGATAAGATGAATGATTACCGATTATTGAGCAATTATTCATTTATACCACGGAGAAACACAAGAAACAGTCTTAAGAGGCCAATTTAGGATCAAACCAAAGAGGCAAACTGAATCAAAACTCGTCCTAGTGAGGATATATCTCAATAGGGGAACCCATCCCAATATATGTGTTGGGAGGAAGCTAAAAACAACCGTCGTCCACGAGGATATAACTCAGTGGGGAATGCGTAAGGAAAGATAAACACTTTCTGCTTAATGGGCTGACTCTACATTGAGGGATCAGACACCAACATCTGCTTGGGGAATGTATTATCAACTAGCAGAGGAATAACGAACAAAGACATATGGCAAAAAATGTAATATGAATATCCGAATGTTTGAAAATTATATGCACACATGCATGATTTATGTATGATGAATGCTGACAGACAGACATTTGTAACACAAACAGTTTCAAAGAATAAGCACACAAACAACCGGTACTATATTTCAAGAGAGAAAGCTAGGTTCACCAGAGAGTATCCAATCTGTCGGGGATTAGAGATACCAGGAAGCAAGAAAACCTCTGCAGGGGATGAATCATCGGTCAACACGGCTGGGGACAGAAGTTTATTGCACAGATAAAATTTGCCGCATAAGAAACTCTACTGGGGAATCTATCCGAGGAGGTGAAGGGATTCTGGGGATCAACCGCCAAGAATCGTACCCACCAAGGAGATCACATCTGCTGAGGAGATTGCTACTCCGTTAAAGGGGAAAGTGGTGAATATCTCAACAAGCATTCCACTCAGTAGGATAAACCACAAAAGGTTCCGGAGGAAGAAGATGCAGTCATGCCAGGAATATGAACAAATGTCTTACCCTGTTGGATCATACCATCCTTGGGAGAGCACTGAGGATCTCCTAAGTATCCTTTCGTCATTGTGAATGTTCACTTTGTTTAAAAACAAGTTATGAAAAAATCGATTATTCAAAACAATGATATTTTCTCAATTAAAACATGCAAATCATTTGTTGAATAGAAACAAATAAGAGTGCAAATAATTGGATAAAAGGCTCAAATTTATTTGATGGAATGGTAGTCTGCAAATGGCAAGACTCCATAGATCTATACAAGTTTGAAATTGGTGATATATATTGGAAAAGGGCTACATTGAACATAATGACCATTTCTCCACCAATTCTGAATTCGATGTATTTGAAGCTTTGGTTGAGGATGAATGAGCAAGAATCTCCGACGGATGACAGTTGTTGAACAAAGTCTTGTCAGGATGCAGTTACTTGCCAAATCCCTAATTTTTGCCTAGATTGCCCCAGGATGAGGTACTCAACCTAGCGGGATACGTATATTCATCTTTTTTTCATGTCTCTAACTTTTGCCTGGATCGCCCTTTCGGGTTTTTAATCCACCGAGACGCTCATTTTTGCCTAAGCCTCCCTTTCGGGTTTTCAACTTAGCGAGCTATTCTGTTTTTATTTTTAGGCGAAGTATTTCTTGACTGCATCTGAATTCACAGGACGAGTGAAATCCTCCCCATCCATAGTTGTAAGCATCAAAGCACCACCTGAAAAGGCTCTCTTAATAACGTATGGACCTTCATAGTTTGGAGTCCACTTGCCCCTGGAATCGGGCTCGAAAGACAAGACTTTCTTGAGCACAAGGTCACCTTCTCGGAACACACGAGGCTTGACCTTCTTATCAAAAGCTTTCTTCATTCTCTGCTGATATAACTGACCATGGCACATGGCAGTCAATCTCTTTTCTTCTATCAAATTCAGCTAGTCATAACGACTCTGAACCCATTCAGCATCAGTCAACTTGGCTTCCATCAAGACTCTCATTGATGGGATCTCCACCTCTACTGGGAGTACAACCTCCATGCCATAAACAAGAGAGAAAGGGGTCGCCCCTGTTGAAGTGCGGACAGACGTTCGATATCCATGTAAGGCAAATGGAAATATCTCATGCAAATCTTTATACGTGACAACCATCTTCTGGATAATCTTCTTGATATTCTTATTAACGGCTTCAACAGCCCCATTCATCTAAGGTCTGTAAGGAGAAGAATTATGATGTGTGATCTTGAACTCACTACACAGCTCTTTCATCATTTTGTTGTTCAAGTTAGATCCATTATCAGTAATGATCTTATCTGGCACACCATAACGGCATATGAGTTGATTCTTGATAAACTTCATGACCACCTTCCTGGTCACGTTTGCATACGATGCCGCTTCAACCCACTTGGTGAAGTAATCAATTGCTACGAGAATAAATCTGTGTCTGTTGGACGCTTTCGGTTCTATCATGCCAATCATGTCAATTCCCAAAATGGAGAAAGGCCAAGGTGATGAGATCACATTCAAAAGTGTCGGGGGAATATGGATCTTATCCGCATAAATCTGACACTTGTGGCATTTCTTCACATACTTGCAGCAGTCAGACTCCATTGTCAGCCAATAGTAGCCTGCTCTCAACATCTTTCTAGCCATGGCATGTCCATTGGAATGAGTACCAAATGAACCCTCGTGGACCTCAGTCATCAACAGGTCTGCTTCGTGTCTATCCACGCATCTGAGCAGAACCATGTCAAAATTCCTCTTATAAAGCACATTACCATTGAGGTAGAAACTGCCTGACAATCTCCTCAAAGTCTTTCTATCTTTCACAGATGCCCCAGGCGGATAAACCTGGTTCTGAAGGAAGCACTTGATATCATGATACCATGGCTTATCATCTTTCACCTCTTCTACTGCGAACACATGAGTTGGTCTGTCCAAGTGCATTATAGTGATGCTGGGAACTTCATTCCAAAGTTTAACCACAATCATCGAAGCAAGTGTAGCAAGAGCGTCTGCCATCCCATTCTCATCTCGAGGAATATGATGAAAGTCAACCTCAGTAAAGAACGTTGAAATCCTCCTCGCATAATCCCTATATGGAATGAGACAAGGCTGATTCGTTTCCCATTCCCCTTTAATCTGATTGACAACGAGGGCCGAATCACCATAAACATCGAGATGCTTGATCCTTAGATCAATGCATTCTTCCAATCCCATAATGCAGGCCTCATACTCAGCCATATTATTCGTGCATTTGAAAGTTAGCCTTGCTGTAAAAGGAATATGTGTGCCCTGAGGAGTAATAATCACTGCCCCAATACCATTTCCATACTGATTTACAGCGCCATCAAACACCATACTCCATCTGGAACCAGGCTCTGGCCCTTCTTCGAGTGTAGGCTCATCACAATCTTTCATTTTCAAATACAGAATCTCCTCATCTGGGAAATCATACTGAACTGACTGATAATCCTCGATCGGCTGATGTGCCAAGTGGTCAGCCAAGATACTACCTTTAATAGCCTTCTGAGCTCGATACTCAATATCATACTCAGATAACAACATTTGTGAACGGGCAATTCTCCCTGTTAAAGCAGGCTTCTCGAAGATATACTTGATTGGATCCATTCTGGATATCAACCAAGTCGTATAATTTATCATATACTAGCGTAAGCGGTTAGCAGCCCAAGCCAAAGCACTGCATGTCTTCTCAAGCATCGAGTATCGAGACTCACAATCAGTGAACTTCTTGCTCAGGTAGTAAATAACATATTCTTTCTTTCCTGATTCGTCTTGCTGACCAAGGACACAACCCATTGAGTCTTCAAGAACTGTTAAGTACATAATCAAAGGTCTCCCTTCCACAGGCGGAGACAAAATCGGAGGTTCGGACAGATACTCTTTAATACTATCAAAAGCTTAATGGCAATCCTCGGTCCAATAATGGGACTGATCTTTCCAGAGGAGCTTGAATATTGGCGCACACGTGGCAGTCATGTGGGATATGAATCTGGAAATATAATTCAGGCGGCCAAGAAAACCTCGGACTTGCTTCTTAGTTTTGGGCGCAAGCATCTCTTGTATTGCTTTGACCTTTGCAGGATCAACCTCAATACCTCTTTCACTGACAATAAACCCCAATAACTTGCCGGAACGGACTCCAAATGTACACTTGTTGGGATTCAGACGAAGCTTGTACTTCCTCAAACGTTGAAAAGCTTCAACAAGTGCTCTACATGTTCAACTTCCGTTCTTGACTTAGCAATCATATCATCAACATACACCTCAATCTCCTTGTGCATCATGTCATGAAACAAGGTGGTCATAGCCCGTTGATACGTGGCTCCGGCGTTCTTTAAACCCAAGGGCATCACTCGTTAACAGAATGTTCCCTAAGGTGTGATGAATGTTGTCTTCTCCATATCCTCAGGTGCCATTTTGATCTGATTATATTCGGAAAATCCGTCCATAAATGAGAAGACATTGAATTTAGCTGTATTATCTACCAACATATCAATATGTGGTAGAGAGAAATCATCTTTCGGACTAGCTTTATTCAAGTCTCTATGGGCCACACACATCCGGACTTTTCCATCTTTCTTAGGCACGGGCACAATATTAGCCACCCATTGAGGATATGTAGAAGTCACCAGAAACCCTGCATCAATTTGCTTCTGAACCTCCTCTTTGATCTTTACTGCCATATCGGGATGAGTTCTTCTGAGCTTCTGCTCACAGGCACGCACTCAGGCTTCAAGGGTAAGAAATGTTGCACAATATCAGTATCTAGACCTGGCATGTCTTCATACGACCAAGCAAAGACGTCGACATATTCTCGTAGCAATTCAATCAATCCCTTCTTAACAGATTCTTCCAAGAGTGCCCCAATCTTCACTTCTCGCACACAATCCTCAGACCCCAAGTTGACCGTTTCCAGATTCTCAAGATGCGGCTGAATGATCTTCTCCTCATGCTCAAGTAAACGGGTAATCTCATCAGGAATCCCTTCAACATCATCTTCTTCTGCCTTAAATACAGGGAACTCAAAATTGGGAGATGGTGTTAGATCATTATGTTCAATGGGTTTGATCAACCTGCATGATGATTTTGGATATGAAAAGCTTTAGAATTCAAATAAGGCAATCATTATGCAGATGAAAAGATTGATTTTATTCTATATTTTTTTTATAGGTTTTATGTGATCACCAATTTCTTGCAAAAAAGCAAAAAGGGAAAATAATTGGAAAAACAAACATTTAACATGAATTTATTGAATGAAAATATCATTATATTAATGCGCCAATAATGTCATCACCCCTCCTTTTGGCATGGGAGGAGGGTTTTCTAAACCCAATGAACATTACTTTGACTTATGGATAACTGTTGGAATGACGAAGTTGCCAGAATCCTCTTCGTCCTCTTCCAGAATGGCAGCAGCCTCCTTATATTGACTGGTGTGGATGAACCCTGCAGTCTTGAACATCCCTTGCATGTTGAAAACCCCAGACGAATAACCTATGCCAGCCTGAGACTTGTTGTTTTCTAGCTCAATCATTTTCCCTAAACCAGCAGTTGCACCACACTCAATGGCCAACTTTGCATCTTTATAGGAAGCAAATGAAGGAGTTCTCTTCTCAATAGGCTCAGCAATAGACAAAGCTTGGAAAGGAGTTCCAACTTCATCCTCGGCATCTATGTATGAGAAGGAAGACAAGTGGCTAACCAGGAGAGCCTTTTCTCCCCCTACCACCACCAGTTTCTTATTCTTCACAAATTTCAGTTCTGGTGTAGGGTGGATGTCACGGCGCCTGCCTCGTGAATCCATGGTCTACCTAAGAGACAGCTATACGATGGGTGAATATCCATAACCTAGAAGGTAATCCAGAAATCACTTGGTCCGATCTTGATTGGTAGATCAACTTCCCCAATCACAGTTTTGTGAGACCCATCAAAAGCCTTCACAACTACTCCACTCTGTCTCATGGGAGGCCCTTGATATGACAGTTTTGAGAGAGTGGACTTTGGCAATACGTTCAGTGATGACCCAGTGTCCACCAGCACATTGGACATGGCGTTGTCTTTGCAATTCATAGATATATGTAATGCCAAGTTGTGGTCTTTTCCCACCTCGGGAAGATCAAAGTCACAGAAACTCAGGTTGTTACAAGCGGTAATATTTGCAATAATACTATCGAATTGTTCTATCGTGACATCATGATCTACATATGCCACATCCAAAACCTTCTACAGAGCCTCTCGGTGTGGTTCTGAATTCAAAAGCAATGATAACACCGATATTTTGGATGGCGTTTGTAGAAGCTGGTCTACAACATTGTACTCGCTTCTCTTGATGAGCCTCAGCATCTCATCACAATTTTCTTTCACATTGCCGCTTGGGCCAACAGAAGTAGAAGTTATCAATGTAGAGGAGGGCTTAACAACAGGTGCCGGATTCGGAGTGCTCACAGCATTCCTAATCGGACGTTCAACAGAATCAGCATTTGCTTGGGGCTTTGGAGGTGCTGAAAACACACGACCGCTGCGGGTCAAACAACTAACATCTGCAATGTTAACAACAGAGGAAGATGGTAAGGACACTTCTTTCCCATTTTCTACCGCAACAGCATTGTAGCGATAGGGAATCGCCTTTTCAGAAGAGTATGGTACTGGTCCGGCCGGCTTGATGGTCAAGGCAGGAGAAACCTTCTACTTGCTACCATCATATTTGATGATAACAGGCTCGGGGATCCGAAACACTGGAGAAATCACATTGACTTCGGGCTCATCCTCGTCAACATTTCTGTTTTGAAGGATCTCAATAACTCCTTCATCCAGCATTTCCTGAACATCTTTGCGCACCTGGCGACAACCTCTTTGATTGACAGAACAAACTCGGCATCTATCGTGGTCATGCTCATAATGACTATAATCACACAGCAAACGATGCATCTCGACCAATGATTGTCGAATATGACTGACATATTTGACTTTGTACTTGCCAGGGCAGCCCTGGACCATGTTGACAGATTTCCCATGCTCGGGCAATGGGTTCTTCTTCACATTAGGACCTACGTCCTCGAAACACAGAATACCACACCTCACAAGGTCTTGAACCTTGGTCTTCAAAGGGTAACAATTTTCCACATCGTGGCCGGGAGCACCAGAATGGTAAACATAGTGTAACTCAGGCTTATACCACCACTGGTGGGAGCAGGACCCTCGGGCATGAAATTGGGAGGCATCCCCCACGAGAATTCGGCTGGCATGGCCGTTGGAGCAAAGTGTGCACTGGTTGCAGGCACAGTTGAGGAGATAATCTCATAGATGAATGTCCTCTGGGGAGGAGTTGAAGGTGTTGGAGAAGACTGGCTCTGGGTAGCCAAGAATGATTCCATCAAGGCACTTAATCTGGCCACTTCCTCTTTTAGCTCGCGATTCTCTTGTTCTTGGTGATCCATCAGTCTTGAAATGTTGGCTCTGGTGTAGTACCGGTGAGTCAGCTTGTCTTCAAAATAAATGAAGAACACAGAGTTAGACCGTAGGACAAGAAGCCGGGAACAAAACCTGCTTATGCACATGATGCATGCAATGCTCGTGCATATGATTTTTTTCTTTTATTTTCAAAGGAACTTTTAGTGTTCTATTTGCAAATTTTTGGAAATATTAAACATTTATGACATATGGAAATATCTCATCAAATAATATCGGGGAAAAGAAGTACAGCATTGTCAATCATATACAAGAGAAAAGGAAAATAATCATCCTATGGATCCCTAGAAACAATCATCCAAAGCTCTAGACACAGGAAGGTAGGATGCACGAAGCCTCTTCACCTCCCTCTCGTATGCTGCCTCCATATCTTCCTTCTCCTTGGCGAGTCGGTCGTACTTCCTCTTCCAAAACATGGAAGACTGAGGAAGTAGAGAAGTCCATGCATCACCAGGATCATCAATAACCTGATGTTCAATGAACTCTATCAAAGCATCCTTCTCCTTGATCTGCTGAAACAACTCCTCCCTTTCACGGATCCAAGCACGTGATCGGTCTTCGTCTCTCAACTTCTCTACTCCTTGGTTAGGGAGGGTTGAAGGCGCAGCCATAACCAAAGATGTAGGTCTCGGATACTCGTAAGGCATGAGATACTCAGACGCTCTCTTCCTAACCCAAGCGGTGTAAGGCTCCATAGCAACGCAATTCTTAGGACCCAACTCTTTCCTTCCTTTCCTATGAATCTTGCTCCAAGCGCGGACCATTCTTCCCTTCAAGCCTTGGGGATCTTTACCCTCCTGAAAGAACACACCCTCTAACAAAATGTTATTGGGTTTATCCTTTAGGGGGAACCCAAGCTGACGACGTGCCAAAACAGGGTTGTAGTTAATCCCACCACATGTACCAAGAAGAGGTACATTGGAGAATTCACCACAAGAGTCAATAATCTGCACACCATTATACACACAGTTATACCAAGAGATATCGTCATTAGTGAGAGACATGAGTCTCGTGGACCACCGTAGACATCCCTTGTTCTCCTTGAAGGTGACCGTTTGCGGTAAGTGAGAAATAAACCACTTATACAATAGAGGCAAACAGCACACAATGGCACCACCACCCTTTGCATTCCTCATATGCAAAGAGAAATAGGTATCACCCAACAGAGTCGGAACAGGATTAAGAGTAGAGAAAATCCTAATAGCATTCACATCCACAAACTTGTCGATGTTGGGGAACAATACCAATCCATAGATGAGAAGTACAAATATGGCCTAAAAGGCATCCTCACTCATGGCCTTCCCATGTACAGTAGCTTGAGCAATGAGGAACTCAGAAGGGAGACCTTGAATTCCACCTTTGGTAGTCATATGAGCACCAACCAGAGATTCATCTATGTGCAGCATGTCAGCTATCTCTTGAGAAGTAGGAATATTCTCCAAGCCACTGAACGACAACTGGTCTAGAATAGGTATACCCACAAGGTAGGCATACTCCTCAAGTGTAGGCAAAAGCTGGAAATCTGGAAACGTGAAACAATGGTACAAGGGATCATAAAACTGCACCAATACACTCATCAACCCTTCATCCACCTGAGTAGTCAGAAGAGGAAGAAGCTTCCCAAAACGAGCCTTGAAACCCAAAGGATCTAATACATAGGATGTCAAGTTCCTTAACTCTTTCAAATCTGGTTGTCTGAAACTGTACTTCTTTGTATTCCTTCTTTGTCTTTCCATGTCTGAAAATTTGCAAATAAACCCCTTAAGTTCCATGATAATTTTCTTCATTAATGATGATATGGATGCAAATGAGTGCATGAATGCATGAATGCAACAATCACACTCAAGGATCAAGCAAAGCACACCAAACAAAGGTCATGGGATGGATCATGTTATCCTTAATATCAATCATCCATTTTGGTGGATTGTGGTTTACACCTTATCAACACCCAAGTTCCATTGATATTAAGGATACATGAATGGATCAACCATGAAACAAGGGTTTGTTGCAAGTCACGAGCATGGAGCCTCGGTTAAGAACCACCCAAAGGGAGTGTACTAGGGTTTAAACCTTCCAAACATGTTCTACAAGAGGTCCCCATAGTCATCATCCCATCTTTCAGATATTATCGGAGAAGCGACTACTCGTACTCCAAAAATATTCTCAAGAGAGACTCTTATGAGTGTAGTATCGCGTAACAATCGTATCAAATCTTACACTAGAACGACTTTCGCACTACATCCTAAGAATAGGCCAAGATGGGCTTGGTAAACTAAGGTCCTTGGCTTCTAAGGTCTATATTGGAATGAGTAATATCTAACCACAACTTACTTGTGTGACATTATTGATCCCAACATGACCTCCACCAAGCGAATCGACTTGCAAGGCAACTTGCTAAGGAATAACTCCACACAAGTCAACAAGACTACGCCATTCTCCAATCCTAAGTGCACTCGAGTCCGGGTATAGAACTCATCTCACAAAGATCACAAAGCATACAAGGAATTAATATCAAGCAATTCAATCATTACATACAATACAGTAATCCCAAATTGCACAAAAATATGTCACAAGACAATACCATACAACAAGTATGAAAAGTAGGCAAAACCCACTAGGCAAAGTCCCCAGAAGAGTCGCCACTTTTCTTTACAATTCATTGAAATGTGCAGAGCCAAATTATGATTTCTACCCTCCTCGGGGAGTTCTTCATCACAGAAACTGAGATTATTACAGGAAGTGATGTTAGCCATAATATGATCAAACTGATCCACCGTAACATCATGTTCCACATAAGCTTTCTCTAGAACTTTATGTAGTGCATCTCTGTGCGCTTCTGAATTCATTAGCAGAGATAACACTGAAATTTTGGAAGGGGTTTGGAGCAGCTGCTCCACCATATTAAACTTGCTCTTCTTAATTAAACGAAGCACTTCATCATCGTCGTTAGGCTTCAAGCCGCTGGATTCACTAGACTGACACCTTGAAGCACTAACAGAATCTACCACATGCGCATCAACCTTCTTGCTAACAGACAGATCTTCCACATTCTTCGGGAAGACCGGCCCAAAGACACGACCACTGCGGGTCACCTTAGTAACATCAGTTATACTCACAACGGAACTGGTCGTAGGTAAAGGGACCTCTTGACAATTCTCTAGCATGGTAGCATTGTGCTGATATGGGACAACCTTATCGAATGCATACGAGATGGGGCTCGTTAACCGTATAACCAACGGCGATACCGATCTGTTGTTGACGATGTTATTGTTGCTGCTGTCGTACCGAATCACCACTCTCTCAGGAGTTCTGAACACAGGGACTATAACATTGACATCGTCATCTACATACAGGACTGGACAATCTGAATCAAACCTTCATCCATCAACCTCTGGATGTCTCTCTTCACAACCATACAACCTCTGGGATTGACATTGTAGATAGCACAACCGTCATGGTCATGCTCACAATTGCTTACCAAATAGATATCCTTGTGCATCATCACTAAGGATCTTCTAATAAAGTGCACATCGAATACCTTGAACTCCCCAGAACATTCGTCCAACATATTAACAGATGAATTCCCATGGGCAGGTAGTGGGTTAGCTTTGACATTCGGCGCACGGTCCTCAAATGACACCATTCCACTTTTAACCAGCTTTTGGACTTCATACTTTAACGGGTATAAGTTCTTGATGTCATGACCGGGATCCCCTTGGTGAAAGGCGCAAAGGAGTTTCGGTTTGTGTAGCGGGGTATTCGTTACCATTAGAGATATTGACTAAATCCAAGGTAAATCATACAAGTCGAGTCGCCACCGCACTTCTATTTATCCAAAGGAATGGTTAGAAATCGAACAAAAACCTAATAGTTTTACAAAAAACTAGTAAAAGAGAATCAGAGATCTGGGTAAGGGGGTTGGTTATGCAATGGGAATATGTTAGGCACCCAAAACATCCTAGGTACTCCTAGGGAGCCCTTTTCATACTTGTTGTAAAGGTTGTTGTTTTTGTGGAATTTTTGTTTGTGCAAACATGATTGAAGAGATGAGAAGAGAATGTACAAGTTATTTACATTTTGTGTTTGGATGGATAAACCCATTGCCTGCGTACCATCTTAAAAAAGAGTAGGATCAAAACCTCGTAGTTCGGGGTAAAAATCTCAAAATAAGTTGGTGAATTGATTTGGTCCAAAAGCCTTAAGGTCTTTTGTTATCAAAGGGAGAAAACTCAACCAAACCACAAATCCACCATGTGAGGATAGCTTCAACATGCTAGTGAGGGGGTAACCCTATAATAAGCATGGAAGACTCATTGTCCATCGCTAAGGATATAGGTGATTATTACATCTACCACAAGGATAACTCAAACCTAATAGCTAAAGGTTATGAAAGATTTTGATTAAGAAAGTGGCCATTGGAACCACAAAAAGACATTTGAATGGGTTATATTTACCGATTAGAAGTATATACAAAAGTGGTCAAAGTTGACTTAAAGATTCAATTCAAAATAAGTGTTATGAAAAGAAAGTTTGAAAATCAAAAGCATAAGGCTTAGGTTTCTAGTAGTTGAAAACAAAGGTTAAATGTTTGCACAAAGAGTTTTGGCTTGGGTTAGAGTGGGGAGAAGAAGAAGAATGACTAAGTTCTAAGTAAAGCAAAAAGAGAAAGGATGAAGAAACAAAACCACAATGGAGTCCCTCTCTTGAGATCATATTGATGATCCAAGTAGCTCCCATCCTTTGGAATAAGTAATCACAAAAATAGTAAGCTCAAGCAATCAAACAAGTCTCTTAAGAGATCCTCAATGTATCTTGTATCTTTCACTTTGGATGAACATGGAAATGGTCCTCCAATTAAGCTCAAGTAGAATTTCATAGCACAAGAAAATACACATCAAAAGGTCCATGGAGTAAATCAAGAATGGACAAAAGTGAGTTTAGAGATTTGGTCCTTCTAATCCATCTTCATCATTAAGATCCATTTACTCCAATTTTGCATAAGGAAAGTCCTAGAATCTAAGTCCATTTCTCCATTCTTTGCATAGGGAAAGTCCTAGAAACTAAGTCCTTTTATCCAATTCTTTGCATTTGGTCCACAACAATCAAAACAAAACACAAGCACAATAGTATATACACAATTATATGCTCAAGTGAGCAAAGAGCAAATCTCATTAACATAAACATGTGCTCCAATGAGCAAAGTAAAAAGCAAATGGATAATATGTGCAAGAATAGTAAATTGCATAAAAGTAAAGAGCAAAAGGTAAATGTTAATGGTTAATGGTTAGTGTTAGTAGTTAGTGTGCCATAAGGCAAATTTAGCGCTATGTTAAGCAATCGTAATTGGACTTATGTAGAAGTCACAACTATCTGAGGCTGGTCAATAATAATGTAGGCAACAACACAAGTTAGAAGTCTTGATTAGTGAACCAAGTTCCAACAACTTGCCATGCCAAAAAGAAAATGAGAATTGATCTTGTATTGGTTTAAGCCTTTTGCATGATTTAGGAAACAACCTATCCTTAATGCAAAGCCATTCACTTAATCAATGGATCAAGATGAATTAGATTTGAATCAAGGAAGATTAAGTCTCCCTAATCAATGCTAACTTATCAACCTTCAACTCATTGATCAAAAAGAAAAAAAGAAGAAGAAGAAGGAGATGGAGAATGGATAATGAAAATGGTAAGATAAAAATGCATAAGATGAAATAAGATGTACCAATCCATATGTATTGACCAAATGACATTGAAAATCAAAGTCAAACAATGATAAATCAGAAACAAGATGAAGATTGGAGGTCAAACAATAAGTGAAATATTTTTGGCATTTTTAATATTAAAATAAACTTGAATTAAAAATAATGGAAAGGTCAAACTTCAAAATCACTTCAAGTCAACCTTGAAAGGTCCAAGTAATTTATCCCAAGTTCAACAAGGTCAAACAAAGTTTGACAAAAAATTTCAGCATTTTTAAAAGTCAGAAACTATTTTTAATCAATTAAAAATGAATAAAAATAACCTAATTGAACTAAAATCTCAAATAAATCTCAAATCAATTTAAAAATTGATGAGAATATTTTTCACAGATCCATCATCATTCAAATAGGTTAGGAAAATATTTTTGTATTTTTTGAATATCAAAAACTATTTAAAATGAATTAAAAACAAACAGAAAAGAAAAAATTCACAAAAAATATCAAATGATGAAATAAAAAAAAATAAAAATCAGAAATAGAAACTAGAATTTATTTGGAGACTAATGCAATTGGTCCCATAATTTTTGGATTAAAAATGAGAGAGATATTGATTTTTGAAATAAAAGGGAATAAACAAAATAAAATCAGAAATTGAAATAATATGGAAAATCAGGGATCGTTGGATGTGTTTCATTAATTGACGTGGCGAATCAAATGGTACACAGGCGCACGCTCACCATGAGTCCAGGTCAATGCGTAACACACAACATTAAAATAAGTCATTACAATCAAAGGCCAAGATCAAATCTGGAAAATGAATCCAAGGGTCCACAATGCATCTGGCAATGGGATGGCCACCGGAGCCACCTTCTTCTCCGGTGAGCTTGGATTTTCCGGCCAAAATTGCAGAGATTCAAAAGGCAACCAAAATGCACGATCCATACATCTTTAGAAAGCTGGGATGATGTACATCATCCCTGTGCCACTCAATTCCACTCTAGATCTCTATATTGAGAGAAATCAGAGATGGAAGTTCTGTGGTGTTCATCATGAACTCAATGGATTTCAAAAATTAAATGCATAATCATGATGCCTCTATTGAGAGGACTTCAGTCAACACAAGATCCAAGCAAATAGGTCAATGGATGATGAGATTCGAAGAAATTACCAATTGAAGAGTAAGCTTGAATTTTGGAAACTAGAGCTCGATTCCTTGCTTGCTTTGCCAAAATAGAAGATCAATGAACTAAATGATGAAGGTTTAGAAGCTTTAGATCCAAAGATTCAACCAGATGTAGTTGAATTTTGGATCTGAAAAATTTGAAGAAAATGAAATTGCTTCTTTGGTGAGAGGTTGGGTTTTGATTTCTGCAGCAATTCAGGTTGAATCAGGTGTCTATTTTAAATGGAATAGGGTCTCTATTTATAGAGGAAATGGCAAGGAGAATGTGATCAAAGTCGTATGCATGAATTTGGATAATCCTTGCATGGGCTTGCATGATCATGCACAAAGCCCAAAACCAAAGCCAAATGCAATCTGAAATCAAACCAAGATGAAATGGATGTGTAATTTGAATGGCAAATGCTTGTGCATGAATTTTGAAGTGTTATGCATAATTGAACCAAAAGCTTTTCCTCTTTGAAAATACCACTTGCCAAGCCCAAACATGATCATGTGAGTAATGGTTGGAAAGGTTTTGATGTAAGGAACAATTGTTATGTTGGGAAAAAAACCAATTGAGGTGTGGAAATTAGTGAATTTTGAGTTTAAAGTGTAATGTGCAAAACATGTCAAGGCAAAGTTTCTAAATTTGGCCACTGTTCAAGCCCTTCTGTTTTGATGATGCAAGCCTCAAATGGAAACACCTCCAACACCAAAGTTGTAGATCCTTTCAAGAAAATCAAAATGGACTTAAATTTTGCATCATTTGGATTTTTGATGAATGAGTTATGAGCACTTGAAGTTGGACTTTTTTGCCTTTCAATGCATTTGGTCCAAAAGGACCTATAATGTCTTGCATTATCACATGTATTTCCTTTGAGATTTTGAACTTTTGTTCAACATAACATTTTAATTATACATCTTAAAATTTCCAATGCATTTGATCCCACCTCAAAATCATAAAAAATGAATGAGTTATGTCCTTAGGAAGTCGACCCAAAATTAGGGTTTCAGTCAAAATGACCTATAATGTATTGGAATGGGAGATGGCCTTCCAAGCTTCAAATAAATTTCTGATGAACATGAAAGTTGTTCATATTGTCCTTAAGAACATTGTTTCTTTTGTAACCATCTCCATTTGACTAACACATAAAAAGTTAGGTCTCAGTGTATTTCAAAATAGTCAGATGAATTGACTGATCAACTTCTCAAGTCCATGCCTCATATCTTGATGAATTGATGATTGAGGACACTCAAATAAGTTCAAATATGCATGAAATGATGAATTAAAGAACTTCCCTTGATTGTATTTGAACATGGGCTGAGGTTTCTTCAGGAGCAAGGCATTGTGGTACACAGATGAATTAGGGTTTCCTTGGGGAACCAACCTCAAACCCTTTGACTTGCTTTGATAAAAATGATGAATTGAGATGCTAGGGAGGAATATTTGATGGATGAGAGCTTTGGGAACCATTACCATTCTTGCTATCATCTTCTCTTGACCTTACCATTCCATAAGTGATTTCCTTGAAGCTCTTCACCTTGTGATTGCTCAAGCTACAAACAAAAGATGTTAGTGACATATTTTTGGTGCTTTTGGTTGGTGAACAAAATAAGAAAAGCAATGATATACAATTCAAGCATGCTTGGTGATCTCAAACCACTCTCAAGAAGTCCCACCCAAAGGTAAAGGGAACCAAGATGCTAAGGATCCTTGAGGCAATGCAAATGCAATGTTATGATGCCATGAGGGATCTTAGGGACAAAATTAGGGTCTTACAGTTTGTACCACCATGGAAGTGGTTCAGGGATTTATGGAGGATTTCTTGGTTGCAATAGGTTCTTGAGAACCAAAGATGGGTACAATTCTGTGTATATCATAGGAATAGGGTCGAGAAAGACCTTCTTCCTCTCAAAATTTGATTGTTGTTAAAGATGTTTGTTGGTATTGTTGTTGTTGTAGGTGTTTGTTCGTTTTTATGGCTGTTGTTAACGTTGTTGTTGTTGAATTGGTGTTGACTGATTGTTTGAAAATACCGGAATGACAGATGATACTTGATGATTGTTTTGACGAGGTAGTTGACTTCTTCTTACATGAGGCCTCCTTTTCCTCCCCACGGATACTGCATTAGCTTCACTCTCCTTCTCCTTACTGAAATTATTGCCATATCTCTTGCTGGACGATGCTTCCTCCTTAGATAACCGTCCTTCTCGGACACCTTCTTCTAGCCATATCCCCATGTTTACCATCTCAGTAAAATCACTAGGGGCACTGGAAATCATTCGCTCATTATAAAATAAGCTCAGGGTCTTGAGAAAACTCTTGGTCATCTCCTTCTCTTCCAAAGGAGGGGTAATTCGAGCGGCAAGCTCTCTCCATCTCTAAGCATACTCCTTAAATGTCTCCTTATCCTTTTAAGACAATGACCTCAACTGATCTCTGTCTGGTGCCATATCAATGTTATATTTGTACTACTTCACAAATGCTTCGCCCAAATCATTGAATGTGTGGATGTTCGCACTATCCAATCCAAACCCATGTACCACCTCAATGCGGCACCACTCAGGTTGTCTTGAAAATAATGGATCAACAACTAATCATTATCGGTTTAAGTAGACATTTTTCTGGCGTACATCATGAGATGACTGAGTGGTCAGGTATTCCCCTTGTACTTTTCAATGCCAGACATTTTGAACTTCACCGGGATCTTA
Source organism: Lathyrus oleraceus (assembly GCF_024323335.1). Classification (NCBI taxonomy): domain Eukaryota; kingdom Viridiplantae; phylum Streptophyta; class Magnoliopsida; order Fabales; family Fabaceae; genus Lathyrus; species Lathyrus oleraceus. The sequence continues at coordinate 64,508,686 of NC_066579.1, read as the reverse complement.
ACATTCGGAACCAAACAAAGTTCCATAGCACTCTTTCCAAACAGATCTTTACCCATCAAAGTTTTCAATTCCTTTCACGGCTCAAGGAATTGGTCTTTCATTTCGTCCATCTTTTCATACACGTGATGGACCTCAGACGGCTCAGAATGATATATGGTGTCTTACACACGGGGTAGAGTATGCACAACATGCGGTGGCATAGACATGATAGGGCTAGATGCCGGAATGGAAGAAAATATAGGCGCAAAACCTCCAGGCACAAAGTTATGAGGCATTCCCCACCGGAATCCGGCAGGCATGTTGGGTGCAATGTGAGCAGCAATTGCAGGAATAGTAGAGGTAGCAACCTCGGAAATAACAGTCCTCTGAGGAGGAGGAGTTATAGGCATTGGAGAAGATAGGCTCTGAGCGGCTAGCACTGACTCCATCATGGCAGTCAGACGGGCGATCCCAACCTTCAAGTCTTTGTTCTCTTGCTCTAGATGCTCCATAATCTTTGAGTGATTGGCGCAGGTATTGTATCGATGAGTCATCTTGGCTGAAGCACAGAAGAAATACCAATAAGACATCTGGAAAAAGAGAAACCTGCTTATGCAAATGATGCATGAAATGCAATGCTTGATGGTTTTTATTTTTAAGGAACTTACTATATTATTTGCAAATAAATATATTCAAGAATAATTACAACAATTTGATAAGACCATAAAAATCGATTTTATTTATATAATTGGAAGGATTACACTAAGTACAATTTCATAAACCAAAAATACAAAATACAAGAGAAAAAGAGACTAGTCATCATAAGGATCTCTAGCAACAACATCAGAAGACGTGGCTGCAGGTGCGTACTTCCTTTGAATGCGTCAGATCTCGGTCTCAAAAGAAGTCTTCATCTGAGTCTTCTCGAGGACAAGCTGATCAACAATCTTCTTCCAAGCGACGGAAGGCTGAGGCATACTAGAGGAAGATGAAACCTCTGGTTATCTCTGTCTCTTTGTTACTCGGTCTTCAAGTAGCTAAATAAGTGCATCTTTGTCCTTAGACTCAAGCTGCAACTCCTCATGCTTTCTGCTCAAAGCGTGCAAACACTCTTCCCACATATCCTTCTCTTGTTTCATTTTGGAGAGTGCGTCTTCCAAATCCTCTACATCTTGGTTAGGGAGAGTTGATGGCTCAACCACAACGATAGACATAGGTCTCTCACAAGCATAAGGCATCTTCAACTCCAAAGCTCTCTTCTTCACCCAAAGAGTTTAGGTTTCCGAAGCTACACAATTGCACGAACCAAGCTCGGATCTTCCTTTCCTATGGATATTATGCCAAGCATGCACAATCTTCTGCTTCAAATGTTGGGGATCTTTACCCTCTTGATAGAAAATACCTTCTAACAAAGTTTTATTAGGTTTGTCTCTCAAGGGGAACCCAAGTTGACAACGAGCCAATGAGAGGCACATTAGAGAATTCACCACAACTATCAATAATATCTAAATTGCTAAATGAAGGATCATACCAAACTATATCATCATTAGTGAGAGACATAAGTCTTTGAGACCACCGTAGACATTGTTTGTTCTCCACAAAAACAGGCGTCTAAGGCAAGTGCGAAATAAACCACTTGTACAGAAGAGGAACACAACACACAATAGTTCCACCACCTTTAGAATTCCTTAAATTCAAAGAAAAGTACATATCACCTAACAGAGTAGGCACAGGGTTCCCAATCAAGAAAGTTCTAATGGCGTTAACATCAACAAAACCTTCAATGTTTGGGATCAAGGTTAAACCATAGATAAGTAGCACAAAGATAGCTTCAAAAGCATCCACACTACCGGCTTGAGCAAAAGCAGTGGCTTCCTTGATGAGGAATTCATAAGTCAACACAAATAATCCTCCTTTCTTTACCCAATGAGCCTCTATCTCGGACTTCTTCAAGTGAAGAGCTTCAACTATAAGATGAGATCTGGGAATATCTTCCAATCCACTAAAGGGCACTTTGTTAGAAACTGGTATTCCTAAGAGATGGGCATACTCCTCTAACGTAGGCACAAGCTGATAATTAGGGAAAGTGAAGCAACGGTAGAGAGGGTCATAGAACTGAACCAACACACTTAGAAGTCCTTCAACCACATTAGCAGACAAGATAAACAGAAGCTTCCCATGATGTTTCTTGAAGTCCAAGGGATCTAATACAAAAGATGATAGCTTCCTTAACTCTTTCAAATCGGGACATCTAAAACTGTACTTTTTAGTGTTCCTTCGTCCATAATCCATGGTCTAAAAAATTTTGCAAATAAGACCTCAGTTCCTTGAAATTTTTTGTGTGATGAATGTTATGATGTGCATGAATGCATGAAAGAAACAATCACAAATAAGGGATCACACACAAGGAAAACAAGAAAAAAGGTCAAGGGATGAATCAAGTCATTGTCAAGATCAATCATCCATTTTGGTGGATTATGGTTTACACCTTATCAACACCTAAGTTCCATTGATATTGACAAGACTTGATTGGATCAACCGAGAATCAAGGGTTTGTTGTGAGTCACGAGCATGGAGTCTGGGTAAGAACCATCCCAAGGGAGTGGACTAAGGATAAAAACCTGTAGATCATGTTCTAAAAAGTTCCTAGAGTCTTAATTCCATCTATCGGATATTACAGGTTAGGATGACTGACTCATCAACCCATAATATTCTCAAGAGAAACTCATCTGAGTGTAGTATCGCGTAACAACTATTATCAAGTCCATACTTTAACAGTCTCCGCACTACGTCCTAAATAGGCCAAGAGGGGTTAAATGTTCTACATTCCTCAGCTTCTCGGACCCTAAGAGATAGTAATGCCTAACCACAAATAACTTGTGTGACATTCATAACTCCAAAAGGGTCTCCATTGAGTAGATGGGTCTCAAGCCAACTTGTTAAGGACTACTCTACACAAGTCGAACATGACTTTGACATACTCCTATCTTAATTACACTCAAGTTTGGGTTAGAACTTATCTCACCACCTAGAGGTCACCAAGCACAACAAGAAGATCATATCATACAAACAAATATACATACATCAAATATATGATTATATACACACAAAAAGTAGGCTAAACCCACTAGAGAGTACTCCCCAGCAGAGTCACCACTTAATTTCTGTAGCGGTAAATTCACGACCATCAAGCTATGAATAAGCTAGACGTCAACTAAACCAGAGTCGCCGCCACACTTTTATTGTTTCCAAGGGAAAAGGGAAAAGTACGAACAAAATCCAAAAAGATAATAAGTATTCAAATCAAAACTAATAAAATGTCAGAGATTACAAGTAAGGGGGTTGGTTACATAGAGGGAATGTGTTAGCACCCAAAGTATCCTAGGTACTTCTAGGGAGCCCTTTCTTGCGTGCATATGTATTTTTGTACGAATGATGTTTGCAATAAATAGAGTGGAGGTATGAGAAAAGAATTCATTAATTATATTTTTGTGTTTAACAAGACCTTCAGACTTGTGCCTACGTACCAACATAAAATTAGGGATCAAAACCTCGTAGTTCGTGGCATCAATTTCAAAGTGAGTGCATTGCTTTTAACAAAATTTTAAGTTTAATAAAGGCAACAAAGGCCTAAAATGGTTTAAATGAATGTTAGTTCTTTTTGTCTTTTAAAATTTTAAGTCAAGTATAGTTAAATTTATTTACAAGTTTGTTTAGGAAAAGAAGTTTGAAAATGCAATGGCATAAGGCCAAAGTTTCTAATTTGCGAAAGGGTCAAAGTTTAGAAAACACACACAAGCAAAGAATATTTTGAAAAGGGGGGAGATATTTTTAAATTAAATAAGTGGGGAGGAGATGAAGAGACAAATTCTAAGCATAAATTTAAAAGTTGAGAGTTGAAAAGATCTGGCCAATGGGCTGCAATCTAATAGACAAGAATGTCATATAGAAACCCAAATTTACCTTGGACTTTAGAATCAAGCAATATAAATACACAAATAGCAAGATGAATGGCAAGGCATCAAATAAAGATAGCCACATCCAAACTTAGTAACTCCCTGATCTTCTTCAAAATTTCCCATGCATCAGATGACTTCAAAGATGGCATTAGACACGGGTTAAAAATAATAGCTCCACAATGATCATGTTTCAGATGAACTCAAATGGCTTCAACATTGTTTCAGATGAATGTTCACTTCACAAGAACTTGGTTTCATGGAAGTTGGCATTGGCCAAGTCCTTTGCATAGGGTGTGTTGCCTAAATATTTAAGGTCAAGTCCAATAGTGTCAAACCAATAGTCCACACAAAATATTTTTTTGGGTTTTTGTTCGTATTAGGTACATTAAGGTCAAAAGACCATACAAAAACACAAGTATATACAAACACAAGATATCACAAAAATATGGTCCAAGTGGACAAAGGGAAAATGACATTAAAGTAAAAAACTTGAATGGTATGAATAATGGCAAATGAATCAAGCTTAAAAATTAAGGTGAATTCAAAATAAATGACTTGAAATTAAATATTAGTTGTTAGTTGATTAGAAGTCAGTATTGCTTTTACTTTGTTTTTGTTTAAGTCATTCTTTGGAGAACACTCAACCCACTTATCATAAGCATGGATCCTTGAATCAAGACATCTTCCAAAGGAAGGAAAACATGCCATGTTTCCATACAATACGATGAAAGAGGGGAGACTTACAAACTCACTAACTAGAATGCTATGCCTTTTTGTGTCACAAATTTAGCGCTATGTTAAGCAATCGTAATTGGACTTATGTAGAAGTCATAACTATTTGAGGTCGGGCAATAGAATTTTGGTGTTAATGCATGTTAGAGACATAGTATGATGAACTATGCTCATGAAACACACCACACAAAAAAAAAGAATATTCAATATTGGGGACCTAATCTCATCCATACTTATGTTGATTTTGCAATCAACTAGCCTTAGGATATGGAGATACCATAGGTCCATAATATGAATGAATAAAGAAAGGGAATGAGATGAAGAGGGAGGGGGAATGGATTCTACACAAATTGGTCAAAGGAGGACTTTTACCAAATTAAGATCATTCATTCATTTTGGGAGATGGAATGTACATTCCATCAATCCCCTAAATCCAATGATCTTAACCTATCAAAGTCAAATCAACCTTGACCAAGGCCCAACAACACAAGTCAAACTCATAAAGTCAATTAAAATGGCTCTACATAATTTATTTGGCATTTAAACAATTAAAAATAATAAAAATATACATGAAATTAAATTATGGTTGTTCAATTTCCTAAAACCTCATCAAAACACCAAAGAAATGGCCATGAGATTTATCATAGGTCAAACAAGGTCAAAGGACCTTGGGGAAAAAATTTCATAATTTTTGGAAACTTAAAATCATTTTTAAACAATTAAAAATATTCACAAAATCCATTAAATCATGGAAAATATTAATAATGATCCAAAAAATAATTTTAATTCAGAAAATGAAAGAGGGTTTTATTTAAAAAATTCGTGAAATTCTCATATTTTTTAGATCAATATTAAATTTAATATGAATTAATGAAAATAAAGGAAATAAAATGAAATTCAAATATTCAGAAAAAACGTGGACCACTTGATCTCCCTCATTAATTGAGATGGTAGATCAAGTGGGTCAAAACGCGCGTTCAACCATGCACTTGAGTCAGCGCACAACACAAGTGGTATTCAAAAGGAACGCTCGTGATTAAAACAAAATGACTTGATCCTACGGCTCAGAACCTATCCAGCTCATCACATAAGCAAAGCGCTGGTCACCTTCTCAGGTGACCCTGGCTGGACTGGTGACTCATCACCATCACAAAAATGAAATAGAAGGACATGGTTTTAAAGTAAAAATGGCACAGATCATGAATCTGACCTCAATTCATCCTAACTCCAAGTATATTGAGAGATACATGGAGTTGAAATTTGAGGTACATGAATTGAGTTGCTTCGATTTGACCTCAAAGCAACTCAATCTTCGTGCCTACATTGGTAGGACTTCAGATAAACAAGGATCCAAGAGAATTGATGAGAATTTAGAGAGAATCAAAGAGAATAAAAAATATGGAAAATACCTTCAATACTGTGCCGAACTCGATCTCTCTTGCTTTGATTCTTGTTTGATCTTACTCAGGAAGCTTGCAGAAGTGGCTTAGGATTGAAACAAAGCTTTTGATCCCCGGAGTTTTGAATATCCAAACAGTGAGATTCAAACTCAATTTTCAAAAGAAAATTTTCAGGTTTTCCATTCAAATGTGAGGGTTTGAGGTATTGGATCAAAGTTGGCGTGCAAGGGTTTTTAATTCTGATGCAAGGGACTCTTATTTATAGCTGAAGCAAGTGATATTTACACCTTCAAAGTTGTTTCCAAATTTGGCCATTGAGTGATGCATGCTTTCATGGGCGTGTACAGGCCCATGAAGCCACTCACTTAAGTCCATAATCAAGTGTAATGGAGTCTAAAGTGAATTGGAATGCGAGGCAAAAGTGTGCAGCTGTTTGAAGTTTGATCTTTTCCAAATGATGATGCCATGTTCAAGCCATGCGCAGACTATTCAAAAGGTGTCCAAAATGGATGAAATTGGACTATTTGGAAAGGTTAGATCAAGAGGAACAACTCTTATGTTGAAATTTTTTACATTTGAAGCTTGTATCATGACGAATTTGTATGTGGAAGTTCAGAAATTTAAACATATCAAAAAAAATTCTAAGTGTCAAGCCATATGTTCACTTATTCCACCTTGGCTAACTTTTTATGCGAGCTTCAAATGAGAAAAGTGTCTTCATCAAAGTTGTATATATTTCAAAGTAATTAAAAATGGTCACAAATTTGACCTCATTTGAATTTGAGATGAATTAGTTATGCATTTTTGAAGTTGAGGAAAATCACTTGTTCAATGGCATTGGTCCAAAATGACCTATAATGTATCCTTATATCACATGCTCAACCAAGTTGAATTATATCTTTGTATAATCATCAATGTTGAAGTAGATACCTTGAATTTTATTGTGCAACTTGTAAATCTTTCATCTCATAAATATTGAGAAAGTTATGCCCTTGGGAAGTTGACCTCCAAATTAGGATTTACACAAAATGACCTATAATCTTTCAACACAAAAACTGACTTTACAAGCAAACCTAGGTCTAGACCTGAACATGAAAGTTGTTTGTAATGTCATTTAGAGTAACTTTGTTCTTGGAATCCTTTTTGTATGATGAAAATTGTATGAGATAGGGTCTAAGGGACCCCAGTTTTGATCAGATGAAATTATCTAGTCAACCACCATCAACCAACTTGCTAGCTTGAAATTATATTGACTTTTGGGACTCATGGGAGATCATATATGAATAATATGATTAAATTTGAAGTTTCCCTTGAAATATTTGATCAATTCATGAAGAAGCTTGTTGAAGAAGTTACTTAAGATACCCAGATGAACTAGGGTTTCCAAGGCAAACCAATTCCAAACTCTTGAAGAATTCTTGATCAAAATAACATGTAAATATCATGGGGACTCATGTATAATGCCTATAGCCATTGTGGATCATTTCTTGGTTAAACTCTTAGCAATGAGGGTCTTAAACGTTAGATGTGTGCTTGATAGATCAAAGGTGGTAAAGGGCCCTACCTACAAAAGAGTTAGACAAATGAAAAGACCTATTTTTGGTATTTTAGTTAGTATAAATGATAAAATACAAAGTATGATACGATCACATGGTGCTTGGTGATCTCTCCCAAAACAAACCCAATGAATGAGGGGGAAGGAGGATGCCAAGGTATGATCCCAATGCTAATGAATATGATGAGGTAGCATGAGGGGTCTTAGGGTCGAAATTGGGGTCTTACAATACCCATCAAGCCAAAACATTGTTAGATTTGGCCTTTCATCCGCATAAAACCCAAATTTTAATTTGGCCCCTCTCCATTAAAACCCAAACATCTGCTTGACCAATCCATAAAGCATAAACCTTGCATTTAGCCTCCTATCCATCGAGCATAAACTTTTTTTAGCCCTTCTTCCCCAGCAAAGCCTAAGTTACGTGATTATCCCTTCTTATCCATAAAGCCAAAATCCTGTCACATTTAGCCTTTCTTATCCATTAAGCATAAGTTGCGTGCTTAGCCTTTCATATCCATAAAGCCCAAATCCTAGTTCATTTGTCCCTTCTTCTCTATTAAGCCTATGTTGCATGTTTATCCCTCCATATCCATCACCCCTAAACTTTGTGTTTTACTTTTCCTTTCTGTAAAGCCCAAACCTCTTACACAACATATTCCCCAACGGAGAACCTTGTCACTTCTTACTAATACCCGCCAAAACTTGTTAGTAGAGGCGAAAATGAAAAAATCAAGTATATAATGCATGTATAGTATATTTCATATATCATGCACGCCTAAAATTTCTTTTACAATTACCCTATTTACCCCATAGATATGTCAGCTAATCCCCAACACATGACCCAATACAGAAGCCAATTCATCATTCCATATCCCTAGTAAACAATTTGCTAATACTTTTGCCTCACATTACATTCATTCATTCCGAGCGGGCATTTTTTTTTGATATTCTAATATTTTATCCTCTCCTACCTTGAACATCTGAAAGTCATTTCTATTCATACATTCAGGTTTGAGAATATTAAATATGGGCAACTGTCATACCTCAAAATTTGCCCTCCCCTTTCATTTTTGCCTAACTTTTGGTTTGATATTTCATCTGCATATCCATGACATCATAATACATTCATTTGCATTGAGAAGCACAAAATCATGGATTCAAAGGCCTTGGTCACACAAGGCATTGAAGGAAGGCTGAGTCCTAAGCTAGGGTTATTACATGGCATGTTTGTATTGGTGAACTCTTCATCTTTATTATCTTCATCATGGAGCATAGTGGAAACCCTAATTCTTGGACTATGGTTGTAAGCATCATCAAAGTCAATCAAATCCCTAAAACCCTAGTTTATGGTTATGGAACTATCATGCATTGTGTGTATATTTAAGCTTGAGGTTCATCTGATTCATTTGGTCCATTGTGGAGGATTCGTTCAAGGTCATACTTGTTCATGGTCATAAAGCCTTGATCAAGGTGCATTCAGTCAAAGTTTTACATGTCCACGACATTGCTTCATTGGTGTTCATTGGTTGAAGTCTAATGCATTGACACTACAAAGTTCACTTTGATGGAATTGTTTGATTGTGATTCATTGGTTGAAGTCTATTTCAATGGAATAATTCATTTGGTTTAAGGTAATTATGGCGTATATTCAAAGTCCATTTCATTCATTCTATTAAGTCATTGTTCACTCAAATCCATTCCATTAAACACAAATTCATTTCGTGATCCATTCAAAGTAGTTCCCCAAAGTCATGTTCATTTCAAAATCTCATTACATTCATACAAACATACATCACAATTATCCATACATGAGAGATTACAAGAAAATTAACTTTTCTACCTAAGTTGACTTTTGGTCAACTATTGACCTTTTGGTCAACAAGTTGACCAAAGTCAAATAACCAACTCTGACCATCCTAAACCCACGACCTTCACTTAATAATTCCACTTGATCTTTCCATAATCCAAATATTCACCATCTTTCTTCAAGTACATGTCATGCCTTGATTCCATCATTTCATGTTTGCATATCCAACAAAAAATAACCAAACCAATTTGTTCACACCAATGCATTAGCCATAAACGATACATTTCTAACAGCCCTAGCCTACATCCAAAAACATTCATTGTATCCCACATACATTCATTCACATACACACAATAACATAGGAAAAGCATCATGTCATTTTCACTATAAAACATAACAACTCATTCACAAGCGGCCACAATGCAAACTTCAGAACAGGCCTGCAGCAAGACATACACTCACATGGTTATTCAATCAATACTAATTGTGATGATTAACAAGCAGATAACATATCACATTTATAATGCCTCATAACCATACAATATCAACATGGAATAACATTTAACAATCATCAACAACAACATCTATGCATTCCACACCATAACTGAACAATCACATACATGACTAACAGGGCCCGATTCATAACTAACCCAAATAACAGTGAATTAACATAAATTCATCAAAAAAACTATCACTTCATAAGACCATCTAACCTTCACACCATATTCCCTAACCAACCTGAAACATAATTGCTAACTATCAGTCAACCAATTAATAGCTAACTAATTTCTCAACTCAAAACTAAATTTAGTTCACTAACAAAAACCAATTCCCAACTGACTTTAATTACATCAACTACCTTCAACAACCTAACAAAATTCAATTGCAAAATTCCAACCACCTAAGCAACTGAATAACCATTTATATAACCTAATCATTCATCAACTGCATCAACCTAGCGCTCACTCATATCCCATTCACCATAAAAAACTCTCTGACCCTCTATCCCCATTCACCCTTCCATTTTCTTGAATTCATCATCATTGAGTAAGCTCTCAAACTCTCTCTTATTTCCCATTTTTCTTCACCAAATTCATCATCTCTGCTGAGACTCGAGGATCATCACATTCATCATCAATCTCACAATCATTCATCACTCAACTTCATAAATCAACCTCACTCTCAATTGATCAAACTCAATCATAATTTGTTCATCAACTCATATCAACATCAAACATGACTCGACTTGGAACAAAATTAAACACCAGAAAAAATAAGGAGAAGAAGAGGATCAATCAAATGCAGAAACAAAAAGAGTTACGGAGTTAAGAACTTACCGGAAGCCTCGTTGTTGTTATCATCTTCTCTGGAGAAGGTAAGCTTGAATTTTATCTTCTTTCTCCAATTAAGGTATGGACATGTGAGTGGAGATGTGGGGAATTAAAGCCCTAACATCTTGGGCTCTAATTCCCAGGGGTGGCCATTTAATTTTTGTTTTGTCGTTTAGGGTTCTTCATGACCTTGTTTTGGTTCGAGCTTTAGAATAAAAATTAAGGTAAATTGACATGATATGTAGAGAAAACATGTAAGGGCTAAGATATTGGTGATGAGAATTTCTATTCTGTGCTTCCACCGCCGCCAAAGGCGACCTCCAGCACGGTGGAGGAATGTGGTGTGAGGTCTGAAGAGTTTAATTGTGTTTGACCTCATGGCGTGCAATATTTCACTTTCGATTTTCACTTTTGAATTCCATTGTTATGAAAATTTCTCCTAACTCCTCCATATAGCGCATTGGGACAATAATCCCCTTAATCCCATGCACTTTTCAGGTTTACACCATTATATCACTTACACACGCCCTTCCTCGGCGAGGCATTTGCATATGGGCCTTGCGCCCTTATTTTCGTTTGACACCATTTTGAGCAATGAAACCCCCCGTTTTTGCTTGTTGGTTATTTCTTTTTTTGCCATTTTTTCCACATATTTTTTTAATATTTCTAACACTTGTTTTTGACATTTAAAAATCATGAAGCAACTAGATTAACATGTTTAGATATATTAGGTTTTAATTTATTTTTTAATCACTTTGATATTGAATTTTAATATACCTTTGAATAATGTGATTAACATGTGTTTAACCTAGTGCTTAATTAGGTAGAAAATCCATTGATTCATGTTTGAATTCCATGAATTACCATGATATCACTCCATGTCTTAGATGTTGATTTCAATTAGTCATGTGGTTAACTTTTAACTAATTGTCTATAAGACCCCAATTTTGACCCTAAGATCCCTCATGTTATCTCATCATTTGCATTAGCTTTGGGATCGCACCTTGGCATCCTCCTTACCCCTCATTCATTGGGTTAGCATTGGGATAGATAACCAAGCACATTTGATTGTATCATACTTTTTTCCCGTTATAACTTTGTTTCTTTTATAGGTAGTGTGTGCATCCACCAATGCCTCATCAAGCTCATATATAAGGTTTGAGACCTTCAGTGCGAGGAGATCAATCAAGGAATGATTCACATTATTTCTATACATCATATATGAATCACCATGATCTTAACTTATCATTTTTATCAAGAAATCATCAAGAGTTTGAAGCTTGTTTGCCTTGGAAGCCCTAATTCATCAGGGTATCTTGTGTGACTTCCTTAACAAGTTTATTCAAAATTTAATCAAATATTTAAATGGATACTTCATATTACATCATCGTATACATATGTTATCCTCCATGGGTCTCAAATATCAAGAGAACTTCAAGTTTTCAAGTTGGTTCATGGTGGTTGATCAGAGAAATTCAACTAGTCAAAACTGGGGTTCCCTAGACCCTATCTCCTAAACTTTTATTCATATGAAAATTATTACAAGATAAAATTTACTCCTTATTATAATCCAAACAACTTTCATGTTTATGTCAAGTTCTAGTTTTTCTTGGAAAGTCATTTTTATGGTGAAAGATTATAGGTCATTTTGTTTATGCCCTAGTGAGGAGGTTAACTTCCAAGGACCATAACTTGCTCAATTTTTATGATATTAAGTCCATCCAAGTTTAATGATCAAATTCAATATGTCCTATCCAACTTTTATTCTTTGAGAAACTTCAAATTCAACATATAAGGGCATGTTCCAAGAGGAAACATTATAGGTCATTTTGGGACATTACCATTGAACAAGCAATTTTCCTCAACTTCTAAAATGCACAACTCCTTCATGCCAAATCTAAATCAGGTCAAATTTGTGACTAAATTCAATAGGATTGAAAGAGATACAACTTTGATGAAGGAACTGTTTCCATTTGAAGCCCATAGCAAAAGTTATTCAAGGTGGAAGAAGTGAACATTTGACTTGGTACTTAGAAAAATTTAAATTATGTTTGATTTTCTAAACTTCCACCTCAAAATTCATCCAGATACAAGCTCCAAATGGAAATATTTTCAACATGAAAGTTGTTCCCCTTGATCTCACCTTTCCAAAAAGTACAAGGTCACCTTATTTGGACCAAGATTGAGGGACTTGCGCATGGTTCCTTTCATTGGATTGTTTTGGCAAGATTTGAATTCAATTGTCCATTTCCTTTTGCATGATTACATGTTAATGCTGCAGGATCCATTGTGCACCAAATGGACTTTGATTACATCATGAATTGGGCCCAAATAATTTCCCATGCATCGATGCAACAAAGTTACTAAAATTGGCAAATTTTTAAAGGGTGTGAAAAGCAACTTGATACACTATAAACTCATGGCCACTATCGTCAGAAAGAGGAGCCCTGCTTGACCAAGCTTTGAATCATTGCCTCCCTAACCTCAATTAAAGGATAAACTAGGAGATTTTACTTGAAATTGAGTTTCAAATCTTCTTCTGTTTTGAGATTGAAACTCCAAGAATCCAAGCCTCTCTTTGATCCATATCATTTCTTGCAAGTTTTTGAAGTCGAGTCAAAGCTAATTGGAAGCAAGATCAAGCAAGATTCAAGCTACTCGAAGATGATTTTCTTAAACTTTTTCTCTTCAATTCTCTCTCAATTCTTCACTATTCTCTTTGATTCTTGGTTGGCTGAAGTCCTACCAATATAGGCAACAAGATTGAGTTGCTTTGAGGTCAAACCGAAGCAACTCAGTTCATGATCCTCAAAATTAAAATCCCTGTATCTTTCAATATACTTGGATTTGGAGAAAATTGAGGCCAGATTCGAGCTCCTTGGCATTTTTTCTTTAAAACCATGTCCTTGTTTTTCATTTTGGTGAAGGTTTATGGTGGACTAGTTCGATGAGGTCCACCAGAGAAGAAGACCGAAGCTAGGGATCCGGTGGTGCTTTGGCACTCTCTCAACCTTTTGATCCATGTGAAATGTTTTAATCTTGGCCCTTGGTTCTGATTACCACCCGTGTGATGCATTGACTAAGGTTCATCATGGAACGCACGCATTTGGCCATCAGATATGCCACCTTAATTAATGAGGGAGATCTGATGGTCCTTGTTTTTTTTTGTATTTTTTGAATTTCCATTTAATCCACTTATTTTTATTTAATTCATAGAAATTTCATTTTTAGTCCAAAAAATATGGGACTTTCACCAAAAATCTTTAAATACTTTTCTCTTCCATTTTCTGAATTAAAATTATTATTTTTGGTATTTTTCATGAATTAAATGTTTTTGTGCATATTTTTAATTGTTTAAAAAGACTTCTGACTTTTTAAAAATAAGGAATTTTTTCGTCTAAGTTCCTTTGGCCTTGTTTGACCTAAGATAAATCACTTGTCCATTTATTTGGTGTTTTGAAGGGATTTTATGTTTTGAACAAATTATAATGCATTTTAATTCATTTTTTAAATTGATTTTTAATTGATTAAATGTTTAAAAATATTGTTGAGCCATTTTTATGGTCTTGTGATGTTTAACTTTCTGTTTAGGCCTTGGTCAAGGTTGATTTGACTTTTGTTGGATCAAAATTATTGGATTTAGGGGATTGATGAAATGTACATTTCATCTCCCAAAATGAATGAATGGTTTTGATTTTATGAAATTCCTCCCATGATCAATTTGTATTTCTATCTTCCCCTCCTTCTTCATCTTCATCCCTATTCTTCCCCATTTCCTCATTTGACCAATGAAATATCTAAGGTCTAAAGGCTAATTGATTCATCAATGACCTTGTGTCAGATGAATCAACCTCCCTCATGATATTTTCTTTTAGTGTGTGGTATGTTTTAGGAGTTTGGTTCTTCATACAAAATCTTTAACATGCATTAACACGTACATTTTTATTGCCCGACCTCATATAGTTATGACTTATATATAAGTCCAATTACGATTTCTTAACATAGAGATAAATTTGACCCTCAAGACATAGGATTCTAGTAAGTGATATTGTAAGTCTCCCATTCTTCATGGCATTGTATGTAGAATTGACCTTTTTTCCTTTCATGGGAGCTAGGGCCATACTTCTTAAAATATCCAAGTTGGAGCCCTTCTTATGGATGTCTTGGTTTAAGGATTCATGCTTGTGAAGAAATGGTTGAGTGTTCTCCAAAGAATGATTTAATCAATTAAAAATCACCACTAACATTTGACTTACGTTTGACTAACATTTGACTAACTCTTGTTAATATTGCTTTACTTTCGAGTTATTTACTTTATGCAATTTAAATTTTAGTCATTTATCATTCATTGCCATTTGCTTTTCATATAACTTGTTTATGATTATGTCATTTTCACTTTGCTCATTTGAGCCATATCTTGTGATTGTACATATTATTTGTGTGTTTCGGTTTTATTTGTGGTCTTAGGACCTTAAATATACCTAATAACAAGAAAAACCCTAAAAAGCATCTGGTGGACTGTTGAACTTGATTTGAACTTTTTGGCTTAGGATTAGGCAACATTCCCTGTGCAAGAAGGACTTGGCCAATGCCAATATTTTGTGTGTAATGCTTTGCTCTAAGTTGATCAAGGAATATTTCATCTGATACATGAGAAGACAATAAAGATTGCTAGCTATTGGAAGTGCTTGTTTGGATGTGGTTATTTTTATTTGATGCCTTGATCTTCATGATGTCTGGATATTGCTCATTGCTTGATAAATGTTCAAAGGAAAATGAGTTTCTATATGACATTCTTGTATATTGGATTGCATCCCATTGGTCAGATCTTTTCAACTATTCACTTTGAAATTTGTTCCTAGGATAGCCTCTTCATCTCCTCAAACTTCTTAAATTTCAAAATCTCTCCTCCTTTTCAATAGGTTTCTTTGCTTGTGATTTCAAACTTAGACTTTGCTTTAATGATTAGAAACTCTGGCCTTATGCCATTGAATTTTCAAACCTTTATCTTAAATAAAATTTGTAAATAAAGTTAATCATATTGCTTAAATTTCAAAAGACAAAATGAACTAACAACTCCATTCAAGCTTTTGGCCCTTTGTGCCTTTTCTTATTAAATTTTTGTTAATAGCAATTCACCAACTTATTTGAAATTTTTACCCCGAACTATGAGGTTTTGATCCTTCAATTT
Organism: Lathyrus oleraceus; assembly: GCF_024323335.1. Lineage (NCBI taxonomy): Eukaryota > Viridiplantae > Streptophyta > Magnoliopsida > Fabales > Fabaceae > Lathyrus > Lathyrus oleraceus. Next base: position 64,492,732 of record NC_066579.1, on the reverse strand, counting down.
TATGTTGGTACGTAGGCATAAGATCAAAGGTCTTGTCAAACACAAAAACATAATCAATGAATTCTTTTCTCACCCCCCATACTCTATTTTTTTCTCAAACATCATTTATACCCAAAAACACATGCACACATAAAAAAAGGGCTCCCTAGGAGTACCTAGGACACTTTGGGTGCTAATACCTTTCCTCTGTGTAACCAACCCCCTTACCTGTAATCTCTGGCATTTTATTAGTTTTGATTTGAAAACTTCTTATCATTGGGTTTTGTTTGTACTTTTCCATTTTCATTTGGAAACAACAAAAGCACGGTGGCGACTCTGGTTTTATTGATGTTAAACTTAACCATAGTTTGATGGTAATGAATTTACCGCTACATTGTCCATTTAGAATTTTATTTTTTTGTTGATTGAAAGTAATTCGGTACATGATTTCACTTTGATCCATTTAAGCATTGCCTTTGTATGTTTCATTTTAAGCATGTATAACCTTAGACATAGTTTCTAACTTGTATCCTCATTGTATCCATCTCATTTTCATTGTATTGTATAGTTATGCTTGAGGATTACCATGACCACTTGATTGTTTTAGGAGTGGTATTGGTTGTAACTTGTATGACATCTTTTCCCATTCCATGTATTGATTTGTATCATTCCCCCATTATGTGTAATATGTCATCCATTCCCATGAACATGTAATAGCTTAGGATTCATATTTCCTTTATTTCTTTCCATTGTATGCTAACTAAAAAGTTAAAATCAAAATGATAAAAAGACCTTTTTCAAAAGAATTAAACACGAGCGCTTTCCAAATAAAATTCACTTCAAAACAACACGAGCGCTTGATCCAATATTAAGTATCTCATCATTCATTCCTTTATATTCTACTTATATCTCTTTCTCTATCCCATTCTTCTCACACACCTTTCATAATCAAATAAATTGCAAACACTTGATCCAACGTCAAGTGCTTTTTCAAAATATTTTATCAATAAATTGGAAGGTAAAAGTGGAGTGTATGTACTTGTGCACAACCCTTAAGTACTTGTGGCACGATCCTTGACTTCTATTCAAAACACTTAACAATAAAACGAGTTCAATTTGGTGCTCTGAGAGTGAAAAAGAGTGGTTAGGATGCCACTTCCCTCTCAACTCCCGAATAATCTGATTGTTTTTCGTATTTAGCCAAGGGTTAGATGCTTGTCTCCCTCTAAGTACCAATGATTAAACTCGCCAAAAAAAATTTGTAAACAAAAACTCTTTGGATAAAAAAGATGGGTTAGGATGCCACTATCATCTAAACTCCCAATTAAACATATTGTTAGTCGTACCTAGCTTGTGGTCTGATACTTGTCTTCAAGTCTAAAATCAACTACAACTTATCAAATCCAATTTTCAGCCTTAGGATATCAAAAAACTTTTCACAAAGGACGTGTTACTTTCGTTCTACTGTGGTATTAACAACGCTTAAGCCTCAGATGCACAAGCATACAAGTCATGTTTAACTGCTAGAATGCAATAAAAAGCACAATCCATTTACTATAAACAAACAAACACTTAAGCCTCCCATGTGCAAGCACACAAGCAAGGTTAATTGCTAGAATGTGAATGTTGACATAGTCTACTAAAAACAATCAAAACACACTTTGTTTTATACTTAGAACTAAGGAGCTCTGACTTCCTTATTGTATGATGATAATACGAAGGCACAAGGGTTTGAATCCTTGGTGAGGATACTAATTGAAAACTTATTTGTCTCCTTTAACCAATAGCAAGTAACTTTCAGATAACGACATACATACACACAAATAACAAGAAAAGTGGTTCCCGTTGAGTACTACAAATGTGAGGGGTGTTAATACCTTCCCCTTACATAACCAACTCCGTAATCTACTCTTAGTTCTGATGACCATTCTTTTGGGGTTTTATCGATATTTTCTCTTTCCTTCATAATAAATAAAATTTAGAGGTGACTATGTATTTTTCACGGAGCGACACCTTGAACTAGAGGGTATGCATGACAATGGTCTTTGTACATTCATGGTGGAAGATAATTAAATACGAAAAGACCCCAATTTTTTTCCTTCGAGATGTAGATATGTAACGGAAAGGTTAATTGCAGTGAGATAGTCAATAGAAGAAATTAACTAAATAAGACTCCCTGAGAATCGTCAGAAGAATATCTATTATGATATAATCGAGACTTTCCGAGGATGGAATGAAATCCTAATAATATATGAGATTTCCTGAAAAAATTAGCAGAGCGGTGTCTTGAACAAAGCACATGAGATTCTCTTCGAATCAACGAATCAGTATCTTATATCATATAATTGAGATACTCCAAAAATGGAATGATACCTTAATCGTATCTTAAGATTCTTCGAGGATACTAGAGAAGATAAAATAAAAGCTTATATGATTCCCTAAGAATCAACGAAGTAGTATCTTATATGATATAATCGAGATATTCAAAAAATGGAATGATACCTCAATCTTATCTTAAGATTATCTGAGGATACTAGAGTAGATAAACTAAAAGCTTATGAGATTCCCTAAAAACCAACGAAACATAATCTTATATGATATAATCGAGATATTCCAACAATGGAATGTTACCTCTATCGTATCTTAAGATTCTCTGAGGATACTAGAGCAGTATCTCAAACAAAAGCTAATGAGATTCTTCGAATCAATGAAGCAGTACCTTATTTGATATAATCGAGATATTCCAACAATGAAATGATACCTCAATTGTATCTTAAGATTCTCTGAGGATACTAGAGTAGTATCTCAAACAAAAGCTAACAAGATTCTCTAAATCTATAAAGCAGTACCTTATATGATATAATCGAGATGCTCCAACAATGGAATGATACTTCAATCGTATCTTAAGATTCTTCGAGGATACTAGATAATCATATTTAACAAAACTCAATAAGACCCTCTGAACCAACCGAAGCAGTTCCTTATATGATATAATCGTATCTTAATATATGAATGGAATGATACATGAATCATATCTTAATATTCTTATAGGGTACAAGAGCAGAGTCTCTAACAAAGGCTAATGAGATTCTCTGAGTCAATCTAAGCAGTACCTGTTATGATATAATCCAGATATTTCATCAATGGAATAATAACTCAATCGTATCTTAAGATTCTTTGAGGATACTGAAGCAATATCTGAATGAAACAGACAAGATTCCATGGATCAGTGAAGTGGTATCTTATATGATATAATTGAAATATTCCAAAGATGGAATGATATCTCACTCGTATCTTAAGATTCTTCAAGGATACTAGAGAAGTATCTCTAATAAAGGCTAATGAGATTCTCCGAATAAATCGAAGCAATATCTTATATGATACAATCGAGATATTCCAATAATGGAATGATACCTCAATCATATCTTTATATTTTACGAGGATACTAAAGCAGTATCTCAACAAAATAGACGATATTTTCCGGATTAAGAATCAGTATCTTATATGATATAATTGAATATTCCAAAGATGAAATAATATCTCAATTGCATATGATATTCTTCGAGGATAGCAGAGTAGTATCTCAAATGTGTATTTGTTAGGGAAAATAGTTCAGAAAAGACTTCTTTTGGAGGAGGTTTGCTGGAAAATCTCTACAGGGGAAAAACTCTTATGATTATGGTTGATTTAGGATTATGGTTGATTTAGGAAAAGCTCTATAGGGTAAAAACGCTTAGGATTATGGTTGATTTAGGATAACCCCTGCTTGGGGAGCAACAAAAGTGAGGATGTTGGGGAATACCATAATCAACCATAAAGTTGAAGAATGACTTGCTGAGAAAAAATTCCATGAGCACATGTGGGGTAAAAATACCACCGACTTGAAAAGAGAACTAATGAGGATACTTATGACTGACCCTGAAACCTGAATATGTTATCTATGTATGATTTTGTATAATGTTCCACTTTGGGTGGAAATAACATGCATGGAATGTTATGCATATGTATATAAATGGTTGATATGATCGTTTTTTGAAAATCCAATTTCGGAAGGAAGGTTATGCATGCATGTGGTACATGATACCTCTTGTTTTTTATGCAATTTCCCATTTTGGCGGGAATGTTTTGGATGGGATTTCCTATTTCAAAAGGAAAACTATACATGGGGGGCATGTCATGCATGTGAAAATGCAAATGAATTATTGAATATGTTTTTTTTAACTAGTCTCCCATTTTTTGAAGGTGAGATCTTTGGTACCAATGTCAATTGGGTTTGGATTTATGATGATACTAGCAGAGTGGGCTTTTATCAAGATATGATGTTGTACTAATGTGATCTTTTGACACTTGCTTTAAAAAAGGTTGTTATCGTCTGGTATAACTTGCTTGATCATCTTGTAAGTATGAAGGGAACTTTCTCCTTTTTCTAGTTGTCTTGCCTCCAGTTTGTAGGGTATTTGAAGGAAATCTCCTAGAAAGGAAACCATGGAAACAATTACGCCATGAAAGAACCTAAGATGATTTGCTCCAGTATTTGAATCTTTTAGTGGTCTCCCCTTGATTAAGCAGCTCCCAAAACAATTCATTTTAGATCAACTGATGTTTGAAAGTCGGTGCTTCAATGTACTCTTGATATAACTTTCCCTGATTGAGCCTTTGCAGGATTTACCTTAGATTGACTGAATATGATGATTTGAGGGATTTTCCCTCAGATGGTCTGAATACTGAGATTATCTTTCCTCCTTGATCAACCGATGCTTGGAGATTTATTCTTGAGTGACCAGTTCTTAGGTAAACATAGTCATTGGATAAAATGCCCCTAATCCATAGGGTTATGAGGTGGTCTTGATTCAGGCCAACACTAAAGAATGACCAAGTTCCTCTATGATTGCCCCTTGTTGAAATTTCCCTGATGTCAAGTACTGACTTACAATTAAAATTGTTCATTCAAATATGGTAATTTTAATGCGATGTTCATGCAAGTTTTGGAAACTCATTTATTTGAATGATGTGATAGTGTGTGGCGAGTGGACCATCCATCCAAATGTAGTGTTGATTTAGCTAGTGTGTGAAAGATACACCCAGAATATGACACCAACACATAAGATTAGAAAAATTCTCTAGGAGTCATTTTACACAACCTTGTTGTAGTATGCTTTTAGAACAAACCTGCTCCAATTAGGTATTTTGAGGGTTGTAACGTGGCATGGTTCATGGTTAGAAACAAAAGATATAAGGCTCAAAGTTTCATTTTAACCCACCCTATCTTAGTGATGATTCTTCAGTCCTACATTCAGTTAGCTCGACATACACATTCCTCTTCTAAGTGAAGTTGACGGTATAAGATTGAAGATCATGATTCATGATTTTCTTGAAATGACAATCACCTTGTTTTGTTTTTGCTGGATGTTGATAACCCTTTGATTTTGATATGATGGTCACTGAATCTTGTTTTGTTTTTTGTTGAGGATTTGATGACCTCTTTTGCTTTTGAATATTTTTTGGCTTTTTGATCAGTAATTTTTTCCTGGAACACTTTTTGAAGTTGATAGGCCACAAGGATTGCCCTAATTTATGCTTAAGTCGCCTTTTCGGTGTTTGACTTAGCGGGCTTTTTTTTTATGTTGTTGAAGGTTGTGACTACCAAGTCATTGGTCATTGAGGAGCAACCGACATAAATTTTGGATATTTCTTGGCTCCTTCAACACTTCAGGGATGTGCGAACAATATCATTTGGTTGATCCTCATTTGCAATTCGAATGCATAGTCATATTAACTAAATACTACCATGCCCTAAGTTAAATGCCAGGGTTTGTAGATCCGAAAAAAACACCTACTTCTAGGCTCGATGTTTTTAACTAGGTATTAACTTATTATCTCTCCAATGTTTAGGTATTTGAAATAATTCTTGTACATAATCAGTAGGATTTTATTTGAAACCATATTGTTAGTAATAATGGGTATTTCGTTTTTGTCATTCTCCTTGCAATCTTTGCTAAAACAAAATTTTAATAAAGAAAGTGCATGGGGATGAATATGGATGTACTTTTTGTGTTTCTTAATAAATGATAAAAGATGAGTGAATATGAATTCATTTGTTCAAAACATGTATGCTCATTTCATTAATATTACCATTAAAAGACAACAATGTTTAACAACAAGTAGCATTTAACAAGACATAAATTACAAATGCATTATGATAAACAATTGATGACTTTGAGGATGCGCTTTCCTGCATGACCCACTGCCTTCAGGGTATCTGATTCAGTTCTTGGTTGGCCTCTTTTCGACCCAAAGATTGATGTCTTCATCAAGATCAATAAGGTAGCCTTCGAGGTCTTCTCTTTTGGCCTCCTCATAGAATGTAACCTTTTTGTACTTATTGGGCAATCAAAGATTAGTCTAAAATGATTGGCTAGGATTAAGCGTAAGTTTACAGAGAAAATAGGTTATGTTTTCTAAAGGCAAGGTGTTTTACACAAGTGCTTAAGCATGAGTTGGTCAAAATGGCCATTGGTAGTTTATATTATTCCATCAAGAAGAAACTAGATACCCATCATTTAAACGATATGGCCCAATTGGCGGACAAGGTTCGACAGGTAGAACGCCTCGGGGCCGAAAAGGCTTGGGCATGTAAGAATAATAGGAAAGAGAGTGTAGCATATTTCAAAATGGATGAGCATGTCCAATAGGCCAACATCGATGTTAGTAGTTTCAATGAAGGCGAAGTCGATCTGGCTAAACTAAAGCAAAGGGGACCATATGTCTGTAAAGTTCTTGCACCTTCAAACGGGAAAAACCCCTTCGAACCAGAAAAGAACGATAAATTCCTTAAGATAACGTACACTTTCAAAGTAACAAAGTGTGATGAAATTTTTGACTTATTAGTTAAAGATGGGCAAATTATAGTACCACCTTTTGCTAAGATACCTCTTTTAGAACAATGGAAGAAAAGAGGATTTTGTAAACATCATAGTTTTTTAGGCCACGAGACCTGAAAATGCTTTCTTTTGAGGGATACTGTTGATCGAAAAAATAGTAAGTGTACTATTTTGCCTTTATAATAATAATGAGGAAAATTCCCCGAATGTCGGTCTCAATAACTGCTCATAAATATTCAGTTTTAATTGTTGTTGATTTAAACAAAAACTTATGTTGGGATTTTAGATTCAAATGTATAAAAATAATTGCAAATAAAATAAATAATCTTGACAAAGGGTTTTCAAGATAGAGTAATATGCTATGGAAATGTGTATGATTTGTCCATGTAACAACTCTAAGTCACTATTGCATCAACAAATATCAATTAACTACTACCAGTTCTCAAGGGTGTTTTCTCCCAAGGCCTTGGCGAGAAAACCTTTAATCATTCAACCCTAATCTCTACGTCCATAGAAAATTACCGGTGAAATTAAGCTTTATTATATCGAGAACAATTTGGTTCCTACAGGGTATTCCTAGTCCTAGGTTATATCTAATGTAGAATAATCTAATGAAAACATTATCAACAACGATCCAACCTAATTGATAATCATATAACAATCGCAATTGTTCCAAAAGAGAAAGCATTAAGCATATCACAAGATTGAAGTAATTATGAAAAACAATATTGTCTTTGCAAATATAAACTCAAAGTCATTACAGATTTAAATCAGGGACACTCCCTAGCATTGGGGGCTATAGCTACTCATTATATTCAAGAAAAATCAAAATATAAAAGGGAGGTATTACAAGTATGCATATGAACTTTGATCTTCAATTGCTTCCGCTCATGAAAATTCTCATTTCTCCTAAAACCTTGATTTCTCAAACTCTGAATCGTATGAATTCTTTCCCTCTAAAAAGTGTCCCTTTCTTGTCTAAACACTCCCCTTTTAATAGCCAAGTATTCTCTCTCTTAAAACAAATCCACAAAAGTCCATCACATTCGCCTCACAATTTACCAAAATTCCCCTCACTTAGGAATAACAACAGAAAAGTCAAACTTGGACTTTTTTCACGCATTCCTACTACGGCCCATAGCCGATGCTACGGGTGGCCGTAGTAGGTCACTGTTTGAGTGGTCTTGTCCCAAGTCCGCTGCTACGGACCGTAGCAGGTGCTACAGGTGACCGTAGCAGGACACTATTTTGGTGAATGTTTGCTTTTGTGCCGGACCCCCCCTGCTACGGCCCGTAGCGGTGTTACGAGTGGCCGTAGTAGGTCCCTGTTTGGATTATGTTATTTTCTGCATTCAGGGCTTCCTGCTACGACTCGTAGCAGGTGTTACGGGTGGCCGTAGCAGGCCTACTGGACCATGAAAACCTCCTTTTGATTGTGTTCACTTTTCCTTGATTTCTACATTCGATCGTGCTTGAGTACCTACTTGAACCTGAAACACAGAAAAGACACACACCCAAAGGGTAAAATGCGATAAAAAAATTGAAATGACACTAACAATGAGGAAACAGTAAAATTAACTATTGGTGAATGCAATAGACTCAATAGACTATTAATTAACACAAAGTAATACAAGATACCTGGATTTTCGCCGAATAAGTGACAAAATACATAGCATAAAAAGTGACTGATCACAACCCCAAATTTATCTCTTTGCTTGTCCTCAAGAAATATTCAAAACAATTTTTTTACCTCATGTCACCCTTGAAAATAGTTGAAGATTCAACTTTTACCACAATACTGCTTAGATCTTTCACAACTTGCTCATTCTTCTTCTTTCAGGGTCGCCTGCTTTCCGCAATTATTTATTCCACCACACTTCCACATAGGAGTACTAATTCACTTGTCATCTTGTTTCACACACTCACCCAGACTCTCGGGGTTATAATGTTTGCACTCACAATTTCATAGCATGCACTACCGACTCGTAAGCTTGAACGAAATCTCCTTTTATCTCACATGCACAATACATACACTTTCGAGGTCTTTCAGGTTATAACATGGCTTGGGTTAATGTAGGATATGAAAGGGATATAAATGGTTTTTGGGTTCAGAGTCAATGTCATTATTCTTTTCACCATGTTTGTTCTAACATACCATTGACCTTTCTTTTCTTTTCAACTCGGTTCTTTTCTTTTGTTTTTGGTTTTGTACCCAACTGAGTGTTTTTCATTTAGTGAGTGCTTTTCTTTGTTCAAGCGAATTTTCTCTTTTCTTTTGTATCTCTTTTTTTTTATGGACGTTTTTCTTATTTTCTCTGCACTCATCTTATTATCAGTTTGTTATGGAGCTACCCCAAACTTAGAATTAAACACAACTTAAAGAAGATAACACTTTCTCTGAACAGGGTAAGGAAGTGTTTGGGTCACAGGTTATATTAATATGGTGATATATACAAACAAAGGGATACAGGCTCAAATTGGGTGAACAAAGGGTAATAATTAATAAGGTTGGCTTGAAAGGCTCTGGGTTAATAGAAAAAAACTTGCCTTAGTATGTGTACTACTATAGTGAAATTCGAAGAGAACTTACGCAAACTATGAGTGATAGAGACATACCTGAATTATCTCTCATGATGAATGTTGTGTTTCGCCTTTTTATTCTCACCATGTTCGATAAAGCTAACAAAATTCGTAATACCTCTAGTGTAACACGGTTTCCCTCTTAAGTTGGGATGTACAGGGTTCCTCTGTTGGTCGAGCTCTAGAAAGTTGTGTCCGATCATCTTCAACAGTATCAACATTTTCAGGGGTAATTCCTTGACAGTAACCAATCATCTATTTTTACTAACCTTCGTCACTTATTCAAACACTAAAATTCAGCAACTGTGTATTAATTGAAAACACCTAATCAAAATAAACAATCGAAGTAGTAATAAAAACAATAATACAAAAACAATAATAAAAAGAAACTAGTAATCCTCCCCCAAACTTGAACTAAACATTGGCCTCAATGTTTTAGAATAAGAAAGAGATAGGGGCGACATACAGTGCCCTTATTGAGGAGGTGGAGGGAAATGTAACATCAACTGCTGCATCATGGATTGAATATCCTCCAGCCCGGCTCCTTGCTGAATCTGCTCAACTCCTTGTCGTGTTTGCTCTTCTCTCAATTCTCTGATCTCCACTTGCATCCATATCCACTAGTTCTGATTCATAGATAATGATGTGGGACCTTGTTGAGTTGGAGGTGCAAATTGTGGCTGGAAGGTGGCATCTTCCTCCATTGTTTCACCTGCAACAAAATCATCCATATTATGGCCGTCCTCCTCATCAGGGGGAGGCAGTCACATATAACCAGTTAGAACGATCAATAATACCTACAATCTTAAGGGTAGGTAATTCCAAAACAAACTGGCCTCGATTCATCAGTGAGTAACGATTACGAGTAAAAACAATCATCCCATGGTAAATGAAGGAATCCATGTCAATTTTTGCTTTACCTGCAACAGGGGTGTCAGAGGACAAATTGAGGCCATATCCGAGATTCTCTGTAATTTGGGTTATCATACCCCCTAGGGAAATGCCTCTGGTGGCTGCAGGAGCAATTATGCTCAAATAATTAGCTGTAAAGGTAGCAACATTAATTATCTCATTATTATCCATTACGTGCAGAAAAAATAACTCCCTCTGGGTGGCAACCTCGGTACTATCACCCCAACCAAAAATAGTGTAAGTGAGGCCCTTTTGGGCGTACCGGAAGTAAGGGTTTTGAATCATCAAAGCCTTGGCGGTTGTGGAACCGTACCGAGGACTATCTGTAATTTCCGACCAAAAATGTTTTATTGGAAAGTCATCCAGCACATCGCCTGGCCCGTAGATGGGAAACTTAAGGATGTTTCTAAGATCCTCGATAGTTAATTCATGATTTTCATTAAAAATGAGAAATTTGAGGGTATCAAAGTAGTACCTTACATTTCCGAGCCATTCCCTCTGCAGCTGAAAATCAAGTGTACTCACAAATTTAAGAGTAATGCGCTCAAAAGTCGACACTTTAAAATGCATAAACTCTAATAATCCTGTGATATGAAACATTCTATAAACCTCGGATTTCAACCCTAAATCAGTAAGAGTTCAGTCACATATGTACCTGGTGGGCGTAATTTTACGTCGTGCAAGCATCAAATTCCTTTTAGCTTGCCCCTCATCCTCGAAGACAATGTTGTGAGGGTTTGAGTTACAGGTACTTTTCTTTTTTGTAATGGATGATTCTGTGACATTGGTTCTTTTGGAGGCATCTTTGAAAAAATTGTTGATTGAAAAATTGAGTTTTAGAGAGATTTATACCCGGAATATTATTGAGAAGGGGATTTTATGAAGGTTTGATGAAGGGAGTTTGAAGTTTTGAGTGGTTTTGTAGAGAAAGTTGAAAGTTTTAGGTGATGGCAACAATGGGGTTTTTGTGAGAGGTTGGAGAGAGAAGTGGAAAGAGGAGATGAAGATGGAATAATTGGGATGAGAGAGAAAATATTAAGGTAATGATTTAGGGATTTAATTGGTGGTTAATGGGATATGATGAGATATGATGGAGGTTGATTGGGTAATGAATGGTGAGTGGGTACAAGGTGAGAGAAGATGGAGGGTTGGAATTTAAACTCTCAAAATTTCAAAAATATGCATTTTTACCCACAAAACTGCTACGGGCCGTAACCACTGCTACGGGTGCCCGTACTAGGCTTCTGACTTGTCACCACGTCCCAATATGTTGCATGTTATGGGTCGTAGCCGATGCTATGGGCTCCCGTAGTAGGCCTCTATTTCAAACCATATTTTGGAGGGTTTGCCATCTTCGGGCGCCCATAGGAGGCCTTTGTTTCCCAGGTTTCTGATCATATTCTCCAGTGGTCCTGTTCTGCCTACTACGGGTCGTAGCATCTTCTACGGGCGCCCGTAATAGGCCTCTGGTACTTCCTCCAAAACTTATTTTTCTGAATGCGTAATTTTTCTATTCCAGGTACCTTTCTCTGTATTGATTCTTCTTTAATGGCATGTATCTCCTTCTATCTCCCTGTGTGAAGAGACTATGTATCACCTGACTACGAAATAAACAAATAACAAAAATGAAAAATCATCAGTAAGTAAAAGTGTGGGTTGCCTCCCACAAAACGCTTTGTTTAACATCGTATGGCTTGACGGTTTACCATACTATCCGTGTATATGAACATTTTCCACCAGACTACGTCCTTGTACTTGGTGATAAGGCTTCACCCTCTACCCATTGACTTTAAAAGTATCCCCAGTTGCCTGATTTTGCAATTTAATTTCCCCGTGAGGGAATACTTTGTTCACAACAAACGTCCCTAACCATTTAGACTTCAATTTCCCAGGGAATAGTATCAACCTGGAATTGAATAAGGGAACCAACTATCTTTCCCAAAATTCCTTCCGTTGAATCTCTCGATCATGCCATTTTTTTGTTTGTTCTTTATATAATTTGGCATTCTCGTACGCTTGATTCCTAAATTCTTCCAACTCACGGAGTTGCAGGATTCTGGAACCGACCGTTTTGGAAAGGTCATAATTCATAAATTTTGAAGCCCATAGTGCTTTGTGCTCTAACTCTAAAGGAAAATGACAAGCTTTTCCGTAAACTAACTAATATGGGGATATACCTATTGTAGTTTTGTAATAGGTTCTATATGCCCACATTGCATCATCCAACTTGGTGGCCCAATCTTTTCGGGAAGAGTTTAAGGTCTTTTCTAGAATTTGTTTCAGTTGCCTATTAGACACCTCTACATGTGCACTGGTTTGACGGTGGTAGGGAGTGGTAATTTTTTGTTTCACATTGTACTTCTTGAGAAGATTTTCCATGAGGAGATTTATAAAATGTGTTCCTTCATCGCTTATTAGTGCTTTTGGTACTTCGAACCTTGCAAAGATGTTAGTCCCTAGAAACTTAACCACTACTTTAGCATCATTTGTGGGCAAGACCACTGCTTCTACCCATTTAGACACATAATCCAATGCTACAAAAATATATTTGTTTCCAAATGACAGTGGAAATGGTCCCATAAAATATATGCCCCATACATCAAATAACTCTACTTCTAACATGGGTTTCCAAGGCATCTGATTTCTATTTGAAATGTTATCCATCCTCTAACATCTGTCACAATCCTGCACTACGTAATGGGCATCCTTGAAAAGTGTAGGCCAGTATAACCCAGATTGGAGGACTTTTGTTATTGTCCTATCTCCACTAAAATGTATTCCATATTCTGAGTCATGACATGCTTTTAAGACGTCCCGTTGTTCTTCCTCTAGGACGCATCTTCAAACTAACCCGTCTATCCCCTTCTTGTATATGAATGGGTCATCCCACAAATATAACCTGCAATCATGCAAAAACTTTTTGTTTTTGTTATAATCAAAATCCCCAGGGACCACACTACCTACCTGTAAGACCCCAATTTTGACCCTAAGATCCCTCATGACATCATAACATTGCATTTGCATTGCCTCAAGGATCTTTAGCATCTTGGTTCCCTTGGCCTTTGGGTGGGACTCCTTGTGATTGGTTTGAGATCACCAAGCATGCTTGAATTATACATCATTGTTTCTCTTACTTTTGTGTACTAACCAAAAGCACAAAAATGTGTCACTAACATCTTTTGTTTGAAGGTTGAGTATCATCCAAGACACTTTGTGGGTTCTATCTAGATGATCAGTCAACACAAGGGAATGACTTGAGATACTTCCAACAGGTTCAAATGGGGTCTATTCGGCAGTCAAAACATTAATCTTGAAGGAGCAAAAGTTTATTCATGAGTTGTCATGCTCGCTAGGCGAGCAGAATGGGTCGCCTAGCGAGTCCCAAGAAAAGCCACCAGAATCACCTACGCTCAGAGGAATTTCTTGAACTGTCATGCTCGCTAGGCGAAGCCCACGTGTTTAAAAAAACAAAAAAAAACAAAAAAAAAAGAAAAAAAAAACGAAAATAAATAAATAAATAATAATAAATAAATAAATAAATAAAATATAACAGAAAAAATTTGGACTTGGGCCTCTCTCATTTGAGCCCACAGGTCCACAAAAATCAGGTTATAAATTCAGAGTTTCAGTGAAACAAAATTCAATTATATTCCTATTACCCTGGCAGGGAAAAAGATAGTGAGAGAAGAGCTAACAGAGTTCAGAGCTACCTCCAGAGACTGAAGGGAACTCATCGGCAAAGAACCAATTCCCTCTCATATAAACCCTCATATTGCTTTGCAAACCCAACCGGGCCATTCAATTTCATTCGATCTCTCCAGTCAGGTTTTCCTTATTCCCATTACTTTATGCTTTTAATTTGAATGCTCTGAATGTATGAGGTATTATGGGTGAATTTGATACCCTTTTGATGCATGTGTTTGACAAGAGGTTTAGGCCTCCTACCCTTGGTTTCTTTTTGTGAGCTTTTTGTGAATTTTAATGCAATGATTCATGTGGTAACATTTTGATTTGGGGGCAACTCTTGATTACCCTAACCTGTTTTGTGTTTGTTATGGGATTGTTTTCTCCTAATTCTGTCATATTACTCTAACCTGTTTGTTGAGTTTTTGTGAGGGCTCACATATTCTTGCAGGGATAGCTTGCTTGGTGTTCCACTTTATTTGTGGGGTACCACCTGTACTGACTCACTTTCTTTGATGGTGCTAGCTCGAGAGATCTCTGTGTTTCTTATCTCTCTAATTGTTGTTACTTCGGATCTTTATCTGTATGGTAGATCTCTCGATCCCTTTACTTTTCCCGCATGTTACCGATTTCTTAGGTTTCGTATAGCCTCTTGTGGCATGTCATTTAAGGTAGCGCGGTTCCTTCATCTAGGACTGCCTTTTTGCATAAGCATCCCTAAACACCCCAAACTCATTGATTTTTCTTCTCCTTAGAACACGTTATCTCCTTCTACTACAGGCGAGTAAGTCTCCAAAGGTCGAGCATCCGGTAGATTGCGTAGTAACGTCGTTCACCCCAAAACACAACCCTTACCCCATAGGTGGTCGAACTACGTTTTGCTCTGATTTTCATCAAAGATGATATACGTAGGTATAAGACGCGATGTTTTAGCGAGCACACTCCTCTTTAACCCATAGGTAGCCGAGCTACGAAGACTCTGATTCTCAGATTCAGATGAGATATGTATGCAGTGGATGCGACGTCCGTGCAAGTCATTTTCTTTTGACCCTTCTTTTAGTAAGTAGTACATTAGATAAACATACACACTTTTCTCATCCCTTCAATCATGTTTGCACAAATAAATTTTCAAAAAAAAAAAACAACAACCTTTGCAACAAATGTGAAAAGGGCTCCCTAGGAGTACCTAGGATGTTTTGGGTGCCTAATACCTTCCCATTGCATAACCAACCCCCTTACCCAGATCTCTGACATTTTTACTAGTTTTTGATTCGATAAAACTTTTAGGTTTTTGTTCGCTTTCTAACCATTCCTTTGGATAAATAGAAGTGCGGTGGCGACTCGACTTGTATGATTTACCTTGGATTTAGTCAATATCTCTAATGGTAACGAATACCCCGCTACAGAAAAGTGGCGACTCCACTGGGGACGTGTATTTGCCTAGTGGGTTTTGCCGACTTTTCATGCTTCTTGTATTGTATTGTATATTTTTATTTTTGTGACATATTTTTGTGCAATTTGGGATTACTGTATTGTATGTAATGATTGAATTGCTTGAATATTAATTCCTTGAATGCTTGGTGATCTTTGTGAGATGAGTTCTATACCCGAACTCGAGTGCACTTAGGATAGGAGAATGGCATAGTCTTGTCGACTTGTGTGGAGTTATTCCTTAGCAAGTTGACTTGCAAGCCCATTCACTTGGTGGAGGTCATGTTGGGATCAATAATGTCACACAAGTAGTTGTGGTTAGACATTACTCTTTCCAATATAGACCTTAGAAGCCAAGGACCTTAGTTTACCAAGCCCGTCTTGGCCTATTCTTAGGATGTAGTGCGAAAGTCGTTCAAGTGTAAGATTTGATACGATTGTTACGCGATACTACACTCGTAAGAGTCTCTCTTGAGAATATTTTCGGAATACGAGTAGTCGTTTCTCCAAGAATATCTGAAAGATGGGATGATGACTATGGGAACCTTTTGTAGAACATGTTTGGCAGGTTTAAACCTTAGTACACTCCCTTTTGGGTGGTTCTTAACCTAACTCCATGCTCGTGACTTACAACAAACCCTTGATTCATGGTTGATCCGTTCATGAATCCTTAATATCAATGGATCTTGGGTGTTGATAAGGTGTAAACCATAATCCACCAAAATGGACGGTTGATATTAAGGATAACATGATCCATCCCATGACCTTTGTTTGGTGTGCTTTGCTTGATCCTTGAGTGTGATTGTTGCATTCATGCATTCATGCACCCATTTGCATTCATATCATCAAAATAATAAGAAAATTTTCAAGGAAATTAAGAGGTCTATTTGCAAAATTTTCAGACATGGAAAGACAAAGAAGGAATACAAAGAAGTACAGCTTCAGACAACCAGATTTGAAAGGGTTAAGGAATCTGACATCCTACGTATTAGATCCTTTGGGTTTCAAGGCTCGTTTAGGGAAGCTTCTTCCTCTTCTGACTACTCAAGTGGATGAAGGATTGATGAGTGTATTGGTGCAGTTTTATGATCCCTTGTACCGTTGCTTCACGTTTCCAGATTTTCAGCTTTTGCCTACACTTGAGGAGTATGCTTATCTTGTGGGTATACCTATTCTAGACCAGTTGTCGTTCAGTGGCTTGGAGAGTATTCCTACTTCTCAAGAGATAGCTGACATGTTACACATAGATGAATCTCTGGTTGGTGCTCATATGACTACCAAAGGGGGAATTCAAGGTCTCCCTTCTGAGTTCCTCATTGCTCAAGCTACTATATATGGGAAGGTCATGAGTGAGGATGCCTTTGAAGCCATATTTTTTACTTCTCATCTATGGATTGGTATTGTTCCCCAACATCGGCAAGTTTGTGGATGTGAACGCTATTAGGAATTTCTCTACTCTTAATCCCGTTTCGACTCTGTTGGGCGATACCTACTTCTCTTTACATATGAGGAATGCAAAGGGTGGTGGCGCCATTGTGTGTTGTTTGCCTCTGTTGTATAAGTGGTTTATTTCTCACTTACCTCAGACGATCGCCTTCAAGGAGAACAAAGGATGTCTACGGTGGTGCACGAGACTTATGTCTCTCACTAATGATGATATCTCTTGGTATAACCATGTGTATGATGGTGTGCAGATTATTGACTCTTGTGGCGAATTCTCTAATGTACCTCTTCTTGGTACATGTGGTGGGATTAACTACAATCCTGTTTTGGCACGTCGGTAGCTTGGGTTCCCCTTAAAGGATAAACCCAATAACATTTTGTTAGAGGGTGTATTCTTTCAGGATGGTAAAGATCCCCAAGGCTTGAAAACTAGGATGGTCCGCGCTTGGCGCAAGATTCATAGGAAAGGAAGGAAAGAGTTGGGTCCTAAGAAGTGCATCGCTTTGGAGCCTTACACTATTTGGGTTAGGAAGAGGGCGTCTGAGTATCTGATGCCTTACGAGTATCCGAGACCTACACCTATGATTATGGCTGGGCCTTCAACCCTCCCTAATCAAGGAGTAAAGGAGTTGAGAGACGAAGACCGTTCACGTGCCTGGATCCGTGAACGTGAAGAGTTGCTTCAGCAGATTAAGGAGAAGGATGCGTTGATTGAGTTTCTTGAGCATCAGGTTATTGATGACCCTGATGATGTATGGACTTCTCTACTTCCTCAGTCTTCTAAGTTCTGGAAGAGGAGGTATGATCGACTCGCCAAAGAGAAGGCCGATATGGAGGCAGCCTACGAGAGGGAGGTGAAGAGGCTTCGCGCATCTTATCTTCCTGTGTCCCGAGTTTTAGATGATTGTTTCTAGGGATCCAAAAGACGATTATTTTCCTTTTCTCTTGTATATGATTGACGATGTTGCACTTCTTTTCCCTGATATTATTTGATGAGATATTTCCATATGTGATAAAATGCTTAATATTTCCAAAATTTGCAAATAAAACTCTAAAGTTCCTTTGAAATAAAACAAATCATCTGCACAAACATTGCATGCATCATATGCATAAACAAGTTTTGTTTCCGGTCCCTTGCCCTGTGGTCTAACTCTGTGTCCTTCATTTATTTTGAAGACAAGCTGACTCACCGGTACTACACTAGAGCCAACATTTCAAGACTGATGGATCACTTAAAGCAAGAGAACCGCGAGCTGAAAGAGGAAGTGGCCAGATTGATTGCCCTAATGGAGTCACTCATGGCTGCCTAGAGCTAGTCTTCTCTGACACCTTCAACTCCTCCCCAGAGGACAGTTATCTCTGAGATTGTCTCCTCTACTGTGCCCGCTGCCAGTGCACACTTTGTTCCGACAGCCATGCCAACCGGGTTCCCGTGGGGGATGCCTCCCAATTTCATGCCTGAGGGTCCTGTTCCCGCCTTTGCTTCTCTGCCGACATCTAGCCCGGTCCTTGTCGTTCCTCCTCCTGTCGTGTATACTTTGCCCAGGGTAGACGACACCATCTATCATTCTGAGCCGTTTGAGGGTCCATATGTTTATGAGAAGATGGATGCCATGAACGATCAATTTCTTGAGCTTCATAAGGAATTGAAAACTCTCAGAGGGAAGGATCTTTTTGGCAAGTCTGTTGCCGAACTCTGCTTGGTTCCAAATGTGAAGATCCCTGTGAAATTCAAGGTCCCTGATTTTGAAAAGTACAAAGGAAATACTTGTCCTCTCAGCCACTTGGTCATGTACGCCAGGAAGATGTCAACTCAGACCGATAATGACCAGTTGCTCATCCACTACTTTCAGGACAGTTTGTCCGGTGCCGCTTTGCGTTGGTACATGGGTTTAGACAGCGCGAACATCCGATCCTTCAATGATCTCGGTGAAGCCTTCGTCAAGCAATACAAGTACAACGTGGATATGGCTCCCGATAGAGATCAATTGAGAGCCATGTCCTAGAAGGATAAAGAAACATTTAAGGAGTACACCCAGAGGTGGCGAGAGGTGGCAACACAGATCGTGCCTCCGCTAGAAGAGAAAGAGATGACTAAGATTTTCTTGAAGACTTTAAGTTCTTTTTATTATGATCGGATGATTGCTAGCGCTCCTTCTGACTTCACCGAGATGGTAAATATGGGGATGCGTCTAGAAGAAGGGGTCCGTGAAGGACGGTTAACCAGAGAGGAAGGCTCTTCTGCCAAAAGTTATGGGGCATTTGCAAAGAAGAAAGATGGAGAGGCACATGCTGTGATCTCCCATGAGAAACCAAGAAGACCCTCTGTGAGGAGGAATACTGTGCGTCCCGCCAATAACCAGCACCAGGTGGCTCATATAGCACCTGTTTTCAAAGACAATCAACATTATCAGCAACATAGTAACAATCAGCAACCACATCCGCAATATCAGCAACCACAACACCGACCACAACAGCAGGCCTACCAGCCTCTAAACAGTAATCAAACCAGCACAAGTTATGAGAGGAAGAGGGTCACCTTCGATCCTATTCCTATGACGTATGCAGAGTTATATCCCTTTTTGATAGAAAGGAAGCTGATTACTCCGAGAGACCCACCGGCTATACCTGCTAACCCCCAGTGGTGGTATAAGCCTGAGTTACATTGTGTTTACCATTCTGGTGCTCCCGGTCACGATGTGGAGAATTTTTACCCTTTGAAGACCAAGGTTCAAGATCTTTTGAGGTGTGGTATTTTATGTTTTGAGGACGTAGGCCCTAATGTGAAGAAGAACCCATTGCTCGAACATGGGAAATCTGTCAACATGGTCCAGGGTTGCCCTGGCAAGTACAAGGTCAAATATGTCAGTCATATTCGACAGTCTCTGGTCCAGATGCATCGTTTGTTATGTGACTACAGTCATTATGAGCATGACCATGATAGATGCCGAGTCTGCTCTGTTAACCGATTGGGTTGTTGCCAGGTGCGCAAGGATGTTCAGGAAATGCTGGACAAAGGAGTCATTGAGATCCTTCAAAACAGGAATGTTGATGAAAATGAGCCCGAGGTCAATGTGATCTCCCCAGTGTTCCGAATACCCGAGCCTGTTATCATCAAGTACAATGGTAGCAAGCAGAAGGCTTCTCCCGCTCTGATCATTAAGCCTGTTGGTCCTGTGCTTTCTCCTCTGAAAAGGCAGTTCCCTATCGCTACAACGCCGTAGTAGTAGAGAATGGGAAAGAGGTGTGTAAGACCCCAATTTTGTCCCTAAGATCTCTCATGGCATCATATCATAACATTGCATTGCCTCAAGGATCATTGGACACCTTGCTTCCTTCCCTGTGGGTGGGACCTTTTTGAGAGTGATTCTTGATCACCAAGCATGTTTGCATTTGTATGTCATTGCTTTTCTTTTTATCACTAACCAAAAGTACAAAAATATGTTATCTAACCTTTGTCTTGCAGATGAAGCAATAACAGGTCAAAGCAATCAAAGGCATTCATTGAGCAATAGATGGTGGTCATTCTTGAGATTTGAACCCCACAATCATTCGCAAGAGTTCATATGAGTTATGATGTCATTTTGAAGCAAAATCCCAAGTGGTAGAGGCTTGAGTCTCATCAGAATATTTCCCAGTCATCTAGAGACCTAGAAAGTCAACTGCAAGGTCAACTATGGATTTGGAGGTGGGAAGTGATTAGAAATACTTCATTCATGTTCAAACAAGTCTCATTTGACATTTCAAACACTCACATTGAAGAATTTGAAGTCAGGTCAAGAATTTCCAAAAATAGCAAGTGACCTATAATTTGAACTTTCCAAGAATGGAAAGATTTTGGACCAATTTCAACTCAATATTACATCATCAAGAAAGCTTCAAATGAAATTTTGTTGAACATGAAAGTTGTAGATTTTCTCTCCCATTTCCAAAATGTCCAAGATCATGAATTTCTCATGTGTGGTTAAGGAGATATGATCAAATCATGGCAAAGTGTGCATGAAACTTCAAATGGGCATAACTTTACAACCAAAGCTCCAAAATGAGTGGTTCTTTTTGCATTTTGTTCATCATAACATGCACTTTCCAAATGTACCAATACATGACATGAATTTCATTTGCATGGCCTTTGGCTTATTCATGAAGATTTTTGAAGGAAATTCCATAAAATCATTTTGGTGGATCATATGCATACAAAACCATTTCCAAAGCTTGCATTGGATATTTTTAAGTGATTTTGGTTCAGCAAAATGCACTGTTCACGTGGCTACCACATGCATGAGGTGAAAACCCAATTTGTGCATACACTCTAAAACTTAATTAATCTCATTTGGCTTTGGCTTAAACAGGTTCTAAACATGATTAGTATGGGTTATATAAGGTTAAACATAACTGCATTTGCCATTAACATTGATTTTCAGATCTGAATCTCAAAATTCTCCAAACTTTTCTCTCAATTTTTTTTGCAATTTCTTCACACAAGAACCTTTCCTGTTGGTTGATTCTTGATCATGAAGCATTGTTAAGCAAGATTGGACGTGGAATTGAGAGAAATCGTGCCACATTTGAACATACTCGAAGCTTGAAGCATCCATGGTGATTTCAAAATCTGCTGGATTCATGTGCAGTTGAGCTTCAAATTCAGCATCAATCAACTCCATAAGCATTGTAAAGAAGATTTGGAGCATTGGCTGAGCTTGTAGTGCGAGATTCCAACTTCTGCTCTTCAAGAGGTCATGATTTGATCTCTCTAATTCTCAAATTTATTGTGATATTTGTGTAGAACAAGGTTTACTGGTAATTCTGAGCTTTGAATCGTGAATTTTCATGCACTATTGGCTGAGTTAGGTTAGTTTAAAGTTTCATGCATGAATCTTAGTTTGTTCGATTTGATCTTGATACGTGAGATTAAGCTTAGATGGGCATTGATTCGTGATCTCCATTAAACGCACTACATGTTGATGTGCTTAATTTTGATTTCTGGAGAAATTTTTCTGGACATGCATGAACATGTACACTGTTCATCTTCATGAAGATGAAGATCATCGTTTCCAGGTTTTGCTACGAGATTGCCACGGTTTTGCTACGGATTTTCAAAATTAGCTACGAATTCATGCGCGCTAGGGTTTTACAGTCAAAGCGCTGTCATTTTGAAGCACGCGCAACTTTTGAATTCGCACTGGCTTCGATCCTTGGCTGAGGCGTTTTTCAAAATGTTATTTCATTTTTCTCCTATTTTCACATTATATGTCCATTTTAATTTTTTAATTTTTTCCTTAACTTCAAAAAATCATATAAAATTGAAAACTCACCCAATTTCACTCCAATTTTTTGCACAATGCTCCTTATTCTGTCTAGCTTTTTATCATCATAATTTCCAAAGTTGTGCTTGGCTGGATTTTATTTGGTGCTAGAATGATTGACCATATGTCTTACTTTGACCTTGCCTTGCTTATCTCTTCATGAAATGCTTGTTTCTTATCCAATGAATGTGAAATTTTGCATGATGAAACTAGATACATTGCTTGACCTTTTGGTTTTGGTTTGGTATTTTTCCTATGCTCCATTGCTGTTTTATGCTTGTGCTAACTTGGTGTGACAATTTTTGTCACACCTTTGAATGTCCAACTTGTACCATGTGATTGCCATGCCAAATGATGCCCAATGCTTCTGATTTTTTGTATGTTGATCATGTTATATGTGTTGAATGTGCATGAATTTTTCCAGATTTATTTGAATCATTTCTGTTTTGATTTGAATTTTTCATTCATGATGATCACATATGAGCTTTAAAATTGCCTTGAACTTCACTTGATCATGAAATGCATTTGGTGATTGATTTTGATGTGAGACCTTTTGGAATATGTCAATATGTGTTTGAAGTTACTTTGTGTCAAATTTCAGCCCCTGTTTTGAATTTTTTCTCCATCTTTGACCCTAGGCTTTGACCTAGTGGTTTGTGGCTTACATTTGAGCTTTGATTTCAGGTTGAGTATCCAAGTTCCATAGTTGATGATGCTTCATCATTTGAGTATTGATGTTTGCTTTTGATTACTAACATTTGTGTGTTTTGTAGGTTGTTGCTAACTCATTTGAGTTTGCCTTTTGGCTTACACATTTTGTACATTGGGATTGTCTGTTGCTTATTGACTGTTGTCTTGTTGTGTGAGCATTGTACTGATTTGTTTAGTGTTTCCACAGGTACCTAAGTTGCTTTATGTTCATTTGAACTTTGCTTTTGCTTGGTTTCTTAACCACTTAGGTATAATCTCTAATCTTCATGTAGTCTGGAAGACCTACTGTTATTGGTAGGCACCTGTCTGAAGCCCTCCTTAAGAGGCAATGCTTGTGATTGTTTAATTTTGTGCCAAACAGGAAAAGTCCTCTTATGAGGCAATTGGAAGATAAAAGAGATGTGTAACCCATCTCCTGCTACTCAGTGTGTCATTCACCTTGCTCACACAATATGTTGATGCATTGTGAATAATAACCCGAGATCTTATAGAGTCAATCATTTGTGGAGAAGAGTTCCTACTTTCTAAACTCCAACACTTTCCATTGTTTAAAGCTCTCCCTGACCAGGGATAAGAGCTATGAGGCACACCCCTCATCTCCATTTCATCTGCTTCACCCTAACTCTCAATGTTAGGGTTAAGAGCTCAAAATACCCATTCCAGTTGGCTGTAAAGCCTAACGTTGCTTGAGCCTAATTGATTGTATATAGTGTGTGCTAATTGACTTGTTTGTTTGCTTACTTGATTCATTTGTGCATCTTTGCTTATGCGTGCCTTTGTGCATTTATCATCATTACTTGTATATCATTCCATAATCATTGTTCATATCTTTGTGACACTTTGTTTGTCCATTGAGGAGTCAATTGTAAGTCCAGTTATTGGCAGTTGTTTTCTATGATCTGGTGGGATTTGGAACTAAGACCATTCATTGGCATTCCTTTCCTTGGAGTCGAGTGTAAGACCATTTATTGGCAACTTGTTTCCTCTTGCTTATCGCATTTGTTATTTGTTTCTTGTGAGGAGTCAATTGTAAGTCCAGTTATTGGCAGTTGTTTCCTATGATCATTCCTAAGAGATTGATGTAAGTCCATTGATTGGCATCTGGTATCCATGTTTCTCTTTGTTTTAGGAGATTGGTGTAAGTCCATTGATTGGCATCCGGTATCCATTTTGTTTTGTGAAATTGGTATAAGTCCATTGATTGGCATATGGTATCCATGTTTCTTTTTGTTTGAGGAGATTGGTATAAGTCCATTGATTGGCATCCGGTATCCATTTTGTTTTGTGAGATTGGAATCAGTCCATTGATTGGAATCCGGTATCCATTTACTTTGTCCATCTGTTATTTGCATTGTTGCCTATTCCAAAGGAATCACTTGAATCATCTACATATGATCTCAAGAGGTGAACATCTAAGAAGTTTTACTTCCTCACCTCCCACCTTTTGTTTCTTTAAAACCTCCATTTGCATGTTAACCCAAAAACTTGAAAACTATTGTGCAAACATTTTCACTTGTTTTCAAATTAGAAACCTAGGCCTTAAGCCTCTGATTTTTCAAACTTCATTTTCATGATACTTCTTTTGAATTGAATTCTAATCATATCTTGACCACATTTTGTGAATAATCCTAATTGGTTAATTTCACTCACTCAATTGTTTTGTGGCTTTGTCCATTCTTGATAAGTTTTCATACATTAGCCATAGGTTTGATTTATCCTAGTTGGTTGATGTTAATCTCACCTTTTGTCCTTAGTGATTGAATTGTAAGACTTCCTTGCTTATTATAGGGTTAACCCCTCACTAGCAACTTGAAGCTTTTCTCACATGGTGGACTTGTTGTTTGTATAAGGTTGAGTTTTCTCCCGTGGATAACGAAAGACCTTAGGGCTTTTGTTTAAAATCAACCCACTCATATTTTGGAAATCTTTTAGCCGAACTACGACGTTTTGATCCTTACCTTCCATGGAAAGGTACGTAGGCAACGGGTTCATCCGTTCAAACACAAAAATAATAACTTGTATATTCTTTTCTCATCCCTTCAATCATGTTTGCACAATAAATAGTTCATAAACAAATAACATTTCGTACAACAAGTTGTGAAAAGGGCTCCCTAGGAGTACCTAGGACGTTTTGGGTGCCTAACACCTTCCCATTGCGTAATTAACCCCTTACCCAGATCTCTGATCTTTTCATTAGTTTTCTATGTGTAAAACTTCTTAGGCTTTTGTTCGCTTCTTAGCCATTCCTTTGGATAACTAAAAGTGCGGTGGCGACTCGATTCTTTGTATGCTTTGCTTTTGATTTAGTCAATAAATCATAAAGTGACGAATACACCGCTACAAGGTGTCCTTGCCCTCTTCTTCTGTTGTGAAAATTGTCGATGTTAGCGGTTTGACCCGCAGTGGCCGTGTATTTTCAGCACCGCCGAAGCCTCAAATGAATGCTGATTTTGTTGAACACCCGATCGGGAACGCTGTGAATTCTCTGAATCTGGCACTTGCTGTTAAGCCCTCCTCCGTATTGAAAACTCCTACTTCTGTTGGCCCTAGTGGCAATGTGAAAGAAGACTGTGATGAGATGCTGAGACTCATCAAGAAAAGCGAGTACAATGTTGTAGACCAACTTCTACAAACGCCATCCAAAATATCTGTGTTATCCTTACTCTTAAATTCAGAACCACACCGAGAGGCTCTGCAGAAGGTGTTGGATGTGGCATATGTGGATCACGATGTCACTTTGGAGCAATTCGATAGCATTGTTGCAAACATTACTGCTTGCAACAACCTAAGCTTTTGTGACTCTGATCTCCCTGAGGAGGGAAGAGACCGCAACTTGGCTTTACACATATCTATGAATTGCAAAGACGACGCCATGTCCAATGTGCTGGTGGACACCGGGTCATCATTGAACGTATTTCCAAAGTCCACTCTCTCAAAGCTATCATATCAAGGGCCTCCCATGAGGCAGAGTGGAGTAGTTGTGAAGGCTTTCGATGGGTCTCGCAAAATTGTGATTAGGGAAGTTGATCTCCCAATCAAGATCGGACCAAGTGATTTCCAGATTACCTTCCAGGTTATGGACATTCACCCATCGTATAGCTGTCTCTTAGGCAGACCATGGATTCACGAGGCAGGCGCCGTGACGTCCACCCTACACCAGAAATTGAAATTCGTGAAAAACAAGAAGCTGGTGGTGGTAGGGGGAGAAAGGGCTCTCCTGGTTAGCCATTTATCTTCCTTCTCTTATATAGATGCTAAGGTTGAAATTGGAACTCATTTCCAAGCTTTATCTATAGCTGAGCCTATTGAGAAGATGCAAAGTTGGCCATTGAGCGTGGTGCAACCACTGGTTTAGGAAAAATGATTGAGTTAGAAGACAACGAGTCCCGGGCTAGCATAGGTTTTTCTTCTGGTACTTTCAACAAGAAAGGGTTATTCAAGAGCGGAGGTTTCATCCACACTGGTCTAGATGAGGAGGTTGCTGCCGTTTTAGAAGAAGATACAAAGGATTCTTGCAATTTCATCATCCCTGGAGGGGTCTGCAACAATTGGGTCGCTGTGGATATTCCAACAGTTGTCCATAAGTCAACGTAATGATCACTTTGTTTAAAAACTTTTCTCCCATGCCAAAAGGAGGAGTGATGACATTGTTGGCGCATAAGTACAATGATATTTTCATTCAATAAACTCATGTTAAATGTTTGTTTTCCCATTTATTTTCCCTTTTTGTTTTTGCATGAAATTGGTGATCACATAAAACCCTAAAAAATAAAATAAAATCAATCTTCTCATCTGCATAATGATTTGCCTTGTTTGATTTCTAAAAGCTTTTCATATCCAAAAATCATTATGCAGGTTGATTTTTAAACCCATTGAACATAATGATCCAACACCATCTCCCAATTTTGAATTCCCTGTATTTGAGGCAGAGGAAGATGATGTTGAAGAGATTCCTGATGATATCACCCGGCTACTTGAGCATGAAGAGAAGATCATTCAGCCGCATCTTGAGAATCTGGAAACAATCAACTTGGGGTCTGAAGATTGTGTGCGAGAGGTAAAGATTGGGGCACTTCTGGAAGAATCTGTTAAGAAGGGGTTGATTAAGTTGCTACGAGAATATGTTGACGTCTTTGCCTGGTCATATGAAGACATGCCTGGTCTAGATACTGATATTGTGCAACATTTCCTACCTTTAAAGCCTAAGTGCGTGCCTGTGAAGCAGAAACTCAGAAGAATTCATCCTGATATGGCAATGAAGATCAAAGAGGAAGTTCAGAAGCAAATTGATGCGGGGTTTCTGGTGACTTCTACATATCCTCAATGGGTGGCCAATATTGTGCCCGTGCCTAAGAAAGATGGAAAAGTCCGGATGTGTGTGGACTATAGAGACTTGAATAAAGCTACTCCGAAAGATGATTTCCCTCTACCACATATTGATATGTTGATAGATAATACAACTATATTCAAAGTCTTCTCGTTTATGGATGGATTTTCCGGATATAATCAGATTAAAATGGCACCCGAGGATATGGAGAAGACAACATTCATCACACCTTGGGGAAAATTCTATTATCGAGTGATGCCCTTCGGTTTGAAGAACGCCGGAGCCACGTATCAACGAGCTATGACCACCTTGTTTCATGATATGATGCACAAGGAGATTGAGGTATATGTTGACGATATGATTGCTAAGTCAAGAACGGAAGTTGAACATGTAGAGCATTTGTTGAAGCTTTTCCAGCGTTTGAGGAAATATAAGCTTCGTCTGAATCCCAACAAGTGTACATTTAGAGTTCGTTCTAGCAAGTTATTGGGCTTCATTGTTAGTGAAAGAGGTATTGAGGTTGATCCTGCAAAGGTCAAAGCAATACAAGAGATGCATGCGCCCAAAACTGAGAAGCAAGTCCGAGGTTTTCTTGGCCGCTTAAATTATATCTCCAGATTCATATCCCACATGACTGCCACATGTGCGCCTATATTCAAGCTCATCCGGAAAGATCAGTCCCATGATTGGACCGAGGATTTCCAAAAAGCTTTCGACAGTATTAAAGAAAATCTGTCTGAGCCTCCGATTCTGTCTCCGCCTGTAGAGGGAAGACCTTTGATCATGTATCTGACTGTTCTCGAAGACTCGATGGGTTGTGTCCTTGGTCAGCAAGACGAATCAGGGAAGAAGGAGTATGTTATTTACTACCTGAGTAAGAAGTTCACTGATTGTGAGTCTCGATACTCAATGCTTGAAAAGACATGCTGTGCTTTGGCTTGGGCTGCTAAGCGCTTACGCCAGTATATGATAAATCATACGACTTGATTGATATCCAGAATGGATCCAATCAAGTACATCTTCGAGAAGCCTGCTTAAACAGGGAGAATTGCCCGTTGGCAGATGTTGTTATCTGAGTATGATATTGAGTATCGAGCTCAGAAGGCTATTAAAGGTAGTATCTTGGCTGACCACTTGGCACATCAACCAATCGAGGATTATCAGTCAGTTCAGTATAACTTCCCAGATGAGGTGATTCTGTATTTGAAAATGAAAGATTGTGATAAGCCTACACTCGACGAATGGCCAGAGCCTGGTTCCAGGTGGAGTATGGTATTTGACGGCGCTGTAAATCAGTATGGAAATGGTATTGAGGCAGTAATTATTACTCCTCAGGGCACATATATTCCTTTTACAGCAAGGCTAACTTTCAAATGCACGAATAATATGGCTGAGTACGAGGCCTGTATTATGGGATTGGAAGAATGCATTGATCTAAGGATCAAGCATCTTGATGTTTATGGTGATTCGGCCCTCGTTGTCAATCAGATCAAGGGTGAATGGGAGATGAATCAGCCTGGCCTCATTCCATACAGAGATTATGCGAGGAGGATTTCAACGTTCTTTACTGAGGTTGACTTCCATCATATTTCTCGAGATGAGAATCGGATGGCAGATGCTCTTACTACGCTTGCTTCAATGATTATGGTTAAATTGTGGAATGAAGTCCCCAATATCACCGTGATGCGCTTGGACAGACCAGCTCATGTATTTGCAGTAGAAGAAGTAAAAGATGATAAGCCGTGGTATTATGATATCAAGTGTTTCCTTCAGAGCCAGATTTACCCGCCTGGGGCATCTGTAAAAGATAGGAAGATTTTAAGGAGATTGTCAAGCAGTTTCTACCTCAATGGCGAAGTGCTTTACAAAAGAAATTTTGACATGGTTCTGCTCAGATGCGTGGATAGACACGAAGCAGGCCTGTTGATGACTGAGGTCCATGAGGGTTCATTTGGTACTCATTCCAATGGATATGCCATGGCTAGAAAGATGTTGAGAGCAGGCTACTATTGGCTGACAATGAAGTCTGACTGCTGCAAATTTATGAAGAAATGCCACAAGTGTCAGATTTTGGCTGATAAGATTCATATTCCCCCGACACTTTTGAATGTGATCTCATCACGATGGCCTTTCTCCATGTGGGGAATCGACATGATTGGCATGATAGAGCCGAAAGCGTCCAATGGACACAGATTTATTCTCGTAGCAATTGATTACTTCCCCAAGTGGGTTGAAGCGGCGTCGTATGCAAATGTGACCAGGCAGGTGGTCGTGAAGTTTATCAAGAATCAACTCATATGCCGATATGGTGTGCCAGATAAGATCATTACTGATAATGGATCTAACTTGAATAATAAGTTGATGAAAGAGCTGTGTAGTGAATTCAAGATTGCACATCATAATTCTTCTCCGTACGGACCCAAGATGAATGGGGCTGTTGAAGCTGCTAACAAGAATATCAAGAAAATTATCCAGAAGATGGTTGTTACGTACAAAGATTGGCATGAGATGCTTCCATTTGCTTTGCATGGATATCGTACATCTGTCCGCACTTCAACAGGGGCAACCCCTTTCTCTCTTGTTTATGGCATGGAGGCCGTACTCCCAATAGAGGTGGAGATCCCATCAATGAGAGTCTTGATGGAAGCCAAGTTGACTGATGCTGAATGGGTTTAGAGTCGTTATGACCAGCTGAACTTGATTGAAGAGAAGAGATTGACTGCCATGTGCCATGGTCAGTTATATCAGCAGAGAATGAAGAAAGCTTTTGATAATAAGGTCAAGCCTCGTGTGTTCCGAGAAGGTGACCTTGTGCTCAAGAAAGTCTTGTCTTTCGCGCCCGATTCCAGGGGCAAGTGGACTCCAAACTATGAGGGTCCGTATGTTGTTAAGAGAGCCTTTTCAAGTGGTGCTTTGATACTTACAACAATGGATGGGGAGGATTTCACTCGTCCTGTGAATTCAGATGCAGTCAAGAAATACTTCGCCTAAAAAAAATAAAAACTGAATAGCTCGCTAAGTTGAAAACCCGAAAGGGCGGCTTAGGCAAAAATGAGCGTCTCGGTGGATTGAAAACCCGAAAGGGCGGTCCAAGCAAAAGTTACAGACATGAAAAATGAATATAGGTATCCCGCTAGATTGAGTACCTCATCTTGGGGCAATCTAGGCAAAAATTAGGGATTTGGCAAGTAACTGCATCCTGACAAGACTTTGTTCTACAACTGTCGTCCATCAGAGATTCTTGCTCATTATCAACCAAAGCTTCAAATACATCGGATTCAGAATTGGTGGAGAAATGGTCATTATGTTTAATGTAGCCCTTTTCCAATATATATCACCAATTTCAAATTTGTAAAGATCTATGGAGTCTTGCCATTCGCAGACTACCATTCTATCAAATAAATTTGAGCCTTTTATCCAATTATTGGCACTCTTATCTATTTCTATTCAACAAATGTTTTGCATGTTTTGATTGAGAAAATATCATTGTTTTAAACAATCAAATTTTTCATAATTTGTTTTTAAACAAAGTGAACATTCACAATGACGAAAGGATACTTAGGAGCTCCTCAGTGCTCTCCCAAGGGTGGTACGATCCCCAACAGGGTAAGATTTTTGTCCATATTCCTGGCATGACTACATATCCTCCCTCCGGAACGTTTTTGTGGTTTATCCTACCAAGTGGATTGCTTGTTGAGAGTCACCTCTCTTCCCTTCAGCAGAGTAGCAATCTTTCTTCCTTAGCAGCTTGGATCTCTTTGGGCAAGAGCGGTATTTGGTGGTTGATCCCGATAAATCCTTTATCTCCTCGGATAGATTCCCTAGTAGAGTTGTTGGTGTGGTGGACCTTGTCTGTGATAACTCTCGTCCCCAACTGGAATGATTGATGATTCATCCCTTGCAGAGTTCTTTGCTTCCTGGTATCTCTGATCCCCAGCAGATTGGATACTCCCCGGTGAACTTAGCTTTCTCTCTTGAGATGTAGTACCGGGTGGTTGATTCCTGGACCTGGTTGTGTTAGATATGTCTGTCTGTCAGCATACATCATACATAAACCACGCATATTCATGCATAATTATAACATTCAGATATTCATGTTGCATTCTTTTCCATATATCGTTGTTTGTTGTCTCTTGCTATTTGGTGATATATTTCCCCAAGCAGATGTGTGTGTCTGATCTCTCCATATAGAGTCAGCTCCATAAGCAGAAAGCGTCTATCCTTTCTTCCATATTCCCCACCGGGTTATATCCTCGTGGATGTTGATTGTTTTTGTTCCTTCCCAACACATATACTGGGATGGTTTTCCCCATTGAGTTATATCCTCACCGGGTCAAGTCTTGATTTGGTGTGCCTATCTAGTTTGATCCTAGATCGGTCTCTTGAGACTCTTTTCCTATTTCCCCGTGGTAAATGAATAATTGCTCAATAATTAGTAATTATTATCCCCGGCGGAGTCTGTGTTTCTCTACCCTCATACCGGTAGTTGTAAACCTTATTTCTTCCCTTTTTGCAGAGTAACTATTTTTGCTCATCTTTAATTGGTGACAGTTATCTTCATCCAATATTCGGTGATGATATCCCCTCATCTGCTTGGATAATTGCCCTGATTACGCAATTTATCCCCAGCGGGTCATCTCTCGTCCACCTTGTTGTTGTTGGTAACGATTGTTTCTCCCCTGAATTGGTCATCATTATATACCTAGTTTCGATGTCCCGATGCCTTTTCTTTTCGGTCGATTTATCCTTTATTAACCCAGTAACCGGTTGTGGATAATCGTCCATGCGAGTATATTATCTACGTTCTGACGGTAATAGATAGTATATCTCATGCACTCTTTGGCTGAAGCCTTTTGTTCTTCCCCAGTTGAGTAAGATTCGTATCCCCTTTGTGGAGTCGAATATCCATCCTGTAATCGAGTTTGCTTTTAGCCCTCTTTTGG
Source organism: Lathyrus oleraceus (assembly GCF_024323335.1). Taxonomy (NCBI): domain Eukaryota; kingdom Viridiplantae; phylum Streptophyta; class Magnoliopsida; order Fabales; family Fabaceae; genus Lathyrus; species Lathyrus oleraceus. Next base: position 64,460,538 of record NC_066579.1, on the reverse strand, counting down.
ATGATGAGTGTTTTGGGAATATTCCCCAATTCACGCCTTGGTTGGTCACCTATTATATGCCCAGTAACCGGTATCCCTGGTGTTCCTTCCTCTCTGCTCCCTATTATGACTGTTTGTCCCCTGTGGAGTCAAAATCCCTGAGTTGAAGTATACCTTTTAGGTTTTCCTCAGACGCTTTGAAGTTTTGATATCTCTCACCCTTATACCGATATTGGATATTCATCTCTTCCTGAGCATGTTGTATCTCTCACCCTCAAACCTAGCATTCAGATCACATGTCTCTTTGAGCTTATTACCCAGTAACCGGTAATACCTCGTCCCGCTGCTTCCCCAGGAGTGCCCTTGTGGACATCCCCAGCGAAGTCCCTTAGTGGATTGTTTTCATCCAAATTTTATCTGAAGTATCCGCTGTGGATAGTTTTTTGTTGTATTGGCATATTCCCCAATACATGCATCTTCGAGTCAGCTTGAGTCTTTCCATTGGATCTTTTCCCTTTGGAATTCTGTTCCCCACGCTTTGAGTCGTGACCTGCTCGCGCATTTTTATCCATTTTCTATCCCCAGGGTCTTGGTCCCATGGAGTGAATTGCTCATATGGATTATCAGTGGCTTCTGATTTCTTTGCTTTTGTGGACACATATCTCCACAGAGTGCTACCATTTTTCATACCTACATTTGCATCATGAGGTCTCTTAGGGACCAAAATTCGTCTCTTTGTTATTATTTAAGCCCATTCTACCCCGTCGAGACGAAGATTTTAACCTTCACTTCTCCGGCTAGAATGACCTTAAATAGGGGCATTTGTAAGACCCTAATTTTGACCCTAATATCCCTCATGGCATCATAACATTGCATTTGCATTGCCTCAAGGATCTTTAGCATCTTGGTTCCCTTTGCCTTTGGGTGGGACTCCTTGTGATTGGTTTGAGATCACCAAGCATGCTTGAATTATACATCATTGTTTCTCTTACTTTTGTGTACTAACCAAAAGCACAAAAATGTGTCACTAACATCTTTTGTTTGAAGCTTGAGTATCATCCAAGACACTTTATGGGTTCTATTTAGATGATCAGTCAACACAAGGGAATGGCTTGAGATACTTCTAACAGGTTCAAATGGGGTCTATTGGTCAGTCAAAACGTTAATCTTGAAGGAGCAAAAGTTTGTTCATGAGCTGTCATGCTCGCTAGGCGAGCAGAATCGGTCGCCTAGCGAGTCCCAAGAAAAGCCACCAAAATCACCTACGCTCAGAGGAATTTCTTGTACCTGTCATGCTCGCTAGGCGAAGCCCACGTGTTTAAAAAAAATAAAAAACAAAAAAAAACAAAAAAAAAAGAACGAGAAAAAAAAACAAAAAAAAAGAACGAAAAACGAAAAAAAAAACGAAAAACGAAAAAAAAACAAATAAATAAATAAATAAATAAATAAAATATAACAGAAAATTTTTGGAGTTGGGCCTCTCTCATTTGAGCCCACAGGTCCACAAAAATCAGGTTATAAATTCAGAGTTTCAGTGAAACAAAATTAATTTTTATTCCTATTACCCTGGCAGGGAAAAAGATAGTGAGAGAAGAGCTAACAGAGTTCAAAGCAACCTCCAGAGACTAAAGGGAACTCATCGGAAAAGAACCAATTCCCTCTCATATAAACCCTCAGATTGCTTTGCAAACCCAATCGGGCCATTCAGTTTCATTCGATCTCTCCAGTCAGGTTTGCCTTATTCCCATTACTTTATGCTTTTAATTTGAATGCTCTGAATGTATGAGGTATTATGGGTGAATTTGATACCCTTTTGGTGCATGTGTTTGACAAGAGGTTTAGGCCTCCTACCCTTGGTTGCTTTTTGTGAGCTTTTTGTGAATTTTAATGGCATGATTCATGTGGTTACATTTTGATTTGGGGGCAACTCTTGATTACCCTATCCTGTTTGCTCTAACCTGTTTTGTGTTTGTTATGACATTGTTTTCTCCTAATTCCGTCATATTAATCTAACCTGTTTGTTGAGTTTCTGTGAGGGCTCACATATTCTTGCAGGGATAGCTTACTTGGTGTTCCACTTTATTTGTGGGGTACCACCTGGAGGTTTATTCCGATTACCTGTACTGACTCACTTTCTTTGATGGTGCTAGCTTGAGTGATCTCTGTGTTTCTTATCTCTCTAATTGTTGTTACTTCGGATCTTTATCCGTACGGTACATCTCTCGATCCCTTTACTTTTCCCGCATGTTACCGATTTCATAGGTTTCATATAGCCTCTCGTGGCATGTCATTTAAGGTAGCGCGGTTCTTTCATCTAGGACTGCCTTTTTGCATGAGCATCCCTAAACACCCCAAACTCATTGATTTTCTTTTCCTAAGAACACGTTATCTCCTTCTACTATAGGCGAGTAAGTCTCCAAAGGTCGAGCATCCGGTAGATTGCATAGTAGCGTCGTTCACCCTAAAACACAACCCTTACCCCATAGGTGGTCGAACTACGTTTTGCTCTAATTTTCATCCCAGATGAGATACGTAGGCATAAGACGCGATGTCTTAGCGAGCACACTCCTCTTTAACCCATAGGTAGCCGAGCTACGAAGACTCTAATTCTCAGATTCAGATGAGATACGTATGTAGTGGATGCGACGTCCGTGCGAGTCATTTTCTTTTGACCCTTCTTTTAGTAAGTAGTACATTAGATAAACATACACGTTTTTCTCATCCCTTCAATCATGTTAGCACAAATAAATTTTCAAAAAAAAAAACAACAACCTTTGCAACAAATGTGAAAAGGGCTCCCTAGGAGTACCTAGGATGTTTTGGGTGCCTAATACCTTCCCATTGCATAACCAACCCCCTTACCCAGATCTCTGACATTTTTACTAGTTTTTGATTCGATAAAACTTTTAGGTTTTTGTTCGCTTTCTAACCATTCCTTTGGATAAATAGAAGTGCGGTGGCGACTCGACTTGTATGATTTACCTTGGATTTAGTCAATATCTCTAATGGTAACGAATACCCCGCTACACTACCAAATAGTTCGCATAGTCTGTGAACCATGGGATACCAGTAACAGCCAAGAGGTGTTCATTAGCAAACTCATCTTTAATAAGACGTTTCTCTTCATTTTCTTCAATTGTAGACATCCGAGATAAGTGATCCACAATAGTGTTTTCACGTCCCATTTTGTTCCGGATTTCTAGATCAAACTCCTGAAGGAGTAGGATCCATCTCAATAGTCTTCGCTTTCATTCCTATTTAGCAAATAAATACTTCAAAGCAACATGGTAAGTATAAGCAACTATTTTAGATCCTAATAGGTATGACGTGAACTTGTCAAAAGCATAGACTACTGCTAGCAACTCATTTTTCATAGTTGTGTAATTTATCTGAGCAGGATTTAAGACATGACTCGCATAATAAATCACATGTAACAACTTATCTCTTCGTTGTCCTAATACTACCCCTATCGCAATGTCACTAGCATCACACATGATCTCGAAAGGTAGAGACCAATCGAGGGCAATCACTACAGGAGTTGACCCCAACTTACTCTTCAATGTTTCAAACACATCGACACATTCTTTATCAAACACGAACGACTTGTCTTTCACAAGAAAACCAGTCAATGGTTTAGCTATTTTAGAGAAATCTCTTAAGAACCTGTGGTAAAAACCTGCATGTCCCAAGAAACTTCTGATGCCCTTCTCATTCACTGGAGGTGGGAGATTTGATATTACCTCCACTTTTGCCTTGTCAACTACTATTCCCCTATGGGAGATTTTATGCCCTAAGATTATGCCTTCATGCACCATAAAATGGAATTTTCCCAATTGAAAATCAAGAGATAGGTTAGTTAAACAATTATCAAAAGAAAAGTCGAAGACAGAAAAATCATCCATGAACACTTCAATATGCTTTTCAAGCATGTCAACGAAATTGGATGTCATACATCTTTGAAATGTAGCGGGTGCACTACACAACCCAAATGGAATTCTTCTATAGGCAAAGATACCATATGGACAGGTGAATGTTGTCTTTTATTGATCATCAGGAGCTACTGCGATCTGATTATATCCCGAATATCCATCCAGGAAAAAATAGTAGTCAAGACCAACCAACCTTTCCAACATTTGATCAATAAATGAGTGAGGAAAGTGGTATTTTCTCGTTTCAATGTCCAACCTTCTGTAATCTATGCACACTCTCCAGCCAATGTCAGTTCTTGTGGGAATTAACTCATTTTTTTCATTTATGATGACAGTTATTCCCCCTTTCTTAAGTACCACATGTATGGGACTCACCCATGAGCTATCAGATATAGGGTAAATAAGACCCGCATCTAACAACTTCAAAAATTCTTTACGAACCACTTCTTTCATGGTTGGATTAACTCTCCTTTGTCGTTGGACAACTGGCTTAAGATCATCTTCCATCAGTATCTTGTGCATGCAAACTGTAGGACTAATACCCTTTAAATCTTCGATTTCCCACCCAATAGCACTCATGTGTTTTTTAAGTACTTGGATGAGTTTTTCTTCTTGGAAGCTTTTGAGACTAGAATTTATGATAGCTGGGCATCTCTCATCAATGTCCAGAAAAACATATTTGAGATGCTCGGGTAGTTGTTTCAACTCCGTACCCTTCTTGATTTCTTGATTTTCTTCTCTTAATTGCGGTGGCCTTAAATCCTCCCACCGACGTGGTTTGGATCTAATCTACTGAGGTTGTTCTTCCATCATAGCTAGCAATTCAGATTCTATCTCATCTTTCTCTTCATCATTTTCAAAAATTGACGGGCTCAAAACCCATTCTAACAGTAACTGTGGTGTCTTCATTAGACTGTTTTGAGCAATCACTTGATCTATGACCTCTATAGTATTACTTGTACCAATATCATTTTTGTATTTCATAGTGTTTCGGACATCAATATTCAATTCTTTATCATATACTTTTAGAGTCATTGTCCATTCTTCTATATTTATCGTACATCTTCCCGTCTCTAGATATGGTCTGTCTAAAATGAGAGGAATCTCATAATCTTCAGGCATTTCAAGAATCACAAAGTTTACCGGGAACAAAAATTTGTCTATCTTCACCAGAACATCTTCCACCACAACATAAGGTCGCTTAACTGAGTGATCCAAAAACTGTAGTGTCATTCTAGTATCTCTAACCGTGCCAATTCCCATTTTTTTGTTAATAGATAAGGACATCAAACTGACACTAACCCCCAAATCAATAATCTCCTTTTTTGAAAGTTCTATTTCCTATAGTACAAGGAATAGTAACTGAACTTATGTTCTTATTTTTTACTGGTATCTTCATCCCTTGCAAAATATCACTACAAGTTTATGTCAATAGGCCAGGCTCAGTGTTGGTGGGGTATTTCTTTGAGATGATGTCTTTCATGAATTTGGTGTATAAGGGAATTGTAGCGGGAAATTCATGATCATTCGCCACCACGCTTTTATTGTTTCCAAGGGAAAAGCGAAAAAGTACGAACAAAACCCAAATAAGTAAGAGATTTTTCAAATAAAAACTAATAAAAGTTAGAGATCACAGGTAAGGGGGTTAGTTACACAGAGGGAAGGTGTTAGCACCCAAAGTATCCTAGGAACTCCTAGGGAGCCCTTTTTGTGTGCATATGTATTTTGTACAAAGTGATGTTACAAACAAATAGAATCGGGGGATGAGAAAAGAATTCATTAATTATATTTTTTGTGTTTGACAAGACCTTCGGTCTTGTGCCTACGTACCAACATAAAAATGAGGGATCAAAACCTCATAGTTCGTGCTATAAATTTCAAAATGAGTGTGTTGGTTTTAGCAAAATTTAAGTTTGAAAGGCACAAAGGCCTGAAAATGGTTTGAATGGGTTAGTTCTTTTTTCTTTTTGAAAATTTAAGTCAAGTATATTTAAATTTATTTACAAGTTTGATTTTAGAAAATAAGTTTGAAAATGCAATGGCATAAGGCCAAAGTTTATATCTCTTTGTAAAAATGATCAAAGTTTAGAACAAAAGTAGTTCACACAAATAAGTTTTTGAAAATGGAGGGAGAGATTTTGAAATTAAAGAAATGGGGAGAAGATGAAGACACTATCTTATGCATAAAAATTAATAGTTTAGAGTTGAAAAGATCTGACCAAATGGGTAGCAATCCAATAGACAAGTATGTCAATAGAAACCTAGAATTCCCTTGGACTTTTAGAATCAAACAAGACACAAATGCACAATTATATCAATCTTGAAGAGCAAAGGCATCAAATATAGATGGTCTCATCCAAGTTTATCCACTTCATGATCTTCTTCAAAATAACCCATGTAGCAGATGAATTCCACAAGTCACAAGTTCAACAAACAACTTAACAATGATCAATGTTGTAGATGAACTGGAGAGATCTTGAATGATGTATCAGAGGAATTTCAAATTGCAAGCACTTGGTTCTTCACAAATTGGCATTGGCCAAGTCCATTTAGCAAAGGAATGTTGCCTAAGTTCTTAGTCCAATTGGTCCACAGATTAAGTCAACAGTCCAGTCAAAAGTCTTTTAGGGTTTTTGTTATTATTATGCACATTAATGGTCAAAGACCACACAAACAGGCAAAGTATACACAAACAAAATATATCGCACAAAATGGTCCAAGTGGACAAAGTGAAAATTGCATTAACATAAACAATTAGAATGGTATGTATAATGACAAATGAAATAAAGTGCTAAAATTAAATTGCATTAAAGTAAAAGCTTTAAATTAAAAGTCAATGGTTAGTAAGTTAGAGGTTAGTTTTGTTTTGATTTTCATTTCAAGACATTCTTTGAAGAACACTCAACCCACTTGCCACAAGCATGGATCCTTGAACCAAAACATCTTCCAAAGGAAGGAAAGAAGGCCAAGTTTCCACACAATACCATGGAAGAGGGGAAACTTACAATCTCACTAACTAGAATGCTTATGCCTTTTATGTCACAAATTTAGCGCTATGTTAAGCAATCGTAATTGGACTCATGTAGAAGTCACAACTATTTGAGGCCAAGCAATAAACTTTTGGTATTAATGCATGTTGGAGACATAGTATTATGAACTATGCTCATTAAACATACCACACACAAAAATATGAAAAAGGAGTGGCCTAATCTCATCCATACTCATGTTAATCTTTCAATAAACTAGCATTAGGACTTTGAGATGTCATTGGCCAAATGGAAATGAAAGAATGGAGAAGGGGAATTAGATGAAGAAGGAAAGGGATGAATGCGATCACAAATTGGTCAAAGGAGGACTTTTACCAAACTAATATCATTCATTCATTTTGGGAGATGGAATATACATTACATCAATCCCCTAAACCCAATGATATTAACTTGACAAAGTCAAATCAACCTTGACCAAGGCCCAACAACAAACAATAAACTCAAAGAAGTCAATAAAAAATGGTCAACACAATTTAAATGACATCTATTCAATTAAAAATAATAAAATAATTTATTAAATCCAAATATGTTTTGTCCAATTCCTAAAATCTCATCAAAACACCAAAGAAATGGCCATGAGATTTATCATAGGTCAAACAAGGTCAAAGGACCTTGGAGAAAAAATTTCATAACTTTTGGACATTTAAAGATATTTTTAAACAATTAAAAACAAATGCAAAACCAAATAATTCATGAAAAATATTAATAATGATCCAAAAAATAGATTTAATTCAGAATATGAAAGAGAAAATATTTGAAAATATTTGGTGAAAGTCCCATATTTTTTGGATCAATATTGAATTTAATATGAATTATTGAAGAAAATGCAATTAAAACAAAAATCAGAAAATCCAAAAATACGTGGACCATCAGATCTCCCTCATTAATTGAGGTGGCAGATATGATGATCCAAAACACGCGCTCCACATACACCTGAGTCAACCGCGGGGCAAATGGAGTAATCACAAGGAACGATGTAGATTAGAACATGAGACTTAGATCAAGTGGTTCAAACACAAGATACATCATCACCAGAGCCAGAGCTCCGGTTGTCTTCCCCGATGAGCTTCATCGGACTGGTCAACATGAACCATAACCAAAAAAGAAAACAGGGACATGATCTTAAAGAAAAAACATCACTGAGCTCGAATCTAACCTCCAATTCTTCCAATTCCAAATATATTAAGAGATGTGTGGAATTGAAAAAAAAGGTACATGATCTGAGTTGCTTCAATTTGACCTCAAAGCAACTCAATCTTCTTGCCTATATTGGTAGGACTTCAGACAACCAAAGAATCAATGGAATTGAGCAATAAATTGAGAGAATTAAAGAGTTTAAAATTTATGCAAATTACCTTCAATGGAGGGTTGAACACGATGGATCTTGATCTGAATTGTGCTTGGCTTCACTTCAATTGCTTGCAGGAGAGGAATGGAAAGGTTTAGAAGCAATGGACTCCTGTAGTATTGAATTCCAAAAAAGTGGAGATTCAAGCTCAAATTCAAATGAATTTATTCGGGTTTTCCTATGAGAGTGAAGGGTTTTCAATGGAGATTCAAAGCTGGCGCAATGTGTGTGTTAATTCTGAGCATAAGGGCCTCAATTTATAGGGAAATCAAATGATATTTGCACACTCTCTCCACTTTCTAAATTTGGTAAAATGATGATGCCATGCTGCATGGGCACGCATAGGCCCATGAAATTATGGTTTGAAAGTCCAAATTGAAGACCAGATGCTTTGAAGATGGATTGGATTGCAAGGTACATGTGCATTGTTGTTTGAAATTGGATCCGTGCTAAATGATATCATCCTGTTAAAGCCATGCGCAGCCTATGCATTTCTCATCCAAAATGAATGAATTTGAGCTCTTTGGAGAGGTGAGATCAAGGCGAACAAGTTTTATGTTGAAGACTTTTTCATTTGGAGCTTGGAACTTGGAGAAATTTAAGTTGGAAGTTTGGAAAAATTTGACATATCAAAAATTTTCTAAGTGTCAAGCCATATGTCTCAACATTCCACCTTGCTTAACTTTTTATAGGAGTTTCAAATGAGAAAAGTGTCTGCATAAAAGTTGTAGCTATCTCAAAGACCTTAAACATGGTCACAAATTTCATGTCATTCGGATTTCAAATGATAGAGTTATGCATTTTTGAAGTTTGGAAAAATCACTTGATCAATGGTATAGGTCAAAGTGACCTATAATGTAGCCTCATATCACATACTCAAAAAAGTTGAATTGGCTCCCACTTCAAACATCAAAGTTTAACTAAAAACATTGAATTTTATTGTTCAACTTGTAAATCTTTTATATCATAAAAAATAAGCAATTTATGTCCTTGGGAAGTTGACTTTCAAATTAGGGTCTAGACAAAATGACCTATAATGTTTCAAGATAGAAAATGATTTTCCAAACAAAACTAGCTCTAGGTCCCAACATGAAAGTTGTTTGAAATGTCATTTAGAGTAAGTTTTCTCTTGGAATAATTTTTATATAATGAAAATTGTAGGAGATCGGGTCTAGGGAGACCCAGTTTTGATCAGATGAATTCATCTGGCCAACCACCATCAACCAACTTGCTAATTTCCAATTCTCTTCACTTTCTTGGCACATGGTAGATCATATATGCATAACATGATGAAATTTGAAGTTTCCCTTCAGAAATTTGATCAATTGGTGAGATAGCTTGTTGGAGAAGTTACTCAAGATACCCAATCAAACTAGGGTTTCCAAGGCAAATCACCCTCAAACTCTTGAAGCAAACTTGATCAATATAACATGTAGAGATCATTGGGACTCTTATACGATGTTCATAACCATTCTTGAATAAATTCTTGGTTGTGCTCTTTGTTCATGAGGGTCTCAAACCCTATATGTGATCTTGATGAATCAATGAGATCATGCCCTACCTACAAAAGAGTTAGGCAAATACAAAGACATATTTTTGGTATTTTAGTTAGTAAAATGATAATACAAGTATGGTATAATCACAAAGTGCTTGGTGACCTCTCCCAAAACAAACCTAATGAAGGAGGGGTAAGGAGGATACCAAGGTATGATCCAAATGCTAATGCTTATGATAGAATGCATGAGGGGTATTAGGGTCAAAATTGGGGTCTTACAACTTCCCCTATTTAAGGATATTCTAACTGAGGAGGTGAAGGTTAAAATCTTCATGTCGACTCAGCAGAATGGGCTTAAATAATAACACAGAAACAAATTTTGTTCCCTAAGAGACCTCATGATGCAAATGATATGAATGCAAAAGTTAATGCTCTATGGAAATATTGCCACAAAGGAAAAAAAGAATTAGAGAGAGCGAAAGTCTGCAGGAGTATAATGCATTTCATTAGGAAATCTCACTGGGGAGACAAAGACTCTGGGGGATAAAAAGGGGTTATGCGTAGGCCAGGCTACGACTTAAAACTATTGGGGGACTCGAGGAAATCCATATAACAATGGAAAGACTCAACTGGGGGAACAAAACATCTGCAGGAGATACGAATAAGTCAGGATAAAACTGAAGTACTCGGCTCGCGTAAGGGAAAACGATTTCACTAAGGAAATACGCGCTCAACTCAACTGGGGAAGAAATAGACTTCCACACAGGAGGAGTAGAAATTTATTATCTACTACCTGTTACTGGGTAAGGAGATAATAAAGATCTGAGAGAGAGGACATCCGTCATTGGTTAGGATGGACATATCAAGGATGACTCGCCGGGGACCGCCAGGAGGGAATATTCATTACTAGTTTTTGAGTAAGAATAACCTCGCTGGGGAAAACTGGAAAAGGAATAGGATTTACAACTACCGGTTACTGGGCAGAAGACCAAAGGTGAGAGTATCCGTCATCGGTTAGGATGAACATATAAAGGATAAACTCGATAGGGAAGAAAATTCGTCACCGGTTAAAGTGAACATATCAAGGATAGACTTTCCTAGGGATGTCAAGGAGGATACCCGTCATCGGTTAAGATGAACATGCCAAGGATATACCAACTGAACAAAAAGGGGAATTAGATCTACCGAAAACTAGATAGAAAACCGTCGAAGAGAGAATCCGTCACCGGTTAGGATGAACATATCAAGGATCAACTCTGCGAGGGGACAAAGCAGGATTTATAACTACCAGTTACTGGTTAGAAGACCAAATCAAAGAGAAAATATGTCACCGGTTAAAGTGAACATATAAAGGATAGACTCTGAAAAGGGGAGAAGAAATAGGGATTACATCTATCAGTTACTAGATAAAATACCAAAGGAGAGAAAATCTGTCACTGGTTAAAGTGATTATATCAAGGATAGACTCTGCACAGGTGAAAAGGTAGGATTTACAACTACCGGTTACTGGGTAGAAGACCAACAAGGAGAAGAAAATCTATCATCGATTAATATAAACATATCAAGGATTAACTTTCGGGGGACTCTACTGAGGAGATCAAAGGGTACTTTTGCCGAGTATTGGGCAAGAAGTAACGAACTGCAAACTAAGAAGAATATTACCAGTTACTGGGTAATAGATTCTTAGGGGACCATAATATCTATCTAGGAAAGAGCTAGAAAGAAACAATCAATCAAGACTCAACCCAATGAGGACATAACTCAAGGGGAATGGTTCCATCCAGATAAACAACTGGGAAGGAAACTGAAGTAATAATCATCCACGAGGAAACAACTCAGTGGGGAAGAGGAGAAAGGTTAAAGTCTTTCTTCCTAAGGGGATGAAACTCTACAATTGAGGGAGGACAGACACCAGATTTGGTATGGGGATAAGGTACCACCATAACAGAGAATGAGAATCTCAAACAAATCAAGTATGGAGATGCAGGATATGCAAATTATGAAATTATATGAATATATATGTATATGTATATATGATGATCATGCTGAAAAAATGATCACGAAGGATACAGAGATGTCGCAAAGAAATTGACCCACCGATAAAATCCTCGGTCAATCCACAAATCATGGAGACAAACTGCTTGAGAACAGAGAGATCAACATCCCAACGAGCTCAACCCTGGATGGGGAAAGAGGAGATCTGTTGGAAAGAGCAACATCAACTCCGTGGGGAATTTTAGGTCAACACTGTAGCGGTGTATTCGTCGCTATATGATCTATCAATTAAATCATAAGCTAAGAGATACATTGAAATTTCGAGTCGCCACCGCACTTTTATTTGTCCAAAGGACTGGCTAAAAAGCGAACAAAAACCTAAGAAGTTTTACACGTAGAAAACTAATAAAAAGATCAGAGATTCTGGGTAAGGGGTAAATTACGCAATGGGAAGGTGTTAGGCACCCACTACGTCCTAGGTACTCCTAGGGAGCCCTTTTCACACTTGTTATGCTAAATTGTTATTTATTATGACATAAAGATTGTGCAAACATGATTGGGATGATGAGAAAAGAATATACATTTTTTATTATTGGGTTTGAACGGATGAACCCGCTGCCTACGTACCTTCCATCAAAGGTAAGGATCAAAACGCCGTAGTTCGGCTAAAAGATTTCCAAAAGTGGGTTAGGTTCAATTTTAAACACAAACCCTAGGTCTTACGTTATCCACGGGAGAAAACTCAACCTTATATAAACAACAACGTCTACCATGTGAGAACAGCTTCAACTTGCCAGGGAGGGGTTAACCCTATAATAGGCAAGGAAGACTTACAATTCAATCACTAAAGACAGGAGGTGAGATTAACATCAACCACTAAGATAAATCAAACCTATAGCTCATGTATGAAAAACATTAACAATGGACAAAGCCAAAACAAGTGAATGGGTGAAGTTACTGATTATGATTATGAAAATGGAGTCAAAATATAATTAAGATTAATTCAAATAAGTATTATGAAATGGAGTTTGAAAAAAAGGTCAAGGACTTGGGTCCAGGTTTTTAGTTAGAAAACATGAAGATGTTTGCACAACACTTATGTCAAATTTGAAAGATAAAGTGTGAAAAAGTCTAGGACATAATGAATGATGAATGGATGAAGGTGGATAGTAAAACTTCTTAGAAGGTTCACCTCTTGAAATCATATAGCAGATGATTCAAGTGGGTCCTTTGGAATAGCAATGGATAATAATAAACAAACAAAGCAAAGAAAAGGCGGATACCGGATGCCAATCGATGGTCTTATACCAATCTCCTAAAACAGAACGGGATATCAGAGGCCACTCTATGGACTTACACTAATCTCCACAGGCAAAGAAATAAAAAGCGGATACCGGATACCAATAGATGGATTTACACCAGTCTCCTAAAACAGAATAGGATATCAGAAGCCACTCAATGGTCTTACACTAATCTCCTAAGAAGAAAACAAAGATGAGAAATGGAAGTTAACTGCCAATCTGTCTGGACTTAGGTTAACTCCACAGTATGGTCCTAGGAAATCCAATGCCACATCACAGGGACTTACAATGGATCCTCACATACAAGAACAAAAGCAACAATATGATCACAGGAATGCAAATGCCAACTTACAGGGACTTATAATTGCAACCTCTCATACAAACAGATAAAAACAAACTATGATCACAGGAAAACAGATGCCAACTTACAGGGACTTATAACTGCAACCTCACATACAACATCAAACAGATCATATTATGATCACAGGATAACAGATGCCAACTTACAGGGACTTATAACTGTATCCTCACATACAAACAGATAAACAGAAGATATGAGTGACCAATGAGGTCTTACACTCTATCCTTCCATATCATAGGAGCAAATGCCAAAGCAATGGACTTACAATTGTCCTCAATGGGTAAGCAACAATGATAGCACCACAAAGACAAATGAGATGATCACGCACTAATGGCAATTGATGATGATGATAAATGCATAACATACAAGCAAACAAGTGCATATGAAGCAATCAGTCAATCAATGAATATCAAACAGCACACTCTATAGCCAAACAAGAAGGGCTCACACAAGAGGGTTTGACTATGAAAGTCCACTGTAATGGGTGAAAGTCGCTCTTAACCTTGCCATTGAGAGGCTAAGGTGAAGCAGATGAAAAGGAGATGAGGGGTGTGCCTCATTGCTTCTATCCCTGATCAGGGAGAGCATCAAATAATAGAAAGTGGGGGAGTTCAGAAAGATGGAACTCTCTCCCCATTATTGACTCGATTGATCTTGGGTTTTTATCTCAATGCTTCAACCATGTAATGGGAGCAAAGAGAGGACACACTGAATAGTGGGGGATAGATTACTTATCCCTACCTTCCACCAATTGCCTTACTTGAAGGACTTTTCCTGCTTGGGACAATTTTAAACACACACAAGCATTGCCTCTTAAGGAGGACTTCAGACAGTTTGCCCGGTCAAATAACAGACCGGGTCTCCAGACTACATGAAGAAGAAAGGTTTATACCTCAAAGCAAATGCTAAATAGCAAAGCAAGCAATTTCAAAGAACTTAAACAACTAAAGTACCTGAAAAAGTCAAACTTATTAGTAAACAAGTCAACAGTTCAAACCAAAAGAAATGGATAAACAACAGTCAACCATAAACAGAGGTGCCAAGGCACAAAGCCAAACTCATATGAGTCACACCTACAAAACAAGGGTTAGCACAATATATATCATCCAACTCAATCAAATTTGAATGATCTTTGAGGCATTGGTGCTTAACCTGAAACAATAGCTCAATTGTAAGCTCAAAAGACCACTAGGACTAGCCTAGGGTCAAAGATGAAAGAAAAAAGTCAAACAGCAAAGAAAAGTCAACCAAAGTCAAGGTCAAACATTTAAGAAGCTATCACAATTGGATTCACAACCAAATCATGCATCATTGTCATTTCATGAACATTTGAAGTCAAAGTAAGGCAAATGAAAGCTCAAAGAAGTCAACAGAATGACTTGCATCAAAAGTCAACCCAAACATTCTCAAAAAATATCAAATAAATCACATTCAATCCTAACATCTAGCATGGCAAGCATGTCAAATTTCATGGAATTTGGATGAGAGGAAGGCAGTCAAGTAAAATCAAAAAGTCAAACCAAATTCAAGCATGCACAATGAAGGTCAACAAACATGGGTCAACTTCAAAAAATCATATCAAATTGAAAACAGAAGAGAAATGAATGAGATTAACACCAATGCAAAGTTCAAGGTGTCTAGTTATCACATATGAAATTTCATGGTCATACAATAAGATATGAGAATTTCACAAAAGATTTGGCAACATGTAGCACAAAAAGTCAACAAATGACTAAGCATGGAAGAAAATTCTCAAATAAATGGAAAACAGCATCATTAATTCCAGGAAAATTCATACACAAACTAGACA
Source organism: Lathyrus oleraceus (assembly GCF_024323335.1). Lineage (NCBI taxonomy): Eukaryota > Viridiplantae > Streptophyta > Magnoliopsida > Fabales > Fabaceae > Lathyrus > Lathyrus oleraceus. Next base: position 64,445,273 of record NC_066579.1, on the reverse strand, counting down.
TGTAAGATATCATTCATGCAAAATTTGGGGTCAATTGGATGTAAGGAAGCATGTGAACAAAAATTGGGAAAATGCATATCATTGGTGTGACACAAATTGTCACACCCTACTACAAAAATTCACAACTAGCAAACCACAAATGATAAATGCACAATCTTTATACCAAAATGAAGATGAATGAGTCTAGTTTCACCACAATAAATTTCAGGGCCAAAGGATGCATCATCATTATTTCACAAAAGAAATGGCAAAGGGTATCAATTTGGCATACATGTTAGGAAACCAATTATCAATTAAAATCCAGCCAATGAAAAATTAATTAAAAATCACAATTAAATACTAGACACATTCATGAACATTATGGAAAAAATCTCATGATTTTTGGATTTAATTTGAGTGAAATATGAATTGTGGAAGTTGATGATCAATTGGTAGCAAACATGAGCAAATAGCATGGCAAATGGTCAAAGCAAGGTCAAATGAATGGCAATTGTGTAAATACCCGCCTCACTAATTGAAGCTGTGCGTTTTGGGGGGAGAGAACGAAATGTTCTCATTGGCTGTTGCCAATGGAACAGTGCAGCTGGCCAATGGAGCCTCATGTTTTCTAGTTTTAGAAACCCTTAGGGTTTATGCAGCCATGGCAATCGACATAGATCATGAACAATAATCAACAAACAGCAACAAAAATCAATCATGGCAATGAGGTACATCATGTAACGAAAACAACAACAACAGCCAACAAGAGTCCAGGAAAGACACTAGGGTTTTAAAAAAAAAACAGCAGCAGGGTTTTAGCAGCAACATCATGTGTTCATCAACATCAAAAATGGACTTCCAACAAATATCGCATAAGCAGCAACATGTAACATGACAATCATGCAAAATTAAGCAGCCACGATCAAACACAACAAACACCAATCATGTGGATTTTCTGGGCAAGTGTAAGGTTGCAAAACAGCAGCAGGCATCATCATCTTCATCAAAACATTATCACTCGATATTCAAGCATCATGGTAAACAACATAGCAATTGATACAACCATGTTCATGCATATCTAAACAGCAACAAGCCACACGATTCATGCAAATTCTGGGCAAGTTTTAGGGTTCATCACAAACAGCATACATTCATTATTGCCATGCATTCGAAAATTTCAAAAACTCCCAGAAATTAATGGCAAGCACATCAACAGCATCATCAAACAACACACAATACAGATATGGTATCCATTTCCTCTAATTCATCATGACCAAACCAAATCGAGGGAAAATGCATTTGTACACAAAAATGAAAAACAAGATTTAACACAGCATGGTTCACCAATTCAAGTGATTCAAGTTGCACAATACTCAACAAGGTAGGAACTACACATGGCATGGCATTATTTTAAGAAAAGAGTTGGTCGAAAACCTTACTTGATTTGAAGAAGCTGGTGAAACAGGGCTTCTTTTGGTGATACAAGTGCAAACAGTTGAAGATTTTAGTTGGTGTTGGTGTACACTTGATGTAACTCAGCTCGAGCAACTCAATTTCCACTTGAAGCAAAGACTGCCATGGCTGTAGATTGGAGAAAACAGAGTTCCAAGAGGAGGTTCCAGCTGGGATTTAAGGGTTCAAGATGCTTCACAATGTTATCCAAATGATGAAGGAAGCAGGAATGCTCGGGTTCTTTCAAGGGTTTTGCAGAATTTTGTAAAAATGAGAAATGTTGATTGAGAGAGCAAGCAAGTTTTCTGTATGGTGGCTGTGATGTCTAGGGTTGGAAAATGCTGAGAATGAACTTTTATATTTCTGTTTAGCACTGCTAATCCATGTGCTAAGTTGATTTAGCTTAATGAAGACCAATTGCCATTTTGCTAATTTGTACCAAAGTGGATATGGAGGGTGCAAGCTGGCACGAATGGGCTTGGAAAACAGGTTGTAAACAAACCTTTTTCTTCTGCTGTTTGTTGTTTGTCAATTGGCTAACTTGTGTTGTTCAAAATGAAGTAATTGCATTCTTGCTAATTTGGAAAATGTGGAAAATGGAGGTGTATGTGCTGGTCGAATGGGCCTTGAAACCAGCTGCCAATGATCATTACTTATGCTGTTTTGTGGTCTGCTCATGCATTGTTAACTTGGTCTTGTTTAAATGATTCTATTTGCAAAATTTTGCCAACTTTGCACCTATGGAAATGGAGGGGTGAGGACTGCACAATCGGGCTTCAAAACAGGCTGTATATGACAATTGTGTTTGCTGTTTTTGGTCTCCTTATTGATTGCTAACATTGATTTGCTTATGTGAAGCCATTTGCAAGAATTGGCAAATTTGCATTTTGGTCCAAAATGATGGCATAATGGTGGTATGAACATGATTTAGGGCTTGGAGCAAGTTTCAAAAATGATTCTAAACATTTCCCAATTGGCCAAAGTGAGAAAAAGTCAAAGAATCAAAAAGTCAACTATGAGTCAAACTTGAATTTTAAATGAAATAGGTCCAAAAATGCCATTTTGATTGGCAAGGTTTTGATGAATGAAATTTATATTTTTGGAAAGAGGAGGAAAAATGTGGTTTGTAGGAAAAAACCCCACCAAATTTGGCCTTATGGTTCATGAGTTATGGCTCTTTGAAGTTCACAAATTTCTGAAATTGAATTGATCATATCTTGACAACCACACATGGGATTTGAGAGTTCTTGGACTTTTTGAAAATGGGAGAACAAGATCTTCAACTTTCATGTTGGGCAAAAATTCATTTGGAGCTTGTATCATGATGTAAGTTGAGGATCAAGAAGTTTCCATTTTTGGCAGTTGAAATTACAGGTCCACTTTCTATTTTGGGAAATTTCTGATTTTACTTCAAATTCTCCCATGATGAGGTTTGACATGATAGATGAGGCTTATACAAGCATGAATGAGCTCCTTCAAATCAATTCTATCCATCAAATCACTGATTAAATCCATAGTTGACCAAGTTTGACTTTTCTAGGGTTTTGCATGATTGAAGCATTTCTGATGAATTCCAAACCCTAATTCCTTGAGAACTTGACTTCAAATGGTGTCCCAAGATATATGAGCTCTTGATTATTGATCATGGTGCCCAAATTCTGCAAGAATGGCCACCATCCATTGCTTTGACTGACTGTTGACTGTCTTTGACCTAATTTCTGATGATTGCTTCAACTACAAGCAACAAGGTTAGACTGACAATATTTTTGTACTTTTTGGTTAGTAAACATATGAAAAGCAAAGACATACAAATGCAAGGCATGCTTGGTGATCAAGAAACACACTCACCAGGCAATCTACCCACTAGGAGGGAAACTAGGGCATGCAATGATCCTTGAGGCCATGATATGATATGATATGGGCCATGAGGGATCTTAGGGCCCAAAATTGGGGTCTTACAGATGCCCCTATTTAAGGTCATTCTAGCCGGAGAAGTGAAGTTTAGAAATCTTCATCTCGACGCGGTAGAATGGGCTTAAATAACAGTAATGAGACAAATTTTGGTCCCTAAGAGACCTCATGATGCAAATGTATGCATGCAAAAGACACAAATTCTGTGGGGAATATGATTCACACAGAAGAAAAGACGATCCATCGGAGTAATACACTCACCAGGAACAGAGACTCTAACAAGACTCCATGGGGATAATAAAAGAAAAAGGAATGTGTGAACAATACACGACTCCAAACTGGGGAAGATAAAACTGACATAACGTGATCAAAACACGACTCTGATTAAGGAAAAACAGAAAACAGACAGGAGAACTCACTGGGGAGTGAAGGACTCACACTGGGGAAAAGAATTCCAAAGGAAAATAAATCCATTGGAGAGACACAAGCTGACTCCTGAGGGAGAAGCAACAGGAAAGACTTCACTGAGGAAGCACCAAAGAAACAGAGGTGTTACCGGATATGAGGGTAACAAACTCAGGAAAATCTGACTCCACAGGGGGACCGAGGTCATAATAGGGAGCAGAAAGGAAGGAACACCAAGGATACCGGTTACTGGGTATATAACAGGTGACCGACCAAAGCGTGAATTGGATTTCACTTCCAAAACACTCATCATCCTGAAGAGAGCTAGAAAAGCAAACTTGTTTATAGGATGGACATTCAATTCCACAAGGAAAATGAATCTTACTCTGAGGGGAAAACAATCAAAAGATTGACTCAAGAGCGCACGAGATATAATATCCATTACCGTCAGAACGTGGATAGAATACTCAGATGAGACATATTATTCATTACCGGCAGACCGTGAATAATATACTCGAAAGGAAAATTATCCTGAACCGGTTACTGGGTTGTTTATAGGATAAAATCCGAAGACGTGAATTGGTTTTCACTTCCAAAACACTCATCATCCGAAAGGAGGGCTTGAAAAAGCAACACAACTTACAGGATGGACATTCGAATCCACAACGGGAAAACGAATCTTACTCACATGGGGACACAAACCCAAAGAGTGCATGAGATATAATATCCATTACCGGCAGACCGTGGATAAGATACTCGCATGAGATATATTATCTATTACCGTCAGAACGTAGATAATAAACTCGTATGGTAAGAAACACCAGGGATACCGGTTACTGGGCATATAATAGGTGATCTACCGAAAACGTGAATTGGTTTTCACTTCCAAAACACTCATCATCCAAAACACAAACTGGTTAAAGGATGGATATTCGATTCTGCAAAGAATACGAATCTTGCTCAGTTGGGGAAAATCAACAAAGGATTCCAACTAAAGAGCGCATGAGATATATTATTCATTACCGGCAGACCGTGAATAATATACTCGAAAGGAAAAGACACCAGAGATACCGGTTACTGGGTATATAATAGGTGACTAACCAAAAAGAGAGACAATCGATACCAAGCATACGGGTAAACGAAAGACAACTCAAAGGGATAAATTGCAAGCATCCGGCAATTATTCGACAACAAAGAAATATTCGACTCCGCAAAGGGAAATAACGAATCTTACTCGACTGGGGAAACACAAAAGGCTTCGACTGAAGAGTGCATGAGATATATTATTCATTACTGGCAGACCGTGAATAATATACTCGCATGGAAGATTATCCACAACCGGTTACTGGGTTAATAAAGGATAAATCAACCGAACAGAAAGGCATCGGGATACCAAACTAGGTATATAATGATAACCAATCAAAAGGAGCAACAGACATTACCAACAAAAGGGTAAATGAAAGGCGAACTGCTGAGGATAAATTGCAAGCATCCGGCAATTATCGACAGGGACTAGCTGGGGATGCATTGGTATACAACCAATGATCCGGGGAACAAATCACTAGCATACGGTGAAAAGACCCACTGGGGATAAAATTGCTAGCATACGGCAATTATCCACAAAAGACTTGCTAGGGATATAAGTGCTGATCTGAGCAACTTATACAAGCAAAGGAAAATCAACATCAAGAATATGAAGATAACCACAAAAATTAGGGTTTACATCCACCGAATACGGGGTAGAAGACCAACAACTCCGCGTGGGGATAGAACAAATCACAAATCCGCACGGGAAACCAAAATAGGGTTTATAACAACCACAAACTGCTGAAGAGCAGGAAAATAGGATTTACAACTACCGGGTAGTAGGTAGAAAACCAAAACTCTGGCTGGAGAATAAAAGGTGTATAACCACAAATTCTGTTAAGAAAGCCAGGAAAAGTAGGACTTATAACTACCAATTATGAGGGAAGAGGCCCAAAAAACATTCCGCTGGGGAACAACCCACTGGGAAGCACAAGATATCTGACAAATAGCCAATTCGGGAATGATCCGAAAAAACAGACTAAGTCAAGACACGTCCTAATGAGGATGTAACTCAAATAGGAAAATCCATCCCAATATATGTGTTGGGAGGATACGGAAGAAACCGTCATCCACGAGGATATATCTCAGTGGGGAACTGCAGAAGGAAAAACAACATTTTCTGCTTACGGGCTGACTCTATATGGAGAGATTTTTAACACCCGACATCTGCTTGGGGAGATCTGTAAAGAGATCTATATCACCATAGCAGGAGACACGACAAACAAAAGATATATGGCAAGAAATGCAACATGAATATCTGAATATTTATGAATATGCATGAATATGCGTGATTTATGTTTGATGAATGCTGACAAAACAGACAATTCTAACACAAACAGGTTAAGGAACCAAACGTCCGGTATTATACTTCCAGGGGAAAAACCAGCTGGAAAGCCAATCTGCAGAGATCTTCATGCTGTAAAGCAAAGATCTGCAAGTACTGCTGAAGAAGCAGAGAATCAGAGATATCAGGAAACAACCCAATCAAGGTACAGAAAGTCACAACGGGCAAAACAGCCACCAAGACAAATCTGTAGAGGAACAAGAGAAATCCCAAAGTATCTGCAGGGGATCTCAGTGTTAACTGAGAAACAAAAGGTGCATAAGCACGAACTGCTTTAGAAGCAAATCCACATAACTCCACTGGGGACAACCCACTGAGGGAGAATGATATCATCCAAATAGAGTGTAACTGCACAAGCAACTCTATTGGGGAAAAGCTGTCGGCTACTCTCTTGGGAACAAACCACTGAGGGAGGACAGATCAACCAAATATATTCTGCAACGAACCACTCCACTTGGGGAGAATATACACAGCAAATTGATCACAACAAGTAGATTCTGCAATATAAGCCACTCTACTGGGGATCACAAACAGTCAGGAAATCAATCCGTTCACTGGAGGCAAAAGCCATCATCCGACCATACTGGGGATTGAAGGAGTATTCAACAGGCAAAAACTGCCACAACAAGCATCCTGCAGACTAAGCTGAGGAAAAGATGGTTACAAAACTGGGATGTCAACCCAAATCAACCACTGAGTAGGAAAATAAATCCCGCTCTGCTGAAGAGCAGAAAACTCTGATGGAGAGATAGCAACAATTCCGCAGACGACTTCGCCGGGGAAAGGGTAAAGTACCGGGTATCAAACCACTGACTTACCGAGTCTTCAAAAAGAAAGCGATCATGCTGAGGAAACAGACAGTTCCTGCTGGCAACACTGCATGGGGAAAAGCGGTAACAACTCCACTTGCAACTCTGGTGGGGATGGTAACAACGGTTATACTCGCGACTCCGATGGGAATATCAATAACATCTCTACTTGCGACATTGGTGGCGATGTTAATAACAGCTTTACTCGCGACTCCGAGGGGAGTATCAATCAATGGCTATACTCATGACTGTGCTGAGGAGACAAATAAAGTCCGGGGAATACGACCCATTGGAGAAAGTAACGGGGCACCAAGGTGACAAACCATCAACCGCCGAAACTTCTACAAGAAAACACCCATGCTAGGGGAAAACTGCTGCTGGAGAAAACGAAGTCTTCAACAACACTCTGCTTGCGATTGTACTGGGGAACAACCCCACCAACAACTCTGTTTGAGGAACAACCTCAACAAAGATCTGAAGAAAGAAGATACCACCAAACCAGGAATATGAACAAATGTCTTACCTGTCGGGAATCATGCCACCCTCGGGAGAGCACTGAGATATTCTTGAGTATCCTTTCAATCTTGTGAACGTTCACTTTGTTTAAAACAAAAATTTTGAAAAATTTGATTTGTTTAAAACAATGACATTTTATCAATTTAAAACATGCAAAACATTTGTTGAATTGAAACAAATAAGAGTGCAAATAAATTGGATAAAAAGCTCAAATTGATTTGATAGAATGGTAGTCTGCAAATGGCAAGACTCCATAGATCTGTACAAATTCGAAATCAGTGATATATATTGGAAGAGGGCTACATTGAACATAATGATCCTTTCTCTACCAATTTGAATCTCGATGTATCCGAAGCTTCAGTTGACGACGAATCGAGAATCTTCTGACGAAATGACGACTGATGAACCAGAAAGTCTTGTCAGGATGCAGTTACTTTGCCAGATCCCTAATTTTGCCTAGATTGCCCCAGAGTGAGGTACTCAATCTAGCGGGATGCAAATATATTCTTTTTTCAAGTCTCTAATTTTTGCCTGGATTACCCTTGCAGGTTCTCCACCGAGACGCTCATTTTTGCCTAAGCCGCCCTTTCGGGTTTTCAACTTAGCGAGCTATTCTGTTTTTTCATTCTTTTTTCATTTGCATATACTTCTTTTTTTTTTAGGCAAAGTATCTCTTAACTGCATCTGAATTCACAGGACGAGTGAAATCCTCCCCATCCATTGTTGTAAGCATCAAAGCTCCGCCTGAAAAGGCTCTCTTAACAACATATGGACCCTCGTAGTTTGGAGTCCACTTGCCCCTGGAATCGGGCGCGAAAGACAAAACTTTCTTGAGCACGAGGTCACCTTCTCGGAACACACGAGGCTTGACCTTCTTGTCGAATGCTTTCTTCATTCTCTGCTGATATAACTGACCATGACACATGGCAGTTAAACGCTTCTCTTCAATCAAATTCAATTGGTCATAACGACTCTGAATCCATTCAGCATCAGTCAACTTGGCTTCCATCAAGACTCGCATTGATGGGATCTCCACCTCTACTGGGAGAACGGCTTCCATGCCATAAACAAGAGAGAAAGGGGTTGCCCCTGTTGAAGTGCGTACAGACGTACGGTATCCATGCAAAGCAAATGGCAGCATCTCATGCCAATCTTTGTAAGTGACAGTCATCTTCTGGATAATTCTCTTGATATTCTTATTAGCAGCTTCAACAGCCCCGTTCATCTTGGGTCTGTAGGGAGAGGAACTATGGTGTGCAATCTTGAATTCAGCGAACAACTCATCCATCATCTTGTTGTTCAGATTGGATCCATTATCAGTAATGATCCTCTCCGGCACACCATAACGGCAAATCAGCTGGTTCTTGATAAACTTCACAACCACCTGTCTGGTTACATTCGCGTACGAAGCGGCTTCAACCCACTTGGTGAAGTAATCAATGGCTACGAGAATAAAACGATGTCCATTGGACGCTTTCGGCTCAATCATGCCGATCATGTCGATTCCCCACATAGAGAAAGGCCATGGTGATGAAATCACGTTCAGGAGTGTCGGAGGAATATGAATCTTATCCGCATAAATTTGACACTTGTGACATTTCTTCACATACTTGCAACAGTCAGACTCCATTGTCAGCCAATAGTAGCCTGCTCTCAACATTTTCTTAGCCATGGCGTGTCCATTGGAATGAGTACCAAATGAAGCCTCATGGACCTCAGTCATCAACAGGTTTGCTTCGTGTCTATCCACGCATCTGAGCAAAACCATATCAAAATTTCTCTTATACAGCACTTCACCACTGAGGTAGAAACTGCCTGACAACCTTCTCAAAGTTTTCCTATCTTTCACAGATGCCCCAGGCGGGTAGACCTGGTTCTGGAGGAAATTCTTGATATCAAAATACCAAGGCTTGTCATCTTTCACCTCTTCGATTGCAAATATGTGAGCTGGTCTATCCAAGCGCATCACAGTAATGTTGGGAACATCATTCCACCATCTGACTACAATCATGGAAGCAAGCGTTGCAAGGGCATCTGCCATCCGATTATCCTCTCGAGGAATATGATAAAATTCAACTTCTGTGAAGAAAGTTGAGATTCTCCTTGCATAATCTCTGTATGGGATGAGACCTGGTTGATTCGTCTCCCATTCACCTTTGATCTGATTGACAACCAAAGCTGAATCACCATAGACATCAAGATACTTGATTCTCAAGTCAATGCATTCTTCAAGTCCCATTATACAGGCTTCGTACTCCGCCATATTATTCGTGCATTTGAAGGTTATCCTTGCTGTAAATGGAATGTGCGATCCTTGGGGGTTAACAATTACTGCCCCAATTCCATTTCCATACTGATTAACAGCGCCATCAAACACCATCGTCCATCTGGAACCAGGTTCTGGACCTTCATCAAGTGTAGGCTCATCGCAATCTTTCATCTTCAAATACAGAATTTCCTCGTCAGGGAAGTCATACTGAACAGACTGATGATCTTCAATTGGCTGGTGCGCTAGATGGTCAGCCAAGATACTACCTTTGATAGCTTTCTGAGCTCGATACTCGATATCATACTCAGACAACAGGATCTGCCAACGGGCGATCCTCCCAGTTAAAGCAGGCTTCTCGAAGATGTACTTAATCGGATCCATTCTGGATATCAACCAAGTTGTATGATTAATCATGTACTGGCCCAAACGCTTAGCTGCCCAAGCTAAAGCACAGCACGTCTTCTCAAGCATAGAGTACCGAGACTCACAATCAGTAAACTTCTTACTGAGGTAGTATATAGCAAACTCCTTCTTCCCTGATTCATCTTGTTGACCGAGTACACAACCCATCGAGTCTTCAAGAACTGTTAAGTACATAATCAGAGGTCTTCCTTCTACTGGCGGAGACAAAATCGGAGGTTCAGACAGATAATCTTTGATACTGTCGAAAGCTTTCTGGCAATCTTCGGTCCAATCATGAGACTGATCTTTCCGGAGGAGCTTGAATATCGGCGCACATGTGGCAGTCATGTGGGATATAAATCTGGAAATGTAGTTCAAGCGGCCAAGAAAACCTCGGACTTGCTTCTCAGTTTTGGGTGCGGGCATCTCTTGTATTGCTTTGACCTTTGCAGGATCAACCTCAATACCTCTTTCACTTACCACAAAACCCAACAACTTTCCGGAACGGACTCCAAAAGTACATTTGTTCGGATTCAGACGAAGTTTGAACTTCCTCAAACGTTGAAAAAGCTTCAACAAATGCTCAATATGCTCAACTTCCGTTCGGGACTTAGCAATCATATCATCAACATAGACTTCTATCTCCTTGTGCATCATATCATGAAACAAGGTAGTCATAGCTCGTTGATACGTGGCTCCGGCGTTCTTCAGACCGAAGGGCATCACTCGATAACAGAATGTTCCCCAAGGTGTGATGAATGTTGTCTTCTCCATATCCTCTGGTGCCATCTTGATTTGATTATATCCGGAAAATCCGTCCATAAAGGAAAAGACTTTGAACTTAGCTGTATTGTCTACCAACATGTCGATGTGTGGTAGAGGAAAATCGTCTTTCGGGCTAGCTTTATTCAAATCTCTGTAGTCAACGCACATACGGACTTTTCCGTCCTTCTTAGGAACAGGCACAATATTGGCCACCCATAGAGGATATGTCGAAGTCACCAGAAACCCCGCATCAATTTGCTTCTGAACTTCCTCTTTGATCTTCACTGCCATATCTGGATGAGTTCTTCTGAGCTTCTGCTTCACAGGCACGCACTCAGGCTTCAAAGGCAGGAAATGTTGCACAATATCTGTGTCTAAACCCGGCATGTCTTCATAGGACCAAGCAAAGATATCTGAATATTCTCGTAGCAAGCTGATCAAATCTTCTTTAACAGACCCTTCAAGAAGTGCCCCAATCTTCACCAGGCGAACACACTCTTCAGACCCCAAGTTGACTGTTTCCAAGTCTTCAAGATGCGGCTGAATGATCTTCTCTTCGTGCTCAAGGAGACGGGTGATCTCATCAGGAATCTCTTCAACGTCATCTTCTTCTGCCTCAAATACAGGGAATTCAAAATTGGGAGATGGCGTTGGATCATTATGTTCAATGGGTTTTAGGATCAACCTGCATAATGATTTTGGTTAAGAAAAACTTCAGCATTTAAACAAACAAATCATTATGCAGATGAAAAAAATGTTGCTTTTATTGCTTTTGTTTTTGTTTTTATGGTTTTTTGTGATCACTGATTTCATAAAGAAGAGCAAAAAGTGAAAACAAAGGAAAAACAAATGTTTAACGATGCGAAAATTGAATGAAAATATCATTGTATATATGCTTTGCCAACAATGTCATCACTTCTCCTTTTGGCATGGGAGAAGGGTTTTAAACAAAATGAACAATTACTCTGATCTATGGATAACTGTAGGAACATCCACAGCGACCCAATTGTGGCAGACACCACCAGGAATAACAAAATTGTTCAAGTCTTCTGCGTCTTCTTCTTCAATGATAGCAGCAGCTTCCTCTTCTGCAGGTTGATCAGCATGGATGAATCCTCCACTGGTGAACAAACCTTGCTCGTTGCATGCCCCAGAACCATAGCCAATGCCAGCCCGGGATCGGTTATCTTCAAGTTCAAGCACTTTCCCTAAACCAGCAACTGCACCACATTCAATGGCCAGCTTCGCATCACGGTAGGAAGTGAATGAAGGAGACTTCTTCTCGATTGGTTTATCAATAGATAAAGCTTGAAACTGAGTTCCAACTTCATCCTCTGCATCAATGTACGAGAAAGAAGACAGGTTGCTGACCAGGAGAGCCTTTTCTCCCCCTACTACAACCAATTTCTTATTTTTCACAAACTTCAACTTTTGGTGTAGGGTGGATGTCACGGCGCCAGCCTCGTGAATCCATGGTCTGCCTAAGAGACAGCTGTAAGATGGGTGAATATCCATTACTTGAAAAGTGATCTGGAAATCACTTGGTCCAATCTTGATTGGGAGATCCACTTCCCCAATCACGGTCTTGCGCGACCCATCAAAAGCTTTCACAACAACCCCACTCCGCCTCATAGGAGGACCTTGATATGACAATCTGGAGAGTGTGGATTTTGGCAATACATTAAGAGAAGATCCAGTGTCCACCAACACATTGGACATCGCATCCGATTTGCAATTCATTGATATGTGTAAGGCCATGTTGTGGTCTCTTCCCTCCTCAGGGAGATCAGCGTCACAAAAGCTCAAAGTGTTGCAAGCGGTAATGTTTGCAACAATGCTATCAAATTATTCCAAGGTGACGTCATGATCAACGTACGCCAGGTCCAAAACTTTCTGCAGAGACTCCCTATGAGGCTCTGAATTCAGCAATAGAGAAAGAATAGAAATCTTGGAGGGCGTGTGTAGAAGCTGGTCTACAATATTGTACTCACTCTTTCTGATGAGTCTCAGCATCTCATCAGATTCTTCATCAATAATGCCACTCGGGCCACCTGAAGAAACAGGAGTCTTTTGTACAGACGAGGAGGGTTTGGCAACATCAAGTGCCGGGTTCTGAACATTCACAGCATTCCCTACAGGGTGCACAACAGTGTCAGAAGCGATAGCCTTTGGAGGCGCAGAAAATACACGACCGCTGCGGGTCAACCCACTAACATCAGCGATAGTGGTCACGGAAGTAGACGGCAGAGGTATTTCAACCCCATCCTGGACAGCAACAGGATTGTACCGGAATGGCACAGCTCGATCAGAGGAATAAGGCACAGGGCCGGCTGGTTTGATAATCAAAGCAGGTGAAGCCTTGGGCTTGTTGCTATTGTAGCGAATAACAACGGGCTCTGGTAGCTTGAACACTGGTGATATGACGTTCACCTCGGGTTCAACTGTATCAATATTGCGATTCTAGAGAATCTCAATGGTACCCTCATTCAACAGCATTTGTAATTCCTTGCGAACCTGATCACAACCCAAGCGATTGACCGAGCAGACGCGGCACTTATCGTGGTTATGCTCCAAATAACTGTGCTGACACAGCATCTTATGTAATCCAACCAATGACTGCCGGATATGACTGACATACTTCACCTTGTACTTCCCCAGGTCCTCCTGGATCATGTTCACAGATTTCCCATGCGAAGGCAATGGGTTCCTGGTGACATTCGGATTGGAGTCTTCAAAACTCAGAATTCCGCTTCTCATAAGGTCTTGCACCTTATTCTTCAGCGGGAAACAGTTCTCAACGTTATGACCCGGAGCACCAGAATGGTAGACACAATGCTGGTCTGGTTTGTACCACCATTGCGGGTTTGCAGGAATAGCAGGAGGATCCCTGGGAGAAACTAATTTCCTCTCCAACAAGGAGGGATAAAGCTCTGCATATGACATAGGGATTGGATCGAAACTGACCCTCTTCCTATCATAGTTCATGTTTGCTTGATTGGTTGTACTTCCACGAGGCTGGTAAGCCTGTTGCTGTGGACGCTGCTGTTGCTGTTGGTATTGCGGTTGTGGATATTGCTGCTGATGCTGATACTGTTGAGCATTATCCTTGAATACAGGCGCCACATGAGCCACCTGGTGCTGATGTCCGGCACGATGTGCAGGCTTCCTCTGAACAGAGGGTCTTCTATGCTTCGGCTGAGACTGCACAGCATGCGCTTCACCTTCTTTCCTCTTAAACGCTCCATATCGTTTAGAGGAAGAACCATCATCTTTAGCTAACCGTCCTTCGCGGACACCTTCTTCAAGACGCATCCCCATGTTCACCATCTCGGTGAAATCAGAGGGAGCGCTGACCACCATTCTCTCATAGTAAAATGACCCAAGAGTCTTCAGAAAAATCTTGGTCATCTCTTTCTCTTCTAATGGTGGAGTGATTTGAGCTGCCAGCTCACGCCATCTCTGGGCGTACTCCTTGAACGATTCCTTGTCCTTTTGTGACATAGACCTGAGTTGATCTCTGTCAGGCGCCATGTCAACGTTGTATTTATATTGCTTGATGAAAGCTTCGCCAAGATCGTTGAAAGAGCGGATGTTGGCACTGTCCAAACTCATGTACCAACGGAGAGCGGCACCAGACAAACTGTCTTGAAAATAATGAATCAAGAGTTGATCATTATCAGTTTGTGTTGACATCTTCCTGGCATACATGACCAAGTGTGCCAAAGGACAAGTGTTCCCTTTATATTTTTCAAAGTCGGGGACCTTGAATTTAACTGGTATCTTAACACCGGGAACCAAGCAAAGTTCGGCTGCTGACTTGCCGAAGAGATCTTTGCCTCTAAGAGTCCTCAATTCCTTTCTCAGCTCAAGGAATTGATCGTTCATTGCATCCATTTTCTCGTGAACATCTGAGCCCTCAGACGCTTCAGAGTGATAGATGGTGTCGTCTACCCTAGGCATGGTATGCACGACAGGAGGAACAGGTACAGGGACCGGGCTAGATGCCGGCATTTGAGCAAATGTTGGAGCTGGCAGATCAGGCATGAAGCCAGGAGGCATCCCCCAAGGAAAACCGGGAGGCATGGCATTAGGCTGATGGGCACTGGCAGGCACCGTTGAAGTAGCCACTTCAGATATAACCGTCCGCTGAACCGGAGTTGCTGGCTGAGGAGCAGGCTGATTCTGGGCAGCAAGAAGTTGCTCCATCAGAGCGCCAAGTCTGGCGACTTCATCTCTCAGACTCTGGTTCTCTTGTTCCAATTGCTCCATGATTCTTGCGGAGTTGACTCTCGTATAATACCGGTGAGGTGCGTCTTCAAAATGAATGAAGATCGCAGGGTCAGACCACAGGACGGGAGACCGGAACAAAACACCTGCTGATGCAAATGATGCATGAAGTGTTTGTGCATATGCTTGTTTTTATATCAAAGGAACCCGAGGGTTTTATTTGCAAACTTTGAAATATTTAAGCATTTTGATCATACATGAGAATATCTCATCAGATATATCAGGTGAAAAAATTTTCCCGGTTTTTCATGTTTTGAAATTTTTTGCAAATAAACTCCTTTGAGTTCCTTGAAAATCTTTTTTTTTTTCTGATGATATGGATGCAGATGAATGCATGAATGCATGAATGCAACAAACACACTCAAGGATCAAGCAAAGCACGCCAAACAAAGGTCGTGGGAAAGCTCATAGTATCCCTAATATCAATCATCCATTTTGGTGGATTTAGGTTTTCACCTTATCGACACCCAAGTTCCATTGATATTAACGGTACATGAACCGGTTCAGACATTCTTAATATCAACCAGCCGCTTTGATGGATTTTAGGTTTTACACCTGATCCGGGATCCATTGATATTAACAATGCTTGAACGACTCAACCACGAATCACGGGTTTGTTGAGAGTCACGAGCATGGGGTCTCGGTTAAGAACCACCCAAAGGGAGTGTACTAGGGTTTAAACCTGCCAGACATGTTCTATCAGAGGTTCCCATAATCATCGTTCCATCTTTCGAATATTATCGGAGGAACGAATACTCGTATTCCAAGAATATTCTCAAGAGAAACTCTTATGAGTGTAGTATCGCGTAACAATCGTATCAGAACTGACATCTGAACGACTTCCGCACTACGGTCCTAAAAATAGGCCAAGATGGGTTTGGTAAACTAAGGTCCTTGGCTTCTGCGGAACATGATTGAAAGAATAATGCCTAACCACAAATAACTTGTGTGACATTATTAGTTCAACATGACCTCCACCAAGTGAATGGTCTCGCAAGTCAACTGGCTAAGGACTACTCCACACCAGCCAACAAGACTATGCCATTCTCCTATCCTAGAGTGCACTCGAGTTCGGGTATAGAACTCATCTCACAGATCACCAAAGCAAACAGCAATGTATATCAAGCAATTCACACATTACAATCAATACAGTGATCCCAAATTGTACAAAAATATGTCAAATGACAGATAATAATATATCACAACAAGGGTGAAAAGTAGGCAATACAACCAGGGATTCTGGTGAGATGTCCCCAGCAGAGTCGCCACTTTTCTGTAGCGGTGTATTCGTCGCTATATGATCTATCAATTAAATCATAAGCTAAGAGATACATTGAAATTTCGAGTCGCCACCGCACTTTTATTTGTCCAAAGGACTGGCTAAAAAGCGAACAAAAGCCTAAGAAGTTTTACACGTAGAAAACTAATAAAAAGATCAGAGATTCTGGGTAAGGGGTAAATTACGCAATGGGAAGGTGTTAGGCACCCACTACGTCCTAGGTACTCCTAGGGAGCCCTTTTCACACTTGTTATGCTAAATTGTTATTTATTATGACATAAAGATTGTGCAAACATGATTGGGATGATGAGAAAAGAATATACATTTTTTATTATTGGGTTTGAACGGATGAACCCGCTGCCTACGTACCTTCCATCAAAGGTAAGGATCAAAACGCCGTAGTTCGGCTAAAAGATTTCCAAAAGTGGGTTAGGTTCAATTTTAAACACAAACCCTAGGTCTTACGTTATCCACGGGAGAAAACTCAACCTTATACAAACAACAACGTCTACCATGTGAGAACAGCTTCAACTTGCCAGGGAGGGGTTAACCCTATAATAGGCAAGGAAGACTTACAATTCAATCACTAAAGACAGGAGGTGAGATTAACATCAACCACTAAGATAAATCAAACCTATAGCTCATGTATGAAAAACATTAACAATGGACAAAGCCAAAACAAGTGAATGGGTGAAGTTACTGATTATGATTATGAAAATGGAGTCAAAATATAATTAAGATTAATTCAAATAAGTATTATGAAATGGAGTTTGAAAAAAAGGTCAAGGACTTGGGTCCAGGTTTTTAGTTAGAAAACATGAAGATGTTTGCACAACACTTATGTCAAATTTGAAAGATAAAGTGTGAAAAAGTCTAGGACATAATGAATGATGAATGGATGAAGGTGGATAGTAAAACTTCTTAGAAGGTTCACCTCTTGAAATCATATAGCAGATGATTCAAGTGGGTCCTTTGGAATAGCAATGGATAATAATAAACAAACAAAGCAAAGAAAAGGCGGATACCGGATGCCAATCGATGGTCTTATACCAATCTCCTAAAACAGAACGGGATATCAGAGGCCACTCTATGGACTTACACTAATCTCCACAGGCAAAGAAATAAAAAGCGGATACCGGATACCAATAGATGGATTTACACCAGTCTCCTAAAACAGAATAGGATATCAGAAGCCACTCAATGGTCTTACACTAATCTCCTAAGAAGAAAACAAAGATGAGAAATGGAAGTTAACTGCCAATCTGTCTGGACTTAGGTTAACTCCACAGTATGGTCCTAGGAAATCCAATGCCACATCACAGGGACTTACAATGGATCCTCACATACAAGAACAAAAGCAACAATATGATCACAGGAATGCAAATGCCAACTTACAGGGACTTATAATTGCAACCTCTCATACAAACAGATAAAAACAAACTATGATCACAGGAAAACAGATGCCAACTTACAGGGACTTATAACTGCAACCTCACATACAACATCAAACAGATCATATTATGATCACAGGATAACAGATGCCAACTTACAGGGACTTATAACTGTATCCTCACATACAAACAGATAAACAGAAGATATGAGTGACCAATGAGGTCTTACACTCTATCCTTCCATATCATAGGAGCAAATGCCAAAGCAATGGACTTACAATTGTCCTCAATGGGTAAGCAACAATGATAGCACCACAAAGACAAATGAGATGATCACGCACTAATGGCAATTGATGATGATGATAAATGCATAACATACAAGCAAACAAGTGCATATGAAGCAATCAGTCAATCAATGAATATCAAACAGCACACTCTATAGCCAAACAAGAAGGGCTCACACAAGAGGGTTTGACTATGAAAGTCCACTGTAATGGGTGAAAGTCGCTCTTAACCTTGCCATTGAGAGGCTAAGGTGAAGCAGATGAAAAGGAGATGAGGGGTGTGCCTCATTGCTTCTATCCCTGATCAGGGAGAGCATCAAATAATAGAAAGTGGGGGAGTTCAGAAAGATGGAACTCTTTCCCCATTATTGACTCGATTGATCTTGGGTTTTTATCTCAATGCTTCAACCATGTAATGGGAGCAAAGAGAGGACACACTGAATAGTGGGGGATAGATTACTTATCCCTACCTTCCACCAATTGCCTTACTTGAAGGACTTTTCCTGCTTGGGACAATTTTAAACACACACAAGCATTGCCTCTTAAGGAGGACTTCAGACAGTTTGCCCGGTCAAATAACAGATCGGGTCTCCAGACTACATGAAGAAGAAAGGTTTATACCTCAAAGCAAATGCTAAATAGCAAAGCAAGCAAGTTCAAAGAACTTAAGCAACTAAAGTACCTGAAAAAGTCAAACTTATTAGTAAACAAGTCAACAGTTCAAACCAAAAGAAATGGATAAACAACAGTCAACCATAAACAGAGGTGCCAAGGCACAAAGCCAAACTCATATGAGTCACACCTACAAAACAAGGGTTAGCACAATATATATCATCCAACTCAATCAAATTTGAATGATCTTTGAGGCATTGGTGCTTAACCTGAAACAATAGCTCAATTGTAAGCTCAAAAGACCACTAGGACTAGCCTAGGGTCAAAGATGAAAGAAAAAAGTCAAACAGCAAAGAAAAGTCAACCAAAGTCAAGGTCAAACATTTAAGAAGCTATCACAATTGGATTCACAACCAAATCATGCATCATTGTCATTTCATGAACATTTGAAGTCAAAGTAAGGCAAATGAAAGCTCAAAGAAGTCAACAGAATGACTTGCATCAAAAGTCAACCCAAACATTCTCAAAAAATATCAAATAAATCACATTCAATCCTAACATCTAGCATGTCAAGCATGTCAAATTTCATG
This sequence comes from Lathyrus oleraceus, assembly GCF_024323335.1. Classification (NCBI taxonomy): domain Eukaryota; kingdom Viridiplantae; phylum Streptophyta; class Magnoliopsida; order Fabales; family Fabaceae; genus Lathyrus; species Lathyrus oleraceus. The sequence goes on along the minus strand of NC_066579.1, from coordinate 64,425,891 downwards.
GCATTTGGATGAGAGGAAGGCAGTCAAGTAAAATCAAGAAGTCAAACCAAATTCAAGCATGCACAATGAAGGTCAACAAACATGGGTCAACTTCAAAAAATCATAACAAATTGAAAACAGAAGAGAAATGAATGAGATTAACACCAATGCAAAGTTCAAGGTGTCTAGTTATCACATATGAAATTTCATGGTCATACAATAAGATATGAGAATTTCACAAAAGATTTGGCAACATGTAGCACAAAAAGTCAACAAATGACTAAGCATGGAAGAAAATTCTCAAATAAATGGAAAACAGCATCATTAATTCCAGGAAAATTCATACACAAACTAGACATGTAAGATATCATTCATGCAAAATTTGGGTTCAATTGGATGTAAGAAAGCATGTGAACAAAAATTGGGAAAATGCATATCATTGGTGTGACACAAATTGTCACACCCTACTTCAAAAATTCACAACTAGCAAACCACAAATGATAAATGCACAATCTTTATACCAAAATGAAGATGAATGAGTCTAGTTTGACCACAAAAAATTTCAGGGCCAAAGGATGCATCATCATTATTTCACAAAAGAAATGGCAAAGGGTATCAATTTGGCATACATGTTAGGAAACTAATTATCAATTAAAATCCAGCCAATGAAAAATTAATTAAAAATCACAATTAAATACTAGACACATTCATGAACATTATGGAAAAAATCTCATGATTTTTGGATTTAATTTGAGTGAAATATGAATTGTGGAAGTTGATGATCAATTGGTAGCAAACATGAGCAAATAGCATGGCAAATGGTCAAAGCAAGGTCAAATGAATGGCAATTTTGTAAATACCTGCCTCACTAATTGAAGCTGTGCGTTTTGGGGGGAGAGAACGAAATGTTCTCATTGGCTGTTGCCAATGGAACAGTGCAGCTGGCCAATGGAGCCTCATGTTTTCTAGTTTTAGAAACCCTTAGGGTTTATGCAGCCATGGCAATCGACATAGATCATGAACAATAATCAACAAACAGCAACAAAAATCAATCATGGCAATGAGGTACATCATGTAACGAAAACAACAACAACAGCCAACAAGAGTCCAGGAAAGACACTAGGGTTTTAAAAAAAAAACAGCAGCAGGGTTTTAGCAGCAACATCATGTGTTCATCAACATCAAAAATGGACTTCCAACAAATATCGCATAAGCAGCAACATGTAACATGACAATCATGCAAAATTAAGCAGCCACGATCAAACACAACAAACACCAATCATGTGGATTTTCTGGGCAAGTGTAAGGTTGCAAAACAGCAGCAGGCATCATCATCTTCATCAAAACATTATCACTCGATATTCAAGCATCATGGTAAACAGCATAGCAATTGATACAACCATGTTCATGCATATCTAAACAGCAACAAGCCACACGATTCATGCAAATTCTGGGCAAGTTTTAGGGTTCATCACAAACAGCATACATTCATTATTGCCATGCATTCGAAAATTTCAAAAACTCCCAGAAATTAATGGCAAGCACATCAACAGCATCATCAAACAACACACAATACAGATATGGTATCCATTTCCTCTAATTCATCATGACCAAACCAAATCGAGGGAAAATGCATTTGTACACAAAAATGAAAAACAAGATTTAACACAACATGGTTCACCAATTCAAGTGATTCAAGTTGCACAATACTCAACAAGGTAGGAACTACACATGGCATGGCATTATTTTAAGAAAAGAGTTGGTCGAAAACCTTACTTGATTTGAAGAAGCTGGTGAAACAGGGCTTCTTTTGGTGATACAAGTGCAAACAGTTGAAGATTTTAGTTGGTGTTGGTGTACACTTGATGTAACTCAGCTCGAGCAACTCAATTTCCACTTGAAGCAAAGACTGCCATGGCTGTAGATTGGAGAAAACAGAGTTCCAAGAGGAGGTTCCAACTGGGATTTAAGGGTTCAAGATGCTTCACAATGTTATCCAAATGATGAAGGAAGCAGGAATGCTCGGGTTCTTTCAAGGGTTTTGCAGAATTTTGTAAAAATGAGAAATGTTGATTGAGAGAGCAAGCAAGTTTTCTGTATGGTGGCTGTGATGTCTAGGGTTGGAAAATGCTGAGAATGAACTTTTATATTTCTGTTTAGCACTGCTAATCCATGTGCTAAGTTGATTTAGCTTAATGAAGACCAATTGCCATTTTGCTAATTTGTACCAAAGTGGATATGGAGGGTGCAAGCTGGCACGAATGGGCTTGGAAAACAGGCTGTAAACAGACCTTTTTCTTCTGCTGTTTGTTGTTTGTCAATTGGCTAACTTGTGTTGTTCAAAATGAAGTAATTGCATTCTTGCTAATTTGGAAAATGTGGAAAATGGAGGTGTATGTGCTGGTCGAATGGGCCTTGAAACCAGCTGCCAATGATCATTACTTATGCTGTTTTGTGGTCTGCTCATGCATTGTTAACTTGGTCTTGTTTAAATGATTCTATTTGCAAAATTTTGCCAACTTTGCACCTATGGAAATGGAGGTGTGAGGACTGCACAATTGGGCTTCAAAACAGGCTGTATATGACAATTGTGTTTGCTGTTTTTGGTCTCCTTATTGATTGCTAACATTGATTTGCTTATGTGAAGCCATTTGCAAGAATTGGCAAATTTGCATTTTGGTCCAAAATGATGGCATAATGGTGGTATGAACATGATTTAGGGCTTGGAGCAAGTTTCAAAAATGATTCTAAACATTTCCCAATTGGCCAAAGTGAGAAAAAGTCAAAGAATCAAAAAGTCAACTATGAGTCAAACTTGAATTTTAAATGAAATAGGTCCAAAAATGCCATTTTGATTGGCAAGGTTTTGATGAATGAAATTTATATTTTTGGAAAGAGGAGGAAAAATGTGGTTTGTAGGAAAAAACCCCACCAAATTTGGCCTTATGGTTCATGAGTTATGGCTCTTTGAAGTTCACAAATTTCTGAAATTGAATTGATCATATCTTGACAACCACACATGGGATTTGAGAGTTCTTGGACTTTTTGAAAATGGGAGAACAAGATCTTCAACTTTTATGTTGGGCAAAAATTCATTTGGAGCTTGTATCATGATGTAAGTTGAGGATCAAGAAGTTTCCATTTTTGGCAGTTGAAATTACAGGTCCACTTTCTATTTTGGGAAATTTCTGATTTTACTTCAATTTCTCCCATGATGAGGTTTGACATGATAGATGAGGCTTATACAAGCATGAATGAGCTCCTTCAAATCAATTCTATCCATCAAATCACTGATTAAATCCACAGTTGACCAAGTTTGACTTTTCTAGGGTTTTGCATGATTGAAGCATTTCTGATGAATTCCAAACCCTAATTCCTTGAGAACTTGACTTCAAATGGTGTCCCAAGATATATGAGCTCTTGATTATTGATCATGGTGCCCAAATTCTGCAAGAATGGCCACCATCCATTGCTTTGACTGACTGTTGACTGTCTTTGACCTAATTTCTGATGATTGCTTCAACTGCAAGCAACAAGGTTAGACTGACAATATTTTTGTACTTTTTGGTTAGTAAACATATGAAAAGCAAAGACATACAAATGCAAGGCATGCTTGGTGATCAAGAAACACACTCACCAGGCAATCTACCCACTAGGAGGGAAACTAGGGCATGCAATGATCCTTGAGGCCATGATATGATATGATATGGGCCATGAGGGATCTTAGGGCCCAAAATTGGGGTCTTACAAACACCATAAAAATGGGAGACAACCCTACAGAGGAAATAAATCAACAAAAACTGCTCAAAAACTAGGAGGAAGCTCTGACTGGGAGCAAAGATACAACAATCGTTGGGGATACCGAAAGTGATCTACTGGGGAAATATCAAACATCTCTAATGACGATCCACCTGCTGAGGAAATACGAACTCCGTTGGGGAAGGCCGAAACTCTGATGGGGAAAAAGGATACGCCACAGGGTATCTGAATCAACCAACTCAGCTAGGGATAAAAAAAGAAGCTCTATTGGGGATCAACCGCTCCACTGAGGAACTGAATCAACACAAACGTCTAGGGATATCCGAAGAGTTACTGCTCGGGGAACCATTGATGCTTTGCACTTAAGGACTTGCTATCCATTGAAATGCTATTGATATTACTGTTACTTCCTTTGGAAAAGTTCTTGCTTTTACATAATAAAGAAAACTTGATTTTGATTTAAAAATTTAATTTCAAAATGATCATGATAAAATTTAAAACTATTGGCTAAAGTAAAGTAAGAGTAGAAACAATTGGATAAAAGCTCAACTTTATTTAATAGGATGGTAGTTTGTAAATGACAAGACTCCATATATTTTACAAAGTTGAAAAATGGTAATTTACATGGAAAAGGTTACATTGAATACAAATGATCCTTAATCCCTCTACCAACTCTTGATATCCACCATGTTCTTGTCCGTTGCTGGGAAGATGAACTGATGCCAACCCTTGTGCTCAAACAGGTCTTCAAAAATCACTGAAGATCAGCAGAATGTAGTTACTTGCCATAATCCTTAATTTTTGCGTAAGTTGCCCCAAGGTGGGGTACTCAACTTATCGGGAAATTCTTTCTATTTTTATGTCTCTAATTTTTGCCTGGATCGCACTTTCGGGTTTTCAATCCACCGAGACGCTCATTTTTGCCTAAGCCGCCCTTTCGGGTTTTCAACTTAGCGAGTTGTTCTTTTATTTTTTAGGCGAAGTATTTCTTGACTGCATTTGCATTCACAGGACGAGTGAACTCCTCACCATCCATAGTTGTAAGAATCAGGGCACCGCATGAAAAAGCTCTCTTAACAACATATGGGCCTTCATAGTTAGGACTCCAATTTCCTCTAGAATCTGGTTTGAACGATAAAATCTTCTTGAGCACAAGGTCACCTTCTTTGAATACACGAGGTCCGACCTTCTTATCAAAAGCTTTCTTCATTCTTTGCTGATACAACTGACCATGACACATGGCAGTTAATCTCTTCTCTTCTATCAAATCCAACTGGTCAAACCTGGTCTGACACTGTAAGACCCCAATTTTGGCCCTAAGATCCCTCATGGCATCATAACATTGCATTTGCAAAGCCTCCAGGATCATAAGCATCTTGGTTTCCCTTGCCTTTGGGTGGAACCTCTTGTGAGTGGTTTGAGATCACCAAGCATGCTTGAAATGTATATCATTTGTTTTTCTCATTCTATTTACTAACCAAAAGCACAAAAATATGTCACTAACATTTCTTGTTTGTAGCTTGAGCAATCACCAGGTCTAAAAGCTTCTAGGAGATCCATTGTGCAATGAAAAGGTCAAAAGGAGATGATAGAAAGCATGGTAATGGTTCCCCAAACTCTCATCCATCATATATGCCTCCCAAAAATCTCAATTCATCATTTTGATCAAATCAAGTCAAGGGGTTTAAGGTTTGTTTCCCAAGGAAACCCTAATTCATCTGTTCATCAACTGTGCCTTGCTCATGAAGCAACCTCAACCCATGGTCAAACACCATCAAAGGAAGTTCTTTAATTCATTATTCTATGCATATTTGAACTTATTTGAGTGTCCTCAATCATCAATTCATCAAGATATGAGTTGTGGACTTGAGAAGTTGATCAATCAATTCATCTGACTATGTTGAAATGCACTGAGACCTAACTTTTTATGTGTTGGTAAAATGGAGATAACCCCAAGAGAAACAATGTTCTTAAGGACAATATGAACAACTTTCGTGTTCATCAAAATTGGACTTGAAGCTTGGAAGTTCATCATCTATTCCAAGACATTATAGGTCATTTTGATTGAAACCCTAATTTTGGGTCAACTTCCCAAACACATAACTCATTCATTTTTCATGATTTTGAGGTGGGACCAAATTCATTGGAAATATTATTGTGTCTAATTCAAATGTTATGTTGAGCAAAATTGCAAAATCTCAAATGAAATACATCTGATAATGCAAAACATTATAGGTGACTTTGGGCCAAATGCATTGAAATGTAAAAAAGTCCAACTTCAAGTGCCCATAACTTCTTCATTAAAAATCCAAATGATGCAAAACTTAAGTCCAAATGATTGTCTTGAAACGATCTACAACTTTCATGTTTAAGGTTTTATCATTTGGAGCTTGCATCAATGATACAAAAGGGCTTGAACATTGGCCAAATTTGTTAACTTCACTTATGCATGTTTTGCACCCTACACTTTAAGCTCAAATTTCACTAATTTTCAAGGCCCAATTGGAATTTTGATCAACATATCATTTGTTCCTTATGAAGCAAGCTTTCTAACCATTATTCACAAGGTTGCATTTGGATTTTGAAAGCACCATTTTCGAAGACATGAAAGATTAAGTGCATTTTGTGAAATTCAATTCAATTTCCATGCATGAGCTGATTACACTTAATACACACGTCCATTTGCATTTCACATGAACTTAGCAAGTCATTTCAGTCTTCATTGGTGCTTCACATGATCACATAAGCCCATGCAATGAAAAATCCATTTGCTATGCACACGAGTTAACTCATGCATTCAGCCCTCTCCAGCTATAAATACATGTGCTATGCTCTTCAATTCTCCAACCTGAAGGCACCTGAAATGTTGCAACACTGAATCCCTAACCATACCAAAGGAACAAAGTTCATTTTTCTCCAAAAATCCAGATCTGAAATCCAATTGCATTTGGTTGAATTTTCAGATCTAAAGTTCCTAGACCTTCATCATTTGATCTATTGAAGTTTCTGTTTGCAAAAGGAACCAAGAAGAGTGACTCAAATCTTCACAATCCAAAGGTTTTGATCAACTGTTTTTTCTTGGAATCTCCTTATACTTTGATTTATTGGCCTTGATATTGTGTTGTCTGAAGTCCTCTCTATAGAGGCATCATTATTGAGTGCTTAATTCTTGAAATCGAGCAAGTTTGGATGAACACCACCAAACTTCCATCTCCGATTTGTCTCTTAATACGAATCTAGAGTGGAAGTGAGTGGTATAGGAGTGATGTACATCACTTCACCTTTCGAATGGTGCTTGGATCGTTCATTTTAGTTAGCATTTGAAACTCTGCATTTTTTTTACCTTTGCCGGAGCTCACCGGAGAAGACGGTGGCGCTGGCCACCATCTCATTGCCAGATCAATCTTGAGCCGTTGGATGCATTTTCCGGTTTATATCATAGCCATCAGATCTTATGACTTTATTTAATTCATTGTGTTTCTGATTGACCTTGGACTATGGTGCGCGTGCAGCTCATGACCATCAGATCCTCCACGTCAATTAATGAGGATCCATCCAACGCGTGTGGTTTTTTCTAATTTCTGAAATTTCCATTTTATTTTTTAATTCCATCTCATTTTCAAAAATGCATATCTCTTTTATTATTGGTCCAAAAAATATGGGACCAATTGCATTATTTCTCTTTTAATTTCTAGTTTCTAAAAATGATTTTTAATATTTTTTATTTTATCGTTTGCTTTATTTTAATAATTTTCTCTTTTCTGGTCATTTTTAATTCATTTTAAATAGTTTCTGATATTCAAAAAATACAAAAATATTTTTCTAACCTTTTTGAATGATGATGGATCTATGAAAAATATTCTCATCAATTTATTAATTGATTTGAGATTTATTTGAGATTTTAGTTCAATTAGGTTATTTTTATTCATTTTTAATTGATTAAAAATAGTTTCTGACTTTTAATTTATTAAACATTGTTTAACCTTGTTGAACTTGGGATAATTCACTTGGACTTTTCAAAGTTGATTTGAAGTGAATTTGATGTTTGACCTTTCCTTAATATTTAATTCAAGTTTATTTTCAAATATTAAAAAATGCCAAAAATATCTTGCTTATCTCTTGAGTTCCAATCTTCATCCCACTTCTGTTTTTTTATAGTTTGACCTTGATCTTCCCTATCTCTGGTCAACATTGGTGGATTGGTACATCCCATTTTACTTGATGCACTTTATTTTTTTCATTTCCATTATCCATCTTCTTCTTCTTCTTCTTTTCTTTTTGATCAATGAGTTAAATGTTGATAAGTTAGCATTGATTAGGGAGGTTTAATCTTCCTTGATTCAAATCTAATTCATCTTGATTAAATAATCAAGTGAATGGCTTTGCATTAAGGATAGGTTGCCTTCTAAATCATGCAAAGAACTTAAACCAATACAAGATCATTTCTCTTCTTCTTTTTGGCATGGCAAGTTGTTGGAACTTGGTTCACTAATCAAGACTTCTAACTTGTGTTGTTGCCTACATTATTATTGACCGGCCTCAGATAGTTGTGACTTCTACATAAGTCCAATTACGATTGCTTAACATAGCACTAAATTTTCCTTATGGCTTACTAACTACTAACACTAATCATTGACTATTAACATTTAATTCTTGCTCTTTATATTTATGCAATTTACTATTCTTGCACATATTATTCATTTTCTTTTTCCTATGCTCATTTGAGCACATGTTTATGTTAATGTAATTTGCCTTTTGCTCATTTGAGCACATAATTGTGTATATATTATTGTGCTTGTGTTTTGTTTTTATTGTTGTGGACCAAATGCAAAGAAATGGACAAATGGACTTAGTTTCTAGGACTTTCCCTATGCAAATTGGAGTAAAAGGATCTTAATGTTGAAGCTGGATTAGAAGGACCAAACCTCTAAACTCACTCTTGTCCATTCTTGATTTACTTCATGAAACTTGTGATGTGTGTGCTTTGTGCTAGGGAATTCCGTGAGAGCTCAAATTGAAGAACCATTGCCATGTTCATCCAAAGTGAAAGATACAAGATGCATTGAGGATCTCTTAAGAGGCTTGCTTGATTGTTGTTTGAGCTTACTATCATTATGCTTGCATATTCCAAAGGATGAGAGCTACTTGGATCATCAATATGATCTCAAGAGAGGAACTCCATTTGTGGTCTTGTTTCTTATCCCTTATCTCTTGTGTGATTAGGACTTTAGCCATTCGTCTTCTTCCCTCCACTCTAACCCAAGCCAAAATTTTTGTGCAAACATTTAACACTTCTTTTCAAACATTAGAAACCTAAGTCTTATGCTTTTTATTTTCAAACTTTCTTTTCATAATACTTATTTTGAATTGAACTTCTAAGTCAACTTTGACCATATTTTGTACATACTTTTCATTGGTAAATATAACTCATCCAAATACCTTTTTTGTGGTTTAAATGGCCACTCTCTTAATCAATATTTTTCATAACCTTTAGCTATTAGGTTTGAGTTATCCTTGGTGTAGATGTAATACTCACTTGTATCCTTAGTGATGGACAATGAGTCTTCCATGCTTATTATAGGGTTAACCCCTCACTAGCACGTTGAAGCTATCCTCACATGGTGGATTTGTGGTTTTGGGTTGAGTTTTCTCCCTTGGATAACAAAAGACCTTAAGGCTTTTGGACCAATCAATTCACCATCTCATTTTTGAGGTTTTCATTCTAATCTTTTTTAAGATGGTACGTAGGCAATGGGTTCATCCATCCAATCACAAAATGTAAATAAACTTGTGTATTCTCTTCTCATCTCTTCAATCATGTTTGCACAAAACAAATTTTCATAAAACACCAACCTTACAACAAATGTGAAAAGGGCTCCCTAGGAATACCTAGGATGTTTTGGGTGCTTAAAACCTTCTCATTGCATAACTAACCCCCTTACCTAGATCTCTGACATTTTTACTAGTTTTTGGTTTGATAAAACTTTTAGGTTTTTGTTCGCTTTCTAACCATTCCTTCAGATAAATAGAAGTGCAGTGGCGACTCGACTTGTATGGTTTACCTTAGATTTAGTCAATATCTCTAATGGTAACGAATACCCCGCTACAGAAAAGTGGCGACTCTGCTGGGGAGCATTTGCGTAGTGGGTTTTGCCTATTTTTCATATTTGTTGAATTGTATTGTATATTGTTTTGTGACATATTTTTGTGCAATTTCGGATTACTGTATTGTATGTAATGATTGAATTGCTTGAATATTAATTCCTTGTATGCTTGGTGATCTTTGTGAGATGAGTTCTATACCCGAACTCGAGTGCACTTAGGATAGGAGAATGGCATAGTCTTGTTGACTTGTGTGGAGTTATTCCTTAGCAAGTTGACTTGCATGTCCATTCATTTGCTGGAGGTCATGTTGGGATCAATAATGTCACACAAGTAGTTGTGGTTAGACATTACTCTTTCCAATATAGACCTTAGAAGCCAAGGACCATAGTTTACCAAACCCATCTTGGCCTATTTCTAGGATGTAGTGCGAAAGTCGTTCAAGTGTAAGATTTGATACGATTGTTACGCGATACTACACTCATAAGAGTCTCTCTTGAGAATATTTTGGGAATACGAGTAGTTATTTATCCGATAATATCCGAAAGATGGGATGATGACTATGTGAACCTCTTGTAGAACATGTTTGGCAGGTTAAACCCTAGTACATTCCCTTTGGGTGGTTCTTAACCGAGACTCCATGCTCGTGACTTGCAACAAACCCTTGATTCATGGTTGATCCATTCATGTATCCTTAATATCAATGGAACTTGGGTGTTGATAAGGTGTGAACCATAATCCACCAAAATGGATGATTGATATTAAGGATGATATGATCCATCCCATGACCTTTGTTTGGTGGGCTTTGCTTGATCCTTGAGTGTGATTGTTGCATTCATGCATTCATGCACTCATTTGCATCCACGTCATCAATAATGAGAAAATTTTCAAGGAACTTAAGAGGTCTATTTGCAAATTTTTAGACATGGAAAGACAAAGAAGGAATAAAAAGAAGTATAGTTTCAGACAACCCGACTTGAAAGAGTTAAGGAGTTTGACATCCTATGTACTAGATCCCTTGGGTTTCAAGGCTCGTTTTGGGAAGCTTCTTTCTCTTCTGACTACTCAAGTGGACGAAGGATTGATGAGTGTATTGGTGCAATTCTATGATCCCTTGTACCGTTGCTTCACTTTTCCAAATTTCTAGCTTTTACCTACACTTGAGGAGTATGCCTACCTTGTGGGTATACCTATTCTAGACCAGTTGTCGTTTAGTGGCTTAGAGAGTATTCCTACTTCTCAAGAGATAGCTGACATGTTGTGTATAGATGAATCTTTGATTGGTGCTCAGATGACTACCAAAGGTGGAATCAAGGTCTCCCTTATGAGTTCCTCATTGCTCAAGCTACTATATATGGGAAGGCCATGAGTGAGGACGCCTTTGAGGCTATATTTGTACTTCTCATCTATGGGCTAGTGTTGTTCCCAAACATTGACAAGTTTGTGGATGTGAACATTATTAGGGTTTTGTCTACTCTTAATCCTGTTCCAAATCTGTTGGGTGACACTTATTTTTCTTTGCATATGAGGAATGCAAAAGGTGGTGGTACCATTGTGTGTTGTTTGCCTCTGTTGTACAAGTGGTTTATTTTGCACTTGCCATAGACGGTCGCCTTCAAAGAAAACAAAGGATGTCTATGGTGGTCCACGAGACTTATGTCTCTCACCAATGATGATATCTTTTGGTACAACCGCGTGTATGATGGTGTGCAGATTATCGACTCTTGTGGCGAATTCTCCAATGTGCCTCTTCTTGGTACATATGGTGGGATTAACTACAACCCTGTTTTGGCACATCGTCAGCTTGGGTTCCCCCTAAAGGATAAACCCAATAACATTCTGTTAGAGGTTGTGTTCTTTCAGGAGGGTAAAGATCCCCAAGGCTTGAAGGGCAGGATGGTCCGCGCTTGGCGCAAGATTCATAGGAAAGGAAGAAAGGAGCTGAGACCGAAGAATTGTATTGCTTTAGAACCTTATACTTCTTGGGTTAGGAGGAGAGCCTCCGAGTACCTCATGTCTTACGAGTATCCGAGACCTACACCTTTGGTTGTGGTTGGGCCTTCAACCCTCCCTGACCAAGGAGTAGAGGAGTTGAGAGATGAAGACCGTTCACGTTCTTGGATCCGTGAACGAGAGGAGTTGCTTCAGCAGATCAAGGAGAAGGATGCTTTGATAGAGTTCCTCGAGCATCAGGTTATTGATGATCCTAATGATGCATGGAATTCTCTACTTCCTTAGTCTTCTAGGTTTTGGAAGAGGAAGTAAGATCAACTCGCCAAGGAGAAGGCATATATGGAGGCAGCCTATGAGGAGGAGGTGAAGAGGCTTCGTGCATCTTATCTTCCAATCTCTCGAGCTTTAGATGATTGTTTCTAGGGGATCCATGGGATGATCATTTTTCCTTTTCTCTTATATTGTATTTTGGTTATCAATGATGTACTTCTTTTGGAACAAGCTGACTCACCGGTACTACACCAGAGCCAACTCATCGAAACTGATGGATCATTTGGAACAAGAAAACCGTGAGCTGAAGGAGGAAATAGCCAGGTTGACTGGCCTGATGGAGTCATTCATGGCTGCCCAGAGCCAGTCTTCTCCGACACCCTCAACTCCTCCCTAGAGGACGGTCATTTCTGAGATCGAAACTTCTACTGTGCCTACTGCAACAACCCACTTTGCGCCGTCTATGCCAGCCGGGTTCCCGTGGGGGATGCCTGCCAATTTTGTGCCAGAGGGTTTCGCTCCTACCCTTGCTTCTTTTCCGGCATCTAGCCCGGTCCTTTCAGTGCCCCCTCCCGTTGTACACACATTACCAAGAGTTGAAGATACCATCTACCATTCTGAACCATCTGAAGGTCCAGATGTTTATGAGAAGATGGATGACATGAAAGACCAATTCCTTAAGCTTCGCAAGGAACTAAAGACTCTAAGGGGGAAGGACCTCTTTGGTAAAAGTGCTGCTGAGTTGTGCCTTGTGCTTGTCGCATCACGCGAAAAACCGGCGGGAAAGGAAAGAAACAACAGAGCCGCCACCGTGCGTTATTTATCCCAAAAGAGGGAAAGGAAACGCTCGAAGTAAACCTAGGAAAGAAAATGGTCTCGCGACCAAAGAGGATCATGAACAAAATCCCCAGAAACTAAAATCGATCATGAACAAAATCCCCAGAAACTAAATCGAGTGTATCAATAGCTTCAGCAAACCAAGCACAAGCATAATCTACCATCCATATTCATTATTCCAGCACATAAGAGAGTAATCAACCAAAACAAGTTTGAACATAAAAAAAGAAAATCCAGATTTCTCTTAACACAGCTAATCATTTCAAGAAATTCGAGTTGCAGTGGAATGAACATACAAAGATCTTTCATAAACATAGCATCATTTAGAGAAATAAGAGATTCGAAACTTTACTTGATTTTGAAGAAATTTGTGAATCAGTGGTTCTTGGTGTGTTTCAAGCTCAAACAGATGTGCTTTGTAGTTGGTGTTGATGGATAGTTGGAGAAGTTCGGCTCAAAATACTCAAATCCAGCTTAAATCGAGTTTCACCATGGATGTGGCTTCATGTTGCAGTAGCATCAAATGGTATTACAGCAAGGGAATAGGGCTCCAAACAAGCTCCAAATGTTGGCCAAATGATGAAGGAAACCAGGGTGCTCGTGGTTCTCTTGTGCTTCAAGCAGAAAAATGCAAATCGAACCAAATGGCAAATGAGAGAAATCAGAGTTTTCTGTGTGTTTGTGACTGCAGCTAGGGTTGGAAACTGTCAGAAAATTGACTTATATTGGTCTGTTTAACAATGCTAATCAAATGCTTAAGCTTGCTTAACTTAAAAAGAACCAAATGCACATTTGCTAATTTTGGAAAATATGGAAGTGGAGGTGTGAAGGCTGCACGAATTGGGCCTTAGTCATGCTGCAAATGACTATTAATTTTACTGTTTTTTGTCTACTCATGAAGTATTAAACTTGTTCCACTTAAATGAACCAAAATGCAATATTTTTCACTTGTGAACCAAAGGTGTATATGGAGGTGGTATGATGGAATGCTGCTCAATTTTGGGCTTGGAACATCTTGCAAATAACATATTAAACACATCCCAATTGGCCAATTGTGTCAAAAATGTTTGAATCAAAAAGTCAACTATTGGTCAAACTTGATTTTTAAATGAAACAAGTCAAAAAATGCCATTTTGATTGGCAAGGTTTTGGGGCATGCAACTTATATTTTTGGAAATAGGAGGAAAAATGTGGTTTGTAGGAAAAAACCCCACCAAATTTGGCCAAATGGTTTGAGAGATATGGCCTTTTGAAGTTTAAGATTTTGTGAAAATGATTTGATCATATCTTGACAACCATGCATGGGAATTGAGAGTTCTTGGACTTTTTGAAAATGGGAGAACAAGATCTTCAACTTTCATGTTGGGCAAAAATTCATTTGAAGCTTGTATCATGATGCAAGTTGAGGATCAAGAAGTTTCCATTTTTGGCAGTTAAAATTACAGGTCCAGTTTCTATTTTTGGAAATTTTCTGATTGGCTTCAAATTCTTCAATGATGTTGATTGCCATGATATATGAGGCCTATTGGGACATGAATAAGCTCTCTCAAACCATTTCCATCCATCAAAACCAAAGAATCAACCACAGTTGACCAACTTTGACTTTTCTAGGGTTTTGGATGACTGAAGCACTTCTGATGAATTCCAAACCCTAATTCCTTGAGACCTTGACTTCAAATGATGTCCCAAGTTGTATGGACTCTTGATTAATGATCATGGTGCCCAAATTCTGCAAGAATGGCCACCATCCACTGCAAATGACTGACTTTGACTTTCTAGGGTTTTTGACTGACTGTGCATGAACTGATGACCTCTGAGCCTTCAACCCTTGACTTGAACACTTCAAACGGACCTCCAAGTCATGTGAACTTGATGGGCAAACTCTAGGGCCTTTGCTCCTTGAGAAACACCTTTGCTTGATTGGTTGACTGATCTCCTGATCAGTTTGACCTAATTCTTGATTTGCTTGCTCTTGAGGCAAATGGGGACAATGCAATGCTATGCAATGTATCATGATATGCTATGACCTAATATGAAATGGTAAGTACAATGATAGGTGCAAATTTGAGGCGCTACAGCTGCCCCTATTCAATCAGCTGGGAACCCGAACGGATGATAGCAATGGCTGTCAGACTTTCAGGGTAAACAGGGATTGAATATCAAAGAAACCGTAGAAATTTGCACCAACTGAATATAATACAAGAAGAACCACGTCATTTACCGATGACAACTGCATGACAGCTTCAGAAAAGCAAAACCATTTACCGATGGTTGGAAACTGGAGACTTGATATTTACCGATATCAACTTCAGCGAGACCATTTACCGATGGCGGCTGGAGAAAACAAACTTCTGAAAAACAAAACCATTTACCGATGGTTAAAACTTGATATTTACCGATATCAACTTCAGCACGACCATTTACCGATGGTTGCTGGGAAAACAACTTGAGAAAAAACAGAACCATTTACCGATGGTTAAAAACTTGATATTTACCGATATCAACTTCAGCCAAAACCATTTACCGATGGCTGCTGGGAAATAATTTGATGTTGAAAAGGAAGCAAAACCATTTACCGATGGTGGCTTCAAAGAAACTTGACATTTACCGATGTCAAACTTAGCAAGACCATTTACCGATGGCTGTTGCAACTGGGAACTCGATATTTACCGATATCGAAGAAAGCTGGGCCATTTACCGATGGCATCTCCGCTTGGGGAGGAACAAAAATCTTCGTTGTGATACCAGACAAGACGTTTACCGACGACTTCTGGGGACTTTGATTTTATTAACAAAGAATAAAGAATGAACAGACATTTACCGATGACTGGGGTGAGACTCGATGTTTACCGACATCGAAAGATGATGTTTACCGACATCAAAAAGAATGACCAGACATTTACCGATGACTGGGATGAGACTCGATGTTTACCGACATCGAAAGATGATGTTTACCGACATCAAAAAGAATGACCAGACATTTACCGATGACTGGGATGAGACTCGATGTTTACCGACATCAAAAGATGATGTTTACCGACATCAAAAAGAATGACCAGACATTTACCGATGACTGGGATGAGACTTGATGTTTACCGACATCAAAAATAATGACCAGACATTTACCGATGACTGGGGTGAGAAATTTATTGGTGAGAGACAAACAAATATTTGCAACTGAAAACCAGGTAGGACATTTACCGATGACTCTACTGGGGATTTTTGTTGGGGATTATCAGACATTTACCGATGACTGAAAGAAAGACTCGATGTTTACCGACACCGAAGCAATGGCGTTTACCGACACCAAAAAAAAGACCAGACATTTACCGATGACTGGGTGAGACTCGATGTTTACCGACATCGAAAGATGATGTTTACCGACATCAAAAAGAATGACCAGACATTTACCGATGACTGGGATGAGACTCGATGTTTACCGACATCGAAAGATGATGTTTACCGACATCAAAAAGAATGACCAGACATTTACCGATGACTGGGTGGAACTCGATGTTTATCGACACCGAAGCAATGGCGTTTACCGACACCAAACAATAAAACACACGGGGTGCTGTCATGACACTTACTGGTATCACAAGATCAAAACTGGGATATGATAAGGCAAGACTGATCACTTGCTAGGGGTCTCACTGGGGAGAAACAAACTTCTGTCACCATCGGGTGAGGAAATAAACCTCTGTCACCAACGGGTGAGGAAATAAACCTCTGTCACCATCGGGTGAGGAAATAAACCTCTGTCACCAACGGGTGAGGAAATAAACCTCTGTCACCATCGGGTGAGGAAATAAACCTCTGTGAGGATAACCAATCTGAATGCTGTCTGAGCAATTGTAGCAGACTTGCTGTGCTGAATAAAGATGATCCGCCTCTGTCGGGGATACGGTCTGATGTGGTTTCGAACACATGAATGCATATGTTTGAATTTTTCTATGGCGTAATGCTCCATATGGGATGGAAATGCTACGCAGTTTGAGGATGCAATGATTACTATATGCAATGCAATATGATAAGAACTCTGCGGGAGAAATACACAGGACGACTGTGCTGAGGAATCTTCAAGATAAATCCACTGCTGGGGAACAACAAAACAACTGCTAGGGAACCAACAACGCGAATCCACTAGAGGAGGAAGCAATTTGCTGGGGAGTAATAAAGCAACTCTGCTAGGGGAAAGCAAAGGTAAACTGCTGGGGATGCCCCAATCAATCCACAAAAATTCCGCTTGGGGAAATGAAAGCTCCGCTGGGGGAAACTAAACCAGGCAACTCTCTGGGGGTAAGGCTCATACAAACCTCAGATGAAATAGGCCCTGCTTTTGGGGAATAACCGTTACTCCGCCGGGGACGACCCACAATGCTCACAAGTAGAAACGACTCAGCTGGGGAAGTAGGTATCCGTCTGCCATGGACACCTGTCCAATCCACTGGTGGGATGAACTCTGCTGGAGAAATATCTGCTTCGCTGGGGAAGGCTTAAACAAACCATGGTTAGGAGAATGATCCCGTCTGGGGAAAACACTGCTGGGGAATGCCTACAGGTGACGACCTCACTGGGGAAAATATTCACAGGTGACGACCTGCAAATCGGAACAACAGATGCCCCAGGGAGTACATGGACAAGATACGGTCAAGTGTCCTCAACATTCAAAATGATTTTCAAATGTTTTAATCTTTCTGCACGTCATTGTTTAGCCTTCATGTTTTTAGATGCAATGTTTATCAAAAATTCGGACGTTTTCGCAAACAAAACAGTAAAAGTAAAAACAAAAGAGCCATTTATCTGAATAACGACTTTTATTGATTGAAAGTGTGCCTGAAGAGGCAAATACATTGGGAAGCAATTCCTAGAAAGAGGTAATTGCGTACAAAAGGAAAAATAAACTATCCTAATGGCAATGTGAACACGGCATCCATTGTTTCCCAACTCTGTTATAACTCATAGATCATCAGTTTCCTCCCAATTCCTTGCTTTCTGAGAAGAATGACTGGACCGATCACATCTGTCGAGATGGTAGCTGACGAAGCATGATGAAGTACAGATAACTCAAACTGTAGTCTTCGCTTTAATCCCTCTTTTGGCTGGATCGCCCTTTCGGGTTTTCAATCCACCGGGATACCCATTTTTGCCTAAGCCGCCCTTGCGGGTTTTCGACTTACCGGGTGTACACATTTTTTCATTTTATCCCTAATTTTTGCCCGAACCTTTTCTTTCTGTTTTTTGGTTCGCCGGGATGCCCATTTTTGCCTGGACTCTTTTGTTCTTTTTGTCCAGCGGGTCAATTTATGCGAAGTATTTTTTGACTACATCTGAGTTGACAGGGGAAGGAAAATCTTCACCATCCATTGTTGTAAGCATCAAGGCTCCACCGGAGAAGACCTTCTTCACAACATATGGACCTTCATAGTTAGGAGTCCACTTGCCCCTGTTATCTGTACCGGGAGGAAGGATCCTCTTCAAAACTAGGTCGCCAGTTTGAAATGTCCGAGGACGCACTTTCTGATCAAAGGCTCGCTTCATCCTTCTCTGGTATAACTGCCCATGGCACACAGCTGCTAGCCGTCTCTCTTCGATAAGGCTTAACTCGTTGAACCTTGTTCGAACCCACTCGGCTTCGTCCAGCTTGACATCCAATAATACCCTCAGAGAAGGGATCTCCACTTCAACTGGTAGGACTGCTTCCATACCATACACAAAGGAGTAGGGGGTTGCCCCGGTCGACGTACGTACTGAAGTACGGTACCCATGCAAAGCGAAAGGCAACATCTCGTGCCAATCCTTGTACGTAACGACCATTTTCTGCACAATCTTCTTGATATTCTTGTTAGCCGCCTCAACAGCACCATTCATCTTCGGTCTGTAAGGAGAAGAATTGTGATGTTCAATCTTGAAATCTCTGCATAAGTCTTTCATCATCTTGTTGTTGAGATTCGAACCATTGTCAGTAATGATTCTCTCGGGAACTCCATAACGACAGATGATTTCTTTCTTGATGAACCGGGCAACCACTTGTTTGGTGACGTTGGCATAGGAAGCTGCTTCCACCCATTTGGTGAAGTAATCAATCGCAACCAGGATGAAGCGATGTCCATTAGAAGCAGTAGGCTCGATCTTCCCAATCATATCGATGCCCCACATGGCGAACGGCCAAGGTGAGTTCATGACATTCAACGGGCTTGGTGGGACATGCACCTTATCAGCATAAATTTGACACTTATGGCATTTCCGAGCATATTTGAAGCAATCGGATTCCATAGTCATCCAGTAATATCCGGCTCTCAGCAACTTCTTGGACATTGCATGACCACCAGCGTGGGTACCAAACGAACCCTCGTGCACTTCTTGCATTAACATGTCTGCTTCGTGTCTATCCACGCATCTGAGCAAGACCATGTCGAAGTTCCTCTTGTACAACACGTCATCCTGATTCAGATAAAAGCTTCCAGCCAGCCTTCTCAGGGTCTTCTTATCATTCTTCGACGCACCCTCAGGATACTCTTGAGTCTTGAGGAAGTTCTTGATGTCATAATACCACGGCTTATCATCAATAGCATTAACAGACTCGGCTGCGAACACATATGCAGGCCTCTCGAGTCGATTCACCGCAACATGTGGCACATGATTCCACCAATGAACTTTTATCATGGAAGATAAAGTCGCCAGAGCATCAGCCATCTGATTCTCATCCCGAGGGACATGACACAACTTCACCTTTTTGAAGAACGTCAGTATTCTTCTGGTGTAATCTCTATACGGAATCAGATGCGGCTGATTTGTATTCCAATCTCCATTGACCTGATTGATCACTAGAGCAGAATCTCCAAAAATGTCAAGTGTTTTGATCCTCAGATCAATGGCTTCTTCTATCCCCATGATACAAGCCTCATACTCAGCTTCATTGTTGGTGACGTCGAATGTCAATCTGGCAGAAAAAGGTATATGGGCACCTTTGGGATTGATCAACACTGCCCCAACACCATTACCGTTTATATTCACAGCCCCATCAAACATTAGTGTCCACTTGTCATCAGGATCCGGTCCTTCCTCGACAAGCGGCTCTTCACAGTCTTTCGTCTTCAGATACATGATGTCTTCATCAGGGAATTCAAACATCATAGGCTGATAGTCGTCGATTGGTTGTTCGGCAAGATAGTCTGACAGAATACTACCCTTGATGGCCTTCTGCGACGTGTACTGAATGTCATACTCCGTTAAGATCATCTGCCAACGGGCAACACGTCCGGTAAGAGCTGGCTTCTCAAAGATGTATTTGACTGGATCCATCCTAGAAATCAACAGAGTAGTATGGTTCAACATATACTGCCTTAGTCGGCGAGCAGCCCAAGCCAAAGCACAGCAAGTTTTCTCGAGCAGTGAATATCTTGTTTCACAGTCGGTAAACTTTTTGCTTAGGTAGTATATGGCATGCTCTTTTCGACCAGACTCATCATGCTGACCCAATACACACCCCATCGAAGTCTCGGTGACTGATAGGTACATTATCAGTGGTCTCCCTGGAACTGGAGGGATAAGGATTGGAGGTTTCTGCAGATATTCTTTGATTTTGTCAAAAGCTTTCTGACAGTCATCATTCCATTTGATCGCCTGGTTTTTTCTGAGCAGTTTGAAAATTGGTTCACATGTGGCAGTTAGATGAGATATGAACCTTGCAATGTAGTTCAACCTCCCTAAAAACCCACGGACTTGCTTTTCCGTCTTTGGTTCAGGCATCTCTTGAATAGCTTTGACTTTTGCTGGATCTACCTCAATCCCTTTCTCACTGACAATGAAGCCTAAGAGCTTCCCAGATCTCACCCCAAACGTACACTTGTTCGGATTCAGCCTCAGCTTGAACTTGACCAGTCTGTCAAACAACTTCTGCAGATTAGCCAAGTTCTCCTCCTCTGTCTGCGACTTCGCAATCATATCATCCACGTACACTTCGATTTCGTTGTGCATCATGTCATGAAAGAGAGTCGTCATTGCCCTCTGATAGGTAGCACCGGCATTCTTCAGCCCAAATGGCATCACTTTGTAGCAGAACGTGCCCCAAGGTGTAATGAATGTCGTCTTTTCCATGTCATCCGGCGCCATCTTGATCTGGTTATAGCCCGAGAAACCATCCATGAAAGAGAATACCGAGGATTGAGCCGTATTATCCACCAATACATCAATGTGAGGTAATGGGAAATCATCTTTCGGACTCGCCCTATTCAGATCCCGGTAATCGACACACATCCTGACTTTGCCATCCTTCTTTGGCACAGGGACAATGTTGGCAACCCACGGCGGGTAACTTGTTACAGCCAGAAAACCTGCATCCCACTGCTTCTGAACCTCTTCCTTGATCTTGACAGCCATATCAGGACTAGTTCTGCGAAGCTTCTGCTTGACCGACGGACACTCTTCTCGGAGAGGTAACCGATGCACCACAATGTCTGTATCCAGACCCGGCATATCTTGGTATGACCAGGCGAATATTTCCACATATTCTTTCAGCATCTCAATTAACCTCCTCTTGACAGAGTCTTCTAAAGCAGCCCCAATCTTGATCTCTCTTCTGGCGTCCTCAGTACCCAGATTAACAATTTCCAACTCCTCCTGATGAGGTTGGATGACCCTTTCTTCTTGCTTCAGTAGTCTGACCAATTCAGCAGGGAGTTCACAGTCTTCCTCACTCTCCTCTTCAGCTTGGTAGATGGGATTGTTGAAATCATACTGAGCCATAACAGAGTCGTTCACAGTGGATGCCAGAAGATCATTTCTGCATGTTTAATGTTTTGGTTTTAGAAAAAGGTTTCAATAAAGTCACAAAAACAAAAACATTGCCATTTTTATTTTTTGAAAAAAGTGAAAAACAGAAAATAGAAAGACAGAGATCTCAAAATTTGATTGAAAAACGTCCTTCATTTATAAACATTGTGAACATGATGTGGCCCTACAATGAACCACTACGCCTTGGGCAGAACGTAGGGTTTTCATGCAAAATGTAAAAACATAAGAAAATTACTCTGTCAGTAGAGTAACTTGGACCACTTCTTCAGCCGTCCAATTGTTGATAGATTCGCCTGGTGCACAAGGGCGGACCCAGACATCCAAATCACAGTCAACATCTTCACCATCAGTAGCGAAGACATCCCCATGGTTCATCAGCCCAGCGCTGGTGAAGGTGCTCGGACCTGCTTGTACGCTCTGCTCTGCTTGGACAGGCTCGTACCCAATGCCGAATTTGTCTTCTTTGACTGGAAAGTCAACCATCTTGCCCCAGCCTTCTGCTTTTCCAGAGTCCACAACTTCCTTGGCCTGCTTGTACGACGATATCGAAGCACCCGGCTTCCTCTGCTCTGCACAAGCTACCCCTTCTAAGGCCACGGTCTCAAATGCCTGGCACAGGGTTTCGTGGATCTCGCCATCCACCTTAACATATTTGAATGAGGAGAGATGACTCACCAGAATTTCTTCTTCGCCACAGACAGTCACGATCTGACCGTTCCAGACATACTTGAGTTTTTGGTGGAGAGTTGACGAGACTGCTCCAGCGGCGTGTATCCAAGGACGCCCCAACAAACAGCTATAAGCAGGCTGAATGTCCATCACGTAGAATACGATGTCGAATACCTCCGGACCTATCTTCACTGGCAAAGTGACTTCACCAAACACAAACCGTTTGGATCCGTCGAATGCACGCACAATCAGGTCACTGGGAGTGAGCACAACTCCCTCGACATCGATCTTCTTCAAGATCTGCTTGGGTAGGACATTCAGGGACGACCCGGTGTCCACTAGCACATGAGATAAAACAGCGCCTTTGCACTCCATAGTGATGTGCAAGGCTTTGTTATGATTGCGACCCTCAGGCGTTAGGTCTAGGTCAGTGAAACCTACACCGTGCCTGGTACTCACATTGGCTAGTACACCTTCCAGCTGGTTGACTGATATCTCTTGCGGGACGTATGCCATATTCAGCAAAGCGTCCCGATGTGCCTCAGAACACATCAGCAAAGAGAGTATCGAAATTTTTGACGGAGTTTGGTTGAGCTGATCCACAATCTTGTAGTCACTCTTTTTGATGATTTTCATGAACTCCTCAACATCTCTTTGAAAAGAACCCTCAGCCTCCTTCTGAGCCGGTTCTTCGTCAACCACTGCTTGTTTGCCCTTAGCCCTTGCAGATGCCTCAGCAGTGGCATCCCTCAAAGGCTGAGGAGAAAACAGTCGTCCGCTCCTAGTGAAACCTCCTGGTCCTCCGACATTGTCCACTACCGGACTTGCAACGGCAGGAGTTCTCACAGGAGCACTGATTGTAACAGGTGCTTGCACAACTGGTCTTGTCTGGTTACCAGCCCTTCTATCACGGCGATAGGCATTGTCATATCTCCACGGCACAGCATTACTGTTAACAACTTGTCCTCTTCCAGGCGCAACAATAGTAGTAGGTGCACGGATGGTTACCGGAGCTGGAATGGTAACCGGAGTATTGCTTGTTGTGGGTGCACTGACAGTCCCACGCCCTCGTCCTTCAGACGGCTTGTAAAATATGGTGACAGTAGACACTGCCCCATCATCTTTAACGGCCCGGCTGAACTGCAGGCAGCCCTCATCAATCAATTTTTGAATACCAGCCTTCAGCTGGTCACAACCATTGGTAGCTTCCGAACAACCCAAACACTCTTCACTACAACCTGGGTCAACACCCCCCTTCAACAATCGGCCCTTGATTGTTAACAAAGAAGTCTGAACTTCATCAACATTCACAATCAAGTCTTCAGCCTCCCCATCTTCAACATTGTTAACCCTATGCCCGCCATGCTGAGGCATAGGATTGTTCACCACATTTGGAACTGGAGAGAAGTTGATCGCCTTAGCATCGATCAAGTCCTGAACCTTGTGCTGCAAAGCTCGGCATCTTTCGATATGGTGGCCTGGTGCCCCAGAATGAAAGTCACATCTAACATTTGCGTCATAGCCAGGAGGCAGCACTGTAGGAGTAGCCATCGTACGCAACTCTACAAACCCTAACCGGAGTAGTTCGGGTAGTAGCTCTGCGTAAGTCATGGGCAGAGGATCAAATCTTCTATCAGCCTGCAATCTCTGCCTAGGCTGGAAAGGACGTTGCTGTTGTTGTTGTTGTTGTTGCGGTTGTTGCTGCTGAACCCTTTGTTGTTGCAGACGAGGTTGAGGTGCAGGAATAGTCACTGCAGCCACTGGACGATACTGGTCCCGGTTAGCATTTGCTCTGTACACACCCCCTCTGTGCTGTACAGCATTAGTTTCTCCTTCTCTATGGCGGGGTGCCCCAGAGAAGGGTTTCTTTGAAGAAGATGAAGAACCAGCATCATGGATCCTCCCAGCCTTGATTAGACTCTCTGTTCTTTCGCCGCAGATAACGACGTCAGAAAAACTTCCGAATGGGCAGCTTCCCATCCGGTCCATATAAACACCCTGAAGAGTACTGATGAACATATCAGTCAACTCCCTTTCCAGCATAGGGGGTTGAACTCTTGCAGCTAGTTCGCGCCATCTCTGGGCGTACTCTTTGAAGCTCTCGTTGTTCTTCTGACAAAGACTCTGCAGCTGAGTCCTGGTCGGAGCCATGTCCATGTTATGCTTATACTGCCTGAGGAACGCCTCACCCAGGTCTCTCCAGCATCTGATGGAATCCCGCTTCAATTCCATATACCAATCCAAAGACGCCCCAGATAGGCTGTCTTGGAAGAAATACATCCACATTTTTTCATCGTCAGTGTATGCGGATATCTTTCTATAGTATGCCTGCACGTGGGTGCGAGGGCAGGAGGTACCGTTGTATTTATCAAATGACGGTGCCTTAAACTTGTGCGGGATTCTCAGTCCTTCTACCAATCCCATGTTGGTAACATCAAAACCGAGGGAGTTTTGACATTCCATTGCCCTGATCTTCTCAGCAAGGGCCTCAACTTTGCGATCTCTCGCATCATTTCTACCCAAGATCTCGTCGTCTTCACTGAGCATAGTAAACAAATCCTCTTGTCTGTCAACAATAGGGATTCTATTACGGGTTGGAACATGAATGACTCTGGCACTAGCAGCATCTGGAGCAATCGGTTGACCGTCAACTCGGATACCCCTCAACTCTTCTCCTACAGCATAGTTGTTGACGGGAATAGCAGCAGCAGGAACATCAGGAACCGGGTTTCCTTCTTGCAGAGGCTGCAGAGGCTGGTTGGGCGGTGGAAATGTAGCTTCTTGTCTCTGAACCAGTGCTCGGAGCTCTTCTTGACCTTGTGCGACCCCTTGCATCATTGTCATGAATCGGGCCATGTTTGCCCTCATCTCGGCCAGCTCTGTCTGAACCTGATCCATGTTGCGTTGATGGTTGAGCCTCGTTGAGTAGCGGTGTGGTCTTTGATCAGCTATCCTGCCTGAACACAGGAACCCACAGTAAGAAGACGGCACAAGAACACCTGTTATGCAAATGATATGATTATGATGTCTAATGATATGCATGATGCACATGAGATGCTCATTTCTCAGGCATTCAAAGAGCCTGACCCTTTCTGGAAAGATGGCAACCTGCAGGAAGAGAACAAACAGATACAGGGAAAAAGAGAGCGACAGGGAAAATTTGACATCCTTATATATGAACAAGGGTAAAAAGGTCATACAACTGAATATTCGAAAACAAAGTACAAAGAAAAAGAATCCCATCCAACAAGCCTGGAGGTGATTCCCAACAATAAAGATCCAAAAAGATGGATTACACACAAATGAATCCCATCCAACAAGCCTGGAGGTGATTCTCAAAAAAATACCAACAAAAATACAGTCTAAGGCAGACGGTCTTCTGGAATGAGGGTCTTCAGGTAATGACACTGGTCTATCAACAGTGAGCATTCCGAGCAATCTGGTAAAGGAGTGATCTTCTCCTTCAACTGTCTTCTCAGCTCCAAAACTTCTCCTCCAAGATACTCCTCTGATTTCTGTCTCAACTCCATCTCTTTCTTCACCTGACTGTCTTTGTCTCTGAGTTGCTTCTCCAAGTCTCTGATCCTCTTCTGATAATTGACTTCTGCTCTCTGCAATCTCAGACATTCCCTATGCTCTGCATCCATCAGGGACTCCATTTCCTCATAGGATCTCTTCTTACCCCTTACTCTGCTAGCATCTTCTCCTTGCACTTCCCTGAGTTGATGGGCCAAGTGCAGCTTATCAGCTTTAGCTTTGTACAGCTCCATCTGAGTGTCTTGCTCTTTCTCTCTCAGACGACGACTCTCCATCAGGGCTTGCTTATAGTGTTCAGCAGGCACACTATCAGCAAGTACCAAAGGTGGTTGCTCTTGCAACGGCTCCATCCTATCGTAGGGTAGCAGCAAAGTTTCCATTCTCTTCTTTACCCAATCGGTGTAATCGGGCATTGCAATGGCAAATTTCTTCCCTAAGACGGATCCATCCTTCACTCCCACATCCCTCCAGGCTTTCCCTATCTGGTCCAACTTAGCAGGGTCATCCTTCTTCTCAAAACAAAAACTCTCGGCTATCTCTGCTTCGAGCGGTCTTTCACTCATAACAAACCCTAGCTGGCGAAGAGAAAGAACTGGGTTGTAGTTGATGCAACCTTTGGTCCCTATGAGTGGCACGCTCCAGAATTCACCACAACTTATGATGACATCCTTCACATCCATCCGGTATGAGTGCCACCTGATGTCGTAGGAAGTGAGCGACATGACCCTCTGAGTCCACTTCAGAGTGCTCTGGGTATCCACAAATGGTCCACTGGCTGGCAGAAGAGACATGAACCATTTGAATAGGAGAGGCAGGCAGCACCTAATGGCTCCACCCTTACCATGCCTACTGTGGATGGCATAGTAAGTATCTGCTAAGAGAGTAGGGACTGGATTCCCTCTGATAAAGATGCTGATGGCAGCATGGTCTATGAAGTTCGGCATACTGGGAAATAGGATGATCCCATAGATCATGGCAGCTAGCTGAGCGTGAAAAACTTCCCAATTTCCCTTCTCTGCTTCAACTCTGGCTACCCTCAACAGAAACTTCAAAGGCAGACCTACTACTTCCCCACAGGGCTTCCAATTCTTACCAACCTCCTCAACACTCAACTGGAGAGCTCTGGCAATCAATCTGAAGTCGACCTCCTTTGGGACGTCCAAGAAGGGAGTCTGATGCTGAATAGGGATACTTAACAAGATAGAGTACTCCTCGAGGGTAGGTGCTAGCTGATAATCCTGGAAAGTGAAGCATCTGAGCTCTGGATCATAAAACTGTAGCAGTCTTCAGCACTGTCAATATATCACCATACCGCCCAACAAAACTCTTCAGTCGGTCATCTATCACAAGGCTACCCAACTCAACTAGCGGAGTCAACGGCTCACGGTGGAAACTGTAGGAACAGGTCTTCCGCTTCAGCTCGGGGACTGTCGCCATCTCTATCAGTAGACAAGCTCGGGAATGTACCTGAGAAATGATATGCATGCAGAGATTAGTTTTTTTTTTTCTTTTTTTTTTTTCTTTTTTTTTCTTTTTTATTTTATTTTTTCCAATGCGTTTCTTTTGAAAAATAAATATGCTATGATGCACATGATGCAGACTGGACTGGCTGGTTGTGCAAACTCTGATCACTAAGTCGAAGCTTCAGTCAAAAATCAGAACCCAAATCCAACTTAAGGTCAACTGAACACACTGTTGTCTGAACTAGAGTCACCAACAGAACCGAGTCACCAACGGTACCTGTAATGAATAACCCTTCCCACTCACGGGTGTAGTCTAGGCCAGGGTAAAGCTGAGAGAAACGCAGCATAAATAACCTTTCGCAGAAATACTGTCATATACACACCCGAAGTATGTAACGACAGTATCCCACCAGGGTCTGAACTGCTCGTGATATCAATGTTCCGCTAAGTGGCGCCATACCACCCGCTTCCCATGAATCACTCTATTCCTAATCATCCTAGATTTTCACTCATGGTCTGGGTATTGGACCTTTTACCTCAACTGACTCCCCCCCCACAAAGAGAAAAACAGACAGCCAGCCAGTAATGAATAATGAATATGAATGCAAACATCAATGCACACAATCAATGCAAACAAATAAATGTACATATATACAATGAATGCAATAAAATACAATAAGCAGAAAGCGACCAAAACCCTAATCCTAGAGAGCGCTAGGAGAGACTCGCTCAGGGAAGATGGACCAGCATAGGTCAACTTCTCTATATCCCCAACAGAGTCGCCAGCTGTCGCATCACGCGAAAAACCGGCGGGAAAGGAAAGAAACAACAGAGCCGCCACCGTGCGTTATTTATCCCAAAAGAGGGAAAGGAAACGCTCGAAGTAAACCTAGGAAAGAAAATGGTCTCGCGACCAAAGAGGAAGGGTTCGGGAGTCGGTTATGCGAAGGGAAGGTGTTAGGCACCCTACGCATCCGTAGTACTCTACGGGATCCACGCACAGAAGGAAGGAAAATGGTTGCTAAAACGCTGCTCAAACACACACACACTGGCTGAAAAGAGACAAGAGAAACTGACTGAAACTGACTCGGCAGGATGTCGCATCCTGGGCCTACTTAGCCTGTCAGGCATAGACATCAGAGTCGAAGTAGTTCGGACCGGGGAGACAACACATGCTCGCTAGGATGTCGCATCCTATGCATACGTATCTTCTCGGACGAGAGAAGAATCAGAGCATTCGTAGCTCGGCTGACACGCACACAAACAAACAAACAAACACAGGCAAACGTGGAGCCCGACTGCCAATCACTGGACTTACATCAGCATCCGAACCTAAACACACCCACACTGGAACCCAAATGCCACTCGATGGACTTACATCGGCTTCCAAGCACACAACAACACAACAAGTTAATAGGGAGTCGGGGACTCGAGCCTATAACTGTCAAACAAAACACACAAAAAGAAAAGAAAGGCGCCCGGAGAGATCAGCTCAATCTCCTGCCTACATACTTCATCTGGTATGAAGATCAGGGCGATGTAGTTCCCCTACGCAGGGAAAAAGGACCTAGCCTAACCAGATAACAGAGGGAGACACAACACTAGGGAGACTACGACTCGAGCCTAGATGTTGTCATGCAAAGTCAACCCTAAGTTAAGGTTTCTAGCTAAATGGCACAAGGGCCAACCTATCCTAGACACGGCTTGCACAAGAAGCAAGGGTCTCGATTGCAACTAGGGCAAGAGAAAGGGGAGGTCTCAATCGCAACGAGGGCGAGAGAAAAGAATTAGTGTTAGTGGTTAGTCAAACTCGGCAAGACATCGCGTCTCGTGCCTACGTATCTCATCTGAACGTGAGAATCAGAGTTGCCGTAGTTCGGCTAAACAACTCTAAGCATGGCTCACACAGGGAGTAATCCACACAGACTTGACTTACACAGGAAGCAAGTCAAGCACAACCTACCTTGCACAAGGGCAAGTCCAAACTACACCTAAAGAGGCAAAGCAAACAGGCAATCACAGGAAGCACACTCTATATGCATACAAGAGGCTCACACAAGGGTTAGGCACTAGGGCCAACTGGAATAGGGTAAGTGTGCTATTAACCTTGCCATTGAGAGGCTAAGGTGAAGCAGATGAAAGGAGATGAGGGGTGTGCCTCATTGCTTCTATCCCTGGCCTGGGAGAGCATTTGACAAGAATGTGTGGGTTCAGAAAGTGGGAACCCTTCTACACATTTGATACTGACTCAACTGTGCAATTGCACAAGATCTTGGGTTTTTATCTGAAATGCATCAACACAGTAGTGTGAGCAAGACAGAAGACACACTGAATAGCAGGGGATAGATTGCATATCCCTTGGTTCTGCCAATTGCCTCTTCACTTAGGAGGTCTTTGACTCTGTACAAGGACAAATTAAACATACACAAGCATCGCCTCTTAAGGAGGACTTCAGACAGTTTGCCCGGCCAAGTAACAGACCGGGTCTCCAGACTACATGAAGAAGAAGTAATTATACCTCAAGCAATTTGCTAAATAGCAAAGCAAAACAAGTTCAGAGAACTTAGGCAACTAAGGGTACCTGAAATAGTCAAACCAATCAGTAAACAGTTCAACAGTTTAAAGCAAAAGGAATTGGTACACAACAGTCAAAACCAATAACCAACTGTGCCAAGCACAGGACTCAAGCACATGAGTCAAGCCACCTACAAAACAAGGGTTAGCTCAATGACATATAACCAAGCTCAACCAAATTAAAGTGATCTCAATGGTCATTTAGTGCCCAACCTGAAAACACAAACTCAACAGTAAGTAACTGGACCACTAGGGCAAGCCTAGGGTCAAAAGTGAATGAAAAAGTCAAAACAGCAAACCATATTCAATCAAAATCAAATTCAATCAATCAAGAAGTAATTCCAATTGGGTTCACATGCATATCAATCACTATCATCATTTCATGAACATTTGAAGTCAAAGTAAGGCAAATGAAGGCTCAAAGAAGTCAACAGAATAACTTGCATCAAAAGTCAACCCAAACAATCTCAAAAATCATCAAATAAATCACATTCAATCCTAGCATCTAGCATGGTAAGCATGTCAAATTTCACGGCATTTGGATGAGAGGAAGGCAGTCAATGAAAATCAATAAGTCAACCCAAATTTAAGCATGCACAATGAAGGTCAACAAACATGAGTCAACTTCAAAAAATCATAACAAAATGAAAACAGATGAGAAATGAATGAGATTAACACCAATGCAAAGCTCAAGATATCTAGTTATCACATATGAAATTTCATGATCATATGATAAGGCATGAGGATTTCCCAAAGGATTTGGCAACATGTATCACATAAAGTCAACAATTGACTAGGCAGGGAAGAAAAATCTCAAATAAATGGAAAACAGCACAATTAAATCCAGGAAAAGTCACACATCAACTAGACATATAAGAGAGGGATCATGCAAAATTTGGGGTCATTTGGATGTAAGGAAACATGTCAACCAAAATTGGGAAAATGCACATTCATGGTGTGACACAAATTGTCACACCCTACTTCAGAAAATCATATCTCACACACCACATATGATAAATGCACAAACTTTAAATCAAAACAAAGGTGAATGTGTCTAGTTTCTCCACAAAAAATTTCAGAACCAATGGATGCATCATCATTATTTCACAATGGTTTTGGCAACATGTACAACTTTTGGTCACATAACACAAACCCTAGAGCTATTTAAAATTCATTGATCAGAAAAATCTGGAAAAATAATGATAAAAAAGTAGACATTCATGTGATCATTATGCAAAAAATTCCATAATTTTTGGAGTTGAAATGAATTAGAAATGATTTTTGGAAGTTGAGGTACAATTTGGAAACAACATGAACAAAGAACATGGATGAATGGTCAAACATGGTTGACCGCGTGGCATTCTGGTAATTCTGGCCATCACTTATCTAAACTACTGCGTTTTAGGGCATGGAATGAAATAATGTGGTTGGTTGTTTTTGAATGGAACAGTAACACGCACAGAAAACCAACAACAACAGCCAATCGAATCATGTTTTCTGGGCAGGGTTTAAGCTTCAAACAACCTAGGGTTTTATGCAACAGCAGCATGTACATTCATCTTCATGCAATCAATCAAAGACAACATTCGACAGCATCACACATACAGCATAACAATTAGCAATTAGGCAACATCAAACCACAGTAAACTGAACACATATCACATGAATTTCTGGATAGAGCTAGGATTTATAACACAGGGTATCATCATCATCATGCAAAATCGATCATGAACAAAATCCCCAGAAACTAAAATCGAGTGTATCAATAGCTTCAGCAAACCAAGCACAAGCATAATCTACCATCCATATTCATTATTCGAGCACATAAGAGAGTAATCAACCAAAACAAGTTTGAACATAAAAAAAGAAAATCCAGATTTCTCTTAACACAACTAATCATTTCAAGAAATTCGAGTTGCAGTGGAATGAACATACAAAGATCTTTCATAAACATAGCATCATTTAGAGAAATAAGAGATTCGAAACTTTACTTGATTTTGAAGAAATTTGTGAATCAGTGGTTCTTGGTGTGTTTCAAGCTCAAACAAATGTGCTTTGTAGTTGGTGTTGATGGATAGTTGGAGAAGTTCGGCTCAAAATACTCAAATCCAGCTTAAATCGAGTTTCACCATGGATGTGGCTTCATGTTGCAGTAGCATCAAATGGTATTACAGCAAGGGAATAGGGCTCCAAACAAGCTCCAAATGTTGGCCAAATGATGAAGGAAACCAGGGTGCTCGTGGTTCTCTTGTGCTTCAAGCAGAAAAATGCAAATCGAACCAAATGGCAAATGAGAGAAATCAGAGTTTTCTGTGTGTTTGTGACTGCAGCTAGGGTTGGAAACTGTCAGAAAATTGACTTATATTGGTCTGTTTAACAATGCTAATCAAATGCTTAAGCTTGCTTAACTTAAAAAGAACCAAATGCACATTTGCTAATTTTGGAAAATATGGAAGTGGAGGTGTGAAGGCTGCACGAATTGGGCCTTAGTCATGCTGCAAATGACTATTAATTTTACTGTTTTTTGTCTACTCATGAAGTATTAAACTTGTTCCACTTAAATGAACCAAAATGCAATATTTTTCACTTGTGAACCAAAGGTGTATATGGAGGTGGTATGATGGAATGCTGCTCAATTTTGGGCTTGGAACATCTTGCAAATAACATATTAAACACATCCCAATTGGCCAATTGTGTCAAAAATGTTTGAATCAAAAAGTCAACTATTGGTCAAACTTGATTTTTAAATGAAACAAGTCAAAAAATGCCATTTTGATTGGCAAGGTTTTGGGCATGCAACTTATATTTTTGGAAATAGGAGGAAAAATGTGGTTTGTAGGAAAAAACCCCACCAAATTTGGCCAAATGGTTTGAGAGATATGGCCTTTTGAAGTTTAAGATTTTGTGAAAATGATTTGATCATATCTTGACAACCATGCATGGGAATTGAGAGTTCTTGGACTTTTTGAAAATGGGAGAACAAGATCTTCAACTTTCATGTTGGGCAAAAATTCATTTGAAGCTTGTATCATGATGCAAGTTGAGGATCAAGAAGTTTCCATTTTTGGCAGTTAAAATTACAGGTCCAGTTTCTTTTTTTGGAAATTTTCTGATTGGCTTCAAATTCTTCAATGATGTTGATTGCCATGATATATGAGGCCTATTGGGACATGAATAAGCTCTCTCAAACCATTTCCATCCATCAAAACCAAAGAATCAACCACAGTTGACCAACTTTGACTTTTCTAGGGTTTTGGATGACTGAAGCACTTCTGATGAATTCCAAACCCTAATTCCTTGAGACCTTGACTTCAAATGATGTCCCAAGTTGTATGGACTCTTGATTAATGATCATGGTGCCCAAATTCTGCAAGAATGGCCACCATCCACTGCAAATGACTGACTTTGACTTTCTAGGGTTTTTGACTGACTGTGCATGAACTGATGACCTCTGAGCCTTCAACCCTTGACTTGAACACTTCAAACGGACCTCCAAGTCATGTGAACTTGATGGGCAAACTCTAGGGCCTTTGCTCCTTGAGAAACACCTTTGCTTGATTGGTTGACTGATCTCCTGATCAGTTTGACCTAATTCTTGATTTGCTTGCTCTTGAGGCAAATGGGGACAATGCAATGCTATGCAATGTATCATGATATGCTATGACCTAATATGAAATGGTAAGTACAATGATAGGTGCAAATTTGAGGTGCTACAGCGCTCAATGTGAAGATCCCTATTAAATTCAAAGTACCTGTCTTTGAGAAGTATAAGGGAAACACATGCCCTCTCATCCATCTTGTGATGTATGCTCGCAAGATGTCAACGCAAACTGATAATGACCAATTGCTCATCCATTATTTCCAGGACAGTCTGTCCGGTGCCGCTCTCCGGTGGTACATGGGTCTAGAAAGTTCGAACATCCGCTCTTTCAATGATCTTGGCGAGGCCTTCGTCAAGCAATATAAATATAATATGGATATGGCTCCTGATAGGGACCAATTGAGGGCAATGTCCCAGAAAGAGAAAGAGACTTTCAAAGAATACGCCCAGAGGTGGCGCGACTTGGCAACTCAGATAGTGTCACCCCTTGAGGAGAAAGAGATGACCAAGATCTTCTTGAAGACCTTGAGTTCGTTCTACTATGAGAAAATGATAGCCAGTGCTCCCTCAGACTTAACCGAGATGGTGAATATGGGAATGAGACTGGAAGAGGGGGTCCGTGAAGGACGTTTGACTCGAGATGAAGGCTCTTCAGCAAAGAGATATGGAAGCTTTGCAAAGAAGAAGGAGGGAGAGGCACATGCTGTGTCTTGCCATATCAAGAGAAGACCCTCTGTGAAAGGGAAGATTGCCCGCCCCATTAACAACCAGCATCAGGTGGCTCATATAGCACCTGTTTTCAGAGAAGCCCAACATTATTAACAACAACAGTCTCAACAATATCAGCAGTAACATCAGCGTCCACAACAACAGGCCTACCAGCCTCGCAACACCAACAATGCCAGCACCAGCTACGAGAGGAAGAGGGTCACCTTTTATCCAATTCCGATGACGTATGCTGAACTCTATCCATCTTTGATTGATAGAAAGTTAATTACTCCACGAGACCCTCCCGCTGTACCTACCAACCCCCAGTGGTGGTATAAGCCTGAACTTCACTGCGTATATCATTCTGGTGCTCCCGGACATGACGTGGAGAATTGTTATCCCTTGAAGACCAAGGTGCAAGTCCTTGTGAGAAGCGGGATTTTGTTTTTTGAGGACGTAGGTCCAAACGTAAAGAAGAACCCATTTCCCGAGCATGGGAAATCTGTCAATATGGTCCAGGGCTTCCCTGGCAAGTACAAAGTCAAATATGTTAGTCATATTCGACAATCTTTGTTCGAGATGCATCGATTGTTGTGTGATTATAGCCATTATGAGCATGACCATGATAGATGTCGAGTCTGTTCTGTTAATCAGAGAGGATGTCGCCAGGTGCGCAAAGATGTTCAGGAAATGCTTGATGAGGGAGTCATTAAGATCCTTCAAAACAGAAATGTTGACGAAGACACTGTTGAAGTCAATGTAATTTCTCCGGTATTCCGGATACCTGAGCATGTTGTCATCAAGTATGATGGTAGCAAGTAGAAGGTTTCTCCTGCTCTGACTATTAATCCAGCCGGCCCTATACCATACTCTTCCTAGAAGGCGGTCCCCTATCGCTACAATGTTGTAGCAGTGGAAAATGGGAATGAGGTGCCCCTGCCCTCTTCATCTGTTGTTAATATTGTCGACGTCAGCAGCCTGACCCGCAACGGTCGTGTTTTCTCGGCTCCGCCATAGCCGCAAGCTGATGCTCGAAGGAATAATAATGCTGATTATGTTGAAAGCCCGACTGGGACTGCTGTGAACGCTCTGAATCCGACATTTGCTGTTAAACCCACCTCTACGTTGAAAACTTCTGTCTCTGTTGGCCCGAGTGGCAATGCGAAAGAAGACTGTGATGAGATGCTAAGGCTCATCAAAAGAAGTGAGTACAACGTTGTAGATCAACTTCTACAAATGCCATCCAAAATCTCTGTTTTGTCATTGCTAATGAATTCAGAACCACACCGAGAAGCTTTGCAGAAGGTGTTGGATGTGGCGTATGTAGATCATGATGTCACAATAGAACAATTTGACAGTATTGTTGCAAACATCACCGCTTGTAGCAATTTAAGTTTTTGTGATGCTGATCTCCCCGAGGAGGGAAGAGACCACAACTTGGCATTACATATATCTATAAGGTGCAAGGATGACGCCATGTCCAACGTGCTAGTGGATACTGGGTCGTCATTGAATGTATTGCCAAAGACCACTCTTGTGAAGTTATCATATTAGGGGCCTCCCATGAGGCAGAGTGGGGTAGTTATGAAGGCTTTCAATGGGTCTCGCAAAACTGTGATTGGTGAGGTTGATCTCCCAGTCAAAATCGGACCAAGTGATTTCCAGGTTACCTTCAAGGTTATGGACATTCACCCATCGTAAAGCTGTCTCTTACGCAGACCATGGATTCACGAGGCACGCGCCGTGACATCCACCCTACACCAGAAATTGAAGTTTGTCAAGAATAAGAAGCTGGTGGTGGTAGGGGGAGAGAAGGCTCTCCTGGTTAGCCATTTGTCTTCCTTATCTTATATAGATGCTGAGGATGAAGTTGGAACTCCGTTCCAAGCTTTATCTATTACTGAACTTGTTAAGAAGGGAACTCCTTCATTTGCTTCCTATAAAGATGCGAAGTTGGCCATTGAGCATGGTGCAACTGCTGGTTTGGGGCAGATGATTGAGTTGGAAGACAACAAATCCGGGGCTGGCATAGGCTATTCTTCTGGTGTCTTCAACAAGAATGGTATGTTCAAGAGTGGTGGATTTATCCACACTGGTCAAGACAAAGAGACTGCTGCCATTCTGGAAGAAGAAGAGGATTCTGGCAATTTCATCATCCCTGGAGGGATCTGCAATAATTGGGTCGCTGTTGATATTCTGACAATTATCCATAAGTCAAAGTAATGTTCATTGTGTTTGAAAACCCTTCTCCCATGCCAAAAGGAGAAGTGATGACATTGTTGATGCATAAATACAATGATATTTTCATTCAATAAACTCATGTGAAATGTTTGTTTTTCCAATTATTTTCCCTTTTCGCTTTTGCATGAAATCAATCTTTTCATCTGCATAATGATTTGCCTTGTTTGAATTCTAAAATCTTTTATATCCAAAATCATTATGCAGGTTGGTCAAACCCATTAAACATAATGATCCAACACCATCTCCCAATTTTGAATTCCCTGTATTTGAGGCGGAAGAAGATGATGTTGAAGAAATTCCTGACGAGATTACCCATTTACTTGAGCATGAAGAGAAGATCATTCAGCCGCATCTTGAGAATCTGGAAACAGTCAACTTGGGGTCTGAAGATTGTGTGCGAGAAGTGAAGATTGGGGCACTCTTGGAAGAGTCTATTAAGAAGGGGTTGATTGAGTTGCTACGAGAATATGTTGACGTCTTTGCCTGGTCTAGATACAGATATTGTGCAACATTTCCTGCCTTTGAAGTCTGAGTGCGTGCTTGTGAAGCAGAAGCTCAGAAGAACTCATCCCGACATGGCAGTAAAGATCAAAGAGGAAGTTCAGAAACAAATTGATGCGGGGTTTCTGGTGACTTCTACATATCCTCAATGGGTGGCCAATATTGTGCCTGTTCCTAAGAAAGATGGAAAAGTCCGAATGTGTGTGGACTATAGAGACTTGAATAAAGCTAGCCCAAAAGATGATTTCCCTCTGCCACATATTGATATGTTGGTAGACAATACAACTAAATTCAATGTCTTCTCATTTATGGACGGATTTTCCGGATATAATCAGATCAAAATGCCACCCGAGGATATGGAGAAGACAACATTCATCACACCTTGGGGAACATTCTGTTATCGAGTGATGCCCTTCGGTTTGAAGAACGCCGGAGCCACGTATCAACGAGCTATGACTACCTTGTTTCATGATATGGTGCACAAGGAGATCGAAGTATATGTTGATGATATGATTGCGAAGTCAAGAACGGAAGTTGAACATGTTGAGCACTTGTTGAAACTTTTTCAGCGTTTGAGGAAGTATAAGCTTCGTCTGAATCCTAACAAGTGTACATTTGGAGTCCGTTCCGGCAAATTATTGGGATTTATCGTTAGTGAAAGGGGTATTGAGGTTGAACCTGCAAAGGTCAAAGCAATACAAGAGATGCATGCGCCCAAAACTGAGAAGCAAGTCTGAGGGTTTCTTGGTCGCTTGAATTATATTTCCAGATTCATATCCCACATGACTGCCACATGTGCGCCCATATTCAAGCTCCTCCAGAAAGATCAGTCTCATGATTGGACCGAGGATTGCCAAAAAGCTTTTGATAGCATCAAAGAGTATTTGTCTGAGCCTCCGATTTTGTACCCGCCTGTGGAAGGGAGACCATTGGTTATGTATCTGACAGTCCTTGAAGACTCAATGGGTTGTGTCCTTGGTCAGCAAGATGAATCAGGAAAGAAAGAATATGCTATCTACTACCTGAGTAAAAAGTTCACTGATTGTGAGTCTCGATACTCAATGCTTGAGAAAACATGTAGTGCTTTGGCTTGGGCTGCTAAGCGCTTACGCCAGTATATGTTGAATCATACCACTTGGTTGATAACCAAAATGGATCCAATCAAGTATATCTTTGAGAAGCCTACTTTAACTGGGAGGATTGCCCGTTGGCAGATGTTGTTATCTGAGTATGATATTGAGTATCGAGCTCAGAAGGCGATAAAAGGTAGTATCTTGGCTGACCACTTGGCACATCAACCAATTGAGGATTATTAGTCTGTTCAGTATGACTTCCCAGATGAGGAGATTCTGTATTTGAAAATGAAAGATTGCGATGAGCCTACGCTCGATGAAGGGCCAAAACCTGGTTCCAGATGGAGTATGGTGTTTGATGGCGCTATAAACCAATATGGAAATGGTATTGGGGCAGTGATTATTACTCCTCAGGGCATACATTTTCCGTTTACAGCAAGGCTAACTTTCAAATGCACGAATAATATGGCTGAGTATGAGGCCTGTATTATGGGATTGGAAGAGTGCATTGATCTCAGGATCAAACATCTTGATGTTTATGGTGATTCAGCCCTCGTTGTTAATCAGATTAATGGTGAATGGGAGACGAATCAGCCTGGCCTCATCCCATATAGAGATTATGCGAGGAGGATTTCAACATTCTTTACTGAGGTTGACTTCCATCATATTCCTCGAGATGAGAACCGGATGGCAGATGCTCTTGCTACACTTGCTTCAATGATGGTGGTAAGACTTTTGAATGAAGTTCCCAATATCACTATGATGTGCTTGGACAGACCAGCTCATGTATTTGCAGTAGAGGAGGTGCAAGATGATAAGCCGTGGTATTATGATATCAAGTGCTTCCTTCAAAGCCAGATTTACCCGCCTGGGGCATCTGGGAAAGATAGGAAGACTTTGAGGAGATTATCAGGCAGTTTCTACCTCAATGGCGATGTGCTTTATAAGAGAAATTTTGACATGGTTCTGCTCAGATGCGTGGATAGACACGAAGCAGACCTGTTAATGACTGAAGTCCATGAGGGCTCATTTGGTACTCATTCCAATGGACATGCCATGGCTAGAAAGATGTTGAGAGCAGGCTACTATTGGCTGACAATGGAGTCTGACTGCTGCAAATATGTGAAGAAATGCCATAAATTTCAAATTTATGCGGACAAGATTCATATTCCTCCGACACTTCTAAATGTGATTTCATCACGATGGCCTTTGTCTATGTGGGGAATCGACATGATTGGTATGATACAACCGAAAGCGTCCAACGGTCACAGATTTATTCTCGTAGCAATCGATTATTTCACCAAGTGGGTTGAAGCGGCATCATATGAAAATGTGACCAGGAAGGTGGTCGTGAAGTTTATCAAGAATAAACTCACATGCCGGTATGGTGTGCCAGATACGATCATCACTGATAATGGGTCTAACTTTAACTACAAGATGATGAAAGAGTTGTGTAGTGAGTTCAAGATAGCACATCATAATTCTTCTCCTTACATACCCAAGATGAATGGGGCTATTGAAGCTGCCAATAAGAATATCAAGGAGATTATCCAGAAGATGGTTGTCACGTACAAAGATTGACATGAGATGCTGCCATTTGCTTTGCATGGATATCGTACGTCTGTCTGCACTTGAACAGGGCAACCCCTTTCTCCCTTGTTTACGGCATGGAGGTTGTACTCCCAGTAGAGGTGGAGATCCCATCAATAAGAGTCTTGATGGAAGCCAAGTTGACTGATGCTGAATGGGTTCAGAGTCGTTACGACCAGCTGAATTTAATTGAAGAGAAGAGATTGACTACCATGTGCCATGGTCAATTGTATCAGCAAAGGTGACCTTGTGCTCAAGAAAGTTTTGTCTTTCGCGCCCGATTCCAGGGGCAAGTGGACTCCAAACTATGAAGGTCCATATGTTGTTAAGAGAGCCTTTTCAGGCGGTGCTTTGATACTTACAACTATGTATGGGGGAGGATTTCACTCGTCCTGTGATTTCAGATGCAGTCAAGAAATACTTCGCCTAAAGATAAAAAAACGGAATAGCTCGCTAAGTTAAAAACCCGAAAGGGCGGCTTAGGCAAAAATGAGCGTCTCAGTGGATTGAAAACCCGAAA
Organism: Lathyrus oleraceus; assembly: GCF_024323335.1. Classification (NCBI taxonomy): domain Eukaryota; kingdom Viridiplantae; phylum Streptophyta; class Magnoliopsida; order Fabales; family Fabaceae; genus Lathyrus; species Lathyrus oleraceus. The sequence goes on along the minus strand of NC_066579.1, from coordinate 64,385,718 downwards.
GGGCGATCCAGGAAAAAGTTAGAGACATAAAAAAAAATGAATATGTATCCCACTAGATTGAGCACCTAATCCTGGGGAAATCTATGCAAAAATTAGGGATTTGGCAAGTAACTGCATCCTGATAAGACTTTGTTCTACGAACTATCATCTGTCAGAGATTCTCGCTCAGTCATCGTCAACCAAAGCTTCAAATACATCGGATTCAGAATTGGTGGAGAAATGGTCATTATGTTCAATGTAGCCCTTTTTCCAATATATATCACCAATTTCAAATTTGTAAAGATCCATGGAGTATTGCCATTTGCAGACTACCATTCCATCAAATAAATTTTGAGCCTTTATCCAATTATTTACACTCTTATTTGTTCCTATTCAACAAATGTTTTGCATGTTTTAATTGAGGAATATCATTGTTTTAAAAAAAAAATTAAACCTTTCATAACTTGTTTTTAAACAAGGTGAACATTCACAATGATAAAAGGATACTGGGGATGTCTTGAGTGCTCTCCCAAAGAAGGTATGATTCTCAACAGCGTAAGACATTTGTCCATATTCTTGGCATGTTTGTATCCTCTTCCTCCGGAACCTTTTTGTGGCTTTCCCTCCCGAGCAGAGTGTGTGATAAAGGTATTCAGCCTCCTTCCTCTTCAGCAGGTGTGAACTCTTGGTTGGGTGGCCTTGGAAGTTTCTGATTGATGGCTTTTCCCCACAAAGATCCATCCTTTCCGTTGATAATTTCCCCGATAGAGTGGCTTCCCCAACGGAACTTATCTGTGCCATGATCCTGTTCCCAGTTGGATTGGTTGTTGTTCATTCCCCTGTAGAGGTCTTTGTTTCTTGGTACCCCTGATCCCCAGCAGATAAAATGTTCTCCACTAGGCCTGGCTTTCTCTCTTGAGATGTAGTACCGGATTTTTATTCAAATCAATTAGTGGACTTGTTTGTGTTAGATATGTTTGTCATGTCAGCATTCATCATACATAAACCATGCACACAAGCATAATTTTTGACATTTAGATATTTATGTTGCATCCTTTTCCATATATCTTTGTTTTTTATCTCCTGCTAACTGGTAATATATCCCCCAAGCAGGTTGTTTTGTGTTTGATCTCTCCACGAAGAGTCAGCCCCATAAGCAGAAAATGTTTATCCTTTCTTCCATATTCCCCACCGAGTTATGGCCTCGTGGATGATGGTTGTTTCTGTTTCCTCCCAACACATATATTGGGATGGAACTCCCCATTGAGTTATATCCTCATAGGGATGAGTCTTGTTTCTTTGTGCATCTCTAGTTATATCCTTGCAGTTCCCCGTAGTTCGGACGAATGATTGCTTAGTAACCAGTAATTATCCACCTTTTCCACGGTGGAGTCTGTGGTTTTCTACCCTCATACCTGTAGTTGTAAATCCTGTGTTTATCCCCTCGTAGAGTTAACCTTATTTTGTTTATCCTAACCGATGACGGTTACTCTTCCGTGGTTTTCTACCCAGTATCTGGTAGATGTAATCCCCTCCTTGACGGTTATCTTTTTTCAAATATTCGGTATGGATAATCCTTCACCTATTTTGAGTATATCTCCCAGATCATTGTCGTTGTCAATGTATCCCCAGCGGGTCATCTTTCATTTGCCGTTTATCGGCTATGATCGTTTCTCCCTTTGATTGGTCATTATTTTATACCTGGTTTCGGTATCCCAATGTCCTTTCTTTTCGGTCGATTTATCCTTTATTAACCCAGTAGCCGGTTGTGGATAATCCTCCATGCGAGTATGTTATTTACATTCTGACGGTAATAGATAATATATCTCATGCACTCTTCGGTCGAAGTCTTTGTTCTTCCCCAGTCGAGTAAGATTTGTATCCCCTTTGCGGAGTCGAATGCCCATCCAGTAGTCGAGTTTGCTTCCTGGCCCTCTTTTGGATGATGAGTGTCTTGGGAATATTCCCCAATTCACGCCTTGGTCGGTCACCTATTATATGCCCAGTAACTGGTATCCCTGGTGTTCCTTCCTCTCTGCTCCCTATTATGACCTTTGTCCCCTGTGGAGTCAGATTTTCCTGAGTTAAAATATACCTTTTTAGGTTTTCCTCAGATGATTTCGGATGTTTGATATCTCTCACTCGTATACTGGTCTTAGATATTCATTCTCCCCGAGCATGTTGTTCTTTCACCCTTATACTGGTGTTCAGATCATATGTCTCTTTGAGCTTATTACCCAGTAACCGGTAATACCTCGCCCTGGTGTTTCCCCGGAGGAGTCCTGTTTGGACGTTCCCCAGTGAGGCCCTTTAGTGGATTCTCCCCATCTGAGTCCGGATTTTCATCCGAGGTATCCTTTGTGGGTAATCCCGCTGTATTGGCATATTGCCCAATACGTGCGCATTTGAGTCAGCTCGGGTCTTTCCATTGATATATTCTTTTGGAATTCTGCTCCCTAAGCTTTGAGTCGTGCCCTGCTCACGCAATTTAACCATTTTTCTATCCCCATAAGAGTTCTAGAGTCTCTGTCCCATTGAGTGTGTTACTCATATGGATAGTCGGTTTCTCCGGATTTCTTTCCTTCTTTGTGGACACATATCCCCGTGAAGTATTGCCCTTTTTGCATACATACATTTGCACCATGAGGTCTCGTAAGGACCAAAATTCGTCTCTTTGTTATTATTTAAGCCCATTCTACCTCGTCGAGACGAAGATTTTAACCTTCATATCTCGGGCTAGAATGACCTTAAATAGGGGCATCTGTAAGACTCCAATTTTGGCCCTAAGATCCCTCATGCCATCATAACATTGCATTTGCAAAGCCTCAAGGATCATAAGCATCTTGGTTCCCCTTGCCTTTGGGTGGAACCTCTTGTGAGTGGTTTGAGATCACCAAGGATGCTTGAATTGTATATCATTTGTTTTTCTCATTTTATTTACTAACCAAAAGCACAAAAATATGTCACTAACAATTCTTGTTTGTAGCTTGAGCAATCACCAGGTCTAAAAGCTTCTAGGAGATCCATTGTGCAATGAAAAGGTCAAGAGGAGATGAAAGCAAGCATGGTAATGGTTCCCAAAACTCTCATCCGTCAAATATGCCTCCCAAACATCTCAATTCATCATTTTGATCAAAGCAAGTCAAGGGGTTTGAGGTTTGTTTCTCAAGGAAACCCTAATTCATCTGTTCATCAACTGTGCCTTGCTCATGAAGCAACCTCAACGCATTGTCAAACACCATCAAGGGAAGTTCTTTAATTCATTATTCCATGCATAATTTAACTTATTTGATTGTCCTCAATCATTAATTCATCAAGATATGAGTTGTGGACTTGAGAAGTTGATCAGTCAATTCATCCGACTATGTTGAAATGCACTGAGACCTAACTTTTTATGTGTTGGTCAAATGGAGATGACCCCGGGAGAAAAAATGTTATTAAGGACAATATGAACAACTTTCATGTTCATACAAATTGGACTTGAAGCTTGGAAGGTCATCATCCATTCCAAGACATTATAGGTCATTTTGACTGAAACCCTAATTTTGGGTCAACTTCCCAAACACATAACTAATTCATTTTTCATGATTTTGAGGTGGGACCAAATGCATTGGAAATCCTATTGTGTCTACTTCAAATGTTATGTTTAGAAAAATTGCAAAATCTCAAAAGAAATACATGTGATAATGCAAAATATTATAGGTCAGTTTGGGCTAAATGCATTGAAATGTAAAAAAGTCCAATTTCAAGTGCCCATAACGTCTTCATTAAAAATCCAAATGATGCAAAATTTAAGTCCAAATTTATTTTCTTGAAAAGTTATACAAATTTCATGTTGAAAGTTTTATCATTTGGAGCTTGCATTATTGAGACAGAAGGGCTTGAACATTGGCCAAATTTGGAAACTTCACTTATGCATGTTTTGCACCATACACTTTAAGCTCAAATTTCACTAATTTCCAAGGCCCAATTGGAATTTTGATCAACATATCATTTGTTCCTTATGCAACAAGATTTCTAACCATTACTCACAAGGTTGCATTTGGAGTTTGGAAGCACCATTTTCGAAGACATGAAAGATTAAGTGCATTTTGTGAAATTCAATTCAATTGCCATGCATGAGCTGATTACACTTAATACACACGTCCATTTGCATTTCACATAAACTTAGCAAGTCATTTCAGTCTTCATTGGGCCTTCCACATGATCACATAAGCCCATGCAATGCAAAATCCATTTGCCATGAACACGAGTTAACTCATGCATTCAGCCCTCTCCAGCTATAAATACATGTGTTATGCTCTTCAATTCTCCAACCTGAAGGCGCCTGAAATGCTGCAAGACTGAATCCCTAACCATACCAAAGGAACAAAGTTCATTTTTCTCCAAAAATTCAGATCTGAAATCCAATTGCATTTGGTTAAATTTTCAGATCTAAAGTTCTTAGACCTTCATTATTTGATCTATTGAAGTTTCTGTTTGCAAAAGGAACCAAGGAGAGTGACTCAAATCTTCACAATCCAAAGGTTTTGATCAACTGTTTTATTCTTCGAATCTCCTTATACTTTGATCCATTGGCCTTGATATTGTGTTGTCTAAAGTCCTCTCTATAGAGGCATCATTATTGAGTGCTTAATTGTTGAAATCGAGCAAGTTCAGATGAACACCACCAAACTTCCATCTCTGATTTCTCTCTTAATAGGAATCTAGAGTGGAAGTGAGTGGTATAGGAGTGATGTACATCACTCACCTTTCGAATGGTGCTTGGATCGTTCACTTTAGTTAGCATTTGAAACTTTGCATTTTTTTTTACCTTCGCAGGAGCTCACTAGAGAAGACGGTGGCGCTGGCCACCGTCTTATTGCTAGATCAATCTTGAGCCGTTGGATGAATTTTCCAGTTTATATCATAACCATCAGATCTTCTGACTTTATTTAATTCATTGTGTTTCTCATTGACCTTGGACTATGGTGCGCGCACAGCTCATGACCATCAGATCCTCCACGTCAATTAACGAGAATCCATCCAACGCGTGTGGTTTTTTCTAATTTCTGAATTTTCCATTTTATTTTTTAATTCCATCTCATTTTCAAAAATCCATATCTCTTTTATTATTGGTCCAAAAAATATGGGACCAATTGCATTATTTCTCTTTTAATTTCTAGTTTCTAAAAATGATTTTTAATATTTTTTATTTTATCATTTGCTTTTTTTTAATAATTTTCTCTTTTCTGGTCATTTTTAATTCATTTTAAATAGTTTCTGATATTCAAAAAATACAAAAATATTTTTCTAACCTCTTTGAATGATGATGGATCTATGAAAAATATTTTCATCAATTTATTAATTGATTTGAGATTTATTTGAGATTTTAGTTCAATTAGGTTATTTTTATTCATTTTTAATTGATTAAAAATAGTTTCTGGCTTTTAAAAATGCTGAATTTTTTTTGGCAAACTTTGTTTGACCTTGTTGAACTTGAGATAATTCACTTGGACTTTTCAAAGTTGATTTGAAGTAAATTTTTTGATGTTTGACCTTTCCTTAATATTTAATTCAAGTTTATTTTCAAATATTAAAAAATACCAAAAATATCTTGCTTATCTCTTGACTTCCAATCTTCATCCCACTTCTGTTTTTTTTATAGTTTGACCTTGATCTTCCCTATCTTTGGTCAACATTGGTGGATTGGTACATCCCATTTTACTTGATGCACTTTATTTTCTTCATTTCCATTATCCATCTTCTTCTTCTTCTTCTTTTCTTTTTGATCAATGAGTTAAAGGTTGATAAGTTAACATTGATTAGGGAGGTTTAATCTTCCTTGATTCAAATCTAATTCATCTTGATCAACTGATCAAGTGAATGGCTTTGTATTAAGGATAGGTTGCCTTCTAAATCATGCAAAGGACTTAAACCAATACAAGATCATTTCTCTTCTTCTTTTTGGCATGGAAAGTTGTTGGAACTTGGTTCACTAATCAATACTTCTAACTTGTGTTGTTGCCTACATTATTATTGACCGGCCTCAGATAGTTGTGACTTCTACATAAGTCTAATTACGATTGCTTAACATAGCGCTAAATTTGCCTTACGGCTTACTAACTACTAACACTAACCATTGACTATTAACATTTAATTCTTGCTCTTTACATTTATGCAATTTACTATTCTTGCACATATTATTCATTTGCTTTTTCCTTTACTCATTTGAGCACATGTTTATATTAATGTAATTTGCCTTTTGCTCATTTGAGCACAAAATTGTGTATATATTATTGTGCTTGTGTTTTGTTTTGATTGTTGTGGACCAAATGCAAAGAAATGGACAAATGGACTTAGTTTCTAGGACTTTCCCTATGCAAATTGGAGTAAAAGGATCTTAATGTTGAAGATGGATTAGAAGGACCAAACCTCTAAAATCACTCTTGTCCATTCTTGATTTACTTCATGGATCTTGTGATGTGTGTGCTTTGTGCTAGGGAATTTTGTGAAAGCTCAAATTGAAGAACCATTGCCATGTTCATCCAATGTAAAAGATACAAGATGCATTGAGGATCTCTTAAGAGGCTTGCTTGATTGTTGTTTGAGCTTACTATCATTATGCTTGCATATTCCAAAGGATGGGAGCTACTTGGATCATCAATATGATCTCAAGAGAGGAACTCCATTTATGGTCTTGTTTCTTATCCCTTATCTCCTGTGTGATTAGGACTTTAGCCATTCTTCTTCTTCCCTCCACTCTAACCCAAGCCAAAAAATTTGTGCAAACATTTAACACTTCATTTCAAACATTAGAAACCTAAGTCTTACGCTTTTGATTTTCAAACTTTCTTTTCATAATACTTATTTTGAATTGAACTTCTAAGTCAACTTTGACCATATTTTGTACATACTTTTCATTGGTAAATATAACCCATCCAAATACCTTTTTTGTGGTTTCAATGGCCACTCTCTTAATCAGTATTTTTCATAACCTTTAGCTATTAGGTTTGAGTTATCCTTGTGGTAGATGTAATACTCACCTGTATTCTTAGTGATGGACAATGAGTCTTCCATGCTTATTATAGGGTTAACCCCTCACTAGCATGTTGAAGCTATCCTCACATGGTGGATTTGTGGTTTTGGGTTGAGTTTTCTCCCTTGGATAACAAAAGACCTTAAGGCTTTTGGACCAATAAATTTACCAACTCATTTTTGAGATATTTACCCCGAACTACGCGGTTTTGATCCTAATCTTTTTTAAGATGGTACGTAGGCAATGGGTTCATCCATCCAAACACAAAATGTAAATAAACTTGTATATTCTCTTCTTATCTCTTCAATCATGTGTGCACAAAACAAATTTTCCTAAAACACCAACCTTATAACAAATGTGAAAAGGGCTCCCTAGGAGTACCTAGGATGTTTTGGGTGCTTAAAACCTTCCCATTGCATAACCAACCCCCTTACCCAGATCTCTGATATTTTTACTAGTTCTTGATTTGATAAAACTTTTAGGTTTTTGTTCGCTTTCTAACCATTCCTTCGGATAAATAGAAGTGCGGTGGCGACTAGACTTGTATGGTTTACCTTAGATTTAGTCAATATCTCTAATGGTAACAAATATCCCGCTACAGACACCATTCAACTTCAGTCAACTTGGCTTCCATGAGCACACGCAACGAAGGAATCTCAACCTCTACGGGGAGCATTGCTTCCATACCATAAACAAGAGAGAAAGGGGTTGCCCTTGTCGAAATGCAGACGGATGTAGGATACCCATGCAAAGTGAACAGGAGCATTTCATGCCAATCCTTATATGTTACAGCCATCTTCTGGATAATCTTCTTGATGTTCTTATTCGCAGCTTCAACAACCCCATTCATCTTGGGTCTATAGGGAGAAGAATTATGATGTGCAATCTTGAATTCTTTGCAAAGAGCTTCCACCATATTATTATTCAAGTTCGATCCATTATCAGTAATGATCTTACTTGGCACACCATAGCGGCATATGATCTGATTCTTGATAAACCTCACAACAACTTGCTTGGTTACATTTGCAAACGATGTCGCTTCAACCCATTTTATGAAGTAGTCAATTGCCACTAAAATAAAACGATGTCCATTCGAAGCTTTGGGCTCCATCATCCTAATCATATCAATTCCCCACATGGAGAAAGGCCATGGCGAAGAGATAACATTCAATAGTGTCGGAGGAACATGAATCTTATCAGGATAAATTTGACACTTGTGACATTTCTTCACAAATTTGCAACAGTGAGATTCCATTGTCATCCAATAGTAACCTGCTCGCAACATCTTCTTCACCATTGCATGTCCATTGGAATGAGTACCAAAAGATCCTTCGTGCACTTCAGTCATCAACAAGTTTGCTTTATGTCTATCCACGCATTTGAGCAAAACCATGTCGAAGTTTCTCTTGTATAATATATCACCATTCAAGTAGAAATTATCGGCTAATCTTCTCAAAGTCTTCTTATCTTTCAAAGATGCCCCAAGCGGGTAAATCTGACTTTGGAGGAAACATTTGATGTCGTAATACCACGACTTCTCATCATTGATCTCTTCAACAGCAAACACATGAGCTGGCCTATCAAGACGCATCACATATAAATTGGGAACTTCATTCCAATACTTCACTGAAATCATTGATGTCAACGTTGCAAAAGCATCTGCCTTCCGGTTTTCATCTCGAGGGATATGATGAAACTCAACCTTTGTAAAGAAAGTTGAAATCCTCCTCATATAATCTTTATATGGTATTAAACCGGGTTGATTTGTCTCCCATTCTCCTTTGATCTGACTCATAACCAAAGCCGAATCACCGAAGACATCCAAATACTTGATTCTGAGATTCATGGCCTCTTCAAGCCCCATAATGCAAGCTTCATGTTCTGCCATTTTATTTGTACACTTGAAAGTCAATCTAGTTGTAAATGGTAGGTACATGCCTTGAGGAGTAATAATCACTGCCCCAATGCCATTTCCATATTGATTAACAACTCCATCAAATACCATGCCCCAACGGGAACCAGGCTCTGGCCCTTCTTCTAGAAATGGGTCATCACAATCTTTCATTTTCAAGTACAAAATCTCTTCATCTGGAAAATTATATTGTACTTACTGATAATCTTCAATTGGTTGGTGAGCTAAATGGTCAACCAAGATACTACCTTTGATAGCTTTCTGAGATCGATATTTGATATCATACTCTAATAACAAAATCTGCCAACGGGCAATCCTCCTAGTTAAAGCAGGCTTCTCAAATATATACTTGATTGGATCCATTTTGGATATCAACCAAGTGGTATGATTCAACATATACTGGCGCAGACGCTTAGCAGCCCAAGCCAATGCGCAACAAGTCTTCTCAAGCATAGAATACCGAGTCTCACAGTCGGTGAATTTCTTACGGAGGTAGTAATTTGCAAATTCTTTCTTCCCAGTCTCATCTTGCTGACCAAGAACACAACCCATACTATCTTCTAGCACAGTCAAATACATGATCAATGATCTTCCTTCAACAGGTGGAGACAAAATCGGAGGTTCAAGCAGATATTCTTTGATACTATCAAAAGCTTCTGGAAATCTTCGGTCCAATCACAAGACTGATATTTCCGAAGAAGCGTGAATATAGGCGCACATGTGGTAGTTGTAGCGGGGTTTTCGTTACCTTTAGGTTTATTGACTAAACCAAAAGTAAACATACAAATTGAGTCGCCACCACACTTTTATTTGGCCAAAGGAAAGGCTAAAAAGCGAACAAAATCCAAGTAAGAAGTTTTATTGAATAAAAAACTAATAAAAATGTCAGAGATCTAGGTAACGGGGTTGGTTATGACATGGGAAGGTTTTACGCACCCAAAACATCCTTAGTATCCTAAGGGAACCCTTTTTTCAAATATGTGTTGTAGGTTGGTATTTGTGAAAAGATTTGTGCAAAAGATTGGGGGGATGAGAAAAGAATAGATTATATTTATAAATTTTGTTGTTTGAATGGATGAACCCATTGCCTACGTACCATCACAAAAGTAGGATCAAAACCTCGTAGTTCGGGGTAACAATATTAGAGATTGGTGAATTGATTTGATCAAAAGCCTTTAGTTCTTTTGTTATCAAAGGGATAAAACTCAACCTAAACCAACAATCCACCATGTGAGGAAGGCTTCAGCATACTAGTGAGGGGTTAACCCTATAATAAGTATGGAAGACTTATAATCCAACACTAAGGATAAGGTGAGATTCACATCAACCACTTTGATAACTCAAACATATGACTAATGTTTATGAAAAAAGGTTTAAACAAAGGTGGCCATTGGAACCACAAAAATAACTTGCAGTGAGTTGTATTTACAAGTTAATTTATTTACAAAATGAAGTCACAGTTGGGTTAAGATTTATTCACAGTGAGTATTTAGGAAAAGATTTTGAAAAGTCAAAGGCATAAGGCCTAGGTTTCTAATTTGAAATAAAGTCAAAGTTTGAAGAAAAGATTTTTGGCTAGGGTTAGAGTAAGGAGAAGAAGAGAAGGGCTAATCCTAAAGCAATATAAAGATAAGAGGGAGAAGATAAAACCCTTGGAGTTCCTTTTCTTGAAATCATAGAGATGATTCAAGATGCTCCTTTCCTTTGGACTTAGCAAACAATCAAGCAAATCAAATAATTTAGATTCAAGCTCATAGGATCTCCATTTGGCTTGTCTCTCTTAACTTGGTTATTCATGACAATGGTCCTCTTTACTATCTCAAGATGGAATCCCTATCACACAAGAGAAAACATCAAAAACTTCACAACACAATAAGGGGAATGGACAAAAAATAAGTTTAGATGAGAAGTCCTTTAAAGTCAACTTTGAAATTTAGCATTCTAAAGGCATGAGGCCTAGTTGCTCTTCAACAAGTTTAGCATTCTAAAGGCATGAGGCCTAGTTGCTCTTGAACTCCTTTAAGCATGGGTATGTCCTAATTCTAAATCCTTTATCCTTTTTCATTACGTTCACAACAATATATTTATATACAATAATGAGCTCAAATGAGCAAAAGAAAAATGACATAAACATAAATTATGTGCTCAAGTGAGCAAAATGAAAAGCAACATGAATCAATGAACAAGAAATAAATTGGATTAAAGTAAAGGGCAAGAAATTAAATTCTCAAATTAAAGTTAGTAATTAGTGGAGTTATGTTAGTTTGTCATAAGACAATGTAGCGCTATGTTAAGAAATTGTAAGTGGAGTAATGTAGTAGTCACACCTATCTGAGGTCGGTCAATAAAACTATAGGCAAATAAACACAAGTTAGAGATCATGACTAGTAAGCCAAGCTCCACAAACTTGCCATGCCAAAACAAAAGGGGAAGGGACTTGTATGGACATTAGGTTTTTTTGCTTGACCAATAAGCAATCTATCTTGGACACAAAACAACTCACTTGATCTTCGATCAAGTTAAGTTTGGTTTAGATCAAAAAAAGGTTAAACCTCTCATTTGTCAAGACCAACCATAAGACATTAACTCATTTGTCAAAAAGGGATGAAGATGAAATGGATGGAAAGAGAATTCAAGTATAAAACTCAATTGATCAAATGTGAACCAAGTCATCATCAATCAATGCCAAACAGAAAAGAAATGAAGATTACAAGTCAACCATAATTTTTTGGTATTTTTGAATTAAAAATGAATGCAAAAATAAAATATGGTCAAACCTCAAATTTAATTCAAATCAACTTCAACAAGTCCAATTAAATTTTCATAGGTCTAACATTGTCAAACAAACTTTAAAAAAAATTTTAGGCAATTTTGGAAATCATAAACTATTTAAAAACAATTAAAAAGAATAAAAAATAACACAATATGAATTAAAATCTCAAATAAATCTCAAATCAAATAAGAAATTGATGAGACTATTTTTCATTGACTTATCATCATCCATAGGTGTTATGAAAATATTTTTGGATTTTTCAAATATCAGAAAGTATTTTAAAATGAATTAAAACTAGTAAAAACCAAATAATTCACAAAAAATATTAAATGAAGTCACAAAAATAATTAAAAATCAAAATATGAAACTAGATTTTTCAAGAAATTTTTGGCATTGGTCTCATATTTTTGTGACTTCAAATAAAATATTTATGAATTTTTGAAAATAAAAGGAATTAACTGAAATTAAAAGAAAATAGGAATAATAGAAAAGTCCAGCGCCACAGGATCAGTTCATTAAATGACGTGGCAGGGGATCAAAAGCTCAGAGGCGCGGATGCATGGTACGCTAGAGTCAAACGCGTGACATGTTGCATTAAAATGAGTAAACATAAAGAATGGTCAAGATTAGAACGTGGAAGCACAATCCAAGGGCTGGGAAGGATACCACGTGGTGATGGTGGTGGAAACCACCATCTTTTCCGGTGATCCAACAAGTTTCGGCCACCACGCACAGGGAAAAAGTTTGTAATGAAAATGAAATGTAAGGACATCAAAATGAAGCTCAGGTGATGTACATCACCATTGTAACCATGGATCATCCTCACTCTTCCTATTTAGAGAGGAATGTGAGATGGAAGATCATGGTATGTCAACTGGAATGGCACGATTTGAACAATTAAGACCACCACTGGCCTGCGTCAAGTTTCAGGACGTCATAAAACCACACAAACCAAAGAAAATCACATTGTATTGCAAGATCTAGATCCAAAAAGTTTGAGGTTCTACCTTTGAAATAAAGCTTTTAATGCCACGAATTCTTCAAGATCTTGATTTGCTTTTGCTCTGGAAGTGTGATGGTGATGATAGGTTCAGGAATTGAGTTTTGAAAATCAACTAATGATGTTGAATTTCAAGCTTGAGAAAGAAAGAAAAATCTAGAAATTCCTTCAGTGAGGGTTGGGATTTCAATTCTGCAACACTTCAGGTCTCCACTTGGTTGTCAAATGAATGAGAATGCAACTCTATTTATAGCTGAAGAGGGTTGGCAAGCATGGTTCTCCTTGCATGGGCCTGTACAGGCACATGTAAGGCCCAATGATGGGTGATACACCATGCTGAGATCAACTGGAATTGATTTGGACATGTAATTGAAGTGGAATTAGCTTACACATGAAGTTTCAACATGAAATGCAAAAATGAACATAAAGAAAAAGCTCTTCGTAACTCCCAGATGGAAAGTCCAAAAAAGTAATGTAAGTAATAGTTGGAAAGCCCTTGAAATAAGGAACAAAAGTCATGTTGGGAAATAATTCAGTTGGCATTTGGAAATTAAGGAAAACTGGCTGTGAAAGTTTGGGCACAAAACATGTCTAAGTCACCCTTTGAATTTTTCATCAAAAGCAAGCCTCTTCAAGCCCCTCTATTTTCATGATGGAAGCCTCAAATGGAAAAACCTCCAACCTAAAAATTGTATATATTTTCTAGATGATCAATTTAGACTCAAATTTTGCATCATTTGGGTTTTTCATGAAATAGTTCTGGGCATTTGAAGTTAGACACTTTTTCAAATTCAATGACTTAGGTCTAAAGTGATCTATAATGTTTTGTATTATCACATATATTTTTTTTTAGGATTATGAAATTTTGTCCAACATAACATTTGAATTATACATCTTAATATTCCAAATGCATTTGGTATCACCTCAAAATCATAAAAATTAAGGAAGTTAGGTCCTTAGGAAGTTGACCCAAAATTAGGGTTTCAGTCAAAATGACCTATAATGTTTTGAAATGAATGATGACCTTCCAAGTTTCAAATGGATTTTTGATGAACATGAAAGTTGTTTATACGATTATTAAGAACATTTTTTTTATCTTGGGGTCATCTTCATTATACAAACACATCAAAAGTTGTATCTCAGTGATCCTTAGTTTAGTTAGATGACTTGACTGGCCAAATTCTCAAGGCCAAACTTCCAATCTTGATGAATGAATGATTGAGGATCCTCAAATAGGCTCATATATGCATAAAATAATGAATTAAAGAACTTTCCTTGATTTAATTTGATCATAGGTTGAGGTTGCTTCATGGGCAAGGCACAGTCAAAACACAGTTGAATTAGGGTTTCCTTGGGAAACAATCCTCAAGCCCTTTGGGTTATCTTGATCAAATTGGAAAATTGAGGCACTTGGGAGACATATATGATGATTAGGAACTTTGTGGACCATTGCATTGAGCTAAGGAGCTTCCTAGGAGCATTGGAGCACATGATCACTTGAGCTTCAAAACAAAAAGAGTTAGTGACATATTTTTGTGATTTTGGTTAGTAACCAAAATAAGAAAAGAAATAATATACAATACAAGCATGCTTTTTTGTCTCAAACCACTCAAAGAAGTCCCAACCCTATGGTTAAGGAGCCAAACATGCTAGGATCCTTGAGGCAATGCGCTTGTGCAATAACATGATGCCATAAGGGATCTTAGGGTCAAAATTAGGGTCTTACAGATGCCCCTATTTAAGGTCGTTCTATCCGGAGATATGAAGGTTAAAATCTTCATCTCGACAAGATTGAATGAGCTTAAATAATAACAAAGAGACGAATTTTGGTCCCTAAGACACCTTTTGATGCAAATGTATGTATGCGAAATAAAATATTCATGGTGAATAATTTCCATAAAGGAAAAGAAATTGGGAGAAACTGAAAATCCATAGGAGTAACACACTCACTAGGGAGACATAGACTCTGGGGGGAAATAAGGTAAAAATGCGTGATCAGGTCACGACTTGAAAACTTACTGGGAGACACGAAGGGATTCCATGAAAATAAATCGATGGAAAGACTCGAGATGAAGCAAAGATGCATGTATTGGGGAATATGCCAATACAACAAAACTATCCACAAAGGACACATCGGATAAAAAATCCAGACTCATACGAGGATGTCCAGAAAGGACTCAGCTGAGGAAGAAACAACGAGATATTACCGGTTACTAGGTAATAAACTCAAAGAGAGACATGTCATCAAAACACCGGTTACTGGGTGAGAAAACAACATGCTCAGGGAGAAATAATATCTAAGACTGGTATAAGGGTGAAAGATATCAAGCATCCGAAACATCTTAGGAGAACCCAAAAGGCACATCTCAACTCAGGAAAAATCTAACTCCACAGGGGACAAAAAGTCATAATAGGGAGCAGAGGGAAGGAACATCATGGATATCAGTTACTAGGCATATAATAGGTGACCAACCAGGCGTGAATTCGGAACATATCCAAGACACCCATCATCCGAAAGGAGGGATGAAGAAGCAAACTCGACTTACAGGATGGACATTCGATTCCACAAGGAAATACGAATCTTACTCCACTGGGGAAGAACAAAGACTTCGACTGAAGAGCGCATGAGATACATTATCTATTACCGTCATAATGTAGATAACATACTCGCATGGAAGATTATCCACAACCGGTTACTGCGTTAATAAAGGATAAATCAACCGTAAAGAAAGGACATCGGGATACCGGTTACTGGGTATAAAATGATGACCAATCAGAAGGAGAAACAACCATTACCAAACAAAGGTAAATGAAAGATGACTCGCTAGGGATAAATTGCCTGACAAAAAAATCATCCAAGAGATATATCACCGGTTATTGGGTGGTATACTCAAAAATGAAGGAATATCAATACCGGTTACTGGGTGAAGATAACCAACAAAGAGGGGATTACATCTACCAGTTACTGGGTAGAAAACTACAGAAATAGGACTTACAACTACCAGTTACTGGGTAGAAGGCCACAAGATCCGCTGGGGAAAAAATGAACAATTACTGGTTACTGAGCAATTGAACAACTAAACCACAGGGAACTGCAGGGGTAACAAGAAAGGGAGTCAGTATAGGAACAAACTAGAAAGACACAATCAAACAAGACTCAACCCGATGAGGATATAACACAGGGGAGTAATTCCATCCCAATACACAACTAGGGAGGAAACTGAAACAATAATCATCCACGAGGACATAATTCAGTGGGGAAGGAAGAAGGAAAGATAGACACTTTCTGCTTACTGGGTCGACTCTATATGGAGAGATCAGACATGAGCATCTGTTTGGGGAAGAACATTCCACCAACAACAGAAAATAACAAACAAAGATATATGGCAAAGAATGCAATCATGAATATCTGAATGCTATGATTATGCATGTATATGCATGATTTGTGTATGATTAATGCTGACAGACAGACATATCTAACATTAACAGGCTTAAGAGTCACGAACGGAAATCCGGCGCAACATCTCAAAAATAAGGGCGAGGCCTCCAGGAGAATTCAGTTCTGGTGAGGATGATCGAATATCGGAAGACATCGATCACCGCCGGGGACGGGCAAAGTCACAATTGCCAACCGCCGGGGACTTCTCATCAATTCTGGGGAACAGGTGGCTGAATATCAATGAGATTTGTCATAGCAGAAACTCTATTGGGGAGCTCATCAAGGAATTATGTGAAATTCCGTGGGGATCAAACGTCAAACAGATACTCATCAATCAAAGCAAAGGGGAGAAAGAATAATTTACTCTGTTGGGAAAGGAAATAACACATGTTCCTCATCATCTCTCAATACTTAGAAGAAAATCTTCAAACACAGAGGGGAAACAAATTATCAAACTCGGGTCAGGCAACCCTGCAGGGGATAAACTGCAGGCAACCCTCAAAGGAAACTACCTTGGCTATGGGGATCGGAAACGAATCCTTCGTCAACACGTGACATGCTGGGAATAAAAAGGGGAACAAGCCCTTCACCAATTTCTCTAGACAAATTCTCGCTGAGGAAACAACTGAAAGCTGATGAAGAGGATATAAACATGCCAGAATATGAACAAATGTTTTACCTTTTGGAAATCGTACTATCCTTGGGAGAGCACTAAAGACGTTTCAACTATCCTTTCAGTCATTGTGAATGTTCATTTTGTTTAAAACAATTTATAAAACTTTATTCGTTTAAAACAATGGTATTCATCAGTTAAAACATACAAACATTTGTTAAACAAAAACAAATAAGAGTGCCAAGAATTGGATAAAGGCTCAAATTTATTTAATAGAATGGTAGTCCGCAAATGGAGAGACTCCATGGATCTTTACAATTTTGAAACTGGTGATATTCATGGAAAAAGGGCTACATTGAACATAATGATCGGTTCTCTACCAACTCTGGATTCACTGTATTTGACACTTCGGTTGACGATGATTGAGCGAGAATCCATAACAAATGATAGCTGTAGAGCAAGGTCTTGTCAGGATACAGTTACTTGCCAAATTCCTAATTCTTGCCTAGATTGCCCCAGGGTGAGGTACTCAATCCAGCGGGATATATATATTATTTTTTCATGTCTCTAACTTTTGCCTGGACCGCCCTTTCGGGTTCTCAATCCACCGAGACTCTCATTTTTGCCTAAGCCGCCCTTTCGGGTTTACACCTTATTGAGCTATTCTATTTTTATTTTTAGGCGAAGTATTTCTTGACTGCATCTGAATTCACAAGACGATTGAAATCCTCCCCATCCATAGTTGTAAGCAACAAAGCACCGCCTGAAAAGGCTCTCTTAACAACGTATGGACCTTCATTGTTTGGAGTCCACTTGCCCCTGGAATCGGGCGCGAATGACAAGACTTTCTTCAGCACGAGGTCACCTTCTCGAAACACACGAGGCTTGACCTTCTTATCAAAGGCTTTCTTCATCCTTTGCTGATATAACTGACCGTGGCACATGGCAGTTAATCTTTTCTCTTTAATTAAGTTCAACTGGTCATAATGACTCTGAACCCATTCAGCCTTAGTCAACTTGGCTTCCATCAAGACTCTCATTGATGGGATCTCAACCTCTACGAGGAGCACAACCTTCATGCCATACTCAAGAGAGAAAGTGGTTTCCCCTATTGAAGTGTGAATAGATGTACGATAACCATGTAAAGCAAATGGCAACATCTCATGCCAATCTTTGTACGTAACAACCATCTTCTGAATAATCTTCTTGATGTTCTTGTTAGCAGCTTCAACAACCCCATTCATCTTGGGTCTATAAGGAGAAGAATTATGATGTGCAATCTTGAACTCACTACACAACTCTTTCATCAGCTTGTTATTCAAGTTAGATCCATTATTAGTAATGATATTGTCGGGCACACCATATCGGCATATAAGTTGATTTTTGATCAACTTCACGACCACCTGCCTGGTCACATTGGCATACGATGCCGCTTCAACCCACTTGGTGAAATAATCAATAGCTATGAGAATAAAATGGTGTCCGTTTGACGCCTTTGGTTCAATCATGCCAATCATGTCAATTCCCCACATGGAGAAAGGCCATGGTGAGCAAATAACATTCAGAAGTGTCAGAGGAACATGAATCCTATCCGCATAAATCTGACACTTGTGGCATTTCTTCACATATTTGCAGCAGTCAGACTCCATTGTCAGCCAATAATAGCCTGCTCTCAACATCTTCTTCGCCATAGCATGTTTTCTCAAGCATTAAGTACCGAGACTCACAGTCAGTGAACTTCTTACTCAAGTAGTATATCACATACTCTTTCTTTCCTGATTCATCTTGCTGACCCAAGATGCACCGAATGGAATCATCAAGTATGATCAAGTACATAATCAATGGTCTCCCTTCAACAGGCGGAGACATAATCGGAGGAACAGACAACTACTCTTTGATACTGTCAAAGGCCTTTTGGCAATCCTCGATCCAATCAGGACGCTGATCTTTCCGGAGGAGCTTGAATAGAGGCGCACATGTGACGGTCATGTAGGATATGAATCTCGAAATGTAATTCAAGCGGCCAAGAAAACCTCGGACTTGCTTCTCAGTTTTGGGTGCAAGCATCTCTTGTATTGCTTTGATCTTGGCAGGATCAACTTCAATACCTCTTTCGCTGACAATAAAGCCTAATAGCTTGCCGGAACGGACTCCAAATGTACACTTGTTTGGATTCAGGCGGAGTTTGTACTTCCTCAAACGCTGGAAAAGCTTCAACAAGTGTTCTACATGTTCAACTTCCGTTTTCGACTTTGCAATCATATCGTCAACATACATTTCAATCTCCTTGTGCATCATATCATGAAACAAGGTAGTCATAGCGCTTTGATATGTGGCTTCGGCGTTCTTCAAACTGAAGGGCATCACTCGATAACAGAATGTTCCCCAAGGTGTGATGAATGTTGTCTTCTCCATATCCTCTGGTGCCATTTTAATTTGATGATAACCGGAAAATCCGTCCATAAATGAAAAGACATTGTATTTAGCTGTATTGTCTACCAACATATCAATGTGTGGTAGAGGAAAAACATCTTTCGGACTAGCTTTGTTCAAGTCACGGTAATCCACACACATTCAGTCTTTTCCATCTTTCTTAGGCACAAGCACAATATTGGCGACCCATTGAGGATATGTAGAAGTCACCAGAAACCCCGCATCAATTTTCTTCTGAACTTCTTCTTTAATCTTCACTGCCATATCAGGATGAGTTCTTCTGAGTTTCTTCTTCACAGGCACACACTTAGGCTTCAACGGCAAGAAATGTTGCACGATATCAGTATCTAGACCAGGCATGTCTTCATACGACCAGGCAAAGACATCGACATATTCTCGTAGCAACTCGATCAACCCCTTCTTAACAGGCTCTTCAAGGAGTGCCTCAATCTTTACTTCACGAACGCAGCCTTCAGACCCCAAGTTGACTGTCTCTAGATTCTCAAGATGCGGCTGAATGATCTTCTCCTCGTGCTCAAGCAGACGGGTAATCTCATCAGGAATCTCTTCAACATCATCTTCTTCTGCCTCAAATACAGGGAACTCAAAGTTGGGAGATGGTGTTGGATCATTATGTTCAATGGGTTTGATCAACCTGCATAATTATTTTGAGTATAAAAGAGATTTCAGAATTCAAACAAGGTAAATCATTATGCAGATGAAAAAAAGATTGATTTTATTCTCTTTTTTTTAGGGTTTTATGGTGATCACCAATTTCATGCAAAAAAGCAAAAAGGAAAAATGATTTTGGAAAAACAATCATTTAACATGTGATTATTGAATGAATATTATTGTATTAATCAAATTATGCCAACAATGTCTTTACTTCTCCTTTTGGCATGGGAGAAGGGTTTTCAAACAAAATGAACACATTACGTTAACTTATGGATAACTGTTGGAACATTCACATTGACCCAGTTATTGCAGATTCCTTCGGGTATGACAAAGTTGCCAAGGTATTCCTCTTAATCATCTTCAACAACGAAAGCAGCTTCCTGACCTTCAACGGTGTAGATAAAACCTCCACTCTGGAACAGCCCAAGATCATTGGAAACACCAGAAGAATACCCTATGCCAGCTCGAGACTTGTTATCTTCCAACTTGATCATTTTCCCCAAACCAGTAGTTGCACCATGCTCAATGGCCAACTTCGCATCATTATAGGAGACAAATGAAGAAAGTCCTTTCCTTGAAGGCTCAACAATAGATAAAGCTTGGAACGGAGTCCCAACCTCATCCTCAACATTAATATAGGAGAAGGAAGATAAATGGCTAACCAAGAGAGCCTTCTCTCCCCCTATCACCACCAACTTCTTGTTCTTCACGAACTTTAACTTTTGGTGTAGGGTGGATGTCACGGCGCCTGCCTCGTAAATCCATGGTCTACCAAGCAAACAACTGTAAGACGGATGAATATCCATGACCTGAAAAGTAATATGGAAATCACTAGGTCCAATCTTGATCGGGAGTTCTAATTCGCCGATCAAAGTTTTACGCAATCCATCAAACGCCTTCACAACCACTCCACTCTTCCTCATGGGAGGCCCTTGATACGAAAGGTTAGCAAGAGTGGATTTTGGAAAAACATTAAGGGATAACTTTGTCTCCACCAACACATTGGACAAGGCATCATCTTTACAGTTCATAGATATGTGTAAAGCCAAATTGTGGTATTTTCCCTCCTCGGGAAGATCACAATCACAGAAGCTCAAGTTGTTACAAGCGGTTATATTTGCAATAATGCTATCAAACTGCTCTATGGTGACATCGTGGTCCACGCATGCCACGTCCAACACCCTCTACAAAGCTTCGCGGTGTGGCTCGAAATTCATCAACAAAGATAAGACAGATATCTTTGATGGAGTTTGTAGAAGTTGATTAATAACATTATATTCACTCCTTTTGATGAGCCTCAGCATCTCATCACCATCCTCTTTCAAAATTCCAGACTGGCCAACCAGGATATGAGTATTATTCTTCTTAACAACAACAGGGTCAACACCCTTCACAACAGGAATAGACTGATTTGAAGAAGAAGTCCCCACGGGACTGGCAGGATTAACATCAGTTCTTTTCATGACATCTTCCTGGGATTTCGGCTGAGCCGAGAAAACACGACCACTACGGGTCACTCCACTGACATCTGAAATGCTCACCACAGAAGTTGAGGGCAACGACACCTCCTTTCCATCCTCTAGCATGACTGTGTTATATCGGTAGGGAACAACTTTGTCTGATACATATGGGACAAGACTCGCTAGCTTTATCACAAGAGGTGGTGATACCTTCTTCTTGCTGCCATCATACTTGATGACAACAGGCTCAAGAATTTTAAACACGGGGGTGATAACATCGACTTCGTCCTCATTACGATTCTGAAGTATTTCAATCATCCCTTGATCATTCATCTCTTGGATGTCCCTTCTCACTTGACGACATCATCTCTCATTGATAGTGCACACTTGGAACTTATCATGGTCATGCTTGTAGTGGTTGTGTTCATACAACAACTTATGCATCTCGACCAAGGACTTCCTTATGTCATTCACATAAAGGACTTTGTATTTGCCAGGGCATCCCTGAACCATATTAACAACTGCTTTCCCATGCTCGGACAATGGGTTCTTCTTTACATTCAGACCTACGTCCTCAAACAATAATATCCCACTTCTCACAAGGTCTTGCACCTTGGTGTTCAATGGATAACAGTTCTCCACATCATGCCCGGGAGCATTGGAACGATACACACAATGAAGCTCGGGCTTATACCACCACTAAGGGTTGGTTGGTACAGCAGGAGGATCTCGTGGAGTTATCAGCTTCCTATCAATCAAGAAAGGATAAAGCTCAGCATATGTCATTGGAATCGGGTCAAAAGTTACCCTCTTCCTCTCGTAGTTGCTAGTGCTGGTGTTATTATTGTTGCGAGGCTGGTAGGCCTGTTGTTGTTGACGATGTTGTTATTGGTGTTGATGAACTTCTCTGAAAGTAGGTCCTATATGAGCCACCTGGTGTTGGTTGACGGCTGAACACACATCCTTCCTCCTTACAGAGGGCCTTCTTTTGACATGAGAGGACACAACATGAGTCTCTCCCTCCTTCTTCCTAGCAAAGCCTCTATACTTCTTTGTTGAGGAACCATCATCTTTAGATAAATGTCCTTCACGAACCCCTTCTTCTAATCTCATCCCCATATTCACCATTTCGGTGAAGTCTGAGGGAGCACTAGCGATCATTCTCTCATAATAGAAAGAGCTCAAAGTCTTCAAGAAGATCTTTGTCATCTCCTTCTCTTCCAGGGGTGGCACTATCTGAGCTGCCAGTTCTCGCCATCTCTGGGCGTACTCCTTGAAGGTCTCCTTATCCTTCTACGACATCACCTTCAATTGGTCCCTGTCTGGAGCCATATCCATATTATATTTATACTGCTTCACAAAGGCCTTGCCTAGATCGTTGAAAGAGCGGATGCTTGCACTCTCCAGCCCCATATACCACCGGAGCGCAACACCTGTCTGGCTATCCTGAAAGTAGTGAATCAGCAGTTGGTCATTATCAGTATGTGTTGACATCTTGCGAGCATACATCACTAGATGGCTGAACGGGCATGTATTTCCCTTATACTTCTCAAAGTCAGACACTTTGAATTTAACAGGGATTTTAACATTGGGCACTAGGCACAACTCAGCAGCACTTTTCCCAAAGAGGTCCTTACCCCTCAAAGTCTTCAGTTCGTTGCGCAGCTCAAGGAATTGATCTTTCATTTCGTCCATCTTTTCATATACATTCGGGCCCTCAGATGGCTCGGAATGATAAATGGTGTCTTCAACACGGGGAAGGGTCTGCACAACAGGAGGTGGCACAGACAGGACTGGGCTAGATGCCGGCATAGAAGCGAGAGTAGGAGCAAAACCCTCTGGTACGACATTAGAAGGCATTCCCCAAGGGAACCCGACCGACATAGTCGGAGCAAAATGGGTTGTTGCAGCAGGCACAGTTGACGTGGCTATCTCGGATATGACTTTCCTCGTGGGAGGAGTTGCAGGAGTTGGTGAAGCTTGGCTTTGTGTGGCCAGAACTGACTCCATCATGGAAGTCAACCTAGCAATCTCTTCCTTCAAGTCCTTGTTCTCTTGCTTGATTTGTTCCATTATCCTCGGATGATTGGCTCTGGTATTATACCGTTGCGTCAACTTGTCTTCAAAATAAATGAAGAGCAAAGAGTTAGACCACTGATCAAGAGCTTGGGACAAAACCTGCTTATGCATATGATGCATGCAATGTTTGTGCATATGGTTTGTTTTTATTAGAGGAACTTTATAGAGATCTATTTGCAATGTTTTTGAAAATATTCAACTTTTAAGACATATATGGAATACTCATAGCAATAATATTTGGAAAACATTTACACCAATGAAGTAATACAGTTTTGGTAACTAAATACAATACAAGAGAAAAGGAGAATAAACATCCTATGGAGCCCTAGAAGCAATCGTCCAAAGCCTTCGAGATCAGAAGATAAGTTGCACGAAGCCTCTTCACCTCTCTCTCATAAGCTGCTTCCACGTCGGCCTTCTCCTTGGCGAGCTGATCATACTTCCTCTTCCAACCTAGATGAGTGAGGAAGAAGAGAAGTAACCACATCATCGGGCTCATCTATAACTTGATACTCTAGAAACTCTATCACTGCATCCTTATCTTTGAGCTGCTGAAGAAGTTCCTCACGCTCACGAACCCATGTACGCGACCGGTCTTCATCTCTCAACTCCTATACTCCTTGGTTAGGGAGGGTTGAAGGCCCAACCATAACCATAGGGGTAGGTCTTGGATATTCGTATGGCATGCGGTACTCAAGAGCTCTCTTCCTCACCCAAGCGGTGTAGGGTTCCAAAGCAATACAATTCTTTAGACCAAGCTCATTCCTCCCTTTCCTATGAACTTTGCGCCATGCGCGGACCATCCTATCCTTCAGGTTTTAGGGATCTTTACCCTCTTGAAATAATAAGCCTTCCAACAAAATGTTGTTAGGTTTATCCTTTAAGGGGAACCCAAGCTGACAGCGAGCCAAAGCAGGGTTGTAGTTAATTCCATCATGTGTACCAAGAAGAGGCACATTGGAGAATTCACCACAAGAGTCAATAATCTGACCTCCATCATGAACATGGTTATACCAAGAGATATCATCATTAGTGAGAGACATAAGTCTCGCTGACCACCGTAGACATCCCTTGTTCTCCATGAAGGCAAGCGTCTGAGGCAAGTGCAAAATAAACCACTTGTACAACAGAGGTAGGCAACATACAATGGAACCACCACCCTTTGCATTCCTCATATGCAAAGAGAAATAAGTGTCACCCAACAGAGCAGGAACGCGATTAAGAGAATAGAAAATCCTAATAGCGTTCACATCCACATAGTTGTCGATGTTGGAAAATAACACTAGCCCATAGATGAGTAGTACAAATATGGCTTCAAAAGCGACCTCACTCATGGCCTTCCCAAACAAAGTAGCTTGGGCAATAAAGAAAATCAGATGGGAGACCTTGAATTCCACCTTTGGTAGTTATATTAGCAACAATGTCAGATACATCCACATGAAGCATATCAGCAATCTCTTGAGAAGACAGGATCTTCTCCAAGCCACTGAACGGCAACTGGTTAAGAATAGGTATACCCACATGATAGGCATACTCCTCTAGTGTAGGCAAAAGCTGGAAATTCGGAAAAGGGAAACATTGATACAGAGGATCGTAGAACTGTACCAACACACTCATCAAACCTTCATCCACTTTGGAAGAAAGAATAGATAGAAGCTTCCCATGGCGAGCTTTGAACTCCAAGGGCTCTAATACATAAGATGTCAAATTCCTTAACTCTTTCAAGTCGGGTTGTATGAAACTGTACTTCTTCGTATTCCTTCTTTGCTTATCCATGTCTGAAAATTTGCAAATATACCTCTTAAGTTCCTTAAAATTTTTGTTATTGATGATATGGATGCATATGAATGCATGAATGCATGGATTGAACAATCACACTCAAGGATCAAGCAAGTCACACCACACAAAGGTCATGGGATGGCTCACGTCATCGTCAAAATCAATCATCCATTTTGGTGGATTATGGTTTACACCTTATCAACACCCAAGTTCCATTGATATTGAGGATATACGAGAACGAATCAACCGCGAACCAAGGGTTTATTGTAAGTCACGAGCATGGAGTCTCGGTTAAGAACCACCCAATGGGAGTGTATTATAGTTAAACCTGACAATCATATTCTAAAAAGGTTTCTATAGTCATCATCTCATCTTTCGAATATTATCGGATAAAATGACTACTCGTCCTCCAAAAATATTCTCAAGAGGGACTCTTATGAGTGTAGTATCGCGTAACAATCGTATCAAATTTACACTTGAACGACCTTCGCACTACGTCCTAAAATAGGCCAAGATGGGCTAGGTGTCTAAGGTACTTGGCTTCTAAGGTTTATATTGGAAAGAGTAATGCCTAACCACGACTACTCGTGTGATATTATTGATCCCAACAAAACCAAGTGAATGGGCTTGCAAGTTAACTTGCTAAGGAATAACTCCACATAAGTCAACAAGACTATGCCATTCTCCTATCATAAGTGCACTCGAGTTCGGGTATAGAACTCATCTCACAAGAAACCACCAAGCATACAAGCAATTAATATATCAATCAATTCATACATTTCAAGCAATACAGTCATCCCAAATTTGCATAAAAATATGTCACAAATAATATATAAACATACAACACACATAAACAAAAAGTAGGCTAAACCCACTAGGGAGATGACTTTCGTCCCCAATAGAGTCGCCACTTTTCTGTAGCGGGGTTTTCCTTACCTTTAGGTTTATTGACTAAACCAAAAGTAAAC
This sequence comes from Lathyrus oleraceus, assembly GCF_024323335.1. Taxonomy (NCBI): domain Eukaryota; kingdom Viridiplantae; phylum Streptophyta; class Magnoliopsida; order Fabales; family Fabaceae; genus Lathyrus; species Lathyrus oleraceus. The sequence goes on along the minus strand of NC_066579.1, from coordinate 64,359,590 downwards.
ATACAATTCGAGTCGCCACCACACTTCTATTTATCCAAAGGAAAGGTTAGAAAGCGAACAAAAACCAAGTAAGAAGTTTTATCAAATAAAAATCTAATAAAAATGTCAGAGATCTGGGTAAGGGGGTTGGTTATGAAATGGAAAGGTTTTACGCACCCAAAACATCCTTAGTATCCTAAGGTAACCCTTTTTGCAAATATGTGTTGTAGGTTGCTATTTGTGAAAAGATTTGTGCAAAAGATTGGGGGGATGAGAAAAAAATAGATTATATTTACGAATTTTGTTGTTTGAATGGTGAATTGATTTGATCAAAAGCCTTAAGGTCTTTTGTTATCAAAGGGAGAAAACTCAACCTAAACTAACAATCCACCATGTGAGGAAGGCTTCAGCATACTAATGAGGGGTTAACCCTATAATAAGTATGGAAGACCTATAATCCAATCACTAAGGATAAGGTGAGATTCACATCAACCACTACGATAACTCAAACCTATGACTAATGTTTATGAAAAAAGGTTTAAACAAAGGTGGCCATTGGAACCACAAAAACAACTTGTAGTGAGTTGTATTTACAAGTTAATTTATTTACAAAATGAAGCCAAAGTTGGGTTAAGATTTATTCACAATGAGTATTAAGGAAAAGATTTTGAAAAGTCAAAGGCATAAGGCCTAGTTTTCTAATTTGAAACAAAGTCAAAGTTTGAAGAAAAGATTTTTGGCAAGGGTTAGAGTGAGGAGAAGAAGAGAAGGGTTAATCCTAAAGCAATATAAAGATAAGAGGGAGAAGATAAAACCCTTGGAGTTTCTTTTCTTGAAATCATAGAGATGATTCAAGATGCTCTTTTCCTTTGGACTTAGCAAACAATCAAGCAAATCAAATAATTTAGATTCAAGCTCCTAGGATCTCCGTTTGGTTTGTCTCTCTTAACTTGGTTATTCATGACAATGGTCATCTTTACTATCTCAAGATGGAATCCCTGTCACACAAGAGCAAACATCAAAAAGTTCACAACACAATAAAGGGAATGGACAAAGAATAAGTTTAGATGAGAAATCCTTTAAAGTCAACTTTGAAATTTAGCATTCTAAAGGCATGAGGCCTAGTTGCTCTTGAACTCCTTTAAGCATGGGTATGTCCTAATTCTAAATCCTTTCTCCTTCTTGCATTAGGTTCACTCAAAACAAAGACAAAACAATCACAAGACAACAATATATTTATATACAATAATGAGCTCAAATGAGCAAAATAAAAATGACATAAACATAAAATATGTGCTCAAGTGAGCAAAATGAAAAGCATTATGAATAAATGAGCAAGAAATAAATTGCATTAAAGTAAAGGGCAAGAAATTAAATGCTCAAATTAAAGTTAGTAATTAGTGGAGTTGTGTTAGTTTGTCATAAGACAATGTAGCGCTATGTTAAGTAATCGTAAGTGGACTATTGTAGTAGTCACACCTATCTGAGGCCGGTCAATAAAACTATAGGCAAATAAACACAAGTTAGAGATCGTGACTAGTAAGCCAAGCTCCACAAACTTGCCATGCCAAAACAAAAGGGGAAGGGCCTTGTATGGACTTTAGGTTTTTTTGCTTGACCAAGAAGCAACCTATCTTGGACACAAAACAACTCACTTAATCTTGGATCAAGTTGAGTTTGGTTTGGATCAAAGAAGGTTAAACCTCTTATTTGTCAAGACCAACCATAAGACATTAACTCATTGGTCAAATGATGAAAAGAAAGGGATGAATATGAAATGGATGGAAAGAGAACTCAAGTATCAAACTCAATTGATCAAATGTGAACCAAGTCATCATCAATCAATGCCAAACAGAAAAGAAATGAAGATTACAAGTCAACAAGTCAACCATAATTTTTTGGTATTTTTGAATTAAAAATAAATGCAAAAATAAAATATGGTCAAACCTCAAATTTAATTCAAATCAACTTCAACAAGTCCAATTAAATTATCATCGTTCTAACATGGTCAAACAAACTTTGACAAAAAATTTCACCAATTTTGGAAATCAGAAACTATTTAAAAACAATTACAAAGAAGAAAAAATAACACAATATGAATTAAAATCTCAAATCAAATAAGAAATTGATGAGACTATTTTTCATTGACTTATCATCATCCATAGGTGTTATAAAAATATTTTTGGATTTTTCAAATATCAGAAAGTATTTTAAAATGAATTAAAACTATTAAAAACCAAATAATGCACAAAAATAATTAAATGAAGTCACAAAAATAATTAAAAATCAAAATATGAAACTAGATTTTTCAAGAAATTTTTGGCATTGGTCTCATATTTTCGTGACTTCAAATAAAATATTTATGAATTTTTGAAAATAAAAGGAATTAACTGAAATTAAAAGAAAATAGGAATAATAGAAAAATCCAGTGCCACAGGATCAGTTCATTAAATGACGTGGCAGGGGATCAAAGGCTCAAAGGCGCGGATGCATGGTACGCTGGAGTCAAACGCGTGACATGTTGCATTAAAATGAGTAAACATAAAAAATGGTCAAGATTAGAACGTGGAAGCACAATCCAAACGCTGGGAAGGCTACCACGTGGTGATGGTGGTGGAAATCACCATCTTCTCCGGTGATCCAACAAGTTTTGGCCACCACGCGCAGGGAAAAAGTTTGTAATGAAAATGAAATGTAAGGACATCAAAATAAATCTTAGGTGATGTACATCACCACTGTAACCATAGATCATCATTACTCTTCCTATTTAGAGAGGAATGTGAGATAGAAGATCATGATATGTCAACTGGAATGACACGATTTGAACAATTAAGACCACCACTAGCCTTCCTAAAGTGTGAGGACTTCTGAAAACCACACAAACCAAAGAAAATCACATTGTATTGCAAGATCTAGATCCAAAAAGTTTGAGGTTCTACCTCTGAAATGAAGCTTCTAATGCCATGAATTCTTCAAGATCTTGATCTGCTTTTGCTTTGGAAGTGTGATGATGATGATAGGTTAAGGAATTGAGTTTTGAAAATCAGCTAATGGTGTTGAATTTCAATCTTGAAAAAGAAAGAAAAATCTGGAAATTCCGTTAGTGAGGGTTGGGATTTCAATTCTGCAGCACTTCAGGTCTCCACTTGGTTGTCAAATGAATGAGAATGCAACTCTATTTATAGCTGAAGAGGGTTGGCAAGCATGGTTCCCTCGTGTGCATGGGATTTGAATTCTTCTTGCATGGGCCTGTACAGGTGCATGTAAGGCCTAATGATGGGTGATACACCATGCTGAGATCAACTGGAATTGAATTGGACGTGTAATTGAAGTGGAATTAGCTTGCACATGAAGTTTCAACATGAAATGCAAAAATGAACATAAAGAGAAAGCTCTTCGAAACTCCCACATGGAAAGTCCAAAAAAGTAATGTGAGTAATGGCTGGAAAGCCCTTGAAATAAGGAACGAAACTCATGTTGGACAAAAATTCATTTAGCATTTGGAAATTAGGGAAAACTAGCTGTGAAAGTTTGGGCACAAAACATGTCTAAGTCACCCTTTGAAAATTTTCATCAAAAGCAAGCCTCTTCAAGCCCCTCTGTTTGCATAATGCAAGCCTCAAATGGAAAAACTTCCAACATAAAAGTTGTATATATTTTCAAGATAATCAATTTAGACTCAAATTTTGCATCATTTGGGTTTTTTATGAAAATGTTATGGGCATTTGAAGTTAGGCACTTTTTCAAATTCAATGACTTAGGTCCAAAGTGATCTATAATGTTTTGTATTATCACATGTATTTATTTTAGGATTATAAAATTTTGTCCAACATAACATTTTAAGTAGATATCGTAATCTTTCCAATGCATTCGGTATCACCTTAAAATCATAAAAATTAAGAAAGTTAGGTCCTTGGGAAGTTAACCCAAAATTAGGGTTTAAGTAAAAATGACCTATAATGTTTTGAAATGAGTGATGACATTCCAAGTTTCAAATGGATTTTTGATGAACATTAAAGTTGTTCATATTGTTCTTAAGATCATTGTTTCTCTTGGGGTCATCATCAGTTAATAAACACATCAAAAGTTGTATCTCAGTGATCCTTAGTTTAGTTAGATGACTTTACTAGTCAACTTCTCAAGGCCAAACTTCCAATCTTGATGAATGAATGATTGAAGATTCTCAAATAGCCTCATATATGCATAAAATAATGAATAAAAAAACTTCCCTTGATTTAATTTGATCATAGGTTGAGGTTGCACTGTAGAATTAGGGTTTCCTTGGGAAACAATCCTCAAGCCCTTTGGGTTATCTTGATCAACTTGGAAAATTGAGACACTTTGGAGACAAATATGATGAGTAGGAACTTTGTGGACCATTGTCATGCTTTTTCTCATCTTCATGTAGCCATTGCATTAAGCTTAGGAACCTTCTAGGAGCATTGGAGCACATGATCACTTGAGCTTCAAAACAAAAAGAGTTAGTGACATATTTTTGTGCTTTTGGTTAGTAACCAAAATAAGAAAAGCAATAATATACAATACAAGCATGCTTAGTGGTCTCAAACCACTCAAACAAGTCCCAACCCTAGGGTTAAGGAGACAAACATGCTAGGATCCTTGAGGCAATGCACTTGTGCAATAACATGATGCCATGAGGGATCTTAGGGTCAAAATTAGGGTCTTACAGCAGTCATGTGGGAAATGAATCTGGAAATATAATTCAAGCGGCCGAGAAAACCTATGACTTGCTTCTCAGTTTTGGGCGCGGGCATCTTTTGTATTGCTTTGACCTTGGCAGGATCAACTTCAATACCCTTCTCGCTGATAATAAAGCCCAACAACTTACCAGAACGAACACCAAAAGTACACTTATTGTGATTCAAGCGGAGTTTATACTTCCTCAAACGTTGGAATAACTTCAACAAATGCTAATCATGTCCGTCCTCATCAATTGCATTAGCAATCATGTCATCGACATAAACTTCAATCTCTTTATGCATCATATCATGAAAAAGAGTGGTCATTGCTCTCTGGTAAATCGCACCAGCATTCTTTAAACCGAAAGGCATCACTCTATAACAGAATGTTCCCCAGGGTGTAATGAATGTGGTCTTCTCCATATCCTCGGGTGCCATCTTAATCTGATTATATCCGGAAAATCCATCCATAAACGAAAAGACTTTGAATTTAGTAGTATTGTCTACCAACATATCAATGTGTGGCAAAGGGAAATCATCTTTTGGACTGGCTTTATTCAAATCTCTATAGTCAATACACATGCGGACTTTTCCATCTTTCTTCGGCATAGGCACAATATTGGCCACCCATTGCGGATACTCAGCGGTTACAAGGAAACAAGAGTCAATCTGCTTATGCATTTCCTCTTTGATTTTCACAGCCATATCAGGTTGCGTTCTTCTTAACTTCTACTTGACTGGCGGGCATTCTGGCTTCAACGACAATCTATGCTCCACAATCTCAGAATCCAAACCAGGCATGTCTTGATAGGACAGAGCAAAGACATCTGAATACCCTCGAAGAAGATCAATCAACCCCTTCTTAGGATCTGGACACGGTCGATACCCAATCTTGACTTCCTTCACACCATCCTCGGAACCCAAGTTGACTAGCTCAATCTGCTCTTTAAACGGCCGAATAATCTTTTCATCTTGCTCAAGAAGACGAGATAATTCATCACTCACTTCTATATCACTTTCCTCCTCGACTTCAAACACAGGGAATTCAAAATTTGGAGAAAGAGAAGGATCGTTGTATTCAATGGGGTTAGGAACCAACCTGCATAATGATTTGATATTTTGATTTTAGAGAAGTGAATTTATGACCAAATATTATGCAGATGGACAATTATATTATTTATTTATGTTTTTTGTGATTACAATTTTTAGAATAAAGCAAAAAGTAAAAATAAACATCAAAAATATGGATGAATAGAATTAATTTTATTGGTGATAAATTTAAAATGCCTAAACAATGTTCACTTCTCCCTTAGGCATGGGAGAAGGATTTTAATATATAAAAGCAATTAATTAGATCGATGAAAAATAACAGGAATATCAACGACAGTCCAATTGTTGCATGTCTTTCCATGCGTCACAAAGTTGGTCCAGTCTTCCTCTTCGTTATCCTCTAGCACAACAGCTAAGTGTTGTTCATTCCCATGAATGAACCCTTCGCTACGGAAACTGAGTTGCATCTCTTCAGATATAACAGCTGACGAGCCCTTCTGGAACCCCAAACCAGCTCTTCCTTTGTTGTTGGAGACCTCTACCACGCGCCCTCACTGATCAACAGGACCTTCTTCAACAATCTTCTGAGCATCTTTCAGAGAGGACATAGGTGCCCCAACTCTTTTCTCAGCAGCAATAGATAAGGGTTGGAACGGAGTTCCAACCTCATCCTCAGCTTCCACATACGAGAAATATGATAGATGGCTAACCAACAACAATTTATCTCCTCAAACAATTACCAACTTGCCATTCTTGACAAATTTGAGCTTCTGGTGCAGAGTGGAGGTAACAGCCCCTGCTTCATGAATCCATGGCCTTCCCAATAAATATTTGTAGGTTGGGTGAATATCCATTACCTGGAAAGTAAACTGAAAATCACTTTGACCTATCTTGACTAGAAGGTCCACTTCTCCAATAACCGTCTTACGCGATCCATCAAAGGCTTTGACAATTACCCCACTATATCTCATGGGAACTCCCTGGTAAGATAACTTTGACAAAGTTGACTTCGGAAGCACATTAAGTGACGAACCGGTGTCAACGAGCATGTTTGACAAAGCATCCTCTTTGCAATTCATTGAAATATGCAAAGCCAGGTTGTGATTTCTTTCCTCCTCAGGGAGTTCTTCATTGCAAAAGCTCAAATTATTGCATGAAGTGATGTTAGCCACAATGTGATGAAATTGATCCACAGTAACATCCTGCTCCACATATGCCTGTTCAAGAACTCTCTGGAGTGCTTCTCTGTGCGCTTCAGAATTTAAAAGCAGAGACAACACTGATATCTTTGAAGGAGTCTGGAGCAACTGCTCGACCATATTAAATTCGCTCCTCTTGATCAGTCAGAGTACCTCATCATCATCATTGGCTTTCAAGTTTCTGGATTCACCAGACTTATCCTTTGAACAACCAACAGGATCTACATTAGGTAACTCCACCTTCTTACCAACAATTGTTTCTTCTCTATTCTCCGGGAACACCGGTCCAAAAACTCGACCATTACGGGTCACCTTCGTAACATCTGCAATGCTTACTACTGAACTGGTCGTAGGTAATGAGACCTCTTGACCATTCTCTATCATCGTAGCATTGTATTGATATGGTACAGCCTTATCAGATGCATATGGGACTAGGCCCGCTAACCGTATTACCAACGACGAAAATGTTCAATTGCTGATGTTCTTGCTATTGCTACTTGTAGCACCTCAAATTTGCACCTCCCATTTGTATATACATTTCATTTTTAGGACATTAACATTGCATATCATGTTGCATTTCATCAGTCAAAACTGATCAGGAGAATCCATCTGTGCAAAAGAGCAAGGGTTTTTCATGAGATAAAGGCCCCATGGTTGTTCCGATAAGCTTACACAACCCAAGGTTCATTTTGATGCAATTTGGCCAAGTGTTGAAGGCTCAAAGTCCACAGTGCATGATCAATTCATCTGAAACCCTAAAAAGTCAACTATCAGTTCAACCATGGATGTGGAGGTGGGAGATGGTTAGAGATACCCCATTCATGTTCATACAGGTCTCATTTGACATTTCAAACATCAACATTGAAGAATTTGAGGTCAGATCAAAACTTTCCAAAAATGGTAAGTGACCTGTAATTTAAATTTGCCAAAAATGGAAAGGTTTTCAACTCAAGATTACATCATCAATAAACCTTCAAATGAAATTTTGTCCAACATGAAAGTTGAATATCTTTCTCTCCCATTTCCAAAAAGTCCAAGATCATGGATTTCTCATGTGTGGTTGGAGAGATACGGATCAATCTTGGCCAAGTGTTGTTTGAACTTCAAATGTGCATAACTTTCAAACCAAATGTCCAATTTAAGTGGTTCTTTTTGCATTATTCTTCTTTTGACCTATGCTTTCCAAACCATGCATTGAATTACACCAATTCTCACCACATAATCATTTGCATTTCACTTGATTTTTGGAGGGAAAATTCAATATTCAAAATTGGTGCATTGTTTAAGCATTATATCATTGTCAATAGCTCCAAAATGGTTTTTTAAGTGAATTTGAACCCAAACACATGTACTGTTCACGTGGCTAGCTTGCATGGGAGGTGCATGGAGCATGAAATTCATTTTTTGCATTCACACCACAAAAACACTAATCACACTTGCATTTGCTTAAACCATTGCCTAAACATGATTAACAGGGACTATATATTCTTAATCATAATAGATTTCATCACAATGAACAATTCTAGATCTAGGTTTTCAAAAATTCTCAAAATTCTCTCTCACTTTTTTGTCCAAAATTCTGCAAATACAAGCATTCGTCCTTGATTCATTCATCATCCAGAGGTATTGTTGAGCATATTTGGATCAAGATTCAAGAGAAATGGTAGCATTTGAGTTCATGTTCATAGTGTGAAGCTTCCATGGCAGTTGAGGATTTAGCTTGATTCGTGTGCATTCAAGCTTCCAATTCATCATCATTTATCTCCCTAAGCACTTTGGAAGTAGATTGAAGCATTGCCAAGCGTGGAAACACAAGATTTCAAATGCTACTCATCAAGAGGTCATAGAATCGATCTCTTCTTTTCTTAAAATTGTTATGCCTATCTTGTAGATCTTAGAATGGTGATGAATCTGCACTTTGAATCAAGAAAAATGATGCTATATCCATGAAGATCCATGAGATTTAAGTTTTTGTGTGGATTTTGATTTTCTTCGATTTATGCATTTGATGTTGTTTTTCAATGAAATGATTAGTGATCTTTGATGTATGATGCATGGCAAGTTGTTAGGTATGACTTTTATGCGTTTCTGGAGCATTTGGAATTTTCTGGAAAAGTTTGGATGAAGATCTTCATGATCTTCATCGTGTTCTTCACATTTCCAGATTTCTTGTGAATTTACCTGCAGAATGCATGAGGTTTTCCTGCGAAACGCATCCTGTTTCCTGCGGATTGCATGCCTGTTTCCTGCGGATTTTTTGAATGCCTCATGCGCGCGCTAGGGTTTGTGTACCAATACGCTGTCGTTTTACTGAGCGCGCCACTATTTGAATGGTGCTTCACTTCGATTCCCCACGGTTCCAATTTTTTTTGAATGCTTCCATGTTTACTCCTTTTCCCTCCATGCATTTCCACACATGCTTCACATACATTTTTTTATTTTTTTTCTCACTTCCAAAATTCATATCTAAGTGAATAATGATCCAAAAATTATGTGGTTTTTTGCATGCTGTTCCTCATTTTGTCTACTATTTTACCATCATATCTTCATAAATTGTGCTTGGTTGGAAAATATTTGGTGCTAGGGTTTGTGTACATGTGTCCATTCTTAACATTGCCTTGCCATATCTTTTGTGAAATGCTGAGATTTTATCCAATGCTCATGAAATTTTACATGTTGAAACTAGACTCTTGGCTTGACATTTTGGTGTTGATTTGGTATTTTTACCATTTGTGGTTTCTGTTTTATGATCATGTGAATGTTGGTGAGGCAATTTGTGTCACACCTTTGCTTGTTCATCTTATGTGATTAATTTGCCATGCCAAATGAGTTCCAATTGATGTGATTTTTTGCATGATGCTTGATATGGATGTTGTGACTGATCATGATTTTTGTTGGAACTTTTGGATTGATTTCTGATTTGATTGAGATTTTTCTTTCTGGATGGTCATGTTTGAGCTTTTGAATTGCCTTGATTTTCATTTGATCATGAAATGCTTGTTCTTTATCCTATGAATGTGAAATTTTGCACATTATTTCTAGACATGTTGAATGTTGTTTTGGCTTTGGTTTGAGGTTTTTACCAATTACCATTTCTGTTTTAGTGTTGTGTTAAGTTGGTGTGACATTTGGTGTCACACATGTGCTGGATTGTGCTTACCTTGACTTATCCAATTTGATTACCATGCCTAATGTTGCCCAATTGCCTTGATTTTTTGTGTGATGATCATGCTGTATGTTATGTTTACCCATGATTTTTTCCAAGATTAATTGAATCATTTTTGAATTAATGTGAATTTTTTCATTCTGATGTCACAATGTGATCACAATTTGCATACCTTGCCATGTTTGGTTCATGAAATGAATTTGGTTGACGATATTGATGTGGGACTTTTTGGATTGTGTTCTTGATTGAATGAGGTTGATCCATGTTGAATTTCATGTTCTGTGTTGAATTTTTTCCCCATCTTTGACCCTAGGCCTTGACCTAGTGGTTTGTGACTCACAGTTGAGCTTTGATTTCAGGTTTACACATCCAAGTCCATAGTTGATGATGCTTCTTCACTTGAGAATTGATGTTTGCTCTAAATATTGACTAATTTTGAGTTGTTTTGTAGGTTGATGCCAAGTTACTTGTGTTGTGCCCATTGGCTTGTGCCTTGCACATTGCTTGCTTATCTGTCTGATTGTGTGATTGATTGTCTGTTTGATTGTTTGAGTTGTATACTGATTGGGTTAGATTTTTTCAGGTACATAAGTTGCTTTGAGTTCTTTTGAACTTGCTTTTGCTTTGCTTGGTTGCTTAACCATTTGAGGTATAACTCTCTGACTTCATGTAGTCTGGAAGACCTGTCATGTTCCTTGGGCAGACACCTGTCTGAAGCCCTCCTTAAGAGGCAATGCTTGTGTTTGTTTACTTTTGTGCCAAGCAGGAAAAGACCTCTATGAGGCAATTGGCAGATAAAAGAGATGTGCAATCCATCTCCTGCTATTCAGTGTGTGATCCACTTTGCTCACACCAGGTGTTGATGCATTGTGGATATTAACCCAAGATCTTTGTTGAGTCAGTCATGTGGAGAAGAGTTCCTACTTTCTGAACTCCCACACTTTCATTTGTCTGAAGCTCTCCCAGACCAGGGATAAGAGCTGTGAGGTCTTACCCTCACTTTCCATTTCATCTGCTTAACCCTAACTCTCAATGTTAGGGTTAAGAGCTAACTACACCCGATTCCAGTTGGCTTGTGTTTCACAGCCTAGCCTTGTGTGAGCCCACTTTGTTTATATATAGTGTGTGCTAATTGTGTGTATGATTGCTCTGCCTGTGCTGTTTAGGATAGCTTGCTCCCTGTGCAAGTTAGATAGCAACCTTAACTTAGGGATCGTATGCATGACAATTTCTAGGCTCGAGTCGTAGTCTTCCTAATAGTTTGTGTCTCCCTTTGTATCTGGTTAGGCTAGTCCTTTTTCCCTCCGTAGGAGAACTACGTCGCCCTGATCCTCATACCAGATGAGGTACGTAGGCAGGAGATTGAGCTGATCTCTCCGGGTGCCCTTTTTCTTTTGCAACCCCTTTGTGTGAGTAGGAGTCTGACATAAGTCCAGTGATTGGCAGTTGGTTTCCTGTGTCTTGTTTGCTTGTTGGAGTCTGACATAAGCCCAACAATTGGCATTTGGTTTCCAGTGTGTGTTTGTTGGTTCGGAGTCTGATGTAAGTCCAGCGATTGGCATTCGGTTTCCATGTTTGCCTGTTTGTGTGGAGTCTGACGTAAGTCCAGCGATTGGCAATCGGTTTCCTGTTAGTCTTTGTGTTTTGTTTGGCGTGCGTTAGCCGAGCTACGAGTGCTCTGATTCTTTTCTGGTTAGAGAAGATACGTATGCATAGGATGTGACATCCTAGAGAGCATGTTTCCCCGGTCCCGAACTACGTCGACTCTGATGTCTGTGTCTGACAGACTACGTAGGCCCAGGATGCGATATCCTGCCGAGTCCCGTTTCTTTTGTCTTTCTGTGTTTGTTTCCAGCCTTGTGCAGTTTGTGAGCAGTTTCTAGCAACCTTTCTTCTATTCTTTCCAAGCGTGGATCCCGTCGAGTACGACGGATGCGTAGGGGTGCTAATACCTTCCCTTCGCATAACCGACTCCCGATCCCATCTTTCTCTGGTCGCGAGACCATGTCTTTTCCAGGTTTACTTCTAGTGTTTCCTTTCCTTCCTTTGGGATAAATAGCGCACGGTGGCGGCTTTGTTGTTTCGTTTTCCCGCCGGTTTTTCGCGTAATGCGACAGCTGACGACTCTGCTGGGGATTTAGAGAAGTTGACCTCTTGCTGGTCCATCTTCCGTAAGCGAGTCAGTCCTAGCGCTCTTTAGGATAGGGTTGGTTGCTTTTGTTGCCCTATTTATTGCATTTATGATTATTATGCTGTATATATGTGCATATCTGTTTGCATGCATCATACTATCATTGTGCTGTCTTCCTGTACAGGTTGTTCCTCTGATTTGGGGTGGGTGTTCTGAGTGAGGCCCAATACCCAGGCCTGAGCATACACTTAGGATTAGCGTGGTCTCATGTTTCTTCACATGTTGTACGACATGATGAGGAGATGTGTCACCACAGCTGGACGAGGTTCATTTGAGAGAGTCCTTCCGGGTGGAGTTATTCCACTTAGGTTGGGTTATCCCATCTGAGCTATTGACTTCGGTGACCGATCTTTCCCGGATCTTTGGGTTAGACGATCTTAAGAGAGCTACAACGACACACCCGAAAGGGCAAACCCGTTGAGTATCTTTGCCCGATTGTCGAGACCATCGTCCGCCTTAGGATGACCTTGTTAGAATTCACCTGTGAGGGGAGGGTTTGATTCTTGCAAGTGCAGGTTCCGTCGGTGATTCTGTAATAACGACTATGGTCCAGTTGGATTCAAGGGTCTCTATTTCTGGACGCCGGAGGTTTGACCTTGGTATTTATCAGAGGGTTCCGTTTATTTCGGATCCCTAGGCTGAATTTGAGGGCACTTGTTCAGAGGATCTTGTGACTACCTGTCCAGAGATTGTCCTGTGATGAGGGTGATATATCCCCTGCTCCGTTTATTTCGGAATTTCAAGTTGGATTTGCGGTTACTTGGGCCCTCAGATGATTGTAATCAGTTTAAAGACTGGTCCAGTACAGTTGATCCTCAGATGACTTGGAAGACGGCACAGTGATTTGCCTGCATGCATCTGCATCATGCTCATTTTGCATTCATCTGCATTTAACCCATGTCTATCCATACTCAGGGTCCATTTTTGATTGAGATTCTGGTCGAGAGACATCCGGATGTCTGAATGTTGTTGTTGAAATATTATCCGTCTCAATGAAGCTAGAATCAAAGGACGTTCCTCATACGGATAGACATTGCATGTGTGAGTCATACTAACCTATTTGCTGTTTTGTAGGTGTCTAACTGGTGTGCATAGCTCTTCCGTTCAGATATTTGGCCAGACTCAACAAATCCAAGCTGATGGATCCTCCCAACGCCGACATTCTCGAATTGAAAGAGATGATGAGAGAGTTGTTCAAAGTCGTGCAAGGGCTCGCTTCGAGGCAGAAGGCGATTGCTGAGAGGTTGGGAAGGATTGAAAGCTGGATGATAAAGGAGAAAGTTCAGGGAAAAGCTCTGTCATCCGTGGTACAGAAACCCTCTGGCAATAGTCAGCTCAAGAAGGTCGAATCAGGTGGTGTGCCTGCCCGAAAGGAACAAAGTAAGGATCGTTACCACCCTTATGCTGCCGTTGCAACCACTCCTGTTGGTAGTCCATCGGTACCACAGCAACAACCACTACCTCAACAAAAGGCGCAGAAAGCTAAGAGCCAAGTGAAGAAGGGGACAGATCGTCAGTTTGATAAGCCACCCATGACTTATACTCTTCTATTCAAGAGGTTGAGGGATCTGGGGTTAGTTCGGCCAAGGATATTGATTCCTGTAGAACAGCGTCAGAGGCCTCCAAACTATGATGAAAATGCCAGGTGCGAGTTCCATTCAGGGGCACCAGGACATAACATTGAGGGTTGTAGAGCTTTCAAGCACGTCGTCCAGGACATGGTGGATTCTAAGGCCATCAGTTTGGCGCCAACACTGAATGTTAACGCTAATCCCGTGCCAGGTCCCGTGGGAGTGAAAGGGATGTCAAAAGACAAGAGAGGAACAGATGTGCCCGAGGGGGATCAGTTAAAAACTCCCGTGTCTGTGGTCCCGAAACATCTGATGAAGAGTGGAGCTTTCCCTAGTATTGATAACTGTTATGCGGCCGTCGCCACAAAGGGGTATGTAGTGATGGGGGAAACGGTCCAGGGGCTGATGGAAGTAGAAAAACCAAGCCAGGCTGTTGAAACCGTCAAGGTAGAGGATGCCATCTGTGCTGAGAAAGAGAAGAAGCTGTCCATTTCTTCTTACAAGCAGGCCATTGACGTGGTAAAGAACGGAGGAGCCCTAGGATGGGGGAAGATCATAGACATTGTGGTTAAAGCGGATATGTTCGGGGTTGGCTATCAGCCAGATCAAGAGTCGCCTAGACAAAACAGAAGACGTCGTCCACCGTTCACATTCGTCAGTGCCGGAATGCTGGATCCAGGTCACGCCTGTACAGTGGGTGAAGAGATCGACATCGACCGCGAGCTTGAGTTGTGGATAAAGTCGTGCGTACCAGGGAACTGGAAGGCCTCAAAGATCGCCACTGTCACTCATCCTGAAGTGTAGTATTTCTGTTTTTCAATTTTGTTTGCATGAAAGCCATACGTTTTGCCCGAAACGTAATGGTCCATTGTAAGGGCCGTCTCATGTGTTTCATTTTGCAACATTTTGCATCAGTAATAAATGGATGTTTTTATGATTAAAAGCGGTGTTCCCTGTTTTTCATTTATTTTTGCAGTTTAAAAAATAAAAATGGCAATGTTTAATTTCATTTTTCTTTCCTTTTGATTCGTCTTGTTCCGACCTCAAAAGAGACTATCCTCCTGATCTCATTGATAACAATTCAATTACACTTTTGTATGACTTCGACAATTTAATATGTCATGCCGAAGAAGAAGGCGAAGAAGATTGTGATCTGCTGGAATTAGCCAGGTTGTTGAAATAAGAGGAGAAGGTGATTTAACCGCACTAGGAGCGATTCAAGATTGTTATTCCAGGCACTGCCGAGGTCAGAAAGGAAGTGAAAATTGGGGCCGCTTCAGAGGCGAGTCGAGAGCAGAATGGTAGCCCTGTTGAAAGAGCATGTGGATACCTTCGCCTGGTCGTGTCAGGATATGCCAGGGTCGGATACCGATGTCGTTGTACGCAAGCTACCATGGAGAGAAGACTGTCCTCTAGAGAAACAGAACGCCGGTGCCACGTATCAGAGTGACTTTGTTTCATGATATGATTCATCGTGGAATCAAATGCTATGTTGATGACATGATAGCAAAGTCCCAAGCAGAAAAAGGGCATCCGGTAGACCGGGGCAAGTTGTTTGACCGGGTTGAGACAACTCAGACTGAGGTTGAGTCCGAATCAGTGCACTTGTGGAGTGCTGTCCGGTAAACTGCTGAGGTTTATTGTGAGCGGATAAGAGGAATCAAGGTCGATCTTGCTAAAAACAAAAAAAAAACAAAAAAAAAAGATATAAAGGAAAAAAAAGAAATACAAAGAAATGCCTGAACCGAGAGCAGAAAAAAGGTTCGTGGCTTCGTAGATAGATTGAATTGCACTTCACGGTTCATATCTCATCTGGTAGCCACGTGGGAACCCATTCAAGAAAAAAGAGATCAAACGGTCCGGTGGAATATGATTGCCAAGGGGCATTGAAAGATAAAAGAATAAGTTGTAGGAGCCTCCGATTCTGATGCCTCCTGGTGGAGAGACGGTCAGTAATTCTGTACTTGACAGCCCTCGAGGGGTCTGTGAGGTGTGTAGTGGGTCAGCATGACGAGTCTGGTCGAAAAGAGCATGCAATTTACCTTAGCAAAAAGTTTATCGACTGTGAAACAATACATTCACTGCTCGAGAAAACTTGTTGTACTTTGGCATAGGTTGCTCACCGACTGAGACAGTATATGCTGGTTCATACCACATCGTGGATTTCCAAGATGGATCTGATTAAGTATATGTTTGGGAAGTCAGCACGGACCGGACGGGTTGCGAGAGGGCAAATGATTCTGACTGATTTGCGATATTCAGTATGCCTCTCAAAGAGCAGTAAGGGGGAGTGTATTGTCTGATTATCTCGCCCAGTAACCCATAACCAAGGAAGTTTGAGTTCCCTGATGAGGACATCTCGAGGTGCTCAAATCGAAAGATTGTGAGGAACCGATCCCGGAGGAGGGGCCTGACCCTGAATCCGAACGGATTCTGATGTATGATGGGGGGAGGTTAATGTGGATTAGTTAGTGTCGTTTTGGTTACGCCGAAAAGATCCCACATTCCTTTTGTTACCCGGATAACATTTGAATGCACCAACAATGGTGGCTGAGTACGAAGCTTGTATCCCGGGTATCGATCTTCGGTGCGTACGTCTACTGGGGCAACGCCGCGCTCGCTCGTGTATGGGATAGAAGTGGTATTACCTACTGAAGTCTAGATCCCATTGTGGAGAGTCCTGATGGATGAGAAATTAGAGAAGGCTGAGTGAATAAGGACTCGGTATGACGCGTTGAGCCTGACTGAGGAAAAGAGGCTGGCAGTTACTTGTCATGGGGCAGTTGTACCCAGTGAATGAAGCGTGTTGTTGACCGAAAAGTGCGACCTCGTGCATACCACGTGGGAGAGCTGGTGTTGAAAAGGATCCTTCCTCCTCAATGATCGTAGGGGAAAATGGACACACAATTATGAATGCCCATTCGTGGTCAAGAAGGCGTTCTCTGGCAGAGCCTTGTTGTTGACGACCATGGAGGGTGAAGATTTTCGTCCCTTGGGAATGCGGACGCAGTAAAAAAATACTTCGTAAAAAGAGACCCGTTGGACGAAAAGAATAAAATAGGCCAGGCAAAAATGGGCATCCCGGCGAACCAAAAAAAAAAGAGAAAAGGTTCGGGCAAAAGTTAGGGATAAAGAAAGAAAAACTGTACACTCGGCAAGTCGAAAACCCTACAAGGGCGACTTGGGCAAAAAAGGGTATCCCGGTGGACTGAAAACCCGAAAGGGCGGTCCAGGCAAAAGAGGGAATGAAACGAACAACTTCGTCTAGCATGATCGTTTGTGCTTCGGATATAACTTGGATAATCCCCGACAGAGATCGATCGGAAGCGTCTTGTTCAGAAGACAGAAAGTGCGGAAAGTCTTGAGGACATATGGGGTGTAACCGAGTTGGAACCCGATGAGATCACGGTTTCGCATTGCCATTTGGATATGTTTTTCCTTTTATGCGCAATCACCTCTTTTTAGGGATTTCTTCCTGTGTGTTGCTCGGTTTTGAGCCACCTTTTTCAGTCAATAAAATGCGTGTTCAGTCAACTAATTTTGTTTTTGTCTTCATTTCTGCTTTGATTGCGAAAACATCAGTTTATTTTTGATAAGAATATTTGCATTTTCAAACATAGAGGTCCCTTCCGATGCATGCTTATAAGATTGAAATCTGGAAATCTTATTCGGAAGTTTGAGTGACCTAGGTGTTGAAATGTTGGCACGCCTGGGGCATGCTTTTATCTAACGATCTCTTGTGCAGGTGCTGTTAGATATCTTCATTCACTTGAAGTTTGTGATGGATAACCTTTTGACAAAAGATCCCTTCAGAGTCCAATCAGGGGCAAGGGATAGAAGAACGGTGAAAAGACGGCGAAAGAAGGATGACGATCCTAAAGGGTAATCAAGAAGACTCTTCAAAATCTGAGGGCTGGAAAGTTTGTATGAATCCCAGGAATTCGATCTCCGTGGAGTACGGAGGAGTCGGGAATACATAGTGATGAATCAGAAAAGTTCGGAGGAGTCAAGGAGTTCTCAAAAGTGGAAAGTTGACACTGTGATTGGATGATGAACACCAGTGTTCGACGAGTCGACGGGCGGTCCGTGTCCAATAGGCCGTATTTCCCCAATGGGTTTGAGAGTGTTATCTCTATAGCAGATTCGAGATCAGAGTCTCCTCAGCAAGTCTGAAGGTTACTGTCTTCCAAGCGGAGGTTGTGTTGATGGTTTTCCCCCAGCAAGGTCCCCAAGCGGATCAGGTTCGGCGAAAATTAACCCCAGTAGAGATAAGCATTGGTGTTTTCCCCTAGCAGAGTAATCCCCAAGCAGTTCGGGTTCGATGGAGGTCATCCCCAGCAAGGGTTGTCTTTCCCCAGCAGGGTGAAAATTGACGTGGTATTGAAATCCTCAGCATAGTTCCTGGAGCTCCCCGGTGTTGTCTCTGGAGGAGATGTGTTTTTATGCATTCATCATTTAGATAAGCATAGCATATTGCATCATTAGTGCGTAGCATTTCCATGATCATGGAGCATTGCGCCAAAAAAAAAATCATGCATCAACATTGCAAACATATCCATTAGCCCTAGGCCGTGGTGACCATCCGAGAATGGGTTGTTGGAAAGAGTTTAGCATCGCGCCATTGGATCGGTTTCAGAATTGGGTTCCCCCAGCAGGGTAGAAAGGTGTTTTCCTAACAAGTGACTCCTTAGTTGAGCGGGTATCCCTAGCAATGTTACTCCCCACAAATTTGGTAGCATCTTGCAAGCTTGGATCGATTCTCCTAGCAGATGTGGGTGTGTCTGATCTCTCCATATAGAGTCGACCCCTTAGGAAGAAAGTGTCTACCATTTCCTTCTGCACTCCCCACCGAGTTATATCCTCGTGGATGACGGTTGTTTCCATTCCCTCCCTGCGCACATAAAGGGATGGGTTTCCCTATTGAGTTCTTTCCTCATTAGGATGAGTCTTGATTCAGTCTGCCTTTTTGGATCGATCCTAAACAGGCTTCCTAGTGGCTGTCTCTTGTGCTTCCCTGTGGTATAAATGAATAGTTGCTCACTAACCGACACTCATTCATCTTATCCTCAGCGGAATTTGTTGGCTGCTACCTATTAACCGGTAGTTGTAAGTCCTATCTTTGTGGTCTTCTACCTACAAACCGGTAGATATGAACCCTCTTTTCTCCCCTTTGTGGAGTCAACCCTTGTGCACATCCTAGTCGATGGCGGTTACTTTTCCGTGGTTTTCTACCTACCAACTAGTAGATGTAATCCCCTCTTTGCGGTTATCATTATCCAGCTTTCGGTATTGGTAGTCCTGTTTCTCTTGGATAATTGCTTTGATTAAGTAAACTTATCCCCTAGCAGGTCTTCCCATTCATCCGTTGATGTCTGGTCACCTTCTCCGTTGGTGTCGATAAATGTCGAGCTTCTCCCGTTCGTCCGTTGACGTCTGGTCGAGTCTTCCCATTCATCCGTTGATGTCTGGTCACCTTCTCCGTTGGTGTCGATAAACGTCAAGCTTCTCCCGTTCGTCTGTTGACGTCTGGTCGAGTTTTCCCATTCATCCGTTGATGTCTGGTCACCTTCTCTGTTGGTGTCGATAAACGTCGAGCTTCTCCCGTTCGTCCGTTGACGTCTGGTCGAGTCTTCCCATTCATCCGTTGATGTCTGGTCACCTTCTCTGTTGGTGTCGATAAACGTCGAGCTTCTCCCGTTCGTCCGTTAACGTCTGGTCGAGTCTTCCCATTCATCCGTTGATGTCTGGTCACCTTCTCCGTTGGTGTCGATAAACGTCGAGCTTCTCCCGTTCGTCCGTTGACGTCTGGTCGAGTCTTCCCATTCATCCGTTGATGTCTGGTCACCTTCTCCGTTGGTGTCAATAAACGTCGAGCTTCTCCTGTTCGTCCGTTGACGTCTGGTCGAGTCTTCCCATTCATCCGTTGATGTCTGGTCACCTTCTCCGTTGGTGTCGATAAACGTCGAGCTTCTCCCGTTCGTTCGTTGACGTCTGGTCGAGTCTTTCCCATTCATCCGTTGATGTCTGGTTACCTCTCCGTTGGTTTCGATAAACGTTGAGTTTTTCCCATTCGTCCGTTGACGTATGGTTGTATCTCTTTCTTCCCAGTCATTCATTAATGTTTGGTCACCTTCTCCGTTGGTGTCGATAAACGTCGAGCTTCTCCCGTTCGTCCGTTGACGTCTGGTCTAGTCTTCCCATTCATCTATTGATGTCTGATCACCTCTCTGTTGGTATCGATAAACGTTGAGTTTTTCCCATTCGTCCTTTGACGTCTGGTTGTATCCCTTCTTCCCATTCATCCGTTGATGTCTGGCCGCCTCTCCGTTGGTTTCGGTAAACGTTGAGTTTTTCCCATTCGTCCGTTGACGTATGGCTGTATCTTTTCAGTGATAAATATCAGATCCTAGTGGAAGTTGCCATTAGTGAATTGTCTTTTCTTGGATCCCGCAGAGTGCAAATTTCTACGGTTCTTTGGTATTCAATCCCTGTTTACCTTGAAGGTCTGACAGTCGTTGCTCTCATCCGTTCAGTTTCACAGTTGATTGAATAGGGGCAGCTGTAGCACCTCAAATTTGCACCTCCCATTTGTATATACATTTCATTTTTAGGTCATTAACATTGCATATCATGTTGCATTTCATCAGTCAAAACTGATCAGGAGAATCCATCTGTGCAAAAGAGCAAGGGTTTTTCATGAGATAAAGGCCCCATGGTTGTTCCAATAAGCTTACACAACCCAAGGTTCATTTTGATGCAATTTGGCCAAGTGTTGAAGGCTCAAAGTCCACAGTGCATGATCAATTCATCTAAAACCCTAAAAAGTCAACTATCAGTTCAACCATGGATATGGAGGTGGGAGATGGTTAGAGATACCTCATTCATGTTCATACAAGTCTCATTTGACATTTCAAACATCAACATTGAAGAATTTGAGGTCAGATCAAAACTTTCCAAAAATAGCAAGTGACCTGTAATTTGAATTTGCCAAAAATGGAAAGGTTTTCAACTCAAGATTACATCATCAAGAAAGCTTCAAATGAAATTTTGTCCAACATGAAAGTTGAAGATCTTTCTCTCCCATTTCCAAAAAGTCCAAGATCATGGATTTCTCATGTATGGTTGGAGAGATATGGATCAATCTTGGCCAAGTGTGGTTTAAACTTCAAATGTGCATAACTTTCAAACCAAATGTCCAATTTAAGTGGTTCTTTTTGCATTATTCTTCTTTTGACCTATGCTTTCCAAACCATGCATTGCATTACACCAATTCTCATCACATAATCATTTGCATTTCACTTGATTTTTGAAGGGAAAATTCAATATTCAAAATTGGTGCATTGTTTAAGCATTCTATCATTGTCAATAGCTCCAAAATGGTTTTTTAAGTGAATTTGAACCCAAACCCATGTACTGTTCTTGTGGCTAGCTTGCATGGGAGGTGCATGGAGCATGAAATTCATTTTTTGCATTCACACCACAAAAACACTAATCACACTTGCATTTGCTTAAACCATTGCCTAAACATGATTAACAGGGACTATATATGCTTAATCATAACAGATTTCATCACAATGAACAATTCTAGATCTAGGTTTTCAAAAATTCTCAAAACTCTCTCTCACTTTTTTATCCAAAATTCTGCAAATACAAGCATTCGTCCTTGATTCATTCATCATCCAGAGGTATTGTTGAGCATATTTGGATCAAGATTCAAGAGAAATGGTAGCATTCGAGTTCATGTTCATAGTGTGAAGCTTCCATCGCAGTTGAGGATTTAGCTTGATTCGTGTGCATTCAAGCTTCCAATTCATCATCATTTATCTCCCTAAGCACTTTGGAAGTAGATTGAAGCATTGCCAAGCGTGGAAACACAAGATTTCAAATGTTGCTCATCAAGAGGTCATAGGATCGATCTCTTCTTTTCTTAAAATTGTTATGCCTATCTTGTAGATCTTAGAATGGTGATGAATCTGCACTTTGAATCAAGAAAAATGATGCTATATCCATGAAGATCCATGAGATTTAAGTTTTGGTGTGGATTTTGATTTTCTTCGATTTATGCATTTGATGTTGTTTTTCAATGAAATGATTAGTGATCTTTGATGTATGATGCATGGCAAGTTGTTTGGTATGACTTTTATGCGTTTCCTGGAGCATTTGGAATTTTCTGGAAAAGTTTGGAGGAAGATCTTCATGATCTTCATCGTGTTCTTCACATTTCCAGATTTCTTGTGAATTTACCTGCGGAATGCATGAGGTTTTCCTGCAAAATGCATCCTGTTTCCTGCGGATTGCATGCCTGTTTCCTGCGGATTTTTTGAATGCCTCATGCGCGCGCTAGGGTTTGTGTACCAATACGTTGTCGTTTTACTGAGCGCGCACTATTTGAATGGTGCTTCGCTTCGATTCCCCGCGGTTCCAATTTTTTTTGAATGCTTCCATGTTTACTCTTTTTCCCTCCATGCATTTCCACACATGCTTCACATACATTTTTTTATTTTTTTTCTCACTTCCAAAATTCATATCTAAGTGAATAATGATCCAAAAATTATGTTGTGTGACAATTTGTGTCACACCTTTGGTTGTTCATCTTATGTGATTAATTTGCCATGCCAAATGAGTTTGAATTGATGTGTTTTTTTGCATGATGCTTGATATGGATGTTGTGATCGATCACGATTTTTGTTGGAATTTTTGGATTGATTTCTGATTTGATTGAGATTTTTCTTTCTGGATGGTCATGTTTGAGCTTTTGAATTGCCTTGATTTTCATTTGATCATGAAATGCTTGTTCTTTATCCTATGAATGTGAAATTTTGCACATTATTTCTAGACATGTTGAATGTTGTTTTGGCTTTGGTTTGAAGTTTTTACCAATTACCATTTCTGTTTTAGGCTTGTGTTAAGTTGGTGTGACATTTGGTGTCACACATGTGCTTGATTGTGCTTACCTTGACTTATGCAATTTGATTACCAAGCCTAATGTTGCCCAATTGCCTTGATTTTTTGTGTGATGATCATGTTGTATGTTCTGTTTACCCATGATTTTTTCCAAGACTAATTGAATCATTTTTGAATTAATGTGCATTTGTTCATTCTGATGTCACAATGTGATCACAATTTGCATACCTTGCCATGTTTGGTTCATGAAATGAATTTGGTTGATGATATGGATGTGGGACTTTTTGGATTGTGTTCTTGATTGAATGAAGTTGATCCATGTTGAATTTCATGTTCTGTTTTGAATTTTTTCCCCATCTTTGACCCTAGGCCTTGACCTAGTGGTTTGTGACTCACAGTTGAGCTTTGATTTCAGGTTTACACATCCAAGTCCATAGTTGATGATGATTCTTCACTTGAGCATTGATGTTTGCTCTAAATATTGACTAATTTCGAGTTGTTTCGTAGGTTGATGCCAAGTTACTTGTGTTGTGCCCATTGGCTTGTGCCTTGCACATTGTTTGCTTATCTGTCTGATTGTGTGATTGACTGTCTGTTTGATTGTTTGAATTGTATACTGATTGGGTTAGATTTTTTCAGGTACATAAGTTGCTTTGAGTTCTTTTGAACTTGCTTTTGCTTTGCTTGGTTGCTTAACCATTTGAGGTATAACTCTCTGACTTCATGTAGTCTGGAAGACCTGTCCTGTTCCTTGGGCAGGCACCTATCTGAAGCCCTCCTTAAGAGGCAATGCTTGTGTTTGTTTACTTTTGTGCCAAGCAGGAAAAGACCTCTATGAGGCAATTGGCAGATAAAAGAGATGTGCAATCCATCTCCTGCTATTCAGTGTGTCATCCACTTTGCTCACACCAGGTGTTGATGCATTGTGGATATTAACCCAAGATCTTTGTTGAGTCAGTCATGTGGAGAAGAGTTCCTACTTTCTGAACTCCCACACTTTCATTTGTCTGAAGCTCTCCCAGGCCAGGGATAAGAGCTGTGAGGGATTACCCTCACTTCCCATTTCATCTGCTTCACCCTAACTCTCAATGTTAGGGTTAAGAGCTAACTACACCCGATTCCAGTTGGCTTGTGTTTCACAGCCTAGCCTTGTGTGAGCCCACTTTGTTTGTATATAGTGTGTGCTAATTGTGTGTATGATTGCTCTGCCCTTGCTGTTTAGGATAGCTTTCTCCCTGTGCAAGTTAGATAGCAACCTTAACTTAGGGATCGTATGCATGACAATTTCTAGGCTCGAGTCGTAGTCTCCCTAGTAGTTTGTGTCTCCCTTTGTATCTGGTTAGGCTAGTCCTTTTTCCCTGCGTAGGGGAACTACGTCGCCCTGATCCTCATACCAGATGAGGTACGTAGGCAGGAGATTGAGTTGATCTCTCCTGGCGCCTTTTTTCTTTTGCAACCCTTTTGTTTGAGTAGGAGTCTGACATAAGTCCAGTGATTGGCAGTTGCTTTCCTGTGTCTTGTTTGCTTGTTGGAGTCTGACATAAGCCCAGCAATTGGCATTTGGTTTCCTGTGTGTGTTTGTTCGTTCGGAGTCTGATGTAAGTCCAGCGATTGGCATTCGGTTTCCATGTTTGCCTGTTTGTGTGGAGTCTGACGTAAGTCCAGCGATTGGCAATCGGTTTCCTGTTAGTCTTTGTGTTTTGTTTGGCGTGCGTTAGCCGAGCTACGAGTGCTCTGATTCTTTTCTGGTTAGAGAAGATACGTATGCATAGGATGTGACATCCTAGAGAGCACGTTTCTCCGGTCCCGAACTACGTCGACTCTGATGTCTGTGTCTGACAGACTACGTAGGCCCAGGATGCGATATCCTGCCGAGTCCCGTTTCTTTTGTCTTTCTGTTTTTGTTTCCAGCCTTGTGCAGTTTGTGAGCAGTTTCTAGCAACCTTTCTTCTATTCTTTCCGAGCGTGGATCCCGTCGAGTACGACGGATGCGTAGGGGTGCTAATACCTTCCCTTCGCATAACCGACTCCCGATCCCATCTCTCTCTGGTCGCGAGACCATGTCTTTTCCAGGTTTACTTCGAGCGTTTCCTTTCCTTCCTTTGGGATAAATAACACACGGTGGCGCCTCTGTTGTTTCGTTTTCCCGCCGGTTTTTCGCGTAATGCGACACTACTATCATACTGAATTATCAATCTCTCTTGTTGCTTGAAAACGGGCACTATGACATTGACAATGTCATCTACATGAAGGGATTGAAGAATCTGGATCATGCCTTCATCCATCAGACGCTGGATGTCCTTTTTCACGACAACACACCCCCTTGGGTTCACACTACAAATATCACAACCATCGTGATCATGTTCATAGTCACTCACCAAACAGATATCTTTATGCATTTGCACCAAATATCTTTGGATAAACCGGACATCAAAGACTTTCAATTCACCAGGACAACCGTCCACCATGTTCATTCAAGAGTTCCCAGTAGCGGGCAAAGGATTAGCTT
This sequence comes from Lathyrus oleraceus, assembly GCF_024323335.1. NCBI lineage: Eukaryota > Viridiplantae > Streptophyta > Magnoliopsida > Fabales > Fabaceae > Lathyrus > Lathyrus oleraceus. Next base: position 64,334,321 of record NC_066579.1, on the reverse strand, counting down.
TTACATTAGGCGCGCGGTCTTCAAAAGACACCATACCACTCTTCATAAGCTTTTGCACCTCATACTTCAGCGGATAACAGTTTTCAATATCATGCCCAGGTGCACCCTGGTGAAAAGCACAGCGAAGCTCAGGTTTATACCACCAAGGAAGTGGTTCTGGGATTTGCGGTGGATTCCTCGGTTGAATCAAATTTTTGAGGACTAATGATGGATACAATTTTGTGTACGACATAGGAATCAGGTCGAAAGAGGCCTTCTTCCTCTCGAAATTCTGATGATGGTGATGATTGTTGTTGTAATTGTTATTGTTGTAGGTGTTTGTTCTTTGTTGTGGTTGTTGTTGTTGACGTTGATTTTGATATTGATGTTGTTGTTGAATTGGTGTTGTTTGTTAATTTGAAAATACTGGAATAATGGAAGATACTTGATGATGATGATGTTGACGGGGTGGTGGATTTCTTCTTGCTTGAGGCCTCCTCTGCCTCCCACTAGAAATTGTGTTGGTATCACTGTCTTTCCTCTTGCTGAAACTACCCCCATACTTCTTACTAGTTGACGCCTCCTCTTTTGACAAACGTCCTTCATGGACCCCCTCTTCAAGTATCATCCCCATATTTACCATTTTGGTAAAATCACTGGGGGCATTGGCAATCATGCGTTCATAGTAAAATGAACTCAGGGTTTTCAGAAACATTTGTGTCATCTCTTTCTCCTCCAAAGGAGGAGTGATCTGGGCAACAAACTCCCTCCATCTCTGGGCATACTCTTTAAATGCCTCCTTATCTTTCTGAGACATGGACCTCAGTTGGTCCCTATCCGGCGCCATATCCACATTGTATTTATACTGCTTCACAAAATCCTCGCCTAGATCATTGAAAGTGCAGATGCTTACACTATCTAACCTCATATACCAACAAAGTGCAGCACCTGCCAGGCTATCCTGGAAGTAGTGAATCAGCAATTGGTCATTATCTGTTTGGGTTGACATCTTGCGGGCATACCTCACAATATGACTGAGTGGACAAGAGTTTCCTTTATACTTCTCAATGTCGGGAACTTTGAATTTCACTAGGATTTTCACATTAGGTACCAAGCACAGTTCAGCAGCACTCTTCCCAAATAGATATTTGCCTCTCAGCGTCTTTAATTCCTTCTGCAGCTCAAGAAATTGGTCTTTCATCTCGTCCATCTTCTCATAGACGTTCGGGCCCTTAGATGGCTCAGAATGATAGATGGTGTCCTCTATGCAATGTAAAGTATGCACAACTGGAGGTGGCACGGACATGACCGGACTAGATGCCGGCATGAAAGCTAAGGTAGGAGTGAAGCCTTCTGGCACAAAATTGGGCAGCATTTCCCACGTGAATCCGGCAGGCAGGTTTAGCGCGAAGTGGACGGTGGCAGAAGCCACAGTAGAGGTAACCACTTCAGAAATAACTGTCCTCGCGGGAGGAGTTGCAGGCGTTGGAGAAGCTTGACTTTGGGCAGCAAGAACTGACTCCATCATGGCAGTCAGTCGGGCAATCTCCTCTTTCAAATCTCGGTTCTCTTGTTCAAGGTGCTCCATGATTCTCTGGTGATTGGCTCTGGTGTTGTTCCGGTGAGTCAACTTGGCTAAAGCACAGAAGAACACCAACTAGACACCTGGCAAAAAGCTGCTTATGCAAATGGTGCATGAAGTGCAATGCTTGATTATTTTTATTTCCAAGGAACTTACTATATCATTTGAAAATGGCAATTGCAACAATTTGATATGACCAAAAAAATATCTTTTTATTTATATAAATTGGAAGGATTACACTGACTACAATTTCAGAAACCAAAATAAAAGATACAAGAGAAAAGGAGACTAGTCATCCTAAGGATCCCTAACAACAATGTCGGAAGATCTAGCTGAAGGCACGTATTTCCTTCGAATGCGACGGATCTCAGTCTCAAAAGAAGCCTTCATCTGAGTCTTCTCGAGGACAATCTGGTCAACAATCTTCTTCCAAGCAACGGAAGGCTGAGGCATGCTAGAAGATGAAACCTCTGGCTCTCTCTGTCTCTTCATCACTCAGTCTTCAAGTAGCTTAATCAGTGCATCTTTGTCCTTAGACTCCAACTGCAACTCTTCATGCTTCTTGCTCAAAGCATGGAAACGATCTTCCCACATATCCTTCTCTTGCTTCATCTTGGCGAGCGCATATTCCAACTCCTCTACATCTTCATTAGGGACAGCTGATGGCTCAGCCACAACCATAGACATAGGTCTTTCACAAGGATAAGGCATCTTCAACTCCATATCTCTCTTTTTCACCCAAAGAGTGTAAGCTTCCAAAGCTACACAATTGCGCGGAACAAGCTCGGGTCTTCCTTTACTATGCACATTATGCCAAGCATGCATAATCTTTTGCTTCAAATGTTGGGGATCTTTACCCTCTTGATAGAAAAGACCTTCTAACAACATGTTATTAGGTTTGTCTCTCAAGGGGAACCCAAGTTGACGACGAGCCAAAGCAGGGTTGTAGCTAATTCCTCCTTGTGTACCAATGAGAGGCACATTAGAGAATTCACCACAATCATCAATAATATCTAAACTGCTCAATGACGGATCATACCAAACGATATCATCATTAGTGAGAGACATAAGTCTCTAAGACCACCTTAGACATTGTTTGTTCTCCACAAAAGCAGGGGTCTGAGGCAAGTGCAAAATAAACCACTTGTACAGAATAGGAATGCAACAGACAATAGTTCCACCACCCTTAGAATTCCTAAGATGCAAAGAGAAATACATATCACCCAACAGAGTAGGCACAGGATTCTCAATCATGAAAAGTCTAATGGCATTAACATCAACAAAACTGTCAATGTTATGGAACAAAGCTAATATATAGATAAGCAACACAAAGATAGCTTCAAAAGCGTCCACACTACCAGCTTGAGCAAAAGTGGTAGCTTCCTTGACGAGGAAAACAGATGGCAACCCAAACAATCCTCCTTTCTTCACCCAATGAGCCTCTATCTCAGACTTCTTCAAGTGCAGAGCTTCAGCAATAATACTAGACCAGGGAATCTCCTCCAATCCACTAAAAGGCACTATACTAGAAACAGGTATCCCCAAAAAATAAGAATACTCCTCCAAGGTAGGCACAAGCTGAAAATCTGGGAAAGTGAAACAATGGTAGAGAGGATCATAGAACTGCACCAATACACTCAAGAGTCCTTCAACTACATCAGCAGACATTATGGATAGAAGCTTCCCATGACGTTGTTTGAAGTCCAAGGGATCTAATACAAAAGATGTTAGCTTTCTTAACTCTTTCAAGTCGAGACGTCTGAAACTGTACTTCTTAGTGTTCCTTCGTCCATAATCCATGGTCTGAAAATATTTGCAAATGATACCTTAGTTCCTTGAAATTTTGTGTGATGAATGTTATGATGCGCATGAATGCAACAATCACAAATAAGGGATTACACACAAGGAAAACAAAGGTCAAGGGATGAATCAAGTCATTGTCAAGATCAATCATTTATTTTGGTGGATTATGGTTTACACCTTATCAACACCCAAGTTCCATTGATATTGACAAGACTTGATTGGATCAACCAAGAATCAAGGGTTTATTGTGAGTCACGAGCATGGAGTCTGGGTAAGAACCATCCCAAAGGAGTGAACTAAGGATTAAAACCTGTAGATCATGTTCTAAAAAGTTCATAGAGTCTTAATTCCATCTATCGGATATTATAGGTTAAGATGACTGACTCATCGACCCACAATATTCTCAAGAGAAACTCGTCTGAGTGAAGTATCACGTAACAACTGTTATCAAGTCTACACTTGAACACTCTCCGCACTACGTCCTAAGTAGGCCAAGAGGGGTTAAATGTTCTATGGTCCTCAGCTTCTCGGACCCCAAATCAGAGATAGTAATGGCTAACCGCAAATAACTTGTGTGACATTCCTAACTCCAAAAGGATATCCACTAAATAGATGGATCTCAAGCCAACTTGTTAAGGACTACTACAAACAAGTCGAACATGACTATACCATCCTCCTATCTTAATTGCACTCAAGTTTGGGTTCGAACTTATCACACCACCTAAAGATCACCAAACATAACAAGCAGATTATATCTATAAACAAATATACATACATCAAATATACAATCATATACACACAAAAAAGTAGGCTAAACCCACTAGAGACTATTCCCCAACAGAGTTGCTTCTTAATTTATGTAGCGGTAAATTCATGACCATCAAGCTATGGATAAGCTATACGTCAATAAAACCAGAGTCGCCACCGTGCTTTTATTGTTTCCAAGGGAAAAGGGAAAAGTACGACCAAATCTCAAAAGATAAGAAGTTTTCAAATCAAAACTAATAAAATGTCATAGATTACCGGTAAGGGGGTTGGTTACACAGAGGAAACGTGTTAGCACCCAAAGTGTCCTAGGTACTCCTAGGGAGCCATTTCTTGTGTCCATATGTGTTTTTGTACAAATGATGTTTGGAATAAATAGAATGGGGGCATGAGAAAAGAATTCATTAATTATATTTTTTCGTTTGACAAGACCTTCGGACTTATGCCTACGTACCAACATAAAAATGAAGGATCAAAACCTCGTAGTCCATGGTATCAATTTCAAAGTGAGTGCATTGCTAAAATTTTAAGTTTGAAAGGCACAATGGCCTAAAATGGTTTGAATGCGTGTTAGTTCTTTTTGGATTTTGAAAGTTTAAGTAAAGTATAGTTAAGTTTATTTACAAGTTTGATTAAGAAAAGAGTTGAAAAAGTGCAATGGCATAAGGCAAAGTTTCTAATTTGCAATATGGTCAACGTTTAGAAAACAGATACAAAAAAAGAAGATCTTAAAAGGAAGGAGAGACTTTGAAATTAAAGAAATGGGGGGAGACGAAGAGACTAATCCTAAGCATAAATTTAAAAGTTGAGAGTTGAAAAGATCAAACCAATGGGCTGCAATCCAACAGACAAGAATGTCATACAGAAACCCAAATTTTCCTTGGACTTTAGAATTAAGCAATAAACAATACATAGAATAGCAAGTTGAAGAGCAAGGAATCAAATAAAGATAGTCACGTCCAAGCTTAGCAACTCCATGATCTTCTTCAAAATTTGCACATGTATTAGATGACTACAAAGATGGCATAAGACACAGGTTCAAAATAACAGCGTTATAATGATCATGTTGCAGATGAACTCTGAAGGTAGAGAAAAGCAAGAAAGGGGGTTTGAATTATTTTTGGAAATAAAAACTTTTTGAGAAATCAGACACACGCAAAATAAAAAAGAATATGACACATGATTTCATACTGGTTTGCTTGAAATTCAAAGCTACTCCAGTCCACCCGGCCAAGGTGATTTCGCCTTCAAAAAGGACTTAATCCACTAATCTTGAAAGATTACACAAACAACCGTCTAAGAGAATAATCCCTTAGCCCTCTCAAGTACTCAGACTGCACAGAGTCACTTGAGGAAATATTTTATGCAAAAGTATGAATTGTAATGTAATATGCTTCTAACAAAAAGCAAGTATTACAGACTTATAAGAACAATAGCTTTTCACGTAAGAGCAGCAGCTCGTGAAACAGAGAGAGAAGATGAATTAGAGTTGTTGTATTCTTGTGTGTCTCAGGTACATTCTCTTGAGAAGTATTCCGTCCTTTATATAAGCGTTGAGAAGAACCGTTAGAGTGATGACATGATCTTGTTCATTGAAGAATGTTTATTGTCATTACTCTCCTTGCTTCTTTCTAAAATAGTTTTGTGCGCCTCATTATTTCCTTCTAGAAATAATTTATTTCCAAAACCAGATTTCTTTTTCGGTTATGCATTCTGAACTGGTGAATCTGTATCAGAGTCTTGGTAAGTTAGAGTTTAACTTCAGAGGTTGCTTTTATCTGACCACAACAAATTTTCTCTATGCTTTTGACTTCTTCAGATTTAGAGTCTGGAATCAGTCTTCTTTACTAGAGTTTCTGACTTCTTTCTGTTTCGCTGGTAAGTGTGTTGATCTGAGTCGGAACCTTCTGGACGCGTTTCCTCTGAGTGGCATCTAATTGTTGGATTCTGTATCTGATGTCTTTAACTATCTGATTGTTTGATCAGAGTTCTGCATACTTAAGAAAAATTTCGTTAGAGTGCCATTTTTGTTTCAACCTTTGTTATCATCAAAATCTTAGAGATACATTGTAGAACCAAATTTGTTCTTACAATATCCCCCTTTTTATGATGACAAAACAATATAGAGTAGAGATGAAACAGTAAACAAACTTCTTAGATTAGATAAGGAAGGAGACTCCCCCTGAGTTGGATCCTTAGATTAATTCAAAGTTCTTACCAAACCTTCCTTGGTTTAGAGCTTTAGCTACTTTCCTGCATATCTTTAGTCATTGATTTAATAATAATTTTAAATAATGTTTGCAGTGTTTTGAGAAGATTTAGTTATGTTTCGATCAAAGTTGTTTTAGTTCTCCCCCTTTTTGTCAAAATCAAAAAGACATAGCAAAAAAAATTGATATTGATAAAGAAGACAATTACAAATAAGAAACACATAAGGCAGATATCAGAAACCAAAAAGAAACATCAAAATAGAGAAAGAAACAAGCAATTAGCCTAGGTTCCTAAGGTTTTGGGGGCGGAGGCATCCTTTGGAGAATCTGAGACAACATGTTCTAAATGTTGTTGTTGACAAAATCCAGTTGATCCAGCCTGGCCCAAACTACTTGTTGTTCTTTCTGCAGTTCTTCTAAAGTCTTCAAGACTAGAGGGACAAACCCAGAGTTGGAGTGCTCCCCCTGAGCCAGTGCATCAGCTTTGGCCCTGGCAGCTTCTTTTGCAGCAATACGAGTTGCTTCTTCAGCTTCGGCTTTGGCTTTTGCCTCAGCCGCAACAGTAACAGAAGCAACATTAGTAGCAACCTTCTCTTCAGCTTCTTTGATTCGCTGTTCTTCTTCTTGGTGTGCTCTCTCTTCAGCTTCTTTTCTAGCTCTTTCCTCAGCCTCTCTAGCTAAGTGCTCTTGAAGCCTGATACCAGCGTCTCTGATAAAGTCGTTGCAGACTTGTTCAGAGAGGCCTTTCAGTTTGAAGGCTTCATAGGTCATCCAACTTATCACTCTGATCTAGTGGATCCTTACTTCAGAAGGATCATCACTGATGCCAGAATTGATGGTCAGAGACCTGACCTTCTCTACTGAAGACTCTGCAAAAACCTGTACTGCTTCTTCTAGGGTAGGGAGGGTAGTCTCTAGTTCAGTGGCAGAGGCTGGGGAAGGTAAGTTTGGGGCACTGAGGTTTAGTTTGGGAGTTGTGGAGGCAACATAAGTTGTGGGTGTGGGAATGGCATGAGGTGACTGTGTTGTTTGTTCAGGTTGTGGGGTTGGTTCATAGTGGATTGGTTGTTCTAGGGAGCACTTTTTGTGTGCATATGTATTTTCTACAAAGTGATGTTTACAAACAAATAGAATGGGGGATGAGAAAAGAATTTATTAATTATATTTTTTGTGTTTGACAAGACCTTCGGTCTTGTACCTACGTACCAACATAAAAATGAGGGATCAAAACCTCGTAGTTCGTGCTACAGATTTAAAAATGAGTGTTGGTTTTAGCAAAATTTAAGTTTGAAAGCCACAAAGGCCTGAAAATGGTTTGAATGGGTTGGTTCTTTTTTTCTTTTTGAAAATTTAAGTCAATTATAGTTAAATTTATTTACAAGTTTGAGTTAAGAAAATAAGTTTGAAAATGCAATGGCATAAGGCCAAAGTTTCTATCTCTTTGTAAAAATGATCAAAGTTTAGAACAAAATTAGTTCACACAAATAAGTTTTTGAAAATGGAGGGAGAGATTTTGAAATTAAAGAAATGGGGAGAAGATGAAGAGACTATCTTATGCACAAAAATTAACAATTATATCAATCTTGAAGAGCAAAGGCATCAAATGGGTAGAAATCCAATAGACAAGTATGTCAATAGAAACCCAGAATTCCCTTGGACTGTTAGAATCAAACAACACACAAATGCACAATTATATCAATCTTGAAGAGCAAAGGCATCAAATAAATATGTCATCATCCAAGTTTATCCACATCATGATCTTCTCCAAAATAGCCCATGTAGCAGATGAATTCCACAAGTCACAGGTTCAACATAACAGCTTAACAATTATTAATGTTGTAGATGAACTGGAGAGATCTTGAATGATGTATCATAGGAATTTCAAATTGCAAGCACTTGGTTCTTCATAAATTGGCATTGGCCAAGTCCATTTAGCAAAGGATTGTTGCCTAAGTTCTAAGTCAAATTAGTCCACAGATCAAGCCAACAGTCCACTCAAAAGTCTTTTAGGAATTTTGTTATTATTATGTGCATTAAGGGTCAAAGACCACACAAACAAGCAAAGTAGACACAAACAAAATATATCACACAAAATGGTCCAAGTGGACAAAGTGAAAATTGCATTAACATAAACAATTAGAATGGTATGTATAATGACAAATGAAATAAAATGCTAAAAGTAAATTGCATTAAAGTAAAAGCTTGAAATTAAAAGTCAATAGTTAGTAAGTTAGTGGTTAGTTTTATTTTGCTTTTCATTTCAAGACATGCTTTGGAGAACACTCAACCCACTTGCCACAAGCATGGATCCTTGAACCAAAACATCTTCTAAAGGAAGGAAAGAAGGCCAAGTTTCCACACAATACTATGGAAGAGGGGAGACTTAAAATCTCACTAACTAGAATTCTTATGCCTTTTATGTTACAAATTTAGCGCTATGTTAAGCAATCGTAATTGGACTTATGTAGAAGTCACAACTATTTGAGGTCGGGCAATAAACTTTTGGTTTTAATGCATGTTGGAGACATAGTATTATGAACTATGCTCATTAAACATACCACACACAAAAATATGCAAAAGGAGTGGCCTAATCTCATTCATACTCATGTTAATCTTTCAATCAACTGGCATTAGGACTTTGAGATGTCATTAGCCAAATGGAAATGAATGAATGAAGAAGGGGAATTAGATGAAGAGGGAAAGGGATGAATGAGATCACAAATTGGTCAAAGGAGGACTTTTACCAAATTAATATCATTCATTCATTTTGGGAGATGGAATATGCATTCCATCAATCCCCTAAATCCAATGATATTAACTTGACAAAGTCAAATCAACCTTGACCAAGACACAACAACAAACAATAACCTCAAACAAGTCAATACAAATGGTCAACACAATTTAAATGGCATTTATTCAATTAAAAATAATAAAATAATGCATTAAATTCAAATATGTTTTGTCCAATTCCTAAAATCTCATCAAAACACCAAAGAAATGGCCATGAGATTTATCATAGGTCAAACAAGCTCAAAGGACCTTGGAGAAAATATTTCATAATTTTTGGACATTTAAAAATATTTTTAAACAATTAAAAACAAATGCAAAATCAAATAATTCATGAAAAATATTAATAATGAACCAAAAAATGATTTTAATTCAGAATATGAAAGAGAAAAATATTTGAAATTTTTTGGTGAAAGTCCCATATTTTTTGGATCAATATTGATTTTAATATGAATTATTGAAGAAAATGCAATTAAAACAAAAATTCAAAAATCCAAAAATACGTGAACCGTCAGATCTCCCTCATTAATTGAGGTGGCAGATCTGATGATCCAAAACGCGCGCTCCACATACACTTGAGTCAACCGCGTGGCAAATGGAGTAATCACAAGGAACGATCCAGATTAGAACAAGAGACTTGGATCAAGTGGTTCAGACACAAGACACATTATCACCGGAGCCAGAGCTCCGGTTGTCTTCTCCGGTGAGCTTCACCGGACTGGTCAACATGAATCATCACCATAAAAGAAAACAGGGACATGATCTTAAAGAAAAAACATCACTGAGCTCGAATCTAACCTCTAATTCTTCCAATTCCAAATATATTAAGAGATATGTGGAATTGAAAAATGAGGTACATGATCTGAGTTGCTTCGATTTGACCTCAAAGCAACTCAATCTTCTTGCCTACATTGGTAGGACTTCAGACAACCAAAGAATCAATGGAATTGAGCAATAAATTGAGAGAATCGAAGAGTTTAAAAATTCTGCAAATTACCTTCAATGGAGGTTTGAACACGATGGATCTTGATCTGAATTGTGCTTGGCTTCACTTCAATTGTTTATAGGATAGGAATGGAAAGGTTTAGAAGCAATGGACTCCTGGAGAATTGACATCCAAAATAGTGGATATTCAAGCTGAAATTCAAATGAATTTATCAGGGTTATCCTATGAGAGTGAAGGGTTTTTAATGGAGATTCAAAGCCGGTGCAATGTGTGTGTTAATTCTGCTCAATTTATAGGGAAATCAAATGATATTTGCACACTCTCTCAACTTTTTGAATTTGGTAAAATGATGATGCCATGCTGCATGGGCGCGCATAGGCCCATGAAATGATGGTTTGAAAGTCCAAATTGAAGATCAGATGCTTTGAAGATGGATTGGATTGCAAGGTACATGTGCATTGTTGTTTGAAGTTGGATCCGTGCCAAATGATATCAGACTGTTAAAGCCATGCGCAGCCTATGCATTTCTCATCCAAAATGAATTACCTCAATGGTATAGGTCAAAAGTGACCTATAATGTAGCCTCATATCACATGCTCAAAAAAGTTGAATTGGCTCCCACTCCAAACATAAAAGTTGAATTAAACACAATGAGTTTGATTGTGCAACTTGGAAATCTTTCATCTCATAAAAAATGAGCAAGTTATGGCCTTGGGAAGTTGACTTTCAAATTAGGGTTTAGACAAAATGACCTATAATGTTTAATCTTAGAAAATGATTTTCCAAGCAAACTAGCTCTAGGTCCCAACATGAAAGTTGTTTGGAATGTCATTTAGAGTAAGCTTTCTCTTGGAATAATTTTCATATAGTTAAAATTGTAGGATATAGGGTCTAGGGAGACCCAGTTTTGATCAGATGAATTCATCTGGCCAACCACCATCAACCAACTTGCTAATTTCCAATTCTCCTGACCTTATTGGCTCATGGTAGATCATATATGCATAAGATGATAAAATTTTAAGTGTCCCTTGAGAAATTTGATTAATTGGTGCGATAGCTTATTGGAGAAGTTACTCAATATACCCAATCAAACTAGGGTTTCCAAGGCAAATCACCCTCAAACTCTTGAAGAAAAATTGATCAATATAACATGTAGAGATCATTGGGACTCATATATGATATTCATAACCATTCTTGAATCAATTCTTGGTTGTGCTCTTTGTTCATGAGGGTCTCAAACCCTAGATGTGATCTTGATGAATCAATGAGATCATGCCCTACCTACAAAAGAGTTAGGCAAATACAAAGACATATTTTTGGTATTTTAGTTAGTAAAATGATAATACGAGTATGATATAATCACAAAGTGCTTGGTGACCTCTCCCAAAACAAACCCAATGAAGGAGGGGTAAGGGGGATACCAAGGTATGATCCCAATGATAATGCTTATGATAGAATGCATGAGGGATCTTAGGGTCAAAATTGGGGTCTTACAGGAATTTACTCTAAGGCTTCATCGAACGGAATGTTAATCTTAAGTATCTTGAATATCTCCAAGAATTTCTTGAAACTTTTCTCATTACTCTTCTTCTTTTTTGTCCGTTGAGGGTATGGGAGCCTGATAGTTTGTTTAAGGTCTTTCTACTTATCTTCCTCTACATCTGGTAATACGACAACCTCTTCTTTTTTTTTCTCATGATCTCTTATTTCTAAATCCACTACTAGAAATTCATCTTCTTCCACCTATTTATTCTCGGAATTCTCAGCAGACTTACCACTTCTGGTTACAACAATATTCACATTATTATGTTCTCTTGGATTTATCACAATTCCACTAGGTATTATACCTGGTGCTTGGGAACTGGCCAGTTGTTGTGCTATTTTCCCCATTTGTACTTCAAGATTTTTTATAGAAGCTGAGGTGTTTCTCTAATTATTTCTGGTCTCTTGGAATTTATTATTGTGTGCTACCATCTTTTTAATGGCTACCCTATTGTTGAACATTCCCTTTCTGATCTTTTTAGGAGAAGTTAGGATGATTCCTCCATCCTGGATTATAAGTGTTAGAGTAAAGTTTGTCCTGCCTCAAAAAATTTATCTCCTCTATTTGCTTTGCAGTTGCAAAACAATATGCAATCGAATGAGGTCATGCACAAATTTCACAAGTAACATTTTGGACTGGCTGAATTTGAGCTACCTGTTGTGTACCAATATTCATGGCCTTTAATTTCTTCTCTACTTCTTCAGCAACTCTATCTTCTATCCTTAGTTTATTTGTTTCAAGCTTTAAATTAATAACTCTTTTAGATTTGCTTGAACACCTATCATATAACTCCAAATGCTCATTTACAACGATTGCCTCAATGATCTTTTTAATACCGGTTGTTGTTGAAAAATTTGATGAGCCAATGGCTGATGTATCAATCAATTGTTTTGCTTTCAGTCAAAGACCATTGACAAACATCTGCATTTTCTCTGTTTGATCCAAGTTGGGTGTCGGACATGCCACAAGTAACCTCTTGAATCTTTTGTATGAATCACCAAGTGATTCACCTTCTTTTTGTTTGAAGTTCATGATGTCGTGTCTTTTCCTGAGCAAAACTGAAGCTCGAAAATACTCATTCAGAAGAATGGTTTACATTTGTTCCCAGGTGGTAATACTCCCAACAGGTAATGAGTAGAACCATTCTACTGCATCTTCAGATAGGGTGAACGGGAACATCCGTAGCTTCTTTGCCTCTTCAGTGTGTCCCTCTATCTTTAGAGTGGTGCTCATAGTTAGAAACCTTTGTAAATGCTCATTTGTGTCTTCGTTGATTTTTTCTTGAAAAATGTCTCCTTTCTAGTTGATTAACAGTGCTGGCATGTAGATGAACGTTTGGTATATTGACCGCTTGGGTCACAATGTTTAGCCTACCTCCCTGTGCATTTGTCATCTCAGAGTCACCTAACAGTCTTTCTGGTGGTGGTTTTCACCCATCATTTTGGCTTCTCTTTCTGGATCTTTTCTGGCTCTGAATAAACAGTTGGTTGTTCTTTGTCTGATTCCAGTTTTCCTAATCTAGCTTGTCTAAGTCTTGCACGCAAAGTTCTTTCTATTTCTGCATTAAAAGGAAATTCCACTGAGGCCTTACCCCGCATAAAAATATTGGAGACAGATTAATTGATAGAGGTTGAAATAAATGAAATGACGGAAATAAAATTTTTGTTGCAGAGAAACAAAATTTCAATCGAATTGAATTTAAACTTTATATTTTGGCAGTCCCCGTCAGCGGCCCCAAAAACTTGATCGGAAAAATAGCAAGTGTAGAATTTTTCCTTTATAGTAATAATGAGGAAATTTCCCCGAATGTCGATCTCAAGGATTGCTCGTAAATATTCAATTTTAATTGTTGTTCAATTAAACAAAAACTTGTGTTGGGGTTTTAGATTCAATGTAAAAAAAATAATTGCAAAGAAATTAAATAATTTTGACAATGGGCTTCCTACATAGAGTAATATGCGAGGAAAATATGTGTGACTTGTCCGTGTAACAACTCTGAGTCACTATTGCATCAACAAATATCAATTATTTACTACGAGTTCTTAAGGGTGTTTTCTCCCAAGGTCTTGGCAGGGACACCTTTAATCATTTAGCCCTAAACTCTATGTCCATAGAAAATTACTGGTGAAATTAAGCCTTATTATATCGAGAACAATTTGGTTCCTACGAGGTATCCCTAGTCCAAGGTAATATCTACTGTAGAATAATCTTATGAAAGCATTATCAACAGCGGTCCAACCAATCGATAATCATATAACAATCTCAATTATTCCGAAAGAAAAAGCATTAAGCACCTCAAAAATTGAAGTAATTATGAAAAATAATATTGTCATTGCAAATATAAACTCAAAGTCATTACATATTCTAATCAGGGACATCCACCTAGCATTGGGGGGTATAGATACTCATAATATTCAAGAAAATCAAAATATTAAATAGAGACATTACAAGTATTCAAATGAACTTTGATCTTCAATTTATTCCGCTCATGAAAAATCTCGTTTCTCCCCAAACCTTGATTTCTCAAATTCTAAATCGTATGAATTCTTGCGCTCTAAAAAGTGTCCCTTTCTTGTCTGGAAACTCCCCTTTTAATATCCAAGTCTTCTCTCTCCTAAAACATATCCACAAAAGTCGATCACATCCACCTCACAATTTACCAAAATGCCCATAACTTAAGAATAACAATAGAAAATTCAAAGTTGGACTTTTTCATGCATGCCTGCTACGACCTGTAGCCGATGTTACGGGTGGCCGTAGTAGGCCACTATTTGAGTGGTCTTGTACCAGGTCCCCTACTACGGCCCGTAGCAGGCCACTGTTTTGGTGAATGTTTGCTTTTGTGCCATACCCTCCTATTACGCTCCGTAATCGGTGCTATGGGTGGCCGTAGTAGGTGCCTGTTTGGATTGTGTTACTTTGTGCATTCAAGGCTTCTTGCTACGACCTATAGCAGGTGCTACGGGTGGTCGTAGCAGGCCTACTGGACCATAAAAACCTCTTTCCGATTCTGTTCACTTCTTTTTGGTTTCTACATTCGATCTTGCTTTAGTACCTGCTTGAATCTGAAACACAAAAAAAGACACACACCCAAAGCGTAAAATGTGACAAAACATAGAAACGACACTAACAATGAGGAAACAATAAAATTAACTATTGGTGAATGAAATAGACTAAAGAGACCATTAATTAAGACAAAGTAATACAAGTTAGCTGGATTTTTGCCGAATAAGTGACAAAATACATGGCATAAATTGTGACTGGTCAATTGTGCAAAATGCGATCAAGGATGAAAGGCTAAGTTCGAAGATAAGGGAAAAGCCCAGATGAAAATTGATTCTAATCCCATGCAGATGCCTCCTATACAGAGCCTGTAGATGTCCACATGATCTAGGCCACTGAACATCTTGGTAAGGAAAGTTCCATGGTTAAAGCAACTAAGATTTTCAAACATGAAGTAGAATTGGTGGAGGCTACTGAAGGCCTTAGTCTCAAGTTGCATCAGGTTGGGATTACTGATGGTCATAATTTGGAGACCGACATGGTCAAAGTAACTGAAAAAGATTACATGGAAGCATATGAAGAAAGCACCAGGAGAAATGAGGACCAGATGAGGGTTGCTTATCCCAAGAATGATGAAAACCTGGTCGAATTCCTCAATCGTTTCTAGAAAAAGAAGTCTGAAATGATGTTGTGCCCCAGATGCAATTTTGTGTTGGACAGGAAGGCTACTGAAAATATGGAAAGAGTTCGAATATCCCATTATAGGGGAAACCGTAAGGATACCGTAAGACAATACCTCTTCGACAAAAGATGAATTCCTCGTAGAAAACAGCAAAGAGGCCCAAATCGCCCGGCGAATAGGCCAACCACATTCAAGCCAACTGTTGATGCCCCAAGGGGTAAATGGGTGAGGCCTGCTGAAAGAGGGGACCAAGGTCAAGAGAAGTGGTGAAGTTTTGAAGTTGGTATGGGATATCCATCAGCCTATCGCAAAGAGTACGAAGTGTCGAGGTAGCAAACATATAGGTCCAAAAATTATAAAGGAAAAAATCCTATGTCGAGATCTCATTGGAGAAGACAATAGAGAAGGAGGAAAGCTGAAAGAGAAGTGGCTGAAAATGAAATGGCGGAATCAAGTAGTAACCAACCTCAAGCCAAAGATAAAGTTGAAGAGAAGAAATCGGTAGAGAGAAAACTTTTTTCTTCTAAAGGGGAAGGATCCATGGAGAAACTATCAGAGCAACCAATAACAAGTGATAACATGCTGACAGATGATTTCGACTCAGGGGATGAATCTTCATTGAATATCAATTGCAATATGGTCTTAGTGTTACCATTGGAATATGACAATGTGAATGAGGTCGAAGAGGCTGAAGAGGTTGATGTAGCAGAAATGACTCGATACAAGCCAGTTTGTTACTATGTGATGAATAATGGATGTGTCGAAGAACAAAATTCTTTCTTCGAAAGGACATATGAGGGAAATAGAAGTCATATGAAACCTTTATTCATTAAAGGAAAGATTGAGAATACTGGAGTAAACAAGATTCTAGTTGATGATGGAGTAGTTAATAATTTAATGCCACACTTCATGCTGAAGAGGATTGGCAAGTTAGATACTGACCTATGGCCCTATAACATGGTCTTGTCAAATTATGAAGGGAAGATTGGTCACACTCTAGGGGTTGTTCAATTTGACTTGCTAGTTGGATCCGTTACTTGGCAAACTTTGTTCATGGTTATAAAATCAAAAGCCAACTATAACTTAATTTTGGGTCATGAATGGATACACGACATATGGGCGGTCCCCTCTTTGCTCCACCAAGGAATTTCGATCTGGCTAGAAGACAGAATAATGGTAAACATTGAAGCTGACCAAAGATATTTTATGCCAGAGGTTAACCATGTCGACAAACGTCACTTCGATAGGAACTTAGCAAACATAGCACATTGCATCTCAGCTGGGTTTACATACTTACCTTCAGATAAGGCATTCTATTCTCTCTATTTGCACCCAACCCATGGCTTTCGATGGGATAGATAGATCATGGGAGATGAAGAGGAAGTTGAAGGGGTGCTAGAATCCAACCAACTGGTTGGGGGGATGAAGATAATTATTATGTGTGAGTCCATCATTTTGAAAAAGATTTCAAATTGTACAGCAGAGAATAGTTTACAAGTGGCACTTGAGGCCGAAGTTAAATACATGGTTGTCGAAGCCAATGAAACAGAAGTGCATCTTTTGGGGTTTGGCATTAATTTTGAATGATAGCCACCTGATAAGTTACCAAATGATGTAGCCAGCCAGAGGCTGGATGCCATCTATGATGCTGAGCCTTTGGGATTTGGAAAGGATCCAATAGCATCAAATATAAAAATGTTGGCGCAAAATCCTCTACAAGAAATTTATCTGGGGGATGGGGCGAATAAAATGCCAACATACATTAGTGCCAACCTTAGCCAATAACTCAGAGTCAAAGCGATCTAGTTATTTAAGGAGTATAAAGACTACTTTGCTTGGGACTATGATGAGATGCCTCGATTGAGCAGGGAACTAGTTGAGTTGAAGCTGCCTATAAAGCTTAGTAAAAAGGCATTCAAGCAGACCCCAAGGAGATTTGCGCCTGAAATCTTGTCGAAGATCAAGGAAGAGATCAAAAGGATTCTGAAGTGTAAGTTCATTCGTACAACCAGGTATGTTGACTGGATTGCTAATATTGTCCCTGTTATAAAAAATAATGGGATTTTGAGGGGTTGCATTGACTTCAGAGATCTGAATGATGCGACCCCAAAGGACGAATATTGTAGCAAAAATGCTAGTTGATTCATCTACCTTAGTATGCTCAATGTATATTCTGGATATAATCAGATTTTCATTGTTGACGAAGATGTGCCGAAAATGACATTTCGATGCGCTGGAGCCTTAGGCACTTACGAGTTGGTAGCAATACCTTTTCGTTTAAAGAATGTAGGGGTAACTTATTAAAGAGAATGAATTCTATTTTTCATGATTTTATTGAGACATTTATGCAGATTTACATTGAAGATATTGTCATTAAGTCTATGTCAAGACAGAGTCACATAGACCATCTTCGATAGTCATTCTACAGAATGAGAAAACCTGGTTTAAAAATGAATCCTCTGAAGTGTGATTTTTGCATGCAGGCAGGGGGTTTTCTAGGCTTTGTGGTCCACAAAAAGAGGATTAAAATCAACCAAAATAAGACCAAGGCCATCATGGAGGCGAAACCGCCATCAAAAAAGAAGGAATTACAGTTGTTGTTGGGAAAGATAAATTTCTTGAGGAGGTTTATCTCAAATTTAAGCAGAAACATCAGAAAGAATTCGAAAAGATTTCGAATGGGAGAAGAAACATTAGGAAGCGTTCGACATGATTAAATAATATCTCATTCATCCTCCAAATTTGTCACCTCCTTGTAGAAATAAAAGTATGAGGTTATATATTTATGCATCTGATATAACCATAGGGAGCATGCTTGCTCAAGAGGATGAGAATGGAATTGAAAGAGCCATTTATTATCTTAGTCGGTTTCTCAATGATGCAGAGACTAGATATAGCATGGTGGAAAAATTATGTTTGTGTCTGTATTTTTCTTGTACAAGGTTAAACAAATATATAAAGTTGGTTGATGTTTATATTTCTACTCATTTTGATGTTATTAAATAAATGTTATCTAAGCTAATTTTGCATAGTCGAATTGGAAAATGGGCACCTGCCTTGATTGAATACTCTTTGACTTATATGCCTCTAAAGGCTATGAAGGGGTAAGTGGTTATAGACTTTATAGTTGACCATGCATCAGTTAAAACTCCCCAAATTTATCTGGAACTTGAGTCTTGGAAATTATATTTTGATGGTTCAAGTCATAAATATGGAGCTAGTATTAGAGTTTTGATTATTTCTCCTTCCAAAATTCCAACAAATTTCAAGTATAAGATATATGGTCCTTTCTCAAACAATGAGGTTGAGTATGAAACTTTGATAGCTGGCCTTGAAATTTTGTTGAAATTTGGGGCCACTGGAGTCGAAATTCGTGGAGACTCTGAATTGGCTGTTAAGCAAATAACTAGAGAGTATAAATGTGTCAAAGAAAATTTGATAATGTATTTCGTAATAGCAAATCGACTATTGGGAAAATTTGAATTTGTAAACACTAGACACATCCCTCGACTCAAGAATGAAGAAGATAATGAGATAGCTCAAATTGCTTATGGATACAAGGTGTCAAAAGATAAGTTGGAAGGTTCGATCGAAGTTCGAGGAAGAGTAATGGCAACCAGGTTATCTCCATCATATTTGGAAATGACGAAGTTGGGCTATGCAGACGAAGAGAATTTTGAGATATTGGCCATTGATAACTTGAAAGACACATATTGGAGAAAATCAACAGTGGATTACTTAAAGAATCCAACATCATTTATGGAAATAAAAATCAGGTAGCATTCATTGAGTTGTACTCTGGTGGGAAATGAGTTGTTCAAGAAAACACTTGAAGGATTTTTGCTCAAATGCCTTAGCGAAAATGAGGCATACATAGCCTTGTCAAATGTACGTAGTGGGGCATGTGGGGCAAATCAAGTGTACCACAAAATGAAGTGGTTATTATTTCAACAAGGAATTTATATGCTTACTATGTTGAAGGATTAGATTGAGTTTCCTATAGGGTGCCAAGGATGCCAGATACATGCAAGTATTCAACACGTCCCTGCAAGCAAATTGAAATATATAGTAAATCCTTGGCCCTTTAAGGGATGGGCTATAGACTTGGTTGGTGAGATTCGACCAACATCATCCAAAGGTCAGAGATACATCTTAGTGGGTATTGACTACTTCACTAAGTCGATTGACGCCATACCTTTGGTGAATGTTGACCAAGAGGTGGTCATTGAGTTTACCTAGAGGTATATTATTTATAGGTTTGGCATCCCTAAAACAATTACAACTTATCAAGGACCGGTGTTCACTGGTCGAAAGATGCGGGAGTTTGCTAAAGAAGTGGGCATTAAACTGCTAACATCTACGCCTTTTTATGCCCAAGCAAATGGTCGGTTTGAAGCAATAAATAATTTGGTTATTGGATTGATAAAAAAACATGTGTGGAAGAAAACAAATAATTGGAATAAGACATTAGACCAAATCTTATGCGCTTATCAAACTTCCCCTAAGGAGGATATACATACTACACCTTTTCGGTTGACTTATGAGAATGATGCAGTTTTACCAGTCAAAATTTACCTCCAATCAGCACGTCCCTGCCAACGAACTGCATTCTATAGTAAAGCATTGGCCCTTCACATGATGGGCTCTAGATTTGGTTGGTGAGATTCAACCAGCATCATCCAAAGGTCAAAGATACGTCTTAGTGGGTATCGACTACTTTATAAAGTGGATTGAGATCATACCTTTGGTGAATGTTGACCAAGAGGTGGTCATAGAATTTATCTAGAGGTATATAATTTATAGGTTTGGCATCCCTGAAACCATTACTACCGATCAAGGATCGGTGTTCACTAGTTGAACGATGCGAGAGTTTGCTAAAGAAGTGGGGATTAAACTGCTAACATCTACACCTTATTATGCCCAGGAAAATGATCAAGTCAAACCAGCGAACAAGTTGGTTGTTGGACTGATAAAAGAGCGTGTGGGGAAGAAACCAAAGAATTGGCATAAGACATTCGACCAAATGTTATGGGCTTGTCGGATTTCCCATAAGGAAACTACAAACACTACATATTTTCAGTTGACTTATGGGCTTGACACAGTTTTACAAGTAGAAATTTACCTCTAATCAACTAGAGTCCAAAGACAAAGTGAAATCATGTATGAGTTTTATTGGAATATGATGTTGGATGAATTGATTGTTTAGATGAGGCGAGATTGAATGCCTTAGGAATCTTGAGAAGGCAGAAAGAGCGAGTGGCGAAAGCATATAATAAAAGAGTCAGGGTTAAGACATTTTCGACTGGAGATTTGGTGTGGAAAGTAATTTTATCTATGGATCAAAAAGATAAGACATTAGGTAAATGGTCCCCTAATTGGGAAGTTCATTCCAGATTGTCCAGGCGTTTTCAAATAACGCTTACGAGATCAAAGAGTTTGTAGAGGATCAAAGACTCTAAAGAATGAATGGGAAATATTTGAAGAGATATAAACCTATGATCTAGGAAATTAAAATCTGAACAGAATAACACATGTGCAAATAAGAGGCCAAAATGGTAACTGGAATTAAGTCCCAAAATGGCTAATTTGTTACAAATTGTCAATAGTTGAAATTATATAGAAAAATAAACAAGTAGAGAAATCAGAAAGGTAACTTGGCCTTGATTAAATCATATTTCTCTTTGGACAATGTCAAGCGGCGACCAATCAAGGATTTGTTGGCAATTAAGCTTGCGATCTCGCCTTCCAAGAGTTGGTCTCGTTCGACAAGATAAACGCCAAATGCAGTCTCTTTGTCAAGTGTTTTGTGATCAAGTTGTTTGATTTCATTCTAACGATCCTTAGCTTTTTGGGTGTTTGTTTGCAACTCCTTTATTTGTTTCTCCCATGTAGAGATGTTGGAAGCACAAGTGTTGAATTCCTCTTGACCTTGTTGAAAGGATGTCTCAATGTTTTCGACCTTCTTGGTAGACTCAGCGGATGTGTCCCATTCCGCTACCTGAGTTTCTTGTTTATTTTGAATTTTGTTCACCGTCTCCCATTTTGCGATTTAGGTCAGGAGTGACTTGATCGATTAGAATTCCCAGTTCTACAACAACTTCTGGGGGAGAGCTTAGAATGTCGACTTGTTTCAGCAGATTCTTGATCACATAGAAGGTGACGATATCATTTTCCAAAGCCTCAATAACATCAACATAAAAAAGATCCTTGATCTTTTGAAGGAGTTTGTCGGTAGTTTCGATATGAGAGTGTCCACCGGAAGTAGTCGACGAGCTTGAGAATTTGTCTATTGAGCTTCCTCTTGCACTCATCATTAACTTCAAATATTCAGAAGGCATGTTCTTCTTCAAATTATTTAACTCTTCTTAGGAAAGAGGGGTAGTGGTAACATTTGACAGAGTTTCGAAACTTTTAATTGTCCCAAAGGGCTTATTGGTATCTATTATGTTGTTCATACGACCATTCTCATTTTTTGGTACTTCTCCACCTTGGTGCTCCTCAAAGACATTAGATGTATGTTCATCTTCATCATCTTATACATCTACTCCATGGTGGGGGATTTTGGGTGAAGAATATCCTGGTTTATCTTGACTAATATCTTTCATGATAAGAATTACCGTGTCGATATGTTATGTTTCTTAACTATCACTTTCAGAGTTAGATTGTTGAGATTGTTGGGGTGTAGTAGTGGACAGAGGAATGTCTTTATGAACTTCGGCAAGTTGGTAAACTTCACCGGTTGATCCTTTACTCGATCCTTTGTATGATGTAGGCTGAACAAACCTAGTGCTAGTACATCCAAGGATGGGGTATTTGATGCTATAAAATTTAGTGGCAGTTGGTTCGCCCTACAAAGGAAAAGGAAAGTTATTGGAAAATGAAAATAAATTATAATAAAAGGAGCTAATGAGGAAAAGTTAGGTTACCTTAAGTCCATCAGCACCAGGACTGGAGTTGTCGCTTTCATCAGAATTAGAGGCGACATTGGTGTCTGCTCCTAAGTCGACATTAATTACCTTTTAAGCACTAGGCTTTGGCTTCTTGATCGTAATAGTGGTTAGTTTTGGTTGAGGAGTGCATTCTTAGGGTTTCAGTCTCTTGTTTTTCTTCACAGGTTTGGAGGTGTCTGGTTATAGGTCTTCAACATCTTCTTCTACCACTTGAGGTGGATGGTTGGTCTGCTTGTGTTTCTTGGGAGTGGGAGGAGGTTTTTTTCTAACCTGAAAACGACAAAGGTATTAGAAAAAATATATTATATATGGAGTAAAACCACTTAAAGTTGAGTTTAAAACCTTTGTTATTGCTTCATTAAGAGTTTCTTCTGTGCCTTGAGTGTCACTTTTGGTCGAAGCTGTAACAGCCCAATTTTAGTAATTAGTTCTTATATTATTATTATTATATTATATTTAATTATTTGGAGTGTTAAGTAATTAAGTGGTTGTGAGGTAGTATAATAATTGATTATATTAATTGAATCAGTATGTTAATTAATTAATTAGTTGATATGAGATATAGTTAAATAATTATATTAATTAAATTGGTATGACTAGTGAGTGGTTAGTTATTTAAATTTAAATAGAGGTATTTAAATATTAGGTATTATTGGACCTAGTGAGTAAATTAGATGAATTAAGCCCAACTAGAATACTATTATAAATAGTAAGAGTGAAGGTAGTGAGAATTAGAATTCACTTGAGCACTGAAGGCAATAGAGAAAGAGGAGAGGAAAAGCGAGAGGAGTCAAGGTTTCCATCAAATTGACAAGGTAAGGGGGGAAATTCTTATTATTATGGGCTAGTGTGATTGGGTCAATGGGTAGGAACATGTTTTAGGTTGAAATCCTTAATTGGCATGGTTTGGAATTATTAGGTCTGGATAAATACTCTTGAATTGTGATGATTAAATTATGCTAAAACTGTGAATGAATATATAATTGGATGAGTCATAATTTTCTGAACGTGTAGCTTTTTACAGAATCAAAATCGGAGGTCCGGAAGTCCTCCAACGATGAAAAATGCGGGGAAATCTACATTCTGTTTCGTTGTTAGCGCAGGAACAGTTTTCTGTTTTGCGTTAACCGGTTAACCCAGGGCGTTAACCGGTTAACACTGTTGCGATTTATGAAAAATTAAATTCTGTCTTGCGTTAACCGGTTAACCCAGGGTGTTAACCGGTTAACACTGTTATAAATTTCCAAGAAGCGCATTCTGTTTTGCGTTAACCGATTAACCCAGGGCGTTAACCGGTTAACACTGTTTGAAAAGTTAAAATTTGATATTTAAATGTTATGTGCGTTTTGGAATGAAATCTATGTGTACGTATTTGATGATTGGCCTATATTAGTGAATAATATATTGTATGAATGTGTATGTATACCATTATTGAATTGTGAATGATTTATGGTTATGGATGTGTATATGTAATCGTAATTGATGTGTTGTGATGAATGTGTATATGTACCAATTGTGAGTCATGGTGATATGTGGGATGTTAAGACGGTATATAGATAGTCTTAATTGCATATGTGTTGGTATGTGTGCATTCATTCATAGCATGGTTGACTTCATTGTGGAAGTGGTTAAGCGGTGATCCTTCATTGGAAATAGACGTAGCAGACGTTAATCATTAATTGGGATTAGGCGTAGTATTTAAGCGGTGATTCTTCATTGGAAACAGACGTAGCAGACGTTAATCCTTAATTGGGATTAGGCGTAGTATTAAGCGGTGATCCTTCATTGGAAACAGACGTAGGGTTTTGGTCTCGTCCGGATCGGAAGCGTGGCTTGGATTCTAGATATTGAATCGGAAAGCGGTGAAACGTTGAGTTCACATTGAGGTACCACATGCATAGAGTCACATTGTCTTGCATTGAGTCGTCTATAGTTATGTGATCATTGAATGCATGTATTGATGTGGATGCGATGTACGTTTGAAATATGTGAGATGTTTGTTGGTTAATATTATTGACGTGATTATACCAAGTGTGATGAATTCTTAAATTGTGTTTTAATTCATTGTGCCTTATTATGCTATTTCATAATGATTGGAATTCTCACCCTTTCTGTTTGAATGTTACCTTTACATGGGTATCGTGCAGATACTACAGAGTAGTATTGCTGGAGTAGGTGGACGGTAGCTCGCTCAAGAATAGCTGGAGAGTTTCCATATTTAGTTTGCAATTAGGTACTGAGTCAATGCTCTGGTCATGTAACACTGGGTAGATTAGTGGTATTGAACTCATATCTTATTTTGATATGCTTTATGTCACTAATTGTTTTATTTTATTCGAAGTGATTATTGAGAAATGATCATGGTATGGGACATGGATCATATTATGAAATACATGAGTATTCTTTATTTTCCGCTGCGAACGCATATTGCTTGAATATTCATGTTGAGTGAAATGTGTTATTTTGAATGACCAGGAGTATTGTTGGTTTTTGAAAGTTTTAAGTTTCGAAAACGTCGTTGTGATGCCCTTTTCTTTATATGCTTGCTTACTTAATCTGATTATATGATAAATAATTTGGGGTAGAAAAAGGGGTGTTACATTAGTGGTATCAGAGCATGGTCGACCAGTTGGTCAATAGTAGTAGGTTTTCCGTGGTATTTGATTTGTGTATCTGACACGATCGATACTGTTTGTTTGATGTTTCGGGTTGTTAGGACAATGGTTGCAGGCAGGAATGACGAGGCCATTGCTGAGGCGCTGAGGATGCTGGCTGAATCCATGGGTCAGATCCATCAAACGAATGCCCATCAAGCGAATGCGAATGCTGGTAACCAAAAGGGAGATGATGATGAGTTCCATGCTTTGGGGAGATTCCAGCGGAACAATCCTCCTATCTTTTAGGGTGAGCATGCACCTGAGAAAGCTCAAGCTTGGCTGAAAGCAATTGAGAAGATCTTCAAAGTCATGAACTGTACTGATGCTCAGAAAGTGTAGTTTGGTACCCATATGCTTGAGAAGGAAGCTGAAGATTGGTGGAATAACACTCTTCAGAGGTTCGAAGAAGACAACATTGAAGTTACTTGGACTCTTTTCCGTGATACCTTCTTGGAGAACTATTTCCCAGAAGATTGTCGTGGGAAGAAAGAGGTGGAGTTCCTTGAATTGAAGCAAGGAAATGGTACCGTTGCTGATTATGCTGCTAGATTTCAGGAGCTTATCAAGTATTGTCCTCATTACAATACTGTTAATGCTGAGAGATCTAAATGTTTGAAGTTTGTGAATGGCTTGAGACATAATATCAAGAAGGCCATTGCTAACCAACAGATTACTCGTTTTACGGAGTTGGTTAACAAGAGTCGGATTTATGATGAGGATAGTAGGGAGAGTGCTTCTGTCTACAAGAGTTTGAAGGAGAAAGACCAGGATCGGGGGAAACCGTATGATGACAAGAGGAAACAATCCGGTTTTGGAAAGAAGCCAAGTGGGGGAGAATCTTCTACTCCACTTACGTGTTTCAACTATAGCGTTGAAGGTCATCGTGTTGTTGATTGTAGTAGAGATCCTGTGAAGTGTTTCAATTGTGGCAGGATTGGTCACAGAGCAAACCAGTGTAGAGTTGGTTCGAACGTGATTGTTTTAACTGTGGTGAGAAAGGTCACATTAGTTCGCAATGTGATAAGCCAAAGAAGGAGCAAGTGAAGGGAAAGGTGTTTGCATTGGCTGGTGCGGAGACCACTACCGATGATGGACTAATCCAAGGTATGTGATTTATTAAGAGTACACCTTGATTGCCATTAGTGATACCGGTGCATGGAAATATTACTTGGAAACTCGAGGATAAGATGAGGGAATCGTATCAAGAGTTGTTCGTCTGAGGAATTTTCGAGGACGAAAATCTTTTAAGTGGGGGAGAGTTGTAACAGCCCAATTTTAGTAATTAGTTCTTATATTATTATTATTATATTATATTTAATTATTTGGAGTGTTAAGTAATTAAGTGGTTGTGAGGTAGTATAATAATTGATTATATTAATTGAATTAGTATGTTAATTAATTAATTAGTTGATATGAGATATAGTTAAATAATTATATTAATTAAATTGGTATGACTAGTGAGTGGTTAGTTATTTAAATTTAAATAGAGGTATTTAAATATTAGGTATTATTGGACCTAGTGAGTAAATTAGATGAATTAAGCCCAACTAGAATACTAATATAAATAGTAAGAGTGAAGGAAGTGAGAATTAGAATTCACTTGAGCACTGAAGGCAATAGAGAAAGAGGAGAGGAAAAGCGAGAGGAGTCAAGGTTTCCATCAAATTGACAAGGTATGGGGGGAAATTCTTATTATTATGGGGTAGTGTGATTGGGTCAATGGATAGGAACATGTTTTAGGTTGAAATCCTTAATTGGCATGGTTTGGAACTATTAGGTCTGGATAAATACTCTTGAATTGTGATGATTAAATTATGCTAAAACTGTGAATGAATATATAATTGGATGAGTCATAATTTTCTGAACGTGTAGCTTTTTACAGAATCAAAATCGGAGGTCCGGAAGTCTTCCAACGATGAAAAATGCGGGGAAATTTGCATTCTGTTTCGTTGTTAGCGCAGGAACAACACTCTGTTTTGCGTTAACCGGTTAACACTGTTGCGAGTTATGAAAAATTGAACTCTGTCTCGCGTTAACCGGTTAACCCAGGGTGTTAACCGGTTAACACTGTTAAAAATTGCCAAGAAGCGCATTCTGTTTTACGTTAACCGATTAACCCAGGGCGTTAACCGGTTAACACTGTTTGAAAAGTGAAAAATTGATATTTAAATGTTATGTGCGTTTTGGAATGAAATCTATGTGTACGTATTTAATGATTGGCCTATATTAGTGAATAATATATTGTATGAATGTGTATGTATACCATTATTGAATTGTAAATGATTTATGGTTATGGATGTGTATATGTAATCGTAATTGATGTGTTGTGATGAATGTGTATATGTACCAATTGTGAGTCATGGT
Source organism: Lathyrus oleraceus (assembly GCF_024323335.1). Lineage (NCBI taxonomy): Eukaryota > Viridiplantae > Streptophyta > Magnoliopsida > Fabales > Fabaceae > Lathyrus > Lathyrus oleraceus. Next base: position 64,307,050 of record NC_066579.1, on the reverse strand, counting down.
GATATGAGGGATGTTAAGACGGTATATAGATAGTCTTAATTGCATATGTGTTGGTATGTGTGCATTCATTCATAGCATGGTTGACTTCATTGTGGAAGTGGTTAAGCGGTGATCCTTCATTGGAAACAGACGTAGCAGACGTTAATCATTAATTGGGATTAGGCGTAGTATTTAAGCGGTGATTATTCATTGGAAACAGACGTAGCAGGCGTTAATCCTTAATTGGGATTAGGCGTAGTATTAAGCGGTGATCCTTCATTGGAAACAGACGTAGGGTTTTGGTCTCGTCCGGATCGGAAGCGTGGCTTGGATTCTAGATATTGAATCGGAAAGCGGTGAAACGTTGAGTTCACATTGAGGTACCACATGCATAGAGTCACATTGTCTTGCATTGAGTCGTCTATAGTTATGTGATCATTGAATGCATGTATTGATGTGGATGCGATGTACGTTTGAAATATGTGAGATGTTTGTTGGTTAATATTATTGACGTGATTATACCAAGTGTGATGAATTCTTAAATTGTGTTTTAATTCATTGTGCCTTATTATGCTAGTTCATAATGATTGGAATTCTCACCCTTTCTGTTGGAATGTTACCTTTACATGGGTATCGTGCAGATACTACAGAGTAGTATTGCTGGAGTAGGTGGACGGTAGCTCGCTCAAGAATAGTTGGAGAGTTTCCGTATTTAGTTTGCAATTAGGTACTGAGTCAATGCTCTAGTCATGTAACACTGGGTAGATTAGTGGTATTGAACTCATATCTTATTTTGATATGCTTTATGTCACTAATTGTTTTATTTTATTCGAAGTGATTATTGAGAGATGATCATGGTATGGGACATGGATCATATTATGAAATACATGAGTATTCTTTATTTTCCGCTGCGAACGCATATTGCTTGAATATTCATGGTGAGTGAAATGTGTTATTCTGAATGACCAGGAGTATTGTTGGTTTTTGAAAGTTTTAAGTTTCGAAAACGTCGTTGTGACGCCCTTTTCTTTATATGCGTGCTTATTTACTCTGATTATATGATAAATAATTTGGGGTAGAAAAAGTGGTGTTACATTAGTGGTATCAGAGCATGGTCGACCAGTTGGTCAATAGTAGTAGGTTTTTCGTGGTATTTGATTTGTGTATCTGACACGATCGATACTGTTTGTTTGATGTTTCGGGTTGTTAGGACAATGGTTGCAGGCAGGAATGACGAGGCCATTGCTGAGGCGCTTAGGATGCTGGCTGAATCCATGGGTCAGATCCATCAAGCGAATGCCGGTAACCAAAAGGGAGATGATGATGAGTTCCGTGCTTTGGGGAGATTCCAGCGGAACAATCCTCCTATCTTTGAGGGTGAGCATGCACCTGAGAAAGCTCAAGCTTGGGTGAAAGCAATTGAGAAGATCTTTAGAGTCATGAACTGTACTGATGCTTAGAAAGTGCAGTTTGGTACCCATATGCTTGAGAAGGAAGCTGAAGATTGGTGGAATAACACTCTTCAGAGGTTCGAAGAAGACAACATTGAAGTTACTTGGACTCTTTTCCGTGATACCTTCTTGGAGAACTATTTCCCATAAGATTGTCGTGGGAAGAAAGAGGTGGAGTTCCTTGAATTGAAGCAAGGAAGTGGTATCGTTGCTGATTATGCTGCTAGATTTCAGGAGCTTATCAAGTATTGTCCTCATTACGATACTGCTAATGCTGAGAGATCTAAATGTTTGAAGTTTGTGAATGGCTTGAGACATAATATCAAGAAGGCCATTGGTTACCAACAGATTACTTGTTTTACGGAGTTGGTTAACAAGAGTCGGATTTATGATGAGGATAGTAGGGAGAGTGCTTCTGTCTACAAGAGTTTGAAGGAGAAAGAGCAGGATCGGGGGAAACCGTATGATGACAAGAGGAAACAATCCGGTTTTGGGAAGAAGCCAAGTGGGGGAGAATCTTCTACTCCACTTACGTGTTTCAACTGTGGTGTTGAAGGTCATCGTGCTGTTGATTGTAGTAGAGATCCTGTGAAGTGTTTCAATTCTGGCAGGATTGGTCACAGAGCAAACCAGTGTAGAGTTGGTTCGAACGTGACTTGTTTCAACTTTGGTGAGAAAGGTCACATTAGTTCGCAATGTGATAAGCCAAAGAAGGAGCAAGTGAAGGGAAAGGTGTTTGCATTGGCTGGTGCGGAGACCACTACCGATGATGGACTAATCCAAGGTATGTGATTTATTAAGAGTACACCTTGATTGCCATTAGTGATACCGGTGCATGGAAATATTACTTGGAAACTCGAGGATAAGATGAGGGAATCGTATCAAGAGTTGTTCGTCTGAGGAATTTTCGAGGACGAAAATCTTTTAAGTGGAGGAGAGTTGTAACAGCCCAATTTTAGTAATTAGTTCCTATATTATTATTATATTATATTTAATTATTTGGAGTGTTAAGTAATTAAGTGGTTGTGAGGTAGTATAATAATTGATTATATTAATTGAATTAGTATGTTAATTAATTAATTAGTTGATATGAGATATAGTTAAATAATTATATTAATTAAATTGGTATGACTAGTGAGTGGTTAGTTATTTAAATTTAAATAGAGGTATTTAAATATTAGGTATTATTGGACCTAGTGAGTAAATTAGATGAATTAAGCCCAACTAGAATACTATTATAAATAGTAAGAGTGAAGGAAGTGAGAATTAGAATTCACTTGAGCACTGAAGGCAATAGAGAAAGAGGAGAGGAAAAGCGAGAGGAGTCAAGGTTTCCATCAAATTGACAAGGTAAGGGGGGAAATTCTTATTATTATGGGGTAGTGTGATTGGGTCAATGGATAGGAACATGTTTTAGGTTGAAATCCTTAATTGGCATGGTTTGGAATTATTAGGTCTGGATAAATACTCATGAATTGTGATGATTAAATTATGCTAAAACTGTGAATGAATATATAATTGGATGAGTCATAATTTTCTGAACATGTAGCTTTTTACGGAATCAAAATCGGAGGTCCGGAAGTCCTCCAACGATGAAAAATGCGGGGAAATCTGCATTCTGTTTCGTTGTTAGCGCAGGAACAGCTTTCTGTTTTGCATTAACCGGTTAACCCAGGGCGTTAACCGGTTAACACTGTTGCGAGTTATGAAAAATTGAACTCTGTCTTGCGTTAACCGGTTAACCCAGGGCGTTAACCGGTTAACACAGTTATAAATTGCCAAGAAGCGCATTCTGTTTTGCGTTAACCGATTAACCCAGGGCGTTAACCGGTTAACACTGTTTGAAAAGTGAAAAATTGATATTTAAATGTTATGTGCGTTTTGGAATGAAATCTATGTGTACGTATTTAATGATTGGCCTATATTAGTGAATAATATATTGTATGAATGTGTATGTATACCATTATTGAATTGTGAATGATTTATGGTTATGGATGTGTATATGTAATCGTAATTGATGTGTTGTGATGAATGTGTATATGTACCAATTGTGAGTCATGGTGATATGTGGGATGTTAAGACGGTATATAGATGGTCTTAATTGCATATGTGGTGGTATGTGTGCATTCATTCATAACATGGTTGACTTCATTGTGGAAGTGGTTAAGTGGTGATCCTTCATTGGAAACAGACGTAGCAGACATTAATCCTTAATTGGGATTAGGCGTAGTATTTAAGCGGTGATCCTTCATTGGAAACAGACGTAGCAGACGTTAATCCTTAATTGGGATTAGGCGTAGTATTAAGCGGTGATCCTTCATTGGAAACAGACGTAGGGCTTTGGTCTTGTCCGGATCGGAAGCGTGGCTTGGATTCTAGATATTGAATCGGAAAGCGGTGAAACGTTGAGTTCACATTGAGGTACCACATGCATAGAGTCACATTATCTTGCATTGAGTCGTCTATAGTTATGTGATCATTGAATGCATGTATTGATGTGGATGTGATGTACGTTTGAAATATGTGAGATGTTTGTTGGTTAATATTATTGACGTGATTATACCAAGTGTGATGAATTCTTAAATTGTGTTTTAATTCATTGTGCCTTATTATGCTATTTCATAATGATTGGAATTCTCACCCTTTCTGTTTGAATGTTACCTTTACATGGGTATCGTGCAGATACTACAGAGTAGTATTGCTGGAGTAGGTGGACGGTAGCTCGCTCAAGAATAGTTGGAGAGTTTCCGTATTTAGTTTGCAATTAGGTACTGAGTCAATGCTCTAGTCATGTAACACTGGGTAGATTAGTGGTATTGAACTCATATCTTATTTTGATATGCTTTATGTCACTAATTGTTTTATTTTATTCGAAGTGATTATTGAGAGATGATCATGGTATGGGACATGGATCATATTATGAAATACATGAGTATTCTTTATTTTCCGCTGCGAACGCATATTGCTTGAATATTCATGGTGAGTGAAATGTGTTATTTTGAATGACCAGGAGTATTGTTGGTTTTTGAAAGTTTTAAGTTTCGAAAACGTCGTTGTGACACCCTTTTCTTTATATGCGTGCTTATTTACTCTGATTATATGATAAATAATTTGGGGTAGAAAAAGGGGTGTTACAGAAGCAATGGTCTTCGTAGCTGTAACCGCTTCCTTCGCTGCAACAACTTTTCTAGCAGCGAAAAATCTATCCTTAATAAGATTCTTTTGATCAACAGCTAAAAGGAAAGAAGATACGAATACATGTGTTAAAGTTAGAAGGATATCTAAAGAGTTTTGAGAAGCGCAGGTAGAGAAATCCTCCCATTTATGCACCTTCATGTATTAGAGAAAGTATGCGAACATGTTTCATGTTAATATGAAGGTGACCTTTGAAATTGTCCAGAATGTGCTTAGTCGGAACCACCCGTTTGGAAGATTTTTGTGATTTTTTTTTAGAAGAGTTATATCAGATCTACAAACAAACCATTATGGGAATGTAGGTTGAAATGCCAAGCCAAAATCAACACTTGGCAGTCGTGGGAACTTTGGTGGTTGAAGTTTGAAATCTAACTCATACTTGTCTTCGTGTTTGACACACGAAAGGGTTTTTAAATCAGGGAGTTTCTTCATAAACTTTTATTTTAAGGCAATCGTTTCTTCATGAATGGTTCGACTAAGATCATCATGTCTGTATGCAGTTTCAAAGTATTTCAGTAATGCTTGGATTTCCTTGATGTGAGTTGTCGTACCTTTATTGAATCTCTCATGTATGGAATAAAGAGTGTTGGTTACATGTCGATAAAGGGAAGGGACGTCAAGGATTTTTGTTGTATAATAATCCTTTCACCATAAATCAAACTCTTGAGTATAGTGAACTGATATAGAAATCAGCTGGACAGCTTTAGAGGCATATAACATGTTTCTTGTTGTAGAGTGGTTTAGGAAGCAATTGGTTATGGCCAAATTATCGAGAGACAAGGTTAGGCTGGTAACTAAGAAAGTTAGCAATATGAAGATCAAGGCATCAAATAAAGATAGCCACAACCAATAAAGTAACTTCATAGTCTTCTTCTTAAGCTTCCATGTATCAGATGACATACTCCTTTAATGGCTCAAAATAGGGCATTAGACACAGGTTCAAAGTAACATTTGCATCAAGACCATTAGAAGATGAACTGAAGTGGATCCAAATACTTACATCAGATGAAAGTTCACTTCACAATGACTTGGTTTCAGAAAAAGTTGGCATTGGCCAAGTCCTTTTGCATAAGGAGTCTTGCCTAATTCTAAGTCTAAGTCTCATATCAAATCCAACAGTCCACGCAAACATTTTTTAAGAGTTTTTGTTGTTTATTATGTACTTCAAGGTCATGAGATCACAAACATGAAGAAAATACACAAACAAGTGTATAGAATCACAATATATGGCTCAAGTGAGCAAAGTGAAAATGGCGTTGAAATAAACAAGTTAAATGGTATGCATAATGGCAAATGATAAAAGGATTAAATTTAAAGTGCATAAAGGTAAATGGCTTGAAATTAAAAGTTAGTCAAATGTTAGTTGATTAGAAGTTAGTGGAGTTTTGCTTTTCAATTGTTTTAAGTCATTCTGTGGAGAACACTCACCCTCTATTCACAAACATGGATCCTTGAACCAAGACATCTTCCAAAGGAAGGAAAAAAGGCCAAGTTTCCACACAATACCATGAAAGGGGGGATACTTACAATCTCATTTACTAGAATGTTATGCCTCTATATCAAAAATTTAGCGATATGTTAAGCAATCGTAATTGGACTTATGTAGAAGTCACAACTATCTGAGACCAAGCAATAAATTTTTTGGTGTTAATGCATGTTAGAGATATGGTATAATGAACCATACTCCTAAAATATACCACACACAAAAACAAAATGACAAAAAGGATGGACTTAATCTCATCCATACTTGTATTGGTTTATGAACCAATTAGCTTTAGGATATAGAGATATCATTGGCCAATGGAATGGATGGGATAGAATGAAATTGAAGATAAAGAGGGAGGGGAAATAAGATAAACACAAATTGGTCATGGGAGGAATTTTATCAAATTAAAATCATTCATTCATTTTGGGAGATGGAATGTACATTTCATCAATCCCCTAAATCCAATGATTTTAATCCAACAAAAGTCAAATCAACCTTGACCAAGACCCAAACATAATAGTCAAACTTCACAAGTCAATAAAAATGGCTCAACACAATTTATTTTCAATTAAAAAAATTAAAATCAATTAAAAATGCATTAAATTAATTTATATTTGATCAAAAACCTAAAACCTCTTCAAAACACCAAATAAATGGCCAAGAGATTTATCACAGGTCAAACAAGGTCAAAGGGCCTTGGAGAAAAAAATTCATAATTTTTGGAAAGTCAAAAGTATTTTTTAACAATTAAAAATATGCATAAAAACAATTAAATCATGAAAAATATAAATATTGATCCAAAAAATAATTTTAATTCAGAAAATGAAAGAGGAAAATATTTGAGAATTTTGGGTGAAAGTCCCATATTTTTTGGATCAATAATGAAATTAATATGAATTAATGAAAATAAAGCAATTAAAATAAAAATTCAGAAAATCAAAAATATGTGGACCATCTGATCTCCCTCATTAATTGAGGTGGCAAATCAAATGGTCCAAAACGCGCGTTCATGTGGTATTGAGTCAAATGTTCCACACGCGTGGTAAGCACAATGGACACGTGAGATTAGATCCTAGGACTCAGATCAGATGGCCTGGATTGTTCCAGCGCATCATTGGAGCCCTAACTTCTGTCATCTACTCCAGTGAGGGCCACCAGACTGGTCCAACCAAAACTCAAAGAAAAATAAGAAATGAGTACACTATTTGAAGGAAAAATGCTCAGGAGCTCGAATCTGGCCTCAATTTCGTTCAATTCCAAGTATATAAAAAGATACAGGGATTTATATTTTAAGGATCATGAACTGAGTTACTTCGATTTGACCTCAAAGCAACTCAATCTTCTTGCCTACATTGGTAGGACTTCAGACAACCAAAAATCAACAAGAATAGTGGAAAATTGAGTGAGAATCAAAGAGATGAAAATTCTGAAAATTCACCTTCAATGGATCTTGAGATTGGGACGATCTTGCTTTCAATTATGCTTGGCCTTGCCTCAGATGCTTTATGGAATGGAATCAGATCAAGGAAAGGGATGGACTCTTGGAGTTTAAATTTCAAAACAGTTGGAGATTTGAAACTCAATTTTCAAAGAAAATCTTCAAGCTTATCCTTTAATGGTGAGGGTTAGGGGTTGCTGAATCAAAGTTAGGGCATGAGGTCCTTATTTCTGAGAAAGAGAGGTCTTATTTATAGGCCATGAGATTGATAATTGCACACTTCTATTTATGGCAAAAGATTGAAAATTTCTCTTGCATGCTTGCATGGGCGTGTGATAGGCCCATCAAGTGATGCACTTAGGTCCAAAATTGAGTGTAAGCCATGCTGAAATCATGTTGTCAAGCCATGCATTCGTGTATTAAAAATGGAACTTGAAATCATCCAAATGGTCCTTCAACTTTAACTCATGGGCAAGTGCCTCATACTTTGTCCAAATAAGATGATTTTAGACTTTTTCGAAATGTTATATCAAGAGGAACAAATTTCACGTTCAACACTTTTTCATTTGAATATTGGATCATGATGAATTTTGAGGTGGAAGTTTGGAAAATCTAACATATTAAAAAAAATTCTAAGTACCAAGCCATATGCTCACTTCTTCCACCATGAATAACTTTTTCTTTGGACTTCAAATGAGAAATGTTCCTTCATCAAAGTTGTAGATATTCTAAATATCTTCAATTTGGTCATAAATTTGACCCAATTTGGATTTATAATGAAGGAGTTATTCATTTTAGAAGTTGAGGAAAATCACTTGTTCAATGGTATTGGCCCAAAATGACCTATAATCTTTACTCTTAGCACATGCATTTTCAATTTGAATTTGAACTTCCTCCATACATAACAGTTGAAGTAGACATATTTAATTTTATCATGAAACTTTAATGGATTTCATATATTAAAAATTGACCAAGTTATGGTCTTGGGAATTTGACCTTCAAATTATGGTTTAGACAAAATAACCTATAACCTTTCACCATAAAAAATGACTTTCCAAGCAAAACTAGATCTATACCTCAACGTGAAAGTTCTTTGGAATGTCACTTAGAGTAACTTCTATCTTGGAATAATTTTCATATGACAAAAAGTGTTTGAGATAAGGTCTAGGGAACCCCGGTTTTGATTAGTTGACTTTCTCTGGTCAACCACCATGGACCAACTTGCTAGCTTGATACTCTCTTGACTTTTGGGACTCATGGAGGATCATATATGCATAAAATGATGTAATGTGAAGCATACCTTTAAATATTTGATCAATTAGTGAAGAAACGTGTTAAAGAAGTCACATAAGATACCCAGATGAATTAGGGTTTCCAAGGCAAGCCAACTCCAAACTCTTGATGATTTCTGGATCAAAATAATATTTGAAGATCATGGGGATCCATATATGATACTTAGAGACAATGTAAACCTTTTCTTGATTGAGCTCCTTGCATTGAAGGTCTCAAACCCTAAATATGAGTTTGATAGAGCAAAGGTGAGCACACACACACACTACCTACAGAAGAGTTAAACTATAAATTGACATATTTTTGGTATTTTGGTTAGTAAAATAAAGAAAAAACAAAGTATGATACAATCAAATATGTTTGGTGATCTCTCCCAATGCAAACCCAATGAATGAGGGGTAAAGAGGATGTCAAGGTGTGATCCCAATGCTAATGCATATGATGAGATGACATGAGGGATCTTAGGGTCAAAATTAGGGTCTTACACATGCAACTGATTCGCCAAAGTTAAAAACCTTTTCTATAGCTTCAGCAACTTGTAGCAGAAGATGCGACGAGATAACCAGAGTGCCAAGAAGGCGATATGTTCTTCGTTAGAGACGTAATCACTTTCAGTGTTATGATGATCATCTCTATAGTTAATGAAGTTGGCTCGTTGATTGTCGTAACCAATGGTGTCTTCATTCATCTCATTGGGGTCGAAAGTTTCTCTAGCTGGTCAAAGACCAGTAATCACAACAATGTCGAATAGGGTCAAGGTAATCATCCCACAAGGGAGATGGAAGGTATTGGTGGTTCTATCCGAGAAATACGAAGAAGCGACCATAACAATTTCACAATACCCTGGTTCCACTTTCGACAATTGAATCGTGTAAAAAATTTCCATTTCTTTCCAGATTTGTGCTTTTTTCTGCTCAACCTTGGCAAGCCAGACGAGATAAGCCCCAGGGTCTCTAAATAAAAGACAAGAGAAAAAGACTCTAAGAGCGTTTCTCATATAGTCTAGATTAATGTTTTTTTCTAGTTCTATCCCAGTTGGATCTTTGGGTTTTAGGGCTTCATTTGAAGGCTTTGCCTAAGAATCAACTTCATTTTTTTGCATTAGATTCATCATTCTTAGAATCTAGTTTACCACTAACGTCTTCACTAACAGCTATTATTTTTCTTTTTCTAGCTATGTGATTAGTACAATGGCAAGCAAGAAAAAACTCTTTGAGTTTTTCATCATTTACGTTAAAATCAGGCAAAAGACCCATAAATATGTGAGTGTCACCAGCAATAGAGAAAGAATAAGTACCTCGGATTAATAAATCTTGCATTTTTCTTCCTTCAGAGGTGGTTTAGGAACATACTCTTAATTCTCCTTCAACAATGACTTAGGAATTTGAGTAATCAGTGGTATAACTTCTCTTTGTCTCTTGCCATCTTTGTTGTTCTTTGCTTTTGAAGGGGCCATTGTAGAAAGTTGAAACAAATCTGAAGTTAAAAGGATGTTTTAAGTATTTTTGAGGAAGATCGCAGATGCGATGGAGTCCTAAGGATGGAAGATAAAAAAAATTAATTGAGGAAGATGAGAGGTATTTATATAAAAAAGAAAGAAACTATTCAGTTTATACGAAGTGCCAAACTGGATGAAATTGTGGAAAGTGTGTTCATGTTTTAGAGCTTGGATAAGCGATTACCTTTTTAGATGCCACGATTATCCTACAAACTAAGGATCATAATTATGGTCTGGATGTTGCACGTCTTGATGAGACGCTTGAGAAAAAAAGTTCATGATGACCATGACATCACAACCATGAAAGAACGGTAGCATCGAAGCATTCAAAAACTGTCCCTTTTCTCCTTTTTGTCGAAAAAGACATTTATGAGGGGGGGGGGGGGGGGGGGGGGGATTTGTTAGCTGGAATTTCGAAGCTAAGAAGGATTTAATATGTCAAATAAAAGTTGAAGGAAATATTTTGAGAAGATAAGTCGAGTTCGACTAAGAAAATCTTTATGAGATTTCGACTAGATTTGGCGAAGAGGTCTTCATTTCTATAGGGTGACATCATTATAGGACTTATAATATTTTTGACCTAGTATGATAATGACTTCGAGAAAATAATTTGAGATAAGGATGATTAACTATTTTTTAGCCTTATCCGTTTCTTGAAGGACGTGTGGAAGCTTGTGAAGGGCGAAACACATGCAGGCGAGAATGTGTCATTCTCTGGAGAGAGGGCTTTTTGTTACCGTTATTGTCGATTTAGTATAAATAGGGGTCCTCGTATCAATATTTATGGTGTGTTCAATTGTATATAAAACTCATATTACTCAAAGTATCTAAGTGTATTGAGAAAAGAGTTGTTGAGTGAAATGTACGTATGAACCACCATATTTTCATTCAATGTCAAATCATTTACGTTAATTTTATTTTCATAAATTTTAAGTTTCAGTCAAAGTTGTTCTTTATTTCTTTATACTTGCAGTCGAATTTTTCTTTATTTCTTTATAAATAATTTTTGCATTACTTTAATCTTACGAACTAGTATAGAAGTACTCATTATCAAGAAAAACCTAAGAAAAATATGCACATATATTCTAGGATAAATCTAATCGATCCTACAAGTAATCAAAGTATCAATTTTGAAGGACTAGTAGTTCGAATCACAACTAACAAGTGTTGAAGATCTTTTTGTTGTGCTTGAGTAATGATCCAACTTTGATGTCTAGGGTCTTCAAAGTCTTTTAGGAGATGCTTGACTTGACTTGAGGTCCAATGTAGGTATAAAGATCTAATCTTATCAAGTGACCAAGAGACTTTTGATCATATGACTGGGTAAGGGATCAAATAAATGTGAAGTGATTAATTGATCGAAAGTGACTTTAATTAATCAATCAGGGAATGAATTCAAAATTACAAGCACATTAATTTGAACTAAATCTAGAAATCAAAGATATTAATATTGCTTAATATCTACAAGTTAATCTAAAATTAAAGTGAACATATGTGTATTAATTTCTATTTAAAGGAACTAATCTAGAATTAATCCTAATTAAAATATAATTAACTAACATGCATTGTTATTTATTTTTATTTAACTTTCTAAGAATTTTTCATGTCAAAATAATGTGTAGAAACAAGTATTAACATGCATTATTATGAATTAAAGCATAGAAAAAATGTATAAAAAAATTTAAAGAAAAAAAACATTAATTCAATAAAAATAAACTATTGTAGAGGGGTGTGAAGGCCAGAAGGGAGTGTGGTATAGAAACAGAGACATTGTGCCTAACATATTGAGGCCCAAGGTCAAGTGTAATTATTGTGTTCAACAAGAATGTTGTTGCTCAAAACAGAGGTGCATATAACAAAACATTGAACTTATGTTGCACTAAGGCCCAAACAAAAATTGCAAAGGGAAGAAAGAAAGAAAAACCAACAACTTGATCTTCTTCCTTTCATGCTCTCCTTCTTCCACCACTTTACCCCGCCACCGGAGGCGGAGGAATTTCCTGGATCAGTCAAGTTGCAACATCAAAAATGCTCCTCTCAATCTCCTCTTTCTAAACTACTCATCAATTTGGTTCAACACTCCACTAATTCTCAGAATTGAAGCAAGAAAGTCATGAACCCTAACTATGAAAACTAAAATTAAATAACAAAGGTGAAGAATCAAGCCACTAAACGTTGAGGCTTTGATTCTCCAATGCAAGAGATACGTTATGGTCTCAAGTTTCAAGCAAACAGAGGAAAAAGAAAATTCACCGACCTAATAGATGAAAGTTTGGAAATGATCGAATTCTAAAGATGAAGAAGATGAAGAAAACTAGAGGTATGCTAATTTTAACCTTCTACTTCTACTCTTCAATGATTTAGCTCTGAAAAATTATAAATTGAATTGTTGTTCTTAATGTCGATTATGTGAATTTAGAATGTAAGAGGTTTAGCTCAATTAGTGACAAACTTCAATATGAAGCTTGCTCCAATGGTGAGAGAGAGCTTTATTGTAGGTAGGAGAATTGGAGAAGATGAAGTTAGAAAGAAAATTTTGTTTTGAGTGCAGAAATTTCAGAGAAAAATTGTTCATTCATCTTGAAATTTGAAGAGAGTGTGAGATTATATAGATAACCGTTTCGGTCAGTTTTTCTGGGCATCGGCGGTTGAAAGTTAGGGCAGTAGTTAGTGTTAAGTGACTCAATGAACAAGTTGGTTATGAAGTTAATGTTGTTAGATTTTCTGTTAAATGTTAGTTGGGACTGTTATGACAATTAAGTGATGTTAGTGTAGCTCATGTGTTAGAGTCTTGATGAATGATAATGTGTTAGGATGAAGGTGAATTAGTGTAGTTCAAGGGTTGGTGAGTGCAAGTGATATTGCATTGATGCTTGGTTCAAAGATATGAATACTCTATGTTATTGCATTATGTTATAGGCTCTACATTGGTGTGTTATGTGAAATGTTACTAGACTTGGTTTTGACTTGAAATGCTTATGTGATGCATTATGCAGGCTGTAATTGAAAAAATAGCATGTGTAACCGGTAACTAGGTTTTGCATAATCGGTTACATGAAGGAAAATAGGTGAAAACAGGATACTAAAAGTGTTGAAATTGCAGGCATAATCGGTTACTAGGTCTTTTGTAACCGGTTACCATAACGAAAAAATGGCCTCTTTGGTGAGATGAAGCAGGTGTAACCGGTTACCCAAAACATGGTAACCAGTTACTAACTCGAAAACTGGGGTTTTGTCCTTATTTTGATGCATGTGCTCATGTGTAAAGCATAATGGCTTGACTGTTTCTCATTGTGTGTGTGATTTTATAGGATTAACATGATTAAGGCTTGACGTTGGTCAAGGGAATGGAGCACGACGTTCATGACTCAAGACTCACTCATGGAACAACTCTGATAGTTAGATGCTTTGGAGAAACACAAGAGATTGAATAAGGATGTAATTTGTGTATTTATTATTTTGCTTTTTGTAGTGGAATGTTGAACCTTTGTCTTTTTGAAATGAATCATGTCTTGTATTTTTAACTTGCACTTGAATAAATTTGAATAAATATTGAATCTGCTTTCTTTGACTTGAATGAACTGATGTGCCATGAATCAAACAAGTCATAGATTAAGATAGTTCCCAGTAACTTCAATATCCAATGCCATGATGTAGTCAATACAACTACCAGCATATACCAAAGATTAGAGTTCCACGTGACTTGATCCATACGGAATGAACCAACCATTATTGTTGTGCCAGCACCACCTTTGTATCATAATTAGCAAAATCTTTTGAATCAATGATGTTTATATAAAAATAAAATTTCAAATGAATGCGTATTGCGTGAGTATGAAATGCACTGAGGGTCAAAAGGTCAGGTAAAAGTATTGGAAAAGTATGGGCAAATTTTAGGGTATGACAAAGAGTAATAATGCGCACATCAAAAGCACGACGAATAAGATGAAAGGTAAATTCAACAAATATTGGGGAAATCCTGACACAATCAACATCTTACTATTGTTTGCTTTTCTTCTTGTTTCAAGGGTGAAATAGTCTATTACGAAGTTTTATATTGGTCTTTTATATGCTAGCACTGGAAAAGTCAATGATTTAAAGAAAAAAAATCAAAGTCTTCTCTTACATAACTTTATGTTCAATATCAAGGTTTTGTCGACTCTCAATCTAGCCAACTAGACACACCACCGAATGAGGATGATAATGATAATATTTTTTGTCACTACAATCAAGAAACTGGGCATAAGTCAAATCCTAACACCGAAATTGAATCATATCTACAAGAAACACGGCTACCATACGTTAAAGCAGATGGGCTTGACATCTTAGATTGGTGGAAAGTCAACTTAACTAGATATCCTATTTTGGCAAGAAATGTTGGTTATTCCCGCCTCTATTGTAACTTTAGAATATGCTTTTAGCACTGATGGAACGGTTGTTAGTGATTATCGCACTTGTCTCACACTTAAATACTCGAGTCATTAAAATCGTCCTATATCTTGTAGAATATATAATAACAAATGCAATTGAATTTCAGGTTGCATGATAGAGGATGTTATTACACCAAAGTCGTTATAAAAAAGATACTCTTCTCATATATCATTAACTTTTTCTTTCATCAACACTTTTCTTTTACTCCCACTACTGTTGAGCCAATTCTATGTTACCGCATATGAGATGTACACATCTTGTGAACCTTTTAGTTACGGTAATTTCATTAATACAAATCATCCTTTCTGGTACTATAACACCCAACCTAGCTATTGTGGACACCCTAAGTTTATACTTGATTGCCGAAACGGAAGCTTGACTATGGAAATGAAGTCCCAAAAGTATCACATCCTTCATATAGATCAAGCCTCTCAAATTTTGAGGATTGCGATTTTGATTTAAATTGATTTGTAATTTTGATTGTGAAAGGAGATAGGAAATGCATTTTTATGTAAAACAGTTATGTAAAATATTATTTTAAAAAAAGTTTTAAAAAATTTTAGAAATAAATTTAATATAATTTTCTATTAAAAAAATCAAAACAAGTATAACGACTCCATTCCTTAATAAATGGTTCACTTTAGAAAAATTATCTTCTAATGATTTGGTCTGATTTGGAATTCCGAACCATTATGCCAAACCATGAATTTTGGTTCAGTCCAATTCTAGAAAAATAAAAACGGTTCAGTTCAATTTGGATGACCTTATAATGGTTTGGTTCGGTTCGGGTCAGATTTCTGATAAAACTATATCATGAACAACCCTAATCTCAATTATTGATCGGAGGTGTGCTCTAATGCAACCTCATGTGATGCATGTCTATCTATACGTCTATATATCAACATGGTGAATCTCTTAAAAGAATTAGGTCTAAGGAGATCGAGCCAGATTTTGTGAGTTGTTGGCCTTGTCATAACTAACTTAGTTAGGGTGCATAAACCATATGATATTAATTGAATCAATGAAATACGATATCTATTAGGAAAATGCTAACGAGTGCCTATGAGACATTGGTTAAGAGACTAACATGCTAAGTTGAATACTATTTAAGTGATTAAAAAGACATGTTTTTTTTTCTAGATATATGTGTATTCAATGCAATGAAAACATAAATAATTAACTTTTTAAAAAAATATTGTATGTATTCAATAAATTGAACTTAATCTATTTTCTTTATTTAAATTTCGTAACCAATACCCCAGACACTAGTTAGCATAACCCTATCTATTATACTTGATTTACAAATAATATAAATAAAATTTGCGACATCTAATTATATTAAAGATGAACAAAAAGAATTTACTTCTTTATCATATTTAAAGATATTATATTTAAAATTAAATATGATGAATATTTAAAATATATTTTACTTTAATGTTCAGTTTTTAAATGAAAATAAAAGAGATGAGGGATGATTTAGTTTATGAAGTACAAGTTAGATGAAATAAGTATAAGTGTGTAAGTGATAAAATAAATTTAAAAGTACTGCTTTATATGTCCTGCTTTATATGTAGTAGGAATCCTGCTTTATATGTCCATAAGTTTATATTAGTACAAATATTTTGAGACTATGGGAAGTAAATAAATAAAGAACTAGGTATAAGGTAGGCAATAATACCCCATGGTAGACGCTGAAAATAAAATCCAATTGTCACCAAACAAAAAATAGAAGAGCACACTCCCCTCTACTAAATATATTATAAAGCACCACAAACTTCTGCTGCATAGCTACCACCAAGGAATTGAAAAAGCGCATTAAGAGATTGTAATGCCGACAACTCAGTCCTTTAACAATCAGCCACGGCCGGAAAACGATTGAAGCGGAACTCAACAACTATCGTTTACTTCTCTTTCCATTGGTGAAACCAAGTAAGTTATCTCTCTTGCTTTTAATCAATCCTTGACTCATCATTCCAAACTCTCCAATCACGATGGAAACGGATTCATGCATATAGATGAAAATATGATTGAAATTATCAAACTTTTTCATGTTATGATTTTATTTCTCTTCTTATTTCCTTTTGCTACGAGTATTTGGTATAGAAAATATTATCTACATTCATAGTGTACAGAAGAGAACTGTGCAAGCCTTCTTTTAAATTCAATGCTAGAATACGTTGTTATCATTTAGTTATCTTCATGGTAACAAACAGAGATATTAAAAACATCCATGGATAAGACTCCCAACATTGCTCTTTGATTTTTTCTTCTTTTTAACTGCGTCACCACCTGCCAATCCCTTCTTCTTTCCTATGGTCTCTTTCAAATTAACCTCTTACCTCCTCGTATCTTCAAATAATGGCTTTGAAAAAATTGAAACTAATCAAATTAGAAGGAATATTTGTCTTTGAATGACAACATACATGTGGGTGATATTCTTGTACAAGAGGAGAATAATGTAATTGTCAATTCTGTTTTTTTAATATAAGAGAATAATGTTGTGAGAACCATACACATTTTCATACTCATAAGTCATTAAAATCATCCTATATCTTGTAGTATATATATTAACAAATGCAATTGAATTTCAGGTCGCATGATACAGGTTCTAATTACACCAAAGTCACTATGAATAAATACTCTTCTCAGATATCATTAATTTTTTCTTTCATCAACACTTTTCTTTTACTTCCACTATTCTTGAGCCAATTCTATGTTGCCGCTTATAAGATGTACACATTTGGTAAACTTTTTAGTTGCGGTAATTTTGTCAATATAACTTATCCTTTCTGAAACAGTCATTGCACTCAATGACTGATCGCGATCAAACAGTTGAGACTCTAAATTTCAATTTGACATCTCAACAACTTTTATAAACTGTCTGCAATGACTGTGGAAAACTCCAACAGCAAGAAATTAAGTCCATTTTTTACATTTTAGTAGTCTTAACAAATATTTTTTATGATTTGATTATTTTCAGGAAGACTACTAGATGGATGTGAAGTGGCGGTGAAAAGACTTTTTGAATACACCAGTAATAAAGAAAAACAATTTCTCAACGAAATAGAAATACTAGCAAGGGTTGTGCATCCCAATCTCGTGTTGTTATATGGTTGCACATCACTAATAAGCCGTGAAACTATGATTGTCTACGAGTATGTTTCAAATGGAAGTTTGTATGACCATCTTCATGGTAACAAAGCAACATCTGAAAAACTTCCTTGGAATATTAGGATGAGGATTGCTGTGGAGACTGCAGATGCATTGAAGTATCTTCATGCTTCTACTATCGTCCACATAGATATTAAATCGAGTAATATTCTTTTAAATGCCGAATGTCATGTCAAAGTAGCAGATTTTGGACTCTCCCGCATCTTTCCAATTAATAAAAGTCGTGTTTTAACAACTCCACAAGGGACCTCCGGCTGTTTAGATCCCGAGTACAAAAAAACTGAGGAGCTTACTTATAAAAGTGATGTCTTTAGTTTTGGAGTGGTACTGATAGAGCTAATAACATGTTTGCGTGCTTATGATATCAGCAGAAAGGAGGAAGATGTCGTTCTGTACGAAATGGCTATGAAAAAATTTCAAAATCAAACTTTGACTGATATTGTGGATCATACCCTCGATTTTAATTCAGATTCCAAAGAAAATCAAATGATTAATGGTGTTGCCGAGTTAGCATTTCGGTGTCTCCAAATTTCTAGTGATATGAGACCAACCATGGAAGATGTGCTCGAAAACTTACTGAATATTCAAGGGCTGAATGAGATCCAAGCAGAAGCAGGTAGTAGTTCTAATCCTAATGATGAAATAAAGTTACTTAATAATGATCAAGCTTCACTATTCCCTAGTTAAAATATCGTGAACCGCTACAAAGCACGAAAGTGCTAGTGTTTAGAGTTAGCTATGTAACCTGCATTACAATCTTAAAGAATTTAGCTATGTAACCTGCATTACAATCTTAAAGAATTTACCTATGTAACCTGCATTACAATCTTATAGAATTTACCTATGTAACCTGCATTACAATCTTAAAGAATTTATTCTACCATGAATGGTGTACTCTGTCCTTACTTACCATTTTTTGTTTTAGTTTTTTAATGGTATCTTAATTTACTGTTCAAATTTGAGCGATCACTTAGTTGATTAGCATATTGTTTTTAATTTTTTAAAATTACATGTTTTTTATGTCAAATTATCTAAATGTGTCTTTGTAGTGGATAGAAATAATTATTTGTTCACTCGCGACTCTTTGTAATTTTTTAGGACTCATTGAGACACTTTGTGCACCAGTACACAACTCTCTCCGGTCCACTTATTAACTTGTTGCATTCTATTAAGTTTTCTTAGAGTAAAGATGTTATTCTAGCTTTTATAGAATTTAAAAAAATGATTGACATGTTGGTGATGGATTTTTTAGACTTTACAAAAAAAATTCATTATTGAGATATATGAACATGGTCTTAGAGCTCCCAATCTACAAGGATTCAATTTTAGAGATATTTTACAAACATGGTTGTTCAAAGTTGGTTGCTGATGACTTGAGTACGAAGTTCTCCGTGAACGAATCATTTCTATTGACCATCTTTTCACAAATCCTAATCTCTTCAATAGTCTATACAATTTTTATAAATTGTATTTGGAAGGATAAATATTAGTGAAACAAAAGGAGTTATAGAAAAACGAGTTGTATACATTAAAAAACGGCTATTATACTTCAGAAACAAACTTTTCATACCTAATCGAAAAATTTTCATTGCTCTTCTCCATAAGTTTCGTAACACACATATTGCAGGAAAACTTTATGTATATATATCTAGGGATTGATCCCATCGTATCATTTGATCCAGTTTTATTATCAATGAGATTTACAAACTGTTACTTTCTCTCATTTTCACAAAGAATAAACTCTTTAAGATTGTAATGTACACATCAAAACAAGATTTCTGTCAATGACATGTTGGAAAAATAATTGCAAAACAGAATAAGTAATTTAAGTTGAATATAAAAAAAATCGATAGAATGAGATCTTCATGTTATTAGCTACAAAACATAGTGAATTTTATCGAAAGAATCAATTTCCAGTAATGCTTGATATGTTTTCGTCTTTAACTTTATAACCATTTGATGTCTATGATATGATGGTCATGCTAAATCGTAAAGGTGAAACAATTTTTACCATATCCTAATTGTTTTACATGTGATGTTAAGTTAATTTTTCTTGACGTTTTACTTCTATCATGTCAAGAAAAGAATGACGTGTCTTCCGTTTTTTTTAGGTGTCTTTCATTTTTTTAGGTGACTTGATGGCTAGGTTATTTGTAGAGCAAGATGGATTTGGGGTGTGTGCAGGACTGAAAGCATGAGTATGTGTACTTGTGGTGGATTGAGGGGAATGTTTGATGTTCATATGTTTGTTCAGTAAGGTAAAGTTTGAATTTGATCCACTAATTCAGTTTGCGTAATTGTCACCTGAGAAATTATGTTAGAATTTTTGTTAATATGAGAGATAGTCTGATTGTGTCCTACAGACCGAGTTGAAGTACGACTGTGAAATCCAAAGAATTTTTAAAGGTGAAAGATTTGAAGATTGACAACAATGGCGAAAACTTTAGTATCACAAGTGGAGGAAGTGAGCATAAAATAATGTTTGTACTATTCAAAAGGTACAGGGTATGCGTGTCCCCCCGTAAGGACAGGAAGACTCAGAGGTCCTAATAGGTATATTACATGTTTGGGAGGTTAGGGCTGCCTCACGACGGCGAGTAGTCATCTGCAGTGGTATTTGAGACTGTTTAAGGGACTAACTCACCTGAGGTGAGAGACCCTATTGGTGTCAGACGCTGCTGGGTTGCAAGTGGACGGTTAGATTGACAGTGTTAGTGCTACTAGGAGCGTAGTGTTCTCTGAGTTTTAGATGTGTATGACTTGAGAATCTCTTTATTCCTCTGAGGGATAATGCATTTATAGGACTCCCTAGGCCTAGGGTTTTTTCCTTCTAGATGTGGTCTTAACAACTCCCCACTTACTAGGGGTATTCACCACCTATATTCTCAGAGTCAGCGAGGATTCTCTCTCATACCCTAAAATTTTTCCCCTCCAAAATATTTTCATCAGCATTGGTTCATCTACATGGATTCATTTTATTGAGTAATTTGCATATTATTCATCTGTGTTTCATCATTAAAATGACCATTTCATTTGGTCATTGTGCATCATTAATATGCAGCCAAAGTCTACAGTTTACTCATATGTACATTTTCAAGAATGTGCATTGACATGTTATGAGTGGCTTGTGTTTTTTTTACATTTTAAGCAAGTTTTTAACATTTAGGTCATTTGAGTTTCACCATACACTCATTACCATTGAGTTTTTATTAAGAAATCTTCCTTTTTATATTCATGCATACATTAGTTGGTGTGTTTGAAAGCAATTTATGATTATCAACTCAAGCATATCATTCATTTTCAATTTAATTTTTTTGGAATGACATAAGAAAGCAATTTTAAAAAATGAGAATTGCAAGTTGAATTATATTTACATTACTTTGAATTTTGGCACTTTAGAATTTCTCTAAGTATAAACCAAAATTACACATTTTGCATTAATTAAAAAATAAGGAGATACAAGTTTGATCATTTTCATTTTAAGTCACTTGTTTGTTTTGTATATTCAAAATACTACATCATGAACATGAATCAAATCTTGACCAAAACCTAAGGCATCCTAAGACCTAATGATAATTCCCTTCAAGCTTCCTTTTGGTCTTCAACTGTATTTTTTCTCCACCTCCAAGCAACCTCTTCCATGCCATGCTCATCCAATAGAACCTATTTCACAAAAAGGAGAATTCAATTAAGGTTGAGACATTACCATGTGAAGCTAACCAGAAATATACCCGAACGCCTCGCACGATCAAACATACAACAAAATCGCCACCGAACTTTATTTATCCCAAAAGAGGGAAGGGAAAATATCGATAAAATCTAAGGGGAAGGAGTAACGGGTAAGTAAGTCAGTTATGCAAGGGGAGAGAGTGGTGTTTAAACCAAGAACAGAAAGGTAAAGGTGATGTCAAAACCAAGAAAGGTGTGTATAACCATGAAGGTGTCAACCCAAGTTGTGGTGTTTAAAATAAATATAAAGTGGTTCAAAATCAAGAAAAGGGTGTATAACAATGAATGTGTCAACCCAAATTGTGGTGTTTAAACCAAAGAGAAAAAAGAAAGTGAATTGAATTGAATGGCACTAAATTCTATGAATAAATGTGAATACTCTAAGCAACTGGGTCTTTCGTCCCGTACCTAAAATATTTAGAATGAGGATAGGAATGCTCCCTCAAACCCCTTCTCTATTGCTTAAGGCTTGTGACGTGAAATCATTGTCAATGTGTGACAAATTGTTGAAACAGGTCCTTACGGATGCTATGTGGGGGATAAGGCAAATGGATAATACCTTGACTTGAGCTTGAGATCTTTTACTTGTTGGGAAGCTTGAGCTCCAAGGTGACAGAGACAAGTCCCATCAAGTGATCAAGAAACATATGGTCACGTGACAAAGACAAAGGAAAAGTGTGCAAAGTCAAAGGATCTAGTTGATCAAATGGAATTTGATCTAGCTAAATCAAGGGAAATGAAATGGATAAGACACAATGCATGATCATACAAAGACTAGCCTAGGGTATCATTTTTGGGTAGCCCAAGAGAAAATCATATGGATGAAAAAATGTACTAAGCCTATATATCATTGTTAGGTAGCCCAAGAGTAAGCCATGTGTGTGCTAACCCAAATAGATGATTGTGAAAGGTAGAGGTAATGAACAAGATGACAAGATCACAAGTCAACAATTCAACAATAGGATAAAGTCAAAAGGTACAAGGTCAATGAGTCCAAGTTCATTGCATATCAAGAAAAGGTCTAAGTCCTAAGTCCAAAGTCTAAAAGTGTGCATCATCACTCCAAGTCAAGCATAAGTATTAAGGATCAAATCTATCCATTTTATCATGTTTTGATTCATTGAGATTGTCAAGCAAACCAAACACAAGATAAGAAGCACAAGATGAATAAGAAAAGATGAATAATGTATGAAGTGAGATGATGGATGAGACATAAAACTAAATTGCAAGAATAGAAGTTGCAATAATTGTAAAGTGTTAGAGGTTTATTAGTTAGATGTTAGGTATTAGATGTTAAAAAGTAAATTCAAGTCATCACATTAGGATCATCGATCAACAAGTCAAATGACTAAAACATATGCTACACCAAGAGATGATCTATCACTAACTCAAAGTGTCAAAAATATGGTCAACTGACCATCTATCAACATATTGAATTACACAAGATTTAATCAACCAAGCATGATCATGATCCAAGTCAAGAAGACGACAAAAACTTCAATTAAAACTCAAATTAAGATGAAGTAAAATGATTTAAAGTTGATTAAAAAAGAAATTAAAGGGAAAATTCCAAATCATAAGCAAAACAATGAATAAATGGTTGGAAAAATTACACAATGTCCCAAATATTGCACATGAATAGATCTCAAAAGTTGGAGGCAAAAAGGTTCATAAATGATTGAAAAATAAATTGTAAAAATAAATTAAAAGGAAAATGAAATCAAAATATTATTAAATGCAAAAATGATGTTAAAAATTATGAAAAAAATGTATGTGATGCAAAATATTTTAGATACTTTTTGAAAAAAAATGGATTAAAACTGTTTAAACATTTAATACTAAGGCGCGTGAACCAGACTTCATCTTCAACCTTTGCTCAATTTCTACAAATCATGAACTCATGTTTTTAGCAACACTTAAATATGGAGTTAGTTTCACAACACATCATCGTTCATGTCTCCCTACATCAAAGCCTTTGGCTCTGAGCAGGGAAATATTTTCTCAAGAACATGAAGAATCTTAAGTGTTCAGAATAAAATTAAATGACTAATACAAAAGATAAATGAATGGTAATTAAGGTCTTTTGATTAGTGGAACAGTGCAAAGAGATGGGTAACTTGTTTGCTCAAGGATTTAACTCGTAGATACGTTTTCA
This sequence comes from Lathyrus oleraceus, assembly GCF_024323335.1. Classification (NCBI taxonomy): domain Eukaryota; kingdom Viridiplantae; phylum Streptophyta; class Magnoliopsida; order Fabales; family Fabaceae; genus Lathyrus; species Lathyrus oleraceus. Next base: position 64,283,227 of record NC_066579.1, on the reverse strand, counting down.
GTTGAAGCTTCAAATGTCAAGAATGGAAGAAATCGGGAGCACGATGCAAGAGGTTTCAAGGCAAAGTGATGATGCATTTAGCTATAGATGATACCTATGAATCTTGTTAGACTATGACACGGATCTAAAAGGGGGGGTTGAATAGATCCCAATTAAAAACTTGAGTCGGCGCTACCAATTTAAAAATTGGTTTTGAAAATTTGTTTTAAGTGCGGAAGCGGCCGAGGAAAAATTTTAGTCTAAAACGAACCGTTATTGGAAAACCGGATATGTGTTAAGCTAATGGATTAGAGATAAAGTGAAATACAAATCACTATACTATTTGCACAATCAATGATATGTTTCACTTACTAGTAAGCCTAGTTCCAATGATCCAAAATACCAAATTAAACTAGATGCAAACTTAAGACAACTTTGGTTTACGCAAATTATCAAACACTTGGTGTGCATAAACACTCCAAGTGATATTTGTGTTGAGTAAGTAGTTCAAATTGATCTAGTACAATATACTATTGTACTTAGGATATAAAAACAGTGTTTTAATCACTTACTCAATTAATATCAATGTTTGGTAAAATTGCTTAAACTAAAATCACTTAATTTTTTAAGCTGAAAAAACAATTATACAGAAAATTAAAGAAGACAGAGATTTGATGAGGCAGTTCCCCCGCCGTCTTCGCTTCGGGGTATGTCTGCCGTCAATTCTAAAATTAGAATTGAGATGATTTAATTAGATATCACCTGTAGAATTTAACTGTTTATACAAGGATTGCAAAGCAAGTAAACAACAAAACTCTCAAGGTGTTGAATGTTGCTTCCTATCCTTGTTCCTTGATTGAAGATGAATCAAGACCTTCGATCGTTGTTGCTAGACCTCCGATTCCAGCCCCTTTGTTGAAGAACCTTCCGTTCTTCAAACCCTCGGCCCGACTGCTCTCAACCACAACGACTCGAACCCGAATCCTTCTCTTCAATATCACCGAATCCGGTACTAGACTGATGAAGACTTCCTCTTCTCAATTACCTTCGCTCAACTGAATATTGATGAAGCAATTCGTCCAAAAACCCCCAAACACAAACCGGTCTTGGAGGACAAAACCCTAACGGTTTTATTCAAGAAAGAACCTGCCCAAGCTTCAACCCGAACCGGATTCTCCAATCTCAGCTTCGAACCTTATCACCTTTAACCGATTACGAATCACATCAAAAATGGTTGTGTGTAGTTGATGTGTTGTGAAATGTTGAAGATGAAGATGATGAATCTTGGACACCTATTTCACTCTTTCTTGTTTCCTTGAACACTTGAAATCAATTTGACAAATGTTAGTTGATAAAAGTGTTTTGACTTCTATTTATAGTAACTAAAAAACCAACCAAAAATAACAGCTTTTCAAACAGTGGAAAGTACTCAAAAAACTGAGTTTACGCATGAGCGGTCGACCATAGGTCGGCGTGCGCTGACCCGTGGGAAATGCGCCGACCCCTATGGTCGACTCAAAGGTTTCATGCGTTGACCCGTGGATAGCATCACTATGCCATGCGCCGACCTGTGGTCGACTCAAGGGTTTCATGCGCTGACCCGTGAGCTATGCGCCGACCCTTATGGTCGACTCAAGCAAGCATGCGCTGACCAATCTCCAATTTGTCTGAGTTATGCGCTGACCCGTGAGCTATGCGCCGACCCTTATGGTCGACTCAAAGTCTTCAAATCTGCAAAAATTTGTGTTTTGTGATTTTCATGCATTTCGTCATGATCACACTTTGTCCACATATGTTTTTTAGAATTATAACAGATTTAGATAAGCATAGGAAAGGATATGATAGGTAAGGTGTTGCATTTGTTTGTAGACGTGCATGGTGGTCATTTGTCATCATCGAAACTTGCGATCGTATGTTGTCTGACACTTTGCCTTTACATACTCCCCCTTTTTGATGATGACAACCTGTGCAAAAACCAACGAGATAAACAACATGCAGTATTGACACATTATGCACACTCCCCCTTTCTTTTGTAACCTAAGGCTATAAAAAGAATGACTGTTAGTCTGTTAGTTGTGGTGAACGTTTTGGCTGCCTGCTTTTGTACACTTTCTCCCCCTTTGACAACATCAAAAAGAGACAAGGAAGTATTAGTCAACGTAACAAAAGATTCCACAGGAAATAACACAAACAGATAATAATATCACACCAATATCATTTCTGTGCGATAATCATTAATTAAAGGAAGAAACACATTAAAATTACTGTTGCACAAACAGGCAAAACAAAAAAACATGAATGCATTCAAAACAACAAGCAACATGCAATGTGCATATGAAGGTCTATGTCCTAATGGCGGTGTCCTGGATGGTAGCAGATGCCTGGGTTTCTGCTTGGGTCAGCCAGAGTTGATAGGTATTCAGCAACACCGCTCAGATGCTTGAGACTCCCGTCGACCGACCGATCCAAGTCTGCATACCGTTCATTTAAGCTTGTAGAGAGGGTGTCGAGCCGCCCATTTTGGGCTTGAATTTGACTGCTAATATGAGCATAGCCCTCATCCTGGGTTTGCATGAAGGATTGTTGAGCTAGCTGCATGTTTCGCATCATATCCAACAATTCTGAAGAGTTTGCGTGTTATGGAGGAGACGAAGGAGATTCTTCATCATCCTGGTGATACGGTTGGTAGAATTGACGTTGAGTTGACCAGCCCGTATGTTGCCATTCACCCCAGCCACCCCAGACGGGAACATCTTCTTCAGTTGAATGTGACTGCTGAACCCAAGCAGAGTCGGAGTAGTCGTGAGTGTCATCACGTGGAGGACTATTATCTCCACCTTGGTGATCAAAAGCGTGCCCGGCATCTTCTTCTTCATTTTCCTCTTCCTCTTCTTCTTCTTCACTTTCATCACTGTCATCATCTGTTGCAACAGGCGCACAGACATATCCTCTTCGAACAAACTTGTACAGTCTCCTTTCATCACACTAAAAATATCCCATCATAGACAGCGTTTTTGTGCTGAACTCTTTGTCAGATGAGATGGAAGTATACGGGAAAGACGGATGATGAACGTTTGCTGCAGTAAGGACCTCTTGAATGAAAGATCCGTAAGCTAGAGCCGTTTCTCGTCCGGAATCACGTAGACTGAACATCCTACTGGCAATGTAGTAGGGCCAGTTTATTTTCAGCTTATTCTTCAGAATGTAAATGAGATGAACCTCAGCCTGTTCAACTCTGGAGAGACCACCCCTCTTTGGTCGCAGAATGCGTGAGACAATCCACTGAAGAATCCGTTCTCCGGTTTTCAGCTTGCCGACAGTGACAGTTCGTGGGAACGCGTCACTGTTCACAATCTGATCAGGATATGGTCGTTTCAGCATGTCATTCAACGCACTCTTAAACTCGTAGCCTTCTATTTGGTGAGAGTCAGTTACCTCAGCTAGAGGATTTCCAGTATCATCCAATGACATATCAAAATATTGGTTCCAGACATTTGACTTAAATGATACCTTTGTCGTGCCGATTCTTGAGTGAAACTTGTGCCCGTGAAAGTTATCATGGAGACCGGCGTAGAACACTCGGACTAAGTCTTCACTGTATTTAGTGTTGCATTCCAAGAAGTTGACGAAGCCTTGATGCTGTAGTAGAGCGATGATTTCTACGAGGTGCATGCGTTCGGCGGTAAGCTTGTAGAATGCATGTTGTCGAACAACTCCTCTTTTGCCGATATCTTTGTTGAAGGATTCGACGCGAGTCGGTGGAACAAGCGATACAGCGGAAATGGGTAGAGATACGGCTGATGATTCCAGGGATCTCTTGTCGGTAGGTCTGCGTGATGTGGAAGCCATTTGAGCAGGTTTGAAACTTGGTGTGTGTGGGTAGAGAGTGAAGATTTGTGAGGGTTTTTGAGAGAGATTTGCTAGAGAGAGGTTTTTCCCTATTTGTAGAGGAAAGTTTAGGTTTTTTGGGAAGATGAAAGATCAAGGGACAATAGACACTAGGTAGATGCAGGTTACAAGGTAGTGGGTATTTTGAAAGGTGATGGAATGTAAATGCACACTTAATGATGATTTTTGAATGGAGATGCATGAAAAGATTTAAATTTTTCTGCAGAAAAACAAAATTTTCGAGCGATGCGTCGACCGTACCTCTGCATGCGTCGACGCATATTGTTTGATTTTTGAGAAAATACAGAAAATATTAAGTGTGCGTCGACCATAGCCCTGCTGCGGTCGACTCATACAGTTAGAATTTCAGTTTTTCACAGTTTTGTACATGTGTTGACAGGTTTGATGCATAATTAACATGCCATACAGCAATAAACATCCAAAGAGATAAATCATGCATATATATACACTATCATTATGAGGTATAACTATTTTAACCATGAGACTTTGCAGAGAAAGAGAGAGGAACAGTATCACCTCGATGCCGGAGTGACTTGGTGAACAGTAAGCTCTATACCGTTTTACATCTACTTCCTTACCGTCTTCATCTTTGTTCAAGTTTGTACAAGTAGGCATGGGGGTGTCTATGGCCTTAGCTTTTGCCATGTCAAATCTCTTGATAAGGTCCAAACAGTACTTTATCTGGCTCACGAAGGTTCCCTCTTTGAGCTGTTTAATTTGCAGACCGAGAAAGTATGTGAGCTCCCCCATCATACTCATCTCGAATTCGCCCTGCATGAGGTCTGAAAATTCTCTCACAAGATTCATGTTAGTAGACCCAAATATGATATCATCTACATAAATTTGCACTAATATCAAGTGCTTTCCTTGACGTTTAATGAAGAGGGTTGTGTCAACCTTTCCTCTTGAGTAACCTTGATCGAGTAAGAATTTGCTTAGTCGCTCATACCAAGCTCTAGGAGCTTGTTTGAGGCCATACAAAGCCCTTTTTAGTTTATAAACATGATCAGGATACTCATGAGATTCGAAACCCGGAGGTTGTGCGACGTAAACCTCTTCATTTATGTGACCGTTAAGGAATGCACTTTTCACATCCATTTGGAATAGTTTAAAGTCTTTCGCACACGCGAAAGCAAGGAGAAGGCGTATAGCCTCGAGTCGGGCAACCGGCGCATAAGTTTCCTCATAGTCGATGCCTTCCTCTTGGTTATACCCTTGCGCGACTAAACGCGCCTTGTTACGGGTTATTACCCCGTTTTCGTCCAGCTTGTTCCTAAACACCCATCGGGTGCCGATTACTCGATGATCTCGCGGAGGAGGGACAAGGTCCCAAACCTCATTTCTGGTGAACTGATTAAGTTCCTCCTGCAATGACAAAAACCAGTGTTCATCGAGTAGGGCTTCTTTAGGGTTTTTAGGTTCCATTTGCGAAACGAAAGCGAAGTGATAACAGAAATTACTTAGCTTAGATCGAGTTGTAACACCCTTTGAGATATCTCCGAGAATGTTGTCGATTGGATGGTCTTTTGAAGACTTCCAAGCTTGAGGGAGATCATCGTTTGAAGGAGGATGAACTACCTCGGTTTCCTCATGGTGTACATCTGTGTCCTCTCAATTTTGACTATGTCGGGTTGATCAATCCCCGACTCGCCACCTTTGAGTATGTCTTCAGTAGATGTACCTGCACCATGAAAAACACTACCCTTTCCGACGTTTCTCGGATTGGATTCATCAAAAGTAACATGTACAGACTCTTCTACAGCAAGTAATCGTTTGTTGTATATTCTATATGCTTTGCTAGATTGAGAGTATCCGAGGAAGATACCTTCGTCGGCCTTGGAATCGAATTTTCCCAAGTTTTCCTTTCCATTGTTCAGTACAAAACATTTGCAACCAAAAACATGTAAGTGAGAAACATTTGGCTTTCGCCCTTTTAAAAGTTCATACGGTGTTTTGTTTAGAATGGGGCGAATGAGCACCCTATTCAGAACATAACAAGCCGTACTATTAGCGTCGGCCCAAAAATATTTCGATAAGCCACTTTCGTTGATCATTGTTCTTCCCAATTCTTCCAAAATTCGATTTTTACGCTCCACAACCCCATTTTGTTGAGGAGTACATGGAGCGGAGAAGTTATGATCAATACCATGGTTACCACAATATTCTTCAAATAAGTGATTTTCGAACTCACCTCCATGATCGCTTCTAATTGCAACAATATTTGTATTTAATTTATTTTGGGAAAGCTTAGCAAATCTTTCAAAGGCGGCGAACGTATCGCTCTTACTTACTAGAAAAATAGTCCAACAAAATCGAGAAAAGTCGTCCACTATTACGAAACCGTAATATTTTCCTCCTAGACTTTTGATCCTAGATGGCCCAAATAAATCCATATGAAGAAGCTCAAGAGGTCTCGTTGTTGAAACGATATTTTTGGATTTAAATGAGATCCTCGTTTGCTTCCCTTTTTGACAAGCATCACAAAGGTGATCCTTGGTGAATTTTATTTTGGGGAGACCTAGGACTAGATCTTTTGAGACTACTTTATTTAGTAAATCGAAATTAACATGTGCTAAACGCCTATGCCATAACCATGAATCTTCACTCATTGTTACTAGGCATTTGTCACTTGTTAACGATACTTCATTTAAGTCAAGCATATAGACATTGTTCACACGCAGGCCATTAAACATACTCTTCTTATCATCATTATGTACAATTTTGCAACAGTCTTTTGAAAACGATACATAATATCCTTTGTCACATAATTGACTGATGCTAAGTAGATTGTGTTTAAGACCTTCGACAAGCAATACATCAGAAATAGTAGTGGAAGAAGGGTTACCTACACTACCTTTACCAAGTATTGCTCCATGGTTGTTGTCACCATAAGTTACATATCCCTTCTTCTTAGCTACGAAGTCAATAAAGAGAGATATGTCTCCTGACATGTGCCTTGAGCATCCACTATCGAGAACCCATCTTCTCTCGGTAGTCTCGAGGCATTGTACCTATGACAATATAATTAACAAGAGAAGGTACCCAATGGCTTATTGGGTCCTAAATGGTGAGGAACGAAATGGTTGCATTTGGGCATCCATTGATAAATGCCTTTAGGAACCAAAAATCTCCTAAACCTACATTTAGCAATGGAGTGGCCTTTCTTGCAACAATAAAGACAAGAGAACTTTACATTTTGATTGCCTTTGCTATCTTCATCCTTTATAACATATTTATATTTTTGATATGGATTAACCATACTTTTTCGAAAATTTGATTTATCGATAGCAAACGTAATCTTGGGCTCAAGAGCCTTGTCAAGTTTGGCCTTTAGGTTTCTTACTTCACCTTTCCAAATGTAACAAGTATCACACCCAAAGTTCATCATTCTACTTCTAAGGTCCTCATAACTTGTTTTTGTGCTTTCCACTATAGAAGCTTTAAGTGCCTCAAGTTTCCTTTCGGATTCTTGAATTTTTTGTTCCAAATGAGAAAAAAATTTCTTATTTGAGGCAAGCCTTTTAAAGGCCTCTTTCGCTTCACAGTGTAAAGTATCAAAAGCAGTTTGCAATTCATGATGAGACATACTAGAGGATTTTTCATATTTAGCATGTCGTACCTATTTCTTCTTGTTCTTTAGATGAGCAGATAGACATAGGTTTGCATTCTCATCTTCATCACTAGAACTATCATCATCGGAGGAGTCGCTATCGCTTTCCTAAGCTATGTATGCTCTCCTTGGCTTTGATGATTTCTTGTGTGATTTGTATGATTCCTTTTCTTTTGTCTTCTTGTTCATCGGACAATCCGGTTTGTAATGACCCGGCTTTCCACAAGTATACCACGATCCTCTAGTCATTTTACCTTTAGAGTCATCATTTTTAGAGTACCTAGATTGTTTCCGGAAGTTTAGCAAGTTCTTCTCGGAGTGTTGGATGCCGTTCTTTCTCACGTAACGATTGTAGCGTTTAACGAACAGTCCCATATCTTCACTCTTGTCCTATTCTTCTTCGTCGCTCGATGAATAATCACTTTTCTATTTTGCTTGAGACTTTGAGGAGGAAGTCTTTAGAGCTATTGATTTCTTTTCACTCACCTTTGCTTTGTCCTTCTTTTCTTTCTTTTCGTGTTGTTCTAGGCTTAAGAGAACTTGTTCATGCTCTTGTAATTTGCCAAATAGTGTTGTCAAGTCTAATATGGTAAGATCATTTGCTTCTTTGATGGCGGTCACTTTCGGCTGCCATTCCCTGTTAAGACATCTCAAGATCTTATTAGTAGCAACATCATTGGAAATAGGTTTACCTAGTGAACATAATCGATTGATAAGATGAGTGAATCTCTTTTGCATGTCAGCAATGGTTTCCCCTTGCTCCATGAAAAAGATATCAAACTCTTGTGTTAGTGTATTGATTCTAGCCAACTTAACATCGTTCGTCCCCTCATGGGCAATTTGTAGTGAATCCCACATGGCCTTAGCAGTAGGACAATGGGATACACGATAGTATTCATCTACACCTAATGAGGAGATTAGGATATTTTTGGCTTTCCAATCATAATTGTATTTCTTTTCATCATCATCGGTCCATTGTGCTTCGGGCTTAGGCACTAATTCATTATTCTCATTCGTCATGGTTATTTCAATTGGACCATGAGAATAACATTCCATATTTTTCTATCTATGGAATTTATGTGCACCCGCATACAGTCTTTCCAATAACTATAATTTTCACCATTGAAAATGGGAGCTCTATTATAAGCCCCTTTAGGTTCGTTAGCCATTTTCTATTGAAGCACGGAGTGAACCGGAGCTCCTGATACCACTTGTTAGACTATGGCATGGATCTAGAAGGGGGGGGGGGTTGAATAGATCCCAATTAAAAACTTGAGTCGGCGCTACCAATTTAAAAATTGGTTTTGAAAATTTGTTTTAAGTGCGGAAGCGGCCGAGGAAAATTTTAGTCTAAAACGAACCGTTATTGGAAAACCGGATATGCGTTAAGCTAATGGATTAGAGATAAAGTGAAATACAAATCACTACACTATTTGCACAATCAATGATATGTTTCACTTACTAGCAAGCCTAGTTCCAATGATCCAAAATACCAAATTAAACTAGATGCAAACTTAAGACAACTTTGGTTTATGCAAATTATCAAACACTTGGTGTGCATAAACACTCCAAGTGATATTTGTGTTGAGTAAGTAGTTCAAATTGATCTAGTACAATATACTATTGTACTTAGGATTCAAAAACAGTGTTTTAATCACTTACTCAATTAACATCAATGTTTGGTAAAATTGCTTAAACTAAAATCACTTAATTTTTTAAGCTGAAAAAACAATTATGCAGAAAATTAAAGAAGACAGAGATTTGATGAGGCAGTTCCCCCGCCGTCCTCGCTTCGGGGTATGTCTGCCGTCAATTCTAAAATTAGAATTGAGATGATTTAATTAGATATCACCTGTAGAATTTAACTGTTTATACAAGGATTGCAAGGCAAGTAAACAACAGAACTCTCAAGGTGTTGAATGCTGCTTCCTATCCTTGTTCCTTGATTCAAGATGAATCAAGACCTTCGATCGTTGTTGCTAGACCTCCGATTCCAGCCCCTTTTTTGAAGAACCTTCCGTTCTTCAAACCCTCGGCCTGGCTGCTCTCAACCACAACGACTCGAACCCGAATCCTTCTCTTCAATATCACTGAATCCGCTACTAGACTGATGAAGACTTCCTCTTCTCAATCACCTTCGCTCAGCTGAATATTGATGAAGCAATTCGTCCAAAAACCCCCAAACACAAACCGGTCTTGGAGGACAAAACCCTAACGGTTTTATTCAAGAAAGAACCTGCCACAAGCTTCAACCCGAACCGGATTCTCCAATCTCAGCTTCGAACCTTATCACCTTTAACCGATCACGAAGCACATCAAAAATGGTTGTGTGTAGTTGATGTGTTGTGAAATGTTGAAGATGAAAATGATGAATCTTGGACACCTATTTCACTCTTTCTTGTTTCCTTGAACACTTGAAATCAATTTGACAAATGTTAGTTGATAAAAGTGTTTTGACTTCTATTTATAGTAACTAGCAAACCAACCAAAAATAACAGCTTTTCAAACAGTGGAAAGTACTCAGAAAACTGAGTTTACGCACGAGCGGTCGACCATAGGTCGGCGTGCGCTGACCCGTGGGAAATGCGCCGACCCCTATGGTCGACTCAAAGGTTTCATGCGCTGACCCGTGGATAGCATCACTATGCCATGCGCCGACCTGTGGTCGACTCAAGGGTTTCATGCGCTGACCCGTGAGCTATGAGCCGACCCTTATGGTCGACTCAAGCAAGCATGCGCTGACCAATCTCCAATTTGTCTGAGTTATGGATGATCCGTGAGCTATGCGCCGACCCTTATGGTCGACTCAAAGTCTTCAAATCTGCAAAAATTTGTGTTTTGTGATTTTCATGCATTTCGTCATGATCACACTTTGTCCACATATGTTTTTAAGAGTTATAACAAATTTAGATAAGCATAGGAAAGGATATGATAGGTAATGTGTTGCATTTGTTTATAGATGTGCATGGTCGTCATTTGTCATCATCGAAACTTGCGATCGTATGTTGTCTGACACTTTGCGTTTACAAATCATTCTAGGAAAATATTTGAGGTTGAAAGAGTTTGAATTGAAGAAACCACAAACTGGTTTTGGGGTGATATCGGGTTCAAGTGAGGCAGGGTTTTTCTGGCTGTTCAAGCTTACCAACTATTGGTTACGGTAAAGCAACAAGCAATAGTAAGTATTTTATTTTATCGTCTCCACAGGGATTAGTACGACATCAAATGTCGTTCAACGGTCTCTACATTTCTAAGCTTAATGAAGGGTTTGAAAAAGTATAGGTGCATAAAGTAAAACATATACATAAGTAGTTAAAGTAACTAAGAGAACTTGTTAGGAATGAATTTCATCCACCTATCTAATACGCAAATGTACCAATCAGTTGAACATAACCTAAAGCACTTATCAATATCATCACGTATCTCTCACATCAGTGTTCATGTCAGCAACACCTACAATAGTTTTACCGTATTATCTAATCGGTGATCTCTCAACCTATCAAACAATACGGAGCATTAATAATTGATACCCACAGTGAATGTTAGATCTAAACCTATGTATAGAGCTTAGCGTCTAATAGATGATTATCCTAGATCTAAATCGAAGAGTATTTCTCAATAACGGTTTAAATCAATAGAAAAACAAGTAAACATGGATAACATTGATATAGATTCATAAAATAGATCGTATACAACGCTATGATCAATAAATATACATACTATAAAAGTGAACTTACATACAAATCCAACAAGAGAGATATAAAGATAATAATGAAGTTGAACAAGGATTTATCCACATGTCAAGTAGATTGATGCAAATCCCACTCCGAATATTCAAGATTGAAACCCCTAATGTTGTTTTTAAGCTACTCTCCACAAAAAATGGCTCTGATGGAATTGGGGTTAAAAGTTCCCAAAAGCACCCCTAAAAATCTGTGTACAAATGAATAAATAGAGGTTGGAAAAGTGAAATAGCGCTAAGCCCGTGTAGAGCTCCCCAAGCATGACCATGATAAAAAATAGCAAACCGTTATAACTTGTGCTAGGACCGTGCTTAGCCTGCTCCAAGCACAAGTGTGCTAAGTGCGCTCAAAGAATGCTCCTAGCATGAAAAGTAAAATTTCCCCATGCCTTTTGTTTCTTAATGTTTTACTTCTATCATGTTTAGAAAAGAATGAGGTGTCTTCCGTTTTTTGAGGTGTCTTCCATTTTTTAAGGTGACTTGATGGCTAGGTTATTTGTAGAGCAAGATGGACTAGGGGTGTGTGCATGACTAAAAGCATGAGTATGTGTACTTGTGGTGGGTTGAGGGGAATGTTTGATGTTCATATGTTTGTTCAGTAAGGTAAAGCTTGAATTTGATCAACTAGTTCAGTTTGCGTAATTGTCACCTGAGAAATTATGTTAGAATTTTTGTTAAATGAGAGATAGTCTGATTGTGTCATACAAACTGAGTTGGAGTACGACTGTGCAATCCAAAGAATTTTCAAAGGCGAAATATTTGAAGATTGACAACAATGGCGAAAACTTTACTATCATAAGTGAAGGAAGTGAGCATAAAATAATGTTTGTCTTGTTCAAAAAGTAAATGGTATGTGCGTTCCCCCTGTAAGGACAAGAAGACTCAGAGGCCCTAATAGGTATATTACAAAATTTGGGAGGTGAGGGCTGCCTCACATGGGTCAGTAGTCATTTATGGTGGACACAATTCGGATTACAAAATGTATGATCATGTTAGCCTGCAGGTAGTGATAAACAAAGATGTATACATTGATGATTTGAATGAGTGTGATTGGAATAATATCATTAACAAGGATTTGGTAAGAGACCTATGTGATGAACTAGTTAGTGAAGCTAAAAAGGAGATTCAAAGAGAAGAATGCAAAGTTCAAGCTGGAATAAGCATACCTCAAAGAGCAGAAAACATGCATGCAAGGTTGTAGGAATATGTGATTACATCAGATGATATGGTCAATGATGAATGTGAACTTATACACTATGCTTTCTATGCTGATACTTAGCCAATCAATATAACTGGGGCATTGATGGACTCAAAATAGATGCAAGCTTTAATGGAGGAAATGAAATCCATATAGGTCAACAAAATTCGGTCACTAGTCGAATTACCACTAGGTAAGAAGGAAATTTATATGAAATGGGTATTCAAAGTAAATTTGAATAAAAAAGGAGACGTAACCAAACCCTAAGCAAGACTTGTAGCTAAGGGATTTCTTCAGAGAGAAGGAATCGACTTTAATGAAGTGTTTGCACTAGTTGCTAGGATCGAAACAATCAGGTTGGTTGTTGGTCTAGAAAACATGAACAACAGGTATATGTGTTATATGGATGTTGTAAGACCCCAATTTTGACCCTAAGATCCCTCATGCTATCTCATCATATGCATTAGCATTGGAATCATACCTTGGCATCCTCCTTACCCCTCATTCATTGGGTTTGTTTTGGGAGAGATCACCAAGCATCATATGATTCTATCATACTTTGTATTTTATCACTTACTAACCAAAATACCAAAAATATGTCTTTGCATTTGTCTAACTCTTTTGTAGGTAGGGCACTTGATCACCTTTGATCTATCAAGTTCACATCTAGGGTTTAAGACCCTCATTGCTAAGAGCTCAACCAAGGAATGATCCATAATGGCTCTAGGCATAATATACGAGTCCCCATGATCTTTTCATGTTATTTTGATCAAGAGTTCTTCAAAATTTTGGAATTGGTTTGCCTTGGAAACCCTAGTTCATTTGGGTATCTTGTGTAACTTCTTCACCAAGCTTCTTTACCAATTGATCAAATACTTCAAGGTACACTTCAAATTTCATCATATTATGCGTATATGATCTCCCATGAGTCTAAAAAAGTCAAGAGTATTGCAAGTTATCAAGTTGGTTGGTGGTGGTTGACTAGAGGAATTCATCTGATCAAAATTGGGTTGCCCTAGACCCTATCTCCTACAATTTTCATCATATGAAAATGATTCCAAAATAAAAGTTACTCTAAATGACATTCCAAACAACTTTCATATTTAGTTATAGAGCTAGTTTTGCTTGGAAAGTCATTTTTTATGTTGAACGATTATAGGTCATTTTGTCTAAACCCTAAATTGAAGGACAACTTCCCAAGGCCATAACTTGCTCCATTTTTATGAGATGAAAGATTTCTAAGTTTCACAATCAAAGTCAAGGTGTCTACTTAAACTTTTATGTTTGTAGAAAGAGATAAATCAACTTTTATGAGCATGTGATATAAAGATACATTATAGGTCATTTTAGACCAATATTATTGAACAAGTGATTTTCCTCAACTTCAAAAATGCATAACTTATTCATCCCAAATCCAAATGAGGTCAAATTTGTAACCATTTTGAAGGTTTTTGAAATGTATACAACTTTTATAAAGACACTTTTCTCATTTGAAGCTCACATAAAAAGTTAGCCAAGGTGGAATAATTGAGCATATGGCTTAACACTTGGAAATTTTTTTGATATGTTGAAACTTCCAAACTTCCACCTCAAAATTAATCATGATACAAGTTCCAAATTGAAAACTGTTAAACATAAGAGTTGTTCCTCTTGATCTAACCTTTCCAAAGAGTCCAATTTAATTCATTTTGGACAAGGTTTGAGGGGTCTGCGCATGGTCTAAACATGGTTGCATCAATTGGCAAGGATCAATCTTCAAACATCTATACACTTTTGCCTTGCACTCCAATCCACTTTCAGACTCAATTACACTTGCATATGGACTTAATTGAGTAGCTTCATGGGCTTGTACATGCCCATGCAAGCATGCACTTCACTTTGCCAAATTTGGAAACATTTTGAAAGGGTGCACATAACACTTGGAATTGCTATAAATAGAGGCCCCTGGCATCAGAAATAAGGACCCTTGTGCACCCGCTTTGCCTCCCACACTTGAAACCCTCATATATGAAAGGAAAACCTGACAAATTTTATTTAAAATTTGATTTTGAATATCACTGTTTGGAGATTCAAAAACTCTAGGATCCAAACCCTTGTACCAATCCTAAGTCATTTCTGCAAGCTACCTGAGCAAGATCAAACACGAATTGAAGCAAGAGAAATCAAGTTCTGCACATCATTGAAGGTATTTTTCCAGATTTTTCTTCTCTTCGATTCTCTCTCAATTCCCATCAATTCTCTTGGATCCTTGGTTGTCTGAAGTCCTACCAATGTAGGAAAGAAGACTGAGTTGCTTTGAGGTCAAATCGAAGCAACTCAGTTCATGTACCTCAAAATTCAACTCCATGTATCTCTCAATTTACTTGGAGTTAGTTTGAATTAAGGTAAGATTCGTGATCAGTGCCATTTTTTCTTTAAGCTCATGTCCTTCTTTTTCATTTTTGTGATGGTAATGAGAGAACCAGTCCGGCCAAGGTCACCTAAGAAGTTGACCAGTGGTTTGCTTCGGCGATGTGATGGACGAGTTCTGAGCCACATGATGAATTCAAATCATTTTAATCTTGAACGTTCCTTTTGATTAGCAATTGTGTGGTGCGCTGACTAGTGTACCCCATGGATCGCGCATTTTCATCCACTTGATCTACCACCTCAATTAATGGGGGAGATCAAGTGGTCCACATTTTTTCTAATTAATTGATTTTCATTTTATTTGTTTTAATTTCCTTAATTCATATTAAATTTAATATTGATCCAAAAAATATGAGAGTTTCACCAATTTTTTTTAAATAAAATCCTCTTTCATTTTCTGAATTAAAATTATTTTTTCGATCATTATTAATATTTTTCATGATTTAATTGATTTTTTGAATATTTTTAATTGTTTAAAAATACTTTTAAGTCTCCAAAAATTCTGATAATTTTTCTCCAAGGTCCTTTGACCTTGTTTGACCTATGATAAATCTCATGGCTATTTCTTTGGTGTTTTGATAAGGTTTCAGGAAATTGACCAACCATAATTAAATTTCATGCATATTTTAATTATTTTTAATTGTTTACATGCCAAATAAATTGTGTAGAGCCATTTTAACTGACCTTGTGAGTTTGATTGTGTTGTTGGGCCTTGGTCAAAGTTGATTTGACTTTTCTAGGTTAAGATCATTGGATTTAGGGGATTGATGGAATGTACATTCCATCTCCCAAAATGAATGAATGATCTTAATTTGGTAAAAGTCCTCCTTTGACCAATTTGTGTTGAATCCATTCCCCCTCCCTCTTCATCTTATTCCCCTTCTTTATGTATTCATGTCATGGACCTATGCTATCTCTATATGCTAAGGCTAGTTAATTGTAAAAATCAACATAAGTATGGATGAGATTAGGTCCCCTATTTTGCATATTCTTATTGTGTGTGGTATGTTTCATGAGCATAGTTCATTATACTATGTCTCTAACATGCATTAACACCAAAACTCTATTGCCCGACCTCAAATAGTTATGACTTCTTCATAAGTCGAATTACGATTGCTTAACATAACGCTAAATTTTGACACAAAAGGCATAACATTCTAGTTAGTGAGATTGTAAGTCTCCCTTCTTTCATGGTATTGTATGGAAACTTGTCCCTTTTTCCTTCCTTTGGAAGATGTCTTGCTTCAAGGATCTGTAAGACCCCATTTTTAACCCTTAAATCCCTCATGCAATTTCATCATAAGCATTATTATTGGGATCATACCTTGTCATTCTCCTTACCCCTCACTAGGTTTATTTTGGGAGAGATCACCAAGCACCATGTGATTGTATCATACTTGTATACTATCATTTTACTAACCAAAATACCAAAAATATGTCTTTGTATTTGCCTAACTCTTTTGTAGGTAGGGCATGATCTCCATTGATCTATCAAGTTCATATCTAGGGTTTGAGACCCTCATGATAAAGAGCACAACCATGAATTTATACAAGGACGATTATGAGCATCATATATGAGTTCCATTGATTACTACATGTTATACATGGAGGTGATTTGCCTTGGAAACCTTAGTTTGATTGTGTATCTTAAGTAACTTCTCTAACAAGCTATCTCACCAATTGATCAAATTTATCAAGGGACATTTCAAAATTCATAATGTTATGAATATATGATCTACCATGATCCAAGAAAGTCCAAAGAATTGAAGGTTATCAAGTTGGTTGATGGTGGTTGGCCAAATGAATTCATCTGATCAAAACTGGGTCTGCCTAGACGCTATCTCTTACAATTTTCACCATATGAAAATGATTCCAAGAGAAAAATTACTCTAAATGACATTCCAAACAACTTTAATGTTGAGACATAGAGCTAGTTTTGCTTGGAAAATCATTTTCTATGTTGAAACATTATAGGTCATTTTGTCTAAACCCTAATTTGAAAGTCAGCTTCCCAAGGCCATAACTTGCTCAATTTTTATGAGATGAAAGATTACCAAGTTTCAAAACCAATTCCAGATGTCTACTTTAACTTTGATGTTTTGAGTGAGAGCTAATTCAACTTTTATGAGCATGTGATATGAGGGTACATTATAGGTCACTTTTGACTTATACCATTGAACAAGTGATTTTTCCAAACTTAAAAAATGCATAACTCTATCATTCCAAATTCAAATGACATGAAATTGGTGACCATTTTTAACATATTTGAAATATCTACATCTTTGATGAAGACACGTTTCTAATTTGAAGCTCACATAAAAAGTTAAGCAAGGTGAAATATTGTGATATATGGCTTGACACTTAGAAAAAATTTCAACATGTTGAAATTTCCAAACTTCCATCTGAAAATTAATCATGATACAAGCTTCAAATGGAAAAGTGTTGAACATAAAAGTTGTTCCGCTTGATCTAACCTTTCCAAAAAGTTCAATTTCATCCATTTTGGACAATATTTGAATGGGCTGCACATGGCTTGAACATTGCATCATCATTTGGCAAAAATCAAACTTCAAGCTTCCATGTACAATTTCCTAGCACTCCAATTTGATTTCAGACTGGTTCACACTCAATTTTGGATCAAATGGAATGATCTTATTGGCCTGTACACACTCATGCACACATGCATCACTCATTGCCAATTTTGGAAACTCATTTGGAAGGTGCAAATATCACATGATTCAGCTATAAATAGAACTCCCTATGCTCAAAATTGAGGACCCCTTCGCGCCAGCTTTGATCCCAAACAGCAAACCCTTCCATTTGAGAGGATTATCTTGAGAATTTCCTTTGGAAATTGAGTTGGAATCTCACTGTTTTGAGATTCAAGACTCCAGGGATCCAAGACCTTTTGTGCATTCTAATATACTTCTGCAAGCATCCTGAGCAAGATCAAACACGAGCCAAAGAAGGAACAAGTGAATCCAGACCTGCATTGAAGGTATTTTCCTGAAAATTTCATCTCTTCGATTCTCTCTCAATTCCACTCAATTCCCTTGGATATTTGGTTGTCTGAAGTCCTACCAATGTAGGCAAGAAGATTGAGTTGCTTATAGGTGAAATCGAAGCAACTCAGTTGACACACCTCAAATTTCAACTCCTCATATCTTTCTATATATGTGGAGTTAGTTAAAATTGAGGTCAGAATCGTGCTCTACGCCATTTTATCTTTCAGATCATGTCCTCCTTTTTCATTTTCTTGATGGTGATGAGTGAACTAGTTCGGTGGACATCGCCTGAGAAGGTGACCGGCGGTCCAACGCCGGTGGTGTGCTGGACAGGTTTTGAGCCATTGATCTGTTTCAAATTGTTTGAATCTCATGTGTTGCTTGTAATTACCATTTTTGTTACGCATTGACTCGTGACTATGGTGGAAAGCACGCTGATAGCCACTTGATCTGCCACCTCAATTAATGAGGGAGATCAAGTGGTCCAAGTTTTTTCTGATTATTTGAATTTCATTTTAATTGTTTTATTTTCATTAAATCATATTAATTTTAATATTGATCCAAAAAATATGAGAGTTTCACCAAAAATTTTCAAAAAATTTCCTCTTTCATATTCTGAATTAAAATTATTTTTTGGATCATTATTAATATTTTTCATGATTGAAATTATTTTGCATTTGTTTTTAATTGTTTAAAAATACTTTTAAGTCTTTAAAAATTCTAAAAAAAAATACTCCAAGGTCCTTTGAGCTTGTTTGACCTATGATAAATCTCATGGCCATTTCTTTGGTGTTTTAATGAGGTTTTAGGAATTTGACAAAACATATTTAATTTAAATGCCTTATTTTAGTATTTTTAATTTGAATAAAGGCCAAATAATTTTGTTGACCAATTGTGATGACTTGTTTGAGTTTGACTCTTGTTGTTAGGCCTTGGTCAAGGTTGGTTTCACTTTGTCAAGTTAATATCATTGAATTTAGGGGATTGATGGAATGTACATTCCATCTCCCAAAATGAATGGATGATATTAATTTGGTAAAAGTCCTCCTTTGATCAATTTGAGTTTTGATCCATTCCCCTCCCTCTTCATCTCATTCCCCTTCTTTATGCATCCATCTCATTTGACCTATGATATCTCAAAGTCTTAAAGCTAGTTGATTGAAAAATTAACATGAGTATGGATGAGATTATGCAACTTCTTTTGCATATTTTTTGTGTGTGCTATGTTTCATGAGGATAGTCCATTATACTATGTCTTTAACATGCATTAACACCAAAATTCTATTGTCCGACCTCAAATAGTTGTGACTTCTACATAAGTGCAATTATGATTGCTTAACATAGCGCTAACTTTGTGAAACAAAAGACATAACATTCTAGTTAGTGAGATTGTAAGTCTCCCCTCTTTCATGGTATTGTATGGAAACTTGGCATTTTTTCCTTCCTTTGGAAGATGTCTTGGTTCAAGGATCCATGCTTGTGATAAGTGAGTTGAGTGTTCTCCAAAGGATGTCTTAAATTGAAAAGCATAAAGCAAAACAATACTAACTTCTAACCCATTAACAACTAACCTTTAATTTCAAGCCATTTACTTTAATGTCATTTAATTCTAGCCTTTATTCATTTGCCATTGTTCATATCATTCTAATTGTTTATGGTAATACAATTTTCAGTTTGTCCACTTGGACCATATTGTGTGATATATCTTGTTTATGTATACTTTGCTTGTTTGTGTGGTCTTTGACCATTAATGTATATAATAACAACAAAAACCCTAAAAAACTTTTGTGTGGACTGTTGGCTTGATCTTGGACAAATGGACTTAGAACTTAGGCAATATCCCTATGCTAAAGGACTTGGCCTATGACAATTTTGTGTGAAACTAAGTGTTTGCAATTTGAAACTTCATCTGATACATCATTCAAGATCCCTCTGAGTTCATCTGAAATATGATCATTGTGAAGCTGTTATTTTGAATCGGTGACTTGTTGAATTCATCTGTTACATGGGCTAATTTGAAGAAGATCATGGAGTGGCTAAAGCATGGATGTGGCTATCTTTATTTGATGCCTTTGCTCTTCAAAATAATATAATTGTGCATTTGTGTGTTGCTTGATTCTAAATGTCCAAGGGAACTTTGGGTTTCTATTGACATTCTTGTCTATTGGATTACAACCCATTTGGTCAGATCTTTTCAACTCTTAACTTTTAATTTTGTGCATAGGATTAGTCTCTTCATCTTCTCCCCATTTCTTTAAAATCAAAATCTGTCCCTCCCTTTTTAAAATCTTCTTTGATTGAACTTATTTTGTTCTAAACTTTGACCACTTTGCAAAAAGATAGAAACTTTGGCCTTATGGCATTGCATTTTCAAATTTCTTTTTTTATATCAAACTTGTAAATAAATTTAACTATACTTGACTTAAACTTTCAAAAAGCCAAAAATAACTAACTCATTCAAACCATTTTTAGGCCTTTGTGCCTTTCAAACTTAATTTTTGTTAAAACCAATGCATCCACTTTGAAATTTGTATCACGAACTACGAGGTTTTGATCCCTCATTTTTATGTTGGAACTTAGGCACAAGACCAAAGGTCTTGCCAAACACAAAAATATAATTAATGAATTCTTTTCCCATCCCCCAATTCTATTTGTTTGAAAACATCATTTTTATACCAAATACATATGCACAAAAAAGGGCTTCCTAGGAGTACCTAGGTCACTTTGGATGCTAACAACTTCCCTCTGTGTAACCAACCCCCTTACCTGTAATCTCTGACATTTTATTAGTTTTGATTTGGAAACTTCTTACGTTGGGTTGTTTCATACTTTTTCCCTCTTCCCTTGGAAACAATAAAAGCGCGGTGGCGAATCTTGTTATTTGATGTCTAGCTTATCCATAACTTGATGATCATGAATTTACCGCTAAAGGATCCATGCTTGTGATAAGTGGGTTGAGTGTTCTCCAAAGAATGACTTAAACAAAAGCAAATCAAAAGCAATACTAACTTCTAATCAACTAACAACTACCATTTAATTTCAATTCATTTACTTTTAATGCACTTTAATTTTTAAGCTTTAATTCATGTCCCATTATTCATGCCATTCAAATTATTTACTTTAATGTCATTTTCACTTTGTCCATTTGGACCATATTTTGTGATATCTTGTGTTTGTATATACTTTTTTGTTTGTATGGTCTTTTGACCTTAATGTACATAATAAGAACAAAAACCCTAAAAAATATATTGTGTGAACTGTTGGTTTGATCTGAGACTATTGGACTTAGAATTTAGGCAACACTCCCTATGCAATGGACTTGGACAATGACAACTTTTATGAAACCAAGTGCTTGTGAAGTGACCTTTCATCTCATACAATATTGAAGATCCATTTGAATTCATCTGCAACATGATCATTGCGAAGCTGCTATTTTGAACCTGTGACTTATGCCATTTTTGAAGTCATTTGATACATGAGCAAATTTTCAAGAAGATCATGGAGTTGCTAAACTTGGTTGTGGATATCTTTATTTGATGCCTTTCTCTTCAACTGGCTATTTGTGAATTTTTTGTTGCTTGATTCTAAAGTCCAAGGGAAATTTGGGTTTCTATATGACATTCTTGTTTATTGGATTGCAGCCCATTGGTCAGATCTTTTCAACTCTCAACTTTTAAATTTGTGCTTAGGATTAGTCTCTTCATCTCCTCTTCACTTCTTTAATTTTAAAATCTCTCCCTTCTTTTAAAAATCTTCTTTGATTGTATCTTTCTTCTAAACTTTGACCATATTGCAAATTAGAAACTTTGGCCTTATGCCATTGCATTTTCAAACTTTTTCTTAATCAAACCTGTAAATAAACTTAATTATATCTGACTTAAAATTTCAAAAGCCCAAAATAACTAACACTCATTCAAACCATTTTTAGGCCCTTGTTCCTTTTAAACTTAAAATTTTGTTAAAAGCAATGCACTCACTTCGAAATTGATACCACGGACCACGAGGTTTTGATCCCTCATTTTTACGTTGGTACGTAGCCACAAGTCTAAAGGTCTTGTCAAACACAAGAAATATAATTAATGAATTCTTTTCTCATCCCCCCATTCTATTTATTGCAAACATCATTTGTACAAAAACACATATGCATACAAAAAAGGGCTCCCTAGGAGTACCTAGGACACTTTGGGTGCTAACACCTTCCCTCTGTGTAACCAATCCCCTTACCTGTAATCTCTGACATTTTATTAGTTTTGATTTGAAAACATCTTATCTTTTGGGTTTTGTTCGTACTTTTCCCTTACCTGTAATCCTTTGGAAACAATAAAAGCGCGGTGGCGACTCTGGTTTTATTGACGTCTAGCTTATCCATTGCTTGTTGGTCATGAATTTACCACTATAGAAATTAAGTGGCGACTCTACTGGGGAGTAGTCTCCAGTGGGTTTAGCCTACTTTTTTGTGTGTGTATATAATTGTATATTTGATGTATGTATATTTGTTTGTGTGATATAATCTGTTTGTTGTGCTTGGTGATCTTTGAATGGTGAGATAAATTCTAACCCGAACATGAGTGCAATTAAGATATGAGGATGGTATAGTGATGTTCGAATTGTATGGAGTAGTCCTTAACAAGTTGGCTTGAGATCTATCTACTAAGTTGAGACCCTTTTGGAGTTAGGATTGTCACACAAGTATTTGTGGTTAGGCATTACTATCTATGATTTGGGGTCCGAGAAGCTGAGGACCGTAGAACATTTAACCCCTCTTGGCCTATTTAGGACGTAGTGGGGAGACTGTTCAAGTTTAGAATTGATAATAGTTGTTACGCGATACTATACTGATACGAGTTTCTCTGGAGAATATTATGGGTTGATGAGTCAGTTATCCTAACCTATAATATCTGATAGATGGAATTAAGACACTAGGAACTTTTTAGAACATGATGTACACGTTTTTATCCTTAGTTCACTTGTTTGGGATGGTTCTTAGCCAGACTCCATGCTCGTGACTCACAAAAAACCCTTGATTCCTAGTTGATCCAATCAAGTCTTGTCAATATCAATGGAACTTGGATGTTGATAAGGTGAAAACCGTAATGCACCAAAATGGATGATTGATCTTGACAATGACTTGATTCATACCTTGACCTTTATTTTGTTTCCTTGTGTGTGATCCCTTATTTGTGATTGTTGCATTCATGCATCCATGCGCATCATAACATTTATCACACGAAAATTTCAAGGAACTGAGATGTTATTTGCAAATATTTTCAGACCATGGATTATGGTCGAAGGAACACTAAGAAGTACAATTTCAGATGTCCCGACTTGAAAGAGTTAAGGAATCTAGCATCTTTTATATTAGATCCCTTGGACTTCAAACAATGACATGGGAAGCTTCTGTCTATCTTGTTTATTGATGTGGCTGAAGGACTCTTGAGTCTGTTGGTTCAGTTTTATGACCCTCTCCATCGTTGCTTCACTTTCCCCGATTATCAGCTTGTGCCCACGTTAGAGGAGTATGCCCATCTCATAGGAATACCTATTTCTAATAAAGTGCCTTTTAGTGGATTGGAAGAGATTCCTAGATCTCATCTTATTGCTGAAGCTCTTCACTTGAAGAAGACTGAGATTGAAGCTCATTGGGTGAAGAAAGGAGGATTATTTGGGTTGACTTCTGAACTCCTCATAAAGGAATCTACTGCCTTTGCTCAAGCCGGTAGTGTGGACGCTTTTGAAGTTATCTTTGTATTTCTCATATATGGATTAGCTATGTTCCCTAACATTGACGATTTTGTTGATGTTAACGCCATTAGAATCTTCTTGATTGGGAATCATGTGCCTACTTTGCTAGGTGATATGTAGTTCTCTTTGCATTTGAGGAATTCTAAAGGTGGTGGAACTATTGTCTATTGTGTTCCTCGTCTGTAGAAGTGGTTTATTTCTCACTTGCCTCACGCCTACTTTTGTGGGGAATAAACAATGTCTATGGTGGTATCAGAGACTTATGTATCTCACTAATGATGATATAGTTTGGTATGATCCTTCATTGAGAAGTTTGGAGATTATTGATTGTTGTGATGAATTCTCTAATGTGCCTCTTATTAGTACACAGGGAGGAATCAACTAGAACCCTGCTTTGGCTCGTCGTAAAAGTGGGTTCCCCTTGAGAGACAAACCTAATAACACTTTGTTAGAAGGTCTTTTCTATCAAGAAGGTAAATATCCGCAAAATTTGAAGTAGAAGATTGTGCATGCTTGGTGTGAGACCCCAAATTTTGGCCATAAGATCCCTCATTCTATATCATCATATGCATTGGCATTAGGATCATACCTGGGCATCCTCCTTACCCCTCTTTCATTGCGTTTGTCTTGGGAGAGATCACCAAGCATCATATGATTGTATCATACTTTGTATTTTATTATTTTACTAACTAAAATACCAAAAATATGTCTTTGCATTTATCTAACTCTTTTGTAGGTAGGGCATGATCACCTTTAATCTATCAAGTTCACATCTAGGGTTTAAGACCCTCATTGCTAAGAGCATCTTCAAGAATTCTACATGTTATTTTGATCAAGAATTCTTCAAGAGTTTGGAATTGGTTTGCCTTGGAAACCCTAGTTCATCTGGGTATCTTGTGTAACTTCTTCACCAAGCTTCTTCACCAATTGATCAAATACTTTACGTGATACTTCAAAATTCATCATCTTATGCATATATGATCTCCCATGATCCTAAAAAGTCAATAGAATTTCAAGTTAGTAAGTTGCTTGATGGTGGTTGACCAGATGAATTCATCTGATCAAAACTGCGTCTCCCTAGACCCTATCTCCTACACTTTTGATCTTATGAAAATGATTCCAAGAGAAACGTTACCCTAAATGAAATTCCAAACAACTTTCATGTTGAGGTCTAGAGCTTGTTTTGCTTGTAAAGTCATGTTTTATGTTGAAACATTATAGGTCATTTTGTCTGAACCCTAATTTGAAAGTCAACTTCCCAAGGCCATAACTTGCTCAGTTTTTATGAGATGAAAGATTTCCAATTTGAACAATAAAATTCAAGGTGTCTACTTCAACTTTGATGTTTGGAGGAAGAGCTAAATCAACTTTTATGAGCATGTGATATGAAGATACATTATAGGTCATTTTGGACCAATACCATTGAACAAGTGATTTTCCTCAACTTCAAAAATGCATAACTCATTCATCCCTAATCCAAATGATGTCAAATTTGTGACCATTTTGAAGTTGTTTGAAAGATATACAACTTTGATAAAGACACGTTTTTCATTTGAAGCTCACATAAAAAGTTAGCCAAGGTGGAATAATTGAACATATGGCTTGACACTTAGAAAAAATTTTAACATGTTGAAATTTACAAACTTCCACCTCAAAATTCATCATGATACAAGCTCTAAATGGAAAAGTGATCAACATAAGAGTTGTTCCTCTTGATCTAACCTTTCCAAAGAGTCTAAATTCATTCTTTTTGGACAATGTTTGAAGGGTCTGCGCATGGCTTGAACATGGTTGTATCAGTTGGCAAGAATCATTCTTCAAACATCAATACACTCTTGCCTTGCAATCCAATCTTCACTCAGACTCAATCTCATTTTCATTTGGACCTAATTGAGTTGCTTTATGGGCATGTACATGCCCATGCAAGCGTGCACTTCACATTGCCAAATTTGGAAAAAAATTCAATGGTGCAAATATCACTTGCGTTTGCTATAAATAGAGGTCCATTACATCAGTTTGAAGGACCCTTGCGCTAGCTTTGCCTCCAAACTTTGAAACCATCACAATTGAAATGAAAAACTGAGAAATTTCACTTAAAATTTGAGTTTGAATCTCACTTTTTGGAGATTCAAAAACTCCAGGATCCAAAGCCTTATACCATTCCTAATCTACTTCTGCAAGCTCCATAATCAAGATCAAGCACGAATTAAAGCAAGAAAGATCAAGTTCTGCACAACATTGAAGGTATTTTTCCAGATTTTTCTTCTATTGGATTCTCTCCCAATTATCATCAATTCTCTTGGGTCCTTGGTTGTCTGAAGTCCTACCAATGTAGGAAAGAAGATTGAGTTACTTTGAGGTCAAATTGAAGTAACTTAGTTCACACACCTCAAAATTCAACTCCATGTATCTCTCAATATACTTGGAGTTAAGTTAAATTGAGGTCATATTCGTGATCTACACCATTTTTTCTTTAAGATCATGTCCTCCTTTTCATTTATGTGATGGTAATGAGAGAACCAGTCCGCCCAGGGTCATCGGAGAAGATAACCAGCGTTTTGCTCTGGATGAGTTCTGAGCCATTGGATCATTTCAAATTGTTTTAATCTTGAGCGCTCTTTGTGATTACCAGTTGTATAGAGCGCTGACTAGTGTGCACCATGGAACGCGCGTTTTCCTACAATTGATCTGCCACCTCAATTAATGCGGGAGATCAAGTGGTCCACGTTTTTCTTATTTAATTGATTTTCATTTTATTTCTTTTATTTTCATTAATTCATATTAAATTTAATATTGATCCAAAAAATATGAGAGTTTCACCAAAACATTTTAAATAAAATCCTCTTTCATTTTCAGAATTAGAATTATTTTTTGAATCATTATTAATATTTTTCATGATTTAGTTGATTTTTCGAATATTTTTAATTGTTTAAAATTACTTTTAAGTTTCCAAAAATTCTGAAATTTTTTCTCGAATGTCCTTTAACCTTGTTTGACCTATGATAAATCTCATGGCCATTTCTTTGGTGTTTTGATGAGGTTTTAGGAAATTGACCAACCATAATTTAATTTAATGCATATTTTTATTATTTATAATTGTTTAAATGCAAAACAAATGGTATAGAGCCAGTTTAATTAACTTTGTGAGTTTGACTTGTGTTGTTGGGCCTTTGTCAAGGTTGATTTCACTTTGTTAGGTTAATATCATTGGATTTAGGGGATTGATGGAATGTACATTCCATCTCCCAAAATGAATGAATGATCTTAACTTTGTAAAAGTCCTCCTTTGTCCAATTTTGTTTGATCCATTCCCCCTCCCTCTTCATCTCATTCGCCTTCTTTATGCATTCATTTCATGGACCTATGATATCTTTATATCCTAAGGCTAGTTGATAGCAAAATCAACATAGGTATGGATGAGATAAGGTCCCCCACTTTGCATATTCTTTTTGTGTGTGGTATGTTTCATGAGCATAATTCATCATACTATGCCTCTAACATGCATTAACACCAAAATTCAATTGTCCGACCTCAAATAGTTGTGACTTCTACATAAGTCCAATTACGATTGCTTAACATAGCGCTAAATTTTGACACAAAAAGGCATAACATTTTAGTTAGTGAGATTGTAAGTCTCCCCTCTTTCATGGTATTGTGTGGAAACCTTGCCTTTTTTCCTTCCTTTGGAAGATGTCTTGGTTCAAGGATCCATGCTTGTGATAATTGAGTTGAGTGTTCTCCAAAGAATGACTTAAACAAAAGCAAAGCAAAAGCAATACTACCTTCTAATTCATTAACAACTAACATTTAATTTCGAGTCATATAATTTTAATGCACTTTAATTTTTAAGCTTCTATTCATTTGCCATTATTCATACCACTCAAGTTGTTTATGTTAAGGTCATTTTCACTTTGTCCACATGGACCATATTTTGTGATATATTGAGATTGTGTATGTTGTAATTGTTTGTGTAGTCTTTTGAACTTAATGTACATTATAAGAACAAAAACCCTAAAAAATATCTTGTGTGGACTGTTGGTTTAATCTGAGACAATTGGACTTAGAATTTAGGCAACACTCCCTGTGCAAAGGAATTGGCCAATACCAACTTTCATGAAACCAAGTGCCTGTGAAGTGAACTTCATATGATACAACATTGAAGATCCATTTGAGTTTGTAAGAACAAAATTGGTTCTACAATGTATATCTAGGATTTTTATGATAACAAAGGATGAAACAAAAATGGCACTCTAACGAAATTTTTCTTAAGTATGAAGGACTCTGATCAAACAATCAGATAGTTAAAGACATCAGATACAGAATCCAACAATCAGATGCCACTCAGAGGAAACGCGTCCAGAAGGTTTCGACTAAGATCAACGCAGTTATTAGCAAAACAGAAAGAAGTTAGAAACTCTGATAAAGAAGACTAATTCCAAACTCTGAATTTGAAGAAGTCAAGAGCATAGAGGAACTCTGATGCGGTCAGATAAAAGCAACCTTTGAAGTTAAACTATGACTTACCAAGACTTTGATACAGATTCACCAGTTCAGAACGCGTAATCGAAAAAGAAATTTGGTTTTGGAAAGAAATTATTTCTAGAAGGAAATAATGAGGCGCACAAAATTGTTTTAGAAAGAAACAAGGAGAGTAATGACAATAAACATTTTTCAATGACCAAGGTCCTGTCATCACTCCAATGGTTCTTCTCAACGCCTATATAAAGGACGAAATACTTCTCAAGAGAATGTACATGAGACACACAAGAATACAACAACTCTCATTCATCTTCTCTCTCTGTTTCACGAGCTGCTGCTCTTACGTGAAAAGCTATTGTTCTTATAATTATGTAATACATGCTTTTTGTTAGAAGCATATTACATTACAATTCATACTTTTGCTTAAAATATTTCCTCAAATGACTTTGTGCAGTCTGAATGCTTGAGAGGGCTAAGGGATTATTCTCTTAGATGGTTGTTTGTGTAATCTTTCAAGATTAGTGGATTAAGTCCTTTTTGAAGGTGAAATCACCTTGGTCGGGTGGACTGGAGTAGCTTTGAATTTGAAGTGAACCAGTATAAAATCCTGTGTCATATTCTTTTTTATTTTGTGTGTCTGATTTCTCAAAAAGTGTTTATTTCCAAAAACAATTCAAACCCCATTTCTTGTTTTTCTCTACCTCCAATTGGTATCAGAGCTTCGACTCTATTATTGATTTTCTAATCAAACACTTAACAGTGTAGAGAGATCCATCGTGAGAAAAACACTATGGCCAACACCAATGAAAAAGATAGTTCCAATGCTAAACCTCCAATCTTTGATGGAGAAAAATTTGATTATTAGAAATACAAAATTGAAAGTTTCTTTCTGGGATACGACGCTGATCTCTGGGATATAGTCACAATTGGTTACACACCACCTATGACTGACGCTGGAGTTGCCATCCCAAGAAGCAGAATGATAGATTATCAGAAGCGTGAATTGAAAAACCATCACAAAGCCAGAACGTTACTACTAAATTCCATTTCCTACAATGAATACGAATAGATCACCAACAGGGAAACAACTAAAGAAATACTTGACTCCCTGAGGATAACTCACGAATGAAATTCTCAAGTCAAAGAGACAAAGGCTCTGGCTCTAATTCATAAATATGAAGCCTTCAAAATGGAGGACGATGAAGTTGTAGATGTAATGTTTTTTAGATTTCAAACTTTAATTGCAGGACTCAAAGTGCTGGACAAAGGCTACACAACTACAGATCATTTCAAAAAGATTGTTAGAAGCTTGCCAAAGAAATGGAGACCCATGGTCACAAATTTAAAGTTATCAAAAGATTTGAACAATATCAGCCTTGAGGAACTCGTCAGTTCACTCAGAAGCCACGAGATAGAACTGGAGGAAGATGAGCCTCAAAAGAAGATCAAGTCTGTAGCATTAAAGTCCAGATCTAAAAGACGCAAACCAGAAAGAAACAATGTCTTTCAAGGTGAAGAGGAAGACAATGACGACTCTGAGAAGGAAGAGTCTAACGAGGAAGAAAAATTATC
This sequence comes from Lathyrus oleraceus, assembly GCF_024323335.1. Taxonomy (NCBI): domain Eukaryota; kingdom Viridiplantae; phylum Streptophyta; class Magnoliopsida; order Fabales; family Fabaceae; genus Lathyrus; species Lathyrus oleraceus. The sequence goes on along the minus strand of NC_066579.1, from coordinate 64,253,582 downwards.
CCTTTTAACTAGAAGAGTAAAACAACTCTGGAGAAAAAAGAATAATAACTTCATAAGACCAAGACCCAAGGGAGATCCCTCATAATCAACTTCCAGAGGTAAGTCAAAAAAACATATAACATGCTATGAATGCAAGGAAACAAGTCATTACAGAAACGAATGCCCCAAACTGAAGAAAGAAAGCTTCAGAAGATAAGGTTTCAAGAAAAGCTCATTCAGAACCAAAAAGGGAGTCATGGCCACCTGGGACGATAGTGGATCTGATTCCTCTGAATCTGACTCTAAAGAACTTTCAAATGTTGCACTCATGGCTACCACCTCTAGAAATACATCAGATGGGGAATCTGACTCTTAAGAGGTATTTTCTGATCTTTCTCGCTCTGACCTTAAATCATGTCTCTCTTAAACTCTAAACTCATATCAGAAACTTGAACAAAAATTTAAATCTTTAAAAGAAGTTCTTGAAGGAGCCATCAAAGAATGTGATAAGCTTGAGATGACAATTTCAGAACTAAAAGATGAAAACCAGATTTTGGTACTAGAAAGAGACTCCATAAACAAACAATGTTCAAAAGTTGAAAAAGCATTATCTCAAGCCCCACAAACTTTGAACACAGTAATATATGAATATGAAAAATCCTTTCAAAAGTTTCTGAAAAATGGGATAGAGAGAAGCAGAATGGCATCCATGATTTATGGAGTTAGTCAGAATAATAAAAGAGGAATAGGGTATGTCCCAAGTGAAGATAAGTCTTCTACAAATGAGAAACCAAAATCTCCTTTTTCTTATCATTACACACATACACAAGCACAACGTTTTAATAATGCAAGAAAAACCAAAGTTCTAAGAAACTCCGGGAAAACTAATCACAAAGGACCCAAAAGAATTTGGATACCAAAGGATAAGATTGTTTATTTTCCAAATATCTTATGCAGCAGAGTTAAGACACCAATCATGGTACCTGGACTTTGGATGCTCGCAACACATGACGGGAAGAAAGCATATGTTCCAAAGCCTGGAACTTAAAGATGTTGGCTTCGTAGGTTTCAGAGTAAATCAGAAAGGAAGAATGAGAGGCTCCATAACTATTGGTAATGAAACTCTTTCCTCTATATCTGATGTTCTATATATAGAAGGATTAATGCATAACCTTTTATCAATAAGTCAATTAAGTGATAACGGTTATGATGTAATCTTCAATCAAAAAACATGTAAAGCAATTAATCAGAACAATGAAACAGTCTTATTCACCGGCAAGAGGAAAAACAATATTTACAAGATAAATCTTTCGGACCTAAAAGAACAAAACGTAAAATGCCTTATGTCTGTTCATGAAGAGCAATGGGTATGGAATAGACGCTTGGGCCACATTAGCATGAGAAAACTATCTCAGCTAAATAAACTCGAGTTAGTTAGAGGCCTGCCTAAACTGAAGTATTCTTCAGAAGCTCTATGTGAGGCATGCCAGAAAGGTAAATTTTCAAAAACATCTTTCAAAATGAAAAATATTGTTTCTACCTCTAAGCCTCTGGAACTTCTTCACATTGACCTCTTTGGGTCTGTTAAGACAGTGTCAGTCAATGGAAAGAAATGTGGACTAGTTATTGTTGATGATTTTAGTCGCTGGACATGGATAAAATTCCTAAAGCACAAGAGTGAGTCTCACTCTGTATTCACTAGCTTCTGTTCTAAAGTGCAAAACGAGTTTGACTCTAAAATCATCAGAGTCAGAAGTGATCATGGTGGCGAATTTGAAAATACTTTTTTTGAGGAACTATTTGATTCTAATGGAATATCCCATGATTTCTCATGTCCTAGAACTCCACAACAAAACGGAGTTGTAGAGAGGAAGAATAAGACACTCCAAGAGATGATCATAACCATGATCAATGAAACAAATGTGGCTAAGCACTTTTGGTATGAAGTAGTAAATACAGTGTGTTATATTCATAATAGAATCTCTATAAGACTTATTCTAGAGAAGACTCCCTATGACCTGTGTAAAGGAAGAAAACCCAACATTTCTTATTTCCATCCTTTTGGATGCTCTTGTTTTATTCTCAATACTAAAGAGCATGTGAACAAGTTTGATTCAAAAGCACAAGAAGGTATTATGTTAGGATACTAAGAACGCTCTAAAGGATACATATTCTACAACATAGAAACCAAAATTATGGAAGAATCAATCCATGTTAGATTTGATGATAAGCTTGACCCTTAAAAGTCAAAGCTAGTTGAGAAACTTGCAGATTTGGAGATTACTCTTGCAGGTTTTGACGAAAAGACTAAAGCACCAGAAGTATCTGAAATACAAAAGCCAAATGAATCTGAAGCCTCAACCATCCAGAAGAAATCAAGGAGTCACCCCAACATCTCTGAAGATTGGATTTTGGGAAACAAGGATGAACTTGTCAAAACTACGTCAACATTAAAAGTATCTGAAGAAACTCCTCTGGGATTAGTATCTCTAATCGAACCTACTTCCCATGATGAGGCACTTCAAGACAATGACTGGGTTCTGGCTATGAAAGAAGAGATAGATCAATTCTCAAAGAATGACGTTTGGGATCTTGTTCCAAAGCCTAAAGGAACTCACATTAATGGAACCAGATGGGTGTTCAGAAACAAACTGAACGAAAAAGGAGAAATTGTCAGAAATAAAGCACGACCGGTGGCACAGGCGTACAGTCAATAAGAAGGCATTGACTATAACGAAACCTTTGCCCGAGTCGCCATGTTAGAATCTATTCGCTTACTTGTTTCATTTATTGTAAATCATTCAATCAAACTATATCAAATGGACGTCAAGAGTCATTTCTTAATGGTTATATATCAGAAGAAGTTTATGCCAATCAACCTCCAGGCTTTGAAAACGCTAAATGTCCAGAACATGTTTTTAAACTCAAGAAATCACTGTACGGTTTAAAACAAGCTCCTAGAGCTTGGTATGATAGATTAAGTAACTTTCTTCTGGAACATGACTTTATTAGAGGAAAGGTTGACTTTACACTCTTCTATAAAAACATTATAAATGATCTCATGATATGCCAGATATATGTTGATGACATTATTTTTGGTTCAGCTAACCCTTCTATTTGTTAAGAATTCTCTGAGCTAATGCAGGAAGAATTTGAAATGAGCTTAATGCAAAAACTAAAGTTCTTTCTAGGGATTCAAATCAATCAAGCTTCAAAAGCTACCTATGTTTATCAAAGTAAATACATAAAAGACATTCTGAAGAAGTTTGAAATGGCTGAATGCAAATCTGCTAAGACACCTATGCATCCAACCTGCATTCTGGAAAAAGAAGAAATTAATCAGAAGGTTTGTCAGAAGCTCTATTGTGGTATGATAGGCCCTCTTCTCTATCTAACAGCTACACGTCCTGATATTCTGTTTAGTATATGCCTTTGTGCCAGATTCCAATCAGATCCTAGAGAATCTCATTTAACAGCTGTTAAAAGAATCCTCAGGTATCTGAAAGGAACCCCTAACCTGGGCCTGATGTATGAGAAAACATCAGAGTATAGACTCTCTAGCTATTGTGATGCAGATTACGCATGGGACAGAATGGAACGTAAAAGCACATATGGGAACTGTCAGTTCTTGGGAAATAATCTTATATCATGGGCCAACAAAAGGCAATCAACCATAGTTATGTCCACTGCAGAAGCAGAATATATATCAGCATCACTCTGCACTACTCAGATGCTCTGGATGAAGAATCAACTTGAAGACCTTTTGATCTTTGAGAGTAACGTTCCTATTTTATGTGATAATACTACTGCCATCTGTTTAAGTAAGAATCCTTTTTTTCATTCCAGAGCTAAGCACGTAGAAATAAAATGTCATTTCATTAGAGACTATGTTCAGAAAGGGGTAATTAAATTAAAATTTATTGATACAGACCATCAATGGGCTGACATCTTTACCAAACCCCTCGCTGAAGATAGATTCTCTTTTATCTTAAAAAATTTAAACATTCAAAATTGTCCAAAATGAAATGTGCCTCTGAAATAGCAAAATACGACTCTGAAGTAAACACCGGGAATCTTTATCTGAATCTGATGCTACTACCAGTTAGAAGCTATCTGAATCAGAATTCCTCATGATCCAACCCTTTGGTATTCTTGAAGATCAGATAAAGTAACACGTGGTAGATCTTGTGTTTGACTTTGGAACTTCTAGACAACTGTCTAGCAGAAATCAAGAGATAGACTCTTGAAATCTCCTCGAGCAGTATGCTGATTAGGGGATTAGACCTCCATCATGGGCTGTAATTATTCTCCTCCAAACTTGCTTACTTGGTTAAGGTGTTGCATTTAATATCTCAACAGTTAAACTCTCTTTCTATTGTCGTTTTGCATGCATCCTAATGTGTATAAATTCATTTCACATATTACACTAGCACACTTTACACTCACGACCACACTAAACCATATCCCTCTCTCTCTCTCTCTCTCTCTCTCTCTCTCTCTCAGTTCTTCATCTCCTTGAAGAATTCTACAATTTTCTTCAAGTTCTTCATCTTTCAACCTTCATCTTCAACTGTGTTCTTCATGGATTCTTTGCAACAATCAGTTTACAACTTCTCCCAACAAATGAATTCCACTAAGAAAACACCCATTTCAAGTCAACAAACTACAACAACCACCGGCGTCATCTCAACCCCAATCTACAGGGAACCTCATATCCTTGATCGTGAGCCTCACATCCACCTAGCAACACCATTTGGAAAACTTGAAGTTTTATGTGAGTCGTTAGTTGATTTCGAAAACATGAAGAAAAATGGTGTCAACCTAACTGAAGAGTTGAGAATGCAAGGGTGGGAACCCTATTTTCAACGCCTCTATGACCCTGTATACTCAAATCCGGTGAAGGAGTTCTGGCATTTCGCAGACTCAGATGATCACTACATTGTCTCCTACGTTTTGGGAGTCAAGATAGTCATCACTGAGAAATCGATTTCCTCCCTTCTAAACATGGAGAAGACATGAGGAAGACGCATCTACAACATAAACCCCATGGCAAAATACTTGTCCCAGGAAATCAACCCTACCATTTTCCAACAGAGTGCCGAAGGCAAGCATTCCAAGAGCAAGGAGCTACATCAGAACCTCCATTTCTAGTTGAAGATCATATTAGGAACCATTCATCATCGCCCTACATCAAACTCTTCTTACTACATCATCACATACCCAAAGTGTATCATGTACTGCATTCACAAGGGGCTAAAACTCTGTCCACCAACCTTACTCTTCAAGTACCTCAGAGACTCAATCAAAGACACCAAAAACAACATGAAGACCAGGAACTACATCCCTATGAGGAGACTCAAATCTGATGTGTTGATTGAGAGCGGCTTAGTGGATCACTTGATTCAACTCAGACTCATGGAAGATGTCACTATTGACACTGGCAGACCGTTGAATGCTCGGAATCTGAAGAGCATTGGGATCATTGCTCAAGTCAGAACCAAACTAACTCTTGATACCTCCCGGGAAGCACTCAAGGATCAGAGGGAGACTCCCAACAGACTCTACCTGTTCTCCAAGATTGACCCTCCAGAGGTAGTAGCCTACTATCTACAGGACCTTTCCAATCAAGGGGTGGACATCTCTGACTTCATAATGGACTGGCTACCTTAGCGTCCACCAAACTTCATGAAGAGGATGCGAGAGCCCTCTGAGAAGTCCAAGAAGGCGAAGAAAGCAAGGTTGGGAGAATCCTCTAGATCAAAACCTCCAGTCCCTCTAGTTCGCTCTCCAAGTAAGTTTGTACCTCTCTATCGCTCTGTTAAAATAAAACCAATTGCTTCTTCTCTCCCCCAAACCACTCCTATATACACCTCCTCTGAAACTCCTCCTTCAACCACTAGATCCTCTAACCCACCCTCACTAAAATTCAACCTCGCTACCACCACACTACCCGTTTCTGAAGTAGAAATGCTGAATGAAACTAGTTCACCATCATCATCACCATCTCCTTAATCCCCACCATACTACGTACTCTCCTCCGACAACGAACCATCTGAGCCCCAATCTCCCACTTTGGCTTAGCTACAAGCCCGTGCTCTGGCCTTTCAACAACCATCACACTCAGAACCAGAACCAAAAGCCACTTCCCCACTTCCTGAACATCCAAATCCAACTACTTCTGAACAAATCCAAATACCACCACCTACACAACAACCTAATCCACCTCCTGAACAACCAATCCACTCTGAACCAACCCCACAACCTGAATAAACAATACAGTCACCTCATTCCATTCCCACACCCATAACTTTTATTGGCTCCACAACTCCCAAACTAAACCTCAGTGCCCCAAACCCACCTTCCCCAACCTCTACCACTGAACTAGAGACTACCCTCCCTACCCTAGAAGAAGCAATACAGGTTTTTGCAGAGTCTTCAGTAGAGAAGGTCAGGTCTCTGACCATCAATTCTGGCATCAGTGATGATGCATCTGAAGTAAGGATCCACTAGAACAGAGTGATAAGTTTGACGACCTCTGAAGCCTTCAAACTGAAAGGCCTCTCTGAACAAGTCCGCAACGACTTTATCAGAGACGCTGGTATCAGCATTCAAGAGCACTTAGCTAGAGAGGCTGAGGAAAGAGCTAGGAAAGAAGCTGAAGAGAGAGCACACCAGGAAGAAGAACAGTGAATCAGAGAAGCTGAAGAGAAGGTTGCTACTGATGTTGCTGCTGTTGTTGCTGCGGCTGAGGCAAAAGCCAAAGCCGAAGCTGAAGAAGCGACTCGTATTGCTGGAAAAGAAGCTGCCAGGGCCAAAGCTGATGCACTGGCTCAGGGGGAGCACTCCAACTCTGGGTTCGTCCCTCTAGTCTTGAAGACTCTAAAAGAACTGTAGAAAGAACAACAAGTACTTCGGGCCAAGCTGGATCAACAGGATTCTGTCAACAACAAGATTTATAACATGTTGTCTCAGATTCTCCAAAGGATGCCTCCGCCCCCAAAACCTTAGGAACCTAGGCTAATTGCTTGTTGCTTTCTCTGTTTTGATGTTTCTTTTTGCTTTCTGATATCTGCCTTATGTGCTTCTTATCTGTTAGTGTCTGCTTTATCAATATCAATTTTTTTGCTATGTCTTTTTGATTTTGACAAAAAGGGGGAGAACTAAAATAGCTCTGATGGAAACATAACTAAATCTTCTCAAAGCACTACAAACATTATTTAAAATTATTATTAAAGCAATGACTAAAGATATGTAGGAAAATAGCTAAACCTCTAAACCAAGGAAGGTCTGGTAAGAACTTCTAATTAATGTAAGGATCCAACTCAGGGGGAGTCTCCTTCCTTATCTAATCTAAGAAGTTTTTTTACTGTGTCATCTCTACTCTATATTGTTTTGTCATAATTAAAAAGTGGGAGATTGTAAGAACAAAATTGGTTCTACAATGTATCTCTAAGATTTTGATGATAACAAAGGTTGAAACAAAAATGGCACTCTAACGAAATTTTTCTTAAGTATGTAGGACTCTGATCAAACAATCAGATAGTTAAAGACATCAGATACAGAATCCAACAATTAGATGCCACTCAGAGGAAACGCGTCCAGAAGGTTCCGACTCAGATCAACACAGTTACTAGCAAAACAAAAAGAAGTCAGAAACTCTAGTAAAGAAGACTAATTCCAGACTCTAAATCTGAAGAAGTCAAAAGCATAGAAAAAATATGTTGCGGTCATATAAAAGCAACCTCTGAAGTTAAACTCTAACTTACCAAGACTCTGATACAGATTCACCAGTTCAGAACGCGTAACCAAAAAAGAAATCTGGTTTTGGAAATAAATTATTTCTAGAAGGAAATAATGAGGCGCACAAAACTGTTTTAGAAAGAAGCAAGGAGAGTAATGACAATAAACATTCTTCAATGAACAAGATCATGTCATCACTCCAACGGTTCTTCTCAACGCTTATATAAAGGATGGAATACTTCTCAAGAGAATGTACCTAAGACACACAAGAATACAACAACTCTCATTCATCTTCTCTCTCTGTTTCACGAGTTGCTGCTCTTACGTGAAAAGCTAGGGTTCTTATAATTCTGTAATACTTGCTTTTTGTTAGAAGCATATTACATTACAATTCATACTTTTGCTTAAAATATTTACTCAAGTGACTTTGTGCAGTCTGAGTACTTGAGAGGGCTAAGGGATTATTCTCTTAGACGGTTGTTTGTGTAATCTTTCAAGATTAATGGATTAAGTCCTTTTTGAAGGTGAAATCACCTTGGCGGGGTGGACTGAATTTTAAGTAAACCAGTATGAAATCATGTGTCATATTCTTTTTTATTCTACGTGTATCTGATTTCTCAAAAAGTTTTTATTTCCAAAAACAATTCAAACCCCCTTTCTTGTTTTTCTCTACCTTCAGAGTTCATCTGCAACATGATCATTGTAACGCTGTTATTTTGAACCTGTGTCTTATGGCATCTTTGAAGGCATCTAATACATGTGCAAATTTTGAAGAAGATCATGGAGTTGCTAAGCTTGGACTTGACTATCTTTATTTGATTCCTTGGCCTTCAAATTGCTATTCTATGTATTGTTTATTACTTAATTGTAAAGTCCAAGGGAAATTTGGGTTTCTGTATGACATTCTTGTCTGTTGGATTGCAGCCCATTGGTCAGATCTTTTCAAATCTCCATATTTAAATTTATGCTTAGGATTAGTCTCTTCATCTCCCCCCATTTCTTTAATTTCAAAGTCTCTCCTTCCTTTTTAGATCTTCTTTGTTTGTATCTGTTTTCTGAACGTTGACCATATTGCAAATTAGAAACTTTGACCTTATGCCATTGCATATTTTCAACTCTTTTCTTAATCAAACTTGTAAATAAACTTAACTATACTTTACTTAAAATTTCAAAATCCAAAAATAACTAACACACATTCAAACCATTTTAGGCCATTGAGCCTTTCAAACTTAAAATTTTGTTAAAAGCAATGCACTCACTTTAAAATTGATACCATGAACTACGAGGTTTTTATCCCTCATTTTTATGTTTTTATCCCTCATTTTTATAGATATAATCTGCTTGTTGTGTTTGGTGATCTTTAAGTGGTGAGATAAGTTCGAACCCGAACTTGAGTGCAATTAAGATAGGAGGATGGTATAGTCATGTTTGACTTGTGTGTAGTAGTCCTTAACAAGTTGGCTTGAGATCCATCTACTCAGTGGAGACCCTTTTGGAGTTAGGAATGTCACACAAGTTATTTGCGGTTAGCCATTACTATCTCTGATTTGGAGTCCGAGAAGCTGAGGACCGTAGAACATTTAACCCCTCTTGGCCTATTTAGGAAGTAGTGCGGAGACTATTCCAGTGTAGACTTGATAACAGTTGTTACGTGATACTACACTCAGACGAGTTTCTCTTGAGAATATTATGGGTTGATGAGTCAGTCATCCTAACCTGTAATATCCGATAGATGGAATTAAGACTCTGGGAGCTTTTTAGAACATGATTTACAGGTTTTTATCCTTTGTTCACTCCTTTGGGCTGGTTCTTACCCATACTCCATGCTCATGACTCACAATAAACCCTTCATTCTTTGTTGATCCAATCAAGTCTTGTCAATATCAATGGAACTTGTGTGTTTATAAGTGTAAGACCCCAATTTTGTCCCTAAGATCCCTCATGGCATCATATCATACCATATCATTGCCTCAAGGATCTTTGTGCACCTTTGCTTCCCTCCTGGTGGATGGGTTATCTTGTGAGTGTGGTTCTTGATCACCAAGCATATATTGCATTTGTATATCATTGCTTTTCATCTATCTATTAACCAAAAGTACAAAAATATTGTCATCTAACCATGTTACTTGCAGATGAAGCAAACTAGGTCAAATCAGTCAAAGTCAGTCATTGAGATAGATGGTGGCCATTCTTGCAGAATTTGGGCACCATAATCATTCATCAAGAGTTCATATGAGTTGTGACATCATTTTGAATCAAGATATCAAGTGGTAGGGGCTTGGAGTTCATCAGAACATGGTTCAGTCAAGCAAAACCCTAGCAAAGTCAACTGAAGTCAACCTTGGTCAACTGTGCATTTAATCAGTGATTTGATGGTGGGAATTGGTTTGAGAGGCCTCATTCATGCCCATATAAGCCTCATATAACATGTCAAACATCCACAGTGAAGAATTTGAAGTCAGACAAGAAATTTCCAAAAATAGAAAGTTGACCTGTAATTGGAATTTGCCAAAAATGGAAAGTTCTTCTTCCCAACATTACTTTATCATACAAGCTTCAAATGAATTTTTGTCCAACATGAAAGTTGAAGATCTTGTTCTCCCATTTCCAAAAAGTCCAAGAACACTCATTTATCATGTGTGGTTGGCAAGTTATGATCAAATCATTCTCAAAAAATTTTGAACTTCAAAGTGGCATATCTTCCAAACCATTTGGCCAAATTGAGTGAGGTTTTTTGCTACAAGTCATATTTGATGTGCTCTATCCAAATCTTTCATCACAATTCACCAAAACTCAACCAATTAAAATGGCATTTTTTAGTTGACTTGAATTAAAAAGGAAAGGTAAAAAAGTTGACTTTCAAAATAACCATTTCCAACACATTTTACCATTGGCAAATGTTCAGAAATCACATTTGGAGTTAGTCTAAGGCCCAATTTTCGCAACTGTAGCCATGCCCATGCAATTTTGGTTTAATTTCACTAATTGCCAAAAACATGTCATTTTGAGCTAAATTGGATTAACACTTCCTTAACCAAACTTAGCAACATAAAGCAGAGTATATATGCTGCATTTTCTGCTGAGGAAACCCTAGCACACTTTCACAAAACAGATCAAATTTCCATTTTCTCTCAAACTCCCTTTTTCCTCATCTGAACTTTTTCTGAAAAAACTTAAAAGAACTCGTGCTACTGTGCATTGTGCCATCATTCACCATCTTCTTGGAAGCCATTGCAAGCCTTGTTTTACAACTGTAAAGCCAATTCGTGGAACTGTTATGCTTGGCCATTTCCATGGCAGCTTGTGATTAGAGGAAAATGGAGCTTTGTTGAGCTAGAACCCTTCTTCCATTCATCTTCTGGGACCTCATTGGACTTCTGTTTCTACTTGGCACGGCCAGAAAACCACAAATCATCATTGTTCTTCGAATCTGGTAAGATTTTCGACTCTCTCATTTTTCAAAATCATGCTATGCTTTATGAAGATCTTGCCATGCTGATTATTTTGAACTTTGAATCGTTGAAAATGGTCGAGTATTGTAGAAGTTATGTTGAAATGAAGTTTGATATTCAAATATGTTTGTGTTTAGTTCTTCTTTGTTAGCTTGAAATAATGAAAATTATGGTTGGATTTGTGATGTGCATGGTTTGCTGGTTCGAATGTTATGCTTGTTGCCAAATTCTGGAAAAAAAATTCATCACGATTGATGATGATGATGAACAGTAAACATAAACCCTAAAATGTTGAACCCAGGTCGCGTTTGGTTGCTGGAAATTTTTGTTCTGCATGAGAAACACTATTCCATTGCCATGTACAAATCACTGCACGCCACCTCACTAAGTGAAATGCACCGTTTCACTTAGTGACTCCCCTATTTACGAAAATGCCATTCCCGTTTTAATATTTCATTAAATCATTTTATTTTCTCAATTTTTATTTCATTTTGATCTCCAATCTTAGAAAAATCATAAGTGCTTCAATTCTTATCCAATTTTGATGGGATTTTTTGTCGATTGCTCCTCTTGATCTCTAGTTTTTATGATGATTTTTCCAGATTTTTTGCATGTATGGATTTTAAAATGTGCTAGGGTTTGTTCATGTTGTCCATTTTATGTATGTCTTGCCAAATTGTTTGTGAAATGATGATACTTTATCCAATGCTTCCCAAATTTTTTGTGCTTAAACTAGACATGTTCATGGTGATTTTGGTGTAGAGTTTGTGAATTTATCGTTGCTGGTTATTGGGATATGATTTTTTGAATAGGGGTGTGACAATTTGTGTCACACCATTCATGTCCAACTTCATGATTTTCATTACCTTGCTTATTTAACTCAAATTGGTCTGGATTTTTGCATGAACATACTTGTGGATGTCTAGTTTACATGTGAATTTTTCTGGAATTATTGATGGCATTTCCTATTTGATTGGAATTTTCTCCCCTGTTTGGTCATTTGTTGACTTTTTATGACACATGTTGTTATTTGATTTGTGAAATTCTCATGCATTATTGGATGGACTTGAAATTTGACATGTGAATTGTAGACATCTTAATGTTTGTCATGGTTTTAGTCCCATTCATTTCTCATATGTTGTCACTGTTTTATGATTTATTGAAGTTGGTGCATGTTTTGATGCTTTGTATGCGTCTACTTGAACTTGCTTTGACTTTCTGATTTTCATTGACCTACTTCCCTTGATCCAAATGAGCTGAAATTTGGTATGCTTTATCATGTTATGGATGATGTTTGAGCATGATTTATTTGAGGATTGATTGAAATGTTTGTGATTGGTTTTGACTTGAATCTTTCTGTTGACTTCTTTGATGGTTCTATATGACATGTCTTGACCTAATTTGCTTATGAAATGATAATGATGAATGATATGAATGTGCAACCACTTGGGTTTGCTTCTTGATTGTTTGAACTTGATTTTGGACACTTGTCCCTTGCTGTTTTAAACTTTTTTATCTCCTTTTGACCCTAGGCTTGTCCTAGTGGTCTTGTTGCTCATGTTTGAGTTTGTTTTTCAGGTTAAGCAACAAATGCTTCAAAGAGATCAATACAAGTTGAATGAGTTTGATTGTTTATCATGAACTAACTTGTTTGTTTTGTAGGTTGCCTAGCTCACTTGATATGAGCTTGTTGCTTTGCACATATGCTTGACTGTATTGTCTGTTGGCTTATGATGTTTTGTTTTAACTTTGTGTCTGGTATACTAATTATGCTTGACTGATTTCAGGTACTTTAGTTGCTATTAGTTCCTTGTGAACTTTGCTTTTCTTTGCTTGATAAGCAATTTGCATTGAGGTATAATTTCCTTACTCCATGTAGTCTGGAAGACCTGGCCTGTTACTTGGCCAGGCAACTGTCTCAAGTCCTCCTTAAGAGGCGATGTTTGTGCTTGTTTACTTTTGTCCCAAGCAGGAAAAGTCCTTTAAATAAGGCAATTGGTAGAATCCAAGAGATATGTAGCCTATCTCCTACTATTCTGTGAGTCACTCACCTTGCTCACACTACTTGTGTTGATGCATAGTGAGTAAAAACCCAAGATCTATCGAGTCTAACTTGTGGAGAGAGTTCCATCTTTCTGAACTCCCACACCTTCTGATATTCAAAGCTCTCCCTGACCAGGGATAAGAGCATGAGGCACACCCCTCATATCCTTTCATCTGCTTCACCTTGGCTCTCAATGTCAAGGTTAAGAGCACCATTAACCCTATTCCAGTTGGCTTCAATGCCTAACCCTTTGTATGAGCCTCATTGTTTGGTTATAGAGTGTGCTGAATGCCTCTGATTGATTCATTGCTTACTTCATATGCACATGATTGCTTGCATGCTTTGTGTATTTATCATCATTAATTGCTCATTAGTGCATGATCATTTCATCTGTCTTTGTGACATATCTTTGTTGTTTGCCCATTGAGGACAATTGTAAGACCATACTCTTTGGCCATTGTTCCTATGATGTGGAAGTGAGTATAAGACCATTTCATTGGCCACTCATCATCTCTTTGCTTGATGCATTTGTTTGATTTATGTGAGGATGCAATTGTAAGTCCGTGTAATTTGGCATTTGTTTTCCTATGATCATATGTTGGAGGTTAGAGTAAGCCCAGATAGATTGGCATCTGACATCCAAGTGTTTGCTTTGTTTTGTTGGAGATTGGTATAAGCCCAGATAGATTGGCATCCGGTATCCATTTTTTATTTCTTTGTTGAGGAGATTGGTGTAAGTCCATAGAGTGGCCTCTGATATCCAGTTCTGTTTTAGGAGATTGGTATAAGTCCAGTAATTGGCATCCGGTATCCGCTATTGTTGACTTTCCTTTGCTTTGCTTGTTTGTTATTCCTCATTGCCTATTCCAAAGGACACACTTGAGTCATCTTCTATATGATTTCAAGAGGTGAACCTTCTAGGAAGTTTTACACTCCATCTTCATCCATTCATCCATTTTGTCCTAAACCTTTTCACACATTACTTTCAAAACTTGAGATAAATTTTGTGCAAACATCTTCATGCTTTTAAATTAAAAACCTGGACCCCAAGTCCTTGACTTTTTTCAAACTCCATTTCATAATACTTCTTTTGAATCAATCTTAATCATACTTTGACCCTCCTTTCATGAATACTCATAATCAATTAACTTCATCCATTCAATGGTTTTGTGGCTTTGTCCACTCTTGCTAAGTTTTCATACATTAGCCTTAGGTTTGATTTATCCTAGTTGGTTGATGTCAATCTCACCTATTTGTCCTTAGTTGATTGAATTGTAAGTCTTCCTTGCTTATTATAGGGTTAACCCCTCACTAGCAAGTTGAAGCTTTTCTCACATGGTGGACTCGTTGTTTTATAAGGTTGAGTTTTCTCCCGTGGATAACGTAAGACCTTAAGGCTTGTATTTAAAATTGAATCCACTAACTCTTGGAAATCTTTTAGCCGAACTACGGCGTTTTGATCCTTACCTTTGATGGAAGGTACGTAGGCAACGGGTTCATCCGTTCGAACACAAAAAATATTTCATAACAAATCATGTTTGCACAATAAATATTTCATAACAAATAACAACTTTATACAACAAGTGTGAAAAGGGCTCCCTAGGAGTACCTAGGACGTAGTGGGTGCCTAACACCTTCCCATTGCGTAATTTACCCCTTACCCAGACTCTCTGATCTTTTTATTAGTTTTCTACGCGTAAAACTTCTTAGGCTTTTGTTCGCTTTTTAGCCAGTCCTTTGGATAAATAAAAGTGCGGTGGCGACTCGAATTCCTTGTATGCTTTGCTTATGGTTTAATCAATCAATCATATAGCGACGAATACACCGCTACAATAAGGTGTAAACCATAATCCACCAAAATGGATGATTGATCTTGACAATGACTTGATTCATCCCTTGAACTTTGTTTGTTTGCCTTGTGTGTGATCCCTTATTTGTGATTGTTGCATTCATGCATTCATGCGCATCATAACATTCATCACACGAAAATTTCAAGAAACTGAGGTATTATTTGCAAATATTTAGACCATGGATGATGGACGAAGGAACACTAAGAAGTACAATTTCAAATGTCCCGACATGAAAGAGTTAAGGAAGCTAGCATCTTTTGTATTAGATCCCTTGGACTTCAAGCAACGCCATGGGAAGCTTCTATCTATCTTGTATATTGATGTGGTTGAAGGACTCTTAAGTGTGTTGGTTCAGTTTTATGACCCTCTCTACCGTTGCTTCACTTTTCTTGATTATCAAATCTCAGACCCTCTCTACCGTGCCTACGTTGGAGAAGTTTGACCATCTCTAGGGGATACCTGTTTCAACAAAGTGACTTTTAGTCTATTGGAAGAGATTCCCAGATCTCATCTTATTGCTGAAGCTCTTCTCTTGAAGAAGTCTGAGATAGAGGCTCATTGGGTGAAGAAAGGAGGATAATTTGGGTTGACTTCTGAACTCCTCATAAAGGAATCTACTGCCTTTGCTCAAGCCGGTAGTGTGGACGCTTTTGAAGTTATCTTTGTGTTGCTCATCTATGGATTAACTTTGTTCCCTAGCATTGACGGTTTTGTTAATGTTAATGCTATTAGAATTTTCTTGTTTGGGAATCTTGTGCCTACTCTCTTAGGTAATATGTACTTCTCTTTGCATCTAAGGAATTCTAAAGCTGGTGGAACTATAGTCTGTTGCATTCCTCTTCTGTACAAGTGGTTTATTTCGCACTTTCCTCAGACATCTGCTTTTGTGGAGAACAAACAATGTCTACGGTGGTCTCAGAGACTTATGTCTCTCACTAATGATGATATAGTTTGGTATAATCCTTCTTTGAGCAGTTTCAATATTCTTGATTGTTATGGTGGATTCTCTAACGTGCCTCTCATTGGTACACAAGGAGGAATCAACTACAACCCTGCTTTGGCTCGTCATCAACTTGGGTTCCCCTAAAGAGACAAACCTAATAACAATTTGTTAGAAGGTCTTTTTTATCAAGAGGCTAAAGATCCCCAACATTTGAAGCAGAATATTATGCATGCTTGGCATAATGTGCATAGGAATGGAAGATTCGAGCTAGGTCTGTGCAATAGTGTAGCTTTGGAAGCTTACACTCTTTGGGTGAAGAAGAGAGCTTTGGATTTGAAGATGCCTTATCCTTGTGAGAGACCTATGTATATGGGTGTGGTTAAGCCATTAACTCTCCCTAACCAAGATGTAGAGGAATTGGAAGATGCGCTCGCCAAAATGCCTTATCGATATTATACTTGTATTGCATATGGTCTCCTTATCCTTCTCAAACATTGCATTTCATGCATCATTTGCATAAGCAGGTTTCTATTTCGCCAAATGTCTCATTGGTGTTTCTTCTGTGCTTCAGCCTAGCCGACTCATCGATATAATACTCCCGCCAATCACTTAAGGATCATGGAGTCAATGTTAGCCACTTAGAGCCAATCTTCTCCAACGCCTGCAACTCCTCCTCCTCAGAGGATTGTCATTTCAGAGGTGGCTACCTCTACTGTTCCTGCAATTGCTGCTCAATTTGCACCCAACATGCCTGCCGGATACCCATGGGGAATATCGTCGAACTTTGTGCCTACCTTTGCTTCCCTGCTGGCATCTAGCCCGGTCATGTCTGTGCCACCGCTAGTTGTGTATACTTTGCCCCGTGTAGAAGACACCATCTATCATTCTAAGCCGACCGAGGCCCCTGATGTGTATGAGAAGATGTATGAGATAAAATACCAATTCCTTGAGTTGCATAAGGAGTTGAAAACTTTGAGGGGTAAGGACTTATTTGGGAAGAGTGTTGCGGAACTTTGTTTGGTTCCGAATTTTAAGATTCCGATGAAATTCAAAGTGCTTGACTTTGAAAAGTACAAAGGGAATACCTGTCCACTCAGTCATTTAGTGATGTACGCCATAAAGATGTCTACTCAAACGGATAATGATCAGTTGTTGATCCGTTATATTCAAGACAGTTTGACCTATGCAACTCTAAGATGGTACATGGGATTGGATAGTGCAAGCATCCGCATGTTCAATGATTTGGGTGAAGAATTCCTGAAGCAGTACAAGTATAATATCGATATGGCTCCAGATAGAGACCATATGAGGTCGTTTTCTCAGAAGGATAAGGAGACATTCAAGTAGTATACGCAAAGAGGGAGAGAGCTTGCTGCTCAGATTACCCCTCCTGTGGAAGAAAAGGAGATGACCAAGATTTTTCTCAAGACGCTGAGCTCATTTTACTATGAGAGGATGATTGCCAGTGCCCCTAGTGACTTTACCAAGATGGTAAACATGGATATGAGGCTAGAAGAAGGTGTCCGAGAGGGATGGTTATCTAGAGAGGAGGTGTCATCCAACAAGAGGTATGGCAATAGTTTCAGCAAGAAGAAGGAGAGTGGAGCTAATGCAACTTCCATTGGGAGGCAAAGGATGAAGGTGAGAAAAACAAGAAAGGGGGGGTTTGAATTGTTTGGAAAAATAAGCGCTTTTCAAAATGAAAACCACACAATGATTTTATACTGGTTCGCTTATAACACAAAGCTACTCCAGTCCACCCGGCCAAGGTGATTTCGCCTTCAACAAGGACTTAATCCACTAATCTTGAAAGATTACAAACAACGTCTAAGATAAAAATCTCTTAGCCCTCTCAAGTATACAGACTACACAGAGTCACTTGAGGAAATCAACAAACAATAGAAGAAAGATTTATGTAAACTAGAGTGCTTCTAAGAAAGCAAGTGTTACAATATTAAGAACAAGAGTTTTTCACATAATAAGCAAAAAGCTTCGTGAAGATCTTAGAGAGCAGGAGTGTTTTTCTTGAGCGTGGATGTTTCAGTATAGTTTTGACTTATTGGCTTCTTGTTGTATGCTGAAAGTTGATTTGCAATCCTTTATATAGATCAGTGAGGTAGTAGTTGAAACTGATGAGTAATAAGATGATTTTACGCCATAACATAAGTAGCTTCTGCAGGATAACTTTTTCTCCTTGAAATGACTACTTACCACAAGTAGTATCTTCTTTATTGAAATTGGAGATTAACGTCTCTTTCTTAATTAGGAAAACCATTTGCAAATCTTTACTTGACTTTAACGTTACTCTTTCATGATTAGCAATTCCATGCTCAGAGTATTTGTGTTTCTGGAGAGTCTTGGAATCTTGCTTCTGACGTTTAATCTCTTGTGAGTTCAGATAGTTTCTTCAGATAGCGCTGATAACTTCTGGAGCTTAGAGATAGCGTTGTTCAGAGTCAGAACTTCTAGAGCTACTTCTTGTTCAGATGCTTCTGATACTTGTTGTTTTGCTCAGAGTTAGACTTTCTTGAATTGTTTTCACTTCAGATGCTTCTGATCATTTGATGATTTGTATCTGATCTGGTTTTGTATCTGATGACATCATCAGATTTCTTCCTTCTTTCTTTAGAACCCTGCACACTTAGAAACATTTCGTTAGGGTGCCATTTTTGGTTTCATCCTTTGTTATCATCAAAATCAAGGAATCTGTTGTAGAACAATGTTTGTTCTTACAATCTCCCCCTTTTTGATGATGACAAAACAACCTTAATTAGCAGATGAAACATGAATAATATTAGATCAGATAGACAGAAGCTCCCCCTGAGATAGTGCTAGGGAGTTCAGAAGTTCTTACCAGAGTTTCTTAAGTAAAGAGGTTTCTTGATACCTTCTGCAATTTCTTAAATTCATGTTAGATAAATTTATTTTTAAGAGAAATATGTTGCAGAATGCTTAAGGTATTAGACAATATTTTCATCAGAGCTATTAATGACTTCTCCCCCTTTTTGTCAGAATCAAAAAGACATAGTAAAAAAAATAAGTAAAGAGAAAAACTTGAATTCATAGATAGAAGCACAAAGGCAACAGAAGCTAGAAAAACATCAGATTCAGAGAAAATAAAAACAACAGGCAAGTAGAAAAAAAAAATCCTAAGTGCCTAAGGGTTCGGAGGCGGAGGCATTCTCTGAAGCAACATTGCAAGCATATTCTGGATGTTGTCGTTGACAGTATCTTGCTTGTCCATTCTGGCCCGGAGTTCATTCTGATCTTGCTTAAGTTCTTTCAGAGTCTGAAGAACCATAGGGATCACAGAAGAGGACTCCCCCAGAGTCAGAGCCTGCTGAGCTTCAGCTTCAGCAGCAGTTTGTGCTTCTGCATCCGCCAGAGCCTTAGCTTCAGCTTCCTTTTCCCTTAGGATTTCAGCTTGACGAGCTTTTTCTTCTTCTTCTAGTCTTCTTGCTTCTTCTTCAGCTTCCTTGGCCAATCTCTCTTCCTCCAGCCTTCTGGCTTCAGCTTCTCTGGCAAGTCTCTCCTGGAGTCTTGCCTCAGCATCTCTGATGTAGCCATTTCTGACTTGTTCAGATATGCTCTTCAGTCTAAAAGACTCAGAGGTCATCCAGCCAATGACTCTGTTCCAGTGTGTCCTTACAGATTTAGGATCATCACTGATTTCAGAGTTAGTGGTCAGAGACTTGACCTTTTGTACTGAAGCTTCTGCTACCTGCATGATGGCTTCCTCAAGGGTAGGTGTAGAAAGTTCAGGTTCAGGTTCAGGGTCAGAGGTATGAGGTGGAGAGTTTGGAGGGCTGAGATTTAATGTGTGAGGTTCAGATTCTGATTCAGGTTGGGGTTCAGATTCTGCTTCTAGTTGAGGTTCAGATGTTTGGGGTGAAGCGTAAAGAGGGTTTAAATCTAAGGGTTCAGTTTCAGCTTCAGGTGCAGCGGAGATGTTTGGTGGGGTGATATCAGAGGTGTGGGGTTCAGAGGGTTGAGTTTCAGAAGGTATGGTGGTTGTTTGTTGTTGTGAAGCAAGTTTATGAGCATAAATTGTGGCTATGGTTCGGGAATCAGGGTCAGGATATTCTGGGTCAAAAGAGATGGAAACATATGGGGGTGATTCTGGTTCTGAGGATGATGAAGAGGAAGTGCTTTGGTGGGTTTGTTTAGGTTCAGAGGGAGGTATGAATGTACGAGCTACATTTAGAACTGGTGAAGGTTGGGAGGTTCTGGTGGTTGAAGGTGGGATTTCAAAGGTAGTAAAAATAGGTTGTGAAGAGAGAGGGTTAGAAGAAGCCATCAGAGGATTAGTGGTAACAGAAGGAACAGACGTACCAGTAGATATATTCAGAGGAGCTGAAGATCTGCTTCCAGAAGATTCTCCAATTCTTGCCTTCTTTGCCGGAGGTGCTATCTTCTTCTCAGAGAGACCTCTCTTGTATCTGACGAAGTCTTCTTCTAAATCTAGACAATCGTCGAGGCTGAAGTCAGAGATGTCAACACCTTCATCCAGCAGACGATTAAGATAGATGGCAACCGCATCTCTGGGTTCGTTCTTGAAGAACCTGGCAAGGCCATGAGGCATCTTCCTCTGATCTTTCAAACAATCCCAGGATGTGTCCAGAGTGGGTCTGACTTGAATCTTCTTAATTATCCCCATACTCTTGAGATTTCTGGCATTCAGAGGCTTCCCAACATCTATTGCCAGATCTAGCATCAGCTTGGCCTTCTCCAGATGATCCACCAGCCCATTCTCAATGAAGACATCAGATAACAATCTTCCCAGAGGGATGTAGGATCTGGGCTTCATGTTGTTTCTGGTTTCTCTGACAGAATCTCTCAGATATCTGAAAAGGAGAGCAGGGAGGCAGATCTTCACACCCTTCTGAATGCAGTACAGAATGCATTTCTGGTCTGCATTGATGTAGTCAGAGGAGTTAGAGGCTAGACGGTGGTGAATAGTTCCCAGAATAATCTTCAGCCACACTCTGAGGTTCTGATGCAGCTCTTTGTTCTTTGAAGGATTTCCTTCAATGTTGGGTTTGAAGATTGTTGGGTTGATTACATCAGTAATGCGCTTTGACCTAGGAGGGATGTTGTAAATCCTTTTTCCTCCACTTCTTTCCATGTTCAACAGGGAGGCAATTGACCTTTCAGTGATAACAATCTTCACCCCCAGAACATATGAGACGATGAAGTGGTCATCTGCATCTGCAAACCTCCAGAACTCCTTGATGAGAAGAGGGTAAACAGGACCATAAAGCCTTTGGAAATAGTTTTCCCATCCTTGTTTACGAAGCTCTTCAGTAAGATCAACGCCATTTCTCTTCAAGTTGTCGAAATCAACTAGTGATTCACACAACACGTCCAATCCTTCAAAAGGGGTTGAAAGGTTAATATGGCGTTCACGGTCAAGAACATGGGGTTCTTTGTAAACAGGGGTTATGGTGACGCCTGTAACCGTTGGTGTTGGAATGCTTGAGGTTTGAGCAGTAGAACTTGATTCCATTTCTTGAGAGAAGTTAAAGACTTGTTGTTGTTGAGCGTCCATGGTGAAGGAGAAGATGAAGATTGATGAAGATGAAGAACTTGCAGAGAATGCTTCAGAGAGGGTTTAGGGTTTTAGAGTGAGTGAGAGTGATAAGTGTGTGAAATGTGAGAAAAGTGTTTATATACTCTAAGTGAAACACATGCAAAACGACACATTAAATTGCGTTAGCACAACGCTCAAGTAAGCACGCTTGGGGGAAAAATGATTACAGCTAATTAATGAATGTCTAATCCCACAGTACGCACACTGCTCAAGGAGAACTCAAACGTCTGCCTTTTGAATTTCTTTTGACAGCTGTCTAGAAGTTCTAGGGTTAGACGCTTAGTGCTTCACGTGTTGATGTATCTGATCTTCAGGAATATCAAAAGATTGATTCCTGGAGATTTCTAACTCAGATATCTTCTTAACTGGTAGAAGTATCAGAGTCAGAGGCAGAAGTGTATTTGTTTTTATCAGAGTCTCATTTTACATTTTCAGAGCCATGTTTCACTCAGGGCAATTTTTAATGTTCAGATGTTCTAAGATAAAAAGAAATCTATCTTCAGCTAGAGGCTTAGTAAAGATATCTGCCCATTGATGTTCAGTATCAATGAACTTCAATGTTACTATCCCTTTCTGAACATAGTCTCTGATAAAATGATGTTTTATTTCAATGTGTTTGGCTCTGGAATGTAGAATGGGATTCTTACTTAAACAAATAGCAGCAGTATTATCACAAAAGATAGGAATGTTACTCTCAAGGATTTGCAGATCTTCTAACTGATGCTTCATCCAGAGCATCTGAGTTGTGCACAGTGACGCTGAGATATATTCTGCTTCTGCAGTTGATAGAGCAATTGTTGATTGTCTTTTGCTAGCCCAGGATATCAGATTGTTTCCCAGAAGCTGGCAATTTCCAGAAGTGCTTTTTCGTTCTATTCTATCTCCTGCATAATCTGCATCACAATAACCCGAGAGTCTATACTCTGATGTTTTCTCATACATCAGGCCCAGGTTAGGAGTTCCTTTCAGATACTTAAGAATTCTCTTAACTGCTGTTAAATGAGATTCTCTAGGATCTGATTGGAATCTGGCACAAAGACAGACACTAAAGAGAATATCAGGACGAGTAGCAGTCAGATAGAGAAGAGAGCCTATCATACCTCGATAGAGCTTCTGACAAACCTTGTTGCTTACCTCTTCCTTTTCAAGAATGCAAGTTGGGTGCATGGGAGTTTTTGCAGAGTTGCATTCAGTCATATCAAACTTCTTCAGAACGTCTTTAATATATTTACTTTGATGGACGTACGTGACTTCTGGAGTTTGATTAATTTGAATTCCCAGAAAGAACTTTAGTTCTTGCATTAAACTCATCTCAAATTCTGCCTGCATTAACTTAGAAAATTCTTGGCAAACAAAGATATTAGCAGAACCAAAAATAATATCATCAACATAAATCTGGCATATCATGAGATCATTATTAAGGTTTTTACAGAAGAGTGTAGAATCAACTTTCCCTCTGATAAAATTTTGTTCCAGAAGAAAATTGCTTAATCGTTCATACCAAGCTCTGGGAGCTTGTTTGAGTCCATATAAGGATTTCTTAAGTTTAAAAACATGTTCTGGAAAAGTTGAATTTTCAAAGCCTGGAGGTTGATTGACATACACTTCTTCTGAAATATAACCATTAAGAAATGCACTCTTGACATCCATTTGATATAATTTGATAGAGTGATTAATAGCAAAAGATACAAGAAGATGAATAGATTCTAACCTCGCGACTGGAGCAAAGGTTTCATTATAGTCAATACCTTCTTGTTGACTGTAACCTTGAGCTACCAGTCGAGCTTTGTTTCTGACAACTTCTCCTTTCTCGTTCAGCTTGTTTCTGAAAACCCATCTGGTTCCAATGACATGAGTGCCTCTGGGTTTAGGAACGAGATCCCAGACATCATTCTTTGAGAATTGATCCAATTCTTCTTGCATAGCTGCCACCCAGTCGTTATCCTGAAGTGCTTCATCACAAGACGTAGGCTCAATCAGAGACACTAGTCCCAGAGGAGTATCTTCAGAAGTCCTGAAGGTGGATCTGGTTCTGATAGGTTCGTCCTTGTTTCCCAGAATCAAATCTTCAGATACATTGATACGACTTTTGACTTTCTTTGGGATTTCTGGAGATTTAATTTCTTCAGAGTTCTGAGTGACAGTTGCTTCTGGAGTTTTATCAGATTCTACAAGAGTGATTTCCAAATCTGCAAACTTTTCAACTAGCTTTGACTTTTCAGGGTCAAGCTTATCATCAAATCTGACATGAATTGATTCTTCCACAATTTTGGTTTAGAGCGTTCTGAGTATCCTAACATAATACCTTTCTGTGCTTTGGAATCAAACTTGTTCAGATGTTCTTTAGTATTTAATATAAAGCAAGAACATCCAAAAGGATGAAAATATGAAATGTTTGGTTTTCTTCCTTTACACAGTTCATAGGGAGTCTTTTCTAGAATAGGTCTTACAGAGATTCTATTCTGAATGTAACACGCTGTATTTACAGCTTCTGCCCAAAAGTGCTTTGCTACATTAGTTTCATTGATCATGGTTCTGGCCATCTCTTGGAGTGTCATATTCTTCCTCTCTACAACTCCATTTTGTTGTGGAGTTCTAGGGCAGGAGAAATCATGGGATATTCCATTAGAATCAAATAATTCTTCAAAATCTTTGTTTTCAAATTCTCCACCATGATCACTTCTGACTCTAATAATTTTAGAGTCAAATTCTTTTTGCACTTTGGAACAGAAACTGGTGAATACAGAGTGAGACTCACTCTTGTGCTTTAGGAATTTTACCCATGTCCATCGACTGTAATCATCAACAATGACTAGTCCATACTTCTTTCCATTAACTGATGCTGTTTTCACAGGACCAAATAAGTCAATGTGAAGAAGTTCCAGAGGCTTAGAGGTAGAAACAACATTTTTCTTTTTAAAAGATGTTTTTGAAAATTTTCCTTTCTGACAAGCTTCACACAGAGCATCTGAAGAAAACTTTAGTTTAGGTAGGCCTCTGACTAACTCGAGTTTAGTTAGCTGAGAAAGTTTCCTCATGCTAATGTGGCCCAAGCGTCTATGCCATACCCATTGCTCTTCGTGAACTGACATTAGACATTTAACATTTTGATCTTTTAAATCAGAAAGATTTATTTTGTAAATGTTGTTTTTCCTCTTGCCTGTGAAAAGGACAGAGCCATCGTTCTGATTAATGGCTTTACATGTTTTTTGATTGAAGATTACATCATAAAGAACATCAGAAATAGAGGGAAGAGTACCATTACCAATAGTTCCGGAGCCTCTGATCCTTCCTTTATGATCTCCTCCGAAGCCTACAAATCCAGCATCTTTAAGTTCCAGACTTTGGAACATAGACTTTCTTCCCGTCATGTGTCGCGAGCATCCAGAGTCCAGGTACCATGACTGGTGTCTGAACTTTGCTGCATAGGATATCTGCAACATACACAATCTTATCTTTTGGTACCCAGAATCTCTTGGGTCCTTTCAGATTAGTTTTCCCAGAGTTTCTTATAACTTTGGGTTTTCTAGCATTTTTAAATTTTTGTTCTTGTGTGTGTGTGTAATGATATGAAAAGGGAGACTTAAGTTGGTTACTGGTAGAAGTTTTATCTTCCTTAGAATCATACCCAATTCCCTTTTTATTGTTCTGACTAACTCCATAAATCATGGATGCCATAATACTCCTATCTATCCCATTTTTCAGAAATTCTTGAAAGGCTTCTTCGTATTTATAAATTATTGCATTTGAAGTTTGTGGAGTTTGAGATAACGCTTCTTCTAATTCTAAGCTTTTTCTTTTTGCTCCATCTCTTTCTAATGTTAACAATTTAATTGTATCTTCTTGTGCTAGAATTGTCATCTCAAGCTCGCCACAATCTTCAAATTTTGCTTTAAGACAGCCTTTAATGTTTTTAAACTTTTGTTTTAATTTCTGATATGAGCTAAGAGTTTCTGACAAACAAGATTCTAGATCAGATCGGGAAAGTTCAGAAAATACCTCTTCAGATTCTTCATCTGAGCTACTCCTGGATGTGGTAGCCATAAGTGCCACATTGGCCTGTTCATCAGAGTCAGATTCTGATGATCCAGATTCACTATCATCCCAGGTAGCCATCAGTCCTTTCTTTGTCCTGAAGGTATTCTTCTTGAAGCTTTCTTTTCTAGGGTTGTCTTTCTTTAGCTTGGGGCATTCATTTCTGTAATGACCTGTTTCTTTACATTCATAACAGGTAATATCTTTGTTAGATTTACCTTTTGAAGTTGATTCAGATCGATCCCCTCTGGGTCTTGGTCTTCTGAAGTTGTTGTTCCTCTTTTTCCAGAGTTGCTTAACTCTTCTGGTTAGTAGGGACAACTCTTCTTCATCATCAGAGTCTTCTGGTTCAGAGTCGTCAGTGTCTTCAGTTTCTGCCTGGAGAGCTTTGGTTCTGTCAGGTTTCCGTCTTTCAGATCTGGACTTTAGCGCTACGGACTTGTTCCTTTTCTGAGGCTCATCTTCCTCTAGTTCTATCTCATGGCTTCTGAGAGAACTGACAAGTTCTTCAAGGCTGATATTGTTCAGATCCTTTGACAGCTTCAGAGCAATAACCATAGGTCTCCATTTCTTTGGCAGACTTCTGACTATCTTCTTAACATGATCTGCAGTTGTGTAGCCTTTGTCTAGCACCTTGAGACCTGCAATAAGAGTTTGGAATCTAGAAAACATAGCCTCTATAGCTTCGTCATCTTCCATCTTGAAGGCTTCATATTTCTGGATAAGCGCCAGAGCCTTCGTCTCTTTGACTTGGGAGTTTCCTTCATGAGTCATCTTCAGAGAGTCAAGTATATCTTTGGCTGTCTCTCTGTTGGTGATCTTTTCATATTCGTTGTATGATATAGCATTTAGAAGTATTGTTCTGGCCTTGTGGTGATTTTTGAAGATACGTTTCTGATCTTCTGACATCTTATTTCTGGGAACTTCAGCTCCATTTTCTGAGACTGGAGGTGTGTATCCATCTGTGACAATGTCCCAGAGGTCAGCGTCATAACCAAGAAAGAAACTTTCGATTCTATCTTTCCAGTAATCAAATTTCTCTCCATCAAAAACAGGAGGCTTAGCATTGTAACTATCTCTTTCATTTGAGTAGGCCATGGTTTTTCTCGTACTGGATCTCTCTACACTGTTAAGTGTTTGATTAGAAAATCAATAACAGAGCCGGAGCTCTGATACCAATTGAAGGTGAGAAAAACAAGAAAGGGGGGGTTTGAATTGTTTGGAAAAATAAGCGCTTTTCAAAATGAAAACCACACAATGATTTTATACTGGTTCGCTTATAACACAAAGCTACTCCAGTCCACCCGGCCAAGGTGATTTCGCCTTCAACAAGGACTTAATCCACTAATCTTGAAAGATTACAAACAACGTCTAAGATAAAAATCTCTTAGCCCTCTCAAGTATACAGACTACACAGAGTCACTTGAGGAAATCAACAAACAATAGAAGAAAGATTTATGTAAACTAGAGTGCTTCTAAGAAAGCAAGTGTTACAATATTAAGAACAAGAGTTTTTCACATAATAAGCAAAAAGCTTCGTGAAGATCTTAGAGAGCAGGAGTGTTTTTCTTGAGCGTGGATGTTTCAGTATAGTTTTGACTTATTGGCTTCTTGTTGTATGCTGAAAGTTGATTTGCAATCCTTTATATAGATCAGTGAGGTAGTAGTTGAAACTGATGAGTAATAAGATGATTTTACGCCATAACATAAGTAGCTTCTGCAGGATAACTTTTTCTCCTTGAAATGACTACTTACCACAAGTAGTATCTTCTTTATTGAAATTTGGAGATTAACGTCTCTTTCTTAATTAGGAAAACCATTTGCAAATCTTTACTTGACTTTAACGTTACTCTTTCATGATTAGCAATTCCATGCTCAGAGTATTTGTGTTTCTGGAGAGTCTTGGAATCTTGCTTCTGACGTTTAATCTCTTGTGAGTTCAGATAGTTTCTTCAGATAGCGCTGATAACTTCTGGAGCTTAGAGATAGCGTTGTTCAGAGTCAGAACTTCTAGAGCTACTTCTTGTTCAGATGCTTCTGATACTTGTTGTTTTGCTCAGAGTTAGACTTTCTTGAACTTGTTTTCACTTCAGATGCTTCTGATCATTTGATGATTTGTATCTGATCTGGTTTTGTATCTGATGACATCATCAGATTTCTTCCTTCTTTCTTTAGAACCCTGCACACTTAGAAACTTTTCGTTAGGGTGCCATTTTTGGTTTCATCCTTTGTTATCATCAAAATCAAGGAATCTGTTGTAGAACAATTTTTGTTCTTACAAAGGAGGCCGCATGTAAGAAGAAATCAAGCACCCCGTCAAAATCATCATCAAGCATCATAAGTAATTCCAGTATTTTTAGCAAATCAGTCAGCACCAATTCAACAATAACAATGTCAACAACAATAACCACAGCAACGAACAAACACCTATAATAACAACAATACCAACAATCATCAACAACAACAGTTTGAGAGGAAGTGTAAGACCCCAATTTTGGCCCTAAGATCCCTCATTGCATCATAACATT
The DNA here is from genome assembly GCF_024323335.1 of Lathyrus oleraceus. Lineage (NCBI taxonomy): Eukaryota > Viridiplantae > Streptophyta > Magnoliopsida > Fabales > Fabaceae > Lathyrus > Lathyrus oleraceus. The sequence goes on along the minus strand of NC_066579.1, from coordinate 64,225,421 downwards.
GCATTTGCAAAGCCTCAAGGATCATGAACATCTTGGTTCCCTTTGCCTTTTGGGTGGGGACCTCTTGTAAGTGGTTTGAGATCACCAAGCATGCTTGAATTGTATATCACTGATTTTCTCATTTTTATTTACTAACCAAAAGCACAAAATATGTCACTAACATTTCTTGTTTGTAGCTTGAGCAATCACAAAGTCTGAGAGCCTCTAGGAGATCCTTTGTGCAATGATAAGGTCAAGAGAAGATGAAAGCAAGCATGGAAATGGTTCCCAAAGCTCTCATCCATCAAATATTCCTCCCTAGTATCTCAATTCATCATTTTGATCAAACCAAGTCAAGGGGTTGGAGGTTTGTTTCCCAAGGAAACCCTAATTCATCTGTTCATCAACTGTGCCTTGCTCTTGAAGCAACCTCAACCCATGGTCAAATACAATTAAGGGAAGTTCTTTAATTAATAATTCCATTCATATCTGAACTTATTTGAGTGCCCTCAATCATCAATTGATCAAGATATGAGTGGTGGACTTGAGAAGTTGACCAGTCAATTCATCTGTCTATTTTTAAATGCACTGAGACCTAACGTTTTATGTGTTGGTCAAATGGAGATGATCCCAAGAGAAACAATGTTCTTAAGGACAACATGAACAACTTTCATGTTCATCAAAAATTTATTTAAAGCTTGGAAGATCATAATCCATTCCAAGACATTATAGGTCATTTTGACTGAAACCCTAATTTTGGGTCAACTTCCCAAGAACATAACTCATTCATTTTTTATGATTTTGAGATGGAACCAAATTCATTGGAAATATTATTGTGTCTACTTCAAATTTTATGTTGAGAAAAATTTCAAAGTCTCAAAAGAAATACATGTGATAATGCAAAACATTATAGGTCACTTTGGGCCAAATGCATTGAAATGTGAAAAAGTCCAACTTCAAGTGCCCATAACTTCCTCATTAAAAATCCAAATAATGCAAAATTTAAGTCCAAATTGATTGTCTTGAAAAGATATACAACTTTCATGTTGGAGATTTTATCATTTGAAGCTTGAATCATTGAGACAGAAGGGCTTGAACATTAGGCAAATTTGGAAACTTCACTTATGCATGTTTTGCACCCTACACTTTAAGCTCAAATTTCACTAATTTCCAAGGCCCAATTGGAATTTTGATCAACATATCTTGATGAATTCAGAAGCGCACAGAGAAGCACTGCAGAAATTTCTTGAGCAAGCTAATGTGGAACATGATGTTACAGTGGTTCAGTTCGATCATATTGTAGCTAACATCACTTCCTATAACAATCTCAGTCTGTGATGAAGAACTCCCTAAAGAGGGTAGGAATCATAACTTGGCTCGGCATATATCCAGGAACTGCAAAGATGACGCTCTGTCGAATGTGTAGGTAGACATCGGGTCCTTGTTGAATATACTGCCGAAATCAAGTCTTTCCAAACTGTCATATCAAGGAGCGCCTATGAGATATATTAGTGTGATCGTCAAAGCTTTTAACGGTTCACGCAAGACTGTGATTGGTGAAGTGGACCTTCCAGTGAAGATAGGTCCGAGTGATTTCCAAATTACTTTCCAAGTAATGGATATCCAGCCGACCTACAATTGTTTATTGGGAAGGCCATGGATTCACGAGGCGGCTGCCGTTACCTCCACATTGCATACGAAGCTCAAATTTTTTAATAATGGGAAGCTAGTTATTATTGGCGGGGAGAAGCGTTGTTAGTTAGCCACCTGTCATCTTTCTCTTATGTTGAAGCTAAGTATGAGGTTGGAACTCCGTTCTAAGACTTATCTATTGTTGTTGAAAAAAGAGTTGGGGCACCTATGTCCTCATTCAAAATTTATGCATTGAAGATTGTTAAAGATGGCCAGCCTGATCAGTGGGGGCAGATGGCAGAGGTCTCCGATAAGAAGAGTAGAGCTAGTTTGGGTTTCCAACAAGGTTTGTCAGCAATCATATCTAAAGTTGTGCAACTTAGTTTCCGTAGAGGAGGGTTCATTCATGGTGATGAACAACACTTAGATGTTGTGCTAGAGGATGACGAAGAGGAAGACTGCACCAATTTTGTGACACATGGAAAAGCTTGCAACAATTGGACTGCCGTTGATATTCCTGTTATTATGCATCGATCTAAGTAATTGCTTTTATTTGTTTTTGAAAATACTTCTCCTATGCCTAAGGGAGAAGTGAACATTGTTTGGGCATTTAAATTTGATCATCAATAAAATATAATTCTATTCATCCATATCTATGATGTTTTGTTTTTACTTTTGCTTTATTCTGAAAATGGTAATCAGAAAAAACATAAATAAATAATATAATTGTCCATATGCATAATATTTAGTCACAATTTACTTCTCTAAAATCAAAATATCAAATGATTATGCAGTTTGGTTTCTAACCCCATTAAATGTTGGTGTAAGCCCTAGAGGCCAATACTTTTGGTACTTGTATCGAATTATTTATTATTAATAAAAAGACTTTTCTTTATTATGTTTGTTTAATAAAGTTCCTAGAATAGCTAGTCCGTTTAATGTATCAAGTGTGACTTAATCGTGAGATCACATTAAACATAAGGACATTATTCTTAAAGTATCCGTAGTCGAGCTTTATTGTGAAATGGATAACACTAAAGCTATAGACTATTATATATATAGACAGATGATCACATCTCATGGATCATGGATAAGGAGTTATCAAGTCTTAAACATATGTATGAGTATTAAGAGTAATATTTATACTGGATTAACCCACTATGAGAATACTATATAGAGTGTTATGCAAAGTGTCATAAGTTATTCTCATGGTGATAATGGTGTATACCACCCTTCGACCGGAAACCACTATGGACCCTAGACGTAGAGTCGAGTGCCTTATTGCTAATCAAACAACTATAGATTGTACAAAATGATGTTTACAAACAAACAGAATGGGGGGATGAGAAAAGAATTCATTTATTATATTTTTGTGTTTGACAAGACCTTCGGACTTGTGCCTACGTACCAACATAAAAATGAGGGATCAAAACCTCGTAGTTCTTTTTGGCCTTTTTGAAAGTTTAAGTCAAGTATAGTTAAGTTTATTTACAAGTTTGATTAAGAAAATAAGTTTAAAAATGCAATGGCGTAAGGTCAAAGTTTCGATCTTTTGCAAGGTGGTCAAAGTTTAGAACAAAAGTAGTTCATACAAAGAAGATTTTAAAAATGGGGGAGAGATTTTAAAATTAAAGAGACGGGGAGGAGATGAAGAGACTAATCCTATGCACAAAATTAAAAGTTAAGGGCTGAAAAGATCTGACAAATGGGTAGCAATCCAATAGACAAGAATGTCAATAGAAACCCAAATTCCCTTGGACATTAGAATCAAACAACACACAATGCACAATTATATCAACTTGAAGTGCAAGGCATCAAATATAGATAGCCACATCCAAGCTTGGCCACTCCATGATATTCTTCATGATAGTCCATGTAACAGATGAATTCCATAAGTCACAGTTTCAAAATAACAGCTTCATAATGATCATGTTGCAGATGAACTCAAAGAGGTCTTCAAAGATGTATCAGATGATGTTTCAAATTGCAAGCACTTGGTTTCACAAAAGTTGGCATTGGCCAAGTCCTTTAGCATAGGAATGTTGCCTATATTGTAAATCCATTTGTCCAAGATCAAGCCAATAGTCCACACAATTTTTTTTAGAGTTTTTGTTGTTATTATGTACATTAATGGTCAAAGACCACACAAACAAACAAGAATATACACAAGAATATATCACATAATATGGTCCAAGTGGACAAAGTGAAAAATGTCATTAACATAAACAATTAGAATGGTATGAATAATGGAAAATGAATAAAGACTTGAAATTGAATTGCATTAAAGTAAATGACTTGAAATTAAATGTTAGTTGTTAATGAGTTAGAAGTTAGTATTGTTTTGCTTTTGCTTTTCATTTTTTGGTCATTCTTTGGAGAACACTCAACCCACTTATCACAAGCCTGGATCCTTGAACCAAGACATCTTCCAAGTTTCCACACAATACCATGAAAGAGGGGAGACTTACAATCTCACTAACTAGACTTCTATGCCTTTTGTCTCACAAATTTAGCGCTATGTTAAGCAATCGTAATTGGACTTATGTAGAAGTCACAACTATTTTAGGTCGGGCAATAGAATTTTGGTGTTAATGCCTGTTAGAGACATAGTATGATGGACTATGCTCATGAAACATACAACACACAAAAAGAATATGCAAAAGAGGTTGCTTAATCTCATCCATACTTATGTTGATTTTTCAATCAACTAGCCTTAGGACTTTGAGATATCATAGGCCAAATGAGATGAATGCATAAAGAATGGGAATGAGATGAAGAGGGAGGGGGATCGATCAAAACTCAAATTGGCCAAAGGAGGACTTTTACCAAATTAATATTATCCATTCATTTTGAGGGATTGAATGTGTTGGTGTAAGCCCTAGAGGCCAATACTTTTTGGTACTTGTATCGAATTATTTATTAATAATAAAAGGCATTTTCTTTATTATGGTTGATTAATAAATCCCTAGAATAGATAGTCCGTTTAATGTATTAAGTGTGACTTAATCATGAGAACGCATTAAACATAAGGACACTATTCTTAAAGTATCCGTAGTCGAGCTTTAGTGTGAAGTGGGATAACATTAAAGCATTAAGACTATTATGTTTGTAGACTGATGATCACATCTCATGGATCATGGATAAAGAGTTATCAAGTCTTAAACATAGGTATGAATATTAGGAGTAATATTTGTACCGGATTGACCCGCTATGAGAATACTATATAGAAAGTTATGCAAAGTGTCATAAGTTATTCTCATGGTGATAATAGTGTATACCACTCTTCGATCTGAAACCACTATGGATCCTATATGTAGAGTCGAGTGCTTTATTGCTGATCCAACGTTGTCCATAACTGGATAACCATAAAGACAATTGATGGGTACTCCACGAAGCATGTTGAGGGACATGAGTGTCCTAGATAGAATTTGCCAATCATGCGTAACAGGATAAATGTCTATGGGCCCAATATTGAACTGGACAAGGATGACACGGTCTATACCTTGTGTTCAATATAGACATAAGGGAAAAGGGGTAATTATACACATAATTATTATCACAAGAGGTTTTGTCATATCACATGACATTTTCATGACTTGGGTAGCAGTGATGTGTTGCTAGATACCACTCACTGTTTATTATGTTAAATGCGTGATTTAATATAATTGCCAATGTCGCGAAAACCTATAGGGTCACACATAAAGGACGGATTGATGAGAAATAGAGTAACTAAGGAACACCGTAAGGTACGGTGCACTTAAGTGGAAACGAAATATGGTAAGGTACCAAATACTTAAGTGATTTTGGCATATTGTGAGATATGGGCAAAATACACTTAAGTGGGCTTTTTAGCTTGAAGCCCACACAAGTGGTTCTATAAATAGAACCCCTTGGGTAGAAGCATTGTCACTCCACTCAGACTGAAATTCAAGTAGAGACTTGGAATTTCGTTTCCCTCTTTATCTCACTCAAAGCCTTCATTCATAACAGCTAGCACTGCGATTGAAGGAATCCGTTCGTGTGGACTGAGTAGAGACGTTGTCATCGTTCAACGTTCGTGATCGCCCCATGGATCTGTATCAAAGGTTTTGATCATTATCAGAAATCTGCACCAAAGGTTTGAATCGCCACAAGAGGTAAGGATTCTATCACTGATCATGCCCATTCGTAAGGATCACTAAATGGAGAAATTTTTAAATTCCGCTGCGCCTTGGATGGCAATTCTCCTTCAGTGGTATCAGAGCCACTTACGAAACCATGAATCTGATATTTGTTTTTGTTCTGTAATAATATGATTAAAGACAGAATGAATCAAAGGTTAAATTGAGATCGATCAAGTTACATATATGTGATATATGTAATCCTGATGCAAAATACATTATATATGATATAGTGTTCTCGTTTCGTTCATTCAAACCCTCAATGATTGTTTTCCTTTGAGTGATCAATGGTCGTTTGCTTCTTGATCCGACATTAGTATGGTGAAGCAATGACGTGTTGATCAATCATACTGAATTAACAATCGAGATGTGTTTGACGGTCTGAAATTGGTGCATCAGGGTTAGTAACGACACAAGGGTTGTGTTGTCAGAGAGTTATGCGATTGGGGTTTGACTACACAAGAGTTGTGCGTTCTAAACACTTTCCCGAACAGTGTTAACCAGTTAACGTTTATGGTTAACCGGTTAACGCAATGCGAAATAAATTTTTTGAGATTTTCAAACAGTGTTAACCGGTTAACGCATTTGGTGAACCGGTTAACGCAAGGCGGAAAACAGTTTTCCAAGACATTTTCAAACAGTGTTAACCGATTAACGCATATGGTTAACCGGTTAACGCAAGGTAGAAAAGAATTTCTAAAAGTTTTCAAACAGTGTTAACCGGTTAACGCATATGGTTAACCGGTTAACGCAAGGAAAAAATTCACCCGTTCGGCTAGAAAAAGTGCTTTGAAGTATCAAGTGTTGGTACGAAAAACGACGTCAATTTTAAATGAATTGTTCATTAAAATTTTCGAGCAGGGGTGTAGCACCTCAAATTTGCACCTCCCATTTTGTACATACATTTTCATATTAGGTCATTAACATTGCATTGTTCATTGCATTAGTCCATCAAGTCATCAGGCTAGACTGGCATTAGGAGATTCAACTGTGCAAGGCAACTAGGGCATTCTCCATGAGATCAAAGCCCTAGGGTTGGTATAATGAGTTCATATGATTCAAGGATCATTTTGAAGTGATTTGGCCAAGAATTGAAGGTTCAAAACTCATCAGTCCATGAGCAAATCATCTGAAACCCTAAAAAGTCAACAGAAGTCAACTGTCAGTTCAACTATGGATTTGGAGGTGGGAGATGGTTAGAGATGCCTCATTCATGTGTAAACGAGTCCCATTTGACATTTCAAACATCAACAATGAAGAATTTGAGGTCAGATCAAAACTTTCTAAAAATAGCAGGTGACCTGTAATTTGAACTTTCCAAAAATGGAAAGGTTTTTGACCAACTTCAACTCAAGATTACATCATCTAGAAAGCTTCAAATGAAATTGTGTCCAACATGAAAGTTGAAGATCTTTCTCTCCCATTTCCAAAAAGTCCAAGATCATGAATACTAATGTGTGGTTGAGGAGATATGGTTCAAACTTGGCAAAGTGTAGTTTAGACTTCAAATGGGCATAACTTTCAAACCAAAAGTCCAATTTGGGTGGCTCTTTTTGCATATTGATCCTTGTAACATGTATTTTCCAAGCATACAATCATTTGGCATGAAATCTCATTTGCATGGCATTGGTTCCTTCATGAGGATTTTTGTGGAAAATTGCATAAACACATTTTGGTGTAACATGAGCATACCAAACCAAGTCCAACATGTGCATGGACTCAATTTTAGTCATTTTTGGCCTTACATGTGCACTGTTCACGTGCATGGAGGTGTACGGAGCAAGAAACCTCATTTTTGCATTCACACCACAAAGTCCTTAACTCTTGTGCATTTGCTTAAACCATTGCCTAAACATGATTAACATGGACTATATATGCTTAATCATAACAGATTTCATCACAATTACCAATTCTAGATCTAGAATCTCAAAATTCACAAATTTTTCTCTCACTTTTTTCTCCAAATTTCTTCAATCACAATCACTTTTCCTTGATTCATTCATCATCCTGAGTTATTAATGAGCATCTTTGGACGTGGAAATAGAGGAAATCATTGCATTCGAGTTCATGTTCATAGCTTGAAGTTTTCATGGCAGTTGGAGATTCAGTTCGTTTCATGCATTGTTAAGCTTCCATTTCATCTTCATCCATCTCAATAAGCATACTGGAAGAGGATTGAGGCGTGGAAAAGCTTGGAAACACGAGATTTCAAGTGCTGCTCATCAAGAGGTACATTTTTGACCTCCTTAATTCTCAAAATTGTTATGTCTATCTTGTAGATCTTAGAATGGTGATGAATCTGCACTTTGAATCAAGAAAAATGATGCTATATCCATGAAGATCCGTGCATTTAAAGTTTGGATGATGATTTTCATTTGCTTCGATTCGTGCATGTGTGATTGTTTTTGCATGAAATACTCATAGATTCTTGTTGTATGATGCGTGATAAGTTGAATGATGTGGTTGTTTTTCATTTATGGAATCTTTGAGATTTTGCTGGAAATTTATGGATGAAGATCATCGTGTTCTTCATATGTTCATGCATTCTCCAGATTACCTGCAAATTTTGTTGTGAAACGCATACGTTTACCTACGGATTTAGATAGGAGTTCATGTGCTTTACCTGCGGATTCTGGAGATGTGCAGCGCTTAGGGTTTATGGCCAATACACAGTCGTTTTGAGCGTGCGCTATAATTCAAATGTGCGCCAGGTTCGATCCTGGCCGAGTCCACATTTTCAAATTGCCATGCATTTTCTCCCTTTCCCTCCTTATTTCACACTTTGGCTCCAAAATCATCTTTCAAATTTTCTCAACTTCACAAATTCATATTAAATTGGAAATTGCTCCAAAAATGATGAGATTTTTTGCATCATGATCCTGATTCTTTCTAGTTTTTTATCATCATTAATTCCAAAATTGTGCATGGCCGAATATTTTTTGGTGCTAGGAGATTTGAACATATGTGCATTCTTGACCTTGCCTTGCCATATCATTTATGAAATGCTTGATTCTTGTACAATGCTTATGAAATTTTGCATGCTATAACTAGACTTATTGCTTGACATTTTGGTGTTGATTTGGTATTTTTATCAATTACCATTGCTGTTTTATGATCATGCTAAGGTAGGTGTGACAATTTGTGTCACACCTTGTGATGTTCAACTTGATTGATGTGTTTGCCATGCCAAATGATATCCAATTGCTCTGATTTTTTGTATGATGCATGATATGGATGTTGTGAATGCTCATGATTTTTGTTGGAATTATTTGATTGATTTCTGATTTAATTGGGATTTTTCATTGCCTTGAACTTCATTTGATCATGAAATGCTTGTGGATTATCCAATGAATGTGAAATTTTGTACACTATTTCTAGACATGTTGAATGTTGTTTTGGCTTTGGTTTGAGGTTTTTACCATAATCCATTTCTGTTTTAGTCCTACGCTAAGTTGGTGTGACAATTGGTGTCACACATGTGCTTGTTGTGCTTGTCTTGACTTATGCAATGTGATTACCATGCCTAATGATGTCCAATGCCTCTAATTTTTTGTGTGATGATCATGTTGTATGTTCTATTTACTCATGAATTTTGCCAAGATTATTTGAATCATTTTTCATTTAATGTGCATTTATTGCTTCTGATGTCACAATGTGGTCACAATTTGCATACCTTGCCATGTTTGGTTCATGAAATGCTTTTGGTTAATGATATTGATGTGGGTCCTCTTGGGTTGTGTTCTTGATGGGATGAGGTTGATTCATGTTAAATTTCATGTTCTGTTTTGAATGTTTGACCTGCTGTTGACCCTAGGCTTTGACCTAGTGGTTTGGACTCACTGTTTGGATTGTGGATTTCAGGTTAAGGTGCACATTGCCATAATTGAAGTGGTTCACTCATTTGGATTGATTAATTGGTTGATGTTGACTAACCTGATTTGTTTTGTAGGTTGGTGCCAAGTTATTTGTGTTGTGCCCATTGGCTTGTGGCTTGCACACTGTTGCATTGCTTGATTATCTATCTGATTGTGTGATTGACTGTCTGTTTGTTTGTTGAACTTGTAAACTGATTGGTTTAGATTTTTTCGGGTACCTAAGTTGCTTTGAGTTCTTTTGAACTTGCTTTGCTAGCTTGTGGGTTGCTTAACCTAGGTATAACTCTCTGACTTCATGTAGTCTGGAAGATTGTGTTTGTTTATCTTTGTGCCTTGTACATATCAAAGACCTCCTAAGTGAAGAGGCATTGGCAGATACAAGGGATGTGCAATCCATCCCCTGCTATTCAGTGTGTCATTCACCTTGCTCACCCCATTGTGTTGATGCATTGTGGATAATAACCCAAGATCCAGTTGTGTCAGTCATGTGGAGTAGAGTCCCACATTCTGGACTCCCACACTTTCATTTGTCTGAAGCTCTCCCAGGCCAGGGATAAGAGTTGTGAAGTCTTATCTTCACTTCCTATTTCATCTGCTTCACCCTAACTCTCAATGTTAGGGTTAAGAGCTAACACTACCCTGTTACAGTGGCTTGTTTGTTGAGGTTGACATGACCCCTTGACTAAAGCCTAGCCTTGTTTGAGCCCCTCTGTTTGTATGTAGTGTGTGTGCTTGCTCTGTGCTTGTGTTTGTGCTTTTGTGTTGTGTAAGATAGCTTGCTCCCTGTGCAAGTTAGATAGCAACCTTAACATAGGGATCGTATGTATGACAACTTCTAGGCTCGAGTCGTAGTCTCCCTAGTAGTTTGTGTCTCCCTTTGTGTCTGGTTAGGCTAGTCCTTTTTCCCTGTGTAGGGGAACTACATCGCCCTGATCCTCATACCAGATGAGGTACGTAGGCAGGAGATGAGCTGATCTCTCCGGGCAACCTTTTGCTTTTCTCCTTTGTGTGTGTTGGAGTCTGACATAAGTCCAGCAATTGGCAGTCGGTTTCCTGTGTGTTTGTTGTGTGCTTGGAGTCTGATGTAAGTCCAGCGATTGGCATTTGGTTTCCAGTGTGGGTTTGTTGGTTCGGAGTCTAATGTAAGTCCAGCGATTGGCATTCGGTTTCCATGTTTGCCTGTTTTTGTGCGGAGTCTGACGTAAGTCCAGCGATTGGCAGTCGGTTTCTTGTGTTTGTTTTATTTGGCGTGCGTGAGCCGAGCTACGAGTGCTCTGATTCTTCTTCGGTCATAGAAGATACGTATGCATAGGATGCGACATCCTAGCGAGCACGTTTCCCCTTGTCCCGAACTACGTCGACACTGATGTCTCTGCCTGACAGACTACGTAGGCCCAGGATGCGATATCCTGCCGAGTTAGTTTCTTTTGTCTTCTTGTGTTTCCTTCCAGCCTGTGTGTGCAGTTTGTGATCAGTGTTTAGCAACCTTTATCCTTCCTTTTGAGCGTGGATCCCGTCGAGTACGACGGATGCGTAGGGGTGCTAATACCTTCCCTTCGCATAACCGACTCCCGATCCCATCTCTCTCTGGTCGCGAGACCATGTCTTTTCCAGGTTTACTTCGAGCGTTTCCTTTCCCATCTTTTGGGATAAATAACGCACGGTGGCGGCTCTGTTGTTTAGTTTTCCCGCCGGTTTTTCGCGTAATGCGACAGCTGGCGACTCTGCTGGGGAAAGGCGTAGTTGACCTCTTGCTGGTTCATCTTCCCTATGCGAGTCTATCCTAGCGTTCTCTGGTTAGGGTTTGGTTGCTTTTGCTGTTCATTTATTGCATTTATTTGTTTATATTTGCGTTTATTGTTTGCCTTTATGTTTGCATTCAACATATATTCATCTGGTTGTGCTTTGTTGTCTCTCTGTTGGGGTCGGAGTTACATGAGGTAAAAGGCCCAATACCCAGGCTATGAGTGAAATCTAGGACACCTAGGAATAGAGTGATTCATGGGAAGCGGGTGGTATTGCGCCACTTAGAGGAACATTGATATCACGAGCAGTTCAGACTCTGATGGGGTATTATCGTTACATACTTCGGGTGTGTATATGATGATATTCTATGAAAGGGTTATTTATGCTGCGTTTCCCTCGACCTTACCCTGGCCTAGATGACACCCGTGAGTGGGGAGGGAATGATCATTATTACAGGTACAGTTGGTGACTTGTCGGTGACTTGTCGGTGACTCGTTGGTGACTTGTGATCCTGTTGGTGACTTGGTTCTTCAGATATGGGTTTCAGATGATTTTGGGTCTCAGATGATTTGTGGTTCCGAGTTCCAGCCAAAGCTTTGATCCTGTGTTCCGAGATGCATAACCAGCCAGTCTTGTCTGCATCATTTGCATCATAGCATGTTTATTTTCAAAAAAAATAATGCAATAAAAAATTGAAAAAGAAAAAGAAAAGAAAAAGAAAAAAGCTAATCTCTGCATGCATATCATTTCTCAGGTTCATTCAGGGGTCTGTTCATTGATAGAGATGGCAACAGTTCCAGAGTTGAAGCGGAAGACTTTCTCCTACAGCTTTCACCGTGAGCCTTTGACGTCTTTGATAGAGTTGAGCAACCTTGTGAGCGGCAATCATCAGAAGGGGTTTGTTGACCAGTATGGGGATTTGTTGACACTGTTGAAGATGGTGGTAGATCCAGTGCCGTTGCAGACTCTTCTACAGTTCTATGACCCAGAGCTTCGTTGTTTCACTTTCCAGGACTATCAGCTAGCTCCTACTCTTGAAGAGTAATCCATTCTGCTGAATGTCCCGATCCGGTATCAGGTTCCTTTCTTGGATGTGCCTCAGGAGGTTGATTTCAGAATCATTTCCAGAGTCCTTCATCTGAGTGTCAAAGAAGTCAGTGATAATTGGAAGTCCAGTGGGGATGTTGTGGCTCTGCCTCTAAAGTTCTTGTTGAGGGTAGCTAGAGAAGAAGCTAAGAAGGGAAATTGGGAAGCTTTTCATGCTCAGTTGGCTGTCATGATATATGGGATTGTGTTGTTTCCAAGTATGCCCAACTTTGTGGACTATGCTGCTGTCACTATTTTCCTCGGAGGAAACCCGGTTCCTACCTTGTTAGCTGACACTTACTATGCTATCCACAATAGGCATGGTAAGGGTGGAGCTATCAGATGCTGTCTCCTATTGTTGCTCAGATGGGTCTTGTCTCTCCTGCAAATCAGTGGACCTTTTGTAGATACTCAGAGTACTAATAAGTGGACTCAGAGGGTTATGTCTCTTACATCTTATGATATCAGGTGGCAGTCTTACCGGATGGATGTGCGTAATGTCATCATGAGTGGGGGAGAGTTCCGTAACGTGCCACTTGTAGGGACTAAGGGTTGCATCAATTACAATCCAGTTCTTTCTCTTCGCCAGTTGGGGTTTGTGATGAATGGAAGAACACTTGATGCTGAGATAGCTGAGAGTGTGTGTTTTGAGAAGCGAAGTGACCCTGCTAGATTGGAGCAGATAGGAAGAGCTTGGAAGACCATTGGTGTTAAGGATGGAGCTGTCCTAGGGAAGAAGTTTGCCATTGCTATGCCTGACTTTCGCATCCTGCAAAAAATCAACCGGCGGGACTCAAACAAAACACACACAGAGCCGCCACTGCCCGTTATTTATCCCAAGATAGGGAAAGGAAACGCTCAGAGAAACCTGGAAAGGAAATGGTCTCACGACCAAAGAGACAGGGTAAGGGAGTCGGTTACGCAAGGGGAAGGTATTAGCACCCCTCACGTCCGTCGTACTCGACGGGATCCACGTCCTAGAATAAAGAATAGGTTGCTAAACATCACACACACACACAAGGGAACGCAGGTGGGGTTAAGAGGAACGAGCTCGATAAGGTATCGCACCTTATGCCTACATATCTTGTCTGGAACAAGAATCAGAGCCACTGTAGTTCGGCTTACGCACGCCAAACAACACAAAACAACACAAACAAGCAAGGGTGGCAAACATGGAGCCCGACAACCACTGGATGGAATTACGTCGGCATCCGAACCAAAACATGTACAAAACGACAAACGTGGAGCCCGACAGCCAATCACTGGGCTTACGTCGGCATCCGAACCAAAATATGCAATCAGATAACAAGTAAACACACGCAAAAAAGAAAAAGGTTGCCCGGAGAGGTCTCGCACGACCCCCTGCCTACATACCTCGTCTGGAACGAGGATCAGGGCGATGTAGTTCCCCTGAAAGGGACTGAATTACTAGCCAGAAACCAGGGAGACACAACACTAGGGAGACTACTACTCGAGCCTAGATGTTGTCATGCACAGTCATCCCTAAGTTCAGTTTTCTATCCTACTTGCATAAGCAAACTATTCCTATCCAGGAAAGAAGCAAGCACACAAGCATACAGAATAATTCAAGCATACATCCAATGAGAACAAGCATCTCAAACAGATATCCACATAGCACGCACTATAACCAAACAAGTGGCTCACACAATAGGTTTGACTGCCGAAGCGAGTCGTCTGTACGGGCTGGGTTTGCTCTTAACCTTGCCATTACGAGGCTAAGGTGAAGCAGATGAAAGGATGAAGTGAGGATCAGACCTCACAGCTCTTATCCCTGACCAGGGAGAGCTTCTGACAAATGAGCATGGGTCCAGAATGGGGGAACCCTTCTATACTCAGAGACTCTGACACAACGTGCACTGCACGGATCTTGGGCTTGTAATCTCAATGCTACAACCATGTAATGGGAGCAAAGAGAAGACTCACAGAATAGTGGGGGGTAGACTGCATACCCCTACCTTCCACCAATTGCCTTATTTAAAGGACTTTCACCTGCTTAGGCACAATATTAAACAACCACAAACATTGCCTCTTAAGGAGGACTTCAGACAGTTTGCCCGGTCAAATAACAGACCGGGTCTCCAGACTACATGAAGTTAGGAAGTTATACCTCAATGCAAGTTGCTTAAGCAAAGCAAAGCAAAAGTTCACAAGGAACTGAGCAACTAAAAGTACCTGGAAACAGTCAAACACAGTTAGTACTCAGACAGACAAAACTAAATAGCAAGTATTAATCAGTCAGACTATACAAACTAATGCACAACAAAGGCAAGCTATGAGCTCAAGCCCAAACTTCACAACCTACAAAACCAAGTTATGTTAATGTACAAACATCAAACAACATCATTTCAATCAACTTGGATCATTCTCCATGAGCATGGTGCTATTCATCCTGAAAAATCAAGCAAATATTAGCAACAAGACCACTAGGCCAAGCCTAGGGTCCAAAAGCAAGAAAAATTCCTAAACAGCAAGGTATCTCTAACCAAACTCAAATTAATGTCAAACAAAAGCCAACACAATTAATCCCATGTCCATATCATTCATTATATTCATTCCATGCACAAAACAATTCAAACTAGTTCAAATGAAGCACCAAACATCCAAACAGAACTATTGCATTCAATTCCATATCAAAATAGTTCCAAAAATCCCCAAATAAATTATACCTAAACAGGGACTACTCAAGGTCTAGCATGTCAAATTTTAGCCTAATTGGACCAAGGGAACCATGTCAATGAAAATCAACAAAAACAGACACAATTACATGCTCCAAATCACAACATCAACACATGCTTCCACTTCAAAAATTCATAACTCAATGAAAACAATAAAGAAATGAGTAGGACCAAAACAGGGATGTCACATCATGTGTCTATTACAAGCATATCAAATTTCATGATCACACAATACCATATGAGCATTTCACATTGATTCTACCAACCTATGTCACATGAACTTGTAAATTCAACCACCAGAGATGAAAAATAGCAATCAATTTGAAAATGCCACATCAAATTCCACAAAAATTCACATAGCATCTTAACATGTTAATCAACCATCATGCAAAATTTCAAATTAATCCAACAAGTATAGGTCACTCAAAAAAATCCAGCAAATTGACATAATGAGGTGTGACACAAATTGTCACACCTAAGTTCCAAAATTCATAACTCAATGATCAGGTATCAAAAATTCATGAAATTTACATGTAAATCTCCATTGATGTGTCTAGAATTACCATAAAAATTTTCAAGCATTTATCTTAGGATATGAGAATTTCATGAACAAAATGGCACAAGGTATCAAACATAGCACATGTTAAAGAACCCTAGGTCAAATACAATTCACACCATGCACAACTTTGACCAATAGGTCAAAAAACATCTACAGTCAACAAGGAAGTCAAAGAAAAAATTCTCACATTTTTATGATTTTTCTATGATTTTTTAGGAATTTTTTATGAATTTTCTAAAGTGTTTATGATTTTTTAAGGATTTATTTGAATTAATATAATTAAATTGGATGAATTATTAATGGCATCTTGTAGTTAACGAAACAGTGGCGCGGTAAACAGGTTGTTTAAAAATTTAAATGAAAACACGGATCAAACAGTAAACATAATTCAACAATTCATCTTCTTCTTCGAGCGGCATTACCGTGTTCATCAACGGCAGCTTCGACTTTGCTCATTTCACAACCAAATCTCACAAACTGATATCCGTTGGAATCGTCTCACCATGTACATCTCAACTATGTAACTAATTCCACCTAATTCCTAACACATCTCACGGATCGATCGAATAAAGTTTCACATTCAAAGCTTCGAGTCGCGATTTCTCTCAACTCGCTCAATCATTTTTCAAACCAATTGTTACATGTTAACCTATGACAAATGACCTACACAACGCATATGACAATTGGCAAAATCGTGAGACTCGAATTTTGAGTACCTTGAGATTGCAGTGTTGGAATCGGAGCTTTCAAGGTGTTGTGACGCGAAACAGTCGAAGAACAAGCTTCAAGAAGTAGCCTGGAACACTCAGGATCAATGGCAATGGCTTCTAGAAGGAGAAATTCGATTTCACCATGGAAGGACCTTGCTTGAACAGTCGTGAATGGTGGTGAATTTGAGATGAATCTTCACAAACAGATGAAGTAGATGATGTATGAAACTCGAATCCACAAGCGCTTTTCCAAATGATTAAGAACTGAGGAAGTTTGATGAATTTTGGTATGAAGTGTTCTTGAGAGAATTTTGAGAATTTGGAGAGTTTTTGATCTGATTCTTGGAATTGTGAATTCTGTTATGATTAGTTGTGATTAAGCTTATATATTCATGATTAATCCAAGCCTTAATCACACCAATTAACAAAATGCAAATAATTAGTGAAAGTGGTTATTTTCAAGCTAGGGGCAAAATTGAACTTTCACATGCCAGCTCATGACAGCTCAATGCCACCTCATACACCTTCTAAACACCTGTCATGAGCTGTTGCCACTTGTTGGATGTTCATTGGATGTGTAATTCTCATTTTCACTATGTGATGGCTAATTGTCCAATTTTCCAATTTCATTTCAAAAGCCAATTTTCAAACCTCAAGGCCTAGGCATGTAATGATGATTCCAACAAATTTCAAATATCATTTATGAGGTGTTGCAAAAATCCCCACTCAAAAATTCCAATTATTTCACAAGTTGGACGATTTTGCCCTTGGTCCATTTTAACTGTCCAGTTGAAATTTGACCTTTTGCATTGACCACTTTTGGAAAAATCCAATTATGCACCATGAAAGTACATGTCAAATGGAGTTTGTGCATATAAAGAACTTGCAATTTGGACAAACCATGTGGAAATTATGGCCTCCTGATTATGGGTCATTTCTGAAATTCACTGAGCCCTAATTTTCCAACCATACATTGGATTTTCAAGTTATTGGACTTTTTGGAAAGGTGAGAACACGATCTACAACTTTCATGTTGAACAAATTTTCATTTGAAGCTTCCTTGGACACGTGGTCTTGAGGTCAAAAACTTTCCATTTTTGGAAACTTCTATTACAAGTCACTTTCTATTTTTGGCAGTTTTTGTCCTGACTTGATTTCCTTCATTTTTAAGCTTTGAGATGTCATATAACACTTGTTCCAACATGAATGAAGTGTATCCAACTCATTTCCACCTCCAAATCCATCAAATCATGTACAGTTGACCACAGTTGACTTTATGTACTGACAGATGAATTTGGCAATGCATAGATCAATCTGAACTCCAATCTCCAACTGAAATGGCTCAAGGGTGAAACCCTAGCTCCAATAAGCACAATATAATCATATAATGAACCCCATATCCATCATAACCCTCATCTCCTGATTATGCCCTGACTGGCTCAATGCAACTGATTAGGGTTGACCAGTGGTCAAAACCCTAATCTCAAGGAATGAGCTTCAATCACTTGATGATACCCAACCATGATGATGATGATGTATCATTTCCATCAAGATGAAGACCAACATCCTTTGAGAATCATGAAACCCTAATTCACAGCCCAATCCTCAGATGGCCAATGATCAGTCAATAAAACCCTAGCTTGCACTTAGACTTTCTCATCCTCTGATCAAGACTTGAGCGGATAGCTTGCACAATGTAACCACATGATATGCAATATGCAATGCCTAATGACCTAAAATGATATGCAATATGTGTTATGATAGTCCCAAGAGAGGAGGGCAAATTTTGAGGTGTTACAGCTGCCCCTATTCAATCCACTCTGAACCTGTCGATACGAAATAGCCTCGGCTTTCGGATGATCAGGATGAAGAGTGATTGAATACCAAGAACAGACGAACAATTTGCACTCTGATGGGAAAAATAATTAACAACGCCTGTCAGCATCGGCGAAGAAACCAACTTGAAAAACGTCGACCTGGATACCAAAATAAATGGTAACACAGGGATAACCATGGCCTGGACACCACTCATCCGCTCGGGATTATTATTCCTTTTTTCTGCTTTTCTTGAACCCCAAGGTTTTCTCTATTTTTTATTTTCTTGAACCCCAGAATTTTCTCTTCTTTTTTCATTTTCTTGGCCTGAACACCCCTTTGGTCTGGACACCTCTTCGGTCTGGATACCACTTCGGTCTGGATACCGGGAAACTGGTCGGATTGCCGCAAGCTGCATCGATCTAATCATCGTGAGCTTCTTCGATCTGGAAATCGGAAACTGGCCGGATTGCCACAAGTTCTTCGTCCTGATGGTTGAGAACCTCTTCGATCTGGAAATCGGAAACTGGCCGGAGTGCCACAAGTTCTTCGTCCTGACTGTTGAGAACCTCTTCGATCTGGAAATCGGAAACTGGCCGGATTGCCACAAGTTCTTCATCCTGATGGTTGAGAACCTCTTCGATCTGGAAATCGGAAACTGGCCGGAGTGCCACAAGTTCTTCGTCCTGACTGTTGAGAACCTTTTCGATCTGGAAATCGGAAACTGGCCGGAGTGCCACAAGTTCTTCGTCCTGACTGTTGAGAACCTCTTCGATCTGGAAATCGGAAACTGGCCGGAGTGCCACAAGTTCTTCGTCCTGACTGTTGAGAACCTCTTCGATCTGGAAATCGGAAACTGGCCGGAGTGCCACAAGTTCTTCGTCCTGATGGTTGAGAACCTCTTCGATCTGGAAATCGGAAACTGGCCGAAATGCCACAACGACCCATGCTGAGGATGACAAGCCCTGAGCCGACTGCTCTCTATTCAACCCTGGCAGTCAAACACTTTGCGTTTAGCTGGGGATTATCTTCTTTCTTGTTTTTCTTTTTGGACCCCGAAATCGCGCTGATCGCGTAACGTCTTCTGATATTATTTCCATCTCTGTCCGACGGAAACATTTCCTCCAGTATCGTACTACTGGGGAACACTGCTGATCTGACGTCATGATGCTAAACTCCACAGAGTAACACCTTCACTGTCTGATAAAACCAATCCTCAAGCGGTAACCACAGCTTGAATCGCGCTGATCGCGTAACGTCCTCTGATTTTATTTCCATCTCTGTCCGACGGAAACATTTCCTCCAATATCGCACTACTGGGGAACATTGCTGATCTGACGTCATGATGCTAAACTCCACAGAGTAACATCTTCGCTTTCTGGCACAACCACCTCTCAAACGGTAACCACGGCTTGAGACTAGCTCTATGCTTGCAACAATGATGCATGATCTTTTTCTGCGTAATGCTCCATACTTATGGAAATGCTACGCGATTTATTATTTTTTCTATGCAACATGTTATGCTTACTCTACATGATGAATGCATAAAAAGCATCCCCCTCAAGGGACTCTTCTGAGGAGCACGAGACACTCTGCTGAGGAACTCGTCAATACTCCGATTCCACCCTGCTGGGGAATAGCACTGCTGCTGGGAAAAGGTAACCCTTGCTGGGGAAGAACCTCCTTTGCACCCAATCCGCTCGGGAAACTGCTGGGGATAAGCACCACCAACACTCTGTGGGGATACAACTGTTTTTGACTTGCTGGGGATATCAATCCCGACTCTGCTTTGAGAACCCTCATAGATACCTGACGACTTTACTGGGGAAAATGCTCACAGATACTCTGCTGGGAAAACAGCAACCTCCAGGCCTGGCGACTGGGGAAAGCATCAATTTGACACCCACTGGGGATGACCATCCTGACCCTGCTAGGGAAACGAATGCTACTCCGCTGGGGAAGACCCATCCAATCCATAGGTAGAACACACTTAGCTGGGGATGCAAAATCCGTCCGCTACGGGAACTTGTCCAATCCACTGGTAGGATGAACACTGCTGGAGATATATTTCATTGAAACCCGCTCCACTCGGGGAACTGCTGGAGATATATTTCTTTGAAACCCGCTCCACTCGGGGAATAGCAACCTTCTGGCCTGGCTGCTGAGGAAGCATCGTTTTAAACCTGCCGGGGATAACCATCCTGACTCGGCTGGAGAACCACAGACCTTGGATCCGCTAGGGAGTTGGTCTTCTAATTCTGCTAGGGGACCTCGCTGGGAAATGAGAAAAGTTGGTACAGAACATCCGTCAACTCGTCGAACCCTGGTATCCACCTCCCAATCTCGCATCAGCTTTCCACTTTTGAGAACTCCAGACTCGTCCGGACCTTTTCTGCTCCATCATCTTATATTCCAAGTCGCTCCGCGCTCGACGAGAGAGCGTACTCCTGGGAGTTATACAGAATTTTCAATTTTCGACTTTGAAGAGTCTTCTTGATTAATTTCAAGGGTCGTCGTCGGACGTCTCGTCGTCTCTCCGTCCTTTCTTCATGCACTCGTCCCTGATCGGGCTCTGCGGGGAATTACATACTTTCCAATCTTCCGACTTTGAAGAGTCTTCTTGGTTAATTCCAAAGGTCGTCGGACGTCTCAACGTCTTCTCATCGTCGCTTCTCTACCCATTCATTCATCCCTGATCGGACTCTGCGGGGAATTTCTACAGACTTTCCAATCTTCCGATTTTGAAGAGTCTTCTTGATTATCATCAAGGATCGTCGTACGCCTCAACGTCACTTCACCTTTCTTTCATTCATTCGTTCCTGAGCGAACTCTCTGGGGATCCGTTACAAAGCTTTCACATCACAACCTGCAAGTGAGTGAAGAATATCTAACAGTTCCTGCAAAACAGATCGTTAGATAAAACCGTGCCCCAGGCGTGTCAAGATTTCAACACTTGGGTCACTCAACCTTCCAAATAAGATTTCAAGCCTTCAATCTTATAAACATGCATTGGAAGGAACCTGTATGTCTTAAAATGCAAGATTCTTTATCAAAAATATCTGGATGTTTTTGCAATCAAAGCGGTTATGAAAAACAAAAACAAAATTATTTGACTGAATATGCATTTTATTGATCAGAAAAGTGTGGCTCAAAGGAGCAATACAAAAGGAAGCAATTCCTGAAAAGAGGTAATTGCGCACAAAAGGGAAAATCTATCCTAATGGCAATGTGAAACTCGTGATCTCATCGAGTTCCAACTCGGTTACACCCCATATGTCCTCAGACTCTCCATGCTTTCTGCCTTCTGAACAAGATGATTCTGACTGATCCTTACCGGGTATTATCCGTGATGCTTTAACCAAAGCGCAAACGATCATGCTGGACGCAGTTGTTCGTTTCAATCCCTCTTTTGCCTGGACCGCCCTTTCGGGTTTTCAGTCCACCGGGATACCCTTTTTTGCCCAAGTCGCCTTCTCCGGTTTTCGACTTGCCGGGTGTACAATTTTCTTCTATATCCCTAATTTTTGCTCGAACCATTCTTTCTGTTTTCGGTTCGCCGGGATGCCCATTTTTGCCTGGACTATTTTGTTCTTTTCGTCTAGCGGGTCTCTTTTATACGAAGTATTTTTTAACTGCGTCCGCATTCACAGGGGATGGAAAATCTTCGCCATCCATGGTCGTTAACAACAAGGCTCCGCCAGAGAAAACCTTCTTGACCACGAATGGACCTTCATAATTCGGTGTCCACTTGCCCCTTCGATCGTTTTGAGGAGGAAGGATCCTTTTCAGCACCATATCACCTACGTGATATACCCGAGGTCGCACCTTCTTGTCAAAAGCACGCTTCATCCTTTGCTGGTATAACTGCCCATGACAGATGGCTGCTAGCCTCTTTTCCTCTATCAGGCTCAACTCTTCATATCGGGTTCTTACCCATTCAGCCTCTTGCAACTTCACGTCCATCAAGACTCTCAAAGAGGGAATCTGAACCTCAACAGGTAACACAGCCTCCATTCCACATACCAATGAGAAAGGAGTTGCCCCAGTAGACACACCGAAGATCAATACCCAGGATACCAGTTTCCTACTCAATCACACCGTCGTTGGTGTATTCAAACGTTATCCGGGCAACAAAATCTTATTCTCCTTAACCTCCCCATCAGACATCAGAATCCGTTCGGATTTGGGGTCAGGCCCCTCCTCCGGGATCGGTCACTCTCAATCTTTCGATTTGAGTACCTCGAGATGTCCTCATCAGGGAACTCAAACTTCATCGGTTGATAACCTCAACGGGTTGCAGAGAGATGTAATCAGACAATACACTCCCTTTGATTGCTTTCTGAGAGGATATCGAATATCGTATTCAATCAAAATCATTGGCCCTTTCGCAACTCGTCCGGTTAATGCTGGCTTCTCAAACCCATACTTGATCAGATCCATCTTGAAATCCACAAGGTGGTATGAACCAGCATAAACTGTCTCAGTCGGCGAGCAGCCTATGCCAAAGTACATCAAGTTTTCTCGAACAGTGAATGTATTGTTTCACAGTCGGTAAACTTTTTGCTAAGGTAAATCGCATGCTCTTTTCGACAAGACGCGTCATGCTGACCCAATACACCTCGTTGACCCCTCGAAGGCTGTCAAGTACCAGATTAACAATTGCTCCTTCCCTCCACAGGAGGCATCAGAATCGGAGGTTCCTGCAACTTATCCTTTTATTCTTTCAATGCCCCTTGGCAATCATTATTTCACCTGACCGTTTGATTTTTTTTTCAACTTGAATATAGGTTCGCACGTGGCTGTTAGATGAGATGTGAACCATGACAGGTAGTTCAATCTTTCTAAGAAACCACGAACCTCTCTTTTATGTTCTCGGTTCAGGCATTCTTTTTTTTTTTTTTTTTTTTTTTTTTTTTTTTTTTTTTTTAAGCAGGATGAACCTCGATTCCTCCCTTACAATGAATCCCAACATCTTACCGGATCGCACTCTGATAGTGCACTTATCTGAATTCAACCTCAATTTGAATTATCTCCACTGGTCAAACGACTTGCCCCGGTCTGCCAGATGCCCTTCTCCTGTTTGGGACTTTGCTATCATGTCATAGCATAGCATTCAACTTCATGATGAATCATATCATGAAACAAAGTCACCCTGGCTCTATGATAAGTAGCACTGGCGTTCTGCTTCTTTAGAGGACAGTCTTCTCTCCATGGTAGCTTGTGCACAACGACATCGGTATCCGGCCCTGGCATATCCTGACATGACCAGGTGAAGGCATCCACATGCTCTTTCAACAAGGCTACCATTCTGCTCTCAACTCGCCTCTGAAGCGGCCCTAATTTTTTCTTCCTGTCTGACCTCGGCGGTGCTTGGAATAACAACCTCAACCCGCTCCTCGTGCGGCTGAATCACCTTCTCCTCTTGTTTAACATCCTGGCTAACTCCAGCAGATCACAATCTTCTTCGCCTTCTTCTTCAGCCTGATTGCTCGGATTGTCGAAGTCATATGAGGGGTAACCAAATTGTTATCAACGAGATCCGGAGAATTATTTTTGAAGTTGGGACGAGACAAATCAAAAAGGAAAAATGAAAATAAACATTGCCATTTTATTTGTTTTTAAACTGCAAAAATAAATGAAAAACAGGGAACACCGTTTTTTTTGACTGAAAAACATCCATTTATTAATGATGCAGAAAATGCAAATTTAAACATGAGGTGGCCCTTACAATGAACCATTACGTGTCGGGCAACACGCAAGGCTTTCATGCAGATAAAATCAAATCAGAAATCATTACTCTTTCGGATGAGTGGCAGTGCTGATCTTGTTTAAGCCTTCCAGCTTCCTGGTACGCACGATCTTATCCATTGATCAATCTCCCAGTCACTGTCAGTTTCTTTACCCACTGTATAGGCGTGATCTGAATCTAGCATTCCGGCACTGACAAAGGTGAACGACGGACGACGTCCTCTATTTGGTCTAGACGACCCTTGATCTGGCTGATAACCAATCCCAAACATGTCCGACTTTACCACAATGCCTATGATCTGTCCCCAGCCTGGGATCCCTCCATTTCTCACCACTTCCAATGCCTGCTTGTAAGAAGAAATGAACGACTTTTTCTCTTTCTCAACACCAATGGCATTTTCTACCTTGACGGTTTCAGCTGCCAGACTGGGTGCTTTACACCTTACGTCGTCCATTTCTACTTTCATCTTTCTCTGGACCGATTCCCCAATTACTACACACCCCTTTGTAGCGATGGCCGCACAACAATTATCAACACGAGGGAAAGCTCCATTCTTCTGCGAACATTTTGGGACCACGAACATTGGCATTTTTAACTGATCCTTCTCAGTCACCTCTATCCCTTTCTTGTCCTTCGACACCATTTCCACCTTTACAGGACCATGCCTTGGCACGGGGTTAACACTATCATCTGCCATCGGTGCAAAGCTGATTGTCTTAGAATCCACCAAGTCCTGGACCACATGCTTAAAAGCTTTGCAATCCTCAACATGATGTCCGGGTGCCCCAGCATGGAACTCGCACCTGACATTCTTATCGTAACCGGCAGGCCTCTGATCAGGTTTTAACAGAGTCAACATCCTCGGCTGCACCAATCCAAGATCCTCCAACCTCTTGAACAGAGAGGCGTAAGTCACGGGCGGCGTATTGAAATGACGATCTGTCGTCCTCCTTCTCACTTGGCCCACAACTCTCTGTGTCCTCTGTTGAGGTGGTGATTGCCGCTGTTGTGCAGATGAATCACCAACAGGAATGGTTACGGTGGCAGCATAAGGGTGGTAACGATCCTTACCGCATTCTCTTTTAGTCTGCGCACCACCTGATTCAACCTTCTTCTTGGGCTGACCACTGTCAAGGGATTTCTTCACTACAGAGTCAGAGGGATTTGTTACTTCGGATGACGGAGCCTTTCCCTGAACTTTTTCCTTAATCATCCAGCCCTCAATCCTTTCTAATCTCTCGGCCATAGCTTTCTGCCCCAAGGCAAGCCCTTGCACAACACTGACCAAATCCCTCACCATCTCTTTCAGTTCGAGGATGTCGGCGTTGGGAGGATCCATCAGTCGAGGAGTATTGCGTCTGGTGAAGTATCTGTGAGGACGAGTTGAGTGCAAAAGTACAGTTCTGCGAGCACGAGCAATGATTCCTGCAAAACAGCAAACAGGTTAATATGCATGAATGCAACGTCTATCCATATGAGGAAGCTTCTGTCTTTTGATCTTGGTTTCATCGAGACAGATAACATTTTGACATCCAGATTCTGAAATTCAAGATGTCTCTCAACCAGATTCTCAATCCATAATACTCCCCATATGGCTAGACGTAGGTTTGGTGCAGATGAATGCAAAATGAGAATGATGCAGATGTATGAATGCAATGCACTGTGCCATCCTCCAAGTCATCTGATCATCTGTTGCTCTGAGTCACAGCCCTGATCTCTGAACTGATCACAACCATCTGAGGAATATGTAACCACAAATCCAACTCAAGGGTTCCGAAATAAATGGAAGACAGATACATCATCATCATCATCAGTCTCTGAGCAGACCCATCACACAATCTCTGAATCGGCCCGGGGAATCCTGAAATAAACGGATCCCCACTGATAAATAACTCGGCCCGGGGAATCCTGAAATAAACGGATCCCCACTGATAAATCTCGGACAGCACTCCGGCGTCTCGGCAATAAATGACCATAAATTCGACTTATAAATATGACTCTGATCCACGGAACAACAAGTCACCATCTGAGTCACCATCTGAACATGCATCTGAAATAATCAACCCTCCCCTCACAGGTAAATTCTAAACAGGTTATCCTAAGGCGGATAATAGTCTCGACAATCGGGCAGAGATACTCAATGGGTTTGCCCTTTCGGGTGTGCCATTGCAGCTCTCCTGAGATCGTCTAAACCAAAGATCCGGGAAATGATCGGTCACCAGAGTCAACGGCTCAAAAGAGATAACCCAACCAAAGTGGAAAACCCCACTGGAAGAGCACTTCTCAGATGAACCTCGTCCGGCTTGTGGTATGTCACATCGCAACATCATGCCCAACCGACATGTGAGCGACGCGAGACCACGCTAATCCTAGGTGTATGCTCGGGCCTGGGTTTTAGCCCCACTCAGAACACCCACCCCAAAACAGAGGAACCACCTGCACAGAGGACGGCAACAACATGATAGTATGATGCATGCAGACATTAATGCAAATATATACAATGGTTAGAATAATAAATGCAATAAATAACACAAAACAAGCAACCTAAACTATCCTAGAACGCTAGGAAGGACTCGCTTAGGGAAGATGGACCAGCACAGGTCTACACCTTGCAATCCCCAGTGGAGTCGCCAGCTGTCGCATCCTGCGAAAAATCAACCGGCGGGACTCAAACAAAACACACACAGAGCCGCCACTGCGCGTTATTTATCCCAAGATAGGGAAAGGAAACGCTCAGAGAAACCTGGAAAGGAAATGGTCTCACGACCAAAGAGACAGGGTAAGGGAGTCGGTTACGCAAGGGGAAGGTATTAGCACCCCTCACGTCCGTCGTACTCGACGGGATCCACGTCCTAGAATAAAGAATAGGTTGCTAAACATCACACACACACACAAGGGAACGCAGGTGGGGTTAAGAGGAACGAGCTCGATAAGGTATCGCACCTTATGCCTACATATCTTGTCTGGAACAAGAATCAGAGCCACTGTAGTTCGGCTTACGCACGCCAAACAACACAAAACAACACAAACAAGCAAGGGTGGCAAACATGGAGCCCGACAACCACTGGATGGAATTACGTCGGCATCCGAACCAAAACATGTACAAAACGGCAAACGTGGAGCCCGACAGCCAATCACTGGGCTTACGTCGGCATCCGAACCAAAATATGCAATCAGATAACAAGTAAACACACGCAAAAAAGAAAAAGGTTGCCCGGAGAGGTCTCGCACGACCCCCTGCCTACATACCTCGTCTGGAACGAGGATCAGGGCGATGTAGTTCCCCTGAAAGGGACTGAATTACTAGCCAGAAACCAGGGAGACACAACACTAGGGAGACTACTACTCGAGCCTAGATGTTGTCATGCACAGTCATCCCTAAGTTCAGTTTTCTATCCTACTTGCATAAGCAAACTATTCCTATCCAGGAAAGAAGCAAGCACACAAGCATACAGAATAATTCAAGCATACATCCAATGAGAACAAGCATCTCAAACAGATATCCACATAGCACGCACTATAACCAAACAAGTGGCTCACACAATAGGTTTGACTGCCGAAGCGAGTCGTCTGTACGGGCTGGGTTTGCTCTTAACCTTGCCATTACGAGGCTAAGGTGAAGCAGATGAAAGGATGAAGTGAGGATCAGACCTCACAGCTCTTATCCCTGACCAGGGAGAGCTTCTGACAAATGAGCATGGGTCCAGAATGGGGGAACCCTTCTATACTCAGAGACTCTGACACAACGTGCACTGCACGGATCTTGGGCTTGTAATCTCAATGCTACAACCATGTAATGGGAGCAAAGAGAAGACTCACAGAATAGTGGGGGGTAGACTGCATACCCCTACCTTCCACCAATTGCCTTATTTAAAGGACTTTCACCTGCTTAGGCACAATATTAAACAACCACAAACATTGCCTCTTAAGGAGGACTTCAGACAGTTTGCCCGGTCAAATAACAGACCGGGTCTCCAGACTACATGAAGTTAGGAAGTTATACCTCAATGCAAGTTGCTTAAGCAAAGCAAAGCAAAAGTTCACAAGGAACTGAGCAACTAAAAGTACCTGGAAACAGTCAAACACAGTTAGTACTCAGACAGATAAAACTAAATAGCAAGTATTAATCAGTCAGACTATACAAACTAATGCACAACAAAGGCAAGCTATGAGCTCAAGCCCAAACTTCACAACCTACAAAACCAAGTTATGTTAATGTACAAACATCAAACAACATCATTTCAATCAACTTGGATCATTCTCCATGAGCATGGTGCTATTCATCCTGAAAAATCAAGCAAATATTAGCAACAAGACCACTAGGCCAAGCCTAGGGTCCAAAAGCAAGAAAAATTCCTAAACAGCAAGGTATCTCTAACCAAACTCAAATTAATGTCAAACAAAAGCCAACACAATTAATCCCATGTCCATATCATTCATTATATTCATTCCATGCACAAAACAATTCAAACTAGTTCAAATGAAGCACCAAACATCCAAACAGAACTATTGCATTCAATTCCATATCAAAATAGTTCCAAAAATCCCCAAATAAATTATACCTAAACAGGGACTACTCAAGGTCTAGCATGTCAAATTTTAGCCTAATTGGACCAAGGGAACCATGTCAATGAAAATCAACAAAAACAGACACAATTACATGCTCCAAATCACAACATCAACACATGCTTCCACTTCAAAAATTCATAACTCAATGAAAACAATAAAGAAATGAGTAGGACCAAAACAGGGATGTCACATCATGTGTCTATTACAAGCATATCAAATTTCATGATCACACAATACCATATGAGCATTTCACATTGATTCTACCAACCTATGTCACATGAACTTGTAAATTCAACCACCAGAGATGAAAAATAGCAATCAATTTGAAAATGCCACATCAAATTCCACAAAAATTCACATAGCATCTTAACATGTTAATCAACCATCATGCAAAATTTCAAATTAATCCAACAAGTATAGGTCACTCAAAAAAATCCAGCAAATTGACATAATGAGGTGTGACACAAATTGTCACACCTAAGTTCCAAATTCATAACTCAATGATCAGGTATCAAAAATTCATGAAATTTACATGTAAATCTCCATTGATGTGTCTAGAATTACCATAAAATTTTCAAGCATTTATCTTAGGATATGAGAATTTCATGAACAAAATGGCACAAGGTATCAAACATAGCACATGTTAAAGAACCCTAGGTCAAATACAATTCACACCATGCACAACTTTGACCAATAGGTCAAAAAACATCTACAGTCAACAAGGAAGTCAAAGAAAAAATTCTCACATTTTTATGATTTTTCTATGATTTTTTAGGAATTTTTATGAATTTTCTAAAGTGTTTATGATTTTTTAAGGATTTATTTGAATTAATATAATTAAATTGGATGAATTATTAATGGCATCTTGTAGTTAACGAAACAGTGGCGCGGTAAACAGGTTGTTTAAAAATTTAAATGAAAACACGGATCAAACAGTAAACATAATTCAACAATTCATCTTCTTCGAGCGGCATTACCGTGTTCATCAACGGCAGCTTCGACTTTGCTCATTTCACAACCAAATCTCACAAACTGATATCCGTTGGAATCGTCTCACCATGTACATATCAACTATGTAACTAATTCCACCTAATTCCTAACACATCTCACGGATCGATCGAATAAAGTTTCACATTCAAAGCTTCGAGTCGCGATTTCTCTCAACTCGCTCAATCATTTTTCAAACCAATTGTTACATGTTAACCTATGACAAATGACCTACACAACGCATATGACAATTGGAAAAATCGTGAGACTCGAATTTTGAGTACCTTGAGATTGCAGTGTTGGAATCGGAGCTTTCAAGGTGTTGTGACGCGAAACAGTCGAAGAACAAGCTTCAAGAAGTAGCCTGGAACACTCAGGATCAATGGCAATGGCTTCTAGAAGGAGAAATTCGATTTCACCATGGAAGGACCTTGCTTGAACAGTCGTGAATGGTGGTGAATTTGAGATGAATCTTCACAAACAGATGAAGTAGATGATGTATGAAACTCGAATCCACAAGCGCTTTTCCAAATGATCAAGAACTGAGGAAGTTTGATGAATTTTGGTATGAAGTGTTCTTGAGAGAATTTTGAGAATTTGGAGAGTTTTTGATCTGATTCTTGGAATTGTGAATTCTGTTATGATTAGTTGTGATTAAGCTTATATATTCATGATTAATCCAAGCCTTAATCACACCAATTAACAAAATGCAAATAATTAGTGAAAGTGGTTATTTTCAAGCTAGGGGCAAAATTGAACTTTCACATGCCAGCTCATGACAGCTCAATGCCACCTCATACACCTTCTAAACACCTGTCATGAGCTGTTGCCACTTGTTGGATGTTCATTGGATGTGTAATTCTCATTTTCACTATGTGATGGCTAATTGTCCAATTTTCCAATTTCATTTCAAAAGCCAATTTTCAAACCTCAAGGCCTAGGCATGTAATGATGATTCCAACAAATTTCAAATATCATTTATGAGGTGTTGCAAAAGTCCCCACTCAAAAATTCCAATTATTTCACAAGTTGGACGATTTTGCCCTTGGTCCATTTTAACTGTCCAGTTGAAATTTGACCTTTTGCATTGACCACTTTTGGAAAAATCCAATTATGCAACATGAAAGTACATGTCAAATGGAGTTTGTGCATATAAAGAACTTGCAATTTGGACAAACCATGTGGAAATTATGGCCTCCTGATTATGGGTCATTTCTGAAATTCACTGAGCCCTAATTTTCCAACCATACATTGGATTTTCAAGTTCTTGGACTTTTTGGAAAGGTGAGAACACGATCTACAACTTTCATGTTGAACAAATTTTCATTTGAAGCTTCCTTGGACACGTGGTCTTGAGGTCAAAAACTTTCCATTTTTGGAAACTTCTATTACAAGTCACTTTCTATTTTTGGCAGTTTTTGTCCTGACTTGATTTCCTTCATTTTTAAGCTTTGAGATGTCATATAACACTTGTTCCAACATGAATGAAGTGTATCCAACTCATTTCCACCTCCAAATCCATCAAATCATGTACAGTTGACCACAGTTGACTTTATGTACTGACAGATGAATTTGGCAATGCATAGATCAATCTGAACTCCAATCTCCAACTGAAATGGCTCAAGGGTGAAACCCTAGCTCCAATAAGCACAATATATTCATATAATGAACCCCATATCCATCATAACCCTCATCTCCTGATTATGCCCTGACTGGCTCAATGCAACTGATTAGGGTTGACCAGTGGTCAAAACCCTAATCTCAAGGAATGAGCTTCAATCACTTGATGATACCCAACCATGATGATGATGATGTATCATTTCCATCAAGATGAAGACCAACATCCTTTGAGAATCATGAAACCCTAATTCACAGCCCAATCCTCAGATGGCCAATGATCAGTCAATAAAACCCTAGCTTGCACTTAGACTTTCTCATCCTCAGATCAAGACTTGAGCGGATAGCTTGCACAATGTAACCACATGATATGCAATATGCAATGCCTAATGACCTAAAATGATATGCAATATGTGTTATGATAGTCCCAAGAGAGGAGGGCAAATTTTGAGGTGTTACACTGACTACATTGAGTGGGTCAAGAAGAGAGTGGAGACTTTGTTGTTGCCCTATGATAGGATGAAGCCTTTGCAAGAGCAACCACCTTTGATCCTTTCTGAGAGTGTACCTGTTGAGCAGTACAAGCAAGCCCTGATGGAGAATCGCCGGCTGAAAGAGAAGGAGTAAGATACCCAGATGGAGCTCTACAAAGCCAAAGCTGATAAGTTAAATTTGGCTCATCAACTCAGAGACATGCAGGGTGAAGGTGCTGTTAAGAGCAAGAAGATATCCTATGAGGAGATGGAGAACTTGTTGAATGCAGAACACCGGGAGTGCTTGAGGCTGCAGAGATTTGAAGCCAGCTATCAGAAGAAGATAAGAGACTTGGAGAAGCAACTCAGAGACAAAGATATCTAGTTGAAGAAAGAAGTAGGCTTGAGACGTGCATCAGAGAACCAACTTGGAGGAGAAGTTGTGGAGCTCAGAAGACAATTGAAGGAGAAGCTCACTCCCTTGCTAGAATGTTCAGAGTGTGACCTGTTGATAGACCAGTGTCAGTACTTGAAGACGCTCATTCCTGGAAGCCATTTATCTTAGCTTGTATTTTTGATGTTATGTTGAGAATCACCTCCAGGCTTGTTGGATGGGATTCATTGTTGTACTCCGATCATTTGGATCCTTGTTGACTCTGTTGTATGATCCTGTTGTTCTTATCTATAGATGAGATTGTTGGTTTCACCTTGTACTCATTACTCCTGTATATGTTGCTTCCTTGTTGTGTATTGCAGGTTGCCATTTCTTGAAAGATGAAATGGACTTTTTGAATGCCTGAGAAATGAACATATCATGTGCATCATACGCATCATTAGCATCATACACATATCATTTTGCATAACAGGTGTTCTTGTTCGCGACTTCTCACTCTGGTTCCTGTGTCAGGCAGGATAGTTGATCGACGTCCGCACCGCTATGCAACCAGACTCAATCATCAGAGAAGTATGGACCAGGTCCAAGCAGAATTGGCTGAGATGAGGGCTAACATGGCCCAATTCATGACGATGATGCAAGGGGTCGTTCAAGGGCAGGAGGAGCTGCGTGCCTTAGCCCAGAGACAGGAAGCCGTGATTCCGCCATCCAACCGTGCTTCACCAGTGGGTGTACCGGTTCATGAGAATAATGCTGCTGCTGCTCCCGTCAATGACTACGCCATGGGCGATGAATTGAGGGGTATTCGGATCAATGGACAGCCTCTTGCTGCAGAGACTGTTAATGTCAGGGCTACCCGGGCTCCGATTCGTCATCCTGCTCCCCTGGTTGACAGGCAGGAGGACATGTTCACTCCCTGGGTTTTGATGTTACTAATATGGGGCTAGTAGAAGGGTTGAGAATTCCTCACAAGTTCAAGGCACCCTCTTTTGATAAATACAAAGGTACTTCTTGTCCTCGCACCCATGTGCAGGCCTATTATCGGAAGATCTCTGCCTATACGGATGATGAGAAAATGTGGATGTATTTCTTCCAGGATAGCTTGTCTGGGGCTTCCTTGGATTGGTACATGGAACTGAAGAGGGATTCTATCCCCTGTTGGAGGGATCTGGGTGAGGCCTTCTTGAGGCAGTATAAATACAACATGGATATGGCGCCGAGCCGGACTTAGTTGCAGAGTCTATGTCAAAAATCTGGTGAAAGCTTCAAGGAGTACGCCCAGAGGTGGCGTGAGTTGGATGCAAGAGTACAACCCCCTATGCTGGAGAGGGAGTTAACTAACATGTTCATTGGTACTTTGCAAGGAGTATTCATGGACCGGATGGGGAGCTTCCCGTTCGGTAGTTTTTCAGACGTAGTGATCTGTGGGGAGAGGACAGAGAGCCTGATTAAAGCTGGTAAGATTCAGGATGTGGGTTCCTCATCTTCCAAGAAGCCGTTTGCTGGGGCACCTCACAGGAGAGAGGGTGAAACCAATGCTGTGCAACATCGGAGGAATACCAACAGAGGTCAGTATCGCCAGGTTGCTGCTGTAACCATCCCAGTACCTCAGCAACGTCCACAGCAACAACAAAGAGTTCAACAACAACCACCACAACAACAACAACAACGTCCTTATCAGCCCAGACAGAGGATGCCTGATTGACGTTTCGACCCGCTGCCGATGACATACGCCGAATTGCTACCCGAATTGCTCAAATTGGGGTTTGTAGAGTTGTGTACCATGCCTCCGTTGACAAAAATACCACCGGGGTATGATGCCAACGTGCGATGTGATTTCCATTCTGGTGCACCGGGGCACCATATTGAGAACTGTCGGGCTTTTCATCATAAGGTCCAGGACTTAATTGACGCCAAAACTATCAATTTTGCTCCTGTGCCGAATGTTGTGAACAACCCTATGCCTCAGCATGGTGCACATAGGGTGAACAATGTTGAAAGTAGAGAGGCTGAAGACTTGTTGGTCAGCGTTGAGGATGTTCAAACATCGCTGGTTGTTGTAAAGGACCGCTTGTTAAATGGGGGAATATTCCCGAGTTATTATGAGGGTTGTGCCGATTGTGCTGAATCAAAGAATGGTTGTGACCAGTTGAGGGTCGGTATTCAGAATCTGATGGATGAGGGTTGTTTACAGTTTGCTCTGGCTGTTAGAGATCGTGGGGTGGTGTCAACCGTCACCATCTATTTTAAACCGTCCGAGGGACGTGGCCAGAGGACTGTTAATGCGCCTACAACTGGTGGTACTCCTGTTATCATTTCTGCGCCAGTTACTGTCAGTACTCCGACTATTATTGTTGCTTCGGGCAGAAGGGCTGTTGATAGTAGGGTTGTGCCATGGAAATATGACAATGCTTACCGCAGCAATCGGAGGGCTGAGAATCAAGTCAGGCCGGTGAATCAGTCTCCTGTAACTATTGGTGTGCCTGTAAGAACTCCTGTGGTTGTTAGTTCAGTTGTGGACAATGTTGGAGGACCAGGAGGTTTTACCAGAAGCGGTCGTTTGTTTGCTCCACAACCTTTGAGAGACGCTAATGTTGAGGCTCTCGCCAAAGCTAAGGGTAAACAGGCTGTGGTTGACGAAGAACCTGCTCAGAAGGAGGCGCGTGAGGGTTCGTTTGAGAAAGACGTGGAGGAGTTCATAAAGATAATCAAGAAGAGTGACTACAAGATTGTAGATCAGTTGAATCAGACTCCGTCCAAGATTTCTATCCTCTCCCTGCTCCTGTGCTCTGAGGCACACCGTAACGCCCTGTTGAAGATGCTGAATCTGGCTTATGTGCCCCAAGAGATTTCCGTCAACCAGCTGGAGGGAGTGATTGCCAATGTGAGCACCTGGCATGGATTGGGGTTCACTGATTTGGACTTGACGCCTGAGGGTCGCAACCATAACAAGGCCTTGCATATCACCATGGAGTGTAAGGGTGCGGTGTTGTCGCACGTGTTGGTAGACACGGGCTCGTCGCTGAACGTGTTACCCAAGAAGATCTTGACCAAGATAGATGTTGAAGGGGTTGTCCTTATTCCGAGCAATCTGATTGTTCGTGCATTCGATGGATCCAAACGGTCTGTTTTTGGTGAAGTCACCTTGCCGGTGAAGATTGGCCCGGAGGTTTTTGACATTATCTTCTATGTGATGGACATCCAGCCAGCATATAGTTGCTTATTGGGGCGTCCTTGGATTCACGCAGCTGGGGCAGTTTCGTCAACTCTCCACCAAAAGCTGAAGTATGTTTGGAACGGCCAGATTGTGACCGTGTATGGTGAAGAAGATATTTTGTTGAGTCACCTGTCCTCTTTCAAGTATGTGGAGGTGGATGGTGAGATCCATGAAACTTTGTGCCAGGCATTCGAGACCATTGCTCTTGAGAGAGTGGCTTTTGCATAGCAGAAGAAGCCAAGTGCCTCAATTGCATCGTATAAGCAAGCCATGGAGGTTGTCAACTCTGGTAAAGCAGAAGGTTGGGGCAAAATGGTGGATTTGCCTATCAAGGAAGATAAGTTCGGAATTGGTTATCAACCCTTGCAGGCGGAGCAGGGTGTGCAAACAGGTCCGAGTACCTTTACCAGCGCTGGGCTGATGAATCACGGTGATGTCTTTGCGGCCAGTAGTGAAGACGATGAAAGTGATTGTGATCTGAACAACTGGGTTCGCCCGTGTGCACCAGGGGAGACGATCAACAATTGGACGGTAGAAGATGTGGTCCAAGTTACTCTTCAAACAGAGTAATTTTCTTTTGTTTTTCATTTTGCACAAAACCGTACGTTCTGCCCAAGGCGTAGTGGTTCATTGTAGGGCCTCATCATGTTTTTCAATAATATCATTAATAAAGGACGTTTTGCAAAGAATTTTGTGATCCCTGTCTTTCTATTTTTGTTTTCATTTTCAAAAAAATAAAAATGGCAATGTTTTTGTTTTTTGTGACTTTCTTGAACTCCTTTTTCTAAAACAAAGCATTAAACATGCAGAAATGATCTTACGGAATCCACTATGAACAGTTATGTTATGGCTCAGTATGATTTCGATAATCCTATCTACCAAGCTGAAGAGGAGAGTGAGGAAGACTGTGAACTCCCTAAAGAATTGGTCAGATTGTTGAAGCAAGAGGAAAGGGTCATCCAACCTCATCAGGAGGAGTTGGAGATTATTAATCTTGGTACTGAGGACGCCAGAAGAGATATTAAGATCGGGGCTGCTTTGAAAGAAGATGTCAAGAGAAGGTTGATTGAGATGCTGAGAGAATATGTGGAGATATTCGCCTGGTCGTATCAAGATATGGCTGGGTTGGATACCGATATTGTGATGCATAGACTACCTCTCAGAGAAGATTGTCATTCAGTCAAGCAGAAGCTTCGTAGAACTAGTCCTGACATGGCTGTCAAGATCAAGGAAGAGGTTCAGAAGCAGTTTGATGCAGGTTTCTTGTCAGTAACTACCTATCCCCCGTGGGTGGCCAACATTGTTCCCGTGCCAAAGAAGGACGGCAAAGTCAGAATGTGTGTCGATTACCGAGATTTGAACAGAGGGAGTCTGAAAGATGATTTCCCATAACCTCACATTGATGTATTGGTTGATAATACGGCTCAATCCTCGGTTTTCTCTTTCATGGATGGTTTCTCTTGTTATAATCAGATCAAGATGGCGCCAGAGGACATGGAAAAGACGACATTCATTACACCTTAGGGCATGTTCTGCTATAAGGTGATGCCATTTTGGCTGAAGAATGCCGGTGCTACCTATCAGAGGGCTATGACGACTCTCTTTCATGACATGATGCACAAAGAGATTGAAGTGTACGTGGATGATATGATTGGGAAGTCGCAGACAGAAGAGGAGCACCTGGTTAATTTGCAGAAGTTGTTTGACCGGCTGATAAAGTTCAAACTGAGGTTGAATCCAAACAAGTGTACGTTCGGTGTGAGACCAGGAAAGCTGTTAGGCTTCATTGTCAGTGAGAAAGGGATTGAGGTTGATCCAGCGAAAGTCAAAGCTATTCAAGAGATGCCTGAACCGAAAACTGAGAAGCAGGTTCGTGGGTTTTTAGGGAGATTGAATTACATTGCACGGTTTGTATCTCACCTAACTGCCACGTGTGAACCAATATTCAAATTGCTAAGGAAGAATCAAGCAATCAGGTGGAATGATGACTGTCAGAAAGCTTTTGACAAGATAAAAGAGTATTTACATAAACCTCCAATCCTTATACCTCCAGTCCCTGGGAGACCTCTGATAATGTACCTGTCAGTGACTGAGAACTCGATGGGGTGTGTATTGGGACAACATGACAAGTCTGGTCGAAAAGAGCATGCCATATACTACCTTAGCAAAAAGTTTACCGACTGTGAAATCAAATATTCACAGCTTGAGAAAACTTATTGTGCTTTGGCCTGGGCTGCTCGCCGACTGAGGCAGTATATGTTGAACCATACTACCTTGTTAATTTCTAAAATGGATCCAGTGAAGTACATCTTTGAGAAGCCGGCTCTCACCGGACGTGTTGCCCGTTGGCAGATGATTTTAACAGAATATGATATTCAGTACATGTCGCAGAAGGCCATCAAAGGTAGTGTTCTGTCAGATTACCTCGCCGAGCAACCGATTGATGATTATCAGCCGATGATGTTTGAATTCCCTGATGAAGACATCATGTATCTTAAGATGAAAGATTGTGAAGAGCCTCTTGTGGAGGAAGGACCGGATCTTGATGACAAGTGGACATTGATGTTTGATGGGGCTCTGAATGTGAATGGTAACGGTGTTGGGGCAGTGCTCATCAATCCAAAAGGTGCTCATATACCTTTTTCTGCCAGATTGACTTTCGACGTCACCAACAACGAAGCAGAGTATGAGGTTTGCATCATGGGGATCGAAGAAGCCATTGATTTAAGGATCAAGACTCTGGACATTTATGGAGATTTCGCTCTAGTGATTAACCAGGTCAATGGAGATTGGAATACTCACCAGCCGCATTTGATTCCTTACAGAGATTACACCAGAAGGATCCTGACTTTCTTCAAGAAGGTGAAGTTGTATCGCGTCCCCCGAGACGAGAATCAGATGGCTGATGCCTTGGCTACTTTGTCTTCTATGATCAAAGTTCATTGGTGGAATCATGTGCCACATGTTGCGGTGAATCGACTCGAGAGGCCTACGTATGTGTTTGCAGCCGAGTCTGTTGTGGATGAGAAGCCGTGGTACTATGATATCAAGAATTTCCTCAAGAGTCAGGAGTATCCTGAAGGTGCGTCAAAGAATGACAAGAAAACCCTGAGAAGGCTAGCTGGAAGCTTTTATTTGAATCAGGATGATGTGTTGTACAAGAGAAACTTTGAAATGGTTCTGCTCAGATGCGTGGATAGACACGAGGCAGACATGTTGATGCAGGAAGTGCATGAAGGACCGTTTGGTACCCATGCTGGTGGTCATGCAATGTCCAAGAAATTGTTGAGAGCCGGTTATTACTGGATGACTATGGAATCTGATTGTTTCAAATACGCTCGGAAATGCCATAAATGTCAAATCTATGCTGATAAGGTGCATGTACCACCAAGCCTTCTGAATGTCATGAACTCGCCTTGGCCGTTCGCAATGTGGGGCATTGATATGATTGGGAAGATTGAGCCTACTGCTTCGAATGGACATCGCTTCATCCTGGTTGCGATTGATTACTTCACCAAGTGGGTGGAAGCAGCTTCCTATGCTAATGTTACGAAAAAAGTGGTTGCCCGGTTTATCAAGAAGGAAATCATCTGTCGTTATGGGGTTCCTGAGAGAATCATCACTGACAATGGTTCGAATCTCAATAACAAGATGATGAAGGAGCAATGTAGAGATTTCAAGATTGAACATCACAATTCTTCTCCTTACAGACCGAAGATGAATGGTGCTGTAGAGGCGGCAAACAAGAATATCAAGAAGATTGTGCAGAAGATGGTCGTGACGTACAAGGATTGGCATGAGATGCTGCCTTTCGCTTTGCATGGGTACCGTACCTTAGTACGTACGTCGACCGGGGAAACTCCTTACTCCCTTGTGTATGGTATGGAAGCAGTCCTACCAGTTGAAGTGGAGATCCCTTCTCTGAGAGTCTAGCTGGATGTTAAGCTTGACGAAGCCGAGTGGATTCAAACAAGGTTTAACGAGTTGAGCCTTATCGAAGAAAGACGACTAGCAGCTGTGTGCCATGGGCAGTTGTATCAGAGAAGGATGAAGAGAGCCTTTGATCAGAAAGTGCATCCTCGAAGCTATCAGACTGGTGATCTAGTTTTGAAGAGGATCCTTCCTCCCGGTACAGATAACTGGGGCAAGTGGACTCCTAATTACGAAGGTCCATATGTTGTGAAGAAGGTTTTCTCCGGTGGAGCCTTGATGCTAACTGTAGCACCTCAAATTTGCACCCTACCATTTTGTACATTCATTTCATATTAGGTCATAGCATTAACAATGTCCACTGCATGACATTGCATTGTCCATTTGCCCAAGTGCAAGCTCAGTTGATGAATCAGGTCTAACTGATCAGGAGAATCAGTCAGTCAAACAAGCAAGTACCATTTTCATTGAGACAAAGCCCTAGGGTTGATTTTTCAAGCTCATATGGTCCAAGGATCATTTTGAAGTGGTTTGGCCAAAGATTGGATGCTCAGAAGTCACCAGTCATTGTTCAGTCAACCAGAAACCCTAGAAAGTCAACTGTGGTCAACTGTGCCCGATTCTATGGATTGGAAGGTGGGAAATGGTTTGAAAGGCCTCATTCATGTCCATATAAGTCTCATTTGACATGCCAAAGACCAAGGTTGAAGATTTGGAGGCCAGACAGAAAATTTCCAAAAATAGCAGATGACCTGTAATCTCAGCTGCCCAAAATGGAAACTTTTTCTCCTCAAGATAACTTCATCATACAAGCTTCAAATGGAATTTTGTCCAACATGAAAGTTGAAGATCTTGTTCTCACCTTTCCAAAAAGTCCAAGAACTCAAAAATCCAATGTGTGGTTTGCAAAATATGGCTCAGTGAATTTCAGAAAAGACCCGTAATCAGGAGGCCATAACTACCACATGGATTGTCCAAATTGCAAGTTCTTTATATGCACAAACTCCATTTGACATGTACTTCAAGGGTGCATCATTGGATTTTTCCAAAAGTGGCCAATGCAAAAAGTCACTTTTCAACTGGACTGTTAAATTGGATCAGGGGCAAAATTGTCCAAATATCAAAATATTTGGAATTTTGAGATGGGACTTTTTGCAGCACCTCAGGAATGGCATTTGGAATGTGTTTGAATCATCACTTTATGCATAGGCTTTGTAAATTGAGTTTTGGTTTGAAAAATGGAAGTGTGAAAATTGGACATTTTGCTATCAAATGGTGAAATTCAAAAATACATGGCCAATGGAAGTGGGACTTGTTTCTACACATCACATGTGATATTTTGGACTTGCTTGAATCAAATTTGAGCTGATATATGGGCTGATTTAGAGAAAGGGTATTTTGGCCACTTTGAGTGAAAATGCACAATTTGCTAATCTTTCCACTTGATTAATTAACTTGATTAATCATGGATTAAGAGCAGCATATAAAAGCTTAATCATTCCATAAACATAACAAAATATATTTTTTTTCACCAAAAATCAGATCAAAATCATCACAATCCTCTCAAATTCATTCAAGAACTCAAAGCACAAAAATCCAAAAATCTCCATCAATCTTTGATCCTTTTGGAAGATTTTTTTTGCAGTGATCTTGTATTATCAAATGCTTCATCTGTTTATGCTCAAGAGCTTCTAAAGCCGCGCCTAAAGCAACTGTACATCCAAGCTACTTCAATGGTGATTGTTGATTTTGAACAAGAGGAGCAAGATCGAAGGAATCCAAGCTTCACATCATCTTTCCTGTAGCTTGTACTGTTGCTGTTTCACAAGATCGCGCGCCAACTCGTCCTAATTCGCTGCTGCCATAGCAGGTAGGTGCAAGTTTCGACCTCAAGCTTTCGTTTAATTATTGTATGCGTGTTGAAGTGCGTATTACGTAGAGCATCATGCTACTTTTAGAATCGCAAATGGTTGATTGTGTGCTGAGAAATCGCGACTCGAAGTTTGAATCTAAAACCCTAGATCACTCGATTCTTGAGATTTAGGAAGTTTTAGGTTGATTGGAATGTATATTTGTAATCTACATGTTGTAACGGTTCGAACGGATGTACTCTCATGCATTTTGGTTAGGATTCGTGGATTTAGCGTTCTTGAGCCATTGTTCATGTTTCTGGAAATCTTTGAGTTGAAGATGATGAGATTTGTGTGGTTTGATCCAATTTCTGGTTTGAAAATTTGAAAAACGCGTTTACCGCCCCCGCCACTGAATATTACAATTCTGCCATTATTGTTTTAATTTAATTAATTTCAATTAATTCTAAAAATCCAAAAAAATTACATAACATGTTTAATAAATCATAGAAAAATATAGAAAAATCATAAAATTGTGAAAATAATTTTGTTGACTTTGTCATTGAGTGTAGATGATTTTTGACCTATTGGTCAAAGTTGTGCATGGAATATTTTTCATTTGACCTAGGGTTTCTTCCACATGTGTATATTTTGCTACCTTTGACTAATTCCATTGTGAAATGCACATGATGTAAAATAAATTCTTGCCAATTTTTGTGATGATTCTTGACTAGATGAGGTTTATTTCCATGTAAATTTCATGCATTTTTGATACCTGATCATGGAGATATGAATTATTGAACTTAGGTGTGACAATGTGTGTCACACCTCTTGATGTCAACTTGTTGGAATTATTTGCATGAGCTAAACTTGTTAGAATTGATTGAAATTTTGCATGATGGTGGATTAACATGTTGAGATGCTGTATGAATTTTTGTGGAATTTTTCATTGCATTTTCTAATTGATCATGATTTTTCATTTCTGATGATTGAATTTGCAAGCTTGTGTGACATAGGTTGGTAGATTCATTGTGAAATGCTCATATGGTACTGTATGATCATGAAATTTGACATGCTTGTAGTAGACACCTGTTAGGACCTCCCTGTTTTGATCTCATCCATTTCTTTTTTGTTTTCATTGAGTTATGAATTTTTGAAGTGGAAGCATGTATTGATGTTGTGATTTGGAGCCTATAATTGTGTCTGTTTTTGTTGATTTTCATTGACATGGTTCCATTTGCCCAATTGAGCTCAAATTTGACATGGTAGACCTTGAATACCCCTGTTTAGGTGTAATTTATTTGAGAATTTTTGGGATTGTGTTGATGTGGATATGAATGCAATAATTCTGTTTGTAGGCTTAGTGCTTCCTTTGAACTAGTTTGCCTTATTTTGTGCATAGAATGAGCATGATGAATGATATGACCATGAAATTTGGTAGAATAGTTCCTGACATGTGAAGCTATCATTTGGCTTTGGTCCTACTAATTTCCCATTTACCATCACTGTTTACCATTAGATTGAAGTTAGCATACATTTTGTAGCTTCATTTGATTGTGTTTTTGCATGCCTTGTCATGTTGAATTAATTCCCATAGTTCCACTAGTCCAAATGGCTTAAAAATTGACATGTAGCTTGTTGAATGTCCTCTGTTTAGGATATAATTTTTGTGGAATTTTCCATGCTGTTTAGATATTTTTTTGGATGTGATCTTGCTGGTTGCTCTTATATGATCCATGTTTGTTCACTTTGCCTTACATGTTGCATAGATTGAGATGTGTACATAGTTTGGATATGGGACCAATTGGGATCCCTTTGTTATTGAAATAGCTTGACTTTGATCATGAATTGGTTGCTGTTTTAGGATTTTTCCATCTTTTTGACCCTAGGCTAGTCCTAGTGGTCATGTTACTTACATTTGAAGTTGATTGTGCCTTTTCAGGTTAAGAAGTTAAGGCTTAAGGATATTGTTTCACATTTGGGATATTTTGCTTGATACTTGTAAACTAATGTGGCTGTTTTGTAGGATGTTGGTCCACATGGACTTGTGCTATGCACATCATTGGGATTGTTAATTGGTCATTATATTGTTGTCTGGTTATGAATGGGATGCTGATTCTGTTTGACTTTTGTACAGGTACCCTTAGTTGCTCAGTTCTCTTAAGAACTTGCATTGCTTTGCTTATAAGCAATTGGCATTGAGGTATAGAACCTTCTTCTTCATGTAGTCTGGAGACCCGACTGTTATTTGGCCGGGCAAACTGTCTGAAGTCCTCCTTAAGAGGCAATGCTTGTGTATGTTTATATTTGTCCCAAGCAGGAAAAGTCCTCATTTGAGGCAATTGGTGGAAGGTAGGGATAAGCAATCTATCCCCCACTATTCTGTGAGTCTTCTCCTTGCTCCCATTACATGGTTGTAGCATTGAGATCCAAGCCCAAGATCTTGTACATTGTACAGTCGAGTCTATGTCCTGAGCGTAGAAGGGTCCCCCAATTCTGGACCCACGCTCCCTTGTCTGATGCTCTCTCTGACCAGAGATAGAAGCAATGAGGCACACCCCTCATCACCTTTCATCTGGCTTCACCTTAGCCCCTCAATGGCAAGGTTAAGAGCTAACCTGACCCCGATACAGAGGCTTGTTTGTTGAGGTTGATATGACCCCTCGACTAAAGCCTAGCCCTGATGTTTGAGCCCCTTGTTGGTGTGTTTATTTCATGCTGTATATGTTTGTGTGGTGTGATTGTATCCCCTAGGTTTGCTAGACTCCGCGTAGTCTCGTTTGCATGACAATTAAGGTAGCACGGTTCCTTCGTATAGGACTTCCTTTCTTGCTTGAGCTTTCCTAAAACACAAACAAACATTATCCCCTCTTAAGGATACGTCAACTCCTTCTACTACAGGTGAGTAAGTCTCCAAAGGTCGAGCATCAGGTAGATTGCGTAGTGACGTCGTCCACTTAAAAAACACAAACCAACAGGAATAGTTTAGCCGAACTACGGCAACTCTGATTCTCATGTCCAGATGAGATACGTAGGCACGAGATGCGATGTCTTGTCGAGTTTGACTAACAACTAACACTAATTCTTTTCTCTCGCCCTCGTTGCGATTGAGACCTTCCCCTTCTCTTGCCCTGGTTGCAATCGAGACCCTTCTTCTTCCTGTTTTGGTTCGGATGCTGATGTAAGCCCAGTGATTGGCATTCAGGCTCCACGTTTGCCTCCTTGTGTGTGTTTTGGTTCGGATGCTGATGTAAGCCCAGTGATTGGCATTCAGGCTCCACGTTTGCCATTGCCTGTGTTTGTTTGTGTGCGTGTTTGCCGAGCTACGGATGCTCTGATTCTCCTTCGTCCAAAGGAGATACGTATGCATAGGATGCGACATCCTAGCGAGCATGTGTCGTTTCCCCATTCCAAACTACTTTGACTCTGATGTCTATGCTTGATAGACTAAGTAGGCCCAGGATGCGATATCCTGCCGAGTCAGTCCTGTCTGTTTTCTTGTGTCT
This sequence comes from Lathyrus oleraceus, assembly GCF_024323335.1. Taxonomy (NCBI): domain Eukaryota; kingdom Viridiplantae; phylum Streptophyta; class Magnoliopsida; order Fabales; family Fabaceae; genus Lathyrus; species Lathyrus oleraceus. Next base: position 64,180,871 of record NC_066579.1, on the reverse strand, counting down.
CCTTCAGCCAGTGTGTGTGTGTGAGCAGTGTTTTTAGCAACCATTTTCCCTTCCTATTGTGCGTGGATCCCGTCGAGTACGACGGATGCGTAGGGGTGCTAATACCTTCCCTTCGCATAACCGACTCCCGATCCCATTCTCTTTGGTCGCGAGACCACGTCTTTTCCAGGTTTACTCTGAGCGTTTCCTTTCCCTCTTTTGGGATAAATAACGCACGGTGGCGGCTCTGTTGTTCTTTGTTTCCCGCCGGTTTTTCGCGTAATGCGACAGCTGGCGACTCTGCTGGGGAAAGGTAGAAGTTGACCTGTGCTGGTCCATCTTCCCTAAGCGAGTCTCTCCTAGCGCTCTCTAGGTTAGGGCTTTGGTTGCTTTTTGCTGTGTTATTTATTGCATTCATTGTTTATTATTTGCATGTATTGTTTGCATTAATGTTTGCATTCATTCATATTCATCTGCTGTGCTGGCTGTGCTTCTCTGTTTGGGGTGGGAGTTACTCGAGGTAAAAGGCCCAATACCCAGGCTATGAGTGAAATCTAGGAAACCTAGGAATAGAGTGATTCATGGGAAGCGGGTGGTGTACGCCACTTAGCGGAACATTGATATCACGAGCAGTTCAGACTCTGATGAGGTATTATCGGTGCATACATCTGGTGTGCACAGGATGATATTCTGCGAAAGGTTATTTATGCTGCGTTTCTCTTGACCTTACCCTGGCCTAGATGACACCCGTGAGTGGGAGGGGTTGATTATTACAGGTACAGTTGCTGACTGGTTGGTGACTTGTTGGTGACTCTTGGTACTGATGGTGACTGTGAATTATGGACATTTATTTCTGGGACGCCGGAGTTCTGTCCGTGGTTTATCAGCGGGTTCCGTTTATTTCGGATCCCCGGGTTGAATTTGAAAGTACCGGTTCAGAGGATCTGGCTGTCATCCGTTCAGTGGATGTTCCTGTGATAGTAATGTAATCTCCGGTTCCGTTTATTTCGGAACTCCCCAAGTCGGATTTATGGTGACTTAGTCCCGATGACTGTGACTGGTCCAGAGATTTGATGGGTCTTCAGATGACTTGGCGGCACAGCAACCTGCATTCATGCATTTGCATTGGTCTCATTTCGCATTCATCTGCATTCAACTCATGTCTGTCCGTACTCAGGGTCCATTATTTTTAACAGAGACTCAGGTTGAGAGACATCCAGATGTCAGAATGTTGTTGATAAAATTTTATCTGTCTCGATGAAACCGGAATCAAAGGACAGAATATTCCTAGTACGGACAGACGCTGCATGTGTGAGTCATACTAACCCATTTGCTGTTTTGTAGGTGTCAACCGGTGCGCATAGCTCGTCTGTTCAAATTTCCTGCTAGGGGCAACAAATCCAAACTGATGGATCCACTTAACACCGGTAAAGGCAGACATGTTTGGGATCGGTTATCGGCCAGATCAAGAGTCGTCTAGACCAAACAGAGGACGTCGTCCACCGTACATCTTCGTCAGTGCAGGAATGCTGAATTCTGATCATGCTTGTTCAGTGAGTGAAGAGATCGACCGCGACCGCGAGCTCGAGTTGTGGATAAAGTCGTGCGTACCAGGCAATTGGAAGGCCTCCAAAATCACCACTGTCGCTCATCCGGAAGAGTAGTTTTTCTGTGTTAATTTTGTTTGCATGAAAGCCATACGTTTTGCCCGAAACGTACTGGTCCATTGTAAGGGCCACCTCATGTGTCTCATTTTGCAACATTTTGCATCAGTAATAAATGGATGTTTTTGTGGTCAAAAGCGGTGTCCCCTGTTTTTCATTTTTTGCAGTTTTAAAAAATAAAAATGGCAATGTTTTTCGTTTTTCTTTTGAACTTGTCTCGTTCCAACCACAAAAGTGACCATTCTCCTGATCTCATGGATAACAATTTGGTTACTCCTCTATATGACTTCGACAATCCGATCTATCATGCCGAAGAAAAAGGCGAAGAAGATTGGGATCTGCTGGAATTAGCTAGGTTGTTGAAACAAGAGGAGAAGGTGATTCAACCACACGAGGAGCGAGTCAAGATGGTAATCCCAAGTACCGCCGAGGTCAGAAGGGAAATGAAAGTTGAGGCCGCTTCAGAGGCAAGTCAAAAACAGAATGGTAGCCCTGTCGAAAGAGCAGGTTGATATCTTCACCTGGTTGCATCAAGGTACACCAGGGTGGAATACCCATGTTGTGGGGCACGAGCTACCATCGAGAGAAGACTATCCTCTAGTGAAGAAGAAGGCCGGTGCCACGGATCAAGGGGCTACGGTGACTTTGTTTCATGATATGACTCACTGTGAAAGCGAATGCCATGTTGATGACATGATGACAAAGTCCCAAGTAGAAGAGGGGCATCCGGTGGACTTGATCAAGTTGTTTGACCGGTCGGGATAACTCACACTGTTGAGTCAGAATCAGTGCACTTATGGAGTGCTGTCCGGTAGGCTGCCGAGGCTTATTGTGAACGAAAGAGGAGTCGAGGTCGATCCTGCTAAAAAAAAAAAAGAAAAAAAAAAGAAAAAAACAATACTAGAAACGCCTGAACCGAAAAAAAAAGAAAACAAAAGAAATCAAATGGTCAGGTGGAATGATGACTGCCAAGGGGCATGGAAAGGAAAATGAGTAGCAGGAACCTCTGATTATGATACCTTCCTTGGAAGAAACAACTGTTAATCTGGTACTTGACAGCCCTCAAGGGGTCTATGAGGTGTATTGGGTCAGCATGACTAGTCTTGTCGAAAAGAGCATGCAATTTACCTAAGCAAAAAGTTTATCGACTGTGAAACAATACACTCACTGCTCGGAAAAACTTGATGTACTTTGGCATAGGCTGCTCGCCGACTGAGACAGTATGCTGGTTCATACCACCTTGTGGATGTCCAAAATGGATCTGATCAAGTATGTGCTTGAGGAGATAGCGTTGAACGGACGGGTTGCGAGAGGGCAAATGGTGTCGACTGAATACGATATTCGGTATACCTCCCAGAAAGCAATCAAGAAGAGGGTATTGTATGGTTATCTCGCCCAACAACCCATCGATGATTCTCAACCAAGGAAGTTTGAAGTCCCTGATGAGGACATCTCGAGGTACTCAAATCGAAAGATTGAGAGTGACCGATCCCGGAGGAGGGGCCTGACCCTGAATCCGAACGGATTCTGATGTCTGATGGGGAGAGTTTAAAGTGAATGAGCTAGTGCTTCCCCAATAACAGTTGAAAGCACCAACGATGGTGGATGAGTACGAAGTTGGTATCCTGAGTGTCGTACTCCGGTAAGTGCATCTATTGGGGCAACGCCTTTCTCACTCGGGTCTGGGACGAAAGTTGCACTATCATTTGAGACCCAGGTTTCGTCATGGAGTCCCGTTGGACGTAGACTTGAAAAGGATGAGTAGATAAGGACTCAGTATGACGCGTTAAGCCTGATTGAGGAAAAGAGGCTGGCAGTTATTTGCCGCGGGGCAGTTGTACCCAGTGAATGAAGCGTGTTGTTAACCGAGAAGTTGGACCTCGTGGGTATCATGAGAGATATGGTGTTGAAAAGGATCCTTCCTCCTTAACGATCGTGGGGCAAGCGGACACACAGTTATGAATGTCCGTTCGTGGTCAAGAAGGTCTTCTCTGACAGAGCCTTGTTGCTGACGACCACGGATGATGAGGATTTTCCCTCCCCTGCAGATGCGGACGCAGTTAAAAGATACTTCGTGAAAAATTGACCCGCTGGACAAAAAAGAAAGAGTCCAGGCAAAAAAGGGGCATCCCGGCGAACCAAGAAAAAAAGAGAAAAGGTTCGGGCAAAAGTTAGGGATAATGAAAGAACTGTACACCCGGCAAGTCGAAAACCCCACAAGGGCGACTTGGGCAAAAAAGGGTATCCCGGTGGACTGAAACCCAAAAGGGCGGTCCAGGCAAAAGAGGGATTGAAACGAACAACTGCGTCCGGCATGATCGTTGGTGCTTGAGATATGACTTGGCTAGTCTCCGACAGAGATCGATCGGAAGCGTCTTGTTCAGAAGACAGAAGGTGAGGAAAGTCTTGAGGACATGTGAGGTGTAACCGAGTTGGAACCCGATGAGATCATGGTTCCGCATTGCCAATAGGATAGATTTTTTTCCTTTGTACGCAATCACCTCTTTCCAGGGTTTGCTTCCGGTGTGTTGCTCAATTCTGAGCCACTTTTTTTGTTTCAGTCAATAAATGCGTGTTCAGTCAAATAATTTTGTTTTTGTTTTCATTACCGCTTTGATTACAAAAACATCCGTTCGTTTTGATAAGAATATTTGCATTTTGAAACATAGAGGTCCCTTCCGATGCATGCTTATAAGATTGAAATCTGGAAATCTTATTCGGAAGTTTTAGTGACCAAGATGTTGAAGTGTTGGCACGCCGGGGGCACGCTTTTATCTAACAATCTCTTGTGCAGGTGCTTTTAGATATCTTCATTCGCTGGCCTGTAGTGATATGAAACCTTTTGACAAAAGATCCCCACAGAGTCCAACCAGGGGCAAGGGATAGACGAACAGTGAAAGGACGACGAAAGAAGGACGACGATCCTGGGAGGGTTAATCAAGAAGACTCTTCAAAGTCTAAAGACTGGAAAGTTTGTATGGATCCCAGGAATTCGATCCTCGTGGGATAGATCAGAAGAGTCCAGGCGAGTCTGGGAGTTCTCAAAAGTGGAAAGTCAACACTATGGTATGATGGTGAACACCAGTGTTCGACGAATCGAAGGGCGGCCCGTGTCCGATAGGTCGTATTTCCCCAATGGGTTTGAGAGTGTCATCTCCCTAGCAGATTCGAGATCGGTGCCTCCTCAGCAAGCCTGAAGGTTACCGTATCCCCAGCGGAGTTGTGACTGTTTCCCAAGTCTGAAGCTGTCTTCCCAGCAGAGTTTGTGTCGATGGTTTTCCCTCAGCGAGGTCCTCGAGCGGATCGGGTTCGGAGAAAATCATCCCCAGTAGAGACAAGCATGGGTTGCCTCCCCTAGCAGGGTAATCGCCAAGCAAGTCCGGGTTCGATGGAGATCATCCCCAGCAAGGTTTGTCTTTCCCCAGCAGGGTGGAAGTTGACGTGGTAATGAGATCCTCAGTGCAGTTCCTGGAGTTCCTCAGTGTTGTCTCTGGAGGAGACGCGTGTTTATGCATTCATCATGTAGATAAGCATAACATATTGCATCATTAGTGCGTGGCATTTCCATAATCATGGGGCATTACGCTAAAAAAAAAAAACTCATGCATCTGCATTGCAAGCATATCCATTAGCCCGAGGCCGTGGTGAATTGACCAAGAATGGGTTGTTGGAAAGAGTTTAGCATCGCTTGGATCGATTTCAGAATTGGGTTCTCTAGCAGGGTTGAGAGAGGTGTTTTCCCAACAAGTGACCCCGCAAGTGAGGGGGTATCCCCAGCATTGTTACTCCACAATTGGTAGCATCTTGCCAGCTTGGATCTTTTTCCCTAGCAGATGTGGGTGTGTCTGATCTCTCCATGTAGGGTCTACCCCTTAAGCAGAAAATGTCTGTCATTTCCTTCTGCGCTCCCCACGAGTTGTGTCCTCGTGGATGACGGTTGTTTCCGTTCCCTCCCCTTGGGATGGGTTTTCCCTAGTGAGTTCTTTCCTCATTAGGATGTCTTGGTTCAGTTTGCCTTTTTGGGTCGATCCTGAATTGGCTTCCTTTGGGTTGTCTCCTATTTTTCCCTGGGGCATAAATGAATAGTTGCTCACTAACCGGCACTCATTCATATTATCCTCAGCGGAATTTGTTGGCTTCTACCTACAAACCGGTAGCTGTAAGTCCTATCGTCGTGGTTTTCTACCTACAAGCCGGTAGTTGTAAAATCCCACTTTCTTCCCCTAGCAGAGGTAACCTTTGTGGTTCATTCTGTCGGTTGGCTTCTACCTACAACCCGGTAGTTGTAAGTCCTATCTTTGTGGTTTTCTACCTATTAGCTGGTAGTTGTAAAATCCCACTTCATCCCCTTGGTGGAGTTAACCCTGTGTGCTCATCTTATCGATGACTGGTTACTTTTCCGTGGTTTTCTGCCTACTAACCGGTAGATGTAATCCCCTCTTGGCAGTTATCAGTACCCAGTTTGCGGTATTGATATTCTTTTCCCCTCTGGATACTCGCCTTGATCAAGCAGTATTGTCCCCAGTGGGTCTTCCCCTTCCTTTCGGATATTTGCTCCGAGTAAGCAACTTTATCCTCTTTTGATTGGTCATCTTTGCATACCTGTTCCTGGTACACGATGCCTTTCTTGTCGGTTGATTTATCCATTTAACAACCTACAACCCGGTTATGGATAATCTTCCATGCGAGTGTATTATCTACGTTTTGACGGCTATAAATAATATGTCTCATGCGCTCTTGGGTCGAAGTCGTCCTCCCCAGTCGAGTAAGATTCGTATTCCTTGTGGAATCGAATGTCCATCCTTTAACAAGACTGCTTTTCTAGCCCTCTTCAGGATGTTGAGTGTTTTGGAACACAAACCAATTCACGCTTTGGTCGGTCACCTGTTTCATACCTACAACCCGGTATCCTTGGTGTTCCTTCCTGTTTGCTCGCTGTCGTGACCTTGTTCCCCGGTGAGATCCCCTGCAAGTGTTCAGCCTTGCCCTGTCATCTTGTAGATGTCAATATCCCGTTAGCACCCGCGTGTGTTGTTTCTTTGGTGTCGGTAAACACCATCTTTCGGTGCTTTCCCAGTCATGCGTAGTGTCTGGTCTTCTTTGATGTCAGTAAACATCATCTTTCGATGTTCGTAACGTCGTCCCTTCCCTAGTGAAGTTCCTCCTCTCCGTTGGTGTCGATAAACGTCGAGTTTTTCCCAATTATCCGTTGATGATTTGGTTGTGTTTACTCTTCCCTAGTGAAGTTTCCTCCTCTCCGTTGGTGTCGATAAACGTCGAGTTTTTCCCAATTATTCGATGATAATTTGGTTGTGTTCTCACTCTCCCTAGAAGAGTTTCCTCCTCTCCGTTGGTGTCGATAAACGTCGAGTTTTTCCCTATCATCCGTTGATGATTTGGTTGCGTCCTCCTCTCCCTAGAAGAGTCCTCCTCTTCGTTGGTGTCGATAAACGTCGAGTTTTTCCTATGCGTCCGTTGGCGTATAGTTGATATCTTTCCCCACAGGGTCTTCCCCAGTTAAACCTCCTCTCCGTTGGTGTCGATAAACGTCGAGTTTTTCCTATGCGTCCGATGACGTCTAGTTGCTTATTCCCTACAGATCATTTGGTAATACCATATGATTCCCCCCAGAGTTTCCTCCTCTCCGTTGGTGTCGATAAACGTTGAGTTTTTCCTAGTTATCCATTGGTATCTAGTTGTATCTCCTTTCTGGGTCATCCGTTGATGTCCGTTCCTCCTCTCCGTTGGTGTCGATAAACGTTGAGTTTTTCCTAGTTATCCATTGGTATCTAGTTGTATCTCCTTTCTGGGTCATCCGTTGATGTCCATTCCTCCTCTCCGTTGGTGTCGATAAACGTCGAGTTTTTCCTAGTCGTCCGATGACGTCTAGTTGCTTATTCCCCGCAGATCATTTGGTAATACCAGATGACTCCCCTCAGAATATTCCTCCTCTCCGTTGGTGTCGATAAACGTCGAGTTTTTCCTATGCGTCCTATGACGTCTAGTTGTACCCTTCCCCAAGTGGATCTACCTCCCCGTTGGTTTCGATAAACGTTGTGTTTTTCTCATTCGTCCATGAACGTCTGATTGTATACCCTATTCCCATTCATTCAATAATGTCTGGTTGATTTCCCAACCAGAATTCCCAGTAGACGTCCTATTCGGTTTCCGGTTGTGGTGCCTTTCCCTCGTGAAGTGGCTTTCTCCTTCCCCCATTTCGTCCGATGACGTCTGGTTGAGTCTCCCTTTCGTCCTATGACGTCTGGCTGAGTTTTCTCCTTCTCCCTTTCGTCCTATGACGTCTGGCTGAGTTTTCTCCTTCTCCCTTTCGTCCGATGACGTCTGGTTGAGTCTCCCTTTCGTCCTATGACGTCTGGCTGAGTTTTCTCCTTCTCCCTTTCGTCCGATGACGTCTGGTTGAGTCTCCCTTTCGTCCTATGACGTCTGGCTGAGTTTCCTCCTTCTCCGTTGGTGTCGATAAACGTTGAGTCTCCCTTTCGTCCTATGACGTCTGGTTGAGTTTTCTACCTCTCCGTTGGTTTTGGTAAACGTTGAGTCTTTCCCATTACGTCCGCTGACGTATGGTTGTATCTCTCTTCCCATTCATCCTATGATGTCTGGTTACCTCTCCGTTGGTCTTGGTAAACGTTGAGTCTTTCCCATTACGTCCGCTGACGTATGGTTGTATCTCTCTTTCCATTCATCCTAGGATGTCTGGTTACCTCTCCGTTGGTCTTGGTAAACGTTGAGTTTTTCCCATTACGTCCGCTGACGTATGGTTGTATCACTCTCTTTCCATTCATTCATTAATGATTGGTTACCTCTCCGTTGGTCTTGGTAAACGTTGAGTTTTTCCCCATTACGTCCGTTGACGTATGGTTGTATCCTTTCCTGGTTATCCCCAGTAGAGTTGATTTACCTCTCCGTTGGTCTTGGTAAACGTTGAGTTTTTCCTAGTTGTCCGTTGACGTCTAGTTGAGATGATTTCTGATCCCAGTCATCGTGTGTCGATGTCTCAATGTGCTTGTACCTCTGAAAAAAAAAACAATAAAAACAAGAAAACAAAAAATTCCCAGCAGTGTGCAAATTTCTACGGTTCTTGGTATTCAATCCCTGTTTACCCCGAAAGTCTGACAGCCGTTGCTCTCATCCATTCGGGTTCCCAGTTGATTGAATAGGGGCAGCTGTAGCACCTCAAATTTGCACCCTACCATTTTGTACATTCATTTCATATTAGGTCATAGCATTAACAATGTCCACTGCATGACATTGCATTGTCCATTTGTCCAAGTGCAAGCTCAGTTGATGAATCAGGTCTAACTGATCAGGAGAATCAGTCAGTCAAACAAGCAAGTACCATTTTCATTGAGACAAAGCCCTAGGGTTGATTTTTCAAGCTCATATGGTCCAAGGATCATTTTGAAGTGGTTTGGCCAAAGATTGGATGCTCAGAAGTCACCAGTCATTGTTCAGTCAACCAGAAACCCTAGAAAGTCAACTGTGGTCAACTGTGGTCAACTGTGCCCGATTCTATGGATTGGAAGGTGGGAAATGGTTTGAAAGGCCTCATTCATGTCCATATAAGTCTCATTTGACATGCCAAAGACCAAGGTTGAAGATTTGGAGGCCAGACAGAAAATTTCCAAAAATAGCAGATGACCTGTAATCTCAGCTGCCCAAAATGGAAACTTTTTCTCCTCAAGATAACTTCATCATACAAGCTTCAAATGGAATTTTGTCCAACATGAAAGTTGAAGATCTTGTTCTCACCTTTCCAAAAAGTCCAAGAACTCAAAAATCCAATGTGTGGTTTGCAAAATATGGCTCAGTGAATTTCAGAAAAGACCCGTAATCAGGAGGCCATAACTACCACATGGATTGTCCAAATTGCAAGTTCTTTATATGCACAAACTCCATTTGACATGTACTTCAAGGGTGCATCATTGGATTTTTCCAAAAGTGGCCAATGCAAAAAGTCACTTTTCAACTGGACTGTTAAATTGGATCAGGGGCAAAATTGTCCAAATATCAAAATATTTGGAATTTTGAGATGGGACTTTTTGCAGCACCTCAGGAATGGCATTTGGAATGTGTTTGAATCATCACTTTATGCATAGGCTTTGTAAATTGAGTTTTGGTTTGAAAAATGGAAGTGTGAAAATTGGACATTTTGCTATCAAATGGTGAAATTCAAAAATACATGGCCAATGGAAGTGGGACTTGTTTCTACACATCACATGTGATATTTTGGACTTGCTTGAATCAAATTTGAGCTGATATATGGGCTGATTTAGAGAAAGGGTATTTTGGCCACTTTGAGTGAAAATGCACAATTTGCTAATCTTTCCACTTGATTAATTAACTTGATTAATCATGGATTAAGAGCAGCATATAAAAGCTTAATCATTCCATAAACATAACAGAATATTTTTTTTTCACCAAAAATCAGATCAAAATCATCACAATCCTCTCAAATTCATTCAAGAACTCAAAGCACAAAAATCCAAAAATCTCCATCAATCTTTGATCCTTTTGGAAGATTTTTTTTGCAGTGATCTTGTATTATCAAATGCTTCATCTGTTTATGCTCAAGAGCTTCTAAAGCCGCGCCTAAAGCAACTGTACATCCAAGCTACTTCAATGGTGATTGTTGATTTTGAACAAGAGGAGCAAGATCGAAGGAATCCAAGCTTCACATCATCTTTCCTGTAGCTTGTACTGTTGCTGTTTCACAAGATCGCGCGCCAACTCGTCCTAATTCGCTGCTGCCATAGCAGGTAGGTGCAAGTTTCGACCTCAAGCTTTCGTTTAATTATTGTATGCGTGTTGAAGTGCGTATTACGTAGAGCATCATGCTACTTTTAGAATCGCAAATGGTTGATTGTGTGCTGAGAAATCGCGACTCGAAGTTTGAATCTAAAACCCTAGATCACTCGATTCTTGAGATTTAGGAAGTTTTAGGTTGATTGGAATGTATATTTGTAATCTACATGTTGTAACGGTTCGAACGGATGTACTCTCATGCATTTTGGTTAGGATTCGTGGATTTAGCGTTCTTGAGCCATTGTTCATGTTTCTGGAAATCTTTGAGTTGAAGATGATGAGATTTGTGTGGTTTGATCCAATTTCTGGTTTGAAAATTTGAAAAACGCGTTTACCGCCCCCGCCACTGAATATTACAATTCTGCCATTATTGTTTTAATTTAATTAATTTCAATTAATTCTAAAAATCCAAAAAAATTACATAACATGTTTAATAAATCATAGAAAAATATAGAAAAATCATAAAATTGTGAAAATAATTTTGTTGACTTTGTCATTGAGTGTAGATGATTTTTGACCTATTGGTCAAAGTTGTGCATGGAATATTTTTCATTTGACCTAGGGTTTCTTCCACATGTGTATATTTTGCTACCTTTGACTAATTCCATTGTGAAATGCACATGATGTAAAATAAATTCTTGCCAATTTTTGTGATGATTCTTGACTAGATGAGGTTTATTTCCATGTAAATTTCATGCATTTTTGATACCTGATCATGGAGATATGAATTATTGAACTTAGGTGTGACAATGTGTGTCACACCTCTTGATGTCAACTTGTTAGAATTATTTGCATGAGCTAAACTTGTTAGAATTGATTGAAATTTTGCATGATGGTGGATTAACATGTTGAGATGTTGTATGAATTTTTGTGGAATTTTTCATTGCATTTTCTAATTGATCATGATTTTTCATTTCTGATGATTGAATTTGCAAGCTTGTGTGACATAGGTTGGTAGATTCATTGTGAAATGCTCATATGGTACTGTATGATCATGAAATTTGACATGCTTGTAGTAGACACCTGTTAGGACCTCCCTGTTTTGATCTCATCCATTTCTTTTTTGTTTTCATTGAGTTATGAATTTTTGAAGTGGAAGCATGTATTGATGTTGTGATTTGGAGCCTATAATTGTGTCTGTTTTTGTTGATTTTCATTGACATGGTTCCATTTGCCCAATTGAGCTCAAATTTGACATGGTAGACCTTGAATACCCCCTGTTTAGGTGTAATTTATTTGAGAATTTTTGGGATTGTGTTGATGTGGATATGAATGCAATAATTCTGTTTGTAGGCTTAGTGCTTCCTTTGAACTAGTTTGCCTTATTTTGTGCATAGAATGAGCATGATGAATGATATGACCATGAAATTTGGTAGAATAGTTCCTGACATGTGAAGCTATCATTTGGCTTTGGTCCTACTAATTTCCCATTTACCATCACTGTTTACCATTAGATTGAAGTTAGCATACATTTTGTAGCTTCATTTGATTGTGTTTTTGCATGCCTTGTCATGTTGAATTAATTCCCATAGTTCCACTAGTCCAAATGGCTTAAAAATTGACATGTAGCTTGTTGAATGTCCTCTGTTTAGGATATAATTTTTGTGGAATTTTCCATGCTGTTTAGATATTTTTTTGGATGTGATCTTGCTGGTTGCTCTTATATGATCCATGTTTGTTCACTTTGCCTTACATGTTGCATAGATTGAGATGTGTACATAGTTTGGATATGGGACCAATTGGGATCCCTTTGTTATTGAAATAGCTTGACTTTGATCATGAATTGGTTGCTGTTTTAGGATTTTTCCATCTTTTTGACCCTAGGCTAGTCCTAGTGGTCATGTTACTTACATTTGAAGTTGATTGTGCCTTTTCAGGTTAAGAAGTTAAGGCTTAAGGATATTGTTTCACATTTGGGATATTTTGCTTGATACTTGTAAACTAATGTGGCTGTTTTGTAGGATGTTGGTCCACATGGACTTGTGCTATGCACATCATTGGGATTGTTAATTGGTCATTATATTGTTGTCTGGTTATGAATGGGATGCTGATTCTGTTTGACTTTTGTACAGGTACCCTTAGTTGCTCAGTTCTCTTAAGAACTTGCATTGCTTTGCTTATAAGCAATTGGCATTGAGGTATAGAACCTTCTTCTTCATGTAGTCTGGAGACCCGGCTGTTATTTGGCCGGGCAAACTGTCTGAAGTCCTCCTTAAGAGGCAATGCTTGTGTATGTTTATATTTGTCCCAAGCAGGAAAAGTCCTCATTTGAGGCAATTGGTGGAAGGTAGGGATAAGCAATCTATCCCCCACTATTCTGTGAGTCTTCTCCTTGCTCCCATTACATGGTTGTAGCATTGAGATCCAAGCCCAAGATCTTGTACATTGTACAGTCGAGTCTATGTCCTGAGCGTAGAAGGGTCCCCCCATTCTGGACCCACGCTCCCTTGTCTGATGCTCTCGCTGACCAGAGATAGAAGCAATGAGGCACACCCCTCATCACCTTTCATCTGGCTTCACCTTAGCCCCTCAATGGCAAGGTTAAGAGCTAACCTGACCCCGATACAGAGGCTTGTTTGTTGAGGTTGATATGACCCCTCGACTAAAGCCTAGCCCTGATGTTTGAGCCCCTTGTTGGTGTGTTTATTTCATGCTGTATATGTTTGTGTGGTGTGATTGTATCCCCTAGGTTTGCTAGACTCCGCGTAGTCTCGTTTGCATGACAATTAAGGTAGCACGGTTCCTTCGTATAGGACTTCCTTTCTTGCTTGAGCTTTCCTAAAACACAAACAAACATTATCCCCTCTTAAGGATACGTCAACTCCTTCTACTACAGGTGAGTAAGTCTCCAAAGGTCGAGCATCAGGTAGATTGCGTAGTGACGTCGTCCACTTAAAAAACACAAACCAACAGGACTAGTTTAGCCGAACTACGGCAACTCTGATTCTCATGTCCAGATGAGATACGTAGGCACGAGATGCGATGTCTTGTCGAGTTTGACTAACAACTAACACTAATTCTTTTCTCTCGCCCTCGTTGCGATTGAGACCTTCCCCTTCTCTTGCCCTGGTTGCAATCGAGACCCTTCTTCTTCCTGTTTTGGTTCGGATGCTGATGTAAGCCCAGTGATTGGCATTCAGGCTCCACGTTTGCCTCCTTGTGTGTGTTTTGGTTCGGATGCTGATGTAAGCCCAGTGATTGGCATTCAGGCTCCACGTTTGCCATTGCCTGTGTTTGTTTGTGTGTGTGTTTGCCGAGCTACGGATGCTCTGATTCTCCTTCGTCCAAAGGAGATACGTATGCATAGGATGCGACATCCTAGCGAGCATGTGTCGTTTCCCCATTCCGAACTACTTTGACTCTGATGTCTATGCTTGATAGACTAAGTAGGCCCAGGATGCGATATCCTGCCGAGTCAGTCCTGTCTGTTTTCTTGTGTCTCCTTCAGCCAGTGTGTGTGTGTGAGCAGTGTTTTTAGCAACCATTTTCCCTTCCTATTGTGCGTGGATCCCGTCGAGTACGACGGATGCGTAGGGGTGCTAATACCTTCCCTTCGCATAACCGACTCCCGATCCCATTCTCTTTGGTCGCGAGACCACGTCTTTTCCAGGTTTACTCTGAGCGTTTCCTTTCCCTCTTTTGGGATAAATAACGCACGGTGGCGGCTCTGTTGTTCTTTGTTTCCCGCCGGTTTTTCGCGTAATGCGACACTAACAACTATGGATGCTGAAGATTTCCCGTCCCCTATTAACTCAGATGTAGTCAAAAAATACTTCGTGTGAATTGACCCGCTGGACAAAAAGAATAAAAGAGTCCAGGCAAAAAAGGGCATCCCGGCGAACCAAAAAAAAAAGAGAAAAGGTTCGGGCAAAAGTTAGGGATAAAGAATGAAAAGAATTTGTACTCCTGGTAAGTCGAAAACCCGCAAGGGCGGCTTAGGCAAAAATGGGTATCCCGGTGGATTGAAAACCCGAAAGGGCGATCCAGGCAAAAGAGGGATTAAAGCGAAGACTACAGTCTGAGTTATCTGTACTTCATCGCGCTTCGTCGTCTGCCATCTCCAAAGATGTGATCGGTCCAATCATTCTTCTCAGAAAGCAAGGAGTTGGGAGGAAACTGATGATTTATGAGTCATAACAGAATTGGGAAATAGTGGATGCCGTATTCACATTGCCATCAGGATAGATTTTTTTCCTTTTGTGCGCAATTACCTCTTTCTAGGATCTGCTTCCCAATGTATTCACCTTTTCAGGCCCATTTTCAATCAATAAAAGTCGTTATTCAGATAAATAGCTCTATTGTTTTTATTTTTACTGTTTTGTTTGCTAAAAACGTCCAAATTTTTTATAAACATTGCATATAAAAACATGAAGGCTAGACAATAACGTGCGGAACGATAAAACATTTGAAAATCATTTTGAATGTTGAGGACACTTGAGCGTATCTTGTCCATACAACCCCTGGGGCATGTATGTCATGCTGTTTTGCAGGTTGTTACTTTTTGATTCCTGGCTGAAGCAGATATGCCACAGTTGATTCCTCAGCAGTGTGAGAGTATGGGGTGTTCCCCAGCAGTTGAAACAGGTTTGGGAGTTGTCTCCCCAGCATATGTCAAGATCGAGAATTCCTCAGCTGGGTTGAAGACGTTTCCCCAGCAGATATTTCCCCAAGCATGTCTGGAAGCTATCAGAGCTATTTTCCCCTGCAGAGACGTCTGTGGATAGTGCCTTCTATCTCCGGCAGATCTAAGGATTGCCTATCCCCAGCAGGCCTGGAAGTGGGTTTACTCCCCAACTAGTCAGTTCCCAGCTGAGCTAAAGATTATTAATCCCCACTGTGTTGGAAGGATGTTGTACCCCCCAGCAAGGGTGTCAGTGGAGTATTCTATTCCCCAGCAGTCTGGTTTGAAGTACTGTTATCCCCAGCGTGGTCGTGAACGCTTTTCCTAGGCAGGGTTGAGGATGTTTATCTCCAGCGTGGTCTGGAATATTATATCCCCAACAGAGTTATGCTCTCCTCGGCAGGGTGGTGTATGCTTATCCCCATCAGGGTGGTGAAGGTTTTCCCCTGGCAGATCTCCCGAGCAGAGATTTGTGTTGATGATTTTCCCCAGCAGGTTCCCCGAGTGGATCAGGTTCGGTAAAGATTATCTCCAGCAGTGTTTATCCTACCTGTGGATGGGTCGTCCCCAGTAAGTCACCATTGGTTGCTTCCCAAGCAGAGTCCCCGAGTGGATTGGGATCCGTTCCCCAGCAGCAGTGCTATTCTTCAGCATGAGTTAGAAGTTGGTGCTACTCCCCGCAGAGTATTCCTCAGACACAGTCTCCCCACAGAATTGGAGAATTTGATCAGTTTTCTCCCCAGCAGGAGTTCATCATTTGCATTTTTTGCATGTAGTGATCATTGCATCCTCAAAATGCGTAGCATTTCCATTCAATATGGAGCATTACGCCATAGAAAAATTCGAACATATGCATTAATGTGTTGAAACTTAATCAGACCATATCCCCGACAGAGGCGGATCATTGTTCAACATCTGTACGACACGTTTGCTACAGTTGCTCCTGACAGTATTCAGGGTTGATATTCCCCAGAGAGGTTTATTTCCTCACCCGTCCGTGAAAGGAAAGCTTGATTCTCCCCGGTGAGATCCCCAGCAAGTGTTTAGCCTTGCCCTGACATATGCAGATGTCATCCCTGTGATACCAGTAAGTATCATGTCAGCACTCGCGTGTGTTCTTTCTTTGGTGTCGGTAAACACCATTGTTTTGGTGTCGTTAAACATCGAGTCTCATCCCAGTCATCGGTAAATGTCTGGTCGTCCTTGTTTCGGTGTCGGTAAACACCATTGTTTCGATGTCGGTAAACATCGAGTCTCACTCCAGTCATCGGTAAATGTCTGGTCGCCTCTTTTTGATGTCGGTAAACATCATCTTTCGATGTTCGTAACATCTGTTCCTTCCTTAGTGAAGTGAATTCACCTCTCCGTTGGTGTCGATAAACGTTGAGTTTTTTCCTAGTCGTCCGTGGATGTCTAGTTGTATCTTCCCCACAGGTCATCCGTTGATGTCTGTTCACCTCTCCGTTGGTGTCGCTAAACGATGAGTTTTTCCCAATCGTCCGTTGACGTTTGTTAGTTGTTCCCTTCCCCAGGAGTCACCTTTCCGTTGGTGTCGATAAACGCTGAGTTTTTCCCAATCGTCCGTTGGCGTTTGGTTGCATTAGTTTTCCCCAGTAAATTCACCTCTCCGTTGGTGTCGATAAACGTTGAGTTTTTCCCATTCGTCCGTTGACGTCTGGTTGTGTATCCTATTTCCCAGTCATCGGTAAATGTCTGGTCGTCTTTTTTTGATGTCGGTAAACATCATCTTTCGATGTCGGTAAACATCGAGTCTCATCCCAGTCATTCGTTAATGTCTGGTCGTTCCCCAACCATCCCCAGTAGAGTCATCGGTAAACGTCCTGTCTGGTTTCCGGTTGCAAGTTTTGCTTTCCTTCCCAGTGAAGTGACCACCTCTCCGTTGGTGTCGATAAACGTCGAGCTTCTCCCGTTCGTCCGTTGACGTCTGGTCGAGTTTTCCCAGTCATTCGTTAATGTCTGGTCACCTCTCCGTTGGTGTCGATAAACGTCGAGCTTCTCCCGTTCGTCCGTTGACGTATGGTCGAGTCTTTCCCATTCATCCGTTGATGTCTAGTCACCTCTCCATTGGTGTCGATAAGCGTTGAGTTTTTCCCATTCGTCCGTGGACGTCTGGTGGTACCTTTTCCTTTGATAGAAATCAAAATCGCCAGTAGAGTCGTCGGTAAACGCCTTGTCTGGTTGTTGTTGTAAATATCCTGTATCATTCCCCGCGGAGTGCAAATTTCTACGGTTCTTTGGTATTCAATCCCTGTTTGCCCTGAATGTCTGACAGCCGTTGCTCTCATCTGTTCGGGTTCCCAATTGATTGAATAGGGGCAGCTGTAGCACCTCAAATTTTCACCTCCCATTTTGTACATACATTTTCATATTAGATCATTAACATTGCATTGTTCATTGCATTAGTCCATCAAGTCATCAGGCTAGACTGGCATCAGGAGATTCAATTGTGCAAGGCAACTAGGGCATTCTCCATGAGATCAAAGCCCTAGGGTTGGTATAATGAGTTCATATGATTCAAGGATCATATTGAAGTGATTTGGCCAAGAATTGAAGGTTCAAAACTCATCAGTCCATGAGCAAATCATCTGAAACCCTAAAAAGTCAACAGAAGTCATCTGAGCCGAGCTACGAGTGCTCTGATTCTTCTTCGGTCAAAGAAGATACGTATGCATAGGATGCGACATCCTAGCGAGCACGTTTCCCCTTGTCCCGAACGGTGGCGGCCCTGTTGTTTCATTTTCCCGCCGGTTTTTCGCGTAATGCGACAAGGGGCGCTGCCCCTTCGACCCTACAAGGGGCACTGACTGGGCAGCGGAACACCCGTTCCCGCTGTCCGGGTAGCGGACCCCCGGCTAACTCTGCGTAGTGTGATCGGTCGTTGAAATTTAATTTGATTTTAATTAATTAAAGGAATTAATAATAATAATAAAGTGTTTATTATTGTCTTATGGTGATCGGTTATGGCCTTAGTTTTCCTTTGTTTTATTTTGGGTTTTTAAAATACGACCTGCGTGTCGTGCCTCTCTCTTAATCTCCCAAATGTAATTTCCTTTCTCATCTCACTCCCTCGTATGTAAAACGAGTTTCTTTCATGTAATGTAATGATATGAAGAAAGCAAAGAAGTCAGTGCCAAAGGAGGACAACCTTGAAGATCTTGCTTGGAGAAGCTTAGATCGTTGTAGGTTAGCTTAGGTTCTCTCATTGGCTTGGGAGAACAATTGCGCTAGGGGCCATAACTGTTTCATTATGTTTGTATGTATGTTGATGCATGTGAATGTATGTTGATGCATGTGAGAGACGGTTTATATGATAAACAAGCCGGTGAGATCAGAAAAAATTGCAATTCCCTCAAAATAAATATTAAGTTTAAGCTTTCCAAGTTTTAACACTCATCAAGACTAGTATCGAATAATGTAGGTTTCGCCTACGCGAGGTGCATGTTCTATATTAGTAAGGTGCGATGTGATAATTGTAATATCCAACTGTTAAAAGAATGGGTCAAACTTAACTAAACAAATTATAATAAGATTATGAATGTTTAGAAGCAAAAGTTGGGAATGATCCATATGATGGATTAGAATAAGGAGTTATTCACCCAACTGAAATTTTCGAGAGTTGTATGAGATACAATTGGAAGGAGTTCCTACCTAAATAACCTATTTTTATGTAATCCGCCTACGCGGACTTAGAACGAAGTGAAATATGGATCTCGACCCACTAGAAAATCTTCCAACGGGATTTTCCGAATCAAATGATGAGGGTCATTTGTTTTGAATAAAATAGTGGGAGCATGTTTAATTAAAGGCCTAATTAAATATGTCAAAGATACTTATATTTTCATTAATCCTTGTGTAGATTACCATGACAACAAACACCTCTAACAACATATTGCAATCAAACCCTGAGAAAGAAAAATTGTCTGGGACAAATTTTCTGGATTGGTACCGAGACATGAGGACTGTCCTCAAACATGATAAAGGGAAAGGCAAGGAAGTTACCAAGCCCAAACCCACTAGTGCTGCTTTGAAGCCTAGTGGAAGTATAGAAAAGGAAGGCACCTGCTTCCATTGCGGTAAGACCGCACACTGGAAGAGGAACTGCCTAAAGTACCTGGAAGATAGGAAGAATGGAGTAGAGACTCCAACTTCAGGTATTTTTGTTATTGAAATTAATTTATCTACTTCTGCATCATGGGTATTAGATACTGGATGTGGTTCTAACATTTGTACAAATGTGCATGGACTGAAAAGGAGTAGAGATTTGGCAAAAGGTGAAGTCGACCTACGAGTTGGCAATGGAGCAAAGGTTGCTGCCTTAGCCGTAGGAACTTATGAATTGACTTTACCTAGTGGTTTAATAATTCAGTTAGAGAACTGTTATTATGTACCAGCAATTAGCAGGAATATTATTTCCTTTTCTTGTTTGGACAAGTTCGGTTTTTCATTCATAATAAAGAACAATTGTTGTTCAATTTATTTGAATGATATATTCTATGCTACTGCTCAAATGAACAATGGATTATATGTCCTTGATCTTGAAGTTCCAATTTATAACATTAATACTAAAAGGATGAAACCTAATGAGTTAAATCCAACTTACCTTTGGCATTGTCGATTAGGCCACATAAATGAGAAACGCATTTCCAAACTGCATAAAGATGGACTGTTGGACTCTTTTGATAATGAATCATATGAGACATGAAGATCTTGTTTAATTGGAAAGATGACGAAGTCTCCATTCACAGGAAAATGTGAAAGAGCTAATGATCTTTTGGCCCTCATACATACTGATGTATGTGGACCACTGAACATACCAGCCAGAGGAGGTTTTCAGTACTTCATCACATTCACTGATGATTTCAGTAGATATGGTTATGTGTATTTAATGAAACACAAATCAGAATCCTTTGAAAAGTTCAAGGAATTCATGAATGAAGTACAAAACCAACTGGGTAAGAATATTAAAACTCTTCGATCAGATCGAGGTGGTGAGTATTTAAGCCTAGAGTTTGATGACCATCTGAAAGAGTGTGGGATCCTATCCCGACTCACTCCTCCTAGAACACCCCAATGGAATGGTGTATCTGAGAGAAGAAGTCGAACCCTGTTGGACATGGTCCGATCCATGATGAGTCACGCCGATCTTCCAAACTCCTTTTGGGGCCATTCGCTGTTGAGAGCACCTTACACACTTAACCGTGTTCCATCCAAAAAGGTTGAGAAGACACCATATGAGATATGGAGTGGTGAGAAACCACATATGTCTTACATGAAGATTTGGGGTTGCGAAGTTTATGTGAAACGACAAATTTCAACTAAGCTTGAGCCCAAATCTGACAAATGCTTATTTGTGGGGTATCCTAAAGAAACAAGAGGGTATTACTTCTACAATCCTTCTGAGGGCAAAGTGTTTGTCGCTCGAACTGGGGTTTTCCTAGAAAAGGATTTTATTTCCAAAGGAACCAGTGGGAGGAAAGTAGAGCTTGAAGAAATTCAAGAATCATAAAGCATTGATACACCTATGGAGGAATTAGAGCAGGAAACACAAATGGTTGTGGAAGAGCAACCTGCTCAAGTAGAACAAGACCAGCGTAGGTCAGGCAGGATACGTCACCTACCTGAGAGATATGGATATCTCATAACAGATCAAGGTGATGTATTACTCATGGATAAAGATGAGCCTGTGACCTACCAAGAGACCATAACTGGTCCCGAGTCTGAGAAGTGGCTAGAGGCCATGAAATCCGAAATAGATTCCATGTACACGAATCAAGTTTGGAACTTGGTAGAGCCTCCTGTAGGAGTTAATCCTATAGGATGCAAGTGGGTCTTCAAAAAGAAGACTGACATGGAAGGTAAGGTACATACCTATAAGGCAAGACTGGTTGCAAAAGGATATAAACAAGTTCATGGTGTTGACTATGATGAAACCTTTTCACCAGTTGCAATGCTTAAATCTGTTCGGATTTTACTTGCTATCGCTGCATATCATGATTATGAAATATGGCAGATGGATGTCAAAACTGCTTTCCTTAATGGGAATCTTCTTGAGGATGTGTACATGACACAGCCTGAAGGATTTGACATACCAGAAGAAGCCCATAAGATATGTAAGCTACAAAGATCAATTTATGGATTGAAGCAAGCTTCCAGAAGCTGGAATCTTCGTTTTGATGAAACGGTAAAACGATATGGATTCATCAAGAAAGAAGATGAGCCTTGTGTCTACAAGAAGGTTAGTGGGAGCATGATCGTGTTCCTGGTGTTATATGTAGATGACATATTACTCATTGGAAACGATGTCCCTACCCTGCAACAAGTAAAGACTTGGTTGGGGAAATGCTTTTCTATGAAGGACCTAGGTGAAGCAGCATATATATTAGGAATCAGAATCTATAGAGATAGATCATAAAAACTGCTTGGCCTAAGTCAGAGTACATACATAGACAAAGTGCTGAGACGCTTTAATATGCATGATTCCAAGAAAGGATTCATACCTATGCAACATGGCCTGTGTCTATCAAAAACACAATCCCCTTCAACTAAGGAAGAAAGGGAACGCATGATTAAGATTCCATATGCATCTGCAATAGGATCTATCATGTATGCCATGTTATGTACTCGGCCAGATTTCTCGTATGCTCTAAGTGCAACGAGTAGGTACCAATTTGATCCTTGTGATGCCCATTGGGTCGCTGTTAAGAATATCCTTAAGTACTTTAGAAGGACTAAGGAATCATTCTTGATATATGGAGGTCAGGAAGAGTAGGCTGTAATTGGTTACACTGATGCTAGCTTCCAGACAGATAAGGATGACTTTAGATCGCAATCTAGTTATGTGTTTTGCTTGAACGGTGGCGCTGTGAGCTAGAAAAGTTAGAAGCAAGATACAGTTGTTGATTCTACAACCGAGGCCGAGTATATTGCTACCTCAAGTGCAGCAAAGGAAGCTGTTTTGATCAGGAAGTTCATTAGTGAACTTGGCATAGTCCCTAGCGTTGTGGATCCCATTGGTCTCTATTGTGATAACAATGGTGCTATCGCACAAGCTAAGGAGCCTAGATCTCACCAACGATCCAAACACATACTTAGGCGTTATCATCTCATTCGAGAGATAATAGATAGAGGAGATGTGAAAATATGTAAAGTACCTACACTTGACAATATAGCTGACCCACTGACAAAGCCTCTTGCGCAGCATAAGCATGATGGCCATACTCGATCAATGGGCATTAGGGGTATGCCTGATTGACTCTAGTGATAGTGGGAGATTGTTGGTGTAAGCCCTAGAGGCCAATACTTTCCGGTACTTGTATCGAATTATTTATTAATAATAAAAGGCATTTTCTTTATTATGGTTGATTAATAAAATCCCTAGAATAGATAGTCTGTTTAATGTATTAAATGTGACTTAATCATGAGAACGCATTAAACATAAGGACACTATTCTTAAAGTATCCGTAGTCGAGCTTTAGTGTGAAGTGGGATAACATTAAAGCATTAAGAATATTATGTTTGTAGACTAATGATCACATCTCATGGATCATGGATAAAGAGTTATCAAGTCTTAAACATAGGTATGAATATTAGGAGTAATATTTGTACCGGATTGACCCGCTATGAGAATACTATATAGAAAGTTATGCAAAGTGTCATAAGTTATTCTCATGGTGATAATAGTGTATACCACTCTTCGACCTGAAACCACTATGGATCCTAGATGTAGAGTTGAGTGCTTTATTGCTGATCCAACGTTGTCCGTAACTGGATAACCATAAAGACAATTGATGGGTACTCCACGAAGCATGTTGAGGGACATGAGTGTTCTAGATGGGATTTGCCAATCCTGCGTAACAGGATAAATGTCTATGGGCCCAATATTGAACTGGACAAGGGTGACACGGTCTATACCTTGTGTTCAATATAGACATAAGGGAAAATGGGTAATTATACACATAATTATTATCACAGGAGGTTTTGTCAGATCACATGACATTTTCGTGACTTGGGTAGCAGTGATGTGTTGCTAGATACCGCTCACTGTTTATTATGTTAAATGCGTGATTTAATATAATTGCCAACGTCGCGAAAACCTATAGGGTCACACACAAAGGACGGATTGATGAGAAATAGATTAACTAAGGAACACCGTAAGGTACGGTGCACTTAAGTGGAAACGAAATATGGTAAGGTACCAAATACTTAAGTGATTTTGGCATATTGTGAGATATGGGTAAAATACACTTAAGTGGGCTTTTTAGCTTGAAGCCCACACAAGTGGTTCTATAAATAGAACCCCTTGGGTTGAAGCATTGTCACTCCACTCATACTGAAATTCAAGTAGAGACTTGGAATTTCGTTTCCCTCTTTATCTCACTCAAAGCCTTCATTCATAACAGCTAGCACTGCGATTGAAGGAATTCGTTCGTGTGGACTGAGTAGAGACGTTGTCATCGTTCAACGTTCGTGATCGCCCCGTGGATCTGTATCAAAGGTTTTGATCATTATCAGAAATCTGCACCAAAGGTTTGAATCGCCACAAGAGGTAACGATTCTATCACTGATCATGCCCATTCGCAAGGATCACTAAATGGAGAAATTTTTAAATTCCGCTGCGCCTTGGATGGCAATTCTCCTTCAGAATGTACATTCCATCAATCTCCTAAATCCAATGATATTAACTTGACAAAGTCAAATCTACCTTGACCAAGGCCCAACAACAAGAGTCAAACTCAAACAAGTCATCACAAATGGTCAACACAATTAATTGGCATTTATTCAAATTAAAAATACTAAAATAATACATTTAAATTAAATATGGTTTGTCAAATTCCTAAAGCCTCATCAAAACACCAATGGAATGACCATGAGATTTATCATAGATCAAACAAGGTCAAAGGACCTTGGAGAAAAAAATTCATAATATTTGGAAACTTAAAAGTATTTTTAACCAATTAAATACAAACACAAAATCAATTAAATCATGAAAAATATTAATAATGATCCAAAAAATAATTTTAATTCAAAATAGAAAGAAGAAATTATTTGAAAGTTTTTTGTGAAACTCTAATATTTTATGGATCAATATTAAAATTAATATGAATTAATGAAAATAAAAGGATTAAACTAAAAATAAGTAGATAGAAAAAAACGTAAGCCACTTGATCTCCCTCATTAATTGAGGTGGCAGATCAAGTTGAAGGAGATTGGCGATCCAAAACGCAGCGGAATTTAAAATTTCTCCTTTAGTGATCCTTACGAATGAACATGATCAGTGATAGAATAGTTACCTCTTGTGACAATTGAAACCTTTGATGCAGATCTACGGAGCGATCACAAACGTTGAACGATGACAACGCCTTTACTCAGTTCACACAAACGGATTCCTTCAATCCCAATGCTAGCTGCTACGAATGAAGGCTTTGAGTGAGAGAGAGAGAGAAACGAAAAATGAGACCGCACTAAATGCTTCTGCACAAGGGTTCTATTTATAGAACCACTTATGTGGGATTCAAGCTAAAATGCCCACTTAAGTGTATGTGGCCCATATCTTATAATATGCCCCAAAATCACTTAAGCGCATGGTACCTTACCATATTTCGTATTCTACTTAAGTACACCGTACCTTACGATGTTCTACAATTCACTTAAGTGCACCGTACCTTACGGTGTTCCTTAGTTACTCCATCTCTCATCAATCTGTCCTTTGTGTGTGACCCTATAGGTTTTCGCGACATTGACAATTATAATAAACAGTGAGTGGTATCTAGCAACACATCACTGCTACCTAAGACACGAAAATGTCATGTGATCTGACAAATCCTTCTATGATAATACTTATGTGTACAACTATCCTTTTGCCCTTATGTCTATATTGAACACAAGGCATAGACCGTGTCATAATATTGGGCCCATAGGCATTTATCCTGTTAAGCAGGATTGGCTAATTCTATCTAGGTCACTCATGCCCGTTAGCATGCTTCGTGGAGTACCCATCAATTGTCTTTATGGTCATCCAGTTACGGACAGTGTAATCAGCAATAAAGCACTCGACTCTATATCTAGGGTCCATAGTGGTTTCAAGTCGAAGGGTGGTAGACACCATTATCACCATGAGAATAACTTATGACACTTTGCATAACATTCTATATAGTATTCTCATAGCGGGTGAATCCAGTATAAATATTACTCTTAATATTAATACCTATGTTTAAGACTTGATAACTCCTTATCCATGATCCATGTGATCATCAGACTATATACATAATAGTCTTAATGCTTTAATGTTATCCCACATCACAATAAAGCTCGACTACAGATACTTTAAGAATATTGTCGTTATGTTTAATGTGATCTCATGATTAAGTCATACTTGATACATTAAACGGACTAACTATTCTAGGGACTTTATTAAACAAACATAATAAAGAAAAAGCCTTTTATTATTAATAAATAATTCGATACAAGTACCAAAAGTTTTGGCCTCTAGGGCTTACACCAACGATCTTCCACTAGCACTATAGCTAATCAGGCATACCCCTAATGCCCATAGATCTAGTATGGCCATCATGCTTCTGCTGTGCAAGAGGCTTTGTCAGTGGGTCAACGATATTGTCAAGTGTAGGTCCTCTGCATATTTTCACATCTCCTTTATATATTATCTCTCGAATGAGGTGATAACGCCTATGTATGTGTTTGGATCGTTGGTGAGATCTAGGCTCCTTAGCTTGTGCGATAGCACCATTGTTGTCACAATAAAGATCAATGGGATCCACAATGCTAGTAACTATGCCAAGTTCACTAATGAACTTTTTGATTCAAACAGCTTCCTTTGCTGCACTTGAGGCAGCAATATACTCGGCTTCGGTTGTAGAATCAGCAATTGTATCTTGCTTTGAACTTTTCCAGCTTACAACGCCACCATTTAAGCAAAACACATAACCGAATTACGACCTAAAGTCATCCTTATCTATCTAGAAGCTAGCATCGGTGTATCCAATTACAGCCAGCTCTTCCTGACCTCCATATATCAAGAATGAGTCCTTAGTCCTTCTCAAATACTAAAGGATATTCTTGACAGCTACTCAATGAGCATCACCAGGATCAAATTGGTACCTACTCGTTGCACTTAAAGCATATGAGACATCTGGTTGAGTATATAACATGGTATACATGATAGATCCTTTTGCAGATGCATATGGAATCTTATTCATGCGATCCCTTTCTTCCTTAGTTGAAGGGGACTGTGTTTTTGATAGACACAGGCCATATTGCATAGGTATGAAGCCTTTCTTGGAATCATGCATATTGAAGCGTCTCAACACTTTGTCTATGTATGTACTCTGACTTAGGCCATGCAGTTTTTGTGATCTATCTCTATAGATTCTGATTCCTAATATATAGGCTGCTTCACCTAGGTCCTTCATAGAAAAGCATTTCCCCGACCAAGACTTTACTTGTTGCAGGGTAGAGACATCGTTTCCAATGAGTAATATGTCATCTACATATAATACCAGGAAAACGATCATGCTCCCACTAACCTTCTTGTAGACACAAGGCTCATCTTCGTTCTTGATGAATCCATATTGTTTTACTGTTTCATCAAAACGAAGATCCCAACTTCTGGAAGCTTGCTTCAATCCATAGATTGATCTTTGTAACTTACATATCTTTTGGGCTTCTTCTAGTATGTAAATTCCTTCAGGTTGTGTCATGTACACATCCTCAAGAAGATTCCCACTAAGGAAAGCAGTTTTGACATCCATCTGCCATATTTCATAATCATGATATGCAACGATAGCAAGTAAAGTCCGAACAAATTTAAGCATTGCAACTGGTGAAAAGGTTTTGTCATAGTCAACCCCATGAATTTGTTTATATCCTTTTGCAACCAGTCTTGCCTTATAGGTATGTATCTTACCATCCATGTCAGTCTTCATCTTGAAGACCCACTTGCACCCTATAGGGTTAACTCCTACAGGAGGCTCTACCAAGGTTCAAACTTAATTTGTGTATATGGAATCCATTTCAGATTTCATGGCTTCTAGCCACTTCTCAGACTCGGGACCAGTTATGGCCTCTTGGTAGGTCACATGCTCATCTTGATCCATGAGTAATACATCACCTTGATCAGTTATGAGATATCCATATCTCTCAGGTAGGTGACGTATCCTGCCTGACCTACACTGGTCTTGTTCTACTTGAGCAAGTTGCTCTTCAACCACTACTTGTGTTTCCTGCTCTAATTCCTCCATAAGTGTATCAATTCTTTATGATTCTTGAATTTCTCCAAGCTCTACTTTCCTCCCACTGATTCCTTTGGAAATAAAATCCTTTTCTAGGAAAACTCCAGTTCGAGCGACAAACACTTTGCCCTCAGAAGGATTGTAGAAGTAATACCCTCTTAATTCTTTAGGATACCCCATAAATAATCATTTGTCAGATTTGGGCTCAAGCTTAGTTGAAATTTGTCGTTTCACATAAACTTCGCAACCCCAAATCTTCATGTAAGACATATGTGGTTTCTTACCACTCCATATCTCATATGGGGTCATCTCAACCTTTTTGGATGGAACACGATTAAGTGTGTAAGCTGCTGTCAATAGTGAATGTCCCCAAAACGAGTTTGGAAGATTGACGTGACTCATCATGGATCGGACCATGTCTAACAAGGTTTGATTTCTTCTCTCTGATACACCATTCCATTGGGGTGTTCCAAGAGGAGTAAGTTGGGATAGGATCCCACACTCTTTTAGATGGTCATCAAACTCTAGGCTTAAATACTCACCACCTCGATCTGATCGAAGAGTTTTAATATTCTTACCTAGTTGGTTTTGTACTTCATTCTTGAATTCCTTGAACTTTTCAAAGGACTCTGATTTGTGTTTCATTAAATACACATAACCGTATCTACAAAAATCATCAGTGAATCTGATGAAGTACTGAAAACCTCCGCTGGCCGGTATGTTCAGTGGTCCACATACATCAGTATGAATGAGGCCCTAAAGATCATTCGCTCTTTCACCTTTTCATGTGAATAAAGACTTTGTCATCTTTCCAATTAAACAAGATCTGCATGTCTCATATGATTCATAATCAAAAGAGTCCAAGAGTCCATCTTTATGGAGTTTGGAAATGCGTTTCTCATTTATGTGGCCTAATCGACAATGCCAAAGGTATGTTGGATTTAACTCGTTAGGTTTCATCCTTTTAGTATTAATGTTATAAATAGGCATTTCAAGATCAAGGACATATAGTCCATTGCTCATTTGTGCAGTAGCATAGAATATATCATTCAAATAAATTGAGCAACAATTGTTCTTTATTATAAATGAAAAACCAAACTTGTCTTAACAAGAAATGGAAATAATATTCCTGCTAATTGCAGGTACATAATAACAGTTCCCTAACTGAATTATTAAACCACTAGGAAAAGTAAATACATAAGTTCCTACGGCTAAAGCAGCAACCTTTGCTCCATTGCCAACTCGTAGGTCAACTTCACCTTTTGCCAAATCTCTACTTCCTTTTAGCCCCTGCACATGTGTACAAATGTGAGAACCGCATCCAGTATCTAATACCCATGATGAAGAAGTAGATAAATTTATTTCAATAACAAAAATACCTGAAGTTGAAGTCTCTACTCCATTCTTCGTATCTTCCAGGTACTTTGGGCAGTTTCTCTTCCAGTGTCCGGTCTTACCGCAATGGAAGCAGGTGCCTGCCATTGCTATGCCTCCACTAGGCTTCAAAGCAGCAACAGTAGGTCTGGGTTTGGCAACTTCATTGCCTTTCCCTTTATCACCCTGCTTGGTGGGCCTTTTGTTCTGTCTCTTTCCATTTCCGATCATCAGATGGACTTCCCTTTTGACTTCAGGTTCTGCTCATCAGTCTTTAACATGGCTAGTAGTTCAGGAAGAGATTTGTCCATATCATTCATATTGAAATTTAGGACAAATTGACTGAATCTATCTGGCAATGATTGCAAGATCAAATCAGTCGCAAGTTCCTTTCCGAGGGGAAAACCCAACCTTTTAAGGTTTTTCATATACCCAATCATCTTGAACACATGGGGACCTAGAGGGGCTTGCTCAGCTAACTTGCCTTGAAAAAGGGCTTTTGAAACTTCAAACCTTTCATGCCTTGCTTGCTCTTGATAGATAATCTTCAGGTGTTCGGTCATATCAAACGCTGCCATGTTCTCATGTTGCTTTTGCAATTCTGAGTTCATGGTAGCTAGCATGAGACAAGCACTTTCATTGGCATCATCGACATGCTTCTTATAAGCATCTCTTTCTGCCTTAGGTGCATAACTAGGAGGTTCTTCTTCAGAAACGGGTTTCTCCAAGACATACAGCTTTCTATCATGTTTGAGGACAATCCTCAGGTTTCGGTTCCAATCCAGAAAATTTGTCCCAGACAATTTTTCCTTGTCAAGGATTGATCGCAAAATGTTGTTAGAGGTGTTTTTTGTCATGGTAATCTACACAAACTTAATGAAAATATAAGTATCAATAACATATTTAATTAGGCCTTTAATTAAATATGCCCCCACTATTTTACTCAAAACAAACGACCCTCATCATTTGATTCGGAAAATCCCATTATAACATTTTCTAGTGGGTCGAGATCCACATTTCACTTTGTTTTAAGTCCGCGTAGGCGGATTACACAAAACTAGGTTATTTAGGTAGGAACTCCTTCCAATTGTATCTAATACAACTCTCAAATATTTTAGTTGGTTGAATAACTCCTTATTCCAATCCATCACATGGATCATTTCCAACTCTTGCTTCTAAACATATATAATCTTATTATAATTTGTTTAGTTAAGTTTGACCCATTATTTTAGCAATTGGATATTACAATTATCCCATCGCACCTTACTAATATAGAACATACACCTCGCGTAGGCGAGACCTACATTATCTGATACTAGTCTTGATGAGTGCTAAAACATGGAAAGCATAAACTTAATATTTAATTTGAGGGAATTGCAATTACTCTGATCTCACCGGCTTATTTATCATATAAATCGTCTCTCACATGCATCAACATACATTCACATGCATCAACATACATTCACATGCATCAACTTACATAATGAAACATTTATGGCCTCTAGCGCAATTGTTCTCCCAAGCCAATGAGAGAACCTAAGCTAACCTAATAACGATCTAAGCTTCTCCAAGCAAGATCTTCAAGGTTGTCCTCCTTTGATATTGAATTCTTCTCTTTCATCATAACATTCCATTACATAAAAGAAACTCGTTTTATATACGAGGGAGTGAGATGAGAAAACAAGTTACATTAAGAGATTAAAAGACAGGCACGACACACAGGTCATATTTTTTAAAATCCCAAAACAAAATAAAAGAAAACTAAGGCCATAACCGATCACCACAAGACAATAATAATAAACATATTATTATTATTATTATTATTATTAATTTTAATTCCTTTAATTAATTAAAACCAAATTAAATTTCGGCGACCGATCTCATAAATGAAATCGACGTTGTTTTGCATCAACACAACTCTTGCGCAGTCACCACACAGAAACCCCGAGAATTCTGACTCTGTGAATGTGACGACCGTCACAAGCATGTTACGACAGTCACGTCCAGCTTGTTACGACCGTCACAGGCCCATGACGAACGTCACGCGGCCAAAATAACAGAAACACCTAGAATTCTGAATCTGTGAATGTGACGACCGTCACAAAGCATGTTACAACCGTCACGTCCAGCTTGTTACGATCGTCACACGCCCATGACGAACGTCATGCGGCCAAAATCAGCGCTTTTGAAACAGTCAACAGACGTGATCCAACAAGCCCTCAATTCACAACTCTTTGACGACACAACCCTTGTGCCATCACTAACCCTAATGCACCAATTTCAGACCGTCAAACACACCTCGATTGTTGATTCAGTATGATTGATGAACATGACATTTGCTTTACCATACTAATGTCGGATTCCGAAGCAAATGACCATTGGTCGCTCAAAGGAAAACAATCATTAAGTGTTTGAAGGAACGAAACAGAAACAGTATATCATATATACTGTATTTTGCATTAGGATTACTTATATCATAACTTGATTGATCTCAATTGCGTAACCTATGGACGACCGATGTATCGTTGCTTCACCATACTAATGTCGGTTCCGAAGCATAGTCAACATCAATCATCCAAATCGTACACACATGATGCCAAATTTAATTACTCGTTTAATTAATTGATTCATTCTGTCTTTTAATCATATTAATACAGAAAATAAAGAGCTATCAGATGTATGGTTTCGTAAGTGGCTCTGATACCACTGAAGGAGATTGGCGATCCAAAACGCAACGGAATTTAAAATTTCTCCTTTAGTGATCCTTACGAATGGGCATGATCAGTGATATAATAGTTACCTCTTGTGACGATTGAAACCTTTGATGCAGATCTACGGAGCGATCATGAACGTTGAACGATGACAATGCCTCTACTCAGTCCACACGAACGGATTCCTTCAATCTCAGTGCTAGGTGCTACGAATGAAGGCTTTGAGTGAGAGAGAGAGAGAGAAATGAAAAATGCAACCTCACTAAATGCTTCTGCACAAGGGTTCTATTTATAGAACCACTTGTGTGGGCTTCAAGCTAAAAGGCCCACTTAGGTGTATGTGGCCCATATCTTATAATATGCCCAAAATCACTTAAGCGTATGGTACCTTACCATATTTCGTATTCTACTTAAGTATATCGTACCTTACGATGTTCTACAATTCACTTAAGTGCACCGTACCTTACCCTTTTGCCCTTATGTCTATATTGAACACATGGCATATACCGCGTCATCCTTGTCCAGTTCAATATTAGGCCCATAGACATTTATCCTGTTACACAGGATGGGCAAATTCCATCTAGGTCACTCATGTCCCTTAGCATGCTTCGTGGAGTACTCATCAACTGTCTTTATGGTCATCCAGTTACGGACAACGTTTGATCAACAATAAAGCACCTGACTCTACATCTAGGATCCATAGTGGTTTCAGGTCGAAGGGTGGCATACACCATTATCACCATGAGAATAACTTATAATACTTTGCATAACATTCTATATAGTATTCTCATAGTGGGTCAATCCAGTATAAATATTACTCTTAATATTCATACCTATGTTTAAGACTTGATAACTCCTTATCCATGATCCATGTGATCATCAGTCTATATACATAATAGTCTTAATGCTTTAATGTTATCCCACTTCACAATAAAGATCGACTGCGGATACTTTAAGAATAATGTCCTTATGTTTAATGTGATCTCATGATTAAGTCATACTTGATACATTAAACAGACTAGCTATTCTAGGGACTTTATTAAACAAACATAATAAAGAAAAAGCCTTTTATTATTAATAAATAATTTGATACAAGTACCAAAAGTATTGGCCTCTAGGGCTTACACCAACAAAGTGGACTACAACGCGTGCTTCATGATGGAAACTAGTTAGCGCGCCACACGCGTGGTAATCAAAACCAACGCCTCAGATTAAATTAAATGGCAAGATCATGTGGTTGGGAAACGTGCCAACCCAATGGCCGATGTTGTAGCTTCGGTCTTCTTCTCCGGTGGACCTCACCGGACTGGTGCACCCTCAGCAATCAGTAAATATAAAAAATTAGGACATGATCTGAAAGAAAAAATGGCGGAGAGAATGAATCTGACCTCAATTTCAACTAACTCCAAATATATAAAAAGATGTGACGAGTTGAATTTTGAGGTGTGTCAACTGAGTTGCTTCGGTTTAACCTCAAAGCGACTCAATCTTCTTGCCTACATTGGTAGGACTTCAGACAACCAAAGTTCCAAGAGAATTGAGTAGAATTGAGTGAGAATCGAAGAGATGAAGTTTTCTGAAAATTACCTTCAATGCTATACAGTTCTTGATGTTGCTTGCTCCAAATACGATCTGATCACACTTGCTCCAACAGTTGAGATTAAAACTTAAATTTCAAATTGAAATTTATCAGGTTTTCCTTTGGAATGAGAGGATTTCAATGGGGGGAAAATCTGGCACGCAAAGTTGTGTCCAATTTTAGCAATGTTGATGGCACGAGTGCATGGGCATGTGCAGGCCCATGATGCAATGCAAAAAGGTTGAAAATGATTCCAAATGAAGTCTGAATGGAAGCTTGATTGGCAAGGCAAAGTGAATTGAAGTTTTGAGTTTTGATTCTCTCCAATGATGCAGCCCTGTTAAAGCCATGCACAGACCAATCAATTCTTGTCCAAAATGCATGAGCTTGGGTTATTTGGAAATCTTGGATCAAGGGGAACAAGTTTGATGTTAAACACTTTTTCATTTGGAGCTTGGAGCATTGAGAATTTTGAGGTGGAAGTTTGGAAATTTCAACATGTTGAAAAAATTTCTAAGTGTTAAGCCATATATCTCAATATTCCACCTTGCTTAACTTTTTATGTGAGCTTCAAATGATAAAAGTGTCTTCATCAAAGTTGTATCTATTTCAAAGACACTCAAAATTGTAACCAAATACATGTCATTTGGATTTAAAATGATAGAGTTATGCATTTTTAAAGTTGGGGAGAATCACTTGTTCAATGGTATAGGTAAAAATGACCTATAATGTAACCTCATATCACATGCTCAAAAAAGTTGAATTAGATGTCACTCCAAACATCAAAGTTGAAGTAGACATCTTGAATTTGATTTTGCAACTTGGAAATATTTCATCTCATAAATGTTTTGCAAGTTATGGCTTTGAGAAGTTGACTTTCAAATAAGGGTTTAGATAAAACGACCTATAATGTTTCAACATAGAAAATGATTTTCCAAGCAAAAATAGCTCTAGGTCTAAACATGAATGTTGTTCGGAATGTCATTTAGAGTAACTTTTATCCTTGATTCTTTTTTATATGGTGAAAATTGTAGGAGTTAGGGTCTAGGGAGACCAAATTTGTATCAGATGAATTCATCTGGCCAACCACCATCAACTAGCTTGCTAACCTTCAATTCTATTGACTTTATTGGCTCATGGTAGATCATATATGAATAAGATGATGAATTTTGATGTGCCCCTTGAGAAATTTGATCAATTGGGGAGATAGCTTGTTGGAGAAGTTACTTAACATACCCAGTCAAATTAGGGTTTCCAAGGCAAATCACTCTCAAACTCTTGAAGAAAACTTGATCAATATGACATGTAAAAATCATGGGGACTCATATATGATGCTTATAACTATTCTTGGATCAATTCATGGTTGTGCTCTTTGGTAAAGAGGGTCTCAAAACCCTAGATGTGAACTTGCTAGATCAATGGGATCATGCCTTACCTACAAAAGAGTTAGGCAAATGCAAAGACATATTTTTGGCATTTTGGTTATTAAAAAATGATAAAATATAAGTATGATACAATCACATGGTGCTTGGTGATCTTTCCCAAAACAAACCAAATGAGATAGGGGTAAGGAGGATGCCAATGTATGATCCCAATGTTAATGCTTATGATGAAAATGCATGAGGGATCTTAGGGTCAAAATTGGGGTCTTAAAATTATCACAAAAGGATTTGTCAGTTCACATGACACTTTCTTGTCTTGGGTAGCAATGATGTGTTGCTAGATACCGCTCATTGTTTATTATGTTAAATACCTGATTTAACATAATTGCCAATGCCGCGAAAACCTACAGGGTCATACACAAAAGGACGAAATGATGAGAGATAGAGTAACTAAGGAACACCGTAAGGTACAGTGCACTTAAGTGAATTGTAGAACATCGTAAGGTACGATGTACTTAAGTAGAATACAAAATATGGTAAGGTACCACACGCTTAAGTGATTTTGGCATATTATAAGATATGAGCCACATACACTTAAATGGGTTTTTTAGCTTGTAGCCCACACAAGTGGTTCTATAAATAGAACCCTTGTGCAGAAGCATTTGTGCAGTTGCAATTTTGTTTCTCTCTCTCTCTCTCACTTAAAACCTTCATTCGTGGAAGCTAGCACTGAGATTGAAGGAATCCGTTCGTGTGGACTGAGTAGAGGCGTTGTCATCGTTCAACGTTCGTGATCGCTTCGTAGATCTCCATCAAAGGTTACAATCTCCATAAGAGATAACAACTATATCACTGATGATGCCCATTCGTAAGGATCACTAAAGAAGAAAATTTTAAATTCCACCCTGTTTTGGATCGCTCTTCTCCTTCAGTGGTATTAGAGCCACTTACTAAACCATGCATCTGATAGCTGTATATTTTATGTATTTTCTGTATTAATACGATTAAAAGACAGAATGAATCAAAGAAGAAACGAGTAATTAAATTTGACATCATGTGTGTACGATTTGGATGATTGATGTTGACTATGCTTCGGAATTCGACGTTAGTATGGTGAAGCAATGATACATCGATCGTCCATAGGTTACGCAATTGAGATCGATCAAGTTATATATATGATATAAGTAATCCTGATGCAAAATACAGTGTATATGATATATTGTTCCTATTTCATTCATTCAAACACTTAATGGTTGTTTTCCTTTGAGCGATCAATGGTCATTTTCTTCTTGATCCGATATTAGTATGGTGAAGCAATGACGTGTTGATCAATCATACTGAATTAACAATCGAGGTGTGTTTGACGGTCTGAAATTGGTGTATTAAGGTTCATGACAGCACAAGGGTTGTGCTGTCAAAGAGTTATGCGATTAGGGTTGTGACTGCGCAAGAGTTGTGCTTTAAAGTATCAAGTGTTGATGCAAAAAACGACGTCGATTTTAAATGAATTGTTCATTAAAAATTTCAGTCGGGGCAGCGGAACCCCCGTCCACTGACCAGGCAGCGGACCCCCGGCTAACTCTGCGTAGTGTGATCGGTCGTCGAAATTTAATTTGGTTTTAATTAATTAAAAGACTTAAAATAAATAATAATATTGTGTTTATTATTATTGTCTTGTGGTGATCGGTTATGGCCTTAGTTTTCCTTTATTTTGTTTTGGGATTTAAAAAAATATGACCTGTGTGTCGTGCCTCTCTTTTAATCTCTTTATGCAACTTGTTTTCTCATCTCACTCCCTCGTATGTAAAACGAGTTTCTTTTATGTAATGTAATGTTATGAAGAAAGAGAAGAATTCAATATCAAAGGAGGACAACCTTGAAGATCTTGCGTGGAGATGCTTAGATCATTATTAGGTTAGCTTAGGTTCTCTCATTGGCTTGGGAGAACAATTGCGCTAGGGGCCATAATTGTTTCATTATGTATGTTGATGCATGTGAATGTATGTTGATGCATGTGAGAGACGATTTATATGATAAATAAGCCGGTGATATTAGAATAATTGCAAATTCCCTCAAATTAAATATTAAGTTTATGGTTTCAAAGTTTTAGCATTCATCCAGACTAGTATCGGATAATGTAGGTTTCGCCTACGCGAGGCACATGTTCTATATTAGTAAGGTGCGATGGGATAACTGTAATATCCAATTGCTAAAACAATGGGTCAAACTTAACTAAACAAATTATAATAAGACTATATATGTTTAGAAGCAAGAGTTGGAAATGATCCATGTGATGGATTGGAATAAGGAGTTATTCACCGAACTAAAATATTCGAGAGTTGTATTAGATACAATTGGAAGGAGTTCCTACCTAAATAACCTAGTTTTGTGTAAGCAGCCTACGTGGACTTAAAACAAAGTGAAATGTGGATCTCGACCCACTAGAAAATCTTCCAACAGGATTTTCCGAATCTAATGGTGAGGGTAATTTGTTTTGAGTAAAATAGTGGGAGCATATTTAATCAAAGGCCTAATTAAATATGTTATTGATTCTTATATTTTCATTATATTCATGTAGATTACCATGACAACAAACACCTATAACAACATTTTGCGATCAATCCTTGACAAGGAAAAATTGTCTGGGACAAATTTTCTGGATTGGCACCGAAATCTAAGGATTATCCTCAAACATGATAGAAAGTTGTATGTCTTGGAGAAACCTGTTCCTGAAGAGGAACCTCCGAGTTCATCACCTAAGGCAGAAAGAGATGCTTATAAGAAGCATGTCGATGATGCCAATGAAACTGCTTGTCTCATGCTAGCTACCATGAACTCAGAGTTGCAAAAGCAACATAAGAACATGGCAGCGTTCGATATGATCGAACACCTGAAGATGCTCTATCAAGAGCAAGCAAGGCATGAAAGGTTTGAAGTTTCAAAAGCCCTTTTTTAAGGCAAGTTAGCTGAGGGATTGTAGAGGTAAATTCATGATCATCAAGCTATGGATAAGCTAGACATCAAATAAAAAGAGTCTCTACCGCACTTTTATTGTTTCTAAGGGATAGGGAAAAAGTACAAACAAAACCCAAAAAGTAAGAAGTTTTCAAATCAAAACTAATAAAATGTCAGAGATTACAGGTAACGGGGTTGGTTACACAGAGGGAAGATGTTAGCATCCAAAGTGTCCTAGATACTTCTAGGGAGTCCTTTTTGTGTGCGTATGTATTTGGTATAAAATGATGTTTACAAACAAATAGGATGGGGGGATGAGAAAATAATTTATTAATTATATTTTTGTGTTTAGCAAGACCTTCGGTCTTGTGCCTACGTACCAACATAAAAATGAGGGGATCAAAACCTCGTTGTTCGTGATACAAATTTCAAAGTGGATGCATTGCTTTTAACAAAAATTCAGTTTGAAAGGCACAAAGGCCTAAAAATGGTTTGAATGATTAGTTCTTTTTGGCTTTTTGAAAATTTAAGTCAAGTATAGTTAAGTTTATTTACAAGTTTGATATAAGAAAAGAAATTTGAAAATGCAATGGCATAAGGCCAAAGTTTCTATCTTTTTGCAAAGTGGTCAAAGTTTAGAATAAAATAAGTTCAATCAAAGAAGATTTTGAAAAGGGAGGGAGAGATTTTGAAACTAAAGAAATGGGGAGAAGATGAAGAGACTAATCCTATGCACAAAATTAAAAGTTAAGAGTTGAAAAGATCTGACCAAATGGGTAGCAATCCAATAGATAAGAATGTCAATAGAAACCCAGAATTCCCTTGGAAATTTAGAATCAAGCAACACACAAATGCACAATTATATTATCTTAAAGAGCAAAGGCATCAAATAAAGATAGCCACATCCAAGCTTTAGCCACTCCATGATCTTCTTCAAATTAGCCCATGTAACAGATGAATTCCACAAGTCACTGGTTCAAAATAACAGCTTCACAATGATCATGTTGCAGATGAACTTAGAGGGATCTTAAATGATATATCAGATGATGTTTCGAATTGCAAACACTTGGTTTCACACAAAATTGGCATTGGCCAAGTCCTTTAGCATAGGGATGTTGCCTAAGTTCTAAATCCATTTGTCCAAGATCAAGCCAACAGTCCACACAAGAGTTTTTTAGGGTTTTTGTTGTTATTATGTACATTAATGGTCAAAGACCACACAAACAAGCAAAGTATACACAAACAAGATATATCACACAATATGGTCCAAGTGGACAAAGTGAAAATTTCATTAACATAAACAATTAGAATGATATGAACAATGGCAAATGAATAAAGGCTATAATTACATGACATTAAAGTAAATGGCTTGAAATTAAAAGTTAGTTGTTAATGGGATAGAAGTTAGTATTGTTTTTCTTTTTCATTTTAAGACATTCTTTGGAGAACACTCAACCCACTTATCACAAGCATGGATCCTTAAGCCAAGACATCTTCCAAAGGAAGGAAAAAATGCCAAGTTTCCACACAATACCATGAAATATGGGAGACCTACAATCTCACTAACTAGAATGCTATGCCTTTC
Source organism: Lathyrus oleraceus (assembly GCF_024323335.1). NCBI lineage: Eukaryota > Viridiplantae > Streptophyta > Magnoliopsida > Fabales > Fabaceae > Lathyrus > Lathyrus oleraceus. The sequence continues at coordinate 64,141,932 of NC_066579.1, read as the reverse complement.
GTGTCACAAATTGAGCGCTATGTTAAGCAATCGTAATTGGAGTTATGTAGAAGTCACATCTATTTGAGGCCGGGAAATAGAATTTTGGTGTTATGTTTGAGACATTGTATAATGGACTATGTTCATGAAACATACCACATACAAAAAGAATATGCAAAATAGGTGGCCAAATCTCATCCATGCTCATCTTATTTTTTCAATCAACTATCTTTAGGAATTTGAGATATCATAGGCCAAATGAGATGAATGCATAAAGAAGGGGAATGAGATGAAGAGGGAGGGGAATGGATCAAAACTCAAATTGGTCAAAGGAGGACTTTTACCAAATTAATATCATCCATTCATTTTGGGAGATGGAATGTACATTCCATCAATCCCCTAAATCCAATGATATTAACTTGACAAAGTCAAATCAACTTTGACCAAGGCCTAACAACAAGAGTCAAACTCAAACAAGTCATTACAATTGGTCAACAAAAATATTTGGCATTTATTTAAATTAAAAATGTTAAAATAAGGCATTTAAATTAAATATGGTTTGTCAAATTCCTAAAACCTCATCAAAACACCAAATAAATTGCCATGAGATTTATCATAGGTCAAACAAGGTCAAAGGACCTTGGATAAAAAATTTCAGAATATTTAAAGACTTAAAGGTATTTTTAAACAATTAAAAACAAATGAAAAATCAATTAAATGATGAAAAATATTAATAATGATCCAAAAAGTAATTTTAATTCAGAATATGAAAGAGGAAATTATTTGAAATTTTTTGGTGAAACTCTCATATTTTTTGGATCAATATTAAAATTAATATGAATTAATGAAAATAAAACAATTAAAATGAAATTCAAATAATCAGAAAAAACGTGGACCACTTGATCTCCCTCATTAATTGAGGTGGCAGATCAAGTGGCCATCAGCGTGCTTTCCACCATAGTCACGAGTAAATGCATAACACAAATTATAATTACAAGCAATTCGTGAGATTAAAACAATTTGAAACAGATCAACGACTCAGAACCTGTCCAACACATCACTGGCGCTGGACCTCCGGTCACCTTCTCAGGCGAGGTCCACCGGATTGGTTCACTCATCACATCAAGAAAATGAAAAAGGAGGACATGATCTGAAAGAAAAAATGGTGTAGAGCACGAATCTGACCTCAATTTTAACTAACTCCACATATATAGAAAGATATGAGGAGTTGAAATTTGAGGTGTTTCAACTGAGTTGCTTCGATTTGACCTCTAAGCAACTCAATCTTCTTGCGTACATTGGTAGGACTTCATACAACCAAAGAACCAAGAGAATTGAGTGGAATTGAGAGAGAATCGAAGAGATGAAATTTTCTGGAAAATACCTTCAATGCAGGTCTGGATTCACTTGTTCTTGCTTTGGCTCGTGTTTGATCTTGCTCAGGATGCTTGCAAAAGTAGATTAGAATGCACAAAAGGTCTTGGATCCCTAGAGTTTTGAATCTCAAAACAGTGAGATTCCAACTCAATTTCCAAAGGAAATTCTCAGGATTATCCTCTCAAATAGAAGGGTTTGGTGTTTGGGATCAAAGCTGGCACGAATGGGTCCTTAATTATGAGCATAAGGAGCTCTATTTATAGCTGAATCATGTGATATTTGCACCTTCAAAATGAGTTTCCAAAATTGGCAATGAGTGATGCATGTGTGCATGGGTGTGTGCAGGCCCATGAGATCATTCCATTTGATCCAAAATTGAGTGTGAACCAGTCTGAAATCAAATTGGAGTGCTAGGCAATTGTACATGGAAGCTTGAAGTTTGATTATTGCCAAATGATGATGCAATGTTCAAGCCATACACATCCCATTCAAATCTTGTCCAATATGTATGAAATTGGACTTTTTGGAAAGGTTAGATCAAGAGCACAGCTTTCATGTTCAACACGTTTTCATTTGAAGCTTGTATCATGATGAATTTTGAGGTTGAAGTTTGGAAATTTCAACATGTTGAAAATTTTTCTAAGTGTCAAGCCATATATCATAATATTCCACCTTGCTTAACTTTTTATGTGAGCTTCAAATGAGAAAAGTGTTTGCATCAAAGTTGTACCTATTTCAAATACCTTCAAAATGGTCACCAATTTCATGTATTTTGAATTTGGAATGATTGATTTATGCATTTTTGAAGTTTGGAAAAATCACTTGTTCAATGGTATAGGTCAAAAGTGACCTATAATGTACCCTCATATCACATGCTCATAAAAGTTTTATTAGCTCTCACTCCAAACATCATAGTTGAAGTAGACATATTTAATTTGATTTTGAAACTTTGAAATCTTTCATCTCATAAAAATTGTGCATGTTATGGCCAAGACAAGTTGACTTTCAAATTAGGGTTTAGACAAAATGACCTATCATATTTCAACATAGAAAATGATTTTACTAGAAAAAATTGCTCTAGGTATCAACATGAAAGTTGTTTGGAATGTCATTTAGAGTAACTTTGCTCTTGGAATCATTTTCATATGGTGAAATTGTAGAAGATAGGGTTTAGGGAGACCCAGTTTTGATCAGATGATTTCATATGGCCAACCACCATCAACCAACTTGCTAACCTTCAATTCTTTGGACTTTCTTGGCTCATGGTAGATCATATATGCATAAGATGATGAATTTTGAAGTGTCCCTTGAGAAATTTGATCAATTGGTGAGATAGCTTGTTGGAGAAGTTACTTAAGATACCCAGTCAAACTAGGGTTTCCAAGGAAAATCACTTCCAAACTCTTGAAGAAAACTTGATCAATATAACATGTAGTAATCAATAGAACTCATATATGACGCTCATAACCTTTCTTGGATCAATTCATGGTTATGCTCTTTGTCATGAGGGTCTGAAACCCTAGATATTAACTTGATAGATCAATGGAGATCATGCCCTACCTACAAAAGAGTTAGGCAAATACAAAGACATATTTTTGGTATTTTGGTTAGTGAAATGATAGTATACAAGTATGATAGAATCACATGGTGTTTGGTGATCTCTCCCAAAACAAACCCAATGAAGGAGAGATAAGGAGAATTCCAAGGTATGATCCCAATGCTAATGCTTATGATGAAATTGCATGAGGGATCTTATGGTCAAAATTAGGGTCTTACAGCTGCCCCTATTTAAGGAGATTCTAACTGAGGAGGCGAAGGTTAAAATCTTCATGTCGACTCAGTAGAATGGGCTTAAATAACCACATATAGAAACAAATTTTGGTCCCTAAAAGACCTCATGATGCAAATGATATGAATGCAAAATTAATGCTTTATGGGGAGATATTGCCACAAAGGAAAAGAAATCAGAGAGACCGAAAGTCTGCAGGAGTATAATATATTCCGTAAGGAAAACTCACTGGGAAGACAGAGACTCTAGGGGGGGGGGGGGGAAGACGAGTTACGCGTAGGCAAGGCTATCACAATACATAGTCAAATATAGCTTGTTGATGACAGTTTTTTATTTAGAGATTGTGTGATGTCAGTCTCATTATAAATAGGGAGTCACCCTACATTCGTAAAAGAAGGGACTAACGTGAAGTATTCCGATACAGATAGAATTAGTCTATCAATTTCTTCCCCTTTCTCTCAATACTATTCTTTTCTCTCATTACTTCAAAGTTGTTTTTCTCTTCATAATAATTGTGTTGGGAATCATCTTGTAACTAAGGTGTAGTTGATCACTTAAGTGAAGAGTGAAGAACGAGAATCTTAAACCGATAAGAAATGATTCAATCTTATTCTATCAAAATCAATTTCAATTGTATGTTTCCCGATTTTCACCCACAGTATGATAACACAATATCATATTGGGATAAGTGACCTTCTCAATAGTATATGTTACATTCTTATAATAGTATAATTATAAACTCATAATCAATCGATAGGATAATTAATAATTCTACACAAATGCATTCAACGACTTAAAATTACACATTGAAATCAATCCCTAGAATTTTCTATTGTATAGTCGTTCAACAACACTATTTCATCATTTGGACTAGAACTGTTGGCGACTAGCGGTTGGATTTCATTCTCATCCTAGAGATTTTGTAAACATTGGAGCATAACCTCAATTGTCGGTCTCATATTACCGGAACTTTGGAGACACCGGAATGCTAACTCAGCAACACTATAGCGGGAAATTCATGATCATCAAGCTATTGACAAGCTAGAGATCAATTAACAAGAGTCGCCACCGCGCTTTTATTGTTTCCAAGGGAAAAGGGAAAAAGTACAAACAAAACCCAAAAAGTAAGAAGTTTTCAAAGAAAAACTAATAAAAGTCAGAGATCACAGGTAAGGGGGTTGGTTACACAGAGGGCAAGTGTTAGCATCCAAAGTGTCCTAGGGAGCCCTTTTTGTGTGCATGTGCATTTTGTACAAAGTGATGTTTACAAACAAATAGAATGGGGGGATGAGAAAAGAGTTCATTAATTATATTTTTGTGTTTGACAAGACCTTCAGACTTATGCCATCGTACCAACATATGAATGAGGTATCAAAACCTCATAGTTCGTGCTATAAATTTCAAAATGAGTGTGTTGATTTTAACAAAATTTAAGTTTGAAAGGCACCAAGGCCTAAAAATGGTTTGAATGAGTTAGTTATTTTTGGATTTTTTGAAAGTTTAAGTCAAGTATGGTTAAGTTTATTCAGAAGTTTGATTTAAGAAAAATAAGTTTAAAAATGCAATGGCATAAGGCCAAAGTTTTTATCTTTTTTGCAAAATGGTCCAAGTTTAGAACAAAAGTAGTTCACACAAAGAAGGTTTTGAAAATGGAGGGAGAGATTTTGAAATTAAAGAAATGGGGAGAAGACGAAGAGACTACCCTATGCACAAAAATTAAAAGTTTAAAATTGAAAAGATCTGACCAAATGGGAGCAATCCAATAGAAAAGTATGTCAATAGAAACCCAAAATTCCCTTGGAATTTTAGAATCAAGCAACACACAAATGCATAATTATATCAATCTTGAAGACCAAAGGCATCAAATAAAGATGGCCTCATCTAAGCTTATCCACTTCATGATCTTCTTCAAAATAGCCCATGTAACAGATGAATTCCACAAGTCACGGGTTCAACATAACAGCTTAACAGTGATCAATGTTGCAGATGAACTAGATAAATCTTGAATGATGTATTAGATGAATTCAAATTGCAAGCACTTGGTTCTTCAACAAATTGGCATTGGCCAAGTCCATTAGCAAAGGGATGTTGCCTAAGTTCTAAGTCCAATTGGGCAAGATCAAACCAACAGTCCACTCAAAAGTCTTTTAGGGTTTTTGTTATTATTATGTGCATTAATGGTCAAAGACCACATAAACAAGCAAAGCAACAAAGTATATCACACAATATGGTCCAAGTGGACAAAGTGAAAATTACATTAACATAAACAATTAGAATGATATGTATAATGGCAAATGATAATAAAGTGCTAAAAGTAAAGACTTGAAATTAAAAGTTAATGGTTAGTAAGTTAGTAGTTAGTTTTGTTTTGCTTTTGATTTTAAGACATTCTTTGGATAACACTCAACCCACTTGCCACAAGTATGGATCCTTGACCAAAACATCTTCCAAAGGAAGGAAAGAAGGCCAAGTTTCCACATAATACCATGGAAGAGGGGAGACTTACAATCTCACTAACTAGAATGCTTATGCCTTTTATTCCATCAATCCCCTAAATCCAATAATATTAACTTGACAAAGTCAAATCAACCTTTACCAAGGCCCAACAACAAATAAGAAACTCAATCTAGTCAATCCAAATGGTCAACACAATTAAAATGACATTTATTCAATTAAAAATAGTAATATAATGCATTAAATTTAAATATGTTTTGTCCAAATCCTAAAATCTCATCAAAACACCAAATAAATGGCCATGAGATTTATCATAGGTCAAACAAGGTCAAAGGACCTTGGAGGAAAAAATTTCATAATTTTTGGACACTTAAAAATATTTTTAAACAATTAAAAACAAATGAAAAATCAATTAATTCATGAAAAATATTAATAATGATCCAAAAAATAATTTTAATTCTGAATATGAAAGAGATTTTTTTTTGAATTTTTTCGGTGAAAGTCCCATATTTTTTGGATCAATATTAAATTTATTATGAATTATTGAAGAAAATGGAATTAAAATGAAATTCAGAAAATTCAAAAATACGTGGACCATCAGATCTCCCTCATTAACTCAGGTGGCAAATCTGATGATCCAAAACACACGTTCCATGTGTTCCTTAGTCAAACGTGCTGCAAACGTGGTTTTCACAAGGGACGACTAAGATTAAAACGTGGAAGTTGGATCCCATGGCTCAGACTCAAGACACATCATCACCGGAGCCAGAGCTCCGGTTGTCTTCTCCGGTGAGCTTCACCGGACTGGTCAACATGAAACATCACCAAAATTTCAAACATGGACATGATTTTAAAGAAAAAACATCATTGAGCATGAATATCACCTCCAATTCATCCAATTCCAACTATATTGAGAGATATGTGGAATTGAAAAATGAGGTTCATGATCTGAGTTGCTTCCATTTGGCCTCAAAGCAACTCAATCTTCTTGCCTACATTGATATTACTTCAGACAACTCAAGAATCAATGGAATTGAGCAAGAATCAAGGATAATCGAGGAGTTTAAAATTTCTGGAAATTACCTTTAATGGGGGTCTGAGCTTGCTAGATCTTGATCTGAATCGTGCTTGACTTCACTTCAATTGCTTGCAGGAGAGGAATGGAAAGGCTTAGAAGCAATAGATTCCTGGAGAATTAAATTCCAAAATAGTGGAGATTCAAGCCCAAATTTAAACGAATTTATCAGGGTTATCCTCTTAGTGTGAAGGGTTTTCAATGGAGATTCAAAGCTGGGGCAATGTGTGTGCTAATTCTGAGCATAAGGGCCTCAATTTATAGGGAAATCAAATGATATTTGCACACTCTTTCCACTTTCCAAATTTGGTAAAATGATGATGCCGTGCTGCATGGGCGCGCATAGGCCCATGGAATGATGGTTTGAAAGTCCAAATGAATGATCAAATGCTTTAAAGATGAATTGGATTGCAAGGTACATGTGCATTGGCACTTGAGGATTGATCCATGCCAAATGATATCATCCTGTTTAAGCCATGCGCAACCTATGCATTTCTCATCCAAAATGCATGAACTTTAGTTCTTTGGAAAAGTGAGATCAAGAGGAATAAGTTTGATGTTAAACACATTTTCATTTGTGTGATACCCCAAAATTTACCCTATAATTTTTCTTGGAAGCATGGGATTATGTTTCACACTTCATTGGCATCATACTAGGTCGTACTTATTGCATACTGCATTAGTGACTTGGAAATCAGGTTTTGATTGATCACTCCTTAACAGAAGGAGCCCACACAAAGCAAGATTTAGAATTTGACTCCATTCCCTAAGTAGACAAGTCTCAAGGGACTCAGGTGGCTCCAGGTATCTCATTATGGTCCTCAGTTCATCATTGAAGGATTCAGAACTACCAGAGTGTTCATTTGGATTTAATCAGAAGATCAGGGTTTCCTGGCTACCTGCAACAGGCAATGTTTGGTTAGAAGTAGAAGAGCTCATCCATGTCATGATTGGAGAGGCATCTTGGCCTAGGAAGACTCACAATTATCTCAGAAAGATCCATTGGCAAGCAGTGCATCCAGTTCCCGATCAATTTTGCCCTAAAATTAGGGTTTGGTTTAAAATCACACCTAGGGGAGCCTACATGTAAAATTTGATCAAGGTTGGATCATGGATTGATCATTTAATCAGGAATTGGAAAGTTACTTAATTTGGAAATGGTTGACTTTCCATTGGGGGGCAAGTTTTTATGATTTTTGCACTCACTTTAAGCCCATTTTCTATCAAGATAAAGGCTCGATTTGAAAATTTCTCCAACATGAAAGTTGTTCCTCTTGTTCCAAGCTTTCTAGAAATATAAAGTTTTCTCCATTTGGATCAAATTTGAGAAAGTTATGCTTGGTCAAAGTAGCTCATATTTTTGGGACACTTGGAAATATTTCTAAGTCTAAAAATCTTCAAGTTTGTCAAAACTTCTTGGCTAGTTTTCCTGCACTTCAAGGCACCAATTGAAATTATTTTCTTCACAACAATTATACCTTGCCATGTCCTCTTTCACGTCCCTTTGGAATCATCTCATTTGGATCCATGGTTTGAGAGATACATTCACTTAAAGTTGGCACCATGACTTGAAATTTCTAGGCAGATTTTATGCCTAAGTTGCCCAACCATCTTGCAATTAGTGTGACATGAATTTAAGGCCATTTTTTACCTTCTTCCACTCATTATTTCCACCTAGGCTCAACATGAAACATGCCAAGCTCCATGATATCCTGCTACTGTTTGCATTATCTCATCAATTGGTGGTTTGTTCATCAAGTTATGAAGCCACAAAGTCATCACTTTGAAATGTTTCCTTGCTTGCCGAACCAGCCATGTTGTATGCTGCACAAACTAAGTCATGTTTTCCTTTACTCATTTGGCCATGCATCATATTCTCATTCACTTAAGTTTTGCCCAAAATAATAACATCTCACGTGCCCTTTTCCTTTTCTAACACCACCTCACCCAAATGCTTGTATCATTTGCCCACCCCAAAACAACCATTTCTGAGCCCATTAAGAACATTAAACCCACCATATTTAAGCCATAAACCCTAAACATGAAAGAGGCCATTGGAATTTTCGAGCAAAGCAAAGGCAAGGTCACAAGTCAGTTTTCCATTTCTCAGCAAGTTGAAGTAGTTGAAGCACCAAGAGAGCAACATCCTTTTCTTCTATTGTCTCCACAGTCAAGAGGCAGTGGACCAAACTTCCACTAGGTGACTTTTCTTACTCCATTTCCATGGCTATTGTGTTGATGCATCTATGTTTGTTTCATTGTTTGTTTCCATGTTAATCATATGCTTATGCTTATTTCTGAAGCCCTCAGCACGAAGCATTGTTCATGTGGTTTGATTTATGCTGTTGATTTTCTGTTCATATCCGTGTCCATGTTGACATCTTATTGTCAACTTTTCTCCATGAATAAGCCACCATTTCACTTAAACAAAGATACCATGTTAATCCTTGTATTTTATACTTGAGATCTGGGTTTTATTTCATGTTTTTTGATGCAATATGGTAGTTGTATTTTTGAGTTGAAGTTTAGAAAAAACCACTGTTTTCTGCATGGGCATGGCGCTAGGGTTTGGCAATGAAGAAGATGACCGCGTGTCATCTTGAGAGCCTTTAGATCCAGCGCGTGTGTTTTAATCCTGGCCGTTTGTGTGTTTTTTGTCCTTTAGTAACTTAAATAAATGTGACCAATTGATAACATGTTCACATGATTTTTTAAGTAAAACGTTATTTAAGTTGTCACGCCTGATTTATGTTGGTTTTGGACTGTGGGCCTTCGCCAGTTTCTTTCCACACCCCATGCTTATCGCCCATCAGCGCTTCATTTTATTTCCAGCTCAGTCCAAATAATGATACACCCCCCTCTTTTCATGTTCATTTTAATTCCCAATTTATTTCCTGTTTTGATTTTAATTAACATAAAGTATTTTCTTTAACCAAAAATATTTTCATTGTTGCTCAATGCCTTATTTAATTTTATTTTATTTTTATTTTCGCATTTATTTAATATTAATATTTTATTTTAATTATTCATTCTAAGTGGGTCATTTTAGTATACATTTAATTCTTGATTTTATTTTTATAACTTCAACTGATTTTTAGCTTCTGACTTTTGGGATGAAGGTTGACCACTGCCTCATGGTCAACCTGACTTTTTTTTGGATTTTTATTTCACATTTTTAATTTATTCTTGATTTATTTTTAACCTAGTTTGGTTGGTTGACTTTTGGTTTGACTTCTGTTTTCTTTCAATTAATTCATGTACCAATTTTCATTATTTTTAAAATATTTTTGGGGGATGATGATGTCCTGACCCCACCTTATTTAGTTTAATTTTTCATAATTTTATTGATTAATTTGCTATTTATTTTTGATTTATTTTTAACCTAGTCTTGTTGGTTGACTTTTGGTTTGACCTTTGTTTTATTTCATTTAATTCATGCACCAATTTTCATTATTTTTAAAATCTTTTTGGGGGATGATGATGACCTGACCCCACTTTACTTAGTTTAATTTTTCATAATTATCGTGATTAATTTGCTATTTATTAAGTTGGCTTGAATTTTCAGTTGACTTCTTTATGATCGATGTTTGACTTAGGGATTACTTATGGCAATTGAAGAGATCTTTTGATCCTCCCTTATTCATCTCATATGCCATGTATTAGAGGCCTTTTGTCTTGATTTTATTTGATTCTTACCTCATTTCTAGATTTAATTATTTCAATGAACCTTTTTGTGCATCTTTTCATCTGTCTGATTCATCTGTTATCTGTTATACTTGTTTCTTTCATCCATGCTTATTATTGCTTGATTGTTTAACATGTTCATACTTCTCATGCCTTATTTAATGATCTATTATTTCATTCTTTGATTCTTTGATTTGATTGTATACTTGTGTACTTATCTGATTTGATTGATAACTGTTGCTTACTTGTATGATGATTGAGGCATATATTCTTATTGTTTGATTGCCATGAACCATCCCCATTCATAACAAATGTACCCCTCTCCAATAAAGTGTATAATATTTATTCTTTCATTCTTTATTCATCTGTTAATACAAGAATTAAAACGAACATCCGATAATCATTTCAAAACAAGATCAAAACCTCGATCCAACGTCGAGTAATCATTTTCAAAACTTAACAGAACCAGCACGCATTCATCCTTCCTCTTGTAAGTCGATCGCCTCAGGCATCACCATCTACCTGTAAGTTGATTGCCTCAGGCATCGCCGTCTACCCTTATCCGTGGCTCCTCTCCTTGCTCCATCTGTCGACTCTTGTTTCGTTTAGGTAGCACCCATTAGGTAGAACCCTTTTGTATGATAACTTAGGTAGAATTCCCTTATTCTTTGCATGCTAACATTAGGTAGATGTTCCCCTTTGTAAATACTAACACATAGGTCCATATTGCATGACAACTCTAGGGCAGAGCTTCCCCACTTTTAGACCTTTCGTGCGTCTCCGATCTTGTGGCATGTCAGTCTGTTATATTGCAAAGAATTAACTGCCTAAGACTCGATTCAGCGAGCTGCGACACCTACTGCTAGAATGTTGAACACATTGCCCACTTTCCTTTGACACAGCTAGTGTCCTCTTTGGTATGTCCATGTTCAGATGGCAATCCTTAACCCCTAATTAGCCGAACTACGACAACTCTAATTCTCATGTTCAGATGAGATACGTAGGCACGAGATGCGATGTCTTGTCGAGTTTGATTGACGACTAACAACTAATCCTTGTTTGCTTTCGCCCTTGTTGCGATTCTTTTCTCTCGCCCTCGTTGTGATCGAGACCTTCCCTTTCTCTTGCCCTAGTTGCAATTGATACTCTTGTTCCCGTAGTTAGCTGAACTACGTTTTGCTCTGATTCTCATTCCATATGAGATACGTAGGCATAAGATGCGATGTCTTATCGAGCACACTTCTCTTTCACCCATAGGTAGCCGAGCTACGAAGACTCTGATTCTCATACTCAAATGAGATACGTAGGCAGTGGATGTGACATCCTTGTGAGTCATTTTCTTTTGACCTTCTCTTAGCAGATAGTACCTTAGATATACCTACACCCTTTAGACTAGAACAACAAGAGTGGATTCCCTAGAGTACTACGGATGCGTAGGGGTACTAATACCTTTCCTTTGCATAATCGACTCTCGAACCCTAGATTTGGTTGCGAGACCTTGTCTTTTCCTCTCTTCAGGTTTTCTTCGATCGTTTCCTTTCCCTCCTTTGGGATAAATAACGAACGGTGGAGACTCTTTTGTTCTTTTTCCTCGCCAGTTGTTTTTCGCAGTTGCGACAATTTGGAACTTAGAACTTGGAGATATTTGAGGTGGAAGTTTGGAAAAATTTGACATATCAAATTTTTTCTAAGTTTCAAGCCATATGTCTCAATATTCCACCTTGCTTAACTTTTTATGGGAGCTTCAAATGAGAAAAGTGTATTCATCAAAGTTGTATCTCTCTCAAATAACTTCAAAATGGTCACCAATTTCATGTCATTTGGATTTGAAATGATAGAGTTATGCATTTTTGAAGTTTGGAAAAATCACTTGATCAATGGTATAGGTCAAAAGTGACCTATAATGTAGCCTCATATCACATGTTCAAAGAAATTGAATTTGCTCCTACTCCAAACATAAAAGTTGAAGTAGACACACTGAATTTGGTTATGCAACTTGGAAATATTTCATCTCATAAAAATTTGAGCAAGTTATGGCCTTGGGAAGTTGACTTTCAAATTAGGGATTAGACAAAATGACCTATAATGTTTCAACATAGAAAATGATTTTCCAAGCAAAACTAGCTCTAGGTATCAACATGAAAGTTATTTATAATGTCATTTAGAGTACGTTTTCTCTTGGAATCATTTTCATATGGTGAGAATGTTGGTGTAAGCCCTAGAGGCCAATACTTTTGGTACTTGTATCGAATTATTTATTAATAATAAAAGGTTTTTTCTTTATTATGTTTGTCTAATAAAGTCCCTAGAATAGATAGTCCGTTTTTTGTATCAAGTGTGACTTAATCATGAGGTCACATTAAACAGAAGGACACTATTCTTAAAGTATCCATAGTCGAGCTTTATTGTGAAGTGGGATAACATTAAAGCATTAAGACTATTATGTATATAGACTGATGATCACATCTCATGGATAAGGAGTTATCAAGTCTTAAACATAGGTATGGATATTAAGACTAATATTTATACTGGATTGACCCGCTTTGAGAATACTATATAGAATGTTATGCAAAGTGTCATAAGTTATTCTCATGGTGATAATGGTGTATACCACCCTTCGACCTGAAACCACTATGCACCCTAGAGGTAGTGTCGAGTGCCTTATTGCTGATCAAACATTGTCCGTAACTGGATGACCATAAAGACAGTTGATGGGTACTCCACGAAGCGTGCTAAGGGACATGAGTGACCTAGATGGAATTTGCCCATCTTGCGTAACAGGATAAATATCTATGGGCCCAATATTGAACTGGACAAGGATGACACGGTATATACCTTGTGTTCAATATAAACATAAGGGCAAAAGGGTAATTGTACATATAAGTATTATCACAAAAGGATTTATCAGATCACATGACATTTTCGTGTCTTGGGTAGCAGTGATGTGTTGCTAGATACCGCTCACTGTTTATTATGTTAAATATGTGATTTAATATAATTGCCAATGCCGCGAAAACCTACAGGGTCACACACAAAAGGACGGATTGATGAGAGATAGAGTAACTAAGGAATACCGTAATGTACGGTGCCCTTAAGTGAATTGTAGAACATCGTAAGGTACGGTCTACTTAAGTAGAATACGAATTATGGTAAGGTACAACGCGCTTAAGTGATTTTGGCATATTATATGATATGGGCCACATGCACTTGAGTGGGATTTTTAGCTTGCAGCCCACACAAGTGGTTCTATAAATAGAACCCTTGTGTAGAAGCATTTGTGCAGTTGCCATTTCATTTCTCATCGTAGCAGCTAGCACTGAAATTGAATGAATCCGTTCATGTGGACTGAGTAGAGGCGTTGTCATCGTTCAACGTTCGTGATCGCTCTGTAGATCTACATTAAAGGTTACAATCTCCACGAGAGGTAACGATTCTATCAATGATCATGCCCATTCATAAGGATCACTAAAGGAGAAATTTTAAATTTCGCTGCGTTTTGGATCGCCCTTCTCCTTTAGAAAATTGTAGGAGATAGGGTCTAAGGAGAGCCAATTTTGATCAGATGAATTCGTCTGGCCAACCACCATCAACCAACTTGCTAATTTCCTAATCTCTTGACTTTCTTGGCTCATGGAAGATCATATATGCATAAGATGATGAAATTTGAAGTGTCCCTTGAGAAATTTGATCAATTGGTGAGATATCTTGTTGGAGAAGTTACTTAAGATACCAAGTCAAACTAGGGTTTCCAAGGCAAATCACCCTCAAACTCTTGAAGAAAACTTGATCAATACAACATATAGAAATCATTGGGACTCATATATGATGTTCATAACCATCCTTGAATCAATTCCTGGTTGTGTTTTTTGTTCACGAGGGTCTTAAACCCTAGATGTGATCAATGAATCAAAGAGATCATGCCCTACCTACAAAAAAGTTAGATGGATACAAAGACATATTTTTGGTATTTTGGTTAGTAAAATGATAATATACAAGTATGATATAATCATAAAGTGCTTGGTGATCTCTCCCAAATCAACCCCAATGAAAAGGGGTAAGGAGGATGCCAAGGTATGATCCGAATGCTTATGCTTATAATGGAATTGCATGAGGGATCTTAGGGTCAAAACTGGGGTCTTACAGCAGCCCCTATTTAAGGACATTCTAACTGAGGAGGCGAAGGTTAAAATCTTCATGTCGACTCAGTAGAATGGGCTTAAATAACAACATAGAGAAACAAATTGTGGTCCCTAAGAGACCTCATGATGCATATGATATGAATGAAAAAGCAAATGCTTTGTGGGGAAATATTGCCACAATGGAAAAAGAAATCAGAGAGACAGAAAGTCTGCAGGAGCATAATGCATTTCCATAAGGAAAACTCACTAGGGAGACATAGACTGTGAGGGCATAAAAGGGACTTATGCGTAGGCCAGGCTACGACTTAAAACTGATGGGCGACTCGAGGGAATCCATATGAAATGGAAAAACTCAGCCAGGGAAACAAGCAACGCCTGCAGGGAATACGAATAAGTCAGGATAAAACTGAAATACCCGACTCGTAAAGGGGAACAACGATTTCACTAAGGAAACGCGCACTCAACTCAGCTGGGGAGAAAATAAACTTTCAACATAGGAGGAGCAGAAATCTATTATCTACTACCCGTTACTGGGTAAGGAGATAATAAAGATCTGACAGAGAGTACATTCGTCATCGGTTAGGATAAACATATCAAGGATGACTCACTGAGGAAAACCAGGGGAAATATTCATTACCGGTTACTGGGTAAGAATAACCTTGCTGGGGAAAACTGCAGAAAAATAGTATTTACAACTACCAGTTACTATGCAGAAGACCAAGGGTGAGAGTATCCGTCATCGGTTAGGATGAACATATCAAGTATAAACTCAACAGGGAAAAAATACGTCACCGGGTAAGATGAACATATCAAAGATAGACTTGCCTGGGGATGTCAAGGAGGATACCTATCATCGGTTAGGATGAACGTATCAAGGATATACCAACTGAACAACAAAAGGGGGAATTACATCTATTGAAAACTGGATAAAAAATCGTCGAAGAGAAAGATCCGTCACCGGTTAAGATGAACATATCAAGGATTAACTCTGCGAGGGGAGAAAGTACAACTACCGGTTACTGGGTAGAAGACTGATCAAAGAGAAAATCTGTCACCGATTAAAGTGAACATATCAAGGATAGACTTTGAAAAGGGGAATAAAAGTAGGGATTACATCTATCAGTTACTGGATAGAATACCACAAAAGAGAAAATCCGTCACCGGTTAAAGTGAACATATCCAGGATAGACTCCGCTCAGGGGAACAATAGGAAACAACTACCGGTTACCGGGTAGAAGACCAACAAGGAGAAGGAAACCCGTCATCGATTAAGATGAACATATCAAGGATTAACTCTCTGAGGAACCAAAATAGGAATTACGACTACCTTTTTACTGGGTAGAATACCAAAGAAGATAATATCTGTCATTCGTTAAAGTGAACATATAAAGGATAGACTCCACGGGGGAAAGAAAAGATACCTGTCACCGGTTAGGATGAACATATAAGGGATATACTTTTCGAGGAATAGATCCGCTAGGGATACTGCTGAGGAGAAAAGGGTACTTTTGTCGGGTATTGGGCAAGAGGTAACAAATTGCAAACTAAGAAGAATATTACCAATTACTGGGTAATATACTCTTAGGGGACCAAAATATCTATCTAGGTAAGAGCTAGAAAGAAAACGATCAATCAAGACTCAACCCAATGAGGATATAACTCAAGGGGAGTAATTCCATCCAGAAAATTTGCTGGAGAGGAAAATGAAATAACAATCATCCACGAGGAAACAAACTTAGTGGGGAAACAGAGAAAGGTTAAAGTCTTTTCTGCTTAGGGGCTGACACTCTACAATAAAAAGAGGACAAACACCAGATTCGGTAAGGGGATAAAGTACCACCATAACAGAGAATCAAAATCTCAAACAAATCAAATATGAAGATGCAGGATATGTAAATCATGAATTTATATGAATGTATATGCGTATGTATATATGGTGATTATGCTGATAAAATGATCACGAAGGATACAGAGGTGTCACAAAGAAATTAAACCATCGGTACAATCCTCGGTCAATCCACAAAAATCATGGAGACAAACTGCTAGAGAACAGAGAGATTAACATCCCAAAGGCTCAACCTTGGTTGGGGAAGGAGATCTACTGAGGATGAACCATCCAACTGTAGGGAATTTTAGGTCAACACCATAACATGCGAGACAACCTACTAGGGAAGAATCAACAAAAAGCTGCTCAGGAACCAGGAGAACACTCTGACTGGGGGCAAAGATAGAACAATTGGTGGGGACACCAAAGCAATTTATTGGGGAAAGATCAAACATCTTCTGATGATGATCTATCTACTGAGGAAGCACGAACTCCTCTAGGGAATGCCAAAACTCTTGTTGGGGACAATTGGATAAAAGCTCAACTTTATTCATTGGAATGGTAGTTTGTAAATGACAAGACTCCATAGATTTTACAAAGTTGAAAATGGTAATTTACATGGAAAAGGGTTACATTGAATACAAATGATCCTTAATCCTCCTACCAAATCTTGATATCCATTGTGCTCTTGACCGCTGTTGGAGATGAGCCGATGTTAACCCTTGTGCTCAAACAAGTCTTCGAAAATTATTGAAGATCAGCAGAATGCAGTTACTTGCCATTATCCCTAATTTTTGCATACGTTTCCCCAAGGTGGGGTACTCAACTTATCAAGAAATTCGTTTTCTGTTTTTATGTCTCTAATTTTTGCCTGGATCTCCCTTTCGGGTTTTCAATCCACCGAGACGCTCATTTTTGCCTAAGGCGCCCTTTCGGGTTTTGAACTTAGCGAGTCGTTCTTTTCCTTTTTTAGGAGAAGTATTTCTTGACTGCATCTGCATTCACAAGACGAGTGAACTCTTCACCTTCCATAGTTGTAAGAATTAATGCACCACCTGAAAAGGCTGTCTTGACAACATATGGGCCTTCATAATTGGGAGTCCATTTTCCTCTGGAATCTGGATTGAACTACAAAATCATCTTGAGCACAAGGTCACCTTCTCTAAAAACACGAGGTTTGAACTTCTTATCAAAAGCTTTCTTCATTCTCTACTTATATAACTGACCATGACACATGGCAGTTAATCTTTTCTCTTCAATCAAATTCAACTAGTCAAACCTAGTCTGACACCATTCAGCTTCGGTTAACTTGGCTTCCATGAGCACACGCAATGAAGGAATCTCAACCTCTACGGGGAGTACTACTTCCATACCATAAACAAGAGAGAAAGGGGTTGCCCCTGTTGAAGTGCGGACGGATGTACGATACCCATGCAAGGCAAATGGGAGAATCTCATGCCAATCCTTATACGTGACAACCATCTTCTGGATAATCTTCTTGATGTTCTTATTCGCAGCTTCAACAGCCCCATTCATCTTAGGTCTACAGGGAGAAGAATTATGATATGCAATCTTGAAGTCTTTACAAAGAGCTTCCACCATATTGTTATTCAAGTTCGATCCATTGTCAGTAATGATCTTACTTGGCACACCATAACGACATATGATCTGATTCTTGATAAACCTTACAACAACTTGCTTGGTTACAATTGCATACGATGCCACTTCAACCCATTTTGTGAAGTAATCAATTGCCACCAAAATGAAACGATGTCCATTCAAAGCTTTTGGCTCAATCATCCCAATCATATCAATTCACCACATGGAGAAGGGACATGGGAAAGAGATAACATTCAATAGTGTCGGAGGAACATGAATCTTATTAGCATAGATTTGACATTTGTGGCATTTCTTCAAAAACTTGCAAACGTCAGATTCCATTGTCAGCCAATAGTAACCTGCTCGCAACATCTTCTTTGCCATTGCATGTCCATTTGAATGAGTACCAAAGGAACCTTCATGCACTTCAGTCATCAACAAGTCTGCTTCGTGTCTATCCACGCATCTGAGCAAAACCATGTCGAAGATTCTCTTGTATAGTATATCACCATTCAAGTAGAAATTACCAGCTAATCTTCTCAAAGTCTTCTTATCTTTCAAAGATGCCCCAGGCGGGTAAACCTGACTTTGGAGGAAACATTTGATGTCGTAATACCATGGCTTCTCGTCTTTAATCTCTTCAACAGCAAGCACATGAGCTGGCCTATCAAGACGCATTATAGATAAATTGGGAACTTCATTCCAATATTTCACTAAAATCATTGATACCAATTTTGCAAGAGCATCTGCCATCCAGCTCTCATCTCGAGGGATACGATGAAATTCAACCTTTGTAAATAAAGTTGAAATCCTCCTCGCATAATCTCTATATGGTATTAAACTGGGTTGATTTGTCTCCCATCCTCCTTTGATCTGATTCACAACCAAAGCCGAATCACCGAACACATCCAAATACTTGACTCTGAGATTCATGGCCTCTTCAAGCCCCACAATGCAAGCTTCATATTCTGCGATGTTGTTTGTACACTTGAAGTCTATCTAGTTGCAAATGGTAGATGCGTGCCTTGAGGAGTAATAATCACTGCGCCGATGCCATTTCCATATTGATTAACAGCTCCATCAAATACCATGCCCCAACCGGAACCAGGTTCTGGCCCTTCTTCTAGCAATGGTTCATCAGAATATTTCATTTTCAAGTACAAAATCTCTTCATATGGAAAATCACACTGCACTGACTGGTAATCTTCAATTGGTTGGTGAGCCAAATGGTCAGCCAAGATACTACCTTTGATCGCCTTCTATGATCGGTATTCGATATCATACTCTGACAACAACATCTCCCAACGGGTAATTCTCCCAGTTAAAGTAGGCTTCTCAAATATAGACTTGATTGGATCCATTTTGGATATCAACCAAGTGGTATGATTCAACATATACTGACACAGACACTTGGCAGCCCAAGCCAATGTGCAACAAGTTTTCTCAAGCATTGAATACCAAGTCTCACACTCGGTGAACTTCTTACTGAGGTATTAATTGCAAACTCTTTCTTCCCAGTCTCATCTTGCTGACCAAGAACACAACCCATACTATCTTCGAGCACAGTCAAATACATGATCAACGGTCTTCCTTCAACAGGTGGAGACAAAATCGGAGGTTCAAGCAAATATTCTTTGATTTTGTCAAAAGCTTTCTGCCAGTCTTCGGTCCAATCACAAGACTGATCTTTCCGAAGAAGGTTGAATATAGGTACACATGTAGCAGTCATGTGGGAAATGAATCTGGAAATATAGTTCAAGCGGCCGAGAAAACCTCTGGCTTGCTTCTCAGTTTTGGGCGCGGGCATCTCTTGTATTGCTTTGACCTTGGTAGGATCAACTTCAATACCCTTCTCGTTGATAATAAAGCCCAACAACTTACCAGAACGAACACCAAAAGTACCCTTATTCGGATTCAAGCGGAGTTTATACTTCCTCAAACGATGGAATAGCTTCAACAGATGCTCAACATTATCCTCTTCATCAATCGATTTAGCAATCATGTCATCGACATAAACTTCTATCTCTTTATGCATCATATCATGAAAAAGAGTAGTCATTGCTCTCTGGTAAGTCGCAGCAGCATTCTTTAAACCGAAAGGAATCACTCTATAACATAATGTTCCCTAGGCTGTAATGAATGTGGTCTTCTCCATATCCTCAGGTGCCATCTTAATCTGATTATATCCGAAAAATCCATCCATAAACGAAAAGACTTTGAACTTAGCAGTATTGTCTACCAACATATCAATGTGTGGCAGAGGGAAATCATCTTTCGTACTGGCCTTATTCAAATCTCTATAATCAACACACATGCGGACTTTTCCATCTTTCTTCGGCACTGGCACGATATTGGCCACCCATTGCGGATACTCAATGGTCACAAGGAAACTGGCATCAATCTGCTTCTAAACTTCCTCTTTGATCTTCACAGCCATATTAGGATGCGTTCTTCTGAATTTCTTCTTGACTGGCGGGCATTCTGGCTTCAACAGCAATCTATGCTCCACAAAATCAGAATCCAACCCAGGCATGTCTTAATAGGATCAAGCAAACACATCTGAATACTCTCGAAGAAGATCAATCAACCCCTCCTCAGCAACTGGACACAGTCGAGACCCAATCTTGACTTCCTTCACATCATCTTCGGAACCCAAGTTGACTAGCTCGATCTGCTCTTCAAACGGTTGAATAATCTTCTCATCTTGCTCAAGAAGACGAGACAACCTGCATAATAATTTGATATTTTGCTTTTAGAGAAGTGAATTTATGACCAAATATTATGCAGATGGATAATTATATTGTTTATTTATGTCTTTTGTGATTACCATTTTCAGAAATAAGCAAAAAGTAAAAACAAAACATCAAAGATGTGGATGAATAGAATTAATTTTATTGATGATCAATTTAAAATGCCCAAACAATGTTCACTTCTCCCTTAGGCATAGGAGAAGGATTTTAAAATATAAAAGCAATTACTTATATCGATGCAAAATAAAAAGAATATCAACAGCATTCCAATTGTTGCATGTCTGTCCATGCGTCACAAAGTTGGTGCAGTCCTTCTCTTCATTGTCCTCTAGCACAGCAGCTAAGTGTTGTTCATTCCCATGAATGAACCCTCCGCTACGGAAGCTGAGTTGCATCTCTTCCGATCTAACGGTTGACGAGCCCTTCGGGAACCCCAAACCAGTTCTTCGCTTGTTGTCGGAGACCTCTACCACACGCCCTTACTGATCAACAAGACCTTTTTCAACAATTCTTTGCGCATCTCTCAGAGAGGACATTGGTGCCCCAATTCTCTTCTCAATAACAATAGATAAGGCTTGGAATGGATTTCCAACCTCATCCTCAGCTTCCACATAGGAGAAGGATGACAGATGGTCGACCAATAGCGCTTTCTCACCTCCCATAATCACCAACTTTCCTTTCTTGAAAAATTTGTGCTTTTGATGCAGAATGGAAGTAACAGCCCCTGCCTCATGATTCCATGGCCTTCCCAATAAACAACTGTAGGCCAGGTGAATATCCATTACCTGGAAAGTAATCTGAAAATCACTCAGGCCTATCTTGACTAGAAGGTCCACTTCTCCAATGCCTGTCTTGTGCGAGCCATCTAAGGCTTTAACAATTATTCCATTATACCTCTTGGGAGTTCCTTGATAAGATAACTTCGAGAGTGTTGACTTTGGAAGCATATTGAGTGACGACCCAATGTCAACTAGCCCGTTTGACAAAGCGTCTTCTTTGCAATTCATCGAAATATGCAAAGCCAGATTGTGATTTCTTCCCTCCTTAGGGAGTTCTTCGTCGCAAAAGCTCAAATTATTGCATGAAGTGATGCTAGCCATTATATGATCAAATTGAGCCACAGTAACATCTTGCTCCATGTATGCCTGTTCAAGAACTCTCTGGAGTGCTTCTTTGTGCGCTTCAGAATTCAAAAGCAGAGACATCACAGAAATCTTCGAGGGAGTTCGGAGCAACTGCTCAATTACATTAAATTCACTCTTCTTGAGCAGTCGGAGTACCTCATCATCATCACCATTGGCTTTCAAATTGCTGGATTCACCAGACTTATCTTTTGAATAGCCCATTGGATTTACACTGGGCATCACCGCCTTCTTACCAACAACTATTTCTTCTCTATTCTCCAGGAACACTGGTCCAAAAACTCGACCACTGCGGGTCACCTTCGTCACATCTGCAATGCTCACCACTTAACTGGTGGTAGGCAACGAGACCTCTTGACCATTCTCCATCATGGTAGCATTGTATTAATACGGTACAGCCTTATCAGATGCATACGAGACTGGGCCCGCTAACCATATTACCAATGGCGAAACTGATCTATTGCTGACGTTCTGGTTACTGTTGCTATCGTACTAAATCACCAATCGCTCTGGTTGTTTGAAAATGGGAACAATGACATTAACATCGTCATCTACATGATGGGACTGAACAATCTGGATCATGCCTTCATCCATCAGGCGTTGGATTTCCCTTTTCACTATAACACACCCCCTTGGGTTCATTCTACAAATATCACAACCATCGTGATCATGTTCACAGACACTCACCAAACAAATATCTTTATGCATTTGCACCAAAGATCTTCGGATAAACTGGACATCAAAAACCTTGAATTCACCTGGACATCCATCCACCATGTTCACTGAAGAATTCCCATGAGCGGGTAAAGGATTAACTTTCACATTAGGCGCGCGGTCTTTAAAAGACACCATGCCACTCTTCATAAGCTTTTGCACCTCATACTTCAGCGGATAATAGTTCTTAATATCGTGCCCAGGTGCACCCTGGTGAAAAGCACAGTGAAGTTCGGGTTTATACCACCATGGAAGTGGTTCTAGGATCTACGGTGGATTCCTCGGTTGAATCAAATTTTTTAGGACTAATGACGGGTATAGTTCTGCGTATGACATAGGAATCGGGTCAAAAGAGACCTTCTTCCTCTTAAAATTCTGTTGCTGGTGATGATTGTTGTTAAAATTGTTGTTGTTGTAGGTGTTTGTTCTTTGTTGTGGTTGTTGTTATTGATGTTGATTTTGATATTGTTGTTGTTGTTGGATAGGTGTTGTTTGCTGATTTGAAAATACTAAAATGACAGAAGATACTTGATGATGGTGATGCTGACGGGGTCGTGGATTTCTTCTTACTTGAGGCCTTCTCTGCCTCCCACTAGAAATTGCGTTCGTTTCACTATCCTTCCTCTTGTTGAAACTACTCTCATACTTCTTGTTGGTTGACGCCTCATCTTTTGACAATCGTCCTTCACTGACCCCTTCTTCATGTCTCATCCCCATATTTACCATTTCGGTAAAATCACTGGGGGCACTAGTGATCATGCGTTCATAATAAAATGAACTCAGGGTTTTCAAAAATATTTTCGTCATCTCCTTCTCCTCCAAAGGAGGAGTGATCTGGGCAGCCAACTCTCTCCAACACTGGGCATACTCCTTTAATGTCTCCTTATCTTTCTGAGACATAGACCTCAGCTGGTCCCTATCCGGCGCCATATCCACGTTGTACTTGTACTGTTTCACAAAAGCCTCACCTACATCATTGAAAGTGCGGATGCTTGCACTATCTAACCCCATATACCAACAGAGTGCAACACCTGTCAGGCTATCCTGGAAATAGTGAATCAGCAGCTGGTCATTATTTGTCTGGATCAACATCTTATGGGCATACATCACAAGATGACTGAGCGGACAAGAGTTCTCTTTGTACTTCTCAAAGTTAGGCACTTTGAATTTCACTTGGGTTTTCACATTGGGCACTAAACACAGTTCAACAACGCTCTTCCCAAACACATCTTTGCCTCTCAGCGTTTTCAATTCCTTGCACAACTCAAGAAATTGGTCCTTCATCTCATCCATCTTCTCATGGACGTCCAGGCCCTCAGATGGCTCGGAATGATAGATGGTGTCCTCTATGCGAAGTAGAGTGTGCACAACAGGAGGTGGCACGAACATGACCGGGCTAAATGCCGACATGGAAGAAAAAGTGGGAGCGAAACCCTCTGGCACAAAATTAGGTGGCATTCCCCAAGGGAATCCAGCAGGAAAATTGGGAGCGAAGTGGGCGGTGGTGTAATACCCTAAAATTTACCCTTCATTTTTTCTTGGCAGCATGGGATTAAGTTTCACACTTCATTAGCATCATATTAGGTCATACTCATTGCATATTGCATTAGTGACTGGGAAATCAGGTTTTGATTGATCACTCCTTAACAGAAGGAGCCCACATAATGCAATATTGAGAATTGGACTTCATTCTCTAAGTATACAAGTCTCAAGGGTCTCAGGGGGCTCCAGGAATCTTATTATGGTGCTCAGTTCACCAGTGAAGGATTCAGAGCTATCAGAGTGTTCATCTGGATTTTATCAGGAAATTAGGGTTTCAAGGCTACCTGTAACAGGCAATGTTTGGTTGGAATTAGAGCAGCTCATCCTTGTCATGATTGGAGAGGCGTCTTGGCCTAGGAAGACTCACAATTATCTCAGAAAGATCCATTGGAAAGCAGTGCAATCAATTCCCGATCAATTTTGCCCTAAAATTAGGGTTTGGTATAAAATCA
Source organism: Lathyrus oleraceus (assembly GCF_024323335.1). NCBI lineage: Eukaryota > Viridiplantae > Streptophyta > Magnoliopsida > Fabales > Fabaceae > Lathyrus > Lathyrus oleraceus. Next base: position 64,117,411 of record NC_066579.1, on the reverse strand, counting down.
GTTTATTTCTGATTCTTTGGTTGAAACTCTTTTCTATGGCCCTCCATATGTCCACAAGGGTCTACATACAAAAAATCAGCTTTTTATTTGAGCCAGAAGTGCTTCAATTGATCACTGGAATCGGGAATCAGACAGTTTGGGAAAAGTCAACTGTGGGGCCAGAAAAGTCAACTCATTACTTTTTGAGAGTGGAATCTCGAAATCCATGCCTAGGGGAGCCTACATGTGAAATTTGATTAATATTGGATCATGGGTTTGTCATTTAATCAGGAATTGGAAAGGTTACTTAATTTGGAAATGGTTGACTTTCCATTTAGGGCAAGGTTTTATGATTATTTCACTCACTTTAAGCCCATTTTCCATCAAGATAAAAGCTCCATTTGAAACTTTCTCCAACATGAAAGTTGTTCCTTTTGTTGCAAGCTTTCTAGAAGTATAAAGTTTGTTCCATTTGGATCAAAATTAAGAAAGTTATGCTTAGTCAAAGTGGGGCATATTTTCTAGGACACTTAGAAAAATTTCTAAGTCCAAAGATCTTCAAAGTTTGTCAAGACTTCTTGGTCAGTTTTCTGGCACTTCAAGGCATCAATTAAAAATGTTTTCTTCACAACAATTATACCTTTCCATGTCCTCTTTCACATCCCTTTGGAATCATTTCATTTGGATCCATGGTTTGAGAGATACATTCACTTAAAGTGGGCACCATGACTTGATTTTCTAGGCAGATTTTAGGCGAAACTTGCCTAACCAGTTTTGCATGGTGTAACCTGAACTTGAGGCCCATTTTTCACCTTCTTCCACTCATTATTTCCACTTATGCTCAACATGAAACATGCTATGCTCCATGAGATCTTTCAACTGTTTGCATTATTTCTTCATTTGGTGGCTTGTTCATCAAGATATATGGCCACAAAGTCACCACTTTGAACTGTTTTCTTGTTTCCTTGCCTGACCAAGCCATGCTGCAGTCCATGTTTGTTTCCTCATTTGGCCATGCATTGTATATTCATTCACTTAAAAGTTTTTTAAATAAGGACAAAACCTCACGTGCCTTTTCTTTCCCTTTTCTAACACCACCTCACCATTTGCAACCAAAATGCATCATTTTGCCCATGAACAAATCATTTATTTCTGAGCCCATTAATGGGTATTTGACCCACATATTTAAGCCATAAACCCTAAACATGAAAGGTGGCTGTTGAATTTTCGAGCAAGGCAAGGTCACATATCAGTTTTCATTTGTCATCATGCTCTTGAGTTGAGGTTCCTGATGCACTAAGAAGGAAGCATCATCTTCTTCTATTCTCTCCACAATCAAGAGGCAGTGGACCTAACTTCCACTAGTTAACCCTCTTACTCCTCTTCCATGGCCATGTATTGATATATCCATGCTCATCATCATGTTTTACATGCTTGCTTCATGCCATTACCATGCTCATCATCATGCTTATTACCATGATAACCATATGCCTATGCCTATTTCTGAAGCCCTCAGCATGAGGCATTGTCATTCTGTTGATTTGTGTTTTCGATTTCTGCTCACATCCGTGGCCATGTGGTCATCTTATTGTCAACTTTTCTCCATGTTTAAGCTACCATTTTACCTAAAATAAGTTACCATGTTAATATTCACATTTCATACTTGAGATCTGGGCTTTAGTTCATGTCTTTTGGTGCATTATAGTGGTCGTATTCTTGAGTGGAAGTTGAAGAAAACTCACTATTTTCCTGCGTGTTCTTGCATGGCACTAGGGTTTCTGGTTTAATGAGGAAGACGACCACGTGTCATCTTATGAACCATTGGATCTATTACTTATGTTTTAATCGTGGTCGCTCGTTATTATTTTGTCTTTTAGTCACTTAAAGTACATCTGACCAGTTGATACATGTTACATGATTTATTTCATTTAAAATGTTCACTTTAATATTGTCATGCTGATTTAATAGATGGTGTGGATCTTGGGCTCTGCGCTATTCGCTTTCAGCACCACCTTTCATGGCCCATCAATACTGATGCACTCTCTTTTCATTTTCTTTTTTTTAATTCCCATTTTTAATTTCTGTTTTGATTTTAATTATTTTAAAATATTTCCTTTATTCATAAAAATATCCAAAAATATTCTCCATATTGCTTGATGCTTTATTTAATTTTATTTAATTTTTATTTTCGCATTTATTTAATATTAGTATTTTATTTTAATTATTAATTCTAAATGGTCCATTTTAGCATACATTTTATTCTTGATTTTATTTTAATATCTTAAAATTATTTTCAGCCTTTGATTTTTTGGATGAAGGTTGACCACTGCCCCATGGTCAACCTGACTTTGTCTTAGATTTTTTATTTCACATTTTTAATTTATTCTTGATTTAATTTTAACCTAGTCTTGTTGGTCGACTTCTAGTTTGACCTCTGTTTTATTTCAATTAATTCATGTACCAATTTTCATTATTTTTCAAATCATTTTGGGGGATGATGATGCCCTGACCCCAACTTACTTAGTTTAATTTTTCATAATTTTCTTGATTAATTTGCTATTTATTTGGTATTTATTAAGTTGGCTTGAATTTTCTGTTGACTTCTTTATGATCGATGTTTGACTTAGGGATTGCTTATGGCAATTGAAGAGATCTTTTGATCCTCCCTTGTTCATCTTATATGCCATGTATTAGAGGCCTTTATCTTGATTTTATTTGGTCCTTACCTCATTTCTTGATTTAATTATTTCAGTGGATCCTTTGTGTGCATCTTTTCATCTGTCTGATTCATTTGTTATCAGTTATACTTGTTCCTTTCATTCATGCATACTATTGCTTGATTGTTTGACATGTTCATACCTCCCATGCTCTGTTTAATGCTCCATTATTTCATCCTTTGATTCTTGGATTTGACTATATACCTGTTTACTTATCTGATTTGATTGATAATTGTTGCTTACTTGTATGATGATTGAGGCATATATTCTTATTGTTTGATAAATGTTGCCTACTTATATGATGATTGAGGCATATATTCTTATTGTTTGATTGCCATGAACCATCCCCATTCATAACAAATGTACCCCTCTCCCATAAAGTGTATAATATTTATTTATTTCATTCTTTATTCATCTGTTAATACAAGAATTAAAATGAACATCCGATAATCATTTCAAAACAAGATCAAAACCTCGATCCAACATCGAGTAATCATTTTCAAAACTTAACAGAACCAGCACGTATTAATCCATCCTCTTGTAAGTCGATTGCTTCATGCATCGCCATCTACCTGTAAATCGATTGCTTCGTGCATCGCCATCTACCCTTATCCGTCGCTCCTCTCCTTACTCCATCCATCGACTCTTGTTCCGTTTAGGTAGCACCCATTAGGTAGAACCCTTTGTATGATAACATAGGTAGAATTCCCTTATTCTTTGCATGCTAACGTTAGGTAGATGTTCCCCTTTGTAAATCCTAACACATAGGTCCACATTGCATGACAACTTTAGGGCAAAGCTTCCCCACTTTTAGACCTTCCGTGCATCTCCGATCTTGTGGCATGTCAATCCGTTCTATTGCAAAGAGGTAACTGCCTAAGACTCGATTCACCGAGTTGCGACACCTACTCCTAGTACGTTGAACATATTGCCCACTCTCCTTTGCACAGCTGGTGTCCTCTTCTGTAAGTCTATGTTTAGACGGCAATCCTTAACCCTTAGTTAGCCGAACTACGACAACTCTGATTCTCATGTTCAGATGAGATACGTAGGCATGAAACGCAATGTTTGACAAGTTTGACTGACGACTAACAACTAATCCTTGCTTGTTTTCTCCCTTGCTGCGATTCTTTTCTCTCGCCCTCGTTGCGATCGAAACCTTCCCTTTCTCTTACCCTAGTTGCAATCGAGACCCTTATTCCCGTATTTAGCTGAACTACGTTTTGCTCTGATTCTCATTCCAAATGAGATACGTAGGCATAAGACACGATGTCTTATCGAGCACACTTCTCTTTAGCCCATAGGTAGCCGAGCTACGAAGACTCTGATTCTCATACTCAGGTGAGATACGTAGGCAGTGGATGCGACATCCTTGTGAGTCATTTTCTTTTAACCTTCCTTTAGCAGATAGTACCTTAGATGTACCTACACCCTTTAGACTAGAACAACAAGAGTGGATCCCGTAAAGTACTACGGATACGTAGGGGTGCTAATACCTTTCCTTCGCATAATCGATTCCCGAACCCTAGATTTGATTGCGAGACCTTGTCTTTTCATCTCTTCAGGTTTTCTTCGATCGTTTCCTTTCCCTCCTTTGGGATAAATAACGAATGGTGGCGACTCTTCTGTCTTTTCCTCGCCGGTTGTTTTTTCGCATGTTGCGACAGGTGGTGTAACAACCCAATTTTTTTTTAGCATTGAATTATTATACTATTATTATTATTATTTTAATTTAATTATGTGGAGTGTTAATTAATTAATTGGTGTATTAATTCATTATCTAGTGGATATGAGATATAATTAAATAATTATTAATTAACCTAGTGTGCATAGTGAGTGGTTAATTTTTTGAATTTAAATAGAGGTATTTAAATATTAGGTATTATTGGGCCTAGTGATTAAATTAGAGGGATATCATGATTTAAGCCAAACTAGAATACTATTATAAATAGTAAGAGGTGAAGGGAGTGAGAATTAGAATTCACTAGAGCATTGAAGGCAATAGAGAAAGAAGAGAGGAAAAATGAGAGGAGTCAAGGTTTCCATCAAATTGACAAGGTAAGGGGGGAAATCCTTATTATTATGGGTTAGTATGATTGGGTTAATGGGTAGGAACATGTTTTAGGTTGAAATCCTTAATTTGCATGATTTGGAATTATTAGGTCTTGATAAATACTCTTAAATTGTGATGATTAAATTATGCTAAAACTGTGAATGAATATATATTTGGATGAGTCATAATTTTCTGAACGTGTAGCTTCTTACGGAATCGAAATCGGAGGTCCGGAAGTCCTCCAACAATGAAAAATGCGGGGAAATCTGCATTCTGTTTCGTGTTAGCGCAGGAACAGCTTTCTGTTTTGCGTTAACCGGTTAACCTAGGGCGTTAACCGGTTACCCCAGGGCGTTAACCGGTTAACACTGTTATAATATTGAAAAAATTGCATTCTGTCTTGCGTTAACCGGTTAACCCAGGGCGTTAACCGGTTAACACTGTTAAAAATTGCCAAAAGGCGCATTCTGTTTTGCGTTAACCGATTAACCCATGGCGTTAACCGGTTAACATTGTTATATTATTGATAAATTGATATTTAATTGTTGTGTGCGCTTTGGAATGAAATCTATGTGTACCTATTTGATGGTTGGCCTATATTGGTGAATAAAATATTGTACGAATGTGTATGTATACCATTATTGGATTGTGAATGATTTCTGGTTATGGATGTGTATATGTAATCATAGATGATATGTGGTGATGAATGTGTATACGTACCAACTGTGAGTTATGGTGGTATGTGGTATGTTAAGATGATATAAATCTTAATTGCATATGTGTTGGTATGTGTGCATTCATTCATAGCATGGTTGACTTCATTGTGGATGTGGTGAAACTGTGGGTTCACATGAGCAGACGTTGATTCTTACTTGGAATCAGGCGTAGTATTAAGCGGTGATCCTTCATTGGAAACAGACGTAGCAGACGTTAATCGTTAATTGGGATTAGGCGTAGTTTTAAGCGGTGATCCTTCATTGGAAACAGACGTAGGGCTTTGGTCTTGTCCGGATCGGAAGCGTGGCTTGGATTCTAGACATTGAATCGGAAAGCGGTGAAACTTTGAGTTCATATCGGGGTACCACATGCATGGAGTCACATTGTCTTGCATAGAGTCGTCTATAGTTATGTGTGAAGGAGAATTGCGGTCCAATACGCAGCGGAAATTAAAATTTCTCCTTTAGAGATCCTTACGAATGGTCATGATCAGTGATAGAATATTTACCTCTTGTGATGATCGAAACCTTTGGTGCAGATCTCTTGTGATGATCAAAACCCTTTGATGTAGATCCACAGAGCGATCACGAACGTTGAACGATGACAACGTCTCTACTCAGTCCACACGAACGGATTCCTTCAATCTCAGTGCTAGCTGGTACGAATGAAGGCTTTGAGTGAGAGAGAAAGAGAGAGAAAACGAAAATAATGCAACCGCACTGAATGCTTCTGCACAAGGGTTCTATTTATAGAACCACTTGTGTGGGCTTCAAGCTAAAGAGCCCACTTAAGTGTATTTTGGCCCATATCTTATAATATGCCCAAAATCACTTAAGCCCATGGTACCTTACCATATTTCGTATTCTACTCAAGTACACCGTACCTTACGGCGTTCCATAACTCACTTAAGGGCACCGTACCTTACGGTATTCCTTAGCTACTCTATCTCTCATCAATCCGTCCTTTGTGTGTGACCCTGTAGGTTTTCGTGACGTTGACAATTATATTAAATCACGAATTTAACATAATAAATAGTGAGCGGTATCTAGCAACACATCACTGCTAGCCAAGACACGAAAATGTCATGTGATCTGACAAAACCTTCTGTGATAATACTTATGTGTATAATTACCCTTTTGCCCTTATGTCTATATTGAACACAAGGCATAGACCGTGTCATCCTTGTCCAGTTCAATATTGGGCCCATAGACATTTATCCTGTTATGCAGGATGGGCAAATCCCATCTAGGTCACTCATGTCCCTCAGCATGCTTCGTGGAGTACCCATCAACTGTCTTTATGGTTATCCAGTTACGGACAATGTTGGATCAGCAATAAAGCACTCGACTCTACATCCAGGATCCATAGTGGTTTCAGGTCGAAGAGTGGAATACACTATTATCACCATGAGAATAACTTATGACACTTTGCATAACTTTCTATATAGTATTCTCAAAGCGGGTCAATCCGGTATAAATATTACTCCTAATATTCATACCTATGTTTAAGACTTGATAACTCTTTATCCATGATCCATGAGATGTGATCATCAGTCTACAAACATAATAGTCTTAATGCTTTAATGTTATCCCACTTCACACTAAAGCTCGACTACGGATGCTTTAAGAATAGTGTCCCTATGTTTAATGTGTTCTCACGATTAAGTCACACTTAATACATTAAACGGACTATCTATTCTAGGGACTTTATTAACCAACCATAATAAAGAAAAAGCCTTTTATTAATTCGATACAAGCACCAAAAGTATTGGCCTCTAGGGCTTACACCAACAATGTGATCATTGAATGCATGTATTGATGTGAGTGCGATGTACATTTGAAACATGTGGAATGATTGTCTGTTAATATCATTGATGTAATAATACAAAGTGTGATGAATTCTTTAATTGTGTTTTAATTCATTGTGCCTTATTATGTTATTTCATAATGATTTGGAATTCTCACCCTTTCTGTTTAAATGTTACCTCTACATGGGTATCGTGCAGATACCACAGAGTAGTATTGCTGGAGTAGGTGGACGGTAGCTCGCTCAAGATTAGCTGGAGAGTTTCCGTATTTAGTTTGAAATTTGGTAATGAGTCAATGCTCTGGTCATGTAACACTGGGTAGATTAGTGGTATTGAACTCATATATTATTTTGATATGCTTTATGTCATTAATTGTTTTAATTTATTTGAAGTGATTATTGAGAAATGATCATGGTATGGGACATGGATCATATTATGAAATACATGAGTATTCTTTATTTTCCGCTGCAAACGCATATTGCTTGAATATTCATGATGAGTGAAATGTGTTATTTTGAATGACCAAGTGTATTGTTGGTTTTTGAAAGTTTTAAGTTTCGAAAACGTCGATGTGACGCCCTTTTCTTTATATGCGTGCTTATTTACTCTGATTATATGCTAAATAATAATGGGTAGAAAAAGGGGTGTTACATAGTGGTATCTGAGCATGGTCGACCAGTTGGTCAATAGTAGTAGGTTTTCCGTGGTATCTGATTTGTGTGTCTGACACGATCCATACTGTTTGTTGATGTTTCGGGTTGTTTAGGACAATGGTTGCAGGCAGGAATGACGATGCCATTGCTGAGGCGTTGAGGATGCTGGCTGAATCCATGGGTCAGATCCATCAAGCGAATGCGAATGCCGGTAACCAAAAGGAAGATGATGATGAGTTCCGTGCTTTGGGGAGATTCTAGCGGAACAATCCTCCTATCTTTGAGGGTGAGCATGCACCTGAGAAAGCTCAAGCTTGGCTGAAAGCAATTGAGAAGATCTTCAGAGTCATGAGTTGTACTGATGCTCAGAAAGTGCAGTTTGGTACCCATATGCTTGAGAAGGAAGCTGAAGATTGGTGGAATAACACTCTTCAGAGGTTCGAAGAAGACAACATTGAAGTTACTTGGACTCTTTTCCGTGATACCTTCTTGGAGGACTATTTCCCAGAAGATTGTCGTGGGAAGAAAGAGGTGGAGTTCCTTGAATTGAAGCAAGGAAATGGTACCGTTGCTGATTATGCTGCTAGATTTCAGGAGCTTATCAAGTATTGCCCTCATTACAATACTGCTAATGCTGAGAGATCTGAATGTTTGAAGTTTGTGAATGGCTTGAGACATGATATCAAGAAGGCCATTGGCTACCAACAGATTTCTCGTTTTACAGAATTGGTTAACAAGAGCCGAATTTATGACGAGGATAGTAGGGAGAGTGCTTCTGTCTACAAGAGTCTGAAGGGGAAAAACCAAGATCGGGGAAAACCATATGATGACAAGAGGAGACAATCTAGTGTTGGCAAGAAGCCAAGTGGGGGAGTATCTCCGATTACACTTAAGTGCTTCAAATGTGGTGTGGAAGGCCATCGTGCTACGTAGTGTAGTAGAGATTCTGGGAAGTGTTTCAATTGTGGCAGGATGGGTCACAGAGCAAGCCAGTGTAGAATTGGTTCGAACGTAACTTGTTTCAACTGTGGTGAGAAAGGTCACATTAGTTCGCAATGTGGTAAGCCGAAGAAGGAGCAAGTGAAGGGGAAGGTGTTTGCATTGTCTGGTGCGGAGACCACACCCGATGATAGACTAATCCAAGGTACGTGCTTTATTAATGGTACACCTTTGATTGCCATTATTGATACCGGTGCAACACATTCTTTCATTTCTTTGGATTGTGCTAAGAGGCTGAATCTCATATTATCTGATATGCGTAGAAGTATGATTATTGATACACCTGCTATGAGTTCTGTTTCTACTTCCTATGTGTGTTTGAATTGTCCGTTGAGTTTATTTGGTAGGGATTTTGGAATTGATTTAGTTTGTCTTCCGTTAGAGCAACTCGACGTGATTTTGGGTATAAATTGGTTAAAAGTTAATCGGGTGTATATCAACTGTTTCGAGAAGACGGTTAATTTTCCTGAGGTGGATGCTAAGGAAGACTGGTGTGTCTGCTAAGCAAGTTGATGAATCGGTGCAAGATGGTGCCGAGTTGTTTATGTTGTTGGCAACTTTGGATATTCAGGAGAAGAGGACGATCGAAGAACTGCCAATAGTTTGTGAATTTGCGGAGGTATTTCCGGAAGATATAAGTGATTTACCGCAGGAACAAGAGGTCGAGTTTTCGATTGATTTAGTTCCTGGAACTAGTCCTGTATCGATGGCTCACTATCGAATGTCCGCTTCTGAGTTGAAAGAGTTGAAGAGTCAACTTGAACACTTACTCGAGAAGAAGTTTATTCGTCCTTGTGTGTCGCCGTGGGGTGCACCTGTGCTATTGGTCAAGAAGAAAGAAGGTTCTATGAGATTATGTGTTGATTATAGACAACTGAATAAAGTGACGATTAAGAACTAGTATCCACTCCCGAGGATTGATGATCTGATGGATCAGCTGGTTGGAGCTTGTGTGTTTAGAAAAATTGATTTGAGGTCTAGGTATCATCAGATTCGTGTAAAGGATGAGGATATTCAGAAGATTGCTTTTAGGACAAGGTACGGTCACTACGAGTACTCTGTGATGCCTTTTGGGGTGACGAATGCACCTGGTGTGTTTATGGAGTATATGAATAGAATCTTCCATGATTATCTGGATAAGTTTGTAGTTGTGTTCATCGATTATATATTGATTTATTCCAAGGGCGAAGAGGATCATGCAGAGCATTTGAAGGTTGTGTTATCGGTGTTGAAAGAGAGGAAGTTGTTTGCTAAACTCTCTAAATGCGAATTTTGGTTGAGCGAAGTAAGTTTTGTTGGACATGTGATTTCGAGCGGTGGGATTTCTGTGGATCCTACGAAGATCGAAGTTGTATCTCAGTGGGAAGCTCCTAAGTCTGTTGCTGAGATTCGAAGTTTCCTTGGTTTTGCTGGTTATTATAGGAAGTTCATTGAGGGATTTTCTAAGTTGTCGTTACCGTTGACGCAGTTGACTAGGAAGGGTCAAGCTTTCATTTGGACTTCGCAGTGTGAAGCGAATTTTCAAGAGCTTAAGAGAAGATTGACTACGGCTCCTATTTTGATTTTACCGGATCCGTTAGAAACCTTCGTGGTGTATTGCGATGCTTCTTTGTTGGGTTTGGGAGGTGTTCTGATGCAAAAAGGGCAAGTGGTAGCTTATGCTTCAAGGCAACTCAAGGTTCATGAGAAGAATTATCCGACGCATGATTTAGAGTTGGCCGTCGTTGTGTTTGTGTTGAAGCTTTGGAGACATTACTTGTTTGGATCGAGGTTTGATGTGTTTAGTGATCACAAGAGTTTGAAGTACTTGTTCGATCAGAAATAATTGAATATGAGGCAAAGGAGATGGTTGGAATTCTTGAAGGATTATGATTTTGATTTGAATTATCATCCTGGGAAGGCGAATGTTGTAGCCGATGCATTGAGTAGGAAGTCATTGCATATGTCTATGTTGATGATGCGAGAGTTTGAATTGTTGGAGTAATTTAGAGATTTGAGTTTGGTTTGTGAAGCGACGTCTTCGTGTGTTAAGCTTGGGATGTTGAAGCTTACGTGTGACATTCTTAGAGAAGGTCAGAGGTCAGATTTGAAGTTAGTCGATGTTATGACATTGATTAACCAAGGTAAAGGTGGTGACTTTCAGATTGATGAGAATGGTATCATGAGGTGTCGTGACCGAGTTTGTGTTCCGGATGGTATGAATTTGAGAAAGAGGATCCTTGAGGAAGGGCATAGAAGTGGCCTGAGTATTCATCCTGGTGCTACTAAGATGTATCAAGACTTGAGGAAGATGTTTTGGTGGCAAGGTATGAAGAAGGATGTAGCGGAATTTGTGTATTCATGTTTGACTTGTCAAAAGTCAAAGATTGAACATCAAAAGTCGTCTGGTTTGATGCAATCGTTATATATTCCCGAGTGGAAGTGGGATAGTATCTCTATGGATTTTGTTTCGGGCTTACCAAGAACATCGAGTAATTGTGAGGAGATTTGGGTCGTGGTGGACAGACTGACGAATTGTGCTCATTTTATTCCGATGAGGATGGATTATTCGATGGAGAGACTCGCTAAGTTGTACATCGAGAGGATTGTGTGTTTGCATGGTATACCGTCGAGTATTGTTTCGGATAGAGATCCGAGGTTCACTTCGAGATTTTGGGAAGGTTTGCAAAGTGCTTTGGGTACGAAGTTGCGTTTGAGTTCAGCATATCACCCGCAAACTTATGGTCAAACGGAGAGGACTATTCAGTCACTTGAAGATCTTTTAAGGTCTTGTGTTTTGGAACAAGGAGGAAATTGGGATAGTTTCTTGCCTTTAATCGAGTTTACATATAATAACAGTTTCCATTCGAGTATTGGAATGGCACCGTTTGAGGCCCTTTATGGCAGAAAGTGTAGAACTCCTTTATGTTTGTATGAATCGGGAGAGAGTGTTGTGGTTGGACCTGAGTTGATTCAAGAGACGACAGATAAGATTAAGATGATTCAAGGGAAGATGAAGGCTTCTCAGAGACATCAAAAGAGTTACCATGATAAGAGAAGGAAAGCTCTTGAGTTTGAGAAGGATGAGCATGTGTTTCTTCGAGTCACACCAATAACGGGTGTTGGTAGAGCTTTGAAGTCGCGTAAGTTGACGCCGCGTTTCATTGGTCCTTATCAGATTTCCGAGAGGATAGGTGAAGTGGCATATCGGATTGCATTACCACCATCATTTTCTAATCTTCATGATGTATTCCATATGTCTCAATTGAGGAAGTACATTGCGGATCCATCGCATGTTGTTCCATTAGATGATGTCCAAGTACGGGATTATTTGACTGATGATACATCACCTGTGCGGATTGAAGATCGAGAAGTGAAGAAGCTTCGTGGTAAGGAGATTGCTTTGTAAAAGTGATATGGGGCGGAGTCGCCAATGGAAATATTACGTGGGAACTCGAGGATAAGATGAGGAAATCATATCCGGAGTTGTTCGTTCGATGTAAATTTTCGAGGACGAAAATCTTTTAAGTGGGGGAGAGTTGTAACAACCCAATTTTTTTTTAGCATTGAATTATTATACTATTATTATTATTATTTTAATTTAATTATGTGGAGTGTTAATTAATTAATTGGTGTATTAATTCATTATCTAGTGGATATGAGATATAATTAAATAATTATTAATTGACCTAGTGTGCATAGTGAGTGGTTAATTATTTGAATTTAAATAGAGGTATTTAAATATTAGGTATTATTGGGCCTAGTGATTAAATTAGAGGGATATCATGATTTAAGCCCAACTAGAATACTATTATAAATAGTAAGAGGTGAAGGGAGTGAGAATTAGAATTCACTGGAGCATTGAAGGCAATAGAGAAAGAAGAGAGCAAAAACGAGAGGAGTCAAGGTTTCCATCAAATTGACAAGGTAAGTGGGGAAATCCTTATTATTATGGGTTAGTATGATTGGGTTAATGGGTAGGAACATGTTTTAGGTTGAAATCCTTAATTGACATGATTTGGAATTATTAGGTCTTGATAAATACTCTTAAATTGTGATGATTAAATTATGCTAAAACTGTGAATGAATATATATTTAGATGAGTCATAATTTTCTAAACTTGAAGCTTCTTACGGAATCGAAATCGGAGGTCCGGAAGTCCTCCAACGATGAAAAATGCGGGGAAATTTGCATTCTGTTTCATGTTAGCGCAGGAACAGCTTTCTGTTTTGCGTTAACCGGTTAACCCAGGGCGTTAACCGGTTAACACTGTTATAATATTGAAAAAATTGCATTCTATCTTGCGTTAACCGGTTAACCCAGGGCGTTAACCGGTTAACACTGTTAAAAATTGCCAAAAAGCGCATTCTGTTTTGCGTTAACCGATTAACACATGGCGTTAACCGGTTAACACTGTTATATTATTGATAAATTAATATTTAATTGTTGTGTGCGTTTTGGAATGCAATCTATGTGTACCTATTTGATGGTTGGCCTATATTGGTGAATAAAATATTGTACGAATGTGTATGTATACCATTATTGGATTGTGAATGATTTCTGGTTATGGATGTGTATATGTAATCATAGATGATATGTGGTGATGAATGTGTATACGTACCAACTGTGAGTTATGGTGGTATGTGGTATGTTAAGATGATATAGATCTTAATTGCATATGTGTTGGTATGTGTGCATTCATTCATAGCATGGTTGACTTCATTGTGGAAGTGGTGAAACTGTGGGTTCACATGAGCTGACGTTGATTCTTACTTGGAATCAGGCGTAGTATTAAGCGGTGATCCTTCATTGGAAACAGATGTAGTAGACGTTAATCCTTAATTGGGATTAGGCGTAGTTTTAAGCGGTGATCCTTCATTGGAAACAGACGTAGGGCTTTGGTCTTGTCCGGATCGGAAGCGTGGCTTGGATTCTAGACATTGAATCGGAAAGCGGTGAAACATTGAGTTCACATCGGGGTACCACATGCATGGAGTCACATTGTCTTGCATACAGTCGTCTATAGTTATGTGATCATTGAATGCATGTATTGATGTGAGTGCGATGTACATTTGAAACATGTGGAATGATTGTCTGTTAATATCATTGATATGATAATACAAAGTGTGATGAATCCTTTAATTGTGTTTTAATTCATTGTGCCTTATTATGCTATTTCATACTGATTTGGAATTCTCACCCTTTCTGTTTGAATGTTACCTTTACATTGGTATCGTGCAGATACTACAGAGTAGTATTGCTGGAGTAGGTGGACGGTAGCTCGCTCAAGATTAGCTGGAGAGTTTCCGTATTTAGTTTGAAATTTGGTAATGAGTCAATGCTCTGGTCATGTAACACTGGCTAGATTAGTGGTATTGAACTCATATCTTATTTTGATATGCTTTATGTCATTAATTGTTTTATTTTATTTGAAGTGATTATTGAGAAATGATCATGGTATGGGACATGGATCATATTATGAAATACATGAGTATTCTTTATTTTCCGCTGCGAACGCATATTGCTTGAATATTCATGATGCGTGAAATGTGTTATTTTGAATGACTAGGTGTATTGTTGGTTTTTGAAAGTTTTAAGTTTCGAAAACGTCGATGTGACGCCCTTTTCTTTATATGCGTGCTTATTTACTCTGATTATATGCTAAATAATAATGGGTAGAAAAAGGGGTGTTACAGGTGGCAGCAGGCACTGTAGAAGTAACCACTTCAGAAATGATTGTCCTCGTGGGAGGAGTTCCATGATCTTTGGACGATTAGCTCTGGTGTTGTACCGGTGAGTCAACTTGGCTAAAGCACAGAAGAACACCAATCATACACCTGGCAAAAACCTGCTTATGCAAATGATACATGAAATCCAATGATTGATTATTTTTTTTATTTTCCAAGGAACTTATTATATAATTTGCAAATGTATAATATTGAAATGGCAATTGCAATAATTTTGATATGACCAGAAATCTCTTTTTATTTATATAAATTAGAAGGATTACACTAAGTACAATTTCAGAAACCAAAATAAAAAGATACAAGAGAAAAGGAGACTATTCATCCTATGGATCCCTAACAACAGTTTCCGTAAATCTGGCTGAAGGCGCGTACTTCCTTCGAATGCGACGGTTCTCGGTCTCAATAGAAGCCTTCATCTGAGTCTTCTCGAGGACAACCTGGTCAACAATCTTATTCCAAGCAACGGAAGGCTGAGGCATGCTCGAAGATGAAACCTCTGGATCTCTCTGTCTCTTCGTCACTCGGTCTTCAAGTAGATCGATCAGTGCATCTTTGTCCTTAGACTCCAATTGCAACTCTTCATGTATCTTGCTCAAAGCATGTAAACGCTCTTCCCACATATCCTTCTCTTGCTTCATCTGGATGATTGCTTCTTCCAACTCCTCTACATCTTGGTTAGGGAGAGTTAATGGCTCAACCACAACCATAGACATAGGTCTTGAAATTTTGGTATCAGATATAAGATGTCGAAGGTAATGTCACGACACTACTATCTGTTAACACACAATGGATAAAAATACATAATGGTAAAGCAAATGACACAAGCAATTGTTAACCCAGTTCGGTGCAACTCACCTAACTCTGGGGGATACCAAGCCAGGAAGGAACAAACTCCCCCTTTGGCAAATTTTGGCTAAAACATATATCTGTCCTTTTTGTTCACAAGGTAAACTATCAGCAGTTAAACAACATAACAATAGTTTAATCAGCAGCAGAAGCAAAACAATTACTAGCTATGGCTACTAGTAATGCACACATGCACAAGGGTACTTCTCCTCCCCCTAAATATTTGCAACAGAAACAGAATATTCTTCACGAACGTAATAGCTACTGTAAGTCTAACACCTGTACCAGCCAGAATGTCATTCTGACATCTGCTTCAACAACAACACCTGTGCACCATATCAGACATCCTCTTTGACATCTGTAAACAGAATAACATTCTATTTTAACACCTATGCACTTCCTTTAAAAATAGTTGTCCTCCAGCTATATATATCTCACCACTTCCCCAACAGTTTCCATATCAGCATCAACACTTCTCCCCCTTTTTAGTCAAAATTGACCAAAGGTGACCAATTAGACAAAATAAATGTCAATTAGTCTAGCAGAGAAAGTTGATCAGATGTTATAACATTAAGCATGTTAAAACATAATATTCAGGAAGTATAAACCATCATTATACACAGCTGTGATAGCTGAGATAATGAACAAATCCAAGGAACTCTATAAGAGCCCTAAATATTACAAAACAGGCATCAATGAGGACTGCCACACATTACACAATTGCCAAACAACAAAAAAACTTCAGCATCCATATAGCAACAGCAGAACAGCTTCACAACACCTTTTACACCATCTTCATCTCATCATACTATTCTTTACCACAGGAAGGAACCATTAATCAGAAGAAGAAGTATCACCTTCACTTTCACCTGTATCTTCACCTTCACCTTCAGAGTCTTCAGAGCTTCCAGAGCTGCCACTGGATTGGGATTTTGATCTTGCATTTGAATCCTTACCAGCCTTCTCTACTTTTTCCTTTTCCAGGCTACAGATAAGAACTTCTAAAGCTTCTTTTCTAGCCTTGGCCACCCTTATGCCATTATCCAATTCCTTGCAGGTTTCTTTTAGTTGATCAACCAAGCTCCCTTGAGATGTAGGCTCCCTTCTGGAAGATGTCATGACATCTTTGACATGACTTCTCTCAAACAGCTTATAATGAATGGATAGAGGGGGCTTTCTCCTACTTGGAATGTCACTTGTACTCAGGATGCTTGGTTGTTGGCTCAGGATAATGCCGCAAATAAGGGAGGGAAAGGTAATGGGTAACTTCACAGCATTTGCAGAGGCATGTCTGATGGTTTGATCAAATATGAACTTGCCAAAATCATAGTTAACCCTTGTTCCAATTGCATGAATGATTCTTCCAAGATTAATGGAGATAGTAGATATATGATTAGTAGACACCCAATTAGCTGAACGAATCTTGTGTAACATGACATATTTAACAGTGAGCTTCCCAGCTGATAAGTGATTCTTACTAGGCCATTCCTTAACTTGGCCAGCTGTGATAACCCTACAGACCTCATTGTCTGTAGTTTCTAGGTCCACTCCTCCATGAGTTCCTCTTCCTAGGAACTTGTTGATAATACTTGGTGAGAATTTCACACATTTTCCCCTTACAAACACCTTGCAGAACTCCCTGCTGCTCTTTTCATAAATATCCTCAAGGATATTAACAATAAACTCTTTTACCAACCCCTCATAGCATTGGGGTAGAGCTACCACAGTCTTCATTAGTCCAGCATTTTTGATTAAATCAATTACTTCCTTTACCTCTACATCCTCTTTTCCAAGCTCTCTTTCAATAGCTACTCTCCTCTGAATGACAAATTTGCATTTTGCTGCACCATCTTCTAAATGGAAGGAAATATTGTATAGGTGCACAACAACAGTTTTGCTAGGAGACTTCTGAACATTCTGCCTTTTGCAGGGGAGATGTCTGGGACATCGTCTTTGACATCCTCCTCAGACTCAGAACTGTCTCTTTCTTTCCTTTTCTTAACCTCAACCTTGCTCCAGGATTTTGAGGGTCCAACACCAGCAGCCTTTTTCACCCGTGTTGTTCTCATTTTAGCCACACTTTTCCCTTTCCTAGTTCTCAGTTTCTCAGATACACTAGGTTTTACCAGATGGACCAAAGCTTTCTTCCTCTAGGTCAATAACCTTTTCCTGAGACACATTTGGTTTCTTGCTAGGTAGGGTTTTACCTAGAGAGCGTAGCCCTTCACCAGCAACTTCCTTTTCTGATCTAGATGAGTCATCATCTTTATTAGCATGAGGTTCTTCCTCATTAGAAGGGTCCCTTATGGACAGAGGGCTAGAAACCCCTTCGACTTTATGTCCTTCACTTAGAATCCTAGTGACTAGGTTCCTTATGGCACGATCAGCATAATACATGTCTTTTGGAAGAGAGGAGTTACCAGAGGTATTACCTTGTTTATCTCCATCCTTGGAGGAAGGACCTGGGGTGTCGCCTGGTATCATGCAAAGTGGAGTAACGTCCATTACGTCTTCATCTACAAACTCCATGGAGGGAGTTTTTGCATGGTGAGAGGATTTTGAACCAGATGATGATGGATGTTGAGACATGGTGTAGGACTTTTGAGAAAAGTTTCTTTGCCCTAGCTGAGCTTCTCTGAGAAGTTGAATGGAAATGGAGATTGCTGAGTTTAGGTAGTGTGTGCTAAGGGAATAGATACTATTTTCAATGCTAGGAAATGATTTGTCATTAATGTGGCTCTTTCTTTTAAAACGGCAGACACTATTTTTATTCCTTTTATTTTTCCACTTTAATTGCCATAATTTCACAAGAGTCCAAATCCCTAATTTTCCTCCCTCATATTCAATTTGAATTTCACCCAAATTCCTTGCAACCCTGTCTGCTAGTTCCAGTCCATGCTTTAGACCTCTGAATTTGTCCTCCACGAATTTTCTGATGAAATGATAATAGCAAAAATAGTACTTTGTCCATCTGTGTTGAGTCTGATTTTTGGACCTAGTTTCAGCATTCAGGTTATCATAATACAATGTCATGACATTGTGTGTGACATTGTATGCTATCATCAATAGTTTCATCCAACCCAGTTTAGCCCAACTGCTTCCATCTTCTATACTTTTCATATGTGTAGAAGAAGGTGTCATTCCAATCTTCTTCACATTGTTCTTGGCCTTTTTGCTTCGAGATAAGCATAATGTCCCCTGTGGCCAAGTCCCAATAGTTCCATACTTCCTATGACTGGTCATATGTCCACCTATAACCTTTTCTTCTCTGAGCTTCTGGTGTGACATCTTTGTCTGACATTTCCCACAGACTTGTTTTTCATCACTCTTGAGAGCATCTATACTCATCCAATACTTTAAGGGATAATCCATTTGAGAGCTCCACATGTAGCAGTTGTCTTTGGTCCTGATTCCTTTCATAATCACTTCACTATTTTTGTCAAAGATTAGACATTCAGTTTTGGTGAAGTTAACATTCAGACCTTGATCACATAGTTGGCTGATGCTTATTAGATTTGTAGTCAGGCCCTTGACTAGTAGGATTTTGTCAAGTTTAGGAACTCCAAGACAATCAAGCTTACATGTTCCCTTGATTTCACCTCTTGCTCCATCTCCAAAGGTTACATGGCTTATGGTATGATGATGCAGATCAGTTAGCAGGTCTTGGTTTCCAGTCATGTGTCTGGAACATCCACTATCAAAGTACCATTCTTCTTTGGCTGAGATTCTGAGAGGAATGTGAGCTATCAGACTAGTAACCTTAGTCTTAGGAATCCATTATTTCTTAATCATAGGCCTGTGCTGTTTGGGTCTGGATTGATAGTGATTCTGATGATGAGTATGCCTAGGATAACCATACAGTTTATAGCAGAACGACTTCAAATGACCAAACTTCCCACAGTGATGGCATCTCCATATCTGGTGTTTCCCTTTCTGCTGTTTTCTCCAATGATGTTGGAACATATGATGTGACATCACAAGTTTACCTTTATTATGGATGCACTTAGGTTTGGCTTGAGATTTGGCACCAGTGTAACTGCTCTCAGGTTTTGAGTCAGTATACCCAATTCCAGATTTGTCTCCTATTTCTTGTCCATTTTGGAGAATCTTGTCTAAGGAGTCAGATCCATTGCTTAACATCCTTACATACTTGGTCATCTCTTCTAGTTTAGAATTTAGAAACATGACTTCAGTTTTAAACTTAGAGATGGTTTTCACATTGTCTGCCTTCTCTCTTTCCAGTTGTGCTATCTTCTGACTTTCACCTTGTGGGTTTTCAACTAGCTTGGCATTCAGACCCACTGCTTCTGTTTGTAACTTGGAGATGGTTTCCAAGTATTCTACCTTCTCATTCTTAAGTTGAGTTATTTATTTCTTCTGGTTTAGAACCTGTTTGCTCAGCTCTACACTTTTATGACACAGCTCTCTATAGGTAGAGGCCAAATCTTCAAAGGTTACTTCACCATCACTTGAGTCTTCATCAGATCCCCATCTTCCTGTAAAAGCAGTCACAAGATTTGCAGCCTCCTCTGTATCACTCTCAACTGACCTGGTGGCAGCAAGACTCATCTTTTGCTTCTTGAGGTACGTTCCACATTCAGTTCTAATGTGTCCATACCCATCACATTCATAGCACTTTACTTCTTTTCCTTCTTTGGGATTCTCTTCTGACCTTACTCTTCTTCTATTGCTGATGTCAGTTGAGATGTTCTTGACATTTGCCTTGGATCTTACATCCATTTTCTTTAACAATCTGTTGAACTGTCTTCCTAACATTGCAACTTCATTGGCCCACTCTTCATCCACATCTTGACTGTTTTCCTCTTCTGTGTTATATATGAAGGCCATGCTTTTGGTTTTCTTTTCAGTTCCATCATTCAATCGCATCTCAAAGGTTTGGAGGGAACCAATTAGCTCATTTACCCTGATGTTGGAAATGTCTTGAGACTCTTCTATGGCAGTCACCTTCATATGTCATCTTCTCTCCCAGGGCTCCTGAGGCATTAGCAATTTCAGGGATACTCATGTGAATTTCATGAATGTTTTCATCTTCTTTCATCCTTAAGTTTTCAAACTTGGAGGTGAGCAGCTGAAGTCTAGACATCTTTACCCTAGAGGGGCCTTCATGAGTGGTCTTGAGAATGTCCCAAGCATCTTTGGTCACTTCACAGTTGTTTACCAACCTGAAAATATTCTTGTCTACCCCCATTGAATATTGCATTCAATGATTTAGAGTTTCCAAGAGCAAGATCATCCTCTTTCTTGGACCATTGTTCTTCAGGCTTCTTCTCAGTAGTGGCTTCTCCTTCTTTAATAATGACAGGATGCACCCATCCTGTTAACACAGCTTTCCAAGCCTTGTTATCAAGGGATTTCATAAACGCTACCATTCGAGGTTTCCAATAGTCATAATTAGAACCATCCAAAATTGGTGGCCTATGAACAGGTCTTCCATCTCTCTCCATCGTACCAGAAAGTATTGCCCCTCGATCTCACCCAGAACCAGAGCAGGATGCCTGCTCTGATACCAATTGAAATTCTGGTATCAGATATAAGATGTCGAAGGTAATGTGACGACACTAATATCTGTTAACACACAATGGATAAAAACACAGAATGGTAAAGCAAATGACACAAGCAATTGTTAACCCAGTTCAGTGCAACTCACCTACGTCTGGGGGCTACCAAGCCAGGAAGGAAATTCACTAAAATATAATTAGTTCAAAGACTCTCCATACACTTCAACAAGTTATAATATTTCTCACCTAATCTCTACCCGTGCAATTTCTACCTAAGCACTCTTAGATATGAGAACCCACTCACTTCCCTACAATCACACCCCAGTGATCTTAAACACTAATCCCTTGTGAAAAGAAAATACTTTTCAATTACACACTCTTGATTTTACTTCACAGTTTCAATCAAGAAGACACAGTCTTGATCTTTCTTCACAACTCTGATCAAGAAGACACACACTCTTACTTAACAACTTTAGAGTGACAAATTACAACCACAAATCAGTCCAATTCAATCATCAATGGATGACTTGAATGACCTACAAGTCTCACGACTAAACAGACACAAACCCTAGCTCTCTCTCTATATTTCGCTCAGTATTGGTTGTGTGTTCAAACAGGTTTTCTAAGTCCCTCTTTATAGAAGCTTTCAGCTGGATTTGGACATCTTAAAAACCCTAAATCTATTTTCCAATCAAATCTTTTTATAACAGCTGGTTAGATCTCCTTGGAAAATAAGTAAATCTGGTTGTAATCCATGATTGAATGCGCCAGCAAATCAGATCTTCAATCATACAAAGATTGCCAATAATTATGCAATCACAAAACACCAGATATTCACACTGAATGTTTTGTGTACAGGATGTCATGACATCGGTTCTGACATCCTGGAAAAATCCCTCATAATCCTATAATTCCTTTTATAACTTCCAGCAGGTACAGCCATATCAGATGCCATGACCTTGTGTATGTCATCTGAAACAATCCTGCATGAACATGTCTTTCATTTAAGCTCCGGCAGGTACATCCAATATCAGAAGCCATGG
This sequence comes from Lathyrus oleraceus, assembly GCF_024323335.1. Lineage (NCBI taxonomy): Eukaryota > Viridiplantae > Streptophyta > Magnoliopsida > Fabales > Fabaceae > Lathyrus > Lathyrus oleraceus. The sequence goes on along the minus strand of NC_066579.1, from coordinate 64,095,352 downwards.
CATTGTATGTGGCATTCTGAAATAATCAGGCATTAACATGTTCTTGAACTCCAGCAGGTACATAGGTTATCTCATGTTAAGACATCACACATAACATTTTGTGAACACTCTTTGTTTTACCAAAATTGCTGCCAACACTTAGAATCAACAAACTCCCCCTTTGGCAAATTTTGGCTAAAACATATATCTGTCCTTTTTGTTCACAAGGTAAACTATCAGCAATTAAACAACATAACAGTAGTTTAATCAGCAGCAGAAGCAAAACAATTACTAGCTATGGCTACTAGTAATGCACACATGCACAAGGGTACTTCTCCTCCCCATAAATTTGTGCAATAGAAACAGAATAGTCTTCACGAACGTAACATCTACTGTAACTCCAGCACCTGTACCAGCCAGAATGTCATTCTGACATCTGCTTCAACAACAACACCTGTGCACCATATCAGACATCCTCTTTGACATCTGTAAACAGAATAACATTCTGTTTTAACACCTGTGCACTTCCTTTAAAAATAACTGTCCTACAGCTATATATATCTCACCACTTCCCCAACAACTTCCATATCAGCATCAACACTTCTCCCCCTTTTTAGTCAAAATTGACCAAAGGTGACCAATTAGACAAAATAAATGTCAATTAGTCTAGCAGAGAATGTTGATCAGATGTTATAACATTAAGCATGTTAAAACATAATATTCAGGAAGTATAAACCATCATTATACACAGTTGTGATAGCTGAGATAATGAACAAATCCAAGGAACTCTTTAAGAGCCCTAAATATTACAAAACAGACATCAATGAGGACTGCCACACATTACACAATTGCCAAAAAACAAAAAAACTTCAACATCCATATAGCAACAGCAGAACAGCCTTACGACACCTTTTACACCATCTTCATCTCATCATACTATTCTTTACCACAGGAAGGAACCATTAATCAGAAGAAGAAGAAGTATCACCTTCACTTTCACCTGTATCTTCACCTTGACCTTCAGAGTCTTCAGAGCTTCCAGAGCTGCCACTGGATTGGGATTTTGATCTTGCATTTGAATCCTTACCAGCCTTCTCTACTTCTTCCTTTTCCAGGCTACAGATAAGAACTTCTAAAGCTACTTTTCTAGCCTTGGCCACCCTTATGCCATTATCCAATTCCTTTAGGTTTCTTTTAGTTGATCAACCAAGCTCCCTTGAGATGTAGGCTCCCTTCTGGCAGATGTCATGACATCATTGACATGACTTCTCTCAAACAGCTTATAATGAATGGATAGAGGGGTAAGGAGGATGCCAAGGTATGATCCCAATGCTTATGCTTATGATGGAATTACATGAGGGATCTTAGGGTCAAAATTGGGGTCTTACAGCTTGATTCTTAAAGTCAAAGGGAATTCTGGGTTTCTATTGACATACTTGTCTATTGGATTGCTACCCATTTGGTCATATCTTTTCAACTTTAAACTTTAAAGTTCTTGTATATAGGGTAGTCTCTTCATCTTCTCCCCATTTATTTTATTTCAAAATCTCTCCCTCCATTTTCGAAACCTTCTTTGTGTGAACTATTTTTGTTCTAAACTTTGACCGTTTTTGCAAAAAGATAGAAACTTTGGCCTTATGCCATTGCATTTTTAAACTTATTTCTCTTAAATCAAACATGTAAATGAATTTAACTATATTTGACTTAAACTTTCAAAAATACCAAAAAAGAACTAACTCATTCAAACCATTTTTAGGCATTGGTGCCTTTCAAACTTAAATTTTGTTAAAATCAACACACTCACTTTGATATTTATAGCACGAACTACGAGGTCTTAATCCCTCATTCATATGTTGGTACGTAGGCACAAGCCCGAAGGTCTTGTCAAACACCAAAATATAATTAATAAATTCTTTTCTCATGCCCCCATTCTCTTTGTTTGTAAACATCACTTTGTACAAAACACATATGCATACAAAAAGGGCTCCCTAGGAGTACCTAGGACACCTTCCCTCTGTGTAACCAACCCCCTTACATATGATCTCTGACTTTTATTAGTTTTTATTTGAAAAATTCTTACTTTTTGGGTTTTGTTCGTACTTTTTCCCTTTTCCCTTGGAAACAACAAAAGCGCGGTGGCGACTCTTGTTAATTGATCTCTAGCTTGTCAATAGCTTGATGATCATGAATTTCCCACTACATAAATTAAGTGGCGACTCTGCTGGGGAGTATTCTCCAAATGGGTTTAGCCTACTTTTTGTGTGAATATATTTATATATATGTGATGTTTGTATATATGTATCTGTCATATAATCTGCTTGTTGTGCTTGGTGATCTCTGAGTGGTGAGATAAGTTCTAACCCGAACTTTAGTGCAACTAAGATAGGGGGATGGTATAGTCATGTTCGACTTGTGTGGAGTAGTCCTTAACAAGTTGGCTTGAGATCCATCTGCTTAGTGGAGACTCCTTTGGATTTGGAAATGTCACACAATTATTTGTGGTTAGGCATTACTATTTCTAATTGGGTCTGAGAATCTGAGGATCTTAGAACACCTAACCCATCTTGGCCTATTTAGGACGTAGTGTGGAAACTGTTCAAGTGTAGACTTGATAACAGTTGTTATGCGATACTACACTCAGACGAGTTTCTCTTGAGAATATTATGGGTCGATGAGTCAGTCATCTTAACCTGTAATATCTGATAGATGGAATTAAGACTCTGGGAACTTTTTAGAACATTATCTACAGGTTGTATCCTTAGTTCACTCCTTTGGGATGGTTCTTACCCAGACTCCATGCTCGTGACTTGCAACAAACCCTTGATTCTTGGTTGATCCAATCAAGTCTTGTCAATATTAATGGAACTTGGGTGTTAATAAGGTGTAAACCATAATCCACCAAAATGGATGATTGATCTTGACAATGATTTGATTCATCCCTTGACCTTTGTTTGCCTTGTGTGTGATCCCTTACTTGTGATTGTTGTATTCATGCATTCATGCGCATCATAACATTCATCACACGAAAATTTCAAGGAACTGAGATATTATTTGCAAATATTTTCAGACCAGGAATTGTGGACGAAGGAACACTAAGAAGTATAGTTTCAGATGTCCCAACTTGAAAGAGTTAAGGACGCTAGCACCTTTTCTATTAGATCCCTTGGACTTCAAACAACGTCATAGGAATCTTCTATCCATTTTATCTGCTGATGTGGTTGAAGGACTCCTGAGTGTATTGGTGCAATTCTATGATCCTCTCTACCATTGTTTCACTTTCCCAGATTTTCAGCTTGTGCCTACCTTGGAGGAGTATTCTCATCTTTTGGGGATACCTGTTTCTAGTAGAGTGCCATTTAGTGGATTGGAGGAGATTCCTCGATCTAGTATTATTGCTGATGCTCTTCACTTGAAGAAGTCTGAGATAGAGGCTCATTGGGTGAAGAAAGGAGGGTTATTTGGGTTGTCGTCTGTTTTCCTCATCAAAGAAGCTACCACTTTTGCTCAAGCTGGTAGTGTGGATGCTTTTAAAGCTATCTTTGTGTTGCTCATCAATGGATTAGCTTTGTTCCCTAACATTGACGGTTTTGTTGATGTTAATGCCATTAGAATTTTCTTGATTGGGAATCCTGTTGGAACTATTGTCTGTTACATTCCTCTTCTGTACAAGTGGTTTATTTCACACTTGCCTCAGACGCTTGCTTTTGTGGAGAACAAACAATGTCTAAGGTGGTCTCAGAGACTTATGTCTCTCACTAACGATGATATGGTTTGGTATGATTCGTCCTTAAGAAGTTTGGATATTATTGATAGTTGTGGTGAATTCTCTAATGTGCCTCTCATTGGTACACAAGGAGGAATTAACTACAACCCTGCTTTGGCTCGTCGTCAACTTGGGTTCCTCTTGAGAGACAAACCTAATAACATGTTGTTAGAAGGTCTTTTCTATCAAGAGGGTAAAGATCCCCAACATTTTAAGCAGAATATTGTGCATGCTTGGCATAATGTGCATAGGAAGGGAAGATCCGAGCTTGGTCCGCACAATTGTGTAGCTTTGGAAGCTTACACTCTTTGGGTGAAGAAGAGAGCTATGGAGTTGAAGATGCCTTATACTTGCGAAAGACCTATGTCTGTGGTTGAGGTTGAGCCATTAACTCTCCCTAACCAAGATGTAGAGGAGTTAGAAGACGCGCTCGTCAAGATGAAGCAAGAAAAGGAAATGTGGGAAAAGCGTTTTCGTGCTTTGAGCAAGAAGCATGAAGAGTTGCAATTGGAGTCTAAGGACAAAGATGCACTAATCGAGCTACTTGAAGACCGAGTAACAAAGAGACAGAGAGAGCCAGAGGTTTCATCTTCTAGCATGCCTCAGCCTTGCGTTGCTTGGAAGAAGATTGTTGACCATCTTGTCCTCGAGAAGACTCAGATGAAGGCTTCTTTTGAGATCGAGATTCGTCGCATTCAAAGGAAGTACGCGTCTTCAGCCAGATCTTCTGACAATGTTGTCAGGGATCCTTAGGATGACTAGTCTCCTTGGCCCTGGTATCTTTTATTTTGGTTTCTGAAATTGTACTCAGTGTAATCCTTCCAATTTATATAAATAAAAAGAGATTTTTGGTCATATCAAAATTATTGCAATTGCCATTTCAATATTATACATTTTCAAATGATATGGTAAGTTCCTTGGAAAAAAAATCAATCATTACATTTCATGCATCATTTGTGGAAGCAGGTTTTTACTAGGTGTCTGATTGGTGTTCTTCTATGCTTTAGCAAAGCTGACTCACCGGTACAACACCAGAGCTAATCATTCAAAGATCATGGATCACATTGAGCAAGAGAACCGAGACTTGAAAGAGGAGATTGCCCGACTGACTGCCATGATGGAGTCAGTTCTTGTCGCTCAGATTCAAGCTTGTCCAATAACTGCAATCCTCCCGCAAGGACTGTCATCTCTGAAGTGGTTACCTCTACAGTGCTTGTTGCCACCGCCCACTTCTCTCCCAATCTTCCTACTGGATTCCCTTGGGGAATGCCACCTAATTTTCTGCTATAAGGTTTCACTCCCACTTTTGCTTCCATGCCGACATCTAGCCCGGTCATGTCCGTGCCACCTCTAGTTGTGCATACTTTGCCTCGTGTAGAGGACACCATCTATCATTCCGAGCCATTTGAGGGCCCGGACGTCTCCGAGAAGATGGATGAGATGAAGGAAATATTCCTTGAACTGCGCAAGGAACTGAAAACGCTGCGAGGAAAAGATCTGTTTGGGAAGAGTGTTATTGAACTGTGTTTAGTGCCCAATGTGAAAATCCCAGTGAAATTCAAAGTGCCTGACTTTGAGAAGTACAAAGGGAACTCTTGTCCTCTCAGTCATCTTGTGATGTATGTCCGTAAGATGTCGACCGAGACAGATAATGACCAGCTGCTGATTCACTATTTCCAAGATAGCCTGACAGGTGCTGCACTCTATTGGTATATGAGGTTAGATAGTGTAAGCATCTGCTCTTTCAATGATCTAGGTGAGGCTTTTGTGAAATAGTATAAGTACAACATGGATATGGCGCCGGAAGGGACCAGCTGAGGTCCATGTCTCAGAAAGATAAGGAGACATTCAAGGAGTATGCCCAACGTTGGAGGGAGTTGGCTGCCCAGATCACTCCTCCTTTGGAGGAGAAGGAGATGACAAAAATCTTTCTGAAAACCATGAGTTCATTTTATTATGAAGGCATGATTTCCAGTGCCCCCAGTGATTTTACCGAAATGGTAAAATATGGGGATGAGACTTGAAGAAGGGGTCCGTGAAGGATGATTGTCAAAAGATGAGGCGTCAACAAGCAAGAAGTATGGGAGTAGTTTCAGCGAGAGGAAGGATAGTGAAACAAATGCAATTTCTAGTGGGAGGCAGAGGAGGCCTCAAGTAAGAAGAAATCCACCACCCCGTCAACAACATCATCATCAAGTATCTTTTGTCATTCCAGTATTTTCAAATCAGCAAACAATAACAACCGCAACAAAGAACAAAGACCTACAACAACAACAATTCTAACAACAGTCATCACCAGCAATAGAATTTTGAGAGGAAGAAGGTCACTTTTGACCCAATTTCTATGTCATACACAGAATTGTACCCGTCATTAGTCCTCAAAAATTTGATTCAACCGAGGAATCCACCGCAGATCCCAGAACTACTTCCATGGTGGTATAAACCCGAACTTCACTGTGCTTTTCACCAGGATGCACCTGGGTACGATATTGAGAACTGTTATCCGCTGAAGTATGAGATGAAAAAGCTTATGAAGAGTGGCATGGTGTCTTTTGAAGACCGCGCGCCTAATGTGAAAGCCAATCCTTTACCCGCTCATGAGAATTATTCAGTGAACATGGTGGATGGTTGTGCAGGTGAATTCAAGGTTTTTGATGTCCGGTTTATCCGAAGATCTTTGGTGCAAATGCATAAAGATATCTTATTGGTGAGTGACTGTGAACATGACCATGATGGTTGTGATATTTGTAGCGTGAACCCAAGGGGGTGTGTTGTAGTGAAAAGGGACATCCAGCGTTTGATGGATGAAGGCATGATCCAGATTGTTCAATCCCGTCATTTAGATGATGATGTTAATGCCATAGTGCCCGTTTTCAAGGAACCATAGCGGTTGGTGATTCGGTATGATAGTAGCAAGAACGTCAGCAGTAGGTCAGTTTCGCCGTTGGTAATACGGTTAGCGGGCCCAGTCTCGCGCGCATCTGATAAGGATGTACTGTATCAATACAATGCTAAGATGATTGAGAATGGTCAAGAAGTCTCGTTGCCTACAACCAGTTCAGTGGTGAGCATTGTAGATGTGACGAAGGTGACCCACAGTGGTCGAGTTTTTCGACCGGTGTTCCCAGAGAATAGAGAAGAAACAGTTGTTGGTAAGAAGGCAGAAGTGCCTAATGTAGATCCTGTGGTCTGTTCAAAGGATAAGTCTGGTGAATCCAGCAATTTGAAAGCCGATAGCGATGATGATGGGGTACTCTGACTGATTAAGAGGAGTGAATTTAATGTGGTTGAGCAGTTGCTCCAGACTCCCTCAAAGATTTCCATGTTGTCTCTGCTTTTGAATTCTAAAGCGAATGGAGAAGCACTCTAGAGATTTCTTGAACAAGCGTACGTGGAGCAAGATGTTACTATGGATTAATTTAATCATATAGTAGCTAACATCACTTCATGCAATAATTTGAGCTTTTGCGGCGAAGAACTCCCTGAGGAGGGAAGAAATCACAATTTGGATTTGCACATTTCTATGAATTGCAAAGAAGATGCTTTGTCAAACGTGCTAGTTGACACTGGGTCGTCACTCAATGTGCTTCCTAAGTCAACATTGTCAAAGTTATCTTATGAAGGAGCCCCCATGAGGTATATTGGAGTAATTGTCAAAGCCTTTGATGGCTCGCGCAAGACAATCATTGGAGAAGTGGACCTTCTAGTCAAGATAGGTCCGAGTGATTTTCAGATTACTTTCCAGGTAATGGATATTCACTCGGCCTACAACTTTTTATTGGGAAGGCCATGGATTCATGAGGCAGAAGCTGTTACTTCCACTCTAAATCAGAAGCTAATATTTGTCAAGTATGACAAGATGGTGATCGTGGGAGGTGAGAAGGCGTTGTTGGTTAGCCATTTGTCATCTTTCTCATATGTAGAAGCTGAGGATGAGGTTGGAACTCCGTTCCAAGCCTTATCTATTGCTGTTGAGAAGACAGTTGGGGGACCTATGTCCTCTCTGAAAGATGTGTAGAGAATTGCGGAAGAAGGTCGTGTTGATCAATGGGGGCGTGTGGTAGAGGTCGCCGACAACAAGGGAAGAACTGGTTTGGGGTTCTAGAAGGGCTCGTCAACCGTTAGATCTTAAGAGATGCAACTCAGCTTCCGTAGCGGAGGGTTCATTCATAGGAATGGACAACACTTAGTTGCTATGCTATAGGACAATAAAGAGGAAGACTGCACCAATTTTGTGACGCATGGAAAGACATGCAACAATTGGACTGTTGTTGATATTCCTGTTATTTTGAATCGATCTAAGTAATTGCTTTTATATTTTTTAAAAATCCTTCTCCTAGGCCTAAGGGAGAAGTGAACATTGTTTGGGAATTTTCAAGTTGATCGTTAATAAAATTAATTCTCTTCATCCACGTCTATGATGTTTGTTTTTACTTTTTGCATTATTCTGAAAATGGTAATCACAAAAAACATAAATAAATAATATAATTGTCCATCTGCATAATATTTGGTCACAAATTCACTTCTCTAAAATCAAAATATCAAATCATTATGTAGGTTGGTTCCTAACCCATTGAATACAATGATCCTTCTCCTTCTCCAAATTTTGAATTCCCTATGTTTGAAGCCGAAGAGGAAAGTGATGTAGAAGTGAGTGATGAATTGTCACGTCTTCTTGAGCAAGATGAGAAGATTATTCAGCCGTTTGAAGAGCAGATCGAGCTAGTTAACTTGGGTTCCGAAGATGATGTGAAGGAAGTCAAGATTGGGTCTCGACTGTGTTCAGATGCTAAGAAGGGGTTGATTGATCTTCTTTGAGAATATTCAGATGTGTTTGCTTGGTCCTATCAAGACATTCCTGGGTTGGATTCTGATATTGTGGAGCATAGATTATCGTTGAAGCCAGAATGCCTGCCAGTCAAGCAAAAATTAAGAAGAACACATCCTGATATGGTTGTGAAGATCAAAGAGGAAGTTCAGAAGCAGATTAATGCCGGTTTCCTTGTGACCGCTGAGTATCCGTAATGGGTGGCCAATATCGTGCCAGTGCGGAAGAAAGATGGAAAAGTCCGCATGTTTGAAGACTATAAAGATTTGAATAAAGCCAGTCTGAAAGATGATTTCCCTCTGCCACACATTGATATGTTGGTAGAAAATACTGCTAAATTCAAGGTCTTTTCGTTTATGGATGGATTTTCCGAATATAATCAGATTAAAATGGATCCTGAGGATTTTCCGAATATGGTGCATAAAGAAATTGAGGTTTATGTCGATGACATGATTGCTAAAACGATTGATGAAGAGGAACATGTTGAGCATTTATTAAAGTTATTCCAGCGTTTGAGGAAGTATAAACTACGCTTGAATCCCAGTAAGTGTACTTTTGGTGTTCGTTCTGGTAAGTTGTTGGGCTTTATTGTCAGTGAGAAAGGTATTGAGGTTGATCCTGCCAAGGTCAAAGCAATACAAGAGATGCCTGTGCCCAAAACTGAGAAGCAAGACATGGGTTTTCTCGGCCGCTTGAATTATATTTCCATATTCATTTCCCACATGACTGCCACATGTGCGCCTATGTTCAAGCTTCTTCAGAAAGATCAGTCTTGTGATTTAACCGAAGACTTCCAGAAAGCTTTTGACAGTATCAAATAATATTTGCTTGAACCTCTGATTTTGTCTCCACCTGTTGAAGGAAGACCGTTGATCATGTATTTGACTGTGCTCAAAGATGGTATGGGTTGTGTTCTTCGTCAGCAAGATGAGACTGGGAAGAAAGAGTTTGCAATTTACTACCTCAGTAAGAAGTTCACCGAGTGTGAGACTCGGTATTCAATGCTTGAGAAGACTTGTTGCGCATTGGCTTGGGCTGCCAAGCGTCTGCGCCAGTATATGTTGAATCATACCACTTGGTTGATATCCAAAATGGATCCAATCAAGTATATATTTGAGAAGCCTGCTTTAACTGGGAAATAACCCGTTGGCAGATGTTGTTATCAGAGTATGATATTGAATACCGATCTCAGAAAGCGATCAAAGGTAGTATCTTGGCTGACCATTTGGCTCACCAACCAATTGAAGGTTACCAGTCAGTACAGTATGATTTTCCCGATGAAGAGATTTTGTACTTGAAAATGAAAGATTGTGATGAACCATTGCTAGAAGAAGGGTCAGAACCTGGTTCCCGTTGGGGCATGGTATTTGATGGAGCTGTTAATCAATATGGAAATGGAATTGGGGCAGTGATTACTACTCCTCAAGGCACGCATCTACCATTTATAGCTAGATTGACTTTCAAGTGTACAAACAACATGGCAGAATATGAAGCTTGCATTATGGGGCTTGAAGAGGCCATGAATCTCAGAATCAATATTTGGATGTTGTAGCGGGGTTTTCGTTACCTTTAGGTTTATTGACTAAACCAAAAGTAAACATACAATTCGAGTCGCTACCGCACTTTTATTTGTCCGAAGGAAAGGCTAAAAAGCGAACAAAAGCCAAGTAAGAAGTTTTATCAAATCAAAAACTAATAAAAATGTCAGAGATCTAGGTAAAGGGGTTGGTTATGAAATGAGAAGGTTTTACGCACCCAAAACATCCTTATTACTCTAAGGAAACCTCTTTTTGCAAACATGTGTTGTAGATTGGTATTTTTGAAAATATGTGCAAAAGATTGGAGGAATGAGAAGAGAATATATTATATTTACAAATTTTGTTGTTTGAATAGATGAACCCATTTCCTACGTACCATCACAAAGGTAGGATCAAAACCTCGTAGTCGGGGTAAAAATCACAAAGATTGGTGAATTGATTTGATCAAAAGCCTTAAGGTCTTTTGTTATCAAAGGAAGAAAACTCAACCTAAACAAACAATCCACCATGTGAGGAGGGCTTCAACATGCTAGTGAGGGGTTAACCCTATAATAAGCATGGAAGACTTATAATCCAACACTAAGGATGAGGTGAGATTTGCATCAACCACTATGATAACTCAAACCTATGACAAATGTTTTTGAAAGTGTTTTAATAAGGTGGCCATTGGAACCACAAAAAAACTTGAAGTGAGTTATATTTACAAGTTAGACTTATTTACAAAATGAAGTTAAAGTTAGATTAAGATTTATTCATAATGATTATTAATAAAAATGGTTTTGAAAAGTCAAATGTATAAGGCCTAGGTTTCTAGTTTGAAAATAATGTCAAAGTTTGAAATAAAATATTTTTGGCTTGGGTTAGAGTGAGGAGAAGAAGAGAAGGGCTAGTCCTAAAGCATACAAAGATAAGAGAGAAGATAAAACCTTGGAGTTCCTTTTCTTGAAATCATAGAGATGATTCAAGATGCTCCTTTCCTTTGGACTTAGCACATAATCAAGCAATCAAACAATTTAGATTCAAGCTCCCAGGATCTCCATTTGGCTTGTCTCTCTTAACTTGGCTATTCATGACAATGGTCCTTTTTCTATCTCAAGATGGAATCCCTATCACACAAGAGCAAACATCAAAAAGTTCACAACACAATAAGAGGAATGGACAAAGAATAAGTTTTGGAAAGGAAGTCCTTTGAAGTCAACTTTGAGATATAGCATTCTAAAGGCATGAGGCCTAGTTGCTCTTTAACAAATTTAGCATTCTAAAGGCATGAGGCCTAGTTTCTCTTGAACTCCTTTAAGCATGGGTATGTCCTAGTTCTAAGTCCTTTCTCCTTTTTGCATTGGGTTCACACAAAAGAAAGGCAAAACAACCACAAGATAACAATATATTTATATACAATAATGAGCTCAAATGAGCAATAGGAAAATGGCATAAACATAAAATATGTGCTCAAGTGAGCAAAATTAAAAGCAATATGAATAAATGAGCAAGAAATAAAGTGCATTAAAGTAAAGGGCAAGAAATTAAATGCTCAAATTTAATGTTAGTAATTAGTGAAGTTATGTTAGTTTGTCATAAGACAATGTAGCGTTATGTTAAGCAATCGTAAGTGGACTAATGTAGTAGTCACACCTATCTGAGGCCGATCAATAAAACTATAGGCAAATAAACACAAGTTAGAGATCATGACTAGTAAGACAAGCTCCACAAACTTGCCATGCCAAAAGAAAAGGGGAAAGGACTTGTATGGACTTTAGGTTTTTTGCTTGACCAAGAAGCAACCTATCTTGGACACAAAACAACTCACTTGATATTGGATCAAGTTGAGTTTGGTTTGGATCAAAGAAGGTTAAACCTCTCATTTGTCAAGACTAACCATAAGACATTAACTCATTGGCCAAAATAAAATAAAATGGGATGAAGATGAAATAGATGGAAAGAGAAATCAAGCATCAAACTCAATTGATCAAATGTGAACCAAGTCATCATCAACCAATGCTAAACAGAAGAGAAATGAAGATTACAAGTCAACAAGTCAAACATATTTTTTGGTATTTTTTGAATTAAAATTAAATGTAAAATAAAATAACCAAAATATGGTCAAACCTCAAATTTAATTCAAATCAACTTCAACAAGTCCAATTAAATTCTCATAGGTCTAACATGGTCAAACAAGCTTTGACAAATTTTCTCAATAATTTTTGAAATCAGAAACCATTTTAAAACAATTAAAGACAATGAAAAATAACACAAGATGAATTTAAATCTCAAATAAATCTCAAATCAAATAAGAAATTGATGAGACTATTTTTCATTGACTTATCATCATCCATAGGTGTTATGAAAATATTTTTGGATTTTTCAAATATCAAAAAGTAATTAAAAATGAATTAAAACTATTAAAAATCAAGTAATTCACAAAAAATATTAAATAAAGTCACAAAAATAATTAAAAATCAAAATATGAAACTAGATTTTTCAAGAAAATTTTTGGCATTGGTCTCATATTTTTGTGACTTCAAATAAAATATTTATGAATTTTTGAAAATAAAAAGAATTAAATGGAATTAACAGAAAATAAGAAAAATAGCAAAAATGTGCAGCCACAGGATCACATCATTAACTGACGTGGCATGGCATCAAAGGCTCAAGGGCGCGGTCACATGGTGTATTGGATTTAAGCGCGCAACACAATGATTTAAAATAAGTCAAAACATTGGATGCATGAGATTATAACATAGCAACATGATCCAATGGCCCTGAAGCTACCACGTGGGGATGGTGGTGGAAACCACCATCTTCTTCGGTGATCCAACAAGATCCGGCCACCACGCGTAGGAAAACAAAGTTTAATGAAAATAAAAACTGAGGATATCAAAATGAAGCTAAGGTGATGTACATCACCCCTGTAACCATGGATCATCCTGATAGTTCCTATTTAGAGAGAAAAGTGAGCTTGAAGATCATGGTACATGAACCGAATGGCACGATTTGCAAAATTAAGGCCACTACTGGCCTGCCTCATGCATGAGGACTTCAGAAAACAGCATAAACCAAAGAAATTCACATTATATTGCAAGATCTGAATCAAAAAAGTTTGAGGTTTTACCTCTGAAATGCAGCTTCAAACATCACTAATTCTCCAAGCTCTTGATCTACTTTTGATCTGGAAGTGTGATGGTGATGCTAGGTTAAGGAATTGAGCTTTGAAGATCAACTAATGATGTTGAAATTCAAACTTGAAAAAGAGAATGAAAACTGAAAATTCCTTTAGTGAGGGTTTGGATTTCAATTCAACAAAAATTTAGATCTCCACTTGGTTACCATTTGAATGAAAATGCACTCTTATTTATAGCTGGAATGTGATGCAAGACAATGCTTCCCTCGTGTGCATGAAGTTTGAATCCTCCTTGCATGGGCCTGTACAGGCACATGTAAGGCCCAAGAATGAATGAAAATCAATGCTGAGATCAAATGGAAGGGAATTGGACATGCACAAGGGACTGCACAAGCTTGCACACCAAGTTATAATGTGAAATGCAAAAATGAACATAAACATAAAGCTCTTCGAAACTCACTCATGGAAAGTCGAAAAAATTAATGTGAGTAATGGTTGGAAAGCTCTTGAAATAAGAAACAAAAGTCATGTTGGGAAAAAATTCATTCGGCAATTGGAAATTATGAAAACTGGATGTGAAGTTTTGGGTACAAAACATGTCTAGGTTCTCCTTTGAATTTTTTTACCAAAAACAAGCATCTTCAAGCCCTTCTGTTTCAATAATGAAAGCCTCAAATGGAAAAATCTCCAACATCAAGGTTGTAGATCTTTTCAAGATGATCAATTTAGACTTGATTTTATCATCATTTGGAATTTTCATGATAAAGTTATGGGCACTTGAAGTTGGACATTTTTCAAATTCAATGACTTAGGTCCAAAGTGACCTATAATGTTTTGTATTATCACATGTGTTTCTTTTAGGATTATGAAATTTGGTCTAACATAACATTTTAAGTAGACATATTAAGATTTCCAATGCATTTGGTGTCACCTCAAAATCATAAAAATTAAGGAAGCTAGGTCCTTGGGAAGTTGACTTACAACTAGGATTTCAGTCAAAATGACCTATAATGTTTTGAAATGAATGATGACCTTCAAAGTTTCAAATGGATTTTTGCTGAACATTAAAGTTGTTCATATGGTTCTGAAGAACAGTTTTTCTCTTGGAGTCATCTTAATTTGACAAACACATCACAAGTTGTGTCTCAGTGATCCTTAGTTTAGTCAGATGACTTAACTAGTCAACTTCTCAAGGTCAAACTTCAAATCTTGATGAATGAATGATTGAGGATTCTAAAATAAGCTCATATATGCATAAAATAATGAATGAAAGAACTTCCCTTGATTAAATTTGATCATAGGCTGAGGTTGCTTCATGAGCAAGGCATAGTTGAAGCACAATGAAATTAGGGTTTCCTTGGGAAACAATCCTCAAGCCCTTTGGGTTATCTTGATCAAATTGGCAAATTGAGATACTTGGGAGACATACATGATGATTAGGATCTTGGTGGACCATTGTCATGCTTTTCTCATCTTCATCTAGCCACTTCATTGAGCTTAGGAGCCTCCTAGGAGCATGGGAGTACATGATCACTTGAGCTTCAAAACAAAAAGAGTTAGTGAAATATTTTTGTGCTTTTGGTTAGTAAACAAAATAAGAAAAGAAATAATATACAATACAAGCATGCTTGGTGGTCTCAAAACACTCAAACAAATCCCAACCCTAGGGTTAAGGAACCAAACATGCTATGATCCTTGAGGCAATGCGCTGAGCAATGATATGATGCCATGAGGGATCTTAAGGTCAAAATTAGGGTCTTACAGATGCCCCTATTTAAGGTCATTCTATCCGGAGGTATGAAGGTTAAAATCTTTGTCTCAACGAGGTAGAATGGGCTTGAATAATAACAAAGAGACGAATATTCGTCCCTAAGAGACCTCATGATACAAATGTATGCATGTAAAAAAACTCTACATGGTGAATAATTGCCACAAAGGAAAAGAAATCAGGAGAAACTGAAAAATCCATAGGAGTAACACACTCACTAGGGATACAGAGACTATGGGGGAAAATAGGGTAAAAATGAATGAGCAGGTCACGGCTAGAAAACTTGCTCGGAGACACGAAGGGATTCCTCGAAAATAAATCGATGGACAAATTCGAGCTGACGCAAAATTTCACGTATTCGGGAAAATGCCAATACAGCAAGACTATCCAGAAAGGATATTTTGGATAAAAATCAGGACTCAGACGAAGATGTCCACAAAGGACTCAGCCGAGGAAGAAAAAACGGGATATTACCGGTTACTGGTAATAAACTCAAAGAGAGACATGTTATCAAATCACCGGTTACTAGGTGAGAAAACAACTTGCTTAGGGAGAAAGAATATCTAAGACCGGTATAAGGGTGAGCGATATCAATCATGTGAAACATCTGAGGAGGACCCAAAAGGCACATCTCAACTCAGAAAAAATCTGACTGCACAGGGGACAAAAAGTCATTAATAGGAAGCAGAAGGAAGGAACACCAGGGATACCGGTTACTGGCCATATAATAGGTGACCAACCAGGCGTGAATTAGGAACATCCAAGACACTCATCATCCGAAAGGAGGGCCAAAAAGAAATCTCGACTTACAGGATGAACATTCGATTCCACAAGGAAATACGAACCTTACTCAACTGGGGAAGAAAAAGAATTCGACTGAAGAGCGCATGAGATATATTATCTATTACCGTCAGAACGTAGATAACATACTCACATGGAAGATTATCCACAACCGGTTACTGGGTTAATGAAGGATAAATCGACTGAAAAGAAAGGACATCGGGATACCTGGTACTGGGCACAAAATGATGACCAACCAGAAGGAGAAACAATTATTACCAAACAAGGATAGATGAAAGATGACTCGGCGGGGGTGAATTGCTTGATAAAAGCAACTATCCAAGAGATATATCACCGGCTACTGGGTGGTATACTCAAAAAATAAAGGAATATCAATACCGGTTACTAGGTAAAGATAACTAACAAATAGGGGATTACATCCACCGATTACTGGGTAGAAAACCACAGAAATAGGACTTATAACTATCGGCTACTAGGTAGAAGGCCACAGAAATACGATGGGGATGGGATGAACAATAGCTGGTTACTGAGCAATTGAACAACGGATCCACAGTGAACTATAGGGGAATAACAATAAAGGAGTCAATCTAGGAACAAACTAGAAAGACACAATTAACAAGACTTAACCCAATGAGGATATAACTCAGGGGAATAATTCCAACCCGATACATAATTGGGGCGGAAACTGAAACAATAATCATCCATGAGGACATAACTCAGTGGGGGATAAAGAAGGAAAGATAGACACTTTCTGCCTATGATGGTGACTCTACATGGAGAGATCAGACACGAGCATCTGCTTAGGGAAGAACATTTCCCCAATAGCAGGAGATAACAAGAAAAGAAATATGGCAAAGAATGCAGCATGAATATCTGAATGCTATGATTATGCATGTATATGCATGATTTATGTATGATTAATGCTGACAGACAGACATGTCTAACACAAACAGGATCCAGAGCCACGAACGGACATTTGGTGCAACATCTTCAGAAAGAGATCAAGGCCCATAGGAGAAATTGGTTCTAGTGGGAATGATCTAATGCTAGGATACATAGACCACCGCTGCTGATAGGCAAAGTCACAGCTTCCGACTGTCGAGGATTTTCCAACAATTCTCAGGAAAAGATGGATGAATACCAATAAGATATGTCGTAGAAAAAAAACTCTACTAGGGAACTTAACAAGGAATGATGTGAAACTTTGTGGGGAACAACCGCGAAACAGATACTCATCAATATAAACACTCCCTTTTATCTGTTGGAGAGACATTTCTGCTTGGGGGAGAAAGAACAATTCGCTATGTTGGAGAAGGAAATAACACATCTTCTTCAACACCTCTCATTACTCAAAAGAAAACTTCAAAGCTAGAGGGGATACAAATTACCAAACTTGGGTCAAGCAAACCTGCAGGGCATAAACAGTAGGCAACCATCAGAGGAAACTGCCTTTGCTAAGGGAGTCGGAAGCGAATCCTTCGTCAACACGTGCCATGCTGGGGAAGAAAAGGGACTCAAGCTCTTCACCAAATGTTCTAGACAACTTCTTGCTGAGGAAACAACTGAAAGCTGATGAAGAGGATATAACATGCCAGAAAATGAACAAATGTCTACCTTTTGGAAATCGTACTATCCTTGGGAGAGCACTGAAGACGTTTCGACTATCCTTTCAGTCATTATGAATGTTCTTTTTGTTTAAAACAATTTATAAATTTTTATTTGTTTAAAACAATGATATTTATCAATTAAAACATGTAAACATTTGTTAAACAAAAACAAATAAGAGTGCCAAGAATTGGATAAAGGCTCAAATTTATTTAATAGAATGGTAGTCCGTAAATAGCGAGACTCCATGGATCTTTACAAATCTGAAATTGGTGATATATATTGGAAAAAAGGGCTACATTGAACATAACGACCATTTCTTCACTAACTCTAAATCCACTGCATTCGAAGCTTCAGTTGATGATGACTGAGCGAGAATCTTTGACAGGACAGTTATAGAACAAAGTCTTGTCAGGATGCAGTTACTTGCCAAATCCCTAACTTTTGCCTAGATTGCCCCAGGGTGAGGTACTCAGTCTAGCGGGATATATATTTATTTTTTCATGTCTCTAACTTTTGTCTGGATCGCCCTTTTGGATTTTCAATCCACCGAGACACTCAATTTTGCCTAAGTCGCCCTTTCGGGTTTTCAACTTAGCGAGCTATGAAATTCTAGTTACCAGACTTTAGATGTCACACGGGTTGTTATGACATCCAATTCTGCACAGACAAGAATTATGCAGAACTTAAAAGTAAGTGCAGTAAATAACACAAGTAATTGTTTACCCAGTTCAGTCCAACATGACCTACGTCTGGGGGCTACCAAGCCAGGTAGGAAATCCACTATTACTAGTATTAATTCAAAGCTAAACTCACCCGTTTACAACTCTTCACTTAATCCCTACCCAATGCAATTTCAATCTTACACTAAGACCAGAGTTCCTACTCACTCCCCCTCAATCACCTCAGTGATTACTACCTTTAATCAATATTAAAGACAATTTTGAAGTCACACTTCAAACAACTCTTGATTGTGCCTAACAACTTTAATCAAGATACACAGCACTCACGCTTAAAAGCTTTGAGTGACACAACACTTACAACTCAATGAACACCCTATTCCAATGCAATCATCTACGTGATAATGGCTTGGCTTACAAGATATGTCTAACACAAGACTCACAAAAATACAGCAGTGAAGTATGATGGACACACTAAATCTTCACGCCTCAAAAACCCCAGTTTTGAATGAAGGAACGACTTCCTTTTATATTGCAGTACTTGGGCCTTTGCACTTGTATTCTCTTGAATTTAAGGTCATGCGAGTTCCCCCAAATTCCACATCTAGGTTACTAACAAATAGGCTATTTGTTAGGTTCATTAAATGTAGCTTGGTTGTTGATTTCCTGGATTTTCTCTTAGCTGTTGAATCCCTGAAGAATAGCCTGAGAAAAAGCTGAAACAGAAAACTGAACAACCTACAATATAGCATATGCTGTCAGGAATGAATGTCACAACATTCAGCTTGACATCAAGGACCATATGCTAAGTCTGTTTTTCCTGAAAACAGACTGTACAAATTTGCTGAACTGTACAGGACCAGAATGTCCATTCTACAGTAACAGCTTACATTAATAAATGTCAAAGCATCCAATTTGACATATACACATTTGGCCTTAAGTCAGTTCTGTTAACCTCTTGAAGAACAGACTGAGAAACATACTGAAGTGTAGCAGAACACCATTCTGTCTATTGTTCAGTATATGCTGTCAATGATGAATGTCATAACATCCAGTTTGACATTCAGTCAGTAGGCCTTATGCCAGGTCTGGTATTTCCTTGATAACCAGACTGGAAATAAATACTGAGTTCTAACAAAACACCAACTGTTCTATTCCTCAGTATCTGCTGACAGGGATGAATGTCATAACATCCAGTTTGACATTCAATAAATCCTGTATTAGCTAATCCTGCAGTAACTACTCAAGTGTGTCATGACATCAGTCAAGACATCAGAGTACAGTTAGATATTCTAACCTACAATGCAGTCACACATACACCTTCACACCATGTCATGACATCAGTCAAGACATTAGAATCCAGCTAGTGTTTTACCATACAATACAGCCAATTAAACACCTACAAACTCCCCCTTTGGCAAATTTTTGGCTAAAACACTTTGATCCCCACAACAGAGTTCATAGTAGCGGAATCACACATCTAGCAGGAAATAGACCTAGCTAATACACTCAGAGTGGCAGCACACTCACACACATGGAAGTTAAATAAAAACTTCACATAACAGCACACATACAGAAGTTAAGTAAACACTTCTAATTGCAGCACACATACAGAAGTTAAATAAAAACTTCATCACACATCAACTGCAGGGGAGGGAATCTTGAATCTGTCATGAATATCTGTTAAAAAACTATTGTCCAGGGGTATCATCTGTTACTCCCCCTTTTGTCAAAAATGTTGCCAAAGCAACACTTTAAATTACAACCCAACATAAACAGAATTACACACAAATGACAGAACTACAGACTTGGTTTTACTTCACAGTTTCAACCAAGTTAGCACCCACTTGATCTTGCTTCACAGCTTTGATCAAGTAATCACCCACTTTTGCTTTGTAGTAGGTTCAGCCGTATCAGATGCCATGACTTTGTTTCTGACATCCAGAACCACTCCTACATGAACAGCGTCCTTGAATTCCTGCAGGTGCATAGGCCTTCTCACGTTAGGGTGTCTCCTTACCCTCTTGTTGCCACACTTGTTGCAAGTGGCATAGCTATGATCTGTTGACCAATCAGAGCATAGTTCCAATTGTTTAATAGGCAGAGATATTAAACAATACATTCCAAACATCAGTGGTTGCTATAAGTTCTCAGAGAGACATATTCCCAGTTTGCCCCTTAGGTTTTCAAACTGAGTAGCATCCAGAGCCTTTGTAAATATGTCAGCCAATTGAAGTTCAGTGGCTACATGTTCCAAGGTAATCACCTTGTCTTCCACCAGATCTCTGATGAAGTGATGTCTAATGTCAATATGTTTGGTCCTGCTGTGTTGGATGGGATTCTTGGAAATATTGATGGCACTGAGATTATCACAGAACAATGTCATGACATTTTGAGTGACATTGTACTCAGTGAGCATCTGTTTCATCCAAACCAGTTGGGAACAACTACTTCCAGCAGCTATGTATTCAGCCTCTGCAGTGGACAGAGATACACAATTCTGCTTGGTATCTAGCACACACTCCAACTGCATAAGAAATGTCAGGTCTACTTGCAGTTAGGTATAGTAGACTGCCTATCATGCTTCTATACAAGCATTGATCAACACTAGGCCCTCCATCATCTTTGGTTAACTTTAGATGTGTAGGTGCAGGAGTCCTCTTGTGCCTAGCATTATCCATACCAAACTTCTTAACTATGTTTTTGGCATACTTGCTTTGGGAGAGAAACATAGAGTCCTCCATTTGGTTGACTTGCATTCTAAGAAAATAAGTCAGTTCCCCAACCAGACTTATTTCAAACTCAGATTGCATTTGTTGAACAAAATGTGTTACCATTTGTTCTGACATACCACAAAAGACTATATCATCCACATAGATTTGAGCAATCATGATTTTGCCGTCTTCATCCTTCATAAACAAGGTTTTGTCTATCCCATCTTTTCTGTATCCGTTTGAGGTCAGAAATTCAGTCAACCTTTCATACCATGCTCTAGGTGCTTGCTTCAACCCATACAAGGCTTTCCTCAACTTGTATACATGCTTAGGTTAGTTAGGATCACAGAACCCTTTAGGTTGTTCCACATAAACTTCTTCATTCAAGTAGCCATTCAGGAATGCACTCTTCACATCCATTTGGAACAGTTTAAACTTCAGAATGCATGCTACACCTATCAGCAATCTGATGGACTCAAGCCTAGCCACAGGAGCAAACGTCTCATCAAAATCAACCCCTTCAACTTGAGTGTATCCTTGAGCTACTAGTCTTGCTTTATTCCTAGTAATTACTCCTTTCTCATCAGACTTGTTTTTGTAGATCTATTTGGTACCAATGATGTTGGTCCCTTCGGGTCTTGGAACTAGCTCCCATACTTCATTCCTTTTAAACTGCTCAAGTTCCTCTTGCATGGCGTTGATCCAGTATTCGTCAGTCAGGGCTTCTCTCACATTCTTTGGTTCAACTTTGGATACAAAACAAGAATTAGAACTTATTCCCCTTGACCTGGTAGTCACACCACTATTGGGATCCCCTATGATAAGATCCTTAGGGTGGTCTTTCTGAATTCTGATAGATGGCATTTTGGTGGTTGCATCTACTTCACATTCAGGAGGAGGTTCCTGTACTTCTTCAGACTTTCCTGGAATGTCTGTTGAAATGTCAAGGAATGTTTCAACATCCTCTATGACATTGATTCCTTCCTCTTTATCATCCACAATAACATTTATGGATTCCATCAGGACATTGGTCCTGTAGTTGAACACTTTGTACGCTCTGCTGTTAATGGAGTATCCTAGAAATATACCCTCATCACTTTTGGGATCCAGTTTCCTTCTCTGTTCACGATCTGTGAGAATGTAGCATTTACTTCCAAAGATATGAAAGTACTTCACAGTGGGTTTTCTGCCTTTCTATATTTCATACAGAGTGGAGGAGGTTCCTTTTCTCAAGGTGACTCTGTTGTGGACATAGCACGCGGTATTCATAGCTTCAGCCCAAAAGTGCATAGGGAGCTTCTTTGCATGAATCATAGCTCTGGCAGATTCTTGAATAGTTCTATTTTTCCTTTCAACTATCCCATTCTAATGAGGTGTTATAAGGGAGGAGAACTCATGACTTATTCCTTCAGACGAGCAAAACTCATCAAACTTGGAATTCTTGAACTCCGTACCATGATCACTCCTAATTCGGACAACACAACTGTCCTTTTCCCTTTGGAGTCTGATGCACAGGTCTTTGAAGACATCAAATGTATCTGACTTCTCTCTGATAAAGCTTATCCACGTGTATCTGGAATGGTCATCAACCACCACGTAAGCATATCTCTTCCCACCCAGACTTTCAACCTGCATAGGTCCCATTAAGTCCATGTGCAGTAATTCCAGAACTCTGGAAGTTGTAGGATGTCCCAGCTTCGAATGTGACATCTTGGTTTGCTTGCCCACCTGGAATTCTCCACAGACTCTTCCTTCATCAATAAGCAGCTTTGGAATTCCTCTGACTGCTTCCTTGGATATGATCTTCTTCATTCCCCGTAAGTGGAGATGTCCAAGGCGTCTATGCCACAGCTTCACCTCCTGTTCGTCCTTGGCTGAGGAGCATATTGTGGAGAAGTTTGAGACTTTAGGTTCCGACAGATAGCAGTTATCTTTGGACCTGGATCCTCTCATAACTTCCTGATTGTCACCATTTGTCACAATATATAGCTCCTTAGTAAACTGAACATAGAACCCTTGATCACACAGCCGGCTTATGCTGATGAGGTTCGCAGTTAGTCCTCTTACTAACAGCACATTATTCAGCTTTGGAACTCCAGAGCAGTCCAGCTTACCCACACCTTCTATTTTTCCTTTGGCACCATCACCAAAGGTCACATAGCTGGTAGTGTGAGGTTGAATATCCACCAATAGATTTTCCATACCAGTCATATGTCTTGAGCATCCACTGTCAAAGTACCAATCTTCTCTGGTAGAGGCCCTTAGAGCTGTGTGAGCTAACCTAGCATACCATTGTCGCTTCTTGATGGGGACATAGTGCTTATATGTCTTATGCTTAGGCCTGACATGAGAGGCTTGGTTAGGGTAACCATGAAGCCTATAGTAGAAGGCTTTTATATGCCCAAGCCTACCACAGTGGTGACATCTCCATTTCTGGAATTTCCTCTTCTGATGATTATTCATCCTGGTTCCCCGATGTTGAGACATTCTCCGCTTGAATTTTTGAACTTTAGCCTTTGGGCGTTTGAGTTCAGCTGTGGATTTTTTCACAAATCCTAAACCAGATGTGGCTCCAGACTTCTGTCCCACCTTTAGGATCTCTTCCAAGGTGTCAGTTCCTTTATTCAACATTCTGATGGATTTAGTCATTTGATCCAGCTTGGAGGTCAGCATGGTTATCTCACCATTTAGACCCTCTATGACCGTCAGATGCTTCTGTCTCTCATCTTCCAGCTCCTTGATGAGTTTCTTCTGCTTTTCTCCTTGTACACGCACTTCTGCACTGGTGACACATAGCTTCTCATAAGCTGCAGCAAGTTCATCAAAGGTCAGTTCATCTGCACTTGAGTCATCATCAGTGGCACACACACTTGTTAGTGCACTGACATGTTTAGCAGATTCTCCTTCAGATTCAATTTCAGAATCTCCCTCAGACCATGTGATAGCTAGCCCTTTCTTTTGCATCTTGAGGTAAGTAGGGCATTCAGCTCTAATGTGTCCATACCCTTCACAACCATGACACTGGATTCCCTTGCCTTGGTTGACCTTTTCTTCATAAGTTGATCTTTTCCTGATGTCAGAAGAGATGTTCTTGACATTAGGTCTACCCCTTTGATCAATCTTCTTTACGAACTTGTTGAATTGTCTCCCAAGCATGGCTATGGCTTCTGATATGCTTTCATCAACTCCAGCATATCCTGCTTCTGACTCCTCTTCAGCATTGGATACAAAAGCTACGCTTTTGTTCTTCTTTTCAGCATTCTCACTCAAGCCCATTTCAAAGGTTTGGAGAGAACCAATGAGCTCATCAACCTTCATATTGCAGATGTCTTGAGCCTCCTCTATGGCTGTGACCTTCATAGCAAATCTCTTAGGCAAGGACCTGAGAATCTTTCTTACAAGTTTCTCTTCAGTCATTTTTTCACCTAGTCCACCAGAGGTGTTTGCAATTTCAAGAATATTCATGTGAAAGTCATGAATAGTCTCATCCTCTTTCATCCTCAGATTTTCAAACTTGGTGGTCAGCATCTGAAGTTTGGACATCCTCACCTTGGAAGTACCTTCATGAGTTATCTTGAGGGTATCCCAAACTTCCTTAGCCATCTCACAGTGGTGCACCAGCCTGAAGATGTTCTTATTGATTCCATTGAACAATGCATTCAAGGCCTTAGAATGTCCAAGGGATAATCCCTCTTGCTCCTTGTCCCACTCTTCTTCAGGAATTTGCGCACTGACTCCATCTTCACCTGTCTTCGTTGGATGTTCTCATCCTTTGTTGACAGCTCTCCAGACTTTGCTATCTAGAGACCTTAAGAAGGCTATCATACGAGGCTTCCAGTCATCATAGTTAGAGCCATCCAAAATGGGTGGTCTATTTGAGTGTCCTATATCCTTGTCCATGGTACTAGAAAGTAACTTCCCTAGATCTCACCCAGAAATCAACAGGCATGGTGTCTGTTCTGATGCCAATTGAAATTCTAGTTCCCAGACTTTAGATGTCACACAGGTTGTTATGACATACAATTCTGCACAGACAAGAATTATGCAGAACTTAAAAGTAAGTGCAGTAAATAACACAAGTAATTGTTTACCCAGTCCAGTCCAACATGACCTACGTCTGGGGGCTACCAAGCCAGGGAGGAAATCCACTATTAGTAGTATTAATTCAAAGCTAAACTCACCCGTTTACAACTCTTCACTTAATCCCTACCCAATGCAATTTCAATCTTACACTAAGACCAGAGTTCCTACTCACTCCCCCTCAATCACCTCAGTGATTACTACCTTTAATCAATATTAAAGACAATTTTGAAGTCACACTTCAAACAACTCTTGATTGTGCTTAACATCTTTAATCAAGATACACAACACTCACGCTTAAAAGCTTTGAGTGACACAACACTTACAACTCAATGAACACCCTATGCCAATGCAATCATCTACGTGATAATGGCTTGGCTTACAAGATATGTCTAATACAAGACTCACAAAAATACAGCAGTGAAGTATGATGGACACACTAAATCTTCACGCCTCAAAAACCCCAGTTTTGAATGAAGGAACGACTTCCTTTTATATTGCAGTACTTGGGCCTTTGCACTTGTATTCTCTTGAATTTAAGGTCACGCAAGTTCCCCCAAATTCCACATCTAGGTTACTAACAAATAGGCTATTTGTTAGGTTCATTAAATGTAGCTTGGTTGTTGATTTCCTGGATTTTCTCTTAGCTGTTGAATCCCTGAAGAATAGCCTGAGAAAAAGCTGAAACAGAAAACTGAACAACCTACAATATAGCATATGCTGTCAGGAATGAATGTCACAACATTCAGCTTGACATCAAGGACCATATGCTAAGTCTATTTTTCCTAAAAACAGACTGTACAAATTTGCTGAACTGTACAGGACCAGAATGTCCATTCTATAGTAACAGCTTACATTAATAAATGTCAAAGCATCCAATTTGACATTTACACATTTGGCCTTAAGTCAGGTCTGTTAACCTCTTGAAGAACAGATTGAGAAACATACTGAAGTGTAGCAGAACACCACTCTGTCTATTGTTCAGTATATGCTGTCAATGATGAATGTCATAACATCCAGTTTGACATTCAGTCAGTAGGCCTTATGCCAGGTCTGGTATTTCCTTGATAACCAGACTGGAAAAACATACTGAGTTCTAACAGAACACCGACTGTTCTATTCGTCAGTATCTGCTGACAGGGATGAATGTCACAACATCCAGTTTAACATTCAATAAATCCTGTATTAGCTAATCCTGCAGTAATTACTCAAGTGTGTCATGACATCAGTCAAGACATCAGAGTACAGTTAGATATTCTAACCTACAATGCAGTCACACATACACCTTCACACCATGTCATGACATCAGTCAAGACATTAGAATCTAGCTAGTGTTTTACCATACAATGCAGCCAATTAAACACCTACAAGCTATTCTGATTTTATTTTAGGCGAAGTATTTCTTGACTGCATCTGAATTCACAGGACGAGTGAAATCCTCCCCATCCATAGTTGTAAGCAACAAAGCACTCCCTGAAAAGGCTCTCTTAACAACATATGTACCTTCATAGTTTGGAGTCCACTTGCCCCTGGAAACGGGCGCAAAAGACAAGACTTTCTTGAGCACGAGGTCACCTTCTCGGAGCACACGAGGCTTGAACTTCTTATAAGGCTTTCTTCATCCTTTGTTGATATAACTGACCATGGCACATGGCAGTTAATCTCTTCTCTTCAATCAAATTCAGTTGGTCATAACGACTTTGGACCCATTCAACTTCGGTCAACTTGGCTTCCATCAAGACTCTCATTGATGGGATCTCAACCTCCACGGGGAACACAACCTTCATGCCATACACAAGAGAGAAAGGGTTTGCCCCTGTTGGAGTGCGAACAGATGTACGATAACCATGCAAAGGAAATGGCAGCATCTCATGCCAATCTTTGTACGTAACATCCATCTTCTGAATAATCTTCTTGATGTTCTTGTTAGCAGCTTCAACAACCCCATTCATCTTGGGTCTATAGGGAGAAGAACTATGATGTGCAATCTTGAACTCGCTACACATCTCTTTCATCATCATATTGCTCAAGTTAGATCTATTAGCGGTAATGATCTTGTCAGGCACACCATATCGACATATAAGTTAATTCTTGATAAACTTCACGACCACCTGCCTGGTCACATTCGCATATGATGCCGCTTCAACCCACTTGGTGAAGTCATCAATAGCTACGAGAATAAAATGGTGACCGTTTGACGCCTTAGGTTCAATCATGCCAATCATGTCAATTCCCCACTTGGAGAAAGGCCATGGTGAGGAAATAACATTCAAAAGTGTTGGCGGAATATGAATCTTATCCGCATAAATCTGACACTTGTGGCATTTCTTCACGTATTTGCAGCAGTCAGACTCCATTGTCAGCCAATAGTAGCCTACTCTCAACATCTTCTTTGCCATAGCATGTCCATTGGAATGAGTTCCAAATGAACCTTCATGCACTTCAGTCATCAACAAGTTTGCTTCATGTCTATCCACGCATCTGAGAAAAACCATGTCGAAGTTTATCTTGTAAAGCACATCACCATTAAGGTAGAAACTGCCAGATAATCTCCTCAAAGTCTTCTTATCTTTAACAGAGGCCCCAGCCGGATAATCTCCTCAAAGCATTTGATATCATAATACCATGGATTATCATCTTTCACTTCTTCAACTGCAAACACATGAGCTGGTCTATCCAAACGCATCATAGTGATATTGGGGACTTCATTCCAATATTCCACTCCAATCATTGAAGCAAGCGTAGCAAGAGTATCTTCCATCCGATTCTCATCTCGAGGAATATGATGGAAGTCAACCTAAGTAAAGAAAGTTGAAATCCTCCTCGCATAATCTCTATAGTGAATGAGGCTAGGTTGATTCGTCCCCCATTCACGCTTAATCTGATTAACAACAAGGGCCGAATCACCATAAACATCGAGATGCTTGATCCTAAGATCAATACGCTCTTCCAAACCCATAATACAGGCCTCATACTACACCATATTATTCGTGCATTTGAAAGTTAGTCTTGCCGTAAAAGGAAAATGTGTGCCCTGAGGAGTAATAATCACTGCCCCAATACTATTTCCATACTAATTAACAGCGTCATCGAACACCATACCCCATCAGGAACCAGGCTCTGGCCCTTCATCGAGCGTAGGTTCATTACCATCTTTCATCTTCAAATACAAGATCTCCTCATCCTAGAATTCATACTGCACAGACTGATAATCCTCAATTGGTTGATGTGCCAAGTGGTCAGCCAAGATACTACCTTTAATAGCCTTTTGAGCTCGATACTCAGATAAGATACTACCTTTAATAGCCTTTTGAGCTCGATACTCAGATAACAACATCTGCCAACGGGTAATCCTCCCAATTAAAGTAGGCTTCTCAAGGATATACTTGATCGGATCCATTTTGGATATCAACCAAGTCGTATGATTAAACATATACTGGCGTAGGCACTTAGCAGCCCAAGCCAAAGCACAACATGTCTTCTCAAGCTTTGAGTATCGAGACTCACAATCAGTGAACTTCTTACTCAAGTAGTATATGGCATACTCTTTCTTCCCTGATTCATCTTGCTGACCCAAGACACAACCCATGGAGTCATCAAGCACAGTCAAGCACATAATCAACGGTCTCCCTTCCACAGGCAGAGATAGAATCGGAGGCTCAGACAAATACTCTTTGATACTGTCAAAAGCTTTCTAGCAATTCTCGGTCCAATCATCACGCTGATCTTTCCGAAGGAGCTTGAATATAGGCGCACATGTGGCAGTCATGTGGGATATAAATCTTGAAATGTAATTCAAACGACCAAGAAAACCTCGGACTTGCTTCTCAGTATTGGGCGCAGGCATCTCTTGTATTACTTTGACCTTAGCAAGATCAACTTCAATACCTCTCTCGCTGATAATAAAGCCCAATAACTTGCCGGAACGGACTCCAAATGTACACTTGTACGGATTCAAGCGGAGTTTATACTTCCTCAAACGCTGAAAAAGCTTTAACAAGTGCTCTACATGTCCAACTTCCGTTTTTGACTTGGCAATCATATCATCAACATATACCTCAATCTCTTTGTGCATCATATCATTAAACAAAGTAGTCATAGCTCGTTGATACGTGGCTCTGGCGTTCTTCAAACCGAAGGGCATCACTCGATAACAGAATGTTCCCCAAGGTATGATGAATGTTGTCTTCTCCATATCCTCGGGTGCCATTTTAATCTGATTATATCTAGAAAATCCATCCATAAATGAAAAGACATTAAATTTAGCCATATTATCTACCAACATATCAATGTGTGGTAGAGGAAAATCATCTTTCGGACTAGCTTTATTCAAGTCACGTTAATCCACGCACATTTGGACTTTTCCATCTTTCTTAGGCACGGGCACGATGTTGGCTACCCATTGAGGATATGTAGAAGTCACCAGAAACCCCGCATCAATTTTCTTCTGAACTTCTTCTTTAATCTTCACTACCATATCAGGATGAGTTCTTCTGAGTTTCTGCCTCTTCAGGAATCTCTTGAACATCATCTTCTTCTGCCTCAAATACAGGGAACTCAAATTTGGGAGATGGTGTTGGATCATTATGTTCAATGGGTTTGATTAACCTGCATAATGATTTTGAGTATAAAAGAGATTTCAGAATTCAAACAAGGCAAATCATTATGCAGATGAAAAGATTGATTTTATTCTCTTTTTTAGGGTTTTATGGTGATCACCAATTTCATGCAAAAAGAAAAAAGGAAAAATAATCTGGAAAAACAAACATTTAACATGTGTAAGACCCTATTTTGACCCTAAGATCCCTCATGGCATCATCTCATTTCTCGGTGCATTGCCTCAAGGATCATAGCATGTTTGGCTTCTTAAACCTAGGGGTGGGACTTGTGTGAGTGGTTTGAGACCACCAAGCATGCCTGAATTGTATATTATTTCTTTTCTTATTTTTTTTTACTAACCAAAAGCACAAAAATATGTCACTAACCCTTTTTGTTTTGAAGCTCAAGTGATCATGTGATCCCCTACTCCTAGGAGGCTCTTATGCTCAATGAAGTGGCCATATGAGGATGAGAACAAGCATGAAAATGGTCCACAAAGCTCCTAATCATCATATATGTGTCCCAAGTATCTCAATTTGTCAATTTTATCAAGATAACACAAAGGGCTTAGGGATTGTTTCCCAAGGAAACCCTAATTCAACTATGCCTTGACTGTGCCTTGCTCATGAAGCAACCTCAACCTATGATCAAATTCAATCAAGGTAAGTTCTTTCATTAATTATTTTATGCATATATGATCCTATGTGAGTATCCTTAATCATTCATTCATCAAGATTTGAAGTTTGGCCTTGAGAAGTTGACCAGTTAAGTCATCTGACTAAACTGGGGATCACTGAGACACAATGTTTTATGTGCTTGTCAAATGAAGATAACCCCAAGAGTAAACCTGTTCTTAAGAACCATGTGAACAAATTTCATGTTCATCAAAAATCCATATAAAAATCGGAAGGTCATCATTCATTTCAAAACATTATAGGTCATTTTCACTAAAACCCTAATTTTGGGTCAACTTCCCAAGGACCTAACTTCCTTATTTTTTATGATTTTGAGGTGAAACAACGTTCATTGGAAATCTTAACATGTCTACTTCAAATGTTATGTTGGACAAAATTCCATAATCCTAAAATAAACACATGTGATAATACAAAACATTAAAGGTCACTTTGGACCAAAGTCATTGAATTTGAAAAAAGTCCAACTTCAAGTGCCCATAACTTTCTCATTAACAATCCAAATGATGCAAAATTTAACTCCAAATTGATTATATTGAAAATATCTACAACTTTGATGTTGAAGGTGTTTTCCATTTGAGGTTTGAATCATTAAAATAGAAGGGCTTGAAGTTGCTTATTTTTGGCAAATTTTTCAAAGACATGTTTTGTACCCCAAACTTCAATGTCAGTTTTCATAAATTTCCAAACTCCAAATGGATTTTTCCCTAACATAACTTTTATTCCTTATGTCAAGATATTTCCAACCATTACTTACACCGCCATGTTTGGATTTTCCATGTAGGAGTTTCGAAGAACTCAATGTTTAGGTCCAATTATGCAATTCACTTTGTAACTTCATGCACAAGCTAATGCAGCTCCAATTACACGTCCAAACCATCTGCCTTTCCATCCATTTTTGGGCCTCACATGCGCCTGTACAGGCCCATGCATGGAGGATCCAAAATTCATGAACACGAGCAAATCACCTCATTGCATCAGGTTCAACTATAAATAGAGGGCCTTGCTCATTCAAATTTCAACCTCAAGGTGATCTGAAACTGTGCTGAACTGGAAACCCGACCTCACTCAAAGGAATTTTAGTTTTCATTTCTCAATTTCAAGCTTGAATTTCAACATCCTTAGTTGATCTTCAAGTCTTAATTCCTTAGCCTTGCATCATCATCACATCTCCAGATCAAATTGGGATCAAAAGCTTGAAGAGATCGTGCTGTTCAAAGCTGTATTTCAGAGGTATATCACTCAACTATTTTGATCTGGATCTTACTATACAATGTGAATTGCTTGAGTTTGAACTGTTTTCTGAAGTCCTCGAGCAAGAGGCAGGCCGGTGGTGGTCTTAATTTCATGAATCGTGCCATTTCAATTTGTGCACCTTGATTTTGAAGCTCAAATTTCTCATTAAATAGAAACATTGAGGAAGATCCAAGGTTATAGGGGTGATGTACATCACCCCAGTTTCATTTTGGTACCTAGCTTGTTTATTTTGGTTAAGGTTGAAAACCCTACGCGTGGTGGCCGAAGTTTGTTCTCTGGCCGGAGAAGATGGTGGTTTCCACCACCATTCCCACGTGGATGCTTCGTGTCCCTCAGGTTTGGCTCAAACATTATAATCTCAGCCTTTGATTTGTTTGACTTGTTTTAAATACCTATGTTGCGCGCTTGACTAAGGAGCATCGTTCATCCGCGCCTGAGGACCGTGTGATGATGCCACATCAATTAATGAGATGGATCCAAGAGCGCTGGATATTTGTTATTTTCTTAATTCTGTTTTATTTCTTTTAATTCCTTTAAATTTAAAAAATTCATAACTATTTTATTTGAAGTCACAAAAATATGAGACCAACACCAAAAATTTTCTTAAAAAAGCTAGTTTCATATTCTGATTTTTAATTATTTTTGTGACTTCATTTAATATTTTTTGTGAATTATTTGGTTTTTAATAGTTTTCTAATTCAGTTTAAATACTTTTTGATATCTGAAAATTCCAAAAATATTGTCTTAACACATATGGATCATGATAAGTCAATGAGAAATGGTCTCATCAATTTCTTATTTGATTTGAGATTTATTTGAGATTTTAATTCATTTGTGTTATTTTTCATTGTTTTTAATTGATTTTAAATAGTTTCTGATTTCAAAAATTGTTGAAAAAATATGTCAAACCTTGTTTGACCATGTTAGACCTATGAGAATTTAATTGGACTTGTTGAAGTTGATTTGAATTGAATTTGAGGTTTGACCATATTTTGTCCATTTTATTTTTGCATTTATTTTAATTCTAAAAATACCAAAAAAATTATGTTTGACTTGTTTACTTCTAATCTTCATTTCTCTTTTGTTTTACATTGGTTGATGATGATTTGATTCACTTCTGACCAATTGGGTTTGACCTTTGAATGTTCTTTCCATTTCATTTCATCTTCATCTTATTTCTTTTTATTTTGGCCAATGAGTTAATGTCTTATGGATGGTCTTGACATATGAGAGGCTTAACCTTCTTTGATCCAAATCAAACTCAACTTGATCCAAGATCAAGTCAGTTGCTTTGTGTCCAAGATAGGTTGCTTCTTGGTCAAACAAAAAACCTAAAGTCCATACAAGGCATTTCCTCTTTTCTTTTGGCATGGAAAGTTGTAGGAGCTTGGCTTACTAGTCATGATCTCTAACTTGTGTTTATTTGCCTAGAGTTTTATTGACCAGCCTCAGATAGGTGTGACTACTACAATAATCCACTTACGATTGCTTAACATAGCGCTAAATTGTCTTATGACACACTAACATACCCACTAATTACTAACTTTAATTTGAGCATTTAATTTCTTGCAGTTTACTTTAATGGAATTTACTTTCTTGCTCATTTATTCATATTTCATTTTCACTTTGCTCACTTGAGCTCATATTTTATGTTATGTCATTTTCCTTTTGCTCATTTGAGCTCATTATTGTATATAAATATATTGTTGCTTTGTGTTTGTTTTGTCTTTGTTTGTTTGAACCCAATGCAAAAAGGAGAAATGACTTAGAATTAGGACCTTACCCATGCTTAAAGGAGTTCAAGAGCAACTAGGCCTCATGCATTTAGAATTCTAAACTTGTTGAAGAGAAACTAGGCCTCATGCCTTTAGAATGCTAAATCTTAAAGTTTACATTAAAGGGGCCCTAATCTAAACTGATTCTTTATCCATTCCTCTTATTGTATTGTGAACTTTTTGATGTTTGCTCTTGTGTGATAGGGATTCCATCTTGAGATAGTAAGAAGGATCATTGTCATGAGTAGCCAAGTTAAGAGAGACAAACCAAATGGAGATCCTAGTAGCTTGAATCTAAATATATTTTTGATTGCTTGAGTGATTGCTAAGTCCAAAGGAAAGGAGCATCTTGAATCATCTTTATGATTTCAAGAAAAGGAACTCCAAGGGTTCTATCTCTTCTCTTATCTTTGAATGCTTTAGGACTAGCCCTTCTCTTCTTATCTCCACTCTAACCCAAGCCAAACTCATTTATGTGCAAAATTTGACTTTGTTTTCAAATTAGAAACCTATGCCTTTTGCCTTTGACTTTTCAAACATCTTTTCATGAATACTCATTGTGAATGAACCTTAATTCAACTTTGACCTCACTTTGTGAATACTTCTAACTTGTAAATACAACACACTTCAATTTTTTTTGTGGTTCTAATGGCCACCTTTGTTAATACCTTTTTTCATAAACATTAGTCATAGGTTTGAGGTATCGTAGTGGTTGATGTAAACCTCACCTTATCCTTAGTGATTCGACTATAAGTCTTCCATACTTATTATAGGATTAACCCCTCACTAGTATGTTGAAGCTCTCCTCACATGGTGGATTGTTGGTTTAGGTTGAGTTTTCTCCCTTTGATAACAAAAGACCTTAAGTGAAATT
Organism: Lathyrus oleraceus; assembly: GCF_024323335.1. Taxonomy (NCBI): domain Eukaryota; kingdom Viridiplantae; phylum Streptophyta; class Magnoliopsida; order Fabales; family Fabaceae; genus Lathyrus; species Lathyrus oleraceus. Next base: position 64,061,281 of record NC_066579.1, on the reverse strand, counting down.
CTGGCGTAGTCAGTTTTCAGATGTTCTACTCCACGTCATGACATCTGATCTAACATTGTTCCTAATACAGCAAGACAATTATTACACTCTGTACTAATATGCACCCTTTCACAGATGTCACGACATCTCCTTGTATGACACCCTAGAATGGAGGAACACCTAGTTCTGTGCACCATAGCATTCACTTCTGTTATTTTCCTACACGGTTATCAGCACGATGTCTCAATCCTGATTTGGACATCATCTGTTACATTGTTCCAGTTTGTTGGTCATGTACTTGTATTTCCTAAATTAAAGGTTGTAACAAGTTAAACTAATCTCCACTTATTAAGGAGCTAACAAATAGTCTATTTGCTAGGTTCATTAATTGTAGCTTAGTTGTTAGTTTCATAGATTTTAGATCAGCTGTTGGATTCCTGAAGAATAGCCTGAGAAAAATCCTGAAACAGAAAAACTAACCATCCAACAATTTAGCATATGCTGTTAGGAATGAATGTCACAACATTCAGTATGACATCCAAGTCCAGGACCATATGCTAAGTCTGTTACGTTCCTGAAAACAGACTGTGCTAACTTTGCTGTACTGTGAAAGCCCAACCAGCCTCTAACTCAGTATCAGCTTGTATGAACAACGGTCTAGACATTCAGTTAGATAGTTTCACCATTATCCTTTGGCCAGGTCTGTTTTCCACTTGAAAACAAGACTTAGAAACATACTGAACTGAAGCAGAAATACCAACCTGCCAGTTATTCAGTATATGCTGTTCACGATGAATGTCAAGACATTCTGATTGACATTCAACCTACAGGCTTTGTATCAGGTCTGATATTATCTTGATAAACAGACTGGAATACAAGCTTAGTTATGGCACACATGATTATAACATACAGAAGGAAACCAAACACAAGAAATTATTAACCCAATTCAGTCCAACATGACCTACATCTGGGGGCATACCAAGCCAGGAAGAAGATCCACTATCAGCAGTATTGATTCAGAGTTAAACTCCCCCGTTTACAACTCTTCACTTAATCCCTACCCAATGCAATCTATACCTAGGAACTCCTAGATAGAAACCTCCAGTTTCCATTCCTATCACTACAAATACAATGTAATGTTCAAACACCTTGAACTTGCTTCTCAACTTCATTCAAGAACATAATCAGTCTTGCCTACAGGCTTTGAGTTACAAATACTCTCAGCTTTTACCACTGAGAAACACATGGTAACCTTCCCACAGATTGGGAGGTTTACCTCACACACACCCCTAAAAATTCATTCTAAGAGGCTTACAAAGACTAGGTTACAATATGCTATTTATAACCTAATCACCCAACTGGATTTGGGCCTTCAGAAATCGCAGCAAACTTGTTCTTTGCTGTTACAAATACAACAGAAAAATTCTGCTACAAACAAGGTCTTCAATCCTAAAATCTCTCCATATATATCTCCTTATTTTGAGCCTATATATCTTCTGATTGAGTCTTTAAGACATCCACATGGGAGTTAAGATATTCACCAAATATCCTCACTAATCCCAGAATATATATTGAATTAATTCATTCAGTTTTCTACATATGTACGATGTCACAGGTATGATGTCGTGACATCGTACATGACATGTTGGTCCAGATGTTGAACTTCTTCAACCCAACATATTAAAACAACAGAGATGATTACATTATTTGTTTTACAAAATTAATGCCAATCCTGAGGTATTAACAATCTCCCCCTTTGGCAAATTTTAGCTAAAACAAATAAACATTACACTGGACAAAACATCCCAATATGGGTATGCTCTTCATCTCTGTCATTGACTCTACCACCACAAACACCAAAGTTGGTGTACATGAGAAAGTAGAGGTACAGGAATCAGTTGTACCAGAACCCTTCCCCTCACCAGGAGAGCTTCCGGAAGAATATGTAATGCTGAGTACATAGATAATGTAACTCAGATCACAAGACACAACTGTCCTCTTAACTCAGATCACAAGACACAAGTGATATACTCAGTTGGTGGCTTTTGTGCCTGCCTGACTCCAACTTCTGTTTGCTACAACAGTATTTTGCTTGCTTCTGATACATTCTCAGGACTCTATTTCTCTCCCCCTTTTTAGCTAAACATTTACAAGGGGACCCTTCACAAAACCAGATCCACGCACAGTTTGCCCAAACCTTGACATACCCTATGGTTTCGAGAGAATGGAATGGATCTCTTGTGAGAAGAGGAGTGCCGATCCATCCTTTAAATAGTCCAGCCCGTGCTTAGGAATTAACGGTAGGAATAAATGCTTGGTCAAGATTCATTAATTTTTGCTGAGAAACAGTCAGAGAATCACCAACAAAATCTCAGACTCTCTTTGAATACCTTTTATAGCTCTTGATTGTTTCTTTTCCAAAACAGCAGTTCCAATGCATGGAGACTATTCCATATATGCAGTCAGACACGTTGCACGCGATGTGTTAACATTCCACGCGACTTTTTCCTGCATTCTGCCAGTATTCAACATTTCCCAAGACCCCTGTCATACCTCCAGTAGAGACTTGACATCTGGCACTGCTAAAGCCAAAATCACAAACACCAGTAGATGGTTACTCCCCCTGTACCACACAACCGTGACCATCGGGCATATTCTAATTTCTCAGAATTAGACACCTCACATCCATAATTCCTAATGACTTTAAGATTCAGAGGGAAATCACAACATTGTCCAGGGCAATGTCATGACATCCGGTCAGACATTCTTCTGCTCACTCAGCCTTGGCATACATCACAGCATCCTGATAACTAATAAGGTGCCATACCCAGTTATCTGAGAGCACATAGACCACAAGCTTGATGATTACTTGCAGCACACGGACAAACTCCCCCTGTCATGGACAACCTACTCCTTTGGAGGTCACACATGATCATATCCAACACCCCAAAGTTGGACCTTCACATACTTCCTGATTCAAAGAGATTCCAGACCACTTGATGAATGGAAAACATAAGACGCATCTTCATGTCTTCAAGAGCACACCCTCTGTTAAACCCTCTTGGCTGACCACATCCACACTCTGTGTCAATCTCTCTTCTAACTAGAACAGAAGATCACTTCACAAGATGTTTTAACATCAGTTGGGACATCCTTCACAACATACCAGAGACCACCATTTGATAATCTTCAGATATCACTGAGTCACCAGCTTGAACCAGAAGAACCCAGACATAAATTGGGATATATACACTCTCATCCCATTACCAGAGACAATCTTCCATAGATAGCTCAGAACTCCTACCACAAGCTCCAAGGGATGAATAGAAAACATCTCCTTTTGTCTTCAACTAACTACTTTTCTGCTCAAAAGTAATTTGTCTCAGACTTTCCTCAAGAATAATCAGCTGCCATATGTTGATTATCTTGATTCTTTGAACTCACTTCTGAGATAGACCAAATGCCATTGGTTGATTACCTCCTTCATGAGTCCTCATATGGAAAAAGTCAGATACCACTTATTGACCTCTCCACGTTTATCAGACTTCTCCCAAAGATATTCTGACCTTCCAGGTGGGACTTGAACTTCAAGCTACATGTTGAACACATCTTAGATTTTCTAAGACATGAACATGTAACATCCTCTCCATCCAGCAACTCCAACGCACTGCACCGAGGACGATCTTTTTGAAGTATCCAATCTACAACTCTGTAGACCCTTCTATCTCAAGTTGATGTGCCACTTCACCAACTAAGACTCTGATGTTGAACCAAATGTCACAATATTGTGTTTTGACATCTAGCCGTTGAATTCAGCTCCTTCTTCTGCCACTTGAAGGAACTTCCTCCCTTCACAGAACAAGAGTTCAATGTTCTCATAGACTTGATTGTGGAATCAAGTTTGAGTAAACAACCTCCATCCTGCAGGTTTGCAGTTAAGTCATCCAAGCTCCCACCTTAATGAATCCCTGCTTCTTATCCAAAGACATCAGACACTCTGATGTATGAGTCTTCAGAAGGACCAGTTAGAGACTGACCCTTCAGCTATACCAAGGATTCCACTTCCTAAAGCAAAGCTGTTTCCATGATGTTAAGAATGCTGCCACTTGTTCTTAACTTCATAGTGTGCATTAGCCAATGCACTTCCTTACTTAGATCAGAGATAAACTGATCCAAGTAACCACCATCAAGACTATGAGGTCTTCTTCTTCTTATACACACCAAGGTTGAACATGTTTCTTGCCAAGAAACCTTTTCAGAGATCATACGCTTTTGCTGCCACCAAAGAGATAGATCATAACCCAATGTACTATCCTTCCTGTGATTCTGCACAGGGTCTTGAAGAAGAGATGTTCCAACATCTTTAAGAACATCAGTTATCTTGAGCTCCAAGGATAATCAATTAAATACTTGTACTTGACACAAGTAGACATTGATCTTAAATCCTTTCCCAATTATCCTTTCAGATACTTCCACCATAAGAATACTTTGAAAGTACACTTCTTGTGTCAACATCTTCTGCTTGCAAGCACCTCAACAGTCTTGAGACTCTTTCCAGATTAGATTCACCCTTAGGAATGAGAGAGTAGAATCCTTCCTTGCAAATGTGTCACACAGCCACCAGAACCCATGTGACACAGGTCAACAGCCAACCAGAACCTAGGCTGACCAAACTTGAGGAGGTTAACCAAAACTTTCCCTCAACTTAACAATCATGGAAACTCCACACCAATATCCATGCATTGTACACAAATGTCTCAACATGACATCCACCATCCCTTACCAATGGCAACTAACTCCTCCAATCACACCAATCAGACTCCAGCTGACCATAAGTACTAGTGAGACAAACAACACCAGTCAATAGTAGATATGCATTGCCAGAGCATATTACCTCAACCAACCTCTGAATCTTCATATTCTCACTCCTTGAAAGAACTGCCACTTCTGAATGTGGTGTTTGAATAACAAGATTCATGGTTCCAATCCTCTTAAATGATATAGCAATCAGGGTACCCCATTATTGACTGCTAACATCCAGGGGACTTGTCTTCCAACACAACATAGTACTTCAGGGAACAACTATCTAACCCTGATCAATCTACAGGAATATGCCAAACAGTAGGAGATTGCACAATGTCACATCTCAACCAGCTCAACTTCTAGAGATCAGACTTCTAAAGGTGACCTTCTTGAGCACACACACGGTTGACCCTACCCTTGTCAACTGAGCACACCCAGATGTCTCCTCTTCCAGGTCAGGAGTAGGTTCCAAACAGAAGTATCCCTTTGTTTGATACCTAAAAACATCTGCTCTTCAACCAGTAGCTGCATACTTGTTGAACAACATGTTCTAACATCACATAGAACATAAGTTCCACCTCCTTGGAACAAACCTTCCTTGAAAGTCTTCAAGGTCTTCATATACACTACTTAAGAGAGTAAAAGAATCAGTGATTAAATGATTCTTACCATCCTGAAGTAAGACGTCATGATGGGTGGACTTGAGGAGACTCAAGTATCTTTGACATCTTCAGCAGATTATGATGAGATCTTGAATACAGCAGCCTTTCATTCACATGAGGGGAAACTACATCAGAGTTTGAGTTTTTCCAGGTATTATGCAGCGGAAATCATAATACAACTCAACCTGTGAACACACACACTTCACCAGATCAGCCTCCAACAGCACACCAAGTTTGAATATGCTTCAATACTAGCCCAGTTGTTCCACACAAAGGCCAATTGCCAACCTCCAGATACAGGTACACACACTTCCTGTCATGAAGAGTCCATCCACCTACTTCAAGGGACCATTCAGGGAAATCAGTGCTATCATAACTCCTTGCAAGATACCAGAAAGAATCACCCATGGATCTCATCCAGAAACAGAACAGGATGCCCGCTCTGATACCATTTGCAATTCTGGCGTAGTCAGATTTCAGATGTTCTACTCCACGTCATGACATCTGATCTAACATTGTACCTAATACAGCAAGAAAGTTATTACACTCTGTATTAATATGCACCCTTTCACAGATGTCACGACATCTCCTTGTATGACACCCTAGAATGGAGGAACACCTAGTTCTGTGCACCATAGCATTCACTTCTGTTGTTTTCCTACACGGTTATCAGCACGATGTCTCATTCCTGATTTGGACATCATCTGTTACGTTGTTCCAGTTTGTTGGTCATGTACTTGTATTTCCTAAATTAAAGGTTGTAACAAGTTAAACTAATCTCCACTTATTAAGGAGCTAACAAATAGTCTATTTGCTAGGTTCATTAATTGTAGCTTAGTTGTTAGTTTCCTAGATTTTAGATCAGCTGTTGGATTCCTGAAGAATAGCCTGAGAAAAATCCTGAAACAGAAAAACTAACCATCCAACAATTTAGCATATGCTGTCAGGAATGAATGTCACAACATTCAGTATGACATTCAAGTCCAGGACCATATGCTAAGTCTGTTACGTTCCTGAAAACAGATTGTGCTAACTTTGTTGTACTGTGAAAGCCCAACCAGCCTCTAACTCAGTATCAGCTTGTATGAACAACGGTCTAGACATTCAGTTAGACAGTTTCACCATTATCCTTTGGCCAGGTCTGTTTTCCACTTGAAAACCAGACTTAGAAACATACTGAACTGAAGCAGAAATACTAACCTGCCAGTTATTCAGTATATGCTGTTCACGATGAATGTCAAGACATTCTGATTGACATTCAACCTACAGGCTTTGTATCAGGTCTGATATTATCTTGATAAACAGACTGGAATACAAGCTTAGTTATGGCACACATGATTATAACATACAGAAGGAAACCAAACACAGGAAATTGTTAACCCAATTCAGTCCAACATGACCTACATCTGAGGGCATACAAAGCCAGGAAGAAGATCCACTATCAGCAGTATTAATTCAGAGTTAAACTCCCCCGTTTACAACTCTTCACTTAATCCCTACCCAATGCAATCTATACCTAGGAACTCCTAGATAGAAACCTCCAGTTTCCATTCCTATCACTACAAATACAATGTAATGTTCAAACACCTTGAACTTCCTTCACAGCTTCATTCAAGAACATAATCACTCTTGCCTACAGGCTTTGAGTTACAAATACTCTCAGCTTTTACCACTGAGAAACACATGGTAACCTTCCCACAGATTGGGAGGTTTACCTCACACACACCCCTAAAAATTCATTCTAAGAGGCTTACAAAGACTAGGTTACAATATGCTATTTATAACCTAATCACCCAACTGGATTTGGGCCTTCAGAAATCGCAGCAAACTTGTTCTTTGCTGTTACAAATACAGCAGAAAAATTCTGCTACAAATAAGGTCTTCAATCCTAAAATCTCTCCATATATATCTCCTTATTTTGAGCATATATATCTTCTGATTGAGTCTTTAAGACCTCCACATGGGAGTTAAGATATTCACCAAATATCCTCACTAATCCCAGAATATATACTGAATTAATTCATTCAGTTTTCTACACATGTACGATGTCACAGGTATGATGTCGTGACATCGTACATGACATGTTGGTCCAGATGTTGAACTTCTTCAACCCAACATATTAAAACAACAGAGATGATTACATTATTTGTTTTACAAAATTAATTCCAATCCTGAGGTATTAACATTAAGGCTTTTGATCAATCAATTCGCCAATCTTTGATATTTTTACCCCGAACTACGAGGTTTTGATCCTACCTTTTGTGATGGTACGTAGGCAATGGGTTCATCCATTCAAATAACAAAATTGTAAATATAATGTATATTCTTTTCTCATCCCCTCCATCTTGTTTGCACAAATATCTTCACAAATACCAACCTACAACACATATTTGCAAAAAGAGGTTCCCTTAGAGTATTAAGGATGTTTTGGGTGCGTAAAACCTTCCCATCTCATAACCAACCCCCTTACCTAGATCTCTGACATTTTTATTAGTTTTTGATTTGATAAAACTTCTTACTTGGTTTTTGTTCGCTTTTTAACCTTTCCTTTGGACAAATAAAAGTGCGGTGGCGAATCGAATTGTATGTTTACTTTTGATTTAGTCAATAAATCTAAAGGTAATGAATACCCCGCTATAGAAAAGTGGCGACATTGCTGGGGACATGAACTTCCTAGTGGGTTTAGCCTACTTTTTGCCTGTTGTATTGTATGTTTATATTTATTTGTGACATAATTTTGTGCAAATTTGGGATGAATGTATTGTTTGTAATGTATGAATTGCTTGATATACTACTTGCTTGTATGCTTGGTAGTTTCTTGTGAGATGAGTTCTATACCCAAACTCGAGTGAACTTATGATAGGAGAATGGCATAGTCTTGTTGACTTGTGTGGAGTTATTCCTTAGCAAGTTGACTTGCAAGCCCATTCACTTGGTGGAGGTCTTGTTGAGATCAATAATGTCACACGAGTAGTCGTGGTTAGACATTACTCCTTCCAATATAAACCTTAGAAGCCAAGGACCTTAGATAACCTACCCCATCTTGTCCTATTTTAGGATGTAGTGTGAAGGTTGTTCAAGTGTAAGATTTGATACGATTGTTACGCGATACTACACTCACAAGAGTCTCTCTTGAGAATATTTTTGGAGTACGAGTAGTCGTTTTATCCAATAATCTCTGAAAGATGAGATGATGACTATGGGAACCTCTTTTAGATCATGATCATCAGGTTTAACCATAGTGTTAGACGGTGTGGCTAGTGATCGAGAGGGGGGGGGGGTGAATAGATCACCTCTTTAAAATAAACGGATTTAAAAAATCTTATCAGAGTTATTGAAACTTAGCGGAAAATTATAGTCCCGAATCGACTTCCGTTTATTCTGAACCGCTACTAGAAAACCGGACACGCGAGTTTATTGCTGGATTTGAATTAGAACGATAGAAATTATTAACACCAAAATCTTATCAAATTAAATGCACTTAACACTAAATTCTGATTCCAATGAATAAAAACTCAACTGACAGTTTTGTCAAACAGTTGGTGTGTATGTGATCAATGATGAACAATGGTGGGGTTTAGATAAAGAATTTTTCTTTCCACTATTGTATCACAAAAGGTACAGCCACTATACACCAACTGAAATTACAAAACTGTTGAAAACGTAAAGAGAAATAAGGAAAGAATACGATACGCAGAGATTTGGTAAGGAAGTTCCCCACTATCGTCCTCGCGTGTGGGTACTGTCGCATTACACGAAAAACCGGCGGGAAAACAAGAACAACAGAGCCGCCACCGTACGTTATTTATCCCAAAAGAGGGAAAGGAAACGCTCAGAGTAAACCTGGAAAAAGCATGGCCTCGCGACCAAAGAGAATGGGATCGGGAGTCGGTTATGCGAAGGGAAGGTATTAGCACCCCTACGCATCCGTCGTACTCGACGGGATCCACGCACAATAGGAAGGAAAATGGTTGCTAAAACACTGCTCAAACACACACACACTGGCTGAAAGAGACGCAAGAAAACAGACTGAAACTGACTCGGCAGGATATCGCATCCTGGGCCTACTTAGTCCATCAGACAGAGACATCAGAGTCGGAGTAGTTCGGACTGGGGAAACGACACATGCTCGCTAGGATGTCGCATCCTATGCATACGTATCTCCTTTGGACGAAGGAGAATCAGAGCATTCGTAGCTAGGCTAACACGCATACGAACAAACACAGGCAAAGGCAAACGTGGAGCCTGAATGCCAGTCACTGGACTTATATCAGCATCCGAACCAAAAACACACACAAGGAGGCAAGCGTGGAGCCTGAATGCCAATCACTGGACTTATATCAGCATCCGAACCAAAACACACGCACACTGGAACCCGAATGCCACTCGATGGACTTACATCAGCTTCCAAGCACACAACAACACAAAACAAAGACACAGGCGCCCGGAGAGATCTGCTCATCTCCTGCCTACGTACCTCATCTGGTATGAGGATCAGGGCGACGTAGTTCCCCTACGAAGGGACACAGGACTAGCCTAACCAGATGACAGGGGGAAACACAACTAGGGAGACTACGACTCGAGCCTAGCTGTTATCATGCAAGCCTATCCTATTCAACACAAATAAACAGCAAATCAAGCATTCACAAGTAGCACACACTATATGCACACAAAAGGGCTCAATCAAAGGGGTAAGACTGCAAGAGTAAGTCATTTGTACAAGGGTGGCGTTAGCTCTTAACCTTGCCATTGAGGGGCTAAGGTGAAGCTGATGAAAGGAGAGTGAAGATAAGACTTCACAGCTCTTATCCCTGGTCAGGGAGAGCTTCAGACAAAGGAGCGTGGGTTCAGAAAGGAGGAACCCTTCTACACTCAAGACTCTGACACAACTGTACATTGTACAAGATCTTGGGTTTGTGTCCCAATGCATCAACACAGTGGTGTGAGCAGAGGGACGACTCAACAGAATAGCGGGGGATAGATTGCATATCCCTTGGGTTCCACCAATTGCCTCATAGAGGTCTTTACCTGCATGGGGACAAAAGTGAACAATCACAAACATTGCCTCTTAAGGAGGACTTCAGACAGGTGCCTGGCCAAGTAACAGGCCAGGTCTTCCAGACTACATGGAGACAAGAATGTTATACCTCAGTGCAAATTGCTTATCAAGCAAAGCAAAGCAATATTAGCAACTTAATGTACCTCTTGAAGAGCAGTCCCTAAATGTGCACGATCCAAGGCTTTAAATGATCCAAATCAGCTCCTGAGATGATAACTTGAAGCTTTATGTGTGAATTGAAGCTTGAAACGAACTAGATCTTGATTAATTTTCCACTTCCATCTTCATGAGTTTGCTTGAAATGTACACAAATTTTGCTCGAATTTGATGATCCAATGCTTGATTCTTCATCCACTACACTCAATAAACCAGAATATGGAAGAAAAATGCTATGCTATGTGGAGAATTTTCAAGTTTTGATTGAGAGAAAATTTTGGAGGGAAAAAGTTTCAAGATCCAAAAATGGGGAAAAAGTGATTAACCTCCTAAATTCTGTTATGATTAGAGTATATATATGCTCTACTAATCACTCTCTAATCATGTTTAAGCCAAATGTTAATGAAACGAATGAATTATGGAGTGTTTTGGCAAATTGAGTTTTCACCCTATGCATGAAAATGCATGGTGAATAGTGCATGAATTTCCCTTCAAATTCACTCAAAAATCTGTTTTTGAGCCAATGGAAATGGTACCATGTTCAAATAATTCACCAATTTTAAATTCCACATTTTCCTCCCAAAAATCAAGTGAAATTCCAAATATTCATGTGAAGACAACTTGTGCAATACAATGCATGGTTTATGATGCATGTATTGGATAGTGCATGTCAAGAGAGAAATGTTGCAAAAAGAACCATCCCAATTGGCCTTATGGTTAAAAAGTTATGCCACTTTGAAAATCAACTTTTTTGGACAATGATCAATCCATAACTTTTCAACCACAAATGAGAAATTCATGTTCTTGGACTTTTTGGAAAGGTGAGAGCAAGGTCTACAACCTTCATGTTGAACAAAATTTCATTTGAAACATTTTTGAACATGTAATTTTGAGGAGAAAAACTTTCTATTTTTGGCAATTTTCAATTACAAGTCACTTTCTATTTTTGGAAAGTTTCCATCTGACTTTATTTTATTCATTCTTGATGTTTGAAATGTCAAATGAAACTTGTTTCAACATGAATGAAGTATATCCAACACTCTCCCTCCTCCAAATCCATTAAATCAGGCACAGTTGACCACAGTTGACTTTCTATGGTTCTAGATGAAATTCAGCCTGACAGTTGAGCTTTGATCATCCAACCTTTGGCCAAATCACTTCAAAATGATCGCATAATCACATGAACTTGATAACCAACCTTAGGGGCTTGTCTAAATGGAAATTACACATGTTTGCTTGCTTGACCTGATCTCCTGACCAGTTTGACCTAATTTGTCAGCTGAACTTGCACTTGGGCAAATGGCTATGCAATGCTATGCAATGGACTTTTTTATGCTAATGACCTAATGATGAAAATGTATGTACACAAGGTAGGTGCAAATTTGAGGTGCTACAACTGCCCCTATTCAATCAACTTGGAACCCTAAGGGATGAGAGCAACGACTGTCAGACTTTCAGGGTAAACAGGGATTGAATACCAAGAACCGTAGAAATTTGCACACTGCTGGGATTTGTCTTTTTTCTGTTTTTGTCTTCGTTAGAGGTACAACCACATCCAGACATCGACACACGATGAATGGGAACAGAAATCTCAACTAGATGCCAACGGACAACTAGGAAAAACTCAACGTTTACCAAGACCAACGGAGAGGTAAATCAGCTGGGACGACCAGGAAAAACTCGACGTTTACCAAGACCAACGGGGAGGTTGCCAGACATCATCGGATGAATGGGAAGACTCGACCAGACGTCATCGGACGAAAGGGAGACGCTCGACGTTTATCGACACCAACGGAGAAGGAGACCAGACATCAAAGGACGACGGATGAACTGGGAAGACTCGACCAGACGTCATCGGACGAAAGGGAGACGCTCGACGTTTATCGACACCAACGGAGAAGGAGAAAGCCACTTCACGAGGGAAAGGCACCACAATCAGAAACCTAATAGGACGTCTACTGGGGATTCTGGCTGGGAAATCAACCAGACATTAATGAATGACTGGGAACAGGGTATACAATCAAACGTCATCGGACGAATGAGAAAAACTCGACGTTTATCGAAACCAACGGAGAGGTAAATCCACTTGGGGAAGGGTACAACTAGACGTCATAGGACGAATAGGAAAAACTCGACGTTTATCGACACCAACGGAGAGGAGGAAACTCTGAGGGGAATCAACAGTCATTAATGAATGATCTGTGAGGGGTAAACAACTAGACGTCATCGGACGACTAGGAAAAACTCGACGTTTATCGACACCAACGGAGAGGAGGATTCTTCTGGGGACGACCCTGTGGGGAAAGATATCAACTATACGCCAACGGACGCATAGGAAAAACTCGACGTTTATCGACACCAACGGAGAGGAGGAAACTTCTCTAGGGAAGGGACGACGTTACGCACATCGAAAAATGATGTTTACCGACACTAAAGAAGACCAGACACTACGCATGACTGGGAAAGCACCGAAAGATGGTGTTTACCGACACCAAAAGAAGACCAGACACTACGCATGACTGGGAATCACCGAAAGATGGTGTTTACCGACACCAAAAGAAGACCAGACACTACGCATGACTGGGAATCACCGAAAGATGGTGCTTACCGACACCAAAAGCAAACCAGACACTACGCATGACTGGAAATCACCGGAGGATGGTGTTTACCGACACCAAAAGCAAACCAGACACTACGCATGACTGGAAATCACCAGAGGATGGTGTTTACCGACACCAAAGAATAACACACGCGGGTGCTGACAGAATACTGGCATCTACACATGTCAAGGCAAGGCTACACACTTGCAGGGGATCTCACTGGGGATCAAGGTCACGACAGCGAGCCAACAGGAAGGAACACCAAGGATACCGGGTTGTAGGTATGAAACAGGTGACCGACCAAACGTGAATTGGTTTGTGTTCAAAAACACTCAACATCCTGAAGAGGGCTAGAAAAGCAGTCTTGTTAGAGGATGGACATTCAATTCCACAAGGAATACGAATCTTACTCGACTGGGGAGGACGACTTCGACCCAAGAGCGCGTGAGACAGATTACCTATAGCCGTCAAAACGTAGATAATAGACTCGGATGGAAGATTATCCATAACCGGGTTGCCGGTTTTTAGATGGATAAACGACCGACATCATCCTGAAGAGAGCGAAAGCAAACTTGTTAAAGGATGGATATTCGATTCCGCAAGGAATACGAATCTTACTCTGCTGGAGAAAACAATCAAAAGACTGACCAGAGAGTGCATGAGGCATATTATCTATAGCCATCAAAACGTAGATAATATACTCGCATGGCAGATTATCCATAACCGGGTTGTAGGTTGTTAGATGGATAAACGACCGAAAAGAAAGGCATCAGGGTACCAGGACTAGGTATGCAAAAGCTGACCAATCAAAAGAGGATAAAATTGCTGACTCGGAGCAAATACCCAAAAGAAAGGGGAAGACCCACTGGGGACAATACTGCTTGATCAAGGCAAGTATCCAGAGGGGAAAAGAATATCAATACCGCAAACTGGATACTGATAACTGCAAAGAGGGGATTACATCTACCGGTTAGTAGGTAGAAAACCACGGGAAAGTAACCAGTCATCGATAAGATGAGCACACAGGGTTAACTCCACCAAGGGGATGAAAGTGGGATTTTACAACTACCGATTTGTAGGTAGAAAACCACAAAGATAGGACTTACAACTACCGGGTTGTAGGTAGAAGCCAACCGACAGAATGAACCACAAAGGTTACCTCTGCTAGGGGATGAAAGTGGGATTTTACAACTACCGGTTGGGTAGAAAACCACAAAGATAGGACTTACAACTACCGGTTTGTAGGTAGAAGCCCATAAATTCCGCTGAGGATAAGATGAATGAGTACCGGTTAGTAAGCCACTATTCATTCATGCCCCAGGGCAACACAAGAGACAGTCAACAAGAAGCCAATTTAGGATCGATCCAAAAAGGCAAACTGAAACAAGACTCATCCTAATGAGGAAAGAACTCAATAGGGAAAACCCATCCCATTAGGGAGGGAACGGAAGCAACCGTCATCCACGAGGATGTATCTCAGTGGGGAAATGGCAGGAAAGGATGGACACTTTCTGCTTAAGAGGTAGACTCTACATGGAGAGATCAGACACACCCACATCTACTAGGAGGCTACTGGGTAGAACCAGGTTTTTCTTTAACCAACGGATGAGGAAATAAACCTCTCTGGGGGTACCAATCCTGAGTGCCGTCAGGAGCAACTGTAGCAAAAGCGCTGTACAGACGTCGAACAAGAAGCTGCCTCTGCCGGGGAGACGGTCTGATCGGGTTAACACATGAATGCATATGTTTGAATTTTTCTATGGCGTAATGCTCCATTTCGAATGGAAATGCTACGCATTTTTGAGGATGCAATGATTACTATATGCAAGATGCAAAACTGGCTAAAGAGCCAAACTGATCAAATACTTCAACTCTGCAGGGAAACTCTGTTTGAAGAATACTCTGCGGGGAAACTCTTATCGGGGAATGCCTTGCGGAGAAAGCACCGACTTCTCACTCATGCTGGAGAGAACAAAGCTGTTGCCAGGAACAGGATAAACTCCGCTGGGGAACATCCTTCACAATCCAAATCCACTCGAGGACTCTGCTCGGGAAGCAAACAATACTCCGCTGGGGGGAGTAAATCAGGCAACTCTTCGGGAATAATACCCGCCAGAATGATAAAGCGACTTCACTGGGGAAGATCCCACCAAACCTCAGGTAGGCAAACTCTGCTTCGGGGAATAACTGCTACTCCACTGGGGACGACCCACACAATCCACGAGTTGGAATAAACTCAGCTGGGTATGCAGCTCTGCTACGGGAACTCGCCCAATCCGCTGGTGGGATGAACTCTGCTGGAGAAATATTTCATTGAAACCCGCTCCACTCGGGGAACTTGCTGAGGAAAAACCCACTCCAATCTCTACTGGGGAGAACAACTCTGGTGGGGAACGATAACATATCATGTCATGCTGGAGGTAAACCATTGCAACCCTGCTGGGGAGAAGCACTTACAGTCATGCTGGGGGATACCAATGTCACAAACCCGACTGCTGGGAAACAACATCCTCATAACAAACTCCGCTGGGGAAACCCTCCTGGGGGATAACATCTACCAGGTACTTAGCGGGGATCTCAGCTGAGGAAATCTGCAAACACCGGCCTGCCGAGGATAGGCAATCTTTAGATCTGCTAAGGAAAGAAGGTACCATCCACAGACACCTCTGCAGAGGAACACAACTCTGACGGATATCAAACTTGCTCTGAGAAGGATCTGCTGGGGAAAAGCTCACAGATGTCGACCTGCAATACAGCAAAACACAATGCCCCGGGGGATACATGGACAAGATACACACAAGTGTCCTCAACATTCAAAATGATTTTCAAATGTTTCATCCTTCTGCAAGTTATTGTTCAGCCTTCATGTTTTATTATATGCAATGTTTATCAAAAATTCGGCCGTTTTTGCAAACAAAACAGTAAAAATAAAAACAAGAGAGCTATTTATCTGAATAACGACTTTTATTGATTGAAAACGTGCCTGAAAAGGCAAATACATTGGGAAGCAATTCCTAGAAAGAGGTAATTGCGCACAAAAGGAAAATAAACTATCCTAATGGCAATGTGAATACGGCATCCACTATTTCCCAATTCTGTTATAACTCACAGATCTTCAGTTTTCCTCCCAACTCCTTGCTTTCTGAGAAGAATGACTGGACCGATCACATCTTTCGAGATGGCAGACGAATGAATCGCGATGAAGTACAAATAACTCAGACTGTAGTCTTCGCTTTAATCCCTCTTTTGGCTGGATCGCCCTTTCGGGTTTTCAATCCACCGGGATACCCATTTTTGCCTAAGTCGCCCTTGCGGGTTTTCGACTTACCGGGTGTACAAATTCTTTTCATTTTTATCCCTAACTTTTGCCCGAACCTTTTCTTTCTGTTTTCTGGTTCGCCAGGATGCCCATTTTTGCCTGGACTCTTTCATTCTTTTTGTCCAGCGGGTCAATTTATGCGAAGTATTTTTTGACTACATCTGAGTTGACAGGGGACGGAAAATCTTCACCATCCATAGTTGTAAGCATCAAGGCTCCACCGGAGAAAACCTTCTTCACAACATATGGACCTTCGTAATTAGGAGTCCACTTGCCCCTGTTATCTGTACCAGGAGGAAGGATCCCCTTCAAAACTAGATTGCCAGTTTGAAATGTCCGAAGACGCACTTTCTGATCAAAGGCTCGCTTCATCCTTCTCTGATATAACTGCCCATGGCACACAACTGCTAGCCGTCTCTCTTCGATAAGGCTCAACTCATTAAACCTTGTCCGAATCCACTCGGCTTCGTCCAGCTTGACATCCAATAATACCCTCAGAGAAGGGATCTCCACTTCAACAGGTAGGACTGCTTCCATACCATACACAAGGGAGTACGGGGTTGCCCCGGTCGACGTACGTACTGAAGTACGGTACCCATGCAAAGCAAAAGGCAGCATCTCATGCCAATCCTTGTACGTAACGACCATCTTCTGCACAATCTTCTTGATATTCTTGTTGGCCGCCTCTACAGCACCATTCATCTTTGGTCTGTAAGGAGAAGAATTATGATGTTCGATCTTGAAATCTCTGCACAGTTCTTTCATCATCTTGTTATTGAGATTTGAACCATTGTCAGTGATGATTCTCTCAAGGACTCCATAACGACAGATGATTTCTTTCTTGATGAACCGGGCAACCACTTGTTTGGTAACATTAGTATAAGAAGCTGCTTCCACCCACTTGGTGAAGTAATCAATCGCGACCAAGATGAAGCGATGTCCATTCGAAGCAGTAGGCTCAATCTTCCCAATCATGTCAATGCCCCACATGGCAAACGGCCAAGGCGAGTTCATGACATTCAGCGGGCTTGGTGGTACATGCACCTTATCAGCATAGATCTGACATTTATGGCACTTCCGAGCATACTTGAAACAGTCGGATTCCATAGTCATCCAGTAATAACCGGCTCTCAACAGTTTCTTTGACATTGCATGACCACCAGCGTGGGTACCAAACGAACCTTCATGCACCTCTTGCATCAACATGTCTGCTTCGTGTCTATCCACGCATCTGAGCAAGACCATGTCAAAGTTCCTCTTGTACAACACGTCATCCTGATTCAAGTAAAAGCTTCCAGCTAGCCTTCTCAGGGTCTTCTTATCATTCTTCGACGCACCTTCAGGATACTCTTGAGTCTTGAGGAAGTTCTTGATGTCATAATACCACGGTTTCTCGTCAATCGCAACAACAGTCTCGGCTGCAAACACATACGCAGGCCTCTCGAGTCGATTCACCGCAACATGTGACACATGATTCCACCAATGAACTTTTATCATGGAAGATAAAGTAGCTAAAGCATCAGCCATCTGATTCTCATCCCGGGGGACATGGTACAACTTCACCTTCTTGAAGAACGTCAGTATTCTTCTGGTGTAATCTCTATACGGAATCAAATGCGGCTGGTTCGTATTCCAATCTCCATTGACCTGATTGATCACTAGAGCGGAATCTCCAAATATATCAAGAGTTTTGATTCTCAAATTAATGGCTTCCTCTATCCCCATGATACAAGCCTCATACTCAGCTTCGTTGTTGGTGACATCAAACGTCAATCTGGCAGAAAAAGGTATATGAGCACCTTTGGGATTGATCAGCACTGCGCCAACACCGTTACCATTCACATTCACAGCCCCATCAAACATCAAGGTCCACTTGTCATCAGGATCCGGTCCTTCCTCGACAAGAGGCTCTTCACAATCTTTCATCTTAAGATACATGATGTCCTCATCAGGGAATTCAAACATCATAGGCTGATAGTCGTCGATCGGTTGTTCGGCGAGATAATCTGACAAAACACTACCCTTGATAGCCTTTTGCGACGTGTACTGAATATCATATTCTATTAAGATCATCTGCCAACGGGCAACACGTCCAGTGAGAGCCGGCTTCTCAAAGATGTATTTCACTGGATCCATCTTAGAAATCAATAAGGTAGTATGGTTCAACATATACTGCCTCAGTCGGCGAGCAGCCCAGGCCAAAGCACATCAAGTTTTCTCGAGCAGTGAATATCTGGTTTCACAGTCGGTAAACTTTTTGCTAAGGTAGTATATGGCATGCTCTTTTCGACCAGACTCGTCATGCTGTCCCAATACACACCCCATCGAGTTCTCGGTCACTGACAGGTACATTATCAATGGTCTCCCTGGAACTGGAGGAATCAGGATTGGAGGTTTCTGTAAATACTCTTTAATCTTGTCAAAAGCTTTCTGACAATCATCATTCCACTTGATCGCCTGATTCTTTCTAAGCAATTTGAATATCGGTTCACACGTGGCAGTTAGGTGAGACACAAACCTTGCAATGTAATTCAATCTCCCTAAAAACCCACGAACCTGCTTTTCTGTTTTCGGTTCAGGCATTTCCTGAATAGCTTTGACTTTAGCTGGATCAACCTCAATCCCTTTCTCACTGACAATGAAGCCTAACAGCTTCCCTGATCTCACCCCAAACGTACACTTGTTTGGATTCAGCCTCAGTTTGAACTTGACCAACCTGTCAAACAACTTCTGCAAATTAACCAGGTGCTCCTCTTCTGTCTGCGACTTCGCAATCATATCATCCACGTACACTTCAATCTCTTTGTGCATCATGTCATGAAAGAGAGTCGTCATTGCCCTCTGATAGGTAGCACCGGCATTCTTCAGCCCAAATGGCATCACTTTATAGCAGAATGTGCCCCAAGGTGTAATGAATGTCGTCTTTTCCATGTCCTCTGGCGCCATCTTAATCTGATTATAGCCCGAGAAACCATCCATGAAAGAGAATACCGAGGATTGAGCCGTATTATCAACCAATACATCAATGTGAGGTAATGGGAAATCATCTTTCGGACTCGCTCTGTTCAAATCCCGGTAGTCGACACACATTCTGACTTTGCCATCCTTCTTCGGCACCGGAACGATGTTGGCTACCCACGGTGGGTAAGTGGTTACTGACAAAAACCCAGCATCGAACTGCTTCTGAACCTCTTCCTTGATTTTAACTGCCATATCAGGACTCGTTCTACGAAGCTTCTGCTTGACCGAAGGACAATCATCTCTGAGAGGTAGTCTATGAACCACAATATCAGTATTCAGCCCAGGCATATCTTGATAAGACCAGGCGAATATCTCCATGTACTCTCTCAGCATCTCGATCAACCTGCTCTTGACCTCAGGTTTCAAAGCAGCCCCAATCTTGATATCTCTTCTGGCGTCCTCAGTACCAAGATTAACAATCTCCAACTCTTCCTGATGAGGTTGGATGACCCTTTCCTCCTGTTTCAACAATCTAGCCAATTCTTTCGGGAGTTCACTGTCTTCATCAATCTCCTCTTCAGCTTGGTAGATGGGATTGTCGAAATCATACTGAGCCATAACAGATTCGTTCATAGTGGATGCCATAAGGTCAATTCTGCATGTTTTAATGCTTTATTTTAGAAAAAGAGTTCAAGAAAGCCACAAAAACAAAAGCATTGCCATTTTTAATTTTTTTTTGAAAAAACAAAAACAAAAATAGAAAGACAGGGATCACAAAATTGTTTGCAAAACGTCCTTTATTAATGATAATCATTGAAAACATGAGGCCCTACAATGAACCACTACGTCTTGGGCAGAACGTAGGGTTTTGTGCAGAATGAAAAAACAAAAGAAAATTACTCTGTCTGAAGCGTAACTTGGACTATATCCTCCGCAGTCCAGTTGTTGATCACTTCCCCTGGTGCACTCGGGCGAACCCAGCAGTCGAGATCACAATCACTGTCAACATCTTCACCCTCAGTAGCAAAGACATCACCATGATTCATCAACCCAGCGTTGGTAAAAGTATTAGGACCTGCTGCCCCCTGCTCTGCTCGGCGAGGCTCATAACCGATGCCAAATTTATCTTCTTTGACAGGCAAGTCCACCATCTTGCCCCAGCCCTCGGCCTTGCCGGAATCAACGACCTCCTTGGCCTGCTTGTAAGAAGTAATTGAAGCACCTGGCTTCCTCTGTTCAGAACACGCCACCTTCTCAATAGCCACCGTCTCGAACGCCTGACACAAAGTCTCGTGGATCTCGCCATCCACCTCGACATATTTGAACGAGGATAAATGACTCACCAAGATATCCTCTTCACCGCATACGGTCACAATCTGACCGTTCCAGACGTATTTGAGCTTCTGATGGAGAGTCGACGAGACTGCCCTGGCTGCATGTATCCATGGACGCCCCATAAGACAACTGTAAGCAGGCTGGATGTCCATGACATAGAAGATGATATCGAACTCCTCAGGACCTATCTTCATGGGCAAAGTGACTTCCCCAAACACAGAACGTTTGGATCCGTCAAAAGCACGAACAATCAGGTCACTTGGCGTCAGCACAACCCCTTCAATAGGTATCTTCTTCAATATCTGCTTCGGCAGCACATTCAACGAAGAACCCGTGTCAACCAACACATGAGACAGCACAACCCCCTTACACTCCATGGTGATGTGTAAGGCTTTGTTGTGGTTCCGACCTTCGGGTGTCAAATCAAGATCTGTGAACCCCACCCCGTGTCGGGTACTCACATTGGCAATTACACCCTCAAGCTGATTGACAGAAATCTCCTGAGGTACATACGCCATATTTAACATCTTCAACAAGGCGTCTCTATGTGCCTCAGAGCACAACAGCAGGGAAAGGATAGAGATCTTGGAGGGAGTTTGATTGAGCTGATCTACAATCTTGTAGTCGCTCTTCTTGATTATGCGCATGAATTCCTCCACATCCTTCTCAAATGAGCCACCAGGCACATTCGCTTGAGCAGGCGCTTCATCCACTACGGCCTGTTTGCCCTTAGCTCTAGCAGATGCCTCAGCATTAGCATCCCTCAACGGTGGAGGCGCAAACAGCCGACCACTGCGAGTAAAGCTTCCTGGTCCACCCACATTGTCCACAGCAGGACTCACAACGACCGGAGCTTTACTAACAGGTGCATAAATCGTCACAGGCGCTTGATTTGAAGGCTTGACCCTGTTCTCAGCCCTCCTGTTGCTTCGGTAGGCACTGTCATATTTCCACGGCACAACTTTACTGTCCACGACCCTTCTAACCGGAGCGACGATTGTTGTCGGAGTGTTGGTAGCCACTGGTGCAGAGATGGTAACTGGATTACCACTCGTTGTAGG
The DNA here is from genome assembly GCF_024323335.1 of Lathyrus oleraceus. Lineage (NCBI taxonomy): Eukaryota > Viridiplantae > Streptophyta > Magnoliopsida > Fabales > Fabaceae > Lathyrus > Lathyrus oleraceus. The sequence goes on along the minus strand of NC_066579.1, from coordinate 64,039,346 downwards.
CGCACGCCCTTCAGATGGTTTGAAAAAGATAGTGATAGTAGACACTGCCCCTCGATCTCTGTTATCGGCCCTACCAAACTGAACATAGCCTTGATCCATCAAACCCTGGATACCAGCTTTTAACAGATCACACCCATTAGCTGACTCTGCACAACCCACACAATTTTCATCACAACCCGGATGAACACCCCCTTTCAGCAAACGGTCTTTAACCACCAGCAAGGAAGTCTGAATCTCTTCAACAATGGCAACCAGCTCTTCAGATTCGACCCCTTCGATACAGTTTACCCTATGATCACCATGCGCAGGCATAGGGTTGTTCACAACATTCGGCACAGGGGAGAAATTGATCGCCTTAGAATCGATCAGATCTTGGACTTTATGCTGAAAAGCCCGACATTTCTCTATATGATGTCCTGGTGCCCCGGAATGGAAATCGCACCGGACATTGGCGTCATACCCAGGAGGCAACACAGTTGGCGGAGCCATCGTTCTTAATTCCACAAATCCCAGTCTGAGCAACTCAGGTAGTAGCTCAGCATATGTCATGGGCAACGGATCAAAACGTCTATCAGGTTGCAGCCTCTGCCTCGGCTGATAAGGACGTTGCTGCTGTTGTTGTTGTTGTCTTGGTTGTTGCGGAGGTTGGCGTTGTTGAGGTGCAGGAATGGTCACTGCAGCAACCTGTCTGTACTGATGCTGATTTCTGTTCGGCCCTCGGCGATGCTGAACAGCACTAGCTTCACCTTCTCTACGGCGAGGTGCCCCAGAGAACGGTTTCTTTGATGAAGAGGAACCCACATCATTGATCTTCCCAGCCTTGATCAAACTCTCGGTTCTTTCACCACAGATTACTACGTCGGAAAAGCTTCCAAATGGGCAACTCCCCATTCGGTCCATGAATACCCCTTGCAGCGTGCCAATAAACATATCAGTCAACTCCCTCTCCAGCATAGGGGGTTGGACTCTAGCAGCAAGTTCACGCCATCTCTGGGCATACTCTTTGAAGCTTTCGTTGTTCTTCTGGCACAGACTCTGCAGCTGAGTCCGGCTCGGTGCCATGTCCATGTTATGTTTGTATTGTCTGAGAAAAGCTTCTCCCAGAACTCTCCAACACCGGATAGAATCTCGTTTCAACTCCATGTACCAATCCAAAGATGCCCCAGATAGGCTATCTTGGAAAAAATACATCCACATTTTCTCGTCATCTGTATATGCCCAGATCTTCCGATAGTACGCCTGCACATGAGTGCGAGGGCAAGAAGTACCATTGTACTTGTCAAAGGTGGGCGCTTTGAATTTATGGGGGATTCTCAAACCTTCCACTAACCCCATGTTCGTGACATCGAACCCGAGAGAGTTCTGGCATTCCATCGCACGAATTTTCTCAGCCAGGGCATCGACCTTACGATCCCTATCCTCTATTCTGCCAACATCACCATCATCTTCACTCAGCATTGTGAACATGTCCTCTTGTCTGTCGGCGAGAGGAGCTGGATGACGCACCGGAGCCCTGGTAGCTCTGGCATTGACCTCTGCAGCAAGAGGCTGACCATCAACTCTTATCCCCCTGAGTTTTTCTCCTGTAGCATAACCATGAACGGGAGCAGCAGCGACATTAACAGTTTCGAAACCAGGTGGAGCAATAGGTGAACCACGGTTAGACGCCTGAATAACCGTTTCCTGTCTCTGAACCAAAGCACGGAGCTCCTCTTGACCCTGAGCAACCCCTTGCATCATAGTCAAAAACTGGGCCATGTTCGCCCTCATCTCAGCTAATTCAGTCTGAACCTGATCCATGCTTCTGCGCTGATTAAGTCTTGTAGAGTACCGGTGAGGTCGCTGATCCGCTATCCTGCCTGACACAGGAACCAGAGTGAGAAGTCGGCACGAGAACACCTATTATGCAAATGTTATGATCATGATGCTAATGCATATGATGCACATGATAATAATCATCTCTCAGGCATTCAAAGAGCCTGATTCATCTCAAGAAACGACAACCTGCAACAACACAAAGCAACAGGGAGATACAGAAACATCATACAACAGAGTACTGAATACAGAGGAAATCTCATCTATAAATGAGCAACTGGATCATACAAGAAAGATCCGAATATCCAACAAAGTACAACAAAGAATCCCACCCAACAGGCCTGGGGGTGATTCATAACATGAACATCAGGAAATACAAGCTAAGACAAGTTACTTCCAGGAATGAGCGTCTTCAAGTAGTGAAACTGGTCTATCAACAGTTCACACTCTGAACATTCTGGAAAGGGAGTGATCTTCTCCTTCAACTGTCTTCTAAGCTCGACAACTTCTGCCCCAAGTTGGGTCTCTGATGCAAGTCTCTGGTCGACTTCCTTCTTCAACTGGATATCTCTATCTCTGAGTTGCTTCTCCAATTCTCTGATCTTCTTCAGATAACCGGCTTCGGATCTCTGCAATCTCAAACATTCTCTGTGCTCTGCGTCCAACAAAGTCTCCATCTCTGAATAAGATCTCTTCTTGCTCCTCACCCCACCAACACCTGCACTCTGGGCATCTCTGAGTTGATGAGACAGATTCAGCCTATCGGCTTTGGCCTGGTACAATTCCATCTGGGCATCTTGCTCTTTCTCCTTCAGGCGGCGATTCTCCATCAGAGCTTGCTTATACTGCTCAGTAGGCACAGTATCAGCAAGAATCAAGGGTGGTTGCACTTGCAACGGATTCATCCTATCATAGGGTAGCAGCAAAGTTTCCACTCTCTTCTTCACCCAATTAGTGTAATCAGGCATAGCAATGGCAAACTTCTTCCCTAAGACGGATCCATCTCTGACACCAATGGACTTCCAAGCTCTTCCCGTCTGCTCCAATCTAACAGGGTCAATACGCTTCTCAAAATACACACTCTCAGCTATCTCAGCCTCAAGTGGTCTTCTACTCATCACGAACCCTAACTGGCGAAGAGAAAGAACCGGGTTGTAATTGATGCAACCCTTGGTCCCCACAAGTGGCACGTTCCGGAATTCTCCGCAACTCATAATAACATCTCGCACATCCATCCGGTATGAATGCCATCTGATGTCATATGAAGTAAGAGACATCACCCTCTGGGTCCATCTATAAGTGCCCTGAGCATCAATGAACGGTCCGCTACCTGGTAGGAGAGACATGAACCATCTGAGCAACAGTGGGAGACAACACCTGATGGCTCCACCCTTACCATGCCTACTGTGGATAGCATAGTAAGTGTCAGCTAACAGAGTAGGGACCGGATTCCCTCCAATGAAAATGCAGACTGCAGCATAGTCAACAAAGTTTGGCATACTCGGAAACAGAACGATCCCATAGATCATGACAGCGAGCTGGGCATGAAAAGCTTCCCAATTCCCCTTCTCTGCTTCTCCTCTGGCAGCTCTCAACAGAAACTTCAAAGGTAGGCCCACAACATCTCCACTGGTCTTCCAACTATCACTGATCTCTCGAATACTCAGATGAAGAGCTCTAGCAATAACCCTGAAGTCGACTTCCTTCGGGACGTCCAAGAACGGAACCTGATGCTGAATCGGGACACCCAACAGAATGGAGTACTCCTCGAGAGTAGGCGCCAACTGATAGTCCTGGAAAGTGAAACACCTAAGCTCTGGGTCATAAAACTGAAGAAGAGTCTGCAACGGCACCGGGTCGACTACCATCTTCAACAGAGTCAACAGATCTCCATACTGGTCAATGAACCCCCTCAGATGATCACTGGTCACAAGACTGCTCAACTCTATCAACGATGTCAAAGGCTCACGGTGGAAAATATAGGAACAAGTCTTCCGTTTCGGCTCGGGAACTGTTGCCATCTCTATCAATGAATCGAGCTCTGGAATGTACCTGAGAAATGATATGCATGTAGGGGTGAGTTTCTTCTTTTTTCTTTTTTTTTTTTCATTTATTTTTTCAAAATTTTTATTGCATTTCTTTTGAAAAATAACATGCTATAATGCACATGATGCAGACACGACTGGCAAGCTGCGCTTCTCTGAACACAGGATCGAAGCTTCGGCTCGAACTCTGATCACAGTCATCTGAAACCCAAAGTCAACTGGTCAACTGTCATCTGAACCCAATCTGAGAAACTGAGTCACCAACAGGAACACACTGAGTCACCAACAGTCACCAACCGGTCACCATCTGTACCTGTTAAAATGATCATTCCCTCCCCACTCACGGGTGTCATCTAGGCCAGGGTAAGGTCGAGAGAAACGCAGGATAAACAACCCTTTCAAGAATATCATCCTGTGCACACCAGATGTATGCACCGATGATACCCCATCAGAATCTGAACTGCTCGTGATATCAATGTTCCGCTAAGTGGCGTACACCACCCGCTTCCTATGAATCACTCTATTCCTAGGTTTCCTAGATTGCACTCATAGCCTGGGTATTGGGCCTTTTACCTCATGGAACTCCCACCCCCAATCAGAGAACACACAGCCAACACATCAGATGAAATGAATGAATGCAAAGATTAATGCAAACAATACATGCAAACAATAAACAATGAATGCAATAAACAACACAGCAAAAAGCAACCAAAGCCCTAACCTAGAGAGCGCTAGGAGAGACTCGCTTAGGGAAGATGGACCAGCACATGTCAACTTCGCTTATCCCCAGTGGAGTCGCCAGCTGTCGCATTACGCGAAAAACCGGCGGGAAAACAAGAACAACAGAGCCGCCACCGTGCGTTATTTATCCCAAAAGAGGGAAAGGAAACACTCAGAGTAAACCTGGAAAAAGCATGGCCTCGCGACCAAAGAGAATGGGATCGGGAGTCGGTTATACGAAGGGAAGGTATTAGCACCCCTACGCATCCGTCGTACTCGACGGGATCCACGCACAATAGGAAGGAAAATGGTTGCTAAAACACTGCTCAAACACACACACATTGGCTGAAAGAGACGCAAGAAAACAGACTGAAACTGACTCGGCAGGATATCGCATCCTGGGCCTACTTAGTCCATCAGACAGAGACATCAGAGTCGGAGTAGTTCGGACTGGGGAAACGACACATGCTCGCTAGGATGTCGCATCCTATGCATACGTATCTCCTTTGGACGAAGGGGAATCAGAGCATTCGTAGCTCGGCTAACACGCATACGAACAAACACAGGCAAAGGCAAACGTGGAGCCTGAATGCCAATCACTGGACTTATATCAGCATCCGAACCAAAAACACACACAAGGAGGCAAGCGTGGAGCCTGAATGCCAATCACTGGACTTATATCAGCATCCGAACCAAAACACACGCACACTGGAACCCGAATGCCACTCGATGGACTTACATCAGCTTCCAAGCACACAACAACACAAAACAAAGACACAGGCGCCCGGAGAGATCTGCTCATCTCCTGCCTACGTACCTCATCTGGTATGAGGATCAGGGCGACGTAGTTCCCCTACGAAGGGACACAGGACTAGCCTAACCAGATGATAGGGGGAAACACAATTAGGGAGACTACGACTCGAGCCTAGCTGTTATCATGCAAGATTGTCCCTAAGTCAAGGTTTCTAGCTAACTTGCACAGGAAGCAAGCCTATCCTATTCAACACAAATAAACAGCAAATCAAGCATTCACAAGTAGCACACACTATATGCACACAAAAGGGCTCAATCAAAGGGGTAAGACTGCAAGAGCAAGTCATCTGTACAAGGGTGGCGTTAGCTCTTAACCTTGCCATTGAGGGGCTAAGGTGAAGCTGATGAAAGGAGAGTGAAGATAAGACTTCACAGCTCTTATCCCTGGTCAGGGAGAGCTTCAGACAAAGGAGCGTGGGTTCAGAAAGGAGAAACCCTTCTACACTCAAGACTCTGACACAACTGTACATTGTACAAGATCTTGGGTTTGTGTCCCAATGCATCAACACAGTGGTGTGAGCAGAGGGACGACTCAACAGAATAGCGGGGATAGATTGCATATCCCTTGGGTTCCGCCAATTGCCTCATAGAGGTCTTTACCTGCTTGGGGACAAAAGTGAACAATCACAAACATTGCCTCTTAAGGAGGACTTCAGACAGGTGCCTGGCCAAGTAACAGGCCAGGTCTTCCAGACTACATGGAGACAAGAATGTTATACCTCAGTGCAAATTGCTTATCAAGCAAAGCAAAGCAATATTAGCAACTTAATGTACCTCTTGAAGAGCAGTCCCTAAATGTGCATGATCCAAGGCTTTAAATGATCCAAATCAGCTCCTGAGATGATAACTTGAAGCTTTATGTGTGAATTGAAGCTTGAAACGAACTAGATCTTGATTAATTTTCCACTTCCATCTTCATGAGTTTGCTTGAAATGTACACAAATTTTGCTCGAATTTGATGATCCAATGCTTGATTCTTCATCCACTACACTCAATAAACCAGAATATGGAAGAAAAATGCTATGCTATGTGGAGAATTTTCAAGTTTTGATTGAGAGAAAATTTTGGAGGGAAAAAGTTTCAAAATCCAAAAATGGGGAAAAAGTGATTAACCTCCTAAATTCTGTTATGATTAGAGTATATATATGCTCTACTAATCACTCTCTAATCATGTTTAAGCCAAATGTTAATGAAACGAATGAATTATGGAGTGTTTTGGCAAATTGAGTTTTCACCCTATGCATGAAAATGCATGGTGAATAGTGCATGAATTTCCCTTCAAATTCACTCAAAAATCTGTTTTTGAGCCAATGGAAATGGTACCATGTTCAAATAATTCACCAATTTAAAATTCCACATTTTCCTCCCAAAAATCAAGTGAAATTCCAAATATTCATGTGAAGACAACTTGTGAAATACAATGCATGGTTTATGATGCATGTATTGGATAGTGCATGTCAAGATAGAAATGTTGCAAAAAGAACCATCCCAATTGGCCTTATGGTTAAAAAGTTATGCCACTTTGAAAATCAACTTTTTTGGACAATGATCAATCCATAACTTTTCAACCACAAATGAGAAATTCATGTTCTTGGACTTTTTGGAAAGGTGAAAGCAAGGTCTACAACTTTCATGTTGAACAAAATTTTATTTGAAACATTTTTGAACACGTAATTTTGAGGAGAAAAACTTTCCATTTTTGGCAATTTTCAATTACAAGTCACTTTCTATTTTTAAAAAGTTTCCATCTGACTTTATTTTCTTCATTCTTGATGTTTGAAATGTCAAATGAAACTTGTTTCAACATGAATGAAGTATATCCAACCCTCTCCCTCCTCCAAATCCATTAAATCAGGCACAGTTGACCACAGTTGACTTTCTATGGTTCCAGATGAAATTCAGCCTGACAGTTGAGCTTTGATCATCCAACCTTTGGCCAAATCACTTCAAAATGATCGCATAATCACATGAACTTGATAACCAACCTTAGGGGCTTGTCTAAATGGAAATTACACATGCTTGCTTGCTTGACCTGATCTCCTGACCAGTTTGACCTAATTTGTCAGCTGAACTTGCACTTGGGCAAATGGCTATGCAATGCTATGCAATGGACTTTTTTATGCTAATGACCTAATGATGAAAATGTATGTACACAAGGTAGGTGCAAATTTGAGGTGCTACAGGTACGTCTCCCTCTCAATTTCAAATGAAATTGAGAACTGTAATTATCAATAATGCTGAATTTGTTGATACAAGGTTATTATACACAGACAGAATTCTAAACCCATAGATCTTTTTCTTGTATAAAACCTCCACTTGATCTGAGCTCGATCAAGAATTTCCTGCAAGAAATTGCAAACAATTCACCGGTTCCACGACCTGTTTGCGAAATTAACCAATTTCTAAACCCTACGCTGCGGCTGAATCTGTTATGCAAACGTGACTAACAAACCCACAAGAACACTCCAGTTCTTGAAGGACAAACCAGTTGGTTTTTCCCCGAAACCCCCTTCAACCTTCAACTCAGCTAGATCCTCGATCGTTCCACTGAACACCTCAGCTAGATCCTTAATCGTTCCACTGAACGTTATCTCGTTGATCCTTTAATCCAAAGAACAAGAATGATTATGTGTTGATGTTCTTGAAGTAAAGAGATTGAGAAGTTGAAGAAGATGAAGTCTCTTTCATGTTTCTAACTGCTCAAAAACAATTGCTGCTACACACTCCTTTGATTTGTGTTTCAACTATTTTTCCCTCTCAAATTCGTGCTACCTTGGATCTGTCAAAATAATTCTTATATATATGAAGACAGAAGCTGTTAGTAAACAAAACAGACTTATGTATTGATACAAAATATTATGCATCGATACATACTGTATCTTTGATTAATTTTAGAGAATTAATACAAGCATGTATCGATCCAAACCTCGTATGTATCGATACATAGAGCATTTTAACTAAGCATGTATCGATACAAAGCTCGTATGTATCGATACATAGAGCACTTTAACTAAGCATGTATCGATACAAGACTCGTATGGATCGATACATACTGAAGCAAAAACGTTTTGTGATTTAAGGCAAATTTATGTATCGATGCAGATGAACATGTATCGATACATACTGACTTAAAACAGTTTTTATGAGTTCTTTTAAGAGATGTATCAATGTGGAGCTTTATGTAAAGACACGAAACAATAGTATAGGCTAAAAACACAGATGAAACATGTAAAATAATGCACAACCAACAATTAGACAATGATCACACAATTTGCTATCATTCAAAACTTATTCAAAGTAAAGAATTTGCTCACAAACTCCCCCTTTTTGATGATGGCAAATTTTTAGCAAGATGTGTGATACTCCCCCTGAGTTTGTGCATATCTGTCAACATCTGCATTTCTCCCCCTTTGGCAACATCAAAAAGAAGAAAGAAAAACAGTTTTATCAAGGCAACATGTTGTAGCAAGACACAGCAAAAATGATAAAGAAGCTAACAATCACAAAGAAGGAAGCTTAAAAAGTAAAGAATCACTCACAAAGAATGACAAATAAGGGCAATAACACTAGAAGTAAGCAGAAGGAAATAAGTATTTAACTAGTAGAAAGTGTTTAAGAATTACATAAGCTAAGACATATAAGGTGAAACTAATATAAAAAAACTCAAGCAACATGCAATGAAATGCAGTGAGATGAAATGATGATAGTTTAATGTGGATTATAGCCACCACAGGATCTCTGAAGCTTGGCGGAGGCGGAGGAGGAGGCATTGCATCTGGATTGTGGCCCATGAAGGTGTAGTTCCTGAACCGGTCCTGAACTTCAACACTTCTGAATCTGTCCATAATACCAGCATTGGCACGTCAGTCGTCCATAAAACCAGACATTTCATTGTAGAAGACTTGGTGCCACTTAACCAAGTCTGTGTGCCAAGAGTGTTGGTTATGGTACATCCGTGTATGATCGTCATGCCACTCACGATGCTCCTTATGCCACTCACTTTGTTGTACATGCCAAGCTCGTGCCTCTTCATGACGCTCTTGGTTGGCAAGCTCCATTTGTTGAAACATTTGGGTTAGGTGCGCAGTGGGTGTTGAAGATGAAGTACCGCCGGAGAACGGAGGAACCGTTGGTTCAGGTACATAGTTGGTTGGAGACCACCTTTGTGGCACCCAATCACCCCAACCAGCATTGTCATTAGCTGCAGGCACATCTGCTTCGTTCACATCTTGCATTTCTTCATCAGGTTGGTCTTCAACTACATGAATTCGGTCAGAAGGCACATCAAAGTTATAGATCCTTGTTTTGGATTTCCTTTCAAAGAAATAGAAACATTGACGTTCCTTGTCCCACCGATATCCCATATGAGATAAAGTGGAAGAGTCAAACTCTTGAGCAACAGATGGTGATATGAGAGGAACTAAAGGGATTGCAACATTCCAGAACTTAAGAATTTTCATGATTTGAGACACATAACCAAGAGCAACATTCTTAGCACTGTTACGCACGGAGAAGAGACGCTTTACAAAGTAATATGCCCAATTCAAGGGAACCTTATTTTGAAGAATGTACAGGAGATGAATGCTTGCCCTGTCCAACCTAGAATGTCCACTGTTTGCTGGACGCAGAATGTGCGAGACAATCCAATGAAGTATACGAGGAATTTTCTTAATCATACCAGACGTAACATGTTCATCCTCACCCAGCGGTCTGTCCAATTTCAAGATAGATGGGGTAAACTCCTTCACGTTAAAGTCAGTATCAAACTTCAAGTCATGGCAAGACTTGAAATTATACGACGGAAGCGGAATTTGAAACACTGTTTCCCAGTCACCCGCCTCAAAAGTATAGGTTCTGACACCAATAGAACACTTAAACATATATCCTTTACCAGATTGTAAGCCAGCATAAAATGCACGGATAAAATCCTCATGGTAATCATCCTTTGTAGTCAAAAATGAACCAAGTTTTTGTGCATTAAGGAGATCAACTACATCATTGAGATGCAGACGAACAACATCATGTTTATCGAAGACATGGGGTTTCATAACTAACCTTGTCTTGAAAGAATCTTCAAACTCAGTAGCAATGGCAGGATGAAGCAAATCTAAGGAATTAGGAGGAATATCTGGCAACTGCTGAGAAGTGTCAACCGGTTCCTTTCCTTTTCCTTTTTCCCTTGCTCTAGCAGGAATGATTCTTGGAGGCATGGTGAAGAAAAATTGCAGAACAGTGAGATGAATTTAGGGTTTTGGAGAGAAAGATGATGAAGGGGATTAGGGTTAGCCGCAGGTTTTGAGAGGTAGGAGAACAGCTGATACCAAGCTTGTGAAGAGATGTGATAAAAATTGTTGATGTGTCGATCCATGAATGAAATAAAATGCATTTAATCCAAAAGCAATCAGTATGTGTCGATACATGTGGGAATGGATCGATCCATGTCACGAGTTTTTGTTTTTTTAAAAAAGGTTTATGTATCGATACAAATGACGAATGGATCGATACATACTGAACCAATTTTTACAAATGTGAAATGAAGAGGACATGAATCGATACATACATTTTTGAATCGATACATACTGATGCGAAACCAAACTTTAATTAAATTTTATGCAGTATGGTTATGCATTATGAAGTATGTCATGATAATGATGCTCAAGTATAATTCACAAATCAGATATTTATGTTCAAACAATATATGCCAAGAAATTCACATAAACGAAAATAAGGAGTTTTGTTCTAACATACACAATCACATAATTCTAAAAGAGATATAGAAAGGAGTGATATTACCTCTGTTGATGTAACCTTGTGAGGTATAAATGAAATCTAAAACAAATCTCATCAACCAGGGTGAGGCATAATATAAATAAGAACTAACATGCTTAAGACATCAATGGAGATAGATCTAAGATCCCTAATTCACGACGAAT